>NC_049184.1:7557777-8835777 GCF_009769625.2 Cygnus olor
GGCTGCCGCTCGTTCTCCGGGATCCGGATTTTCCCTCCGGTAGAAGTGTTTTTGTTTGTTTGTTTGTCTGGTTTTGGTGTTTTTTTTTTTTTTTTTTACTTTTGTCTTTTTTTTTCCTTTTTTTCTTTTTTTTTTTTTTGTTTTTTTTTTTTGCCCCACGGGGGCTCGGGGGAGGGCTCCCACCATCCATCCACCACCCTGCAGGACGAAGGGTTTTCCCACAGAGAAAACCCCGCGTCTTGGAGTGGTCCCAGCCCCATCGCCGCACCCACGGGGGGGCTGCGGCCCCGGCCCCCCGCCTCTTGATCCTCCGGGGGCAAATCCCGGGGGCGAACACCCGCGGGAAGCCGAGGGCAGTCCTGCAGCAGAGGAGGGAGGGATGCAGCACAGGAGAGAGGGATGCGGCTCCAAGCAATGGGGCGGGGGGTGCTGCAGCTGTGCCCCCCCCGCAGAGCCTCGCTTCCACTTCTGCATTTGGGGCGGGTTGCGGCCAAACAGCGCCCAGCAGGTGCCGGGCCCCGGGGGGGGGGAAGAGCTGGGGCTGGGCAGTGGGGAGGGGAGGGAGAAAGGGGAGGGAGGGGAAGGGAAAATGGGAAAGGAAGAAGGGATGGGAAGGGAAAAGGGGAAAAAGGGAAGGGAAGAAGGGATGGGAAGAAGAAAAGGGAAGGGATAGGAAGGGAAGGGCAGAAGGGAAAGGATGGGAAGGGAAGAAGAGAAGGGAAGAGCAGGGAAGGGACAGGACGGGACGCGGAGGTCTGATGCCCGCCTTCCCCGGGGAGCGTCCCCAGGGATCCTGGGCTGGGCTTCGCACGGAGGACCCCAAAACCCCCTCACCGCGGGCACCAGCGGCGCGTCCCAGGTCCCCAATCCCGGTCCCGGCGCCCACGGCCCCTCCGCTCCCCCCGGCCCGGCCCCGGGGCTGGGGCCGGCACCTGCCGGGCTCCCTCCCCGCCCTCCCCATTGGCTCCGGGAGCCGGGGGCGGCCCCGCACCGCCCTCCCCGGCCCCGCACCGCCCCCCGGCCCCGATCCCATATTAACGGGCGCGGCGGCCCCGCGGCGGGCGGCGGTACCGGGGGCTGCAAGATGCCGCGCTCCTTCCTGGTGAAGAAGCACTTCTCGGCCAGCAAGAAGCCCAACTACAGCGAGCTGGAGAGCCAGACCGGTGCGTGCCGAGCCGAGCCGAGCCGCCCCCGAGGGCTTCGGGCTGTAGCACGGCGCGGGGGCGCCTCCTGTCCCCGCGGGGGAGCGGCCGGGAGGCTTTTTGCCTGCCTCTGGGGGGTTACTTTGCTAATTGCCACGGGTGGGATGGGCTCTGGGGTCTGCCGTGCTTCTTGCCCCGGGGGAGTTCTCTGTGGGGTGGGTGGGGGAGCGGGGACAGGACCCCGGGGGCTCCCCCCATGGGGTGGGTGCGGTGAGGTCCCCGCGATGTGGGGTGGGGTGGGATGGGCAGGGACCCTTCTGCCACCTCCCTTGCCATGGGGTGCTGAGATCCCGTGGGGTGGGTCCGTGTTCCCCAGGGTGGGCTGGTGTGCCCCGCCGCGTGGGTTGGGGGCCCTCTGGTTCCTTTGGCTTTGGGGTGGTTGGGGCGTGGGGGTGCCCGTGGGATGTGGTTGGGTCCCGTTGCCCCAGGGGGGTTTGCACAGCCCCATAGCGCGGCTCAGGCACCACGTTCTGCTGGGTGCGGAGCCCCCCGTGGGGTGAGTTGGGGTCCCCTTGCCCCGCTCAGGGGCTGGGCACCCCGCTGAGCGCTGCCTGTCCCCACAGTGCTGGCCGCCCCGCTGCTGTACGAGACGTGCCCGCTGTCCGTCATCCCCCCGCCCGAGGTGCTCGGCCCCGGTGCCTACTACCCGCCGCTGGTGTGGGACGCGGGGCTGCTCTCCAGCCTCTTCCCGGCCGGCCCGGGCACCGAGGCGGAGGCAGCGGGCGGCGCGGCGCCGGCCCTGGACCTGACGGCGCTCTCCAGCGAGGAGGACGAGGGCAAGAGCTCGGGGCCGCCCAGCCCAGCCTCGGCCCCCGCTGCCGCCGAGCGGTTCCGCTGCGCCCAGTGCGCCAAGGCCTACTCCACCTTCGCCGGGCTCTCCAAGCACAAACAATTGCACTGCGACGCCCAGACCAGGAAATCCTTCAGCTGCAAGTACTGCGAGAAGGAGTACGTGAGCCTGGGGGCTCTCAAGATGCACATCCGGAGCCACACGCTGCCCTGCGTCTGCAAGATGTGTGGCAAGGCCTTCTCCCGGCCCTGGCTGCTGCAGGGCCACATCCGGACGCACACCGGTAATGCTGGCTCTCGCCCCTCTCCCTCCCTCCCTTATCGCCCCCGGCTTCCCCGCTCCGCAGCCCGAAGCGAATCAGCGGTTGGGGTGTTATCTCGGAAGATAAGGGCTTCCCAAACCCCCTCGGCACATCTCTAAAACGTCCTTTAAATATCCTCCCGGCTGGAACCGAGCGTGGGGTCAAGGCTCAGCCCGTAAATCCGTGCCGCGCCAGCCAGCCCTGAGCTGACGGCACGTGCTCGCCCTGAATTTCACGAACCGGGGCTGTGACACACCACTGGGGTGCTCCCCACCGTGCCAGAAGCATCCCTGCCTGCACACCCAGCCCACCACCGTGGGCTCCGTGCGCTCCCCGGGGCACCAGGAGGTTTGCGGGGTGCGAGGTGCGTGGGGCAGGTGCTGGCGGCCGCCCCCTGCACCTGTTGTGCGGGGCCGCAGCTGCAGCCCGCCCCGCGCCTACAATGCATCTCCCGAGCATCCTTTGTGGTGCTACCGGGACAGTTTAATTGTCGCTTGGCACTGATTTCACACCCTCTCAGCGTACTAAAGATGACGGCTGAAGGAAGCCGGGAAGACTCGATTGTGCTTTCCAAATTGAGCATACGCGTTTGTTTCCTCCAAAAGAGCCTTTGAGGGGAATTCACCCTGGCCGGGCTTTTCAATGCGAGCCGGGAAGGAGAAGGGGGAGCGCGGGCGCGGAGGAAATAGCTGCACTCACCCTGGAGCCGGCGGCTTTCAGCCGCTATGATATAATTAACAGAGCTCCGCTTCCCTGCCGCCCCGCAGACGGCTCCCTTAGCTCAGGGCCGGAGCTCAATGTGGCTGCATTTGTAAGCCGAACTGCCTCGCCGCTCGCAGATGTTCCTGGCGTCGTTTTTCTGGGGTTGCGACCAGAGGTTTTTCTCTGAGCAGGAAATTCCCAAGTCCGAGGCTTTCCTCTGAGTGAATGCAGGCCGGGCAGCGCTGGCTCTCGGGCGAATAATAACAGCCTGCATTCCTTTTCACGCTGCTCCTCGCAAACTTTGGCTAATGAATGCCCTGGTCTTTGATATTCTCCATGTGTTGATGCACTGGTTAATTGGGAACGTTTCTCTTTGTCTCACAGGTGAAAAGCCCTTTTCCTGTACACACTGCAACCGGGCCTTCGCTGACCGCTCTAATCTGCGCGCCCACCTGCAGACCCATTCAGATGTAAAGAAGTACCAGTGCAAAACCTGCTCCCGGACTTTCTCCCGTATGTCACTGCTGCACAAGCACGAGGAGACGGGCTGCTCTGGGACGCGCTGAGGCCCCGGCGCCCTGCTAACACACAACTCGTATATTGTAACTAGTGTCTGTAGGAGTTAGTTGCCTCCTGTCGCCATTGCCCGCTGCCTCGGGCCGCGCGCAGCCCCGCCGGGCCCTAAGGGACTCGCACTCCTCCGTTGGTGCCTCCTGTGCAATCCTAAGGCCTGATCCTTCTCCCACCTTGGACGTCCGAGGGCACGGGACCGGACTCGTGCTTGGGTGGCAAACGAGAGCCCGAAGCCGTGCGCAGCCGCAGCCCCCGGTGCGGGCGCTGCCGGACCCTGCGCTGGGTGCCCAGTGCTGCAGGCGCTCAGCACCGTGCAGGGCCAGCCCCGAGCCCTGGCCGTGCCACCGGTGTGGAGCATTGCGACTGGGAAGCCTTGGGGGTTGGGTTGGTTTTGTGTTTTTTTGTTTGTTTGTTTTTTTGTTTGTTTGTTTGTTTTTTACCATAACCACTCGGTAACTTTTAAGACCCAATATTTTTGTAATGAAGAACAAGGAGCGTTAACGCAGCCCCCCCCCCCACCCCGATTGTATATATGCCGCCTATAGAAGGTGTAACTATGCAATAATACAGTATCACATTAGTTGTGAAGCAGCTGCTTCTCCCCAGCACAATGACAATTTGCAATGCCTACAAGATTAACGGTGTCCATAAAAGGCATTGGTAGCCATTTCAAACAAGAATCCTGTTTACAGAGCAGCTATGCACTCAAGCACCTGTTAATATGACTCTTAACAACTGCTTTTCAAGAGAACTGTGACTAATAGCAGGCACTTGTCAGCTGATACAATGGTGGCCTGTCCAAAGGCTGCCCATCGACAGGTGTGTGCCAAAAGTGCTATTTATGGTTATTGACAGGTGCCTCCTGAATGCATCTTTCTTTGGACCTTGTTTTCACCGAATCATAACAAAGAGGATGTTTACATTTCAAAGGTACACTGGTATTTATATTTTTGTGCCACGATTTTGTACTGATGAAACTTTTTATATAATTATATACAGTTTATTGATATTCAATAAAACGGTTAATTTATAATCTGGTTTTCGTGGGTGTTTTGGGTGGACGCACAGCTGGAGCTGAGCAGGGTGCAAGGGGGGATTGCTCCATCTCCATCGCGGGCTGGGGTCGCATTTTGGGGAGCGGGGTGCTGAGCTCCAGCGGGGTGCTGGCAGCCCTCCTGCTCCCACACCGCGCTCCTGCCGCCGGCTGCAGGTGAACCACAACGCTGTTTGCACGGCGGGGTCTGCAGAGCGGTTGCCTCCTGGGGAAGGAAAAGGTAGGCTGAGTCAGTTCCTGCCAAATGTGCCGGGGCTGGGGGAAGGGGGCAGCTGTGCTGAGACACGGGCTGACGGAGGGGGAGGCGAGGGGGGGCCGTGATGCGTCCCGTAGGCTCCACGTGGGACGGCGCAAGGGTGGCCGGGTGGGTACCTCCTGTCCGTTGGCGCTCGCCAACGCCGCCGCCGTGGGGACGAGCAGGGCACGAGGCGCCGCGGTGAGCCGGTGTGGGCGGTGTGGCGGCGGAGGTGGCGCATCCTGTTGTCACCGCAGAGCCCGTCGGCGTGCACCGTGGGGCTGTCCCCCTGCACTGCCCGCAGCCGTGGGGACAGGTGCTCCAAGGCCACCCCAGGAGCCTGTCTGTGGGATTTTCACTTAACGAAGCTGTGCCACCGCCCCAAACCTTGCACCCGCCCAGCCACGGCTGGATTTGGGGCACGTGGCGCAGCGCGGCCGCTCTTTCCTCCTGCCTCCCCGCAGGGCTGCAAGTTTGTCCTTTCGCCCTGCGCTTCCTCGGTGCCATCCCCAGGGCGTTGTGTTCCAGCAGGATAAAGGAGCCACCCCCAGCTCTCGTCCCCCCAGCTCTGCGCGCTGGAGACCTGGCCCCGGCGCTCGCGTCCGGCTCCCCGCATCTCCCAGGGGCTGTTAGGGAGCAGGAAGATGTGTGTGGCTGTAAAACGGAGCAGAGCTGCTGCTTGGCCCTTCTTTAATTAAGAGCTCTCCCGGTATAAACTGACTTTCCCAGCCGCGTTCGATTCATTACTTTATTATTAAGCAGGACAGGAAGTTTTGGGTTTTGTTCTCGTGTGTGCTTTTTTCTTCCTTTTCCCAACAGGAAGCGGGGGAAGGGCACTAATTACTTTCAGCTTTCCATCCATAAAATCCTGGCTTCGCAAAAGCAGCTAAACAGTTAAAAAAAAAAAAAAAAAAAAAAGCCCAATTTTGAGCAAGGACCACCTGCGGGAGCTGGGAAGGAGGGTCAGGGGGCTGATAACCAGGGAGCAAAGCCTGCGGAGCCCTTCCTGCCGGGGAAGCGGCGCGGGCACTGGGCTGGGATGACAGCGCTGTTGGCTTTGCGCCTCTCCCAGCAGGCAGCAGCCCTGGGTTGCTGCTTTTGGGCATCGAGGACCCGCAGCGTGCACCTAGCCACGTGCACAGGCTGTGCCACCCTCCTTTCCCCTCCTTCACTGCTGCCACTGACTCGGAGAAGGGATTTGGGCAGGGCAGCACCTCATGGGATGCTGTGGCCCTGCTCGGATGCTCCCTGTTCAGGCTGCTGCCTCTTCCTCACGCTGGCGCCGACCCGGGGAATCCTGCCAGCTCCGTTTCAATGGGGTTCGATTAATATTTGTCGGGCAGGCAATGAGAGTTGTGAAAAAAACTCTTTTAGCAAGCTTTGCTGTTCCCAGTTGTGCTCCTGGCTTTGTCCAGAGGCTGGCTGGGCCGCAAAGCTTTCAGAGAGAAGGTACAAAATGGGTGGAGGACAGCCGAGGCTCCCACTGACAAATCCCGCTGGCTTTCAAACACAAATGCAGCCTTAAAACATGGGGAAAAAAGAAATGCTGCCTGCTCTGAATCACAAAGGAGCAGCCCACTGGCACTTGTGCTGCTGCTGCTGCATCTGCTCCATTCGCCCTGCCCGGGTGGCAGCCTGGCCCCCGCGCCCTGGGGACCCCCAGTGGCTCCCTGGTGTGCCCGGATCTGGACGGGCTGCGGCACCGACAGGGTGATGGTCGTGGCTCTGAGCCCCTCCTCTCCTGACCAGCTGCTCCTTTTTCTACTGCTGAGATGTTTCTGAGCTCTGCACTGAGGTGTGTTGGGGTGCGTGGGGAGCACAGGGCTGGGACCATGACGAGGATGCGCTCAGCTCCATCCCAAACCCCTGCAGACGTGGACAAGTCCCCTCTGCCCTTCCCACAAAACCAGGCTAACCGCGCTCTGCTACCTGCATACCATCGGGCTGGTGAAGGATTGCACCCAGGAGCTGGTGTTACGATGAGTTGCAGTGGTTTTCCCATTTCATTTTCATGTGAAAATCCCCAGAGCAGCAGCCCTGGCTGCAAGGGGGCACAGAAGCAGCTGTGGCATGGTCCCCTGCCCTTGTCCCCTTGTCCCTTGCCCTCGGTCCCTGCCTGGTGCCGCATGGCGAAGCCAGAGGGTTCATGGCAAAGCCCCAGCAGTTTTTCCCTGTTATTTCCCCTTCTATTTTAATGCCACAGGAAATAAACACCCCGTAAAGCTGCTGCCCGGAGCCTGGGCGTTTCATCCAGGTAGATCCGCTGCAGTTTTGGTGGCGGGGAGCTGGGGGGGGCGGGGGAGGGAGAAGCCTGCTCGTAGCGGGAGGAACCATTTGGTGGCCACCTTGTGTGACCATCTGTAACAGATTACGGTGTCAGCGCTCATAAAAGCCGGGATTCAATCAGCCTCCCCCAGGTACCGGGGGGGGCCCTGCCGGCGGGGCGCGGCGCGGGGCGCGGGCTGTGCTGGCTCCGCACGCCCGGCGGGGCGGCACGCTGCCGACGTCGAGCTTTGAACTCCTCCTTTTCATTTCCACGGGCCTCCGCAGGACCTTTAAGCGAGCACGTACGGCCCCCCGGCTGCTGGAGCCCATTCAAAGGTTCAAGGGGAAACCGCAACGTTCGTTCTCTTCCCAGAGAGGATGGGATTTTTATTCCCACCCCCCCCACACCACTCTGACCTGATGCTGAGTTAAGGGGTTGGGGAAGGGAGGGCAGCAAGGTCCGGAGAGCTGGGGCAGACCCAGTGGAGATACTGGGCTGACCAGAGCTTCAGCCTTTCCATGCCACTGTTTCACTGTTTGAAATATTCCCGGCTCTCTGAGCAACCGGAGCGACCCGGGGCACTCTCGTGCAGGGGACAGGCAGGACAAGAAGGGCAGGGGGCTGCGGTGACCTCTGCAAAAGCCAGGCTTCATCGGCTCGGGGGATGCCGTTACCAAAACCACCTTTCAGCCCTTTCTGTTCCCAACTCAGGGACGTGCACGATGCTGAATAAACAGAGACGGGGCAGGAGCCAGGGAAAGACCCGCTGTTAAAATCGATCGCTGGGAGACTGGCTTTGAGTTGGGGAAGGGAACAACAGGAGTTTTGCAGAAGAAGCTGAGGCAGAACAAGGGGCGAGCAACAGCAAACACGGCCCATGGGTTTCCCAGCCGAGACACCTGTAGATTCCTGGGGTCTTTGGGGGATTTGTGTGTTCATCCCCGGGCTGCGGGAAGGGCAGCAGGTGCAGGGCCAGGCTGGGGCTCAGCGAGCCCGTGTCAACACGCGGGCCCAGTAAAAGCCTCCATCCATTAACAGCTCGCCATAAGGAGTCGGGTTCACAAACAAGCTGCAGGTGTAGCTATTGTTTTTCTGGCTCTGGGCTATTGACACGAGCAATAATCTCAAATTAATCTTTAATCGGATGATAAACTGATAACGTGGGGCTGGGGAGGTGCGGGTCTTCCCGGGGAAACAACGAGCAGGGCAAACGCGAAGAAAGGGAGCGAGAGAGACCTGGAAAAGGGGAGCGAGGCTGAAGGACTGGAAGAAAATTGATTTATCCTCGTGAGCGCAGGCAGTCTGCACTGTGGCATCACCATGGCTTGGCCACAGGCTGTGCTTGTGTCTTCATGGGCACCAGCTCCATGCCCTGTGCGTGTAGGTGAGGGGCGATCTGTCTGTAAATCCTCCCTGCAGCAGCGGCCGGTTAAAAACGAGCCCCGTTAGGTTATGTCTAATTTCTCCATCCGAGAATTAACAGCTCAGCACGAGGGAGAAAAGCGCGCACAAGAAACCCCTCGTCCTCCTGCAAGGATAAGTGCAGGCTCTACCAGTCTGGGACCGCGGCTTTACAATAGCGATGCTGTGCTGTAACTTATTGGAGATCTGCCTAGAAAATCATCAGAAAGTATTTTAAACCCGGCATAACATACATATTTATGGATCACCTTCTGTTTTACTGGGCTCGCTGAGAGCAATGTGAGGCCTGTTTTACTTTTCCCAATAAAAAGGCTCACGTTTCACATGCGAAGAGATTGGCGTCTCCCGAGCTAATTAATACGGGTTCCCCTCCACCTCCGCATTTTCCACGCAGGGTTATGCTGGCGACACGTTGTCTGTTGCCCCCATAAAGCCCACGGTGTTGCACATTAGCCTCGCCCGCCGACAATGCGCCGGAGGCCCAACAGGGCACGGCGAGGAAGTGGTGGTGCGCGGCGGCCCGGAGTCACGGCCCGTACAAAGAGCTCCGCGGGCCTGCATTATGTCATTACTCAATTAGCCTGGCGGTAACAGCACTTCATTAGAGAGACGGGCCCTATTCACCAGCCCTAATCCACTTTCTAAAGAAGGGCTGCGGCCATTGAGCACTTTTCCCGCTTTCCTGGAGGGGCAGAAAGGGGTTTTTGGAAGCGTCCCCGTGGCACGCAGGAGGAAGCGCCCTGTGCCATAGCAATGCTGACACAGGGGGGGCAGCCCCGGGACCCTCTGAACCCCCCCCAGCAGCTCGGCCTGCAGGGGAGCAGAGCACCTGCTGCTGGCCCAAATCAGGCCGTCGCCCTGCAGGCCGCGGCACTTCGGTGTCAAACCAGAGGCAACCGCAGCTGGGGAGGTGACACCGCCTCGGCTGAATCGAAGCAAGAGGTAGAACAGCGCCAAGGATGTTATCAGCCCCCAGGGATGCATGCAGAGGGGCTGCAGACACCCTGCCTTGCCCCACGATGTTCCCAAGGGTCCCCGCCAGCCGCAGTGCCCCTCACCGTGGTGCCTGGGCATCCCTGGGAGCTGCCAGCTGCCAGAGTGACCTTAAAGAAAAACCTGCTTGCTTTCTCTTTATTTTTACTTTTTACCCCCCAAACAAACCTCACTGTAAAAATTAACGCAGGGGTAGGAGGCGGGGTGAGAGCGGTGCGCAGGAAACCAATGTGTGTCAGGAAAGGGTGTCAGCGCTGGGCGGCGGGGCCGAGGGGCGAGCACCCCGCGGGAGCTCCCCTCCCCTCCCCTCGCCTCGCACCGATCCTCAGATTAGAGAGGCAGGAAGCGAAGCGGAGCCTCCGCCGTCTATAAAGAGAGGCGTCTGCTTTGATTCGTGCTGGTCACGGAGCCAGTGCGGGGGCGCAGAGCTCCCGGCTGCTGCAGCGGCCCCGGGGCTGGGGGAGCACCCCACGGCCTGCCTCCCTCGCCCTCAAAGCCAGCGGGGCCCTGAGCCCCATGGACACAGTTGTTTTAGGTCAAGAAAAGTACCTGGAGAGAAAATCTGACCGCCCTGGTTCTGGCGGCTGCTGTCTGTGGTTGGTAACATCCAAAATTTCCAAAAAGAGCTCGCGTTACAGGAATAGCTTTCCACCTCCTCATCCACAGGACTGCAGGGCAGCAACACGGGGCTTCCATTTACTGGGAAAATACTGGTTATTGGCACGTGTGACAGCACGGGCCAGGTTTCAAGTGGCACCAGGGCAAACAACAGCATCCTGAAAGTGCTCCAACCCCATCCCAGAGCCCACGGCACCTCCTCTCCCTGCTCTGCTCACCCCAGGAAAGTCCAGATCTCCCTGGGCTAAGGAAAGGCCGGGTGTTCGTCCAACCCCTTTAGCCATTTCACAACGCTGGCTGCTGCTCTCTGGAAGGAAATAGCTGTCCCATAAATACAGGCAGGTGGGGCGGGAGCGGCGGGGAGCTGGGAACGCAGATGCAGGGCGTTTTCCCGACATGCTCCAGCAGGAAGAAGCGGCGAGGGGCCACGGCGTGCACGTGCGGCAGGGATGTGCTCTCCACGGCCACGCGCAGAGGTGGACCCACCTGGAGCACGAGCAAGGGCAGCTCAGCCTCGTAGGGACAGCTCAGGCACAGGTGTGGGTATTGCATCCCGGCTCTGCCCCTGGCTGTATCCCCAGGCACTCACATCACCGCCACCTTTACCCTTTGCCGTGCACACTGGGGATAAAATACTGCATAACGCAGTCTAACTAAATAACGCAGCCTGGTGGCAGGGGAGAAGATGCCCAGAGGACAGGCCGGGGATGGGGGACCCGCGGTGTCCCCTCTGCCTGGGTTGTCCCCACATTCCCACAGGTCAGGGCTGCATCAGCCGCACATTTCTCTGCTGCCCTCAGTGCGGAGCCTGCAATAACCAGCTCTACTCGTCTCCAAAACCCCACTGCGATGGAGATGAATTATCTCTCTTCATTTTCATTTTCCCTCTGTCTCTGCTGCTGGCAAATTAACAGCTTCCCTTTATGCCAAATGCTCTGCAGTTCATCTCCCAGAGCACAAGCTTCACTCCCGATCTGTGCTGAGGAAACTCAAAGTAATTGCAGAAAACTATTCTGAAAGGGATCCAGCGGCAGAGAAGCCCAGTAAATAGGGACCATATGCACCATGAGAGCTGCACGAAGATGCTCTCAGCCCAAATGCTGCCGCCTGAGCTTCGCCGATAGAACCCCCCCGAGCTATTCCTGGGAGGGTTTTATGGTGGGAACACCTTCGCCACATGCAGTTGGCAGTGCCGGGACCCCACCACCTTCACAGCCTCCGTTTTGCATGCCCACCCGCTGGGCATGCAAACCACGAAGGGTTTAGCTGGCTTTTGGTGGAGGAAAGCAAACCCATGGACCTAAGGGTTGGATGTGGTGCTTAGGGACATGGTTTAGTGGGCGCTGTTGGTGGGAGGGGATGGTTGGGCCAGATGATCTTGGAGGGCTTTTCCAACCTTAGTGATCCTGTGACTTTATGGCCTGCCACGCCTGCTATCTCAGCCAGGTGCAGGGCTGCGGGGAGAATTCCCAGTGCAGTAAGGACTTTTTGTAGGGTTCCCATCTGCTGTTACATTGCACGGGGTTCAGCCAAAACGGGGTCACTTAGCCAAGACAGGGACTCAAGCTTTCTTAGCTCTGGCAGGCTTGGTTGCTTTTGCTTTCCCTCAAGCACCCGGCCCCACTCATACGAGTGATATGGGAAAGGCAACGTACATTTCTGGTCCCCCCTCAGTCCCCTCCGGTGCTGGGCACTGCTGGGGCAGGGGGCCTTGCCTCACCCCACCAGCAGGGGGGCAGCCGAAGGCCTCATCCCGCCCCCCCCCCCTCTGCCCGGTACCTGCTTTCCATCAAGATCAAAGCGCTCGGAGGTTTCCCCACAGCCCCGAGTGCTCCCGGCCGGCGACGTGCTGCTGTCAGCGGCCCCCTCGTGCCATGCACGGGGTTATCCCCTCCACATCACAGCCACCTCCTTATCTCCTGCGGGATGCAGGGAGACATTCAGACGGGTCCTGAGCCCTACAGGAGCAGGACAGGCAGCAGGTTCCTGCTCGCCCCTCTCTGGAGCCAGCAGGATGGGAGGTAAAACCCAGGGGATGGGCATGGGGCTCAGGCACACCACGGTGTCCCCAGAGCTGCTTGCAGAGCCCCCATGGTGGCTGCCCCGGTGCCTCTGTGTCCCCCACACCTGGGGGCAGCAGGATGGGGCTGCTTCACACAGCAGCTCCTGGGCAGGTCGGACCTGGATAAGAAACTCTAAGCCAGGGGAGCTGCTTCCCTGCTCATCAGCCACCAGCCCCACGGGGAGAAACCCGCGGTACTGTCCTCCCGTCTGGGCACAAAGCAAAACTTTCTACTCTGGGGTGTTGGGGAGACTGGGGGGGCAGCACGAGGCGCTCGGTGCTGCTGTCAGTAAGCGTGGAGGGAAAGTGAATGCTGTGATTAGAAAGAGAAGGGAAATAATCATGGTTAATGCTCCCAGAAGTGATGTGGGGAGGCTCCAATTAGAAAGCCAAAACTGAGGTCCCTCGAAGAAGCTGCTTGCCAGAGGTTTCTCTGAAAAGCCTGTCCGTGTCCCCCACAGCCCCATCCCAAGGAGGTGTCTGCAGTTCGGCACCAGGATTGTTTGCCATCAAGTTTGCCATCAGACCAAGGACGGGAACTGCTATTTAAGACGTGTGCTGGGGCTGCCAAGCGAGCGCCAGTGGCTGAGCCCCAAGGGGCTGCATGCCTGTGTCACCAGTGAGGGGTCTGCGCTTCTCCAGCCTTGGGATATTACCACGAGTCTGAAAATAGCCCCTGGCACCCATCCACACTGCCTGCCCGCGCCAGACAGCTTTGGGACGTGCTTCCAGCTGCTCACACAGTGCCTTGGGAGGAGAGGAGCCTCGCTCCCTTCCTCATCCCTCCTCTTCGCTGCCTTCAATGCTCTTGCCCCGCTGTGCCTGCCCGGAGAGCCTCCAGCCCCGCAGCCCTGTGGGCGCACCGGGCAGCCTGGGTATATAAAATTAGCAGCCTGGCAGGGGGCGGCGGGAGGAGCCCAGCCCTGGGGGCTGCAGTGGGAAGCAGATGCTCTCTGATTGAGCCCACATGCGATGGCAGCACTGTCCTCGTGGCAGTGCCCAGCCAGGGACAGGGATGTTTCACTCAGTGGGGTTGGGGCGGGTGGAGGTGCTGGATGTGGCCCTGGGCAGGGGAGGATGGAGCTGCCTCTGTCCCCCTGTGTGTCTGTGAGTGGTGTTCAGGTGAGAACGGTTTTATCTGCAAGTGCGCAGCGGTGCCCTGTGCTAGGGGAGCCAAGATGAACTTTCAGGCTCCACCAGGCCAAGAGGAAGGTGCACGGACAGGTCCAGGTGAAACTGGCTGGGAGCCACATCCTGATGGGACCAAGCCCTGGCGTACAGCAGGGTGCAGGGAGAGTTTCCCCTTGCAGACCACGCGCAGAGCTCCCGGCAAAAACGCCCTTCCCAGCCCACCGAGAGGGAGAAGCACGCAGCCCCCACAGCATCTCCCACCCCCAAACCTCCCCCTCCACATGCCCACGGGGACACCGCGCAGCCCTCCACCACCTCCCTGCTGATATGGGTGCTGCCACGTCCCAAACCCCGGGGGCTGGGGAGCTCAAAGCCCCTGCTGAGCAGCAGCAAAACCCAAAAGTGATCACCCCGGCCAGACACAGAGGTGAGTGTGTGGGGCCGGGCTGCTGCCCCCCGAGCCCCAGCACAGGACCCCAGCGCCAGCTGGGCGAGGGGAGATGCTTGCTGCCTTCGCCTCTTCTCCTTTTCTTCCCTTTCATGGTTTTGCCTTTGAAGGGGGGAAGTCCCCACTTATCTCCTGCCCCCTCCAGTCCCACAAATGTGGTTTCTTCGGCTTCACAATAAGGGATGGCCATTTCTGTTTCTTCTCAAGACGTTTTTCCACCCACCCGCTCTGGCCCTGGTGGGAATTGTCAGCTTTGAGATAACGAGAAGGATGAATTGTTAGTACAGGATGTTGCATGAAGCCCGAGTGCTATTTGCAGGCAATTTTAATAAGTAATAATAAGGAGAGAGAACTCCAAAGGAAGTAACCTGGTACAGCAGACAAGTCAGATTTATCAAGGCAGAGAGGAAATACTCCCCAGAAATGAATCTGGCATGAGTTCCTGCACACCAGTCCCACGATCCTGTCTGCCACCACAGGCAGCTCTTATCTGAAACAGTCCAGTGTTTAAAATAGACTGGAAAATAAATAGTCTTCCAGCACGACTGATCCTCCAGAGCCTGCAGTTCATCCCAGCAGCATTTACAGTTTTCTCTGGAGTGTTTCCGACATGCACTTCAAGGCCTTCCAGCTCTTCTCTCCTCCCCTGCTTGTGACATTAATGAACCTTAAGGGATTCTTAAAGCACAGTTTATGTGGATGTACTTTTAAGCTGGAGAGGGAGAGCGAAGTTCCCAGCCCTCGGTGGCGGGGCTGGACGGAGAGGCGCTCTGTGAGGCGTGCTCCAGCCGGGAATCAATCACAGGCTGGGCCGAGCGCTGCTGCGGCAGCTCCGCTCGCCGTGAGCTTGTTTAATGTCCGCTGTTCGCAGCCGTGTCACCCTAACAGGCCGTTTTATTGTTTTTCCAGTGGTACTTACAACTACCATCCGTTATCCTGCCCGCAGCGAGTGCCTCGCCTCTAATTGATGACACCAGACGAGGCCTGCTCAGAGTTTCCAGCGTCCCTGCCCCGCCGGGGCCTGGCTCCCCGCCACCGGCACGAGGCCACCGCTCGAGGTGACAGCGCCCGGGGCCATGGCGGGGACAGGCCAGCCGGGCTGTCCGGCGGCAGCAAGGCCTGGGGACATCAGGGCTGTCCCCGCCTGGCCGGGACGGGGCTGCTGGTGGCAGTCGTCATGCTCTGGTTGTATCAGAGGGGCTCTCACCCACGGTGCAATGTCACGCCACGGGTGAGAGCGTCCTGCAGCTGCAGCACGCCGCCACCCAGACAAAGCAGGGGAGCATCTGGGGATGTCTTGCTGGAGATAGCAGCCCCAAACCTAGATTTTTTAGGGCCATTTTCCTTCATTGCTCCACATGCTGAGATGGCTCTGCAGGGTCGCATCCCATATCCCAGGTCCTGTGTCATATGTCCCACGTCCTGTGTGTGTCCCACATCCCATGTCCTGTGTGTGCCCCGTGTCCCCGTCCCACCCCCGCCAGCCAGGACCCCACCGATCCGCAGGCTCAGCAGCCTTCAGCAGCCTCTGACATTTGCAGATGACAGCAATTTTTTGCTGGAAAAAGGCCCTTTTCGTGGGCGGGGAAGTCTCTCCTGGTCTGTGTAAGTCCTGACAGACTCTCTACAGTAGTTGAAAGGAATGGCATTAAGGAAAAAGAACTTAAACAACCCCAAAGTGAAGGGCCTGTAATTTATTTACTCCCCCCAATGAATGCTGGTTGCAAATCACTCTGTATAAAAATAACTCCTTTCTCCAACTTTTGATCTCTGATATTCCTGTATTTCCCTGGGGAAAATGTAAATCTATGAACTTATTACTAATGTTTCCTGTCCCTGACAGTGGAGCCAGTTGATATTTTACTTGAGAAGCCGGAGAGAAAAAAAAAAAAAAAGGCAGCATAAACTTAATGACTGCGGACTGTTTCCAATCTTAGTTTCACTTTTCGGATGGAGAGTTTCCATCTTACAAAAGGGAGAGGGAGATTTTTAAATAAAACATGATTTAACTTTAGCCAAACTTCCTCCTAGTGTTTATGCTTTTGGCTCGGGGCTTGATCCATTTAAAGCTGGTTCCTTTTGAAGCGGCCCCGGCTCATCGCCGCACACCGGCGGCTTGTAAATTGTCTGTTCCCCTTCTGCACTGCCCGCCCTGCTGTCCCCTGCCTCATCCCCTGCCTTGTCCCACCTCAGGGACCTGCTCCCCCATGCTTTTCATTGTTTTTGGCAAAGCTTTCCCAAATTCGGGCTGGGTGACGGCATCAGGAGGCACCTTGCTGGGCATCTCCATGGCTTTGCTCTGGGTCCCCATCGTGGCCACCCAAGTGTCCCCTGGTCACTGCCACCCCCTGTCGCTGTGTTTTGTAGCTGTGGGGCTGTGGCAGGGAGCTGTGCTCGGGGGTTTTGCTCCAGCACTGCTGGGAAAGCCGCCGTTCCCAGCCCGCGAGGCTCCACCGCCGCACGGGTTGGGGAAAAAAAGCTTGGAATGTCTCACAATTGTCTCATTCTGGCACATTCGCCCCCAAACTAAACATGTTGCTGGTTCACAGCAGTCTTTTCCTTAGAAATGTAGGTTCTTCAGAGCCTGGAAAGCTAAGCGACATCGAAAGGAAATGTTTCGGAATGATGAAATCGGGAGGTTTTGCTCAGCCTGCAATATTCCTGCCCGGAGTTGCACAGATCGGGTAGCGCAGCACACAATCCGTGCAGGTTTTTTCAAATTTTCTTATATCTCAGAATAGAAAAAAACAAATAAAGAAATAAAATTGGAAGCCTGGGCAGGTGCCTGCCCCTGCAAATGCTTCCTCTTGATTCAAACATGGGGCACAGCTCATCCTCCGTGTTCTTCATCCCCTCCAGCTTCGTGGCAGGATGCTCACCCCCGTGGGGCTCTGGGTCCCCATCCCCGCATCTCCAAAGCGGGACGGGGGTGGCCTGGGGGGGGACCTGGGGGCGCAGGGTGTGGGAGAACCGGGGGCAGCTCAGCCCCGCCTCCGGCCCCGCAGCGAGCAGCGGACCTGACGCCAGGCGGGGAAGCCGGCTCCCGCAGGAGCAATTCAGTCGCTGTTTTAACGCCAGCCAAAACGCAGGGAATAAAAGGAACTTTAATGGGGTCTAAGTTGAGCTCCACACCCTGGAGGATTCCTGGCTGCCTCTGTTTGTGTCAGATAAATATCCCTGTGAAGGCAGTAATGTTTAACATCCCCTCTCATTATCTTGCTGGCATCCCTGGGCTCCTGGAGGGATCGCGGCCAGGCCTCAGCCACATCTTCCCCTTCGTTCCTCGGCCCGCTAACAGGGCTGCAGCAGCACTTGAGAGCATTTTTGAAATGTAGCCTGACCTGGGTCCTGGGACATGCGGCCGAGTGCTGAGCTCAGCTCTGCTGCCTTGCAGGTGAGCGGGGCTGGGGCTGCTCCTGCCATGGGGCTTGGCAGGGGCACCCCCCGGCCGCTCCCAGAGCTGCCAAAAAAAATGTCAGCAAAAACGCCTTCCTGGGCTGCCAGGAGGGGGGTGATGCCAGCGAGCATCGTCAGCCATCCCCCCATCCCTAAGGGGCTGTGGGAAGGAAGGGTCCTTGTGTCCCATGTCCCGTGTCCCTGCCCCAGCCAGTGCCATCGGCCGTCCCCTCCAGCAAGCTCCTGCCCAGCATCTCCCCTTCTGCTGGGAAGGTTTGGATGTTTCTTGGAGGGAGGGCTGTAAGGGATCGGGACGGGGATGGGGACGAGGACAGCCGGGCAAAGTGCAGGTCTGGGGAGAGCACCCAGGTGGCCGCCCCAGCTCCCTCGCACCCCAAGGTGCACGCAGGGGCTCTGCTCTCTGCTTTCCGTCTAATTTCCCCAGGTTCCTGCCGGCTGTCAGGGGAAACAACACGGTCCCAAACAGCGTTCTCATCCAGGTTGTTGTCCAAAGCGCACGGCTCCCTGGATCTTCCAGGGCTGTTGCAAAAGTGCTTAGCATTGCCATCCAGCTACAAAAGGCACTTTATTAACGTGCATCTTGCACAACAGATGTGTCTGCTGGCACTCCGACACTCCTCAGCAAGCCAAATACTGGCGGCTCCTCTTCCACATCTGTCCCACTTCCCAGCAAAGCGTTGCTCCAACTGGCACCCCCTGCTCTGCTGGCTGGAGCAGAGCATCCCAGGTCGGATGCTCGTCGTAGCCCCGATTTGGTCCAGTAGGAGCCCCGACGTGTGTCAGCCCTTCAGCAGCCCCATTCCTTGCAGGGCTCAGTGCCTGGGTGAAGCGATGGTGCAGCTGGCTGGGAAACCTCGTGGTGCATGGGGAGCATCCCCTGCGTCCCAGTACCTGAGCTCTCCTCGTGCCTCTCTCCCTGCCCCTCTCCATCCCCGTGCCATTCCCACCCCTCTCCCTGTCCGGGCTGAGCTCAGTGCGGGCAGGCTCCATGGGCATGCTGGCCGCGGCAGCCATCCCACCAGATTCTCAGCCACATTAGGAGCCGGTTGGAAATACCGCACTTTTATTTTCGTTTCCCATATTCGTAACTGCAGACTGACACAAAGCCACTTCCCAGCTGCTTTCAGCCTGCGGTGTGCCCAGGCAGGGCAGTGCCCAGCCCCGTCCCCAGTCCCGGGGATCACACTTTTCCCGTGCTGCAGCACTTCCCCCAGTCACACACATTTTACAGGGTGCCCATCCCTGTTTCCCATAACGGCGGCTCCAGCCCCACGTGGTTTTGCCGCTCAGCCACGACACTTTCATTTTGTTGCAGGCTCTGGAGAAGCCCCCGCTGCTCACCAAAGGGCGTCCCTTCCCCGCAGAGCCCCGCTGGAGTGTCCCTGCCTGCTGCCTGTCTGGGGCCCAGCTGTGGCACCGCTGCTGAAGGACAGCCCGGCAGCGGGCAGGATCCTGCCCAAACCCACAGCCACGGGGACAGCCACCCCTGTCCCGGCTTGTGACAGGGACACATCCCATCCTGGCTGCTGGATCCCGGCTCAGTGATGGCTGCAGATGTTAAAGCAGGGACCGACAGGGGGGCCTGGCACTGGGGGGGGACAGGACCGGGTCTCAGCACACCCCGACCGCCACTTGTCCTGCTTGTCCCCACGGCGGGGACACGGGGACGTGGGACACGGGGCTGCCTGCCCCCACGTCTGCTCCAGCGCCGCCCGCTTCTCCTTCTGGGCACTCGCACCGTCTGGAAGAAGCATCGGGGGGAGCGGAGGAGACAAACAGACGGACGGGATCGCTGTGATGTAAAGCAGAGACGGGGGAGCGGGAGGAGAGCCCGAGAGCGGCACGGTTAGCGGCGCAGCGCGGGGACAGGCCGGGAGGCACGTTTATGTCATTACTCATGGAGAACCTGGCAGAGAGGCGTGCGGAGAGGGCCAGGCTCCCCGCTGGTGAAACCCTGCTGGCTGCGCACAGGCGTGGCGGGGGGAGCTCAGCCCCGCCGCCGCGCCAGGATCCGGCCCCTTCCCGGCGGGGAGCGCAGCGCCAGGGCCAAGCGCGGAGCCTGGGGGCTCGGTGCGGGGATGCTGCAGGGAGGCACCGTGGCACCTCGCACCCGAGGGAGATGGAAAGGGGCAGCGTGCCCTGGGGGATCTCGGGCTCTGCGTGGCCCCTGCATCGGTGCTGGTGGCTGGGGATGGATGGGGTGGACCCCCAGCCACCCCGTGCTGCCTGCGGGCACCACGCGGCCAAGCGTTTCCACCAGCGGTTCTGGGAGGACAAAACAAGGCAAAAAAAAAGAGAAGAAAAAGGCCAGGGGAGGAAATAACCCACCCCCAGCAACCCTCAGCACAGATTTCCTCTGCTGGGCCAGGGTGGATGGCGGGGCTGCTGTCCTCACTCCATCCCTCTGCCCCTGCTCAGAGCCACGTTTGCCTTTGCGGGTGGTGCGGGGCGAAGCATGCCAGCTCCCGGTGCTGCCAGCACCCCTTTCAGCCCCCCTGGGTCTGCAAAGCCAGAGTACCCAGGTGGACGCCCCCCCCCCCCCCCCCCCCCCACTTCCAAGGACGCAGGGCTGTGATGCAACCTCCTGTGGGCTCATCCCCGCAGCCCTTTGTAGCCTGACGTTTCCTTTGCAGCCATAAAGCGAGCTGGGAGCCGGATTGCATCAGCGCGAGGTGGCGGCGCTTTGCCGGTGGGTGCCTGCGTGCTCAGCTGGAGGCTGCAAGCCCTCGTCCCACGTCTTGCTCCTTCCTGCTCAGCACCGAGAGCTGTGGGGCAGGCTGCTGTCTGCCCGCAGGTCCGTAAGGCTGCCTGGGTGCTTCAGTGGGAAAAAGGCAAAGAAAACGCTGGGGACGGGAAGGGTAGAGCGATGGGCATCGCCCAGCACAGGCGGGGAGTGGCTCTGGCTGCACGGGGCAGCACATGTCCCCAGGCATGCAGCACGCCGTGCCTCGGAGGGGAAGTCACATCTGGGGAGGAACAAGTCCAGAAAATCCCCTCCGGCCCCCCCGGCTGCTCAGTGCCAGGCTGGCTGGAGACGGCCCAAAGCTCTGCTTTCACACCTGTCTGCATCACGGGCAGGGGTAAGCCCAGGACTGAAAACCAGAACTTGGAGAATGCCCGGGGAGGAGTCTCTGTGCGGGCCTTGCAGCCCAGTCCCGCCTGCAAAGGCCACCTTGGCCACTGCCACCAGCCTGGGCATCCCTACCTGCATCGCCGGGCTCAGGCACGGGTGAGCGCTGCAGCCCTGCCAAGCCCCGTCCATCTCCCTGTGCTGGATGGACGTTGCTTGCCGCAGCCCTGGAGGCACAGAGCAGCGAAGGCAAAGTGTCACCGCAGTGCTGGTGATGTTGGGGTGCCCCAGCAGAGCCCCCCCGGTGCTGTGCGCCCAGACAGGACAGCAGTGCTTCCCTTGCACCGCGTCCCTGCGGGCACCAGGCTCCGGGGGTGTCACAGCAGTGCCCCCGCCACCTCCCCCGGCTGCCGCGCAGCCGCTGCTCGCGCTGGCACAAAGGGAGCGATTTGTGAATGAGCCCGAGCTCAGGCTTGGCAGCGGGACGGAACCGCTCGTGAGTCAGTCGAGGGCTGCGCCAAGGCGGTGCTGGGCAGGGAGCCGCTGGGTGCCCGTGGGAAGCAGCCTTCTCTCCTGCCATAACATCACCGTAACGCGCCCCTGGAGCTGTGGGAGCAGGGCTCGGCCTGCAGGTTTGGGTACGTGCTGGCAAAGTGGCTGGCACCCTCCCGAGTGACCCTGTTGGGGTGCGGGAAGCCCTCGGTGATGTCCGGGCTGCCCGAGGGGCCGGCCCCTCTCAAGCCCCTCTGCAAGGCCGTGCCAGGGCCAGCAGCGGCAGGGCACTGCCGTCCCCCCTGCTGGGGCTGACCGTGCCCTGGGAGCCAGGTCAGGGGCTTCACAGATGGGGCTTGGAGCAAGCCAAGGCTTTCTGGCGTTAATTACTTGGATAGGCTAAGTGCTTCATGGGCATCCCCTCATCACACCCCACGGGTACCCAGGGAACCTCACAAAACCACCAGATTTGCATTTCCCCCCAAAATAAAACACGGCACATTCAGTCTGGGATGGGAGCAGCGTGTGAGCACAGGACAGCCCCCTGCCCTTGGGCTCATGCCCCCGGCACCCCATCCCCCCCATCCCCTGTCGGTGTGCCCCAACCCTCGCCCCGGGGGCAGCCCGCGGCCCCACAGACCTGACTCGGGCGTTAGTCAGAGCCCTGGAAAGTTTCCTACATACCAGCGTTAGCAGGAATGTTATTTACTGAGCGAGGGAGAGGTTTGACAGGGGAGCAAGCCTCTCGCCCAGCTCTTCCCCATGTATGGATGTGCGCGGCGTTACTCAGCAGGATATGGCACAGACGAGGAACCGGCGCCGCGGCCGCGCTCCGGGACCTCTCCGCTCGGAGGAAGCCGGGTGGGAACAGCCCCGGGCAGGCAGCACCCCCCAGCCACCCCCCGCACAGCAAAGATAAGGGATTCCGCACCGAACCGAGCAGACGTGGCAGGGATTTTGTGTGTCGGCGTTTGGAGAAGCTGGGGGGCGAGGGGAGGGGAGCGGGGAGGAGCGGGGAGCGGGGCCTTCAGTAACAGCGATTCCCTTAAAAAGCCTCCCTACAGGTCAGGGCGAGTGTTTTTATAAATGCGTGATTTCACTTCCCATTTGTACCCCCGATGTCTTATAAAGGCTGACATGGAGAAAATTGTCCAAGACAGGCAGTATTTCCCAAACCTGTGGGCTTTTCACAGGTCTGTGGCGGGGAAGCCCACCGCTCCCAGCCACGTGGGGCTGCTGCCGCCCACTGCCTCCTGGGGGGGGATAGCTGCTCCTGGGGGGATTTTCCTGAGTCACAGGCACATCCTCAGGCCCTGCTCCTCTCCCTGAGGACTTCAAAAGCTCCGCAAACAGAAATAGCTGAAGCACTGGGCTGAGTCAAGGGAGCTGCTGGTGCCGAGGGGAACTTGGGGCCGCGTGTGGGTGGGGGGCTGCTGGGTGGGCACGGGCCCCGCTGCGGGTGGTCCAGGGGATGCTTTGGGGCTGCAGACCCACGGCGGTGCTGGTCCCCACTGCACGTGCCCACAGTGGGCAAGAGGTAAGGTACAGGGGCTTTTCTTCATCCAGACCCCGCTCCAGTTCACCCCGAACATTGTAGGGAGCCCCTGGGCTGCACCGTCCCCCAGGGGCAGCCCGATCCCGCACGGCTGGAGGGTGTCACAGCCCCGGGGCAGAGCTGGAGCCCCTGCGAGAGCCCGGAGAGAGGCAGCGGGGATTGTTCCCGAGCAAGAGGAATTTTTAGCGTGGCTTAGCACATGCAAGTGTGTTTTACAGTTCTGACTCGTCAGGGGAAATTCGCAGCGTGACTCATGGAGCCGTGCTGGAGTTCCTGAATTGGAGCATTGTGCCGAGAAGTTATCAACGTGCAGCGGCCGTCCTGGGCACGGCAACATCCCCTCCGCGTGTCAGCGAGTGGGACCAGCGCCACGACATCCTCCCCAAGCCCCCACAGCACCGGGATGAAGGGCGGCCAGGTCTGTGCTGGGGTGAACCCAGGCGCGGGTCGGGGCTGGGCTCTGGTACGCTTTGGCAGGTGAGAGGCCCCAGAGCTCTCCAACAGCTACTTTAAAATGCCTCTCTTTTCCTTGGCATCCTGCGAAGCAAACAAATTATACATGAGGGCATGCATACGTGTGCTCCCTCAGCAAACAAGTCCAAAAAAAAAAAAAAAAAGGCATCAAGAGGAGCTTTTTCCCCGCGCCCCTCCGCCGGCACCACACCTCTCCCCGAACGCCGCCGAGTACACAGTTTATTTTCCTTCCCATTAAAGTCTCCCCACCGGCCTGGCTCTGGGAAACTCAATTTGAGCTCAGAGCCCTCGGTATATTACTCCTCGCAGGAACAGAGCAGGGCAGTCAGCGCGGAGCGGCCCCGGCAGCCAAACAAGCCCGCCTTTGGTTCCTCGGCGCGGCGCAGCGCGGGGACAGGAAGTCCCCGTGCAGACAGAAAGTCTGCAGCACCGCCGTGCCACCGCCGCCGCCTGCCCGCCGCCCGGGCGCTGGGAGGCTGCGGGGTTTGGGGGGGGAAACGCGGGCTCCGGGGGGCTGGGGGAGGTAAATGGGGCTGGGGGGGCCGGGGGAGATGCGCCCTGCTGAGCCGTGCAGCCAGAGCAGGGCCCAGGGGTGGGGATGCACCCTGGGGTGCCACCTCCCTGCTGCTGCGGTGACGGAGGGGGGGACAGGGGCGTGGGAAAGGTTTCTGTGCCCCGATCCCTCGTGCTGCTGCGTGGAGGTGCTGGGATGTTGGCCAAGTGGCCGTGCCGGGCAGACGGACGGAGCGGTGCCACACTGGGGCCAGATCAGAGCGTGGCCGCATCCTGCACCTCCAAACGCCGAGGGCTGACCACGTCCCATTGCTCGCCCCTGGTCCTGGTCCCCGACAGCCCCCTGCTTGGTGTCTGCGCCCAGGGGCAGGCACAACGCAGCCCCCGTGGCACAAAGACACACCCAGCGCCGCACCAGGTGTTCTCCAGCTGTTTGTCTTCACCTGAGCAGGCTGTGCCCATACGGAAAGCCGCGCCGTGCCGTGCCGTGCCGTGCCCCTGCCCGCTCTCCAGAGGTTCCAGCTCACCCCAGTCCCCCAGGTCCTGGTCCTGAGGGGCCCCGCATCCCTCCCTGCTCCTCTTCCCCACTCCCCTCCAACACCTGCGGCTCGTCCCGGGAGGTGTGAGCAGGCGGGGACCTGCCAGGCCCCACAGCTGGCTTTGCGGGGTTACAATGGCTCCTTGTTCCCCCTCGCCCCGCTATCACATCCTACACCGCCGCTTTGCAGTGACCTCATCTTTCTTTTTTCCCTGCCTCCCGATGAAGCCGGGGGCACACCCCCACCCCCAGCCCCTGCCCTGTGCTCCGCACGGACACCGCAGGGGGGGTCCCTGAGCCCCCCGCCCCGGCCTTCGGGGACTCCCACAAGCCGAGCGTGCAACCTGCAGAGGCTCGCAGGCAGTCGTGGCGACAGGGCCAGCTGTGAAATCCATTTGCAGCTTTTTTTCCAGGATTTTTAACCCCTGTATCCCCGCGTAGCCTCGGTTTTCCCTCAGTCCCGAGCAGCCCCACCAGCTCCTGCCCTTCCTTTGGGGCACGTGGTGCCTCTGTAGGGTGTATCCCTGGGGGACCAACCCCCCCACACCCCAGCTGTGTTCAGTATCAGACACTTCTGCTTCCCACGAAGTTTTCTACCCAAATGTGCCTTGGCCGGGACCCACCAGGCTGCTCTCAGGGGCCCAGAGCCCGGCGCAGGGCTGGGTTTGGTGCCGGTGAGGATGCCCAGATGTCTGCTCCCACTGGGTGGGGAGAACCCCGTGGAAAAGCACAGTTTGCAAAAATCAGGTCACTTTGAGGCTGAGGAACAGGAGGCTGGGGAATGCTCAGGGCAGCCACGTCCACCGGCCTGGTCCCCATGCTGGCAAGCCACCAGATCCCCCATAAAAGACCTAATGGCCCTTATTCCCTAAGGATGCTGAGCCTGGGTGCAAAGCTTTTTTCTTCCTGGGACCTTTCCTGTGCCCCTCCTCCTCCCAGCCCTCTGATTCAGAGCTCGGAGGAGCGGGGCAGTGGCCCTGGGACATCCCCGGCTGCTTTGAGCCCCAGCTGTGAGCATCGCTGCCGTGCCCCCAGCATCCAGCACGGCACCCAGCCTGCACAGCCGCAGCAGGAAATCCCCGCAGGTTCTCATGCCCGTGGCCTGAGCCCTTTGCACATGCCGGGGCTGTGGTTAGCCAGAAGAAAACACTTGTGGTAGCCCAGGACTGACAACAAACCAGGCGAGCCGCCCGCTCCTCCTCGCCCCACATTGCACATGGGGTGCCGGGGGACCCACGCTGGCTCCTGCTGGGGACCTGGCATCACCCCAGGGCTGGGAGCCTCCATCAAGCCTCCCCTGGGGTGCCTCCCACCCAATTTCTGCCTCTCCTTGGGACGGCGCCCGCCGTGCTGCAGGGGAGCTGCAGGAGATGTTTTGCTGCGGGCGTAAGGGTTGGAACGGGGCGGCACATGCCCGCGAGTCAGCATGAGCTCACGTCTGCCGGGAGCGGCCTGAAGGGCCTTAAGTAGGTGTTGAAAATGCCGAGTTCCTTTCAAGAAGGTCTCCGTGCGGGGAGGCACTGCGCAGCCCAGGGGTGATGGATAACGTGTGGATAACTCCCGGCTGGGCATCCCTGGCTGCCACAACCCCAACGGCGGCAGCGCAGCGGGGACGGGGGCTCTGGGGGTACGGCTGAGCCCCCCGGCACGCTGCGGGGCCGGGCTCATGGTGCTCAGAGGGCTCCTCAGCTCTCTCCTCCTGTGCACAGTGACAGGGGGAAGCAGGGCTGAGTCTCCTCGGGGCACCCGCCGCTGCCGAGCAGGGTCACACGCTGCACAGCCCCAAAAACCTCAGGCATCAGCACTCCTCCCTTAGCTCTGTCAGTGTGCCCTCGGGAGGCTCTGTTGCTGTATTTTCCTCTGCTGCTGCAGTCATTAGGAGTTCGTAGGTGAGGTTTGGAAGCTAAAGCCCTGCCTTCTCCTACAGTTGAACCGGGGAACCCCCAGCGGTGGCTGCATCTGAGCAGGGGCATGGGGCTGGCCACGGTGCTGGGGGGAAGGAAGGAGCAAGCACGGCCCCAGTGAGCCGGGGGGCTCTGCCCACAGCCCCGAACCATGCCTGGGCGCAGAGGGGGCACTTGGCTCTGTGACCGTCACAGCAGCTCCCTGGAGCTCCATTTTGATCTCATTTTGGTGTGCAGCTTCCCTGCACATAGGACAATTCTCCCCAAATGGCCAGACGTCCTACAGCGGAGCCCTGCGGCGTGTCCTGGCAGCACAGCGCCTGCGATCTCGTGGCAGGGACGCGGCCACCCCGGGGCGAGAGGGCCGGCCGAGCCACGTGCCTGGCACAGCGGGGCAGGGATGGGGAAGAAAGGCTCCGGGAGCATCCCTGGGCAGGGGAAGGCAGCGGGCTGCAGCTCGCCGCGTGGCGCTGGGAGGCCGGCAGGCTGTGTGCACGTGCCCTGGCAGAGAATCAGGCACTGGTTCCTTAGCCTTAGCATGCCGTCATGCTGCAGCTACAACCAGAGAGTGCAGTTTGCCCTGATAAAATTAATAACGCAGCGAGGCGACACGTGCCAGCGGCTCGGATCTTGCCAGAGCCCGTCCTGTAGGAGCAGCTCCAGGCGAGTCCCCGTAGCCACCCTGAACACGGAGTGCCGAAGGACAGCCGTCAGGACGCGCGCCTGGAGCACTGCAGGGGTGTCTCCTGCCGAGGTGTCTCCTGCCGGGGGGCTGCCTCTCCTGGGGACGCTGTGGTTAAGGCTTTGGGTGCCCCGGGAGCACCGCCGGGGCCGCGGACCTTGCCCCGTGGCTCGGGTGGCGTCCAGACGGGGCGGGAAGCAAAGGGCGAGACGAGCGTGGTGCAACGCCTGCACGAGACCTGGTGCGGGGCAGGGCCGGGCCATCCCCGGGAGGTTTCCCAGGGTTATCCCCACGTGCATCCTGCTCAGTGGCAGCCCGGCTGCTGGCAGTGCTGCTTCTGCCACCGCTGCTGAAACACAGCAATGTGCTCGGGGGGGCCACAGGCAACGCCGGCAGGAGGCAGAGCCAAGAGGGGCTCACCCAGGGCGAGCCTCCCTTCACTGCCTGGCCAAGCCCTGGCGCATGGCTGGGTCTTTCCCCACCCACCTCCAGCCTCGGAGATGCCATGCTGCAGCCGAGAGCACCTGAAAGCCCCACAAGACCACTGCAGTCCCTCGCTGCTCAGCCCCGAAGCACACCGGTTTGCTCAAGATGCCGCTTGGCTGGGCAGCCATGTCCCCAGCCCTGTCCCCAGCTCCTCGAGCAGGTGCCAGAGCTTTCCTGCAGTGACACAGCCCCAGCACAGCGCAGGGGCTCCCAGGGCTGGTGGTCGTCCCCTGCCTCCTTCACCCCGCTTCAGTCCTGGCCTCAGGAGGGGCTCGTGGCCGGGAGCCCCCCCACTTCTGTGTGTGCTGCTTTAAATCCGAATTTCAGGTGTTATCGACTGTCTCCTTCCATGCGATGAGAGATATGAGGCGAGTGTTGCTGCCAGAATATTTTAAAGAAATGCCTTTGAGTGGAAGTTATCAATGAGCTGCAGTCACTGCTGGGGAAAAGGGCTGATTTGGGATAATTTTGAAAATACGCCCCCACCACTGCAGCTTTGTTAAAGATCCCATTTTCCCAATCCCAAAAGATCTTTTTTCCCATGAAAAGTAAACTGATTAAGTGCAGTTAAAAACATTTTTTTGTGATCAAAGTGAAAACAAAATGTTTCAGAAGCGACAGAAGAAGTGTCTGAGGCCGCTCTAACTCAAGACTTTCTGTTGGGAATAGAAATGCCACACCTTCCCACCCTGTCTTGGGGGCAGATTTTTTTGGGGCCAGCACCCAAACCTGGCACCCAAGGCCACCTTAGCAGGGGCAGAGGGAGGCAGGGGGGCTGCGGGGGCCCCGTGGGGCAGCCGGTGTGACTGCTCTGGGTACACAGTGGTAGCCCTCGTGTCACCGGAGGGAAGCCTGGTTGGCAGGGTTTGGAGGGCAGGCCTGGGTAAAAGATGTCTGTAAGCACAGCGTGGACTCAGTGTTGTTTATTAACAGACCCGCTTTATTGCGACATCTTGGGCCCTGTCCAGGCATGGAAAACTGCATGGGACTGAGTCTGGACAAACCCTCTGGTGCTGGGAAAGCTGGCACCCAAGGGTGGGCACCCGTGGGTGGTGCAGGACAGCAAGCAGCTGCTCCTGGCACAACCTTGCCCATCTCTTGGCTGTCCTCGGGGGGAAAGGAGGTGCCAGAACCCCCAGGGAGACCATGGCTGCAGGCACCTGGCACCCAGAGGTGACACCTCTGGAGCCGGAGCCGTGCCAGGCTCATGGTGTGAAGGGGACAACCCGCTGCTCGCAGCTGGCTCACATCCCCAGGGGGCTCAGCATCCCTCCTGCCCCCCAGCACCGCAGCCTTCCCCTCCGCCGGTGCCTGGTGTGCTGGAAAACAAATGAAATGTCTCAGCTTTCCAAAGGCAAAGCACGTAGGCTGCCTCTCGTGCAGCAGAGCCGCCCAGCAGCTCCTCCATGCGAGACCAGGAGAAGGGGCTGGGTCCCGGTCCCCCCACCACCGGCAGTGTCAGGGCCGGGCTGTGCCGGAGCCACGGGTCAGAAGGAGCTCACTCCTGCAGGCAGCGGCCGGATCCGGCCTCTGAGCACCCCCCGTCACCGCTGGCCTAAATAAACATCCCAATAAGCACGGGCTGATGCAATTAGCACACGGGGGGGACACCGGCCCGTCTTCCTCACACCTGATGTGGTGTCACGGGGGGGGGGTGGTGGTGGTGCTGTGGGGACCTCCCCAGCACCCTCCCCGCCGGCCCCTTAATATCCAAAGTGGCTGTGATAAGAAGCAGTTGCTGGGGCCGCAGGTGGGAAGGTGTCAAGTCGTACGCACGGAGCTATAAACAGTGCGTGCCCATAAACCAGATCAAAGCAGGGGGAGTTTATTTTCAGAAGGTCTGTTTCCTCCGTGGAGCCGAGAGACAAAGAGCTTCGGGGGGAAGGGGGGAAAGAGAGGGAGAAGAAAAGGGGGGAGAGAGAAACGAGCGTCGGGGCTTGCAGCGGCTGGGCGAGAGGCGGCCCAGAGGGATGCTGCGGGGCTTCAGGCCACGGTAGGAGCAGACGGGCTGGGGGTCCCAGTGGGATATGGGGCCCCAGCTCCCCCAGCAGCACTGCCAGGGCTTCTCCTGGGGGTCTGGAGCACAGCAGCGTTGGGCAGCCCTTAAGCAAACGTTGTGGAAGCCCCGCAGGTTCGCAGAGGCCATCCCCAGCCTCCAGCCCCAAATCTCAGCGGCCCAGCTGGGGCAGGCCCCATGGCCCCACTGCTCCTGCCTGCCCCAGGGCTCCGGGGGGGGGGAGGAGGAGGAGGAGGAGGAAATCCCAACGGGGAAGGCGGTCGCAGCAGGTTTGCCGGCAATCGGAGCTCAGGAGGTCAGAGAGCAGATGTCAGGGTTGTAAAGGGTGCGTGTTAGCTCAGCAATGCCTGTATCCTGTGCCTCCCCGGCTCCGCTCGCCCTGCTGCTTCAGATAGAACATTCCCATTTCTCTCCCACTGCGTGGCTGTGAAATGACTCAGAGGAAGCTCTTCGGGGTCCCGGGTTTGTTCAGGCTCAATTCTAACCAAAGCTCGCTCTCTGAGCACACCCACCCGCCACCAGAAACGGGTGCCGCAGCTGCAGGCTGCATCCGCACCATGCTCCTATTGACACCAGCAGGCCAAATCCTGACCACCCTTCTCCAACCAAACCCCCCTGGTGTGGGACCTCCCAGCCCCAGGGGCTCATCCTTCCCCCCACCGCCTCAGGGGGTACCAGCCCCGTGCCCTGGCTGCCCCCAGCCTCTGCACGGAGCTCCCCTGGCAGGAAATAGGCAGCGTGTGGCCCCACGGTGCTGGCACCTGCTTCCTGGCACCCAGTGCCCCCGAGCTGGTGCTGGGGGGGTGCTGGCACCGCGCTCACCCTGTGGCTGGGGCTGCTCCAGGATGGAGGAGGATCGGGTCCCGTGGCACCCTGCAGCACCTGCCGGGCTCTGCACAGCACCTTCTCATCCCTCACCACCGCCGGGGAAACACATGGCGCCTTCTGCGAGGGAAATTTGGCCGTTTTGCACAAATATTTACCGCACCTGTTTCCTGCCTGGGGCGGCTCAGCCCCGAGGGCTCGGCGGGTCGCCGGCAGCAGGGCACGGGAAGCAGCAGGAACCAGCTCCTTTCCGCACAGACCTGCGGCCTGCAGCGGGTTCGCAGTGCCCCTGTTTCTCTCTGCCGTGCTTCCACCCACGGCCTGCTAAAGGGTTTGTATCTGCTGCGGTGTCCGGCCGGTTTTAAGGGAAGGGCAAGGTGTGGGCTCCAGCACAGCCTGTGCCTGTGTGCCGGGGAAGTAAAAGCCGCTCACACTCTGCTCACGGGCTTTGGTCTGTCCCCAACCCTGCCGGACCCCGAGCTGCCTCCATGAGGCATCGACCCTTGGTCACTGAGTCCTGAGAAGGGCCTGAGCCAAGCGAGACGAGCACGGCCCTGTGGTGTCCGTGGTGCTCTGGAGCCTCAAATCCCTCTGGGGGTGCTGCAGCCCCCAGCAAGGCTCAGCGGAGGCCTGCACCCCATTACGGACTCAGCTGGGCCGCGTTTCAGGCGAGCACTGCTCCTGGAACAAGCCTCCTGTGCTGTAGCTGCGGGGGCCAGGCGGGATTTACCGCTCGCTTCCCATCCCCGTCCCTGCAGATTGAGCCAGGAGCTGTCCCTGCCCCGTCTGGTGGCTGCAAAGGGCCCTGTAGGTGCCGTGGTGTCCCCAGCCCTATGGCAGAGGATGTCAGCCCCAGCAGTGCGTGGCACTGTAGGGCTCGGCCTGCCCACCTGCCTGCACCGGGTCAGCCTTTCCCAGCTTTTGCCTCGGTTTCCCAAGGAGCTCCCTCACCCCCTGCAGGAGGCTGAATGTTCCCCAGTGGGGCCTCAAGCCTGAAGAGCCTTCTGCAGGATGCGAAAGCCAGCTCAGCCTGCAGGGAGGGTTATTTCACACTCAGACTCACTTCAGATCCCTTTTGTCTTACCCCATGTGCCAGGCATCCACACGTGCCACGGAACCAGGGCTACCCCTGGGTGGGTGGCTGTGTCCCACCAAGGGGATCACAGATGACACCGCCAGCACACAGCGGGCAGCCAGCGGCGGCTCCCGGCAGAGCCCCGGGCACAGGGCACGCTTCCTGCTGAGGCAGCGCATTCCCCAGGGAGGAAAGGTCGAGCCAAGGGGCTGGGGCTGCCCCGGCTTCCTTCCCCGCTCCCAGCCACCGCTTATCAGCAGCTGCGGTTTCCTCCGGTTCCTGTCCAGCCTTCGCAAGGTGCAAAGCAAACCCCGGTGTTCACCTGCTCCCCTCGTGCCGCAGCTTTTGGCTTCCCTCGCCGAAACGTGGTTTGGCTGATAGGGGCCTTGGTCCTGTCTGCTTAGCAGAAAGCCAGCCTCGAAGACGTGCTCCTTCCCTGCTCCGGAGAGAGGTGGCCACTCCAGAAATCCCAGGCTGATGTGGGCAGTGCCTTCCCAAAGCTGCCTGCCCTGTGGCACCCTGCTGCCCAGAGCCTGGTGCACCCTGCCTCTGTTTGCCCACCTGGGGAATGGGCACAGCCCAGCCAGCAGTTCCGCTGTGCCACCGAGGTGTCCCCGTGCGGTCACCTTGGTCTGTGCCAGCTCTGGGGGCAAGGAGCAGGGAGCAGGGGTTGCCCCGGGGGGCGCGCAGCCTGCTCAGGAAGGCGCGCTGCCCGGCACCCCTGGCGTCACGCGGACGGCTTTTCCTGTTTATATCCTGTCCTGAGGCTTCGGCCCGGCTGGAAGCGAGTTCCTGGCGGCCGGCAAGCGGAGATAATCCCGCAGGAAGCGGGAGCAGCGGGACGGGGTGAGCGCGGCACCGCCGGCCTTGCAGGGCCCGGACGTGAATGGCTTCCCTCCTGCCGCCCGCAGGCAGCACGGCGCTGACACAGCCGGAGCCGCTTTCCTTCAAGCCCCTTTCTGTCAGCGCTGAATCACCGCCACCACCTTTGTTTCCTTCAGCAGGGCCGGATGCTGGGGAGCAGCCGCGGGCAGAGGTGGAGGAAGGAGGTCTCGTGGCACCACGGGATGGATGCTCGTGTGGCACAGACACAGCTTGCTGGAGCCAACAGGGACCTGGGACGGGGAGGACAGGGCATGGGGCTGGGGGGTGGCGGGGAATGTTGTGGTCCTGTCCCCAACCCTGTCCCCAGCCACCTGCGAGCCGTGCAAGGCTCCCCATGGGCTTGCTGGGAGCTCTCCCCAAGGCACCAGGGGATGGGGCTCAGCATCCTCTGGGAATGGGGTGCAGCATCCCGTGAGCACAGGGCAATGCTCAAGCCACGGCCATGGGGACATTTTGATGTCAGGAGATGCCGTCATCTTCTTGGGGTTTCATCATTTCAGGTTATAGTCTTTACTCCTTCTCATTCCTGTACTGCTTTGTATGTAAAAATAAATTCTGTACCACCTGAATGGACATCTCCATATAATATATTGCATTCACAGAGTATTTAGCACACTATTTAATACAAAAGTTAATGCAAAAGTGTTTAGCACAGTGATTAACATAAAAACTGAACCAAAATTATCCAAGACAAGCATGTGGAAATGAAACTTTTAAAACTTATTAAAAAAATCAGACGTGGGCATCATCACAGCAAAAATCCCCCACCTCCATGAGCCACGCAGACTTTCGCCCAGGGAAAAAAGCACCAAAGTGCTCGTGTCCCAGCCAAGGGTTTTGTTCTGACCGTGCTGGGCAAACGGCTCCCCAGCGGCACCTGCAGCACCAGCCAAAGGAGAGGGCTGCAGGGAAGCCGGCCGAGGGCACGCCGAGAGGGATTTTTCCCCACAGCAGGGATGAGCACCGAGGGCAAGGCCATTGCGATGCCCCCAGCATGTTCCGAGCCGTTTTGGGGTGAGGTTTGGGGTCAGAGTTGGGTGCCCATAGGCAATGCCTGCAGCCCGGCTGCTGACACCTCCCGCACCTCCCTCTGCTGCCGGGGCTGAGCTGCTCATTGTCCATCGGCAGTAACTCAATCACCCACAGGTATTGTCAACGTCTTCGAGCATTTAACTGCCACTAAGCGCCATTTTCTTTCATCATCCATCTTTATAACAAGTTCTGACAATAATATACATTTAAAATAACAATTGGCAGGTTGTAATCTAGCACAGGGTTCATCATCCCTCGCGGGGACGCTGCAGCCCCCGCGAGCGCCCATTCCCAACCTGCAGCAGGAGCGTTTACCTGGTGCTACCTGCTCTTATCACCCAGGGTTTATCAGCCTGGGCGGCCCTTCCCTTGGCAAACGGCGGGGTTTCTAATTTAATAATCTGGCCGAGCCGAGCGTGCCGACAGCGGCGTGGCGCCTTCCTCGTGCCCTCGGCACGCAGCAGCACAAGCGCGGCTGTGCCCACGGCGGGGGTCCCGTGCCCCCCCGGGGCTGGGGAGCAGCTTGCTGCTGCCTGCAGGGCCAAAATCAGCCAGAGACCGCTTGGCCCCTGCCCAGGGCTTTTGCTTCGGCTTCCCAAGAGGGAGAAAAAGACTTCTCTGGACTTCTTCAGCACTCGCTCTGTGTTTGCTTTGGCTCTGGGTTAATATGTATCGGTTTGCTCATCTGATAGAGAGATCAATGAGCAGAGCTGGCCCCGGACAAAAGATGTGACAGCTCTATTTTCTGCCCCTTTCAAAGCCTTCAGCCCTGGCAGCAGTGCAGGGCTCCCCCTCCTTATCAGCAGCCGACTAAAGCATCTGAAATTCAGGCTGAAAGTTTTAGCGTGCCCTTCCCTCGCAGGTCCTCCCCGTGGAGGGGACGGTGGCAGCTCCAGGGATGGGTCCCTGAGTCTCTGGGTGAGATTTTGGGGGCACCAGAGTAGGACAAGCTCAAGGCCAGGGCAGGATGGCCAGAGGCAGGAGCGCAGGGCAGGATGAAAGCCATCTTCCCCCTGTCCTTCCAGCGAGCAGAGGGCACAGCCCCTGCGCATCGCCCCAGGCAAGGGTGAAAAGCTGGCGGTGAAAGCCAGAGCCTTGCCCGGAGCATCCTGGGCCAGCTCTGCCTGGGGACACCCACGTCAAGTTCAAGCTCCCCGTTGTCCCAGCCAGGCTCCTGGCAGCCCAGCCGTCCCCTCCAGCTCCCTGTCCCTGTCCTTGTCATCTGCTCATCCTCCCCCGATAACACGGGGAACAATAGTGGCGACAGCGAACCCAGGGCCAGAGCTCAGTGCGGCTGGGCAGGTAAAGCAGAGCAGTGAAGAAGGCAAACACAGCAAAGACGGCTCCTCCCGGCCCAAGGCCAGGGCCCTTTCAAGGATTAAGGCCCCTTGTGCCGGGTGAAGCAAGTGTTTACCCAAGCCGCGGCTATAAATCCCGGTAGCCTCGCTTGCAAAAGGGTTTGCGCCCACCCCACACGCACCGCAGGGCCGTGCCTCGGGGTGCCAGCACCGCCGGCAGCTCCCAGCCATGGGGGCTGCACCCCCTGAGCATCCGCAAATCGCAGGGGAAATACCCAGCCCCTTCTTCATGCCAAAAAAAAAAAATTACTAGAAATGGCCCGAGCCAGGGGTGGGGAGCGCATCCAAGGCTCCCACGGCCCTGCCAGCTCCCTCCCAGCGCCGAAGCCGTGCCGGAGCTCACGCAGGGCAGCTCCAGCCCCAGTGACCACACTGAGGGGACTCCTGTGCACCCAACAAGGTCGGGGCTGCACCATGCAGCATCCCTCTGGCCACAGCACCATCCCTCCGGCCACAGCACCGCCGCGGGAGCGCTGCTTGGTCCCCACCGCGGCGCAGCCTGGCTCCTTTCCGTCCCCCCTTCCCCTTGGCAGACAGCTCGCTGACGTCTCGTAAACGAAAAGCAGGTTGATTTGAATTTTCCATAGATGGCTCGGAGTCGCGGATAATTCATTATTCACACCTCTCTAATTAAACCACTGCCCAGCAGGCTGGGCAGGGCTGGAACTGGCCAAATGTCCCCTGCCCGGTGCAGGTTGGCGAGGTGACGTGGCCGGGATTTTGGCCTGGGTTTTGGACAGGCATCACTCGCCCCCTGCCAGGGCACAGAAGTGCTGTGATAAGCGACGTCTCATGTGTGGATGACGCCAGGTCGCTGTGCTGTGGGGAAGGGTAGCTGCTCAGGGAGGGTTTCTCCAAAGCCAGGGCCCAGTCCAAGGCGCTGTCAGAGCCTTTCTGCTCCCAGGGAAAGGCTGGACGCTCCCCCGATCCCACAGCAGCGACTTGGAGCCTCGCAGTGCATTCATCTAAATATACACTCGCAGGAGGAGCTCACCCGCGCTTCCAGCCAGCTTTTCGGTGGTTAGCACTCTGCCTTTGGCGCCAGGGCTCAGTTTCTAATTCCCACTGAAATCAGACTCACCGGTTTTATTTCGCTTTTTAGCTCCAGCTAGCTAGAAAACCAGAGGCTTGCTGTCTACGAAGCAGTGGATTTTTAGGGGCAGGGAGGGACCTGCTGGGTGCCCCGGGGCTTCCCTGCATGGGGTGCAGGCACCGGGGCTTCGGGCTCCCGGTGAGCGGGGTGGGCAGCGAGGCAGCTCCGGGGGACACGCACCCGAAGCGCACGCTTTGCCAGCCGGACCCAGCTCAGAGCCTGCACGCTGCTCCTCTCCGACATCCTCCCACATCTCCCAGCACCAGCCCTGCCCCAGAAGTGCTCCCCCAGCGCTGCCCGATGTCATTTCTGCTCTCGGCTCCGCTTTTCGGCGGGCTCTGCGTGCTGCCCGGGGAGGGCAGGGGCGCCCGGGAGGCCGGCGCTGCCTTTCCAGCCCGCTAATGAGAACTCCAAATGTCTTCGGTGGGCTGCTCTCCGCAGGCAGCGCTCAGCAGCGAAGACAGCCAGGGCCATTTTAATCATTTCCAGATTTGTGTGGGAGGTCAGGGCCCTGGGGTGCTGCTCCATGTCAGTTTTATAAACACGGCAGTTTTTCCAGATGGTCTCTGGCTCCAGCCTGGCTAGCAGGTTGATTGGGCCAGACCAAAATAACAACAGGTGGAGAACAGGCCATGACTGCCTGACGCTATCTCCTTTTTCCATCTATTCCCCAAATGATTTTTTTTTTCCTTCGCAGAAAACAATTAACTTGTGCCGGGGCAGGGGAGGGTGCAGCCGCAGGGCTGCGGGCTGAGGCCCCACACCTTCACCGCACGCAGCAGAGCGGCATCCGCCACGGCACGCCGCGATGGGCCCGCACCCTGCTCTCCAACGGGCTCTGCGGCTCCTGCCGAGGATCCAGAGCCTGGAGCGGGGCTGGGGAGCAGGACCCGGCTCCCTCTCGCTAATCCCCCCTCTGCAGGCACCAGCACCCAGGTGCTGTCTCTGCATCCAGCGCGCTGCCACGCGAGCAGCCGTCCTCCGGCCACACAGCCGGGGCACTATGCCGGCTGCACCCCGATGGCTCATTTTATTGTCCCCCTCTCGTTCCTCCGAGCCGTGCAGAGACCAGCCCCTTACCCTTAGCAGTAACTTGCAGGGAGACGCGGTGCCCACCCGGCAGCACGCCGCCGGCCCCGCTCCCTTCCACGGCTGAGGGCACCCAGCGGCACGGCCGAGCCCCCCGGGTGGCCGGGCTGTGCTTGGGGCTGCTGCTTGCTCCTGCTGCCTTCCCCAGGTGGAGCTGGGCTGACCACAACCCCACAGCCAAACGGCACAATCCCAGCCTTGCTCTGGCCCCAGGACACAGCCCTGGCTCCTCCGTGCTTCCACGGTGCCCCAGTGGAACTGGGAAGGAGCCTCGGGTACCCGGCCATGGAAGAGGAGCAAGCCCCGTCAGGCGGGACGGGGACGGGGACGGGGATGGGGATGGGGACAGGGATGGGGATGGGGACGGGGATGGGGATGGGAATGGGGATGGGGATGAGGACGGGGATGGGGCCGGGGCCAACCTCACTGTGCGGCAGCAGCAGGGCTCCGTGCTGCCGGGTCGGAGCAGCGCCGGTCCCACCGCAGCCGCCGGCCGCAGGCAGAGCTGGCGGCCCAGGGACGTCTCCCAGCAGAGACCCAGGGGGACGGAAAAACCACAGCGCTGTGCCGGAGGCGAGCTGAATCGCTTCCCACATAGAGGGCCCTTTCATATTTCCCATTCGCCTTCGAGTTGAAATCCCTCTGCGGGCCAAATCTTCACATCCAGGAGATGAAGTCTTGGCCAGAGATTATAAACTGATTGTGGGTGTAAATAAAAAAATTGCATATTTAGCGTTGCTGCAAGCCAAGGGCAGCACATGTTGCTCCATGCATCTGCTCATCCCGCGCCGCGCAGAGAGAGCAATTCGCCCAGCGAGGGCCTGCGTCAGTGCGCATGCACCAGGACTGGTGCAAGGAACAAGAAAAAAAAAAAAAGAAAAAAAGGGGAGAAAAGAAACACGAGCTTGCCCAGCACTGCTCATACACCTCAGCCCCATGTCCTGCTTGCGCCAGGGCTCGCCCTCGTGGTGACACCGGGGTGCCCCGCGTGGGGCCGCCTGCTCCAGGTGGCTCTGGACATTTGGTGGCACGAGCAGAGGCCAGGGGGCCTCCAAGGACCTCGGAGGGAGGGCTCCAAGGACCAAGGGAGGCGGATGGGTACAGAAGTACCAGGGGACGGTGGGGACATAACCCCCCCCCCCAAGCCGTGGTGGTGGCAGCACCACCGCCCCCTGCCCTGGCGTAGCCTCCTGGTCTCAGCCCCCCCAGGAGTCCCACATCCAAAATCCCCCGCAGCATCCCTTCCTCGCTCTGTAGGGGCAAGCTGGCATCACGCTTCTTTGTTTCCTAAACTTGGGCCAAAGCTTAATTAGCCCAGACATGCCGTGGTTCCCAGCCCAAACACTACCGTCTTTCTTCAGCCCGCACCGATTTCCTCTGTAGGAAACGGCCCCTCGTGCTCCGAGCATGCTGACTTTCAGAGAATTGCACGTCCCCCGCTGTTAATTACACAATCCCGAGGCAAATATATCTCTGTCCCTGCCTGTAATTTGTAGAAATTGCTCGCGATGCTGCAATTTAGCATTTAAGTCCAATTTATTTTGTGTCGATTAATGGAAAAGGGTCTTCCCCCTGTGACCAGCAAAAGGCACTGGCAGGCAAGGAGCCCCTGTCCTGGAAGGCTGTGCAGGCTGGCCACGCCACGTACAGCACCGTGCCCAGCACCACGCCCAGCACCACGCCCAGCAGTGCACCACGCCCCGTGCCCAGCACCACGCACAGCACCGTGCCGGCCACAGGCAGGTCCGGGGCGAGCAGCAGCTGCCGGCCAGCAGCAGGCGTGCAGCCCCCGAGCCCACCTTGCCTGCGAGAGGGGAGCAGGCAGCCGCAGCGCCTGCCCCTGTTTGCACAACCTCCTAAAATGGAAATTGTGAATCCTGGGCGCCGGGGTCTGGACAGCTTTACCCGCACAGGCAGGTAGGAGAGCAAATCTGGAAACACTCTCAGGTCTGGGAAATGGCGTGTGCTGCGCCGAGGCGCTCCTTCCCCCGGCCCTTTGTTTAGGAATCCCATTTGTGCCATGTCTAAATATGCCCTAATCCTACAAACACTTCCTCTCCAGGAAAAGGAACAGGCCTTTAACTTATTTTTCTGTGCGGCGCTGCGCGCACACCTGAAACCTCCTGATAATAGAGAATGGCTTGGCTCCAGTACAGCGCCTTTTCACCCTGAATCTTATCACCCTTTTATAGCTTGGAAGTATTATCGTCCCTAGCTCACAGGTGGAATAGCTGAGTTATGGTTCAGTGCTAGAGGAAATCTGGTTCCAGTGCTTCTGAAGCGCTGTCGCCACACGATGCAAAGTGCTGATCCCGTGCAAACGCGTTCTGCCGGAGCGTGTACATCCCACAGGTTCATTTTGGCCGGCCGGCGCATTGCCAGCTCACGTCTCCTCTGTCTGTGCCACAGCGGGGTTAGGGCTTGGCCGAGGCAGGCGGTGCCAGAGCTCCCGTAGCAGCAGTGGGGCCGGGACTGACCGTCAGAGCAAACCCCAGGCTCGTGGTGGAAGGAGGCATGGGCTGGGGTTCGGTGCGCACCCCGAGGCGCACGCAGCACCTGCCCCGGGTTGCAGGAGCCCATAAGGATTTCTTCTCCTGTTGGCACTAACGACGCTCTAACAACTCTCTGGATCTTAACACACCGAAAACGCTCTGGCACGCGTTCTGCTTTCAGGCATTAAGGAGTTGTTCCTGTAAAATCACGGAGCTCCTCTGGAGGGTTCGGGAGATCGATAAATCATGTAACCACGCGGGCTGCAGCCAACGCTACACGGATGAGTATCAGAAGCGACACGCCGCAGATCTTCCTCCAGAACAGTGCCGGGTGGAAATCGCTTCACTTGGAGAAAAAAAATGGACAGACACAAAACGTGAATTTTTATGGGGATACTGGACAGAAAAGGACCTAAAACCTAAACACATTTCTATGGGAGGTGCCTCCAGCACCCCTCCACGTGCACGCTCACGGGTGGCTGGAAGCACGGACCAAAGCCAGCAGCACAGCACCGCCGGCCCTGCCGAACCACGCAGTTAAATCCCCCTGAACTCCTTGGATGGGCACCTGGCCTCCGTGCCCAGCAGCAAGGATGTGATATCCGTGAGTGGGATATGGTGTGCCTGCGAGGTCAGAGGGCTGTGGGAGCCCCCAAAAGAGCCACTCACCCTTGGGTGCTCGGAGGGACGCCGCTGGACATGGAGCTCAACAAGAGGAGGCGCTCCATCGCCGCTGACGTGCTGGTAAGTCCTGTTCCTGGGGGCTAGAGCCCAGCTACCCGTGCGAGCGAGGGGCTCAGGCCCAGCTTGGATCCCCTAAGGAGATGCTGGTGTTTAACCCACGTTCTCTGCTTTTGGGGAGTCCAGGGACTGAGCTCGTCACCCGGAGGTGACACCAGGGTGGGACAGGCGCGTGGGCAGAGCACAGCTCCGGCAACTCCAGCTGGCACCGACCAGCAGTGCTGTTCCGGGCACTGGTGTGAGGATGGTGAAGGAGGACCACCGAGCCTCTTGCTGCGTCCTGGCTCAGAATTGGGCCCATGTGGTTAACTTTCTGGCTTCAGGAGAAGTCGAGCCCATGCTCCGTGCTTTGCTGATGCTGCAGGCACAGAGCATGCTCCAGGTGAGCCATGTCTTCAGGTTGCTTCTGGACACTCTCCCTCCCTGGCGTCAATTTTTTCTCATCATCTACGAAGGCAGCATGTTTCTAAAAATGCCATAAAACTCCACGTACACATACTGGGGATGGAAATGGGCTTAAGCACCAGCAGACACAGTTGGAAGTGTGAGGACGGAAAAATGCCTGAGTGCCACGTGCCCGCAGCCGTGCGAGCGCTGGGAGAGCTGCTGAACCTGCGGCGCCGTGGGGAGGGCAGGCTCGTCCGGCTGCAGGGCGCACGGCGATCCCTGCACCTGCGTGCACAGAACCTGCCCGTTACACGCCCAATCACCTACGTGTGTCACGACACACACACGTGCCCGTTTTTTCACACGCACCCCAGCACAAGCTGCCGTGCGGCCGGGTCCACGTGGGCACACAGAGGCGCGCAGGCGCTCCCCTCGCTCTCGCCGAGCGCGGAGGGGAGGAAACAAAGGCTGCGAGCGCTGCAGATGAAAGCGGGAGCAGAGGAAGGGCGCGAGCAGCCCACACACCGAGCCGCCTCTCGGACGATCCCACCACGCAGCGTTCCCATGCTGCTTCCAGAGGCGCGGGCGAGCGTCCCTTATTGGCTGCACCTGGCTGCTATTAAGCATTCAATCAAAAAGGGATCACGAGCCAGATACGGCTAATTCGGAGGAACTTTTTTACACAACAAGCCCCTCTCGGTTTGCTTGTTTTGTTTAATATCTAAAGCTAACTCCGGCTGGTTTGAAATTGAGCAGGGCTCTTGGCTGCTGCAGATACCGGGAGGGGACAGAGACATATTTCTAGCAGACCGAGGGGAGCTCTCCTTTGGTGTTTTAAAAATAGCACTACAAAGGGAGGCTGCCTGGGACGCTGGCGGTGCGCGGCGCGGGGGCTGACGCAGCGGGGCCGTGCCCTGGGAACAGCCCGGTCCTGCAGACCTGGACGGAGCCCCCAGAAGACGTCTCCTGCCTCCTCAGTGCTCATTTCCCGTGTCTGTGCGGGCTCCTTGCTGAGCGAAGCATCGTGCGGCAGCAGGGGGAACCTCGCAGGGTGCTCGGGGATGAGGACAGAGCCCCCCAAAACCCCAGGGCAGCCCCAGGCCCCAGAGGGCAGCAGGCAGATGGCAGAGCCGGCCCCAAACATTTTCCACCCGCTGGTTTTGCCCATGTCTCAAGAAGGAGCCTGGAACATCACAGGTATCTGTGACACCTCCTTCCCCTGCGACTGAGGGTCCACGTCAAACCATGTAAAATCCACATTAAAAACGACTTTTATTCCATCCTCATGGGGACCCAGCAGCACCCACAACCTCTTCTAAAGCCCTTTCTGAGGGCAGCCACTTGGTGAACCCCGCCCAAAAAAAACAAAAATGGTGATGTGCGTCCTTTAGCTGCTGCCTGCAAAGCCCCCATGGGTGCAAACGGCCTGACGCTTGCGTGGCCACCTCAGGACCCCTGGCACTATCAGGGGCTGAGGTTCTGCTCAGCGCTGGGGACACGTCCTGGCGGTGGGACCCATCCTCCTGCCCCGATAAGAGCATGGTCACACTGCCCCGGCGGTGGCGGCACAGTTCCTGCAGCCCTCGACGTCGTGCCACCTGAGCGCCTTCAGGCACCGCTCTCCTCCTCGTCTCCCCCCCCAGAAGACACCAGCAAGAGAAGCTCACGTGGCGGGTGGGTGTCCTCGGGGTGACGCAAACGGCAGGCAGAAACCAAAGGCTTCTTGCAAATTAGTCGCTTCCCCTCGTGTCAGCCCGGAGGAATTTTTCAAGCACTTGCTTACAGGGACTGCAAGCGGCGCCTGCCGGCACGCGGGCACTCGCCGATGTTTGCCGGAACACGGCGGCTTTTAAGAAGGCACTGAGGAGGTTTTAATTTAATGTTGGTAACTAAGCCGAGAAGAGTTTCCCAAGTAGGTAGAGATTTGTGATCACAGTCAGCACAGGGAGAAACGAGGAGCGGGGAGCAGGCTCCTACGTTAATGTTCCTCCTTTTGGGGATGGTTTCAGGTATTTATTCCCCAAATGCTGACACTCTTCCTTCCCAGGAACTTCAGCTGTTTTCAACACTTTGGCCAGCACTCACGTTATTCACACCGACTTTTGCATTCTCATACTGCCTGGCTCATGATGATAAAGGGACCCAGAGGAACGGGGAAGCTTTTTGGGGCCATGGGGCTGCAGCCCAGCCACGGCCCCAGCACGCAGCCCGGGGACCTGTCGGTGGGTTTGCTGGAGGCTTCCCCCCAAAAGGGTGGGCAGCAGCTTCTCAGCAGCTCCCCTCGCTTGGTGGCCCAGGGGAAGGGGGCTTCCTGGCTCCCTGCACTGCCCACACCATCCCTCTCGCTGGCCCCAGCCCCCGATGGAGGGAATTAGAGAGCGGATCTGGCTGGGAACAGCCCCAGGTTGCTCTCCCAGGGGAAGGGGGGAGGCAAAGGTAAAGCTTTGTCCTAGGAAGGACATTAAAAATCTCGCCTGTGGAAGCACCACGTCTTTGGGTGATGGCCAGCGTGACTAAGCCTCTTCTTCCCCTCTCCTCGCCCCTCTGTCTGCCATGTCAAGACTTTTCAAAACGTACCTTTAGTTTTGCAATGCTTTTGCGCAGGCCATTATTCAGGCTGAGCTGGCCCTGTTTCCTCGCCAAGCGCTCTATTCCCTGCCTGATAAGATAAGCTCCCTGAAGAAAGGTTTTTGGGACCCTGACTCACTGGAGAAACTTCTTCTGTGGGGCAGCCATACCGCCTGTAACACACTTAACTATTTGATGGGCTTATCGCTGAAATTCAAGCGTCCACCCTTCTCGTCCCACCGGAGGACAGCCCCTTATCTAGGAGCAAGGTCATCCCAATCAGGTGCTAAGCGTGGAGAATCTCCCTATCTCCACGCCTTCGGCCTCGCTGCATATTCACAGCCACCCTTGGGCCTGCCCCAAGCCCCCGGCTCCCCCAGCTCGGGGGAAGAAGAAGCGAGCCCAGCCCGGCGGCAGGCTCCTCGCCCAGCCCGAGCCACCGCCAGCGTCCCCAGCCCGGGGGGGTCCCGGTGCCGCAGCCCCCGGCACAGGGCTCAGCCCAGGGCTCGGTGCACGGAGCCAGGGTTTCACGGCTCTGCTGCAGGAGACCCCCGGTGCTTCGCCCGTGGAAGATGCAATCAGAAAAGCCTCTTATGTAATTAGTGCCGCTTCCCCTCTCCCGTATGTTTCCAGTTAGAGCCCCTCGCCCAGTATCAGTGGTGCTGGATGCCGTGCTCAGCTCGGGCCGGACGAGTGTTAAATCCCTGCAGGTGGCCAGCACGCCCCCCCCCATGGCCCCCAGCGTCAGCAAGGCAAGGATTAGTGCCGGGAAGGGCGGGAGGGGACAGGGATGGGTCTGGCTGCCGCTCTGCTGCCATCCCCAGGAGTTCCTGCCAGTGAGTCCCAACTTACACCTCTGCTACCACGGGCAGGATCCGGCCCTAGTTTCAGCTCCTCACATTTCTGCCCACTTGCACCCGGCCTCGCCCCTGGGCAATGCATGCAGCAAGACGCAGCAGCGGCAGGACACCCTCCAGCTGCTTGCAGGCACCCAAAGCAACTCCAAATCCCACACGGGCACTGCTTGCCCCCCTCAAAGGCACCGCTGCTTCCCTTTTTCCAGGCATGTGAGGACCTAACCCCGAGCGGTGCCCACACTGGCACCTCTGGCTACACCAGCTCCACCGGGGTCTATTCCTTGGGCACGGCTAGGACAGGAGGGGCTTCAGGGATGCTTTCCAGCAGCACCTAAACACGGCAGCTGCCAGCCCTGGCTCTGTGCTGGGTTCTCCCTGCCCCAGCCCCCCGGCTGCCCTAGCACCCCCAGCCCCAGCCCGGGCTCCCCGGCACGGGGAGCGTAGGGGCTCCGCGCCCACCCCGCTGCCCCACGCAGCACGGGGGCCCAGCAGGTTAACGGGCTCGGGAAGCTCCTGACAACTGCAAACGATCAACCCCGGGGGGATTTTTTTTTTCCTCCTTTCGGCTCTGGAGTCAATTGTCAGCCCTGCTTTTAAAGACACCCTTGTAGGCAGCCCGGCTATGCTTTTCTGCTTCGGAGGAATTCCTCTAAAACAATAATAGTGACATTGTTCCTCACTTTGCTGGCGGTTTTATAGGGCTCACGTTGGAGAAAGGTGACCATGGCTGCCTTTTGGCCACATGTGTTTACACAAGGAAATGCATGTGGGTTTTGGGGTGGCGCCTGGAGTCAGCAGCCGCTCTCTGTACTCCTGACCCTTACAGAGCTGCTTTCTTGCTTCTGGGTACGTTTACTGCACTCCAGATGTGAGCTGGCTCCAGCAAGGCTGCGGAGCGCCAGGGATCTGGCATCCCCAGACTCATCAGTCCGTGGGGTAGAATGCCATGGTGGTTGTTTTAAAAGCTGTAATGCGTCTTGGTAACACATCATGATTTATTCAGTCCTTGTTTGACAGGGTGCCTTTATCAAAAGCTCATGCGAAGCTGGGCTGCGCGGCGTGCTTGGGCTGCGGCGTGGCTTGCTCGCAGCCGCGGCTCGCTGCAGGTCCTGCCCTACAGCTCAGCACCGGCTCTGCACGGTGTGGGGTGGTATGGGGTGGTGTGGGGTCACCCCCCCCCCCCGCTGCAAGCCCCAGGCATCTGCATCCCGGGCTGAGACGATGGAGACTGGAGACTTTGCCAGGAAGAGCAGTGAAGGTTGCTGTGAAAAAAACAAACCTGAAACACCAGCGGCGTCACCCAGGTGCCCTGGATGATGGGGTGAGCGGGGTGACAGCTCCACACGCCGCTGTGATGCCTCACGGAGCTGGGCTCACTCGCACACTGCTGGCCTGGCTCCAGCTTGCAACAGAGTCAGTTAAAATGTGGGGAGAGAATCAAACCCGGAGTGCGATTGGGGAAAAATAGGGCACGGCTGGGGCTGAGCATGGGTGCCGGGGCAGGCAGGGAGGCGGCAGGGCCGGGGAGCCCCTGCTTGCAGGCAGCCGACATCGTCCCACGAGCTGCCCTTTTGCTAGAAACCACACTCCGTTCCACTTTTATGCCCTTTACCCGAATAAACCACAAAGCACGGTTACGGGGAAGCGGCGCCTGGGACGCACCCGGCAAATTTCCGCGTGCGCAGCCCCGGCAGGGTGCTGCCGGGCAGGGGGCCGGGAGCTGCCCCTGTGGGGACCCCCAGCCCGTGCCGCTGCCTTTGCAGGGCTGTTCTCATGGGCACGGACGGACACAGGAAACTTTAGCCCTGGATTAGGAATGAGCCTTTGGTTTAGAGATATTTATTTGCCTTTTATCATAATGGGAAGAAAGTGAAACAGCAGATAGGAGAGGAAGAAAAAAAAAATCCAATCTGGGTCAGGATCTCACACTGGCTAGTTCACTTCACAGTTTAAGTAAATAGTTCTCATCCCAAAACCCTTCAGGGTCATATAAATGTGCCTCTTTGCATGGAAGAGACTATTTTGATAGTAGCTGGGTGCCTGATGAATTTGCAACTTTCCCAAACTGTCGGTGTCTAGAATGTGACTTGGTTTTTCACAGTGAGATATAAAATCCTATCAATTAATCTAACTTTTATTGCACCTCTGGGGCATGAACGTGATGTTATTTAAACAAATGGTTCCCATTACCTTCAATTATTTTATAAATGTTTTTCAGTGATTTATAGGCTTCTATTAAACGGACAATATACTTCTGTGCTCCTCGAGGGGGTAAACAGTAATCTAAGGACTGGGGCTTGCTGGTCTTTTTTTCTTTCCCTCCTTCCTTTTCCACAGGCACAGGGGGCTGCGGCTTCACATGGGGGGGGCGTGGGGCAGAGCCTGGCCAGACCCCTGCTGGGGGCTGCCTCTGCAATGCCCATCCCTGGGGGTGATGCCCTGGGCCCCCAGCCCCACAACACCCTCATTCTGGTGAAGGACCCTCATGCCCTTGCTGGGACCCCTCTCATTTCTACCCCAAAAACACCCCCGCGCTGTGACAGGTCCGAGCAGGCCTCTGGTTGTTTTTTTTCCCAGCTCAGCCCGGTGCCGTGGCACTCCAGCTGTGCCGACTTCCCCAGCGTCCCAAAGCGACGCATCTGGTCCTCGCAGGGCCATTCATCTGCCTGGGATTACCTGGGATTTGCGGGATTATTCTGTAATACACAAATGATACAGTTCTCCGTGCGTTTGGGAAGGGAAGGGGGGATTCATATTTTGTTCCTCCCAAATATGACTGAAGGAATTTCTCCTGCCTGCAGCATCTCCGGCCTGGCAGAGAAACCCCTGTGGTGCCAAACCATCCGGGACAGTCCCCAACACCAGGCCACCATGGGGACCTGCAGCCCTGAGCCCCGACAGGGCCATGTCGGTGCAGGAGGGCGCACTGTCCTGTGGTCGGGGCGAACCACGGGCCCTCCTGGCAGCAGGGAGCACTTATCTCCGCAGGGGTCACCCGGGGACTTGGTTTGAGGAGCGGTGACCCCGGCTGCCACCCCAGCCCGGACCTCATCCATCTCCCGCGCCCCAGCGCTCCCCTGCTAACCCTCAGCGCCGCACGCTGACAGACAGGACGGCAATTAAGCCCTCGCTCAACTAATTCACTTGAGCCTGTCTACATCTCAAGCAGCTTTGGAGATAGGCTGTGTTTACAGAGCCTGCCGCCGTTTATTATTTTTCGGGGGCGTTGCAAGGAGCGGGGAGAGGGGGGCACACCGCTGTGGGAAGATAAACCCGGCAGAAGGCCCCGCAGAGACAGGCAGCCGTGCGCGGCCACGCAGCCTACCCGCGGCCCTGGGTGCACAAAGCCAGGTGCCTGCACCAAGGACGGCACTCCCTGGGTATACACAGGGCCCTGCGTGTCCCTCCCCATGTCTGACACCCCACACGCTGCTCCAACCCTGCCCGGCAGTGCTGGAGGGGAGCCTGAGCCCTCCAGGCCCCGTGGCCTCCCTCAGGCCGAGCCCCGTCCTGTGGCGGCGTGGCCGCGGCCACCACCCACCATGAGCCCCCTCACAGGGCCGCCACAAGCAGGGACGGAGCCCTGCAAGGCAGCGAGGGCTGAGCTGGTGCAGAAGCAGGCAACAAATACTTGTTTTCCTGACAGACAGACCCACGGCGTCAGGCGCAGGGTAACATTTTTCTAACAGCCAGCCCTGGATTCCTGCCTTGAACTGCAGCCACGAGCCTGCTTAGGATGCCGGGAGACCCGCAGGATTATTTTTCTTGGCAAGCAATGACTCCCTCCAAGTTGTTACACCATTGAAAACAGCTAATAACATTTTACTTAATTAAACAGTGTGAGGCCTAACAATGTAGACCGTCACTTTTTCCCTTGCATTGTATCGCTGCAGCATCCCTGATGGGAATTACGTATCCCCCGGTCGGGATCGTGTGTGCTCGTGAGGGCTGCGAGCACAAAGCCGTGGCCCCCCGTGTTACGTCGGCCGCAGTTCTGTGTGTCCCCACCCGCAAAGCCGACGAAGCACCAGCTGTGCCACTTGTGGCGCAGGCATTTCCCATTAAAAAGGTCAGCAGAGCCGCAGCCTAGAGCTTCTCACCTACCTTCAGCCCTCTGAAGCTTCCATCTCTGCTTGCTCTCTGCCGTTTCCAGATTTTTTGGCTTTTCTCTGATTTAAACCTAGCATATTAATAAAATATCTTTACCTGCCACCTTGGCTTTTCTTCGCTTAAATCGGGTTATGTCTGGAAGACAAAAGCACTGCGTGGAAGTCAGCTCGGAGTGACACAAAGGGGAGTCTTGTCTGAAGCGGCTGGCTGGGAGTCAAAGCAGTGAAACGATAGCTATCTTGGGCTGTTTGCACAGCAGCGACTCTGAAATCATATTTCACTGTGGCAGGAGAGAGTCTTCATCGTGTTTCTTCAGATTTAGGCTTGCGTCTATTTCTTGCTCCAAGGTTATTAAAAACACTCCAACCTGAAACGGTTTCATTGTGTCCACACGTTTGCTGTTTATTATTATAAACAATGGTGTCAGGGCCATTAAAAATAAATTGGAATGGGTAAAAACTGAGTGAGAAGTACAAGGAAACTGAATGATTGAAAACACCCATCTCAGCATCCTGGGCAGAAAGCTCCCTCTTGGAGCAATGCCTTCCTTGCTAGACAGAGGGGAAAAAAATTCTCCGTTTTCTTCTCAGCCACACTGCATCCTCCTCCACCCGGGGACGCAGGGAATGGAAACAGATGGGAGGCCACGTCCCAACCCGTGGCTGAGCAGGTCCGTGCCTGCAGGCACTCGCTCCCGCCGGAGGAACGGGATCTTCCAGGATTTTCCACATGGACATTGCCAGTTACAAGCTGGTCTGACAGACACCGACCAAAAGCCAACACATCTCATGCGAGATGCCTGACTGTCACAAAAGGGTTCGAGCGGTCTCGGAGCACTGCACCTAACCCCAGCAGCAGGCAGCTTTGCTGACAAGCCCGGGGGCAGCTCTTCCCCCCCAGGAGAGAGGGCACTGAGCGCTGTGTCTCCCAGGCACTGCCTAGGCCCCAGCAGCAGCTCCACCGCAGATGTTTGCCTTCACTCACCTCCCTCCTGCTCTAAAATCCCAAACCAGACCTCACCAGAGGCTGGGGAGTGCCTCCTGCACCAAAGCCCCACGGTGGGAATTAGGCTGAGCAACAAAAGCTGCGTACAGACCCCACGGCCGTCCTTCAAAGGGTTACCGGCACCACAGGGCTGCGGCATCGGGGATTAGGAGCAGCCCCAGGAGCAGGCTCCAGGGCTCGGGTTTTGCTTTTCCTCCCGGCAGGAGGCAGAGCCGGGGCGCACAGCGGCCAACAGCACGGGGCTGTGGGATTACCGGGGGCGTGGGGAAGGGCTTTCAAGAATGAAGCCCAAAACCCCACAGTTACGACTGTCAATTAGTGGGGGGCCAGCAGCACACACTTGGGAGTTAAATGGTTGGGAACGAGCTGCTTCCTCACATCCCTCTGTTAAGAGCATCTCAATTACTTGACATTCCTAAAATCTTAGAAAAACAAAACAAGAAAACAGCCAGAGAAGCTACCTTCTGGTCTCATTCACACCAGGACACATCAAAGACACAGGTGTTATTCTACAGAAAAGCTAAAAATTGTTCCAGTGAAGTTAAATGTTAGAATTAAACCCAAAAGCATGGCTGACTACTCCACGAGAAGACGTGAAAGTGTGCATTACAGTGAGGCATGCTGATAAATTCGGGTTTGCCTGCGCGTGTGGGTGGGCACACGGGTAAGCGCTGTGAATGCAGCCAACACAGGGACAGAGAGCTGACATTACTTTGGAACAGGCACTGTGTGCACGGCGTGGACCTTGCAAGGGTCAGTTTTTCTCCCGCACCTAAGAGCGGTCCCTCTGGGATTTATTGGTCTGATCTTGGCAGGCTCCTCCTCTCCTCGCCCCTACCAAGGTCAGCGCTGTAAGTACAGGCAAAAAAACATCCTTTAAGAGTTTGCTGTGCAAGGAGGTGAGACAGGAAAGCGGCCAGGGGGCAGAACCTGAAGCCCAGAGAGGAGCAGGGCATGTTGCTGCTGCCGAGGGGCCCTGGGCATGGAGCAGCAGTCGGGCCGGGAGTGCTCCATCCCGCTCAGCTGCACTGCCCGTGCCTCTGGGACAAGTCCATCACCCGATCTCAAGGGAGGAATCCTACCTGGACTGACCCAGGTGTGCCAGACAGAGCCACAAGGCTTCTCATGATGTTTTACACAAGCTGGTAAATATGTTTGAAAATCGTTTTTCAGTACTGTCAGGTTTTTGGAGCTCCCTCGGTGCCTCCTGCAGCCTAAGGGCTGCCAGGCACTTGGTGGCTGCCGGCAGCGCTGGGTCAAACAGGGCACCCAGGGACAATGCTGTCCTCAGGCTGAAAGTGAACGACAGGGACAAGCCACCGGCCTTCCCCCCACATCTCCTACAGAAAAGACAGCACCACTCTGGAGAAAAGCTTTCCTTCTCGTTAAAGGAGAGGAAGCCGTATCTGCAAGGATGGAGCACTCGGCTCCACCGCCAGCAGTGCCTGCAGTAAGCCAGCACACCCGTGTGCGCCTTCCCCCCGCTCACAGGGTGCGTGGGGTCCATAGGAGCAGCCCCTGCTCCCCACACTGCACGCTGAGCCTCGCGCCCTCCTCACCCTCGTGCCCCCACAGCAGCACGTGGATGCTGCCCCCAGGCAGGCTCCTGTTGCCCCCAGGCCCCAGCCCTTCGCCAAAGCCCCCTCTGACTTCACCCTTCCTAAAGCAGGAACACTGAAACAGCTTTGGAGCAGTTAATCGGCACGTCATCCGCTCCTTCCACTTCTTTGACAAGACCATCAATGCACCAGAGGGCAGAGGAACCGCCAGGGACCCCCAAACCAAAGCCTCCCCTGCTAGGAGGGGCTGGGGCTGCCCCTGAGCCAGGTGTCAAGCTGCCTGCTGGCACGGGCAAGAAGCTGCACGCGTGGCGGCACATTGTTATCAGCACCGCTGCTCTCACCAGCTGAGCTGGTAATCTCATTAAAAACTCGGCTCAGCAATTTCTCCCCGCCATAAATCCACGTCAGTTCACACCCCCTGCAACAGCCGGCTTCAGCCCTTATTAATGAACTCCCACAGCCGCCTCCTCTTCCCAGACCGACACTGGCCCCCAGTCCGTGCCGTGGAGCCCGGGTCAAGCTTGGTGGTTCTCAAGCCCACGACGTTTGGGGGCGTTAGGAGCAGGGTGCAGCAGCCGAACCTCCCGGCAGCAGTGCGGGGCATGCACGGCACCATGTGCTCAGCAGGACCTCAGCCCCACGAAGCCAGCTGAGGATGTGCTGAGGAGCAGCAGGTCGATTTGTCCAGGCCGTATGTCCTGCAGGTGGTCTCCGTGATGAAAACGGGGATGTTCTTTGCAAGGGATAAATCCACGCTTTGATGTTAGCTGAATACTCGTTAATGGGAAGTAGGTGTTAAAACCTACCGCAGCATCGCTGCTTCTCAGGATGTAGGAGAAACCTCCGTTTTCACCTAGGCAACAGCAGGAATCGTTGTTTTGTGCGGGTTAATCTCATAATTTTGCAAGTTTCCTCCAATACACGACTCCCCAGTCCCTCACTCTGTTCCCCTTCCAACTGGCCCACCCAACTGCCAGAGCCGCACCGCACCAAACCAGCACAGCCGCGCAGCGAAGCCGTCCTGCAAGATATGCTCAGAAAGGGGATGGCGAAAGAAATCGTGCTGCGGCGCTCTGCAGCTCCAGAGCTCTCCTTGTCCCCATCTGCGCACGTCTCCTGCCACTCAGGGAGCAGTGACAGGCTCACCGAGTCACCCGAGTGCCACCAGAGGCCCTGCTCTGTGGAAATGAGGCCTGCAGTACCGAGTGCCTGGAGCCCCTCACGCACGCAGCCCCGCTCGCTCAGACCTCGATGGAAGAGCAGGGAAGGGCAGCAGGACGGAGCCGCAGGGCTTTGGTGCCTGGGGAGGCAGCCCGAGCAAGGCAGGGGCCAAACAACCCCGCAGCACAGGGCCCCTCTGCACCTCTGGCAGCAGCGCCTGCCCAGCAGGGAAGGTGGCAGGAGCACATTTCTGCCCTACACAATTCCACTGCTCACAGAGATAACCGATTAACCTGCAGCATGCGAACTGATTGGATGCAACCGTACTGAGAAACTTGTTTAAAACTTCTATTCCCAACCCTTTTTTCTATTATTATTATTACAGGTAATTAAACAGGAAGCGTTCGCCCCATGTAAGAGTGTCAGGGGCTATCAAACTGATGGATTCAACCTGCGGGCCAGGCACAGCCTATGTAAACAACGCCAGACCCTGTCGGAACACACAGAGTTACACCTCCTGCCCAAGCAGGGAATGAAGAAAGCAGAGACCACTTCACAGAGAAGCTGACTGGCGGCGCGACCTGCCCGGGGACACACCGCCTTCGGTAGGAATCCCTCTCCCTGCTGCTCTGCACAGTGCGCCGCCATGACGGGACAGCAGAGCAGGGTTTGAACGACTCGAGAGCAGAGGCTTGGCCTCCTCAGGCTGGGTTTGCTGATGTGCTGGTTTTTTTTTCTGCTTTTCTGTTTGCCCCAACTTCAGGGGCTCCGGCTCAGTGCCCAGCACAGCTAACATCTCCCATGGGTTCCGCAACCCAGTTACAGACACACGAAGTGCTATGGGGTTCATTAGCTCAGCGAGTAGTTGTCTCTGTCAAGTAACTGTCTTCCCCCAGCGAAGCTGCCAGGAGCTGCACAAGAAGCCTAACGTGAACCATTCCGGTGTAAGTATCCAAGTCATTTCTGTTAAACCTCCCTCTTCACACACGCCCGTACCACCAGTGACTTTCAAACCTTGTGTAAGAGAAGCCACCTCCAGTGGGGATCTGAGCTCCCACCGCAGCCCATTGCGAGGAGCTCCGGCAGCAGCCCCAGATCACGGCGACTGCCCAGCACCTCGGGCAGGCACGGGGCGTCTGCCACCTGGGCACAGAGCAGCTTCAAGGCAAGAAGCCAGGAGACCACGGGCAACTGTCATACACGCTGCAGAAACAGAGCCCGAGGCACAAACTCACCCCCAGCTCCAGCCTGCGATGCACTCCCCAGTGAGAAGAGCAGAGGCTGCCTATACAGCCACGCAGCCCTCAGCTCCGGTGGGACCCGGGTTTGGATCAAAATGCTCCTCGCTTTAGGACTAGAGCAGTCCAGGTGCTGGAGAAAAGGCACTGAGACCGGACAGAAGCAGCAGTGACCTGCGAGGGATGTTCCTTTCACATCGACAGGAGTTCACAAGTGGAACTGGGAATATTTCAGGAGAAGAACCACACATTAAAAACTCATTTTTTTAATATATGCAGTAATTAAAAACGTGACCGTACATGCTGGATTTGATCAAATCCTCCCCTCCTGGCAGGCCTACGCAAGGCACAGATGAGCTTAAACCTAGTGGACAGTGACCCTGCAAAGGAGGCAAGCTGAAAGCGGTTTTGTTGTACTGGCGGGGTGAGGGGAAGGGAAGGGACACAGGACCCGGGATTGTGTTTTGCTGGGAAGCATGACGACATCCAGAGAAGGAAGGGAACACTCTAAGCCTTCTGGCCTAAATTATCTGCTAACACAAATAATCAAATTCCAGGGACCACACTGCTCTGGCGCCACCGAAGCGAGGGGGAGGCGCGGCCCCAGCGCTGCGTTAGCAGGTGGCAGCCCGCGTCTGACCCGCGCGGGGTGCTCGAGTGTGATCTACAAAACGCTGATGCTCTCTGAGGAAGCCAGCAGCACTCTCAGTATCGTGGGAAGTTTTTAATGGCTTGCTCAAGGCAAGGCCTCTAAAATGTTTATATTAATGCTTGCATGTTGGATAGCCACTCACTCGCTCTCAGCTGGAAAGCAGTCCAAGCAGCTGAGAAACATCTGGCCGCTAACCTTGGACAACATTTAATCTGGTAGCCCAGGGATTTAAGAGGTCTCTTTGGAGGGAAAGAAGCTTGGCAAATATCTTACTGCGATCTCTGTTCTGCTCAGTTGTTTCCCAAGCCCAGTCACTGCCCCAGCATTACACACACAGGCGCTCTTTATCACGACCCTATTTACATTTGCACAGCGGCCGAGCCCCAGCGATTACAAAAAGCTGTAATTAAGCATTACCCCCAATTTCCAGGAATACTCCTGAAGGTGTGGGCCTGTGTGTGCGTCCTGCTGACACGTGCTCCCCCCTGCTCCGAGGGAAGAGAAGGCAGCTGGTTGTCAATTCACAGCCCCCCTGCTCGCCCCGACACCCTGCCCCAACCCCAGCGCGCTCAGGACCCACGCTGCCAGCCCCGCTGCCTCAACCCCAACCCGCACTAAATCTGCCAGCACTCACACACCCCACAAATCAGCGCCTATCTGCCCCGCAGCCTGCAGCACAAGGCACACAACTCCGCTGTTCTCTGCAGCGTGTATCAGGCAAATTCTGGACAAGGGGGTTTAAAGCAGACGTGTAAAAAGAGAAGGGAAAATGGACTCTTTTCTGAGAAAGACAGCTCAGAAGTCTGCTTCCCTTCGCTTTCCAGAACTCTTGGCTGTTCCTCCCCACCCCAAGAAATTTTGTCTTTGGCTATCCTGACGCTTTCTTTGACGAGTGGAGAGCTAATGAAATAAGACAACATAAAAACATTGAGCAACTGAGAGAGAAAGGGACTTTTAGACAGAATCTGACATTTATTCTCCCCTCTCATTACCCATCACCGTACCGCAAGGCTTTCTAGACAAGTCAGGGCAAAGCCGCCAACAACCTAGCTTGAGAGGCAGAAAATTAGGACAGGACCCACATTTCTGAAAACCCTTTGTAGGCTTTATTTAAAAAGAGATAAGGCTGAAAAAGGCGACAAGATGCTTGACAGATATAAAGTGATGAGAATCTATCTTATCTCCTTATCTTCCAGGTTGTCTTCTGCTCTTTGCTTTTTTGTCACAACAAATGGGGGAGACATGGGCAAAACATAAAGGCACGAACGCAGGGGACATAGCACCCAGAAAGGATGGCTAGGGAGAAGACACTCAATAAAGGCTAAAAAAGTCTCTTTCCTAGCAGAGGCTGAGCATGCTGGCTCTGCTCCAACAAAGCACTTAAGCATGTGCCTAACTTCTATTTGACTTCACTTGGGCCCTTCACAGGCTTAAAAGTTAAGCACCTTCCCCTGCAATCTGCTGCAGCAGGACCAGAGAAAACGAGAAGCTGTTAAGGGACCTGACTCTTAGTCAACAGCAAAGTTAACGGGCTGTTGGATAGCATCCGAGCCAAAGATTAATGCAAGATGGCAATTTCCACTGACTGAGGAAAACTCTAAGCCATCAGAGAAAACTTCTTAAATTTGAATTAGTAAGTTAAAAAAAAAAGATATTAAGAATATCATCACATTTCTTCACCGTCTTTGAGCTTGAGGTAGGTAGAGCTTGAAGCAGGCACATATTTACAGGTACGTGTAGAACTGGAACTCCCTTGTTTCAGTGCAAGCAAACGCCAGCTTAAAAAAAAAAACAAACTGAATTCCCTGTGTTGTTCCTTGGTGTAGGAAACACTGTCCTGGAGGTTAAGCACCAACCTCAAACGCCTAATGGCCAATTACTGCAAACAGCACGGTAAGCCACAAACAGCACCTACAACTCTAGGCAAGACACTACAAAGACTGATATTTGGAAAGGGAGTGAGAGCACATCTCAACGCTTCTTACACTGTCAAGGACTCCTGAAAAAGTCTCTGGCTTCTGTTTCCCTTGCTAAAATTGGCATAACTTAACGCTGCATCTGCCTGGTACTTCCAGAGGGAGCTCTGGTATCGCAGCTCTTAAGTACAGCTAAGATAAAGCATTCAGGCTAGCCTGTTCTTTGGTCAGGCTGTTTGCCCAAGAATTAGGGGCACGACTACATTCAGCTCTGCGTGCACTGGCTGCTTTTCCTGCTGTGCTGCTGTTTGTCCCTGTATGAATTCCCCAGGTTGAAACTCAGACAGCACTGGCATCGTACAGAGCAGCTGCTGACACTTTTTGGCTTAAAAGTTGTTACTCTAAATGACGATGAAAGAAACCTAAAATTTAAGTACAAAGCACTATAGGCTAAGAGTTCAGAAAAGGCATATTTAAGCACATGCTCCCAAAAAACACAAAGAGTTTAACTGTAGCAAAGCAAGAAGCAAGCACCGGTCAGTCTTTATTAACAAGTAAAACCTCACTGCACTGCTGGTCTTCCCCTAATGCCTGTGCAGTAAGAAAGTCACGTTAAACAGGCTTTTAAAACTGAAATTGATTCAGGATAAGTATGAAAAGCGGTTCCCACAAGAGGAGTTACCATTTAAATGAAGCAGCCCTTGCACCTTGCTTGGACCAAAGCGTTGCAAAGCCTGCTAGCTCCCTCTACCGTCCCCACGCCTGCAGCCGAGCCAAACACCCTCACGACCGCCGCCAGCACTGCGGGTGAGGTTTTATGGACGTGTCCGGGGCGTTTGCTACCACGACGCCTTGTGCAACCCCTCCGAGGCAGCAGCAGGAGCAGTCAGGTGGCAAGGTCCAGCTCAAACCACAGCCTCTTCCCTGAGCAACGCTTCAGTCACTTCCAGCAGTACCGGCTCCAGGGAACAGCACCTATTTTATGGCCGATGCACTTACTTATTACCTCTTTGTATCTTTTCCTTCAGACACACCAGTTCAGCACATAAACCGAGGATCAGCAAGGATCAGCTAAGAACCTGTCTTTACACTGCCACAGGTGGAATAAATACAGCGAAGAGGTGGGTTCATTCCCCGCCTTCATTTCTGAAGCATGAGCCAGCACCCAGAATCCCATGGTGGCTGCAGGATGACTGGTCCCTTCCACTATGCAAGGTGTAGGCCACACACGCTGACAAAGCTACAACATGTGGACTCAATGGCAGCTGACCCTTAGTGTGTTATTTTTCCAAACTGTCCCTACTTAGAGTGGAATATCAGTGCACTGGAGTACCGGCGTGTTCAAAGAGTACAGTTCCTAGGTAAGAAAATGTACAGCGAACCATTCTTTTTTTTTTTTTTTTTTTTTTTAAGTACAGCTCAAGTTTGTACGACAAATTGTGTTAACACAGGACTCTTGCTAGCACAGATCCCAGAGAAGTGTGGTTCGGGTCAAACTTGCAGCTTGCAAAGCAAATCAGATGGTTTCAAGGCTTTAGAACCATTACTTGAAGTACAAAGGTTGGGGAAGCACCCAACATGCACCAACCACGTCCTCCTGAACAGGACAGGGGTGTTCTTACAACAGCTCTGTACAACAGAGACACCCAATAACCACACTGTAATGATCGAGCATTGTTCCAGTTCCCATTTAACATCTTTCGATACCAAGCTATTTCAAAGAAACACACGCACACGATGCTGACAAATATTAGTCTCATTGTCTTCACAGATACCCTCTGAGCTACCACACGTCTGGTTAGTATTCCAGGCTAGAAGACAGCAGCAAGTTTCACATATACAGCTTGTTCCCTTGTCATTCCTACACCCAGAAAGAAGCAGGTTTCACCACAACATCAAAGTGAACGCACAACCAGTACCTTCCGGCAATCTTCTTTAGTGGAGACACTTTACACCCAAAAAGGGCAAAATCTTGCAGCCCCGTTTTTAATCGAGATTTACAGAGGAGATCTGCTTTTTACAGTTCACTATTTGAGGAAAAAACAGGTAAAATTTCAGGTTGTGAAGTTCTTCTTTAACTTGACAGACAGTGTAGCATGCAACTGTACGTGGATTTGATTTCCTCGGGACTACAGCACACAAAGGTCATCGCAGTAACAGAGCACCTTCAGATAGTACATGTCTAGAAAGTCGTTCCTGCGGTTCCTTATTATCACATAACATTACCAACTGCCAAGTCTGTCTGAGGTTTCAACTAAAAATAAAGGTTCTCCTTGGCACAGCAGCAGCAGCTAGATAAAGACAATTGCCTTTCACCACCAGTTTACATACTGTTAACTACATGTGATCTGTAGGAAGATACTTCCAACAAATCCAAAATTCCATAAGGGATCAAAGTTCTAAACATAAATACAATTAAAGCCTTCTAATATTAATGCACACTTTTTATTATATTAAAATCAGGCAATGGTCTGATACAATAAAAAGGCTGCTTATGGAATACTGTTATGTTAAACTTTAATTACAGAGGATGTTAAATCCTTACAACTAATATTTTCCTCAAAAGAGTTAATGGAAACATCAATTGTTCATTGACTTGATAGCTGCTGCTTTCAAATGTGTTTATTTTTCTTTTTTTCCTTTTTTTTTTTTTTTACACAAACACTAAATTTTTTCATAAAACTTCGGACACACTAGGTTGTTTGTATGTAAGCTTGCATCCACATTTCAGCAGTTAGTGGTCCAAAACAGTAAAACAGAAAAGGCAGTGATTTGCCAGGATGCAAAGCCAGTAAAGGTCCTTAATCTGCTGTACGCACCACTTCCCCAGCATCTTCACTGAGGGGTTTTCACCTCCAAGACTTAACAGAATCCTACTGAAGTCTACACTGACTTGATTTGTCTGTCAGATCTTTAAAAGGGCCAAACATAAGTGCCGTGTTTTAGTTAATTAACATTCTCGGGTCAATCCAAAGCACCAAAATACAACTATTCGAGTTGGAGTGTGTGTTTAGTCTGGACGTGCAGAGCTTCCCCGTTAAAGTTTGGCAGCAGAAGATTTGGGCAATCCTGGTAAATGACTGCTCTTTTCACCAAAAGCCTGTCTATTAACATCAGCCGTGGCCAGCTTGGCGGTGCGGCAGCAGTGCCAGAGGGGCAGGGAAAATCCCAGTTTGCAAGCAGAATAGATACTCTTGTTTCCCAGGCTGGTGAAGACTACATTTGTTGCAAAACCAGAACAATAAGCAGGAGGGAACAGGTCAAGTTATTGCCCCAACGCTTACCCCTGTTGTCCAGGGGTGAGAAGAGTCACAAAGAGGGGCAAAAAGAAAGCAGCACCCCCACTAAAAAGAGGGGAAGAGGGAAGAGATTAAAAGAACCCTGAATCCCTCACCCAATGCCCACATTACTGGTGAGGGGGACCAGGAAGAGAAATACAATCTATGCCTTGGCAAAAGGGAAGAAAGAAAGCTTGCCCCAGATCATCAGGGCATTTAAAAAAATACAAAAACAAAAATGACCACAGTCACATTCAGCCTTTACTAGAGATAGCACAAAGGGAGGGATGACTGAGGTTAGCACACATCCCCGTTAGTAGTCCGTAAAGCCCAGTGTAGTACTGGAAGCAAAAACCTTTGTGTCTACTCTAATAAACAGCCCTGAGCTTCGACTCTATTGCAAAAGACAGAAAAAAAAAAAAAAGAAAAAAGAAAAAACAACCCAGGCCAGACACACAGCAAGGTGATTGTGGGATGTATGCTTTCACAGTTAAGTTAGATGTGCCACACTGGTCTTGACAGTAATAAATTTAAATAGACTTTTCCTGATACCAGAAGTTCAGCTATGTGGACAGTGGTTACACGACAGGATTATTTGTTATAGCACAACTTATATTTCAAATGAAAAAATTAGTATCATTTACAGTATCTCAAGAAAAACCTCCTTTGAATGGGAACTTCCTTTCCAGTATTTTGAGGTCTACAAGATGCATCTAGAAAATTTACTACTGTGGAAAATGAAGACAGCTTAAATTGAATAAAGGGGGCATGATTTTTTTTTTTTTAATTAATTGCTGTAACATTGTCCTTCAGGTGGCTGAGGAAGTTTCATATTTTCTTTAGACATCATTAGACGCCGAAGCTCTTGCAGAACAACTTTGATACTATAAGAATTCTGCCATTTTGCTAGGACTGATATGGCTCTGGGGTCCACCTAAAATAGACAAAAACACCATTCCCGTCAGAATCAATAATTTTGATACACTTAACTCCCCCACGCACCCTCCACTTAAAGATCCTTTAAGAAGTCTGTGTGAGAGAAACTAAAGCAAGCAAAAGCAAGCATTTTTTTCCTGAAAGAGTAATAAATCCACACAGGACAAAACTATTTGCGAGCTGCAAATGGACAGGGAAATTCCACATTTTGAATCCAGAATATACTTGGCTTGTATACTTCCCTCCTACCCCCCTTTCCTTCTACTCAAAGAAAATGGTACCAGCAAGTAACAAGTATTTAAGCAAGCTGCAAGTGTAAAGCATTAATTTGAAGCTGCACATGAAAGCCATGTAAAATGAATAAAAACCAAAAAACTTACCACTCCATTAGAACTATTTACTCCATTCATATTAATTTTTGTTACAAATCTTACAAATGGAGGTGCTTCTGGATACTTAGGCCCACATTCTATTTTAAGGCTGTATATTCTGTTTTCATAAATTGTCTGAGGGGAAAAGAAAGGGGGGGAACAGTTACATCAGGCAGTTCAACAATCATTTGGTTAAAGCAGTGGTTATTTCAGGGACACAAACCGCTAAACAGAAGGGCAGCCACTTACACACTGTGCAGGCTACCTCTGTTTTGGGTTCATTCTTACAATATTCAGAGTATTAAGTGTTGCTCTTCAGGAATTAGCTTAGACAGCTATCTACAGTTGGCCCGTCCTAGAACTACACTTAAAAGTGTTCTTTGGTCATAACCCAATGCGACAGTTCTCAGAAAGGGAATGAGCATTCCTAAGTTTCACTAAGTTTCAAAGGACAGCCTGATCCCAAGCAGCAGCATCACTGTCTCCACAGCAGGAGCAGTTAAATACTTTAACAGCTACTAAAAGGAGTCCTGATTTTTTTAACTACCTAATAAATGTGTGTAGAAAAGAGACAAATGTAACAAGGGTACACTGATGCTTCAATATTTAAAAGTAATTAAGAGAAACAACAACAGTTATTCCGCAGTCTGGGAACACAGGATATTTCTGATGTGCTGGTACGGTGCAGCCTGGCACCGAGCTCCAGCTGAGCCAGGCAAAGCAGGGAACAGAAGCATTTAACAGGAACAGGATCATCATGGGGAAGTTTAGGCAGGCAGGCTGTCCAGATCTAGAGTTTCTTACACATTTCCTCCGTCTTCAGCATTGCAGTGAACACAAAACTCACAAGGCACTGACCAAGAGCGAAAATTCCAGGCTACTATGTGAGCGCAGAAGCCCAGAACCAGGTACCAGCTCCTGCCTCACCTGCTGCAGCACAGCATCATGCCTCCACTGGGGTCTTGAAAACAGCTGCCCGGCACACAAAAACTTCTCCTTGATACAGAATTCAGTGCGATCCTTTTCAAGGGCTTGTTATGCCCAACTTAATATTTCTCTTGATACTAATGAGCGTTTTGATGCAAACGGTTATCAAAAACCCCCACTAGCATCTGACTTCCTGATTCAGCTGCTCCACATCCGTGGAAATCAAGTGGCTTAACCCAGCCTGCAGCCACCCACCGCAGCAGCAGCACCCCTTCAGAGCGGCCCCTCCAGCGCCTTGGCCAGCCAGGCTTTCATATGCCCGGCCAGGATGGTGGCAAACCAAATGCTGTCACAAAGTCTGGGGGGAAAAAAGTCACCTGCCAGCTCAGCTTGGACTTCCTCTGGCTCCCGATGGAGCCCCTGATTGTGCTTTGTGCTCAGAGTTAACAGTATAGAGGTTCGGGGAGTGCTTTAGGGCCTTTGCAAACGGCCACGTCACATTAAGACTAGTGAATGGAAATCCTTGACCGTGCGCATGTCTATAGCCAATATAAAATAGGCACAGACAAAGCTGAAGTTTTGACAGTGCCACTGTTTTTAAGTAGCTCGTACAAACAAGATGAATCACTGGCTGCGAAACCACCCGCAGTCTGGGAAGGAGACGCACGCTTCCATGTATGGTAGCGGGTACACTCCGAGCAGCAGCACGCATCCAGCTCGGCACTACAGCTCGCTTTTCCCTCCAGGATGCCCAACACCAGACTCTTCCACCTGCTACAAGTGTGATTTTTTCTACCCAGAGGAAACCAGGAGTTTTGACTTCTTTTTTCAGAGCCAGTATTGCCCACGTCCTATTAAGAAAAAAGGGTACTAATAGAACTGTGTGTGAACAGTTCTAAAAACAGAAGAAGCTCCTAGCTAACAAGAATGTCTGAAAGTTCCCAGAATTTCTCTCAATACGGCCTGTGGCTTTTGAGCAATTAGCTGAATTCTAGAAGTCCAGACACTTTTGGGGAAAAAAAAAGTAGTTATAAATGTGTCAGAAAGATAAAGGAGGCACAGCTGAATAACCTTCTGTGATAGTCCTCTGGCCTTGGCTGGGAGTATGACATGAACTACAGATTTCTGTCACTGCTGACAAGTCAACATTTGCTTATTTGCTCATTTCAGTTCCTATTTAAATTTCTAAATTAGATTTCAAGGTTGCTTAAATTTTGCCTAACGTGTATGAACACAGTGCCTGTTCTTCACAATCCTAATGTAAGCTCCTTAAAGCTCTCGCAATGTTCTAAAATCAAATGCCATTCTGGGAAAAAATTTGGGCATATCACAACCTAAATGAAATGATCACGACTGGGGAGATAGCAATAGCAGACAAAAAGCAAAGAACACTTCCGAATGCGGTACAAAATACTGCACGCATAATGCTGTTATAATATTAATTCTTGCACGAGCTCATCTTGAGTCAGAAAAGGCAACTGATAGAGTGGAAGCACATCGGGCAGCAGAGTGATTAAAGGCATGTAAACATTTCCATATTGATAACACTGGAATTTTTGAGAAGCGAATGTGAAGCCAGATACAAAGGACAACATACACTACTGCAGGAAGGAGAATTAGCTACTTGCACTTCACAGCAAGAATAATAATGAAACAGAACAGGGATACACAGTAAAACTGGAGACGAGGGACGTTCGGTTTTCAGAATACATGCATATGTACAATTTAGCCCTAACGTTCGCTACCATGGAGTAGAGACCCACAGTTTAGTAAGGGTTTGGCATTGGGCGTGGGGTGGAGAGAATATGCAGCAATGCTATCACAAAGACCATGGTAGCATTATGAGACACTACTTTGGGAGAGAGCATTCAGAAAAGTAACTGAATTCATTAAAATTCAAGTTTCCTGAGTTAGCTGAAACTGTAAAAGAGCAAGTCAGTACTGCTGCAGTGAAAACAAACTCCGTAAATTCAACAAGGAACAGCAGAAAGACTAGCAGTACTGAACAAAACATCCAGGTTTTACCTACATTAGCTCCATATGTAATCTCACTAGCCGAAGGATTTTAAACCTTGCTGTATTCAAGAGTACAGGATACTAGAATCCTGGAATCTCAAAAGTTATGTCTTAATGAATCTGTAAATATAAAGCAGACATGTAACAGAACTAACCAGAGAAAGGTACTAAAAATATTCCAGATCACAAGCAGAAAGACATACAGATACATAAACCCATTATTATATGTAAGCTGATCCTTCAACGTAAGTCACTTGCTAAAGTGTTTTGTCACTTTGTGTTTCACTTGTTTTCTACTTCGGTGGTTAGATTAAGGGAAGGAAAAGGGTACGAAAGAAAGAAGTAACACTAGTATTTTAAGTGGATGCTTACTCTTGGAGGTCCAATAATCATTCCTGTCCATCTTGTGAGTGTCATATCTTCATCGTCTTCAAGGCCCCAGCTAACTGTTCCATCACCTACTCCTTTTTGACCTTCTTCAAGTTCTTCCAACAGACGAAAATTACGAGGAACTTTTACTCCTAAAAATAATCACAGAAGAATTTTGAGTAAAACACATAAAAATGCCACTGTTTTTGAATGGTAATACTTCAACAGTCTGAAGAAGATATCTTCGTATTTAGCTTGGATTTTTCAAGCAGTACCAAATATGCTAGAAGCATGATATGCCAGATATTAGAGCAGGCAGTAAAATGGAAGGAAATGTCTCTAACCATGCAGAGATACAAACAGTTCTATGGAGCTCTAATTAGCGCTTGTCTATAAGATCTATAGTACAAGAATTTGCAAGATTCTATAAAATGCGTGATGTCAAGCCTCCCATGGTGTCGTCTCTCAGAGCTTTTAAAAACGCCACTCAAACCAAATGAAACTCTTTCATAACATTAGTAGGTTAATCTGAAGTTAATTTAAGTGGGCTCTGTCAGTAGCAATATTGTCCTTTGTGCTTATGGCCTCTATCACCAAAGAATTTCAGCACTTCTTAATTGCTAGCACATTTATCTTCAAAACACACAGCAAAATAATGGAAGTTTTTTTTTATCCCCATTACATTAATGGGAAACAGTGGCACAGACAGCTTAAGTGAGATACCCAAGGTCACACACTACGGCTGTGCTGAAGCAGCTCAGGCCACATGGCACTCAACTATTCATTCTTCTTCCAGATGTCCATACCTCAGCCACCACAAAACATGCGCGTGCTCTAGGCCACCACTTCTCCTTCAAAGTACCTGTGCAAAGCACGCTTCTTCACAAAAGAAACCAAATTATTGCCAGGATATTTTTAATGCAGTTATTTTCACCTGACATACAAAAAAAAAGGTTGAATTTGGGGTTTGGATTTCTTTTTCCCCTCAATAGTCCAAGATTAACTGTTCACCAGTACACAGTAGCAGAAAATCATAATGAATCCCCTTATTTATCGTTGCTGATTTAGTACAGCAGAAGAATGGGTAATTAGCCTTGAAGCACACAAAGTGAACCCCGTGGACTCCTCCGTAAGAAGTCAGCTCTTCCAGCATTCATGGCATACCGCAAGCGTAAGAGGACATGAGGCAGAGACCAAGCAAGAGCTTTGAAAATCATCTCTGGAGCTGATTGAAAGCATGGAAAATAGAGGATGTAAGGCTTTGTGAAATGTAGCAGTGCTTCAAGTCTAGAAGACAGTTCTCTGGTGTCTTTGCAATCCCCTTTAAGGTTGACCCGAATGACCTAAAGAAACTAAATGTCAACGTTGATTTTGCTGCGTGATCAGAGTTGCCAACACTTCATTCACTACAAAGCAAGCATAAAAGAAATTTAAAAAGTAAATTACTGCTGGAATTAGTTTGTTGGCCAGTTTGATACCACATCTAAAATACTCATGTTCCAGAATTCGCTGGGAGAAAACGATGCAATTGCACAGCTGTAGCGAGGGTATGAGGAGGAACCCAGGCCCAGATGAGAGGCATCAGACGGCCCCACCAGACCTGCACCAGCTGCACCACACCAAACGAATTAGGGGCAGCTGAGCACCATCCCAACACCAAATCCACATCTTTAACTACCGGTGAGGCTGTGCTGTTTCCATGGCTGCTGAGTAACCCAAGTCTTTGGCTGGGAAAGGAAACGAGTCAGCTGGGGCTGGTGAAGCCATCACCACCAGGTGAACCCAGCCCCAGCCCTGAGCAGGAACAGGACCTCCTGGAGACCACCGGCACGACAACTCCAGCACCCACCCCTCAAGTCTTCAGCTTATCATGGATTTGGCATACCTCGGGCACAGACAGGCTCAAGTACCCGAATTACACCAGACTAGCCAGCCCACTTTGACCACGCTCCCCACGGTGCGGTGAAGGGAAGCAGAGAAGAGCGCGGCCTGACTGCAGCACGGAGGCCGAGAGAGCGGGGGGGACGAGCGAAGCAGACGCAGCGCGTGCTGAAGTCAGCCCGGTGCTGAAGGTGTCGGTTACACACAGCACGGGTTTCGCGGCGCTTCCTGCAGCTGCTGCCCGTGGTGACTCACGGCCCCGCCACGGGCCAAGCGGCTGCCCGGGCGGCCCTGCCTGCTGGCACGCTGTGAATGGAGCCGCCAGCGCAGACAGCCGGCGGGGACAGCCCAACGTCCTTCTGGAGGGAGGAACCCCACCCTCGGCCCGTCACAGAAACGCTCAGACAATGCAGGTTGCACCACAAAGGAAGCCGTGGGTGCTATTATTAGAAACCCAGGGCGAAACTCCCCGCTTACAGAAGCGGTCAGCCGGAGCGAGCAGGAGAGCTGCCTCGAATTTGTGGGGTTACCAAAAAAAACTCTCTTCTGGACCACAACATCACGATGCTCAACAAGTGCGATCCGAGTCTCTCTACACTTTGGAACTCGGTAACACCAAGGGAACTTACTGAGATTTCTTAGACCAAGAAAATAACCCAGGAGGGCTCAACACCGCGGTGGAAGCACTGCCTGCCTTACGGAAAGCACACAGGGCACACACTGAAGAAGAAAACCAGAAATATCAACTACCTACCCCACCTCTGAGCATCATGTTCACTGCATAAGGCAGGAATCCTGAGCAAAGAAAATGATGTGATGTGTAATTAAAAGTTACACCATCGTGTACACATTCAGAGAGGCCACAACCGGACCAAAAGGCAGCCTGAATTCTGACACTTGCTAACCAGAGCTAGACTTGGGTTGGCAAAGTTATGGGAGGAAAAGGCAACTTGATTTCAGAGCTCTTCCAAGGCACGGCTGCTCTGATTCAGCATGAATCAGACTCAGCATGAATCAGAGCCCTAAAACACTCACACAGGAATTTCAAGGTCTCTGATAGCTCAGGAGCCTGCAGAGAGCTAGTCCCATCGTACTCTGGCTCCCATCGCACGGCAGTCGTTGAGGTAAGCCTTTGGTAATTCCACAGCACCTGCTCACCTGTGAGCACTGCGGGACCACTAGCGGCAAAGAGAGGTGGGAAAAGCAAAGAACGCGTATCTGTAACTATGCTCTTCGCAGAAAAAAAAAATCACAGGAGACAGCTGGTCACTTCATAGTACGTCACCCTGTGCGACAGCACTCTTGCTTCCTCAAGAAGTTTTATGTCCGTGCCCAAGCAGCGAGGTGTGAGTGGAAGAGCAGCACCTCAGCACCACGCACGGCCCGTCCACGGGCACAGAACTGTAGGTCAGCTCCCTTCCCTGACACGTTCCCGGGAGACTCGACAGGGAGAAAAACAGACTCGTACATATATAAAAGATTACGACCATATGATTAAGTCATTTCTAACTAACCTGCCCCCAAGCCAGGCAGAGGAACAGGCCAGATGCCCGCCCCGGTCAGCCTGGCAGGCTGCACGAAGCCGCCAGGCCAAGCCAGGCTCCCCATGCGCACGGGTCAGCCACCACGTCCTGCTGGGGCCTCAACGGCCAAAGCCGAGCAAAATTTATCATTTGCGGTTGCGTGCAAACATATCATCATCATGTCTGCTGTCCACCAGAATTCCTAGAAAGGGATCTGATCTGTTCCATGCACCCACACCACTTGCCAAGCAATGCCTGTGGCAATCCCAGGGCAGTCCCCACGACAGACGCCCTGTGCCAGCCGAGCCGAGCAGCGCGTCGTGTCCCGGCCCCTCGCAGTGACCTCTGCAGCACAGCTCTGGAGACCTCCAAGGCACTACCCAAACCAACCTGCTTGTCTGACGGTCAGAGAAAACCTAAGTAAAGTAAGAGGCGATTAAAAAGTAATCAGGTTGTCAAAAATACTTCCGCTTATGGATTTAATTTAGCCTGTGCTGCGGCTTGGGAAGGCTCTCAGAGGGTGACTTCATCTACGACACAAGCATACAGCTAGCCTGACCTCACAGAACTATACAGAAACACAACTGAAGAAACATTTCAGAGCAAAAGGGGATACCTACTTTCCATCACAAGAGCAAACCTAGGAAAGCTCAGTTATAAGGGTACTGCCAAGGTAAGGTCTCCAACTACCCAGGTTTGTCCAGGCTCTGCAGATAAAGTTCGCCTTTCAGTAAATTTGCAGACACAAAGCCTCACCTGGACACTAATTCACCGGTTACAAGAGGTTCATCAAATATTACTATGGAGAACTAGAGAATAAAACCCAATCACAGGCCAAGCGTTCCGGAAGGTCAAGATGTGAATTTTACAGAATTTGACGTTGCAGTTCAGGAGCTGCTAGGCTGCAGGTGGCATCCTCTTCAGCCTCAGAGGGACTCGGGGCCTGTTGTTTTCCTTTTCAAAGATTCCACCAAACACCAGCCCCGCTGCGGGGAGCGGAACTGATGAGCATTCCTTAGCCAGGCATCTCACTGACGGGAATGAGACACGGACTCCTGATGGCTCTTGAACAGAAGACCTTTATTGCCATTTTTTACCACTACATATACTTTCCCCGTAGCCCCACGTGCTGTCCACGCGCCCGAATCTGTCATACAGCTGGTTAGAGACCCTCAGACACGTGCCTCGAGCCAGCCAGCAACTGGCCACTGCCCAAAGCTCGTCTTTAACACTCCAGCCAAGTTATTTACCTCGACCTTGCTCAAGTTTTTGTTTCTACCGCTTATTTCCTCATTATCTCTAATTCAGGGACGTGTGAAACAGCGCAAAGCCACCTGCGAATTCCTTCCCCACATCTCACCACTGGGCTGCTTTCTAAGCAAGGAGCTGCGAGGCTGTCAGACAGCAAGCTGACATGGGGCGAGAGGAGTGTGACTGCGCCTGCTGGCATCTCCTTACGTGATGTTCTGCACTAGGGAAAACAGAGTTATTCCTGCAACACACTTAAATGACAGCTTGGGTTTTAAGGACCTTATAGCACTCTCAGACTCATTCTGTATCACAGCACCACCAAAGATCCGCAGATCCACAACTTAATCTGTCTTGCGATAGTTTTAAAAATGATCCTACCAGTCTGAGATTTTGTCTTATATTTACACACACTCATGTGAGACTCAAAGCATGTTTTCAACAAGTTAAAAACAACGTTTACTGACTATACTAATCTTTTAATTTTCCCCAGCTATATAGTGGAAGCAACCCCCAAATGAGGCCAATTTTAACTCTGCTTTCTGTACTAGTTCCTGATTTACACTAATTCAAGAGAACCGAAGTCCATTAACTTTAAACACCTCCGTCGGTAAATGTGTTAAAGCCCCTCCTGTTGCTTACTTCGCTATTCAGCCTTTAACACACCTTTTCCAACATATTTCTCATCTCTCTGCAGAGACTGCCACTATCTAGAAATCTGCTAGCTTATCCTTACAGCACTGCGATTGTAAAAAAATAAATAAATCATTCCTTGTCAAAATGGTATGTAAAGCTTTTGAAGTGATGTAATATTTAAAACAATAAAAGGCTTTCAGGAACTGTCACAAAAACTTTCAGGAGACGGGAACTTTAGATTTCCTGCATCTTCTTTACAGTCACTGTTTCCACTCTGATAATGCAGACAGGTCCTGAGATGTTTTGCAGGTTCACAATAATTTCTGGAGCACTTGAAGCAATTTAGTGTTCTCTGCTGAGTGTAAGCTAGAGCACCGCGCCTGTCTTTCAGTGCTTTAAGCACATTACCTGTAAAGAGATGACTTTAAAATGCCTGAGGCAGACTGGCATTATCGCTGAGGTCTGAAGCCAAATAAAGCTTTCCAGCAGCAGGGGAGTTAGAGTCAGGTGTGCTCCCTCACTTGTATCAGCTGAAAAGCACAACGTTACCAGCTCAGCTAAAATTTACTCTGGAGAAGAAGTCATCCCGAACTCGTGTCCTGGACAAAATCCACACACTAAATCCCACCAGGAAAAAGCACCACTTCCTCTTTACGTTGTGAAAAGAAACCATTGTCAGTGCCCACGAGCCAAGCGCTCCCCTCCCAGCTGCGTCTTCTACCCACAAAGCATCGAATTCATACCAACTGCCAAAAGCAGAGCACGCAAGGAGACTCCCGGATTTTAAGATGAGCTTTGAAAAGCAAGATGCTGCGCTGACAGACTGAGGCGACGTTTCCTGTGCCACAGAGGATGCTAGCTACGGAGCATCCCAGCAGTTTAACACCCAAAAGGGTACAAGCTACGGGGGGCCAGGCGAGGCGCACCCCATCCCGCACCTCGCCCCCGGGATACACTGCCCTCGGGCTTCAGGGGGAGTGCCCAAACCCCTCAGCAGGTGGAAACAAAGTCATTTTGTCTGGATGCGTGGCTGTTAAAAGCACCCTGACAACCGAAAATCCAAACCTTAATACACCTCACAACATCTGTCAGTGGTCCACCTTCTACGATCCTAACCCATGTACACGTTTAATATCCCAATGAATCGTTCTAAGTTCTCCACCAGAACGTCATTCTTCAAATACATTATATAATCTATATCATTACAGATGAAGAGATATAACTATCTTCTGGTACAATTTTGGAACTATTTGCCTTTTTCCCTACTCCATCCTTGCAGCATTATAAGACACAAAGAGGCTCTGCAATCAACTTTTTCAGCACCTGCTACTTCACGTGCTCCTATATTCCATCTCATTTAAGAATGCATAATTTATCTCTCCAGCTTCTCTTCAACTTCTTTTTCCTACCCTCAGGTATTTTACGTACAGGCTGAGAAAGCACTTGGTGGCTGGCGATATTTATTTTGAGATAACAATGAATACTGTGTGCCGTACACTCAAAAGGAGACATCACGACCCGTTTACAAAGGCAGGGTACTCCTTCCATATCCTTCCACAAGCAGGTTCTTCTGCACTGCAATGGCTGGTTTGCTTTTCACAAGGGTATCTGAGTTCACAGTGACATTATGGGTCCTCCAGCAATTACAAATACATGTTTTTAATACGTCGTACTAAAACCAGTCTGTGCTTTCCTCTCTGTTAGCCATATTAAACCACACACATTGTCACTGTCGTGCCCATTCCCCTAATGACCTGTCCTTCTGAGGCTCTCCACAATCCTCTCACTTTGAATAACTTAAACCTGGGCAAATCATTTCACTGCTCTGTTCCTGCAGGCTGTTGGTAAACGCAGCGTCTGCCGCCGCCCTGCAACAGACCCCCTAAACAAACCTACAGGGGAACAGCAGGTTAAATCAGGTCATTAACTTTTCCCATGATGAAAGTTGGAAAAACAGGATGCCACAGGCCAACGTGGCCAGTTTTTGACCCGCTGTAACTACTCTGCCTTTCCACCACGGCTAGGGCACAGCAACGCAGGACAGCAGGGTGGGAGCAGGCCCCACCAGCCCAGCTGGGGCACAGAGCGCCCGCTGAGCCACGGGGCCCCGAGGAAGCCCTGGCACCGCAGCCAGCTGGGTGTCCTACCTGCCATCCCAGCCTGAAGGACGGGCAGGCGTCGCGGCTTGGGTGTCTGCAGCCTCCTAGGAAGAGCCTTATCGGGATGCTTAAAGGCAGCTCTTTGTTCATATATGAACTGGGAGGAAAGAAGAAAATCCATCATTGGCAACAGGGAATTCTCCTTCAGACAAAGGATACTAGTGGTCCTGATATCATAACATTTCTCCTTTTAAGTATTTCTGTGAGTTTCTTAAATACAAGGCTTGTGTAGTGTTAGACAATACTTGTCTCGTTTCCAGCATCAGCCCTGACTTTTTTTTTTTTTTTTAAGTTATAGGGACATTTGTTACCATATCTTCCTCTGAGTTAGTAGCTGCTTTCAAACAATGACTAAATACTTTTCATATTCAACCTCTATTTAAGCTCCTTTACTGAACCACCACAAACTTAGGGTATCAAACTGTTGCAGTTTAACCTGGCCGGCAGCTAAGCACCACACAGCCGTTCGCTCACCCTCCCCCCTCCCTCTCTGGGATGGGGGTGAGAAACGGGAAAGTGAAGCCTGTGAGTTGAGATAAAGACAGTTTATTAAGACAGGAAAATAATAATAATAATGGTAATAGTACTACTACTAATAATGTTTACAAACAAGTGATGCACAATGCAATTGCTCACCAGCCGCTGACCGATGCCCAGCCTATCCCCGAGCAGCTGCCCCCCCCACCCCGGCTAGCCACCCCTATATATTGTTCAGCATGCCGTCAGATGGTATGGAATACCCCTTTGGCCAGTTTGGGTCAGCTGTCCTGGGTCTGTCCCCTCCCAGCTCCTGCTGCACCCCCAGCCTGCCCGCTGGCAGGACAGAGCGAGAAGCTGAAAAGTCCTTGGCTTGGTGTAAGCACTGCCCTGCAACAATTAAAACATCAGCGTGTTATCAGCGCTCTTCTCATCCTAATCCAAAACCTAGCATCCTACCAGCTACTAGGAGGAAAATTAACTCTGTCCTAACTGAAACCAGGACACAAACACATTCAAGTGTTTTAAAAATAAATATGAATACATTAAGATGCCATGAAGCAAGTGTTAGCCAAACCTGTTTTACAAAGGCACAAAGGTACTGAGCTGCTCGCCCAGAGCCCCACAGCGAATCAATCAGTGGTGGAGAACAAAAAGGTGCCACTTCCTGGCTCCGTTCGTACGCGTTAGACAATGCCTTCAGCAGTGGCAGGAGGGAACCACACGAGCCGCACTGCAGTGCACCACCAGGACCAGTAACTGGACGCTACATTGTTCCCTTTAGCAGAAAAGGACAATCTCCATCCTACTTCACCAGAGCAACAACAAACAGCAGGCCGTTGCTGTAAGGGCAGCCCGTGGTTTACAGCTGGACAGAGCCCTAAGGCTTACATCAACGCATGTCACCGGACTGCGTGCGAAGGCTCCTCAATACCAAACTTAGGGCTCGCTGCAGAAGTTCGGCATTACTGCAACGTGTTTTTTCAAGCCACACACTGATTTTCAGTATTTTTTTCTTCTTGCCAGCAGCAGTTAACCAAACAGGATCTCACGGGTTGCTGAAGTACAGTGCTTGCCTGATGCCCCCATTTTAGAGGCAACAGACTGACAACTTACTCACATCTACCTGGCTCCATCCTGCTTTCTGCTTCCAACGCCGAAGACATGAGGCAGCTTTCAGAAGTATGTGAAATAACAGGAAGCAATCCAAAAGACACAATGTGGCTAGCAGATGATGGTTAACTTAACTATTGCTCATCACAAAGGCAGTTTGGAGCAAAAGGGAAGCTGTGCAGCAGGACTGGCTTTGGTCTCCACCATCGCAGTCCAAGCCTCCTTCCCTCCACGACCACCCAGACCATTAATTCATGAGACTGCACCGGCTTTAAAAGGAAAACACTTGCCTTGCTCTTCCAGCCAAACCCAAAACGAGAAGTCAGCAGCTTGAAAGGATTATTGGGAAAGTACAGTAGCTGGAATAACGTGACATAAGGATGAGAAGGCTCCACCACATTTTCCGTGTATTTTAATCTAGCGTTCCCACACCTCGCAATCACGTACTGCCAGACGCAGATTCTTTTTATAAGCTTGATAGCTACGAATTGTCTGCATCTGAACGTTTAAGAGCTGGCAACAGCCGTCGACAGAGGCCTATCCACCAGAAGAGCTCCAGAGCCGTTCCTGTCGCGCCCCGAGGAGCAGCCGCTCGGTGCCCTCCCGCCCCAGTCGCAACGAGCGCTGCAGGGGCACCTCGCACCTGGCCTGGGCCTGCAGCAGGCCCACGAAGCCGGCTAGGCAGAAGCGGAACTAGCTCGCCGGCCTGCGAGGCGCCAGCGCGAAGGGAAGCCGCCGGGCTCCCGCGGCGGCGAACCCCCGGCGCCCGCTCCCGGGCCCCTTCCCGCGGCCCGGGCAGGCGGCAGCAGCCTCCCCGCGGGAAGCCGCGTCCCGGCCCCCCGCGCCGCTCCCGCCTGCCCAGCGGCCGCCTCCCCCCGCCGCCCCCCCGCGGGGCGCCCACCCCCGCGGCCCCCCGAAGGCGCCGACGGCCGGGCCGGCGGCTCCGCGCCCGGGGGGGGGCTGTCAGCGCCCGGCCTTCCCCCGACAGGGCCGGGGCGGGCCCCGCGCCGCCCCCGCGCCCCCGGGGGAGCCCCGCGAGGGATCGCGGCCGGGCTCCGCCGCCCCCCGGCCCCTCCCGGCCGTCCCCCGGCCCGCCCGCCGCCCCCGCCGCCCCCCGGCCCGGCGCCCGCCGCCCGCTCACCCGCCGCCGTGGTGGCCGCCATCTTGCGCCGCTGCCGCCGGAGCCCCGCCCCCTGCCCCGCGGCAGCGCGACGCGGGAAGGCGGCGGCGCGGCGCGGGCGGGCGCGCTGAGGGCCGAGGGGAGGAGGAGAGGTTTTTGTGGAGCGCGGAAGGGGACCGCGAGGCTGCGTCGCGCGGGCGGGCGCGCGGGAGCCGCGCGGGTTTTGCGTCCACCCGTGGGTGCACAGGGCGGCCCGCGCCTCGGGCGCGGGGAGCACAGACCTCAGGCACCCCCGTGTGCCTGACACCCGCCTGCTTTCGAGCTTTTAACGTCCAGTTGCAATTAATACGAATAATTGGTAAACTGGTTTTGTTACGGCCAGAGCGCCAGCAGCATGTAGCTCTCCTGATGTGTTAAAAACGTTCACGCTGTGACAGTCTGAGCTTATTTATTGCTCCCAAACACCCTCCTATATTCTCAGCTAAGGAGAATATCAGAACAGGGTACGTCATGTCGCAGAGGACTTCAAAGAGCTGCCCTTTGGTTGCTGCCCTATGACGCTCACAGCCGTGCAGTAACTCGCTGGCTGGCGGCACCGCAGGCTGAGCGCCTCCAGGGCAGCGTCCCTCCGGCGTGGAGGACACAAAGTACAGCCACCTACTTCTCCCGGAGCTCCAGAGGGCTGCTGCTGTCCAGCGTGTGGCAATGGAACAGTTTCAGGCAGATATGAATGGGGAAAAGCTGTTGCCAGTAGGACAAAGAACATCATCAGACCTGCAGTGCTGTGCTTTACCTACGGCACATCTTCCCGTGCCTCCCTACAGCTAATACAGCAATAGGGGGGAAAAAAAGTGAAAGGAAATGAATTCGGCTTTGTCTTCAATGCATATTCCAAAAATGTCGCCCCTAGACATTATGTGGAAATTTTGCAGAAATCATTATGAAGGTAAATGTTTTGGAGACGCGTTGCTCTTTGATTCGAGCCCTTCACCCCGTTAAGTCAACTCCAAAGCACGCAGCTCTTAGCAGCAAACGGGGCCGAGGTACTGCTGCTGTCAATTTTTCTTTGAGACTACTTGAAAAATAGCAGTGTTGGTGTCGCTGGTTGGATTTATTTCATTCAATTCTACTGCTGCAGTATAGACAAGGCTGAGCGTGGTGAGAGAGGAAGAAAGCAGCAAGAAGCTAGGTGGCATGAGAGCTCAGCGAACCTGGCCAGGAGGTGGGGAGCTGGCGCAGAGGAGCTGAAGCCTGCGGTGAGGCTGCTGCTGAGCACCCCGACACCAGTGCTGGGGCTCGGGCAGCCACTTCTCTTGCCCCAGCAGGACTGTGAGGTTTTGGGGTGCAAGGCGGGTGGTGATGCAGCCTCCTCCCCCCAAGAGCTCCCCTTCCCCTCTCCGGGCTGGCTGCTAGCCAAGTTCCAGGAGGACGACACACATACATACATACATACAGGCACCACACGTCAGCCCAAACCTCCCGCTTTGGCACTGCTCTGCACAAGGACCAAAGGCAGCATTTGGCCAGCCTGCAGCCGGTGGCCCTGCTCGTGCAAATGGCTGTGGGCCAAAGCAGGCCTTGGGCTTTTATTTTTTTGAATAGTTTAGGAACAAAGACATGCCAGAAAGACGCGCTTCTGACAGCACACTTGTGGTCTCTAGGCTGGCTTAGAGTCCCGGTTCCTTGTCTGGTGTGACTGCTCCGGGTTTATTCCAGCGACCGCTGCGGCGAAGAAGGGGCCCCTCGTCTGTCAGCGGTGTTCCACGAGAGGCTGCACACCAGCAGGGAGAACCCAGTAAGGGATCCAGCAGCAAGATGAAACTTTATTGCATAAGTCTTGAGACATCAGCAGGCTGAGCGGTTTGAAAGGCATCCACGTGCAGCGTGAAGCAGCACTCACTGCTGGTTAAGGCAGAGCGGCCCGGCCCGGCACTGCGCGGTGATGTTCATCAGGTAACCTCGCTGCAATGCTGCCCCCGCAGACGAGGCCCAAAACAGCGGTAGGATCACCCTGCAGCAGGGCCCACAGATCTAAAAAAACCACAGCTGCTCCTGCTCGGCCCTTACACTGCCATGAGCAGCCAGCATGTTAGAGGTGACTGCAGGGCTGGCAGCAGTGGGCAGTACGTTTGGCCTCCTCCCGGAGCTGTGGGGAGCCAGAAGCTGACCAGGAGGCTGACCGTGCCCGGCTGCAGGCGTGGCAGAGACTGAGATCAAACACCCTCTGAAAGTGATGAGTCCAACTGAAACACAGGCCGTCTCTGGAGCTTAAAAGGTGTGGCTTATTCTGCTTTAGCTCTAATCTGTTCCTAATCAACTTAAGACAAATTCATCTTAAGCCAGATTTACATCTGCTGAGAAGGATCCACATAGCCCTTTCCTCCAGCACTGCCCTACTGATTTTACAGAAGCATCCACTACTTTAAATAGGTGGAAGTTTGTGGAAACAAACTGGATACCAAAAAATAAGCCAACACAGAGGTGTTCATTAATCCTCCCCTTAGGAGCAGAAAGCTCTAGGATTCACCTCCACTCACGGCAGAGGGAAAGCTCAAGGGTTACAAAACCAGGACGTGCTCACAGGCTGCGTGCCTTGCCCCAACCTGACAAACAGCGGCATTAACACAGAACCCGAGAGACACTTTGAGCTGCCATGGGGTCGAGTGCCGCATTAAACTGTGACAGTGTCACTCAGAGCACGTAAAACAGCATCCAGAGATTAACTGCTGCCCCAGTTTCTTATAATTGAACAAGATTAGCAGGTAGATAGACACAGCAGCCACCAGTATGAGCAGCTCAGATTTGTTTGCAGCAAGACTGCTGTAAAAGTGGCTGAGAGAAGTTTGGTCAACAAGCAGTTCTTTTACTGCACCCTTTAAGTACAAATTCCAGTACCCTGTGTGTTTCAGACCATTTGTTATATACAGTGCAGTATTGCTTTTGATGCGGTGTTTAAGTTCCTGGTAAGAGGTAAGCCTTAGATGACTTGGTGGTCATGGCTGCATTACACCTGAGCATCCTTCAGGTTCTGTACTGGGTTTTGACACTGGTTTACTTAACTCCAGCTGGGGCTGAGCAGGAGGGAGGGGGGAGAAAAGGGATGAGAAGGGCAGGTGGGAGAAAAACAAGGACTACAAACCTGTTAGAATACGGATTACAGGAGTCCAGGAGTCTTGGGACAGAAGTGGGCATGAATTTAAAATTTTTGTCAAGATGTGAAAAATAACTACTGCAGATCTTTGTACTCACAGCTTTGTACTCTACACCTCTAAAACTGCAGGACACTCGCACACTGGAAGGGGAGAAGAGGGAGTAGAATTTTTTGCTCTGGACTCGACGGTTTGCATCCCACTGCAGCAGCATTCAGCATATTTTTAATTCAACACCTGTTATACCAAAGAAATTTAAAACAAGTTTCAGCCACAAAGTGTGAATATTACTAGATCTAACTTAACTGATTTGGAGTAAAAATCACTGCAGTGACTTGCACAGTAGGGGACGTTACCCTTTTTCTCACCTAAATCTATATTCACATCTCAGGTTGTAATACACAACAGTCAGTGCCTGGAAACTAGAACAAGTAGTGACAGAACTACTAGTAGGATCTACTTTGAACTCAACAGATTTGGCACAGAATCAAACCTCTTAAATATCTGTATCTGGGAGAAGTAGGCGATAATTTACAAAGAACTTGTGAGCCTGCAACAATGTTCCCTAACCGAGCTTGCAGACTCCTGCCTGCCCTCCCCAGCGACACATGAATACACGGCCTTCTTCACTAAGGCTTGTGATGGAGGGCATGGGGAGACCTGCCCTTTTCAACGAAGGCAATATAATATTATACAACTGTTTACCCCAATAGCAGCATTTAAAGAGTACTCCTTCCTCTTCCCCACTTACAACTAAATGCTTACTATAGTAGAAACTAAATGCTTACTGAAGTAGAAGCATTCTTTACTGTCAAATCTACATGGTTACACAATATTGACTATGGTAACTGGAGACAGTTTCACTTAATGGTAAAAAGTTCTCCCTAAGGGTCTGAACCGTTTAAACATATTAAATGCCTTGTAACCATGGTGCCAACTGCGACCTTAATTTGTAGAAGCCAGCTCAGGCCCATCAGCATTGAGCAGACTCAACTGAAGGAGAGGTGCCAGGTCCCAACCCTTTAAAAGGTGGTCCATCATTGGAAATTGATATTTAAAAACTGAGAACAAGGTTATTCTGAACCTAGGACTTAAACCCTCCTATACTATGCACTTCAGGAAATCACAGTTTGAATTTAATAGTTTACAACTAGGGAAGACAGTCTTAGGTTTGACCTTCATTAAGCTAGGAGGGTAACAAGACGCAAATCACATGCATTTAAGTGTCTGTTGGATGCAAACACTTACGAATTTACTAAGGGAACATTTTCCGCCCAGTCCAGCAGAGCTCTTCCTTAGCATCCAATGTGTTGCAGTTAGTTGCACTTCTGGAAAGGTGCTAAAGTCTGGTGTAACATAGGGTCAAGGTCCTACTAAGCTGAAGAAATAACCACTTCAACCTAAACAAGACCTAACAGGCTGAAAAATATTCAGGTGCCTGGAACAGGATCAAGATTTTATATTAAAACACTGACAATATATGAATGAAGAGCGACAAGACACAAACACGATTAGTATTATCCAACTGCTTTGTTATAAATATATTATATACATTCAAACATCACATTAAAATATTATTCCATTACACCAGAAGAGATTAAGGCTTTATATTATTTACAGAAACAAGCAAGCACCTTAAAAAAAACAAAAAGAACAAAACACCAGTCATTGACATTTCCCTTCTAACATTACAAGTTTGATACCTTGAGCTCTTGAATACAGCTATTTGCAATGTGCCCAATGCTATAACTATTTTAAACATTTATTGTCAGGGTAGGAAACACTTAATAGAAAGCTCATCAGTGAGCACTCCACACAAACAAATGCGAGCATGTGTTGTACTGGGTGCCCTCCCCCTCCGCAGAGGCTTGTTAAGGTACAGTTGAAGGCTTATGCAGAAACGGTTTGCTCAATTCCATGTAGAGAGTAGAATAATTTTACATTACGGGAAACTGAAGACACTTGAGGATTCGTGGCCCACTGGTGGAGTGGGATTCTCAAAGTCTGTTCCACATTACATCAGTTTTACTTACTAGTGAAGCTGGAACTATAAGGTTACCAAACACTAAGTGCATTGAACAGTGATGGTTTTATAGGCTTCCAGTACTGACACACTGTTTTCATGCAGTGTATTTGGACTCAAACATGAAGTGACAAACTGTTGTCACCATTCCCCCACAGGTCTGAGGCAACAAGCTATTTCTGAAGTGTTAAATAATGTTGATACAACACGTTTACAATGCCACCACGTACCAATGGAGTGACTGTCCTGCCTTCTGGCTTGCCTGACAGCTTTATGAAATACAGTGATGAAGTATTTTCTAAGATGCAAGCGACATGGCTAAACAAAGGTGCTCAGTAAGAGTAATATCTTCATTTCAAGTATTGTTTTAAGAATTAGTTCTTTTAATTACAGTCTGTTAGCACTTTTTAGTTTGTGCTTTAGAGTCTTATTTCTTTGCAGGTCTTGAGTTTGGCTGATGGCTTTTTTAAAAAAAAGAAACATTGGCAACGAAGATAAGGACTGCAGAAGGCTGGCAAAAGTTATTTAATTTTCTGAGCCCATTTCATGTCGTCTGCTCTTGGCTTCTCCCCCGTAAGTCCTTGGATAATGTTCTCCAAACACCTCCAGAATCCTATCTTCTCTAACGGATAGTTCAGCCAACCTAAATGATATCAAAGGAAAAAAAAGCATTAGTTTGTCATAGCAACCGAAGTTCAATGTATTGAAATATTAAATAATATTCCTTGATTTAAGCACAAGGTCAATGTAAAGAGTTAAGGGGACTACTCTACAGCTATTGCACAGCTGTCAGAAAAGAGACCAAGTTGAAGGGATTTGTGTTACAAGCAAGACAGTTATATTAGTAGAGCCGTATATCTAGTGTTGAAATTTAAACAAAAAAACAACCCAATAATTTTATCTATTCCACCCCCCCCCACCCCATCACCAAAGCCAGCCTGGCTTTTCCCTGTGTTTCTCATTAGCTAGTTAGTACAGCAGGAAAATACATGCACACAACATGGTTCTGAAATACATTATCAATGCTACTCTTCCTAGAAAAACTGAGGTTACAGTTTGGGACCTAAACAACACTAAGGCTCAAAGTAAACAAAGTTCTTCCTTAAATAAAACCTCAAGTTTTGGTAGTTCCAATATCAACTTCCTATTTTAAATTTTTCATACTTTAATTTTACCAAGGGAGGGCACAATACTTTTAAATTTGCTTAAGTGATTGCTCACGAAGCCTGTGATGGGAAGGTCTTGCTGTAGCACCACGCTGCACTTAATGACACTGAAGGTAGACGGTTCCTGGATTAAAAGGGCAGCACTGCTAGCAGCACATGCCTGAAAGCGCGCAGCTCAGCTACCACTTCTGCTTCCCCATAACAGCCTTTCTGTTAAGGGTTGATATGGGACAGGTTTCTATTATTTTATCGAAAAGTGGCAGTAAACACCATCTTCCTTTGCATGCAGCAAGAGTTTAAATGAACCTTTCCTAGCCTACAAGTTTAGCCTATTTTGAATGCTTTGTAGAAGTGTTTTGTTATACAGAAGTCATACAGGCTTAATAGGCCTCATGCTGAATTCAGAAGGGCTTTACATCTCACTTTTGGGATATTAATTAGTACATTAGCTAGCTCGCTTTTCTGATACTGTATTTTGAAGCCAACCTAACCACAAATAATTGGCTTCAGAGTGCACAAAGAAGCAACTTCACAGGATTTTATTACAATGTACTATTATAGTAACTTTAGGCCTCATTAAATATTGCAATAGCTACAAAAAAATCAGCACTGGGAAGTATTATTCTCCTGTAGACATTTTTCTACAACCAGGAAGAAATGGATATACATAGGGTTCTGTTATCCCACACTTACACAGCTGCTCAGTAAATACACACATTATACTTTATTTCATGTACGTTCCTGGAAAAAGAAGAAAAAGAAAACAAAAGCAAAGGCAGGAATGAAGGAGCTGTTGTTACCACAATGGAAACAGTGAGCTAGCAGTGGCAGTTCACACTAGAGGAAGGAGATAGCTCAAGTGCAGGATACTATGAGCAAGCCCGGAACACAGAAAAGCTGCTGCAGAACCAGCTCTGCCAGACCCAAGTAGCACTCGCACAGCAGTGACGCAGGCAGCAGAAGGAATGCGAGTGTCTTGCTGGAGAAGCCTTGGACTATGCGCATATCTGACAAACACTAAAATGAAAGAACATTCACGATATTCACTGCTGAAAAGTATCCTATTTCTATACAGCTAGATCCTTCCCAACCAGATGTAATTATAGCCTTAACGATCTATCAGAATGGGTGCTGTTTTCAGCCAGCTTCTGTAGCTGGACGTGACTTTTCCTTCTGCACGTCTGTTACTGCAGCCCCGCTCACCTCACTCTATACTGATGCCTTTTAGGAAGTCGTTCCATGTAATTCTTATTAGCACAGCCACGGACCCTCAAGGAGTGGACTCCTCCTTCCCAGTGTCTAAAAACGGCAGGCAGTCCAAAGGCTTTAGCAGTCGGATCACCAGAAAGTTCTGTTACCTGACTCCTTCCCTGGCAGTGGTACAGTGGCAGACCTTTACGTGCACAGGTCAGCTCTGAAACCAAGTACACTCTTTGGGCTTGGCCGTCTTCTCTTAAATGTGCTCTGCACTTAGTCACTAACAGGTGCATTACAGTTAATGGCCATATTTTATGAAGTAAAGACCCATTTTAAATAGCACGTGCTTGCATATTTGTCCTCCCCCTCACTTCTGCCCTAGAAGCAGGGCTGCAGAAACACTGCTCCACTGGAAGACTGCGAGCATAAATCTATCGTGCCATCTTACGGCAGATTAGCATGGTATGAACACTTACAGAAAGCACTGACTGAACAGAAGAACTTTGTTTTTGTAGGTAAGAACACAAAAGCAACTAGCTTAAGACTAACCCTAAATGGTCAAACACCAACTTGCAGCGTTCTACCTGGACCACTTCAGGACACAGCAGAACTAAAAAAAGAGCTCTTACAGTGACAAGATTATTGCCATGATCTGTCAAGTCAGACAGAATTGTACAGTGCTTTTATATGACATTCTGGCTATAACAACTAGATTTGTTTCTTCGTAGAGATTTCAGAACTGACAAACTGTTTGTCAAAGCCAATGACAGAATCAAGAACCAGAGCAGTTTATATTGAGTCATTTGATTAACTTGATAACTTATGCAGGATTGTGCAACACTGGTGACTGAGTACCCCAGCCTGTACAGTGGGTGTCAAATCGAGCATAGACATAAGAAGAATCTAAAGCCAGTTTTCTCCAAGTCTGTCCTCTCTGCCCCAAATCACAATGAATGAATGCTAGAAGTCCAGAAGCTTTGCCTTAGAAGCACACATTCAAGGTAAGCTGCACTTACAGGTGCTATGATGCTCCTTGTGTAAGAAGGCCCACCACCTGCTTTAACACTTTAAGGAGCAAAATGCATTGCTAGTGTAAGATTTCCAAGATACCAAGCAATTAGACCTCGGTACCACTGCCTACCCCACTGAAAGTTACCCTGTGGCTAATCATGAATCTTCCTCACACATTTTTAATGCAACAAATACAGCTTTATATAACTTCAGCAAAACTAAGAGTACAGTTAGCTTCACAATGTCTTTTTCTGTATTTAATAGACTGTCGCTGAATTACATCTTGCCAGGTGAATTGTACTAGACTATTAAAAAGAGCTATGAACCAGATGACAGTACCAGTTGTAATGCAGAAGTATGTCTCATGTGGCGACACATGGTGGATCCTGTGGTGTTTCCGTGGCAGGATAATATGCCAGTCCTGTAGAAATATGACCCAGCGTGGAAGACCGAAGTACGTGTGAGACCACTTGTGAATCTGGTTCGTCATGGTGATGAAGATGATGAGGGCAAAGACATAACACTCCCAAGGACATGTTTCATATAATGCTTCTGCAAAACAAGACTTATACCTTTAAGTACTTATTACAAAAATGTGAATTTCCACTAAAAAAAACATTGTCTTGCCAAGCCAGACCTGGCTGGTGCTGCAGGAGCTAACAAGCGCCTCAAAGTTGCTTTAGCACTAGTGTCACAAGAGCAGTGTACCATAAGCAATTTCAGAATGTCACAAGACAGACCAGTATGCGCCAACTTCTGTCAACTCACCATAAACAGGAAGCTAAAGTCTGATTTTTTTATCCATAAATTTAAATTCATCCTTTAATTCTTGCCCTTCTAGTGTGCAAATAAAGTTATTTATACACAGATGAAGCATTTTTATAAGGTTTAGAACAATGAATTTCCTTGTGTGCACACAGTTTGATTCCTCTTGTAGAAAGAACATTTACTTCTAATGCTTCCTTACAAGATTCCTCAGCCAGCTTCACTGCTGGGCTAGAGGAAACAGTTTGCTTCCCTTTCAAGAAAAAGTTTCCCTTCCCTCCTCCAGGGAGCATCACACTTCCAAGAGCTATTACTAGTCATTTCCCATACATTGGCTTCTTTTATCCTCTTATTAAGAACTGCTCATTTACATAGCTACAAAAATGCTAAATCCACAGAAGTTATGAGTAACAGCTTACCTGGGGAAAAAGAAACAAATTTGTATGCCATGTTTGCCAATGGGACTAGTGTCATAAAGCAGTTGTCTCCGTTGGTCTCTATGAAGTCGTGCCTGGTAATTGCTGTAGGGTCAATATGATGTTCTCTGAAGGGTCTAATGAAAGCCTGAGAAAACAAAGTGATAAACATGACACCGTAACTCAAGAGTTATCACGGAAAAGAAAAACAGAAAAAGTAGAAATAGCACCTGAATTACACGATCTCAGAGAGGAAACAGCAGATCTATTAAGTAGGCAAGGGACAGTAAAACATTTGTAGTTATTTGCCTTCAACACATACATCACGTACAGTCTATGCAAAGGTATCCTGAGCAGTCTGAACTCTGTTGTTTATTTAGTGCATAGCTTCCTGTAGTGCTTTTTTTTTTTCCCCTTGAACTATGGTCCACAGATACAGGCATTCAAGGACTACCAAATCTATTGAAGGTAAACAAAAATAAAACTAAAACCAACAGACTTAATTTTGTTGAGCTGGTTCACTTGTTTCTGGATAATTACAAGGAATATCCCATATATTTTTTGAAAACAGAGATCCTCCTAACATTGCACTGTGAGGAGAAATTAATGGTAACTAAAAAGAAGATTATTAAAAAAAACAGATTACAGCTTATTATAGAAGTCAGTGCAATTTCGTCTAAGCATCCGGCACTTGTAGCCACAGATGTATAATACACCTCAAATCTCAATATTCAGTCATCACTATTACATTTACAATAAGGTGCAGGTGCACACAGAACTAGAAAATTTCTTGCTAAAGCTTCTTTGTATTTTCAATAGAGGTTTTAGAGAATTTAGCTCCAGGAATAGACTCTTGTTGAAGCAGGCCAGGTAAATTCTGCACTTCTTGACATTTATTAGCCTTCTGGAAGCTCTACACAAGTCTCGTCTCTAGTCAAGTTCCTACACTGGTGTGTAACAGGCCATGCCCACCGTCCCTCGGCAAGGTCTGCGAACACTGGTATTGCAAAACTGTGTGCAAACCCTAATCAGGGTGATAAAACGGAACAGTGTCACCTTGCACATGTCACCTAGGCCAAGTGTAAACACAGCCCTGGGAGCACTGTACCAACAGCGCATCGTGACATTTAGAGGAGGGTACTGGCTGGAAGAGCTGGTTACACTGGCAAGTCTACAAGAAAAGTACCTGTCTAACATCTAAGAATACTAGAAGGGTTTCAGAAAAGCATGTAATTAATTTTTTCAAGCTTAAGAATAAGAATCTCAAACCTTTCCGACTATTGGTAGCTCCACAGATCCCCAGGTATCTGCTCCCCAGTGAAATAATCCTGATAGAAAGTCAGCTGTAATAACTCCTGCAACTTGAATGAAGAGACACATACAGTTAGATACACAAAAGCATTTTTCACTAACATATTCACATTTTCTATTTGTCTTACAAGTTTATTTGCTTATCTACCTCTAACTTTGGGTAGATCTCATGTGGCTGTAAACCTTTATGTGAATAGGGTCAGCCAGCTAGCAATAATGGTTAACGAGACACTGTTTGGACAGTCTTCACTATAGCTACACCAAGACTTTGTACTTGACCAGTTCTCTACAAAACAGCTCGAAAATCCTTGCAATTGCTGGTACAGAAAATACTAATAACATTAAATTGAGTCACTTAGATCTTATTTTAGATGCACCTTCTCCCTGGACCTGCCCGTCTCCTTCTTTTGTGGTGTTTAACAGATTACTTGGCTACAGAGCATCTGTTAAAGCTACCCCAAGAGATACTGCTATCTGCAGACCCTTCTTCTTCTCTCATGGTCCCTTACATCTGTAAGCAAGGAGCACTGAACTCCAATGACTCTACGTAAGCACCAATTAAGAAACCACTCCTTGGTACAGCAAGACTGTTGACTAAATAAGACTGGAATGTCAAACAACTTTGTGATTATATCATCTGCAATGCTACAGGCAGAGGCCCTGGAAACCAAACCGATGATTCTCTGCAAGGGACAGCCTACACTTGTGATACATCCGCACAAACTTAGACACACCATTAAACCGAGGTTTCTGCAACAAGATTTTTCTAGATGCCAACCACGAGAACTTTAAAACTGTGGTCAAGTAAAGGTGATTTTCAATTCTTGCACACAAAGTCACACTTCTGCCTTCCTGTTCTGGATAATCTCTTACTTACCCAAGTTTCTGGGTAACACTGACATTTAGGAGTAAGGATAAGAACGTTATTTGATCAGAACAGCAGTACATTTCCCGGTCAGTCACCGATCTATTGGACGGTGTTTAACAGGCATCCTATCATTCTTCATCTGTAGAAGAAATCCTACTGCCAGGTTCCCAAGACCTAGAGCTACGAAGCCTCCAGCACAGTTTGAGAAGCCCTCCTGCATAAGCCCTACTGCCAGGCTTACTACACTTTTGAGGAAGAATATTCAGAGAAGATGCCCTTACTTTTAATGGGGAGGCTGGGGGAACATAGCATAGAGCATCGTCACACGGCTATAGCAACACAGCACAGAGGGTGACGCTGCCTTGGGATCTCTACGCCTGAGGGATTGAAGATGGTCAGACGCTGCCCTCTAAGGAACACAGGCATCCAGAGGTAGCACTGCTAGCCTGCACGTCTTGCTCCGAGAAGGTTTTGATAGAGATAAACTGCCTGAATGGGGCCTATATCTGAAGAATAACCAGATTATGAATCAGGATCCTTTTTCACTGCAGTGCTGTCCTTTCAGGTTAGTACATGAACAGCAGGACCCGACTGTTCAGTCAGTCTCAGACTGCCCACCTGGTGAACACAAGCATACCTGGTGATTCTCTGTGGGGTCAGCACTAATGCTCTCAAAGGGAGAGGCAGCACACGCCTCTTACCTGCAGCTCTGGTTAAAAAAAACACACACAAAACCAGCAGAAGCACTACCTAGATTTCAGCACAGCTACTGGTTAGAAATCAAATCCTTTATACATACACCTGGGAATTGATTCTGTCTGATCTCAATGCAAATTCCTCAGGTATCAAACAAACTTCAGGCCAATTCAAGTGCTATATACAGAACTTGCAGTCTTTTGTTAAATGAGTCACAGCAACAGAACTACAACGATGGTGTGTTCAAAGCAGCTTAGTTAGCAATGCCCTACTCCCGTTTGACACGGAGCACAAGGCACAGTCACTTACAGTCGGCACGCCTGGTAGCTCACTTCCCAGAAGCCTGTTAACTGCCCACAGCCATCCACGTAAACCAAAGTAGTGACAGGGCCACCTCGGAGTGGCTGGAATGTAGTTCTTCGGTTCCCCCCAGTGATGTTTACAAAAGTCAGGTTGTTTACGGAGGTCACCCATTGTAGCAGTCTTTGCACCAGAAGCAGCAGGGAGTTGCAAGACCAGATGCGATGCAGGAGGTTTGTTTTGCTCTGACTGCCTTACCAACTCTTCTTCAGAGGGCTGTGAAGCTAGCAGAGCTCCTGGCTTTCTCCTCCACCAGGCAGCATTTGGTTCTCTGTGTTTGAAGACTTTTCCAAGCACAGCTCCTCAACTACAGTACTGAGGCCTTCTGTGATGGGCAGGTACACCTCTGCCCGCTAAGCAATTAGGCAGAGCACTTGTAATCCCAATCAAGAGTTACAGTTGGCATACTGGTTCACCTTGCTTAAATGCAGGGCATCCTGTTACTCCTCCCCCTCTCAAACACTCAATCTGAGTTATGTCCAGAAAAAAAACCACCAGCGTGCATCTTTCCCCCTAAGCCCCACAACTTATTTACACTGGCCACAGTCTGGACTTCACCTGATCCTCCTGCTCCAATCAGGACACTGAGGTCAGCTGCCTCCAAAGCCCAGGTTGATGAGGTTCTTTTAACACTAGCAGGATTGCTAAAGAGCAGGCATTTTTTCAGAGCACAGATGAGGACCAGGTTGTTCCGTTACTATTGATCAAGTGCTCTTAAGCTTCAGGACACAGCAGTCTCCTACAGTGCATGCAGAACAGATATACCCCTCCTGGTGGTTACCTTTTGCTTAGCTAATTCCTCACTTCTACATGCCTTTTGTCACCCCCCCATCGTTTAAAAAAAAAAAAAAGAAAAAAATCAGGATCAACTGTTGTGGCACCTACTACACCCAAACGATTTCTTTCCACGATAAAAATAGATCCCCACTGCTGAATCCATTTGGATTCAATCCAGTCAGCCCAAACTCTTAAATACAGTAGAAAACACTTTCTGTATATAGAAGATATTTTTCTGTATCACCTGACTGTGGTGCATATAGCTTAGATTTTATAACCGGTAAATTCCGTATGCTTGTTTTATTTCAGACCACATGCGTAGGCTACAGTGAGACAGGGTGGAGCACGAGAGCTTTTGGATCTGCATCTAGCAGCTGAAAGAGCAAATAGCCTTGATTCAGGGGGAAGATATCTGAACAGCACTCCACTTTGCAACTACTCAAATACCATTCTTGCTGAGCTAATCACCCGATTAACCCACAGCGCCTCCAGCACACGTTAGCATCCGAGTCTGCAATAACAGCAGGAAGAACAACAAGAGTAGAGACAAAATACTGACAGTTCAATAGACATTTCATGTTAGCTTTTACCAGTTTACAACAAAGAAAGAAGAAAGAATGAAGGGTGCCTGCAGCAGTGAATTACACTATGGCAGCCTGGAAAAGCTAACCACCATAAGCCATATTTCAGCTGTACTGCAGAAGGGCTCGCTGATCCTTCGGTAGTCGTGTGTGAAGAGATGTAAGAAGAGAGCAAAGACTGTACCATAGGTTATACGTGACAAGCACTGTAACACTGCATCCTGCCTGCAGGCTCAGGAGGCACAGCAGACAGCAAGGAATTAATCTCAATATTCTCATACACCTAGCATTGTCCCCAGTTAAAAAAGGGGAAAAAAAGAATCAAGGTACAGGCGTCCAGTTAATTCTCTAGTGTGGTACGGATCTTGATGCTCTGTCATCAGGTTTGGGAGGGTGAGGTACAATAGCCTGACAACCCTGAACATGAGTTATAAGATTAATCATAAGGTCAGGAAAGAGAGGCTATTGACAGTGTACATATATGAACTGCAACCAGTGGATTTACACAGTACTGGAAGCAGGATCTGTAACAGAACCACTGCTCTGCGCACACCGCTTCCTTTACTCCCACCTGCTGGGCAGGGGGATGGAGGAGCCCAGCTCTGGTTTCTAGCTGAGGAAGCAAGTATGCTGAAAACATGGGGAGAGAAGGCACTGCACTTAAGTGAGCTGCAGAACACACTGAGAACACCAGGATTTCTTGGCTGTGCAAGCAGACCGCTGAATCAGGAGAAAAGGAAGAGGCCTAGCACTGACAGAGAGCAAATGCGTACAAGTGAGCTTGTGTCGGCTGCTGACGTTTCAGGACTGATGCACACAGTTACTAGGACAGCCGCTCCCCTCCAGCCGTCCCGTACCTGTGACCCTTGGCACAGGCACAGCAGCACCCCCGGGGCGCTGCCGAGGATCCAAGCCCCACACCTGAGCCCCCGCGGGGACGCGCCAGAGGCCACGGCGGCACTCAGGCAGCAGCCCCGGCACCTGCTGGGCACATCAGGGCTCAAGTGCAGCTGACCCAGGTGCAGAATCGAGGCCAGGAGTTTTCGCTGCTGCTTGCGGTTTGTTCAGAAGCCACGTAACACGCAGGAGCTCACGTCACAGAAAAGCTCCTACTCCTCCTCTTCCTGGAGCACCAACCTAAGGGCTTAGAGCTTCCACCTCAACATGGGCGTCTCTTCTGAGCAGCTCACGTCCCGCTTCCCGCAGCCCGGCTGCTCACAGGGCGGAAGGAAGCCCAGGAGAGCTGCGTGTTTCAGACATGTCAACAGATAAGCTATTTTGTACGCTTGCAACAAGGAGTTTTACTTGATAGTACTGTATAACGCCATGGGTAAGTACAGCCATTTTGAATCAGCAACTAGGAACTAGTTGAACAGAACAGCGCTTGAGAGTCAGGGCAGAGTGGCCAACTCCACAGAGAAATCTTGTGATTTCTAGAAACTGATGTGCTAAAGTATCGATCGCTTGATACCTATATGCTTATAAAAATAAAATACCTGTCACCTGCACCCACAGTCAGCGCTTTACTGCGGCGCAGAGACACTCATATCACAGAGCAGGCAGGGGATTGATCCGGTGGCAAGTTAGGGCACTAAGAAAATAATCCCTGACCACGTGGGCAAGCGCAGAGCACAGCAGTTCAGAAGAGAAGAGGTAATCGCTTTGGTTAAGTCATAAGGAGAAACATTCAGTCAGAAGTACAGCTATCAGTGCGAGGGAGCAGAGAACAGCTGAACTATGAGATAAAGGACGGGTGTACAGACCTACCTATAAATAACAGTCATGTTATATTAGAGCTGGATTTTCAAATAAACACGTCTGTGATACACATGCTGCAGGGACTAGAAAAAGCCCAGCCTGTGACACAACTTTACTTTGCAAGGATGTTAACACACAAGACATTTCTTCTTCTCCCAGGTACTCCCTGCTCACTAAGCCCGCTGCCCCCCAGCATCACCGCCAGGAGCACAGGCACATCCCTCGCCTCGCCTCCAGCCGAGAGGGACCCGAACGTGAGCCTCAAGGGCAGGAACCACACAGCGTGTGGTGCTGCCAGAAGCTACCAGAGATCCCCGAGGAATCAGGGTACTGTTTGTCCTGAAGGCAAGCATCAGCAGATCCTAGAGCAAATACTCATCTACCAAAGGCACGGCTTGGCTAAGAGTCACTATCCAATAAACTTAATAGCAGGAATTGCCCAATTTTATTTTTGTGTCTTTAACCTTAGCTTAGTGCTAAGCAAGCTATTCTTACTATTTCTCCAGCTGATGGAGAGTTTGTAAAATAGCTGGCACGTTTAGACAAAATCCTGCCAACTTCACCTGAGCGCTAGGTTCTTAAACAAGTACCACCATTGTGGGTACTTCTGGTAACACATGCTCAGAAAAAAAAAACAAACAAAAAGCAATTAAACCATTCCAGAAGAAAATGAAGAGAACAGAGAATAATGGCTACTAAAGGAAAATCAAGAGCAAAATTTCCCCTCACTAAAAACCCCCAAACAATACTTTCATTAGTACGAATAATCAAGCTAATTCTCTGCTTTCCCCCACTTAAAACTCTCCCAGGAACCACCCGGGTGCGCTCAGCGCTCGGGAGCACCGGGCAGCTTTGTGTACCCGAGTCTGCACCCCAGGAGACCCAACACCTACACGTTTGCCTGGCTCGGGACGTGAGCGGCGATAACACTGCTTCTGTTCAAGGTCTGCGCTCTCACTGAGTTGGCCACTTCTGGCAACATTCCCTACAGCCCACTCCTTCATGAGGGCAGCTCTCCAGCGCTGCCGGCGTTTTGAGCTGAAAGAGGCACTATTTGGAGCAAATCAGGGCCGCTGAGACCTGTTGTTAAATCCTCCAGCCAAAGTCCCTGCAACTTTAAGAGAGCCCCTGACAACACAGCGAGCAAACAGAGCTTCCTTTGTCTCTCAGCCCCCGTTGCTGACAGAAAGAGCAGTAGCACGCCCGCTGCGCACACAAGCATGGAAGCACAGATGGGGCCACGTCCCCAGCTTCCCTCTGCCACCAGCGTGAGCAGCACCCAGCAGGGGAACGGCTCACCTCTCCCCTGAGGTTATCTCCCCCATCCGTCCTGCTGCGAACAGCTGCTGGCACGCTGGGGGAGTCCATCCCCTCACCAAGCTACACGGAGGACAGACAGCTAGTGGCCAAATCATCTGCCCAAGCACGCTCTGTAATCCTACTTCTGAGACTGACAGCCCCCAGGATCCTTCGGAGCAGGAACGCCCTGGAGCTCCTAAGTTCCTCCATTCCAAGCAGCAGTCGTGTGAGTTAACGGGAGATGGTGAGACACAAACAGGCTGTATTAGTGCAGGGGAAATGCAACAAGTGGTTGAATCAAAGTTTTACCTCTTCAAGGACAAGTTGTGGAGTCTCTGTCTTCAAAAGACGGTACAGTTTAGGATGTAAAACACAGTTACCTACAGTTACAGCAGATGGGACAAGACAGCAGGTGACAAGAAACTTATCTTGCTCAGGCCAGCAAGCAAAGGAGAATTTTCCTTCGTTAACTGAGGTTTCCCAGCTGTAATTTCAAAGATCTTTTAAATCAAAATTTCAAATGGAAACTCATCTTAACGTACAAAGCAAATCCGAAACCAAGCGATGTCATCACGATTGTACCAGAAGGTTCTGCCTCTTGCTGTAAGGCAGCAGGAATCAAAGCAGCTGATGCTCATGCAAAGCAGCCCACTTCATGAAGCGCCTATGGTAGCTAGGAGTGCTTTTACTCCAACACGTGCCAGAGCTTTCATACATTACACCCTCCTCATTTGGCTCTGCAATGCAGCTGACCAAGGTACAGCTTTGCAGCAGAGCTACTCAAGCTTAAAACAAAGGTTTCTATTTTGAAAACGAAACAAGTGATTTCTTTCTGCATGCGCCCTCTGGCCAACCCACAACTTCTGCAATAATGAAACGTGATAAAAGGCTTACAGGAATTAGTTCACTATCCCTCAAGTCAGCAATGACTCATTTTACCTTGTGCTGTGTCACAGGATGTCCCTAAATATACCAGCATATGTGGGGGACTTTTATGCATATGAACAGGTAACACAAACCTAAGAACTAATTTTCATAAGGCCGCAATTAAACAAGATCCATTAAGAACATAAGATGTCTGCGGATAAAGTGCAAGCCAACCAATGTGGCAAAAAAAAAAAGGCTTTAAAACCCTACAGGAAGTCACAAGGATGAGAAAAAAAAAAAGGGAAGGGAATCCATGCTGCAACTTGCCACCTTTATCTAGCTGCTATTAGTACAGCACATATCACGTACCTCGTGTATACTGAGTAATATGCTCGGCACCACAAACGTGCCTGGAGGTGTAAGAGCTTTCAAGAACAACCTCATTTGTTTTGGTGCTTACACACAAATGCCACCTACACCAGCCTTGCTCCCTGGCACTACGGAGCTTCTAACAAAGCGGCTGAGGCTGCTGCGGTTCGGCTGTACCGCTAGGATGATGTCCTGCTGCGGGAACAGTTCAGTTACAGCTGAAAATGGGGGGCTTTAGCATTCACCAGAGCCAGCCTTACCAGCCAGGCCCACCCCAGGGTTAGCTGTGCACGTCTGCACAACCCGAGCACCAGGTTCCAGTCCGCACAGCCATCAGCTCGCACACAGAGGGGGATTTTCACTGCTCCTCAGCAGCTGGAGGCATTCAGAATAGGGCAGGTCTGCATTTAACACAGACGAGAAAAGCCACCCATCCTCTGCCTACACTTTTTTGACCACGTGAAGGGAAAGGAATTGCCTCCCGCCTGCTAAAGCGGCGGGGAGAGGAGAGAACCACATGGGTTCCTCTTCCTCTCCCGCACGACGAGCATTTGTCAGCGCAGACGGCCTGGTTCCAGAGCTGGGCCGCACACCCCAACGCTGGCGCCTGCCTGCTAACCCTGCCCGGGCACCCGCAGGTGGTTCAGCACAGCGAGTCGCAGCGCGCCACGTGAGCCGTTCTGAGCAGACGAGGAAGTAGGTGCTTGCAGACCGCCAGCGGGAGGAGGATCAGACCACCTTTGTCCCAGGAATTTCCAGATTAAGTTAGTTACAGCCTAACCGTGTTACAGCTGTGTGCTTCTAAAGGCATCGAAACCGAGGATAACAGCCTCTAGTTACAGACGCAGGACTCGAGCTAGGTCAAGTGATGCAGGACGTTCAAACTGCTCCCTGTTTCTTAAAAGAAAGGAAGCATTTACACGAGAGCACACGGGCGTCCAACAATCCGTCCTAACGGCCGGGGCAGCAGATCAGACCCAGCCTCAGATCACGGATCACTCAGGGATTTCTCACATTACTGTAATTTCCAAAGACGAAGACCTGATGTGGACTCAAGACAGAGCTGGTTCGAACTCCTTTATTAGCAGGAGGTTTGGCCTGTGATCCCAACTCAAAGGTCAATATTCTAATGTAAGCATCAGGAAAGCTTTCAGCAGAAACCCACCTGACAGTGTCCGTGACAATATTCCTTTATTTTACCCGTGGCACAGAGTAGTGAGGAAGCGGCACATATAGGCAGAGGAGTCTCACAAAACTTAATAAAAGCTCATCATCGCTGTGAGTGAGACATCAGCCGTGCTTTGCCTGATGCAGCGATACATTGACAGCAAAACCAACGGTGTGCAGTCCTTGTTTTATTGCACTCATTTTTGTGCATATTATCAGTTATTTCCACACTGCTTTATTTACACAGAATCCAGATTCCGCTGCTTTAATCATTCACTACTACTTAAATATCATTATCAGTGAATTGGCTGCTTTATCAGTTACACCGGTAAACAGGATATCAGAGAACTTAAGCTTTTATCAATATTAATTTTGAGATGAAAGCCAGTTGCAAACAGATTGCATTCACTCCAGGTCGGCAATCATTACTGATTCTCCCCCATCACCACAGAGCAGTTCTCATGCCATGCTCATCCCTGTTCCTTTCAGCACCTCCACCTGATCAGCTAAGAGCAGGCAAGACTAAGCTAAACAAGCGAGCTGGTGTAATTCATAGTGGGAGGACACTGCTCCTCCTTACGCCCGAGAAAAAGCCAGTCACCTTCAGCAGACATCAGGTGTTAGCAATCCTCAGCTTTGACAAAAATTCATAGCACCTATCACTATTTGAATCTGCTGGTTTTTTAATCATTAGTAATATACAACAGCGATGACGAACAGCTATCACTTCTGAAACACGCAACACCTCACACAGTCCGTAGAAAAATTGCTTTCATTGTAAAGCACAGAAGCTGAACACCTGTAGGCAGTTTATATGGTGCCCTAATGGATTTATTCTCCTTTCAGTTAACAACATGTTCCATACAAAAACACGTAACCAGCATTCATCCAAAGCCAGACGTTAATACAGCCATCAGTATGCACCACAAGTATACGAGAAGTCCAGTGAAGTGCTAAGTTACTGTTCTCTTCTTTCCCTCATACCAAACCAGAAAATAACAAAAGGTAGGTGCTGCAGAGCTGACTTCCAGTTTTTAAAACTTAAGTCTTCTTTTCTCATGTTCCCTCCCATACATATGTAGCCAACAGACACTGTTTGCAGAGCTTCTCTCAAGGTTTATCTCCCTTTAGCTTTTCCAAGGAAATCTCTAAAGCCTTCCAGTACTTAAAAAATAAATACACAGGGCACAGACAGCGACAGCTGTGCACCAAGAGCATTCTCACCTAAAGGAGGCTTACCCAGCTACCAGGAGCTGGCCGGACATCCCCAACAGACCAAGGCAGCCACAGATGACCACAGCTGCAGCTCAGCCCGTTCCCCTGCCCTCTCTTCTGCTCACTCTCCAGGAAGTTTCTGTGCAAAAACATTTCGTTACTATGCTGACTACAGAAAGCTCATAGAAGCACCAGTACTTTTTGCTCCAAGTGTTAGACAACATTCAAGTTCTGCACACGTTTAGACTTTGGATGATGTAATGAATGTTGTGGAGACCCTTTTAATAGCCACCTAATTCTAAGATAAGCTTTTCCTTTGGTAAGGCAGAAGAGCCAATACTGCATTCCTAATAACCTCTTTCGTCCACGGTTGGATGCAGAAACAAGTTCTTCCTTCCCGTTCCCCACTCCAACCAATACCCAGAAAGAGGGAAGTTGCTTAAATCAAAATATCAGTCCTGGTAAGACTAACCTGGTTTCTAAACTCCAAGTTCAAAGAAAAGCAATCACAGATCTACGAGCCAAGAGCCAAAGAACAGCAATGTTTCTGTCATCCCACTCGAAGACATACCCTCTGTCGCTGCAAGGAAGCAGCAGAGCATTTGCAACTTACGCTACACTTGGAAGGGTCATTCAAGAAGAACCAGCTCTGTACTGCCGAGATCCAGCCAATTTAAATACCTCCATACATCTGAGGCAAAGATATCAGACTGAGCTTGCTTGGCTCCACTTCCAATCAAAGTAATGAGACCCCAAGAGTCACATTTATTACACGAAAGCTGCACCTGGAATTTTCAGCTACACTGCTGGAAAGAAGTCAGCATTCAGGATAAAGGCCAAAATTCACATCCCGACGTGAAAACATAATGCTACAAGATACCTATTTTTAGTCATCAGTCCCCAGAAATCAAGCCTGTTTGATGCCTGAAACACCTTTTGTATGATTTCTCTTGAACTTTTGCATTCCAAGAAGTTCTGTAATTTTGTGGATCAGGTTGGTGTTTCCAACTCTGACAGTCTTGACGGCTATTCTCCCTCTGAAGAGTCCTTCCACTTGCAGTAACTACTGCATGTGCACAACTGCCTTTCTCCTTTTCCAGTAGGAAGCGAAGCATAAGAGATGAGACTTTTGTTTCCAGCATTACAAGAGAGAATATTGCCTTGTTGACAAAAGCGAGCACTTTTTACTTACATATCCCAACAATAATGGAGCGCGTGTGTTCCAGTCGCAAGTAGAAGAGAAGATTGTAAAAATTGAAACAGATCAGAGAGAAGCATAAGATGACGGAGATCCATTCTTGTAGCCTCTTTCCTGTTGGAAAAGAAGGAAAACAGCATGTTTTACTTTTATCTGTGAGGACACTTTGAAGTTTGAAATAATACAGACTATTCTACTGTCTGGATGACCTGCTCCATTTGTCTGACAGGGAAGTGAAACAGAGGCTTATTATTCATTAGAGGTGTAAGTAGTTTGTCAAATGACTTTCCTCTTCCCTGAGCCACTGCTAACCCCTTCCCCTCTACCCTTGCCCAAAATAACAGTGACAAACCAGACATCAACTCATATTGTCCTAGTTTTCTTCCCCTGCGGTTGCTGGCATAAAGCTCCTCTGCATCACATCTTTTTTCAAATTCGCACAGCGCTCAATATTCAATATTCAGCGCTGCTGGTATGGCTGAATCTGGGAACAAGCTTCTGGCCTCAGAAGCCCTGTAGTTAAATCACCTTATGAGCCACGATGTTCAAAACCTCAGAGCTTGTAAACAAAGCTGTTGTACTAACAGGAAAAAGCATCATCCTGCATCTTGGTGGCCCTAGAATTGCTTTCCTAACATTGCAGGTACACTTCTGGAGCTTACTTAACCCCCAACTCCTGCGGTCTTACCTTTGCCTTCCTGCTCTCAGACAGCAAACTACAACCTCTCAGCCATCCTGCTACAACAAGAGACTGAATATGCAACGAGAAATAACTGGCACGTATTCACCCATACTACTTAGCACCTCTACAATAACCTAATTTAATGCTGGTTGAAAAAGAACAGACATCAGGATGTGGTAGTGTTTTGAATACTCAGACGGAGAGGCAGCTTTCTGCTGCTAATCACCGCTAGATCCTCACAAGGCATTGATGTTGAGAGTAAGAGAACACTCAATGTGAGACCCGTGTGGGTTAAGGCACCAGAAACAGAACGCGAATAGCTAAATCCCAGGGTGAGATCTCGGCTGCCACCTTGGCCCAGCCGGGTCAGACTTTGTCTTCTGCCGGGGCCAGCCAGCGCAGCCGCCTCTCGCCCGCGGCTGGCCAGAGCAGCAGCTCCCGCAGCCCGCTGCCGCTGCCCCTGCGGCGCCGCACGCTGTGCGCCACTTGGGCGTGAGGCGAGCAGTCAGCACGGGCTGAGAGCACGCCCTGGCACAGCCGCACCTCTGTGTTCTGGAGCAGAGCTCCCTACCCATTACTCCGCTACGCTGACCTACTGCCTGCTCGCAGCTCTCCTTCCAAACGCTAAATCAGCTCTCAGCTGCACCGCGGAACAAAAAGGAGACTGGGAACATCCAAGAGGACCGGTATCATCCCCACTGTGCCTACAACAGCAGCTTTTAAAGAAGCCTGAACAAAGACTCCTGCTGTTCGGAGATCTGTTCTAGAAAGGCCACAAATACAGAATCTAACGTCCTCTGCAGTAGCAGAGGAGCGAATCCTAACACTAAGACACACGAAGAACAAGTGTGTTTCAATATAGCATCAGGTCACAATGTGCGAGATTCTATAAAGAGATCCCTGGGGTAATGAAAGGAAGAATTAATTAACACTCACTTCCAGCCTAAGAAAACCACACCCTGATTAGAGGAGTTAAATGGGTAGGTCCTCACGGAACAATTAGCTAACTGCAAGGAAGCACTGGGCTCCTTACCAGCAAGTCCCACGAGCTCAGTCTGTGCAAACACCGCCCGTACTCTGAACGTGGGGATCCCAAGACCACCCGTCCAAAGACACCTGAGTCCAGAAACACAGCTCCAGCTCTGGACAGACTGGGAGACGAAGCAGTCAAAGGACAGAAGGCCAGAAGACCAGTAACTTGTGTTTAAAAAGTACTCAAATTTAAACATACGGCCCACAGGAAGGGATAAGGTGCCAAACCCAGGAAGTACACGCTCAAAGAAATCGTGGAAATACTCCACAGCCATATTCACTCGGCACAGTTGTATGTAATCTGCGCTATTAAGAATTCAGTAGTTCACCATCACATGCTTCCGCCGTAACGTGTCCTGACACTGTTTACATAAGTTATTTGTGTAATGACAGGAGAAATCTGCACATCTAAAACATTACCACAAGTCGCTTCTGCCAGATATCCCTACACACACACTCACTACTCCACAGACTTCCCAGGAACTTCCATCTGCAGGTAAACGTAAGGATAGCAGGTTGCTTGGGGAGGGAAATCTTATGAGCAGGAGCAGAGTGAACGGGTTACATCGGTGACCGATCCCTGGGCTTTACAGAGAAGCGATCACTACCAATGGCTGAAAAAGGTCACCCAGCGCCTTCTCTCAAGGCACGGATGATGTAACCAACACAAGCCGGAACGGGCACAGACTTGCCCTGAACAGTCTAGAGAACTGACAAATTAACGAATGCATGTTTTCTTATCGTTACTTGGCTCTGTGCGAGTAAAAACTCCTGCTTCTCACTCTGAATGTGCGAGCTAGGCCGTCCAGCTGGGAACCGCAGGTATGCAGCACCGAGCGCTGTGACACTTCTCCCCGCTTCTGAGCCTGCACATGCCAAGGAGCTCACGGCAAACACCCTGCATCTCTCAAGCTACGGGCTGAGAGAATTACTCGCCAGCCGCTGTCACTCTGCTGGGCTCTGTCAAACAACGGGCTGCTGCAGGGCAGGACCCGAACCAAAACCCAGCGTCCCTCCTGAGGGCCTGCAGCGGGCACCTCAAAGCCCCTTATGGAACATTCTGAAGGGAAAGCTTCGGTTGTTCCCTTGCTTTGTGACCAACCCCCTTCACCTACCTTTGGACAGAAAGCCTACCTTTATAGCACTAATAACGACGATAATAATAGCAATAATAACGATACTAAGAACATGACGGACAGATCCTGGCTCGAACCCCCAGCGGCTCGCAGCCAGCACCCCCCCCCCAGGTCCATGCGGGCCCTTCCCGCGAGGCGCCTCCCAGCAGGGGCAGCACCCCGGGCACCCACCTCAGCTCCACACCGGCACCCCCCAGCCCCCAAACCCCCTCGCAACCCCCCCAGCCCCGCCGCCTCCCCAGCCCCCGGCCCTCACCCGGCGAGTAGAGCTCGGCCAGCTCGCGGGCCCCGGCGTGCTGCGCTCCCCACCGCCGGCTGCCGCCCTCGGGCTCGGCCTCCTGCTCGTGCTCCCCGGGCGGGAGGCGCTGCGGGGCCGTGCCGGTGCCGCCCGCCATGTCCCGGCCGCGGGGCCGCTCCCCGGGGGCGGCGGGCGGCGAGGGGCGGCCAGGCCCCGCCGAGGCGCCCGGCGGCAGCATCGGGAAATGGGGCCGGGAGGTGGAGGGAGGGAGGGGGGGGAAGGGGTGGCCCCGCCCCGCCGCTGCCTCCCGCCTATCGGCGGCGCCGCCGCGCGAGCTGAGAGCCAATGGGGAGCGCGGCACGGAGCGGGGCAGCCAATGGGGTGGCGGCAGGGGAGGGGCTGCCCTGAGGGAGCGGCTGGAGGAGGGAGGGCGGCGGGAGGGCGGCAGGGCGGGGCGCTGCTCGCTGACCTCTGTCCGTCTGTCCCTCTGTCCCCCCGTCCCTTTGTCCCCCTGTCCCCCTGTCCCCTTGTCCCCGGTCCCCACAGGCCCGCCCGCCCCCTGGCGGCGCCGGGGCCCGGTGCTGCCCGCCGAGGTGCCGCCACCCAGCGCCATGCGGGGCGGGGAGGCGTGTGGCCATCAGCGGGTGCAGCCCTGATTGCTGCCCTGGAAGTCCTTCTGCTCCTCGGGGCGCCCAGACTGCGGTCGTGCCAATAATGTTGTTTTCCTGCCAATACCATTAATTTCGGTCCTTTTATTTGGTAATCCGGCCTGTGTTCCATAACAGACACTCACTAAGGTACTCGCTGGGCCCCAACAAACACATTCCAGCATGGAACAAAAAGACAGATAAACAAGCCCCAAGCGATGTTTAAGTACTGCGGCATGCCTGTTAATTTTTTAAAACATATTTATTTGATGATCAAATAAAATGGCTTTAAAAATACAAGTGTTTCAAATAATTAAGCAGACTCTATTTAAACAGTTAAGAACAGATTCATTTACAGAGGGCAAAATGCTGAGCCAGATGTCTGTCTAACTCGAAGGTTATGTGTCTGCAGACGATGCACCATAAGGGATGAGACACTTCTCCACACTTTGACAGCAAGGCACGTGTGGTGGGAAAGCACAACCTGGGCTGGTGCTGGCTGGGCCTGGGGCTTGTGTCCCACCCCGACGGCTGCCCAACAGCAAATCACACCCACCAGGAGAAATGTGGTTCCTGTTCCCTCGGGGGGGGCATGTGGGCTCCCCTCCAGACAGCAGGAGAGAAACACTGCTTGTGACCAGGCTGTTCTGGCCTGGAACTTCACAAAACCCAACAAACCCGACCATCAAGGAACTGCTCCATGTTGTCACTTAGCAGTGCGCCGAAATTACTGTTTCTGGAGCAGGTTAAGAGCCTCCCAGACTTTGCCATGCTGTTTGAAGAATCACAAGTTGATTAATAATTAGGTGGAAACATATGCTCAAATTATCAGTTCTTAATGAAAAGATGGCTCAGGAATTCAATGAGTCCATTTACTGTATCAAAAGTTCTGGAAACTGTAAGTGATGGTTTGCTGCTGACAAAAGAAGGTATTTGTCTGAGGGAGGATTTCTCTGTGCTTTCTATTAATTGGGTAATAAACCAATTAAAAGGCATTAGCTTGGGGTGCCTCAATTTGTTGGACTGGGCTGTGTTTAGACTGAGTGATGGGAACAGTCTGGCATCAAGGGATACTGATGTTTTCATTAGACATTTACAAGGTTAGGCTGCTCTGATGCTAAGGATCTTTCTACGATACTGCTAGGGTCACAGTGACCTTGATAGTGTTAGTGTGGAAGTGGTATAAATGTGAAAGAATTAATGTTGATTCAGTAGGATATGGCACCTTTAAATGTGTTTTGAGATATGTGACCATATGCCTCCACTACAAACGTGTAAGCTAGATGTAAGATATAAACAGTTTTATATGAGGTGCAGTTCTTGGGAGGGTTTGCCAAGATACCTTCAACATCTGTTAATCATCTTGTTTTGTCAAGGCAATAGGACATTTTCAGTATGAAAAAAGCAGCAAATTGCTAGCAAGCTTTGGCTTTGAATGTGTAATAATGTTCTGGAAAATGGTTTTTAGTTTTGTCTTGGTATCTGCCAGAGTAAAGCTGCATAATAATGTCAGTGTAACTTCTCAGCGTGAAACCTAGCATCAGAAAAAAGGTGCTGTTGCGGCCCATTTTAATCTCAGTTCATTGTGACAAGGCAGAAGACAATTGGGGAAAGGGTTTGGTTCTTCCTTAGTGACAGACCAATGCTCGGGACACATTTGAAGAACATTCTTTCCTCTAACATTACCTGAGGAGGTGGGAGAAATGGTAGGTTAGTTCATAGACTCAGGTGAACCTCCCAGACTTGGTACAGTTATTATGACCGTGTCCCACGAAAGGGGAGGAAGCCATGAGGATTCAGCATTGCATGAGTCCAATGCCTTTTTGAAATACAGAAAAATAAAATAAAATGAATTAAAGTGATGCATCAGACAGCATATTGGTGACATGGTACAGTACCAGTATAGTTAGGACAACATTTTTGAGACTCTGAACAGAAATCTGTATTAAGAAGGTAATTATGCAGTAAAATCTTGACGCTATTTGGAGAAGATGAAGACTGTATTGGCAGCACATCATAGACCATATTACCATAAAGAGGCCTATGAAAGAGCTAAATCCCTGGCTGGTTTATTTAAGGGTAGCCTATAGCCAAGCCCCTGCAGTGCTGTTTGTATTCAGCTCCCTGCCCCATACTGTGAAAGGCCCCTGCTGTGCGCAGGTATCCTGAGCAAGGGCGACCTGCCAGGTCCTGGTGGTACTGGGGACACACAGGGAACAGGCAGCAGGGACAAGTTCTCCCCAGCTTTGAAAAGTCTGTCAAGACACAGCTCCAGACGACAAAGAGCAGTGTGTGCCCAGCTACGGCAGGGCTCGAAACCCAGGGGATTCAACTCACCATGCTGACAAACCATGTGCAGGGAGTCCAGTAAAGAAGTGGCCATATCTGAAAGAATAAAGACACTTAAAGGGTTGCTTTTGGCCCTCTCTGAAAGAATAGAGACTTAAAGGGTTGTTTTGTGTTGTTTTTTTTTGAAAGGAGACCAGCAACACAGACACGAACCACGTCATGACGGGTCGCCTCTCACTGCAACGAGCCGTGAGAAGGCTTGGAGGGACTTTCTGACCACCGTCGTGAGGGGCCAGCACCCCGGCCTCGCCAGGCATTCTGCCGGCTTCCTTCCTCTCAGGCTGCCATGGCAGCCCCTCTCTCCGACCAAGGACACGGCCACGGCCGGCCTGAGGGGCGATGTGGCCCCGCTGTGCCCGGCCCGGCCCGACCCGGTCGCTAGGTGGCGGTACGAGCCCGGGCCTTGGGCCTTGGGCTTTGGGCTGTGCCCGTGCTCGTACCGCCACCTAGCGACCGGGCCGGGCCGCTGGCTTCCCGGGTACAGGTGAGGCCTGGTCCGCCAGCCCTCGGTTCCAGGCTTCCCCTGTTTGGAAAAGCAACGGAGCTTCCCAAAAAATAAAAAATAAAACCCACACAGAACAGCCCTGCCCCGGTGACGGGTCTTCCTCAGTGCCAAAGGGGAGCACGGGGCAGATGTCCCCTTCCAGCTTCCGTGCCTGTCTGCCAATTTGGCTATGACAGACGTCACCTCAACAAGGTTTCGCACATTCTTTGTGAAAATAATTATCTGGTCTTTTATCTGCCTCCTGTTATTGCCAGCTGCAGACTCAACAGCGTGCTGGAGAGGAGCAGAGTGCAGCCCTCACAACTGAGGCTGAGTGGTGGCAATGATTTCAATTTACAGGGCACCAGAGGTCCTGGCTGCTGTGTCACCCTGTGAATTCACAGCAGCCACCTCGCCTCTTTTCTGTATTTCCCCCTTACCCATCTGTACCCGAGAGCTGCCCGCCACAAAGATCTGGAAGCCATTTTTGAACACAGACCCCCTGCTCACACAGCACTGACCAGGGCTTGCCACAGTGCACAGCAGCCAGAGTTCAGAGACTCACTTCTCTTGCCTCTTACCCTCACTTATGCAATTCTTCCTAATCCATGAGGCACGAAGGGAGCAGAAACTGGCTGCAGCTCCCTTGCTGGACTCTTTGGCATGGGAAAGTGTCAGTGGGTGGGAGAGCTGGAATAGCCACTCCTACGGCTCCCTTCCAAAGCCATAAATGCAAAGATAGGGAGATGACTGGGACCCAGAAATGAAGTGGGTGGGGGACAGAACACGGCGGCTATCCCCACCTGGTGCCCAGGCCATCGAGGCCAGCTGCCAGATGACACAGACCAGCCCAGGGGCTGCTCTTCTACGCCAGCGCTCACCACCGACAAGTCCTAACTGATCCCCTGGCAGCCCCACTTTCCGCATGGTGCTCAACACAAGATGAAAGCAGCTGAATAAAAAGTAATCGTGAAGTCTGGGGAGCGGACCTCTAATGCTTTTAATAAAAAATCTGATTATTCTTCACTGAGGCACACTCTTCTGTCAACCTAAGTCTTCCTTCGGTTTACCTTACCCCTGCCAATACACACCCTGAGGTTCCAGTTACCTGGCCCCAGCCTCAGGTCCCCTGAAGAGTTCTTTTCTTTTGAAAATTTCCTAAATGAATTAACAATATCTACTCCTGACACTTGCCAGAGTCCCCTAAAAGGGTTAGATTCCTGTTTCCTTGACAATTTTTTTGAAAGCCTGAGTACTCTAGAAAAAAAAGTATTAATGCATGCTCTGTAACAAAGTCATCAGACTAGGAGATTTTGATTACCTAGGAAATGTGAGATAACCATGGAGAACTTCTGGAAAATTAGTGGACAGCAACTTCTCTACTTTTTTTTTTTTTTTTTTTTTTTTTTTTTTGAGTGGCGCAGAGGGTCGTGAGCGTGCAAGGAGACCGGCTACTCATAATACACAAAGTCACCTCTTGCTGTCCCTGCTCAGACAGAAAACCCACATCTTGCCAGCCAAATGACTTCAGTACAGACTTTGCAATACAGCACTGGCGCCTATGGCTTCTGCTTTGTCGCTGTTCCCTTCCATGGGCATTTGTGTGCACTCAGACGCCCCCTCCTTTTCTTTCCTTCACAGAGCCACAGAGTGGGTGCTCTGACCTCCAATTTGCTCTGGAAATTTTTCAGAGTCTGGTAGGGGAAGGTATTTTGCTCATGTTGTCCCACTGGCTGGAGGCAGTGGTGCCAATCTCCAGGTGTCGTCTCTGCAGCACTCGGTAGGGCAAAGAGCAACATGTAGATAAAGCGGGGATTGAGCAACCTAGCACTGCAAAGGCCAAGCATGCTAGGTCAGAGGTGAGCAGAAAATCAGCAGAAGACCAACAAATACCCAAGCATCCCCAAGTCACATGGGAATAAGGGGTGAGGGAGCCCTCGGGGAGGGGGAGGACTCTGGTCTGTAACAAAAGAACCGAAGGAGGCCAGGAGACACAGCCTGCAACTCGCCTGGGGAGCTCCCTGCCACTGGAGACTGCAATGCAGAGTACCACAGCTGCGGTTTAAGAAGAGAGGAAAGCATGTGGCAATAGTTTTTTATGTTAAAATGAGGCAAAGTCTCAGGCCTGGTCTAAGAGCTGGGGGAGATGGAAGGAGAGCCAACCTCTCTTTGAGTTGAGACATTGTCCCTGCCAACCTCTCTCTGAGTTGAGACATTGTCCCTGCCTGACATTTCATAAATGCTGTTTTTTTTTTTTTGTTTATTTGTTTGTTTTTTAACAGTGGAGAAGAGCAAGTTGAAAGCAATAGATTGAAATCTGGCCTCTGCCAGGTACAACTTATGAGTCGTTGCTGGCAGAAGGTGTGCGGCTGTATAAAGAGGGACCTGGGGCTAGGAAGAAGTTAAAAACAGAGCACACAACATGCTCAGAAATAAATTTCAATTTTACTTCTCTATTTTGCAGCTTTTATTGTAACATTGCTCAAGCCGGGCTTTCAGGAAAGGTCACTTCCTACCCCCTGAGACCTTCCCACACCACCCCTGTGCTCTCCCCCAGTGTGCCCACGCGCGGGGACACCAGTCTGCTCTGAAACCCCTCACGTTCTCCTCTCTGCTCACCTCCAACATACCACCTACAGCACCTTGTTCACTGATGTCAGCTTCTAGCATTAACTTCTTGCCTCTTTGCCCTTCTTCTGCCCCTCCACATCGCATTTCAGACTGCAGGTCTGTGGGTGAGCAGCTGTGCTCACACAGGGTTTTTATTAGCATGATGGAGCCTTGATCTTATTGATCAGCTATGAGCTACTGCAAGGCAAGTAATACGTGAGACGGGTCTACAGCAAGAAGCATCAGAAATTATAGACAGCCTTTATCTAGAGTACAAACCCCAGCCCACAGACCTTCTTAGAAATGCTTCAGTGTTTGATCTGTGACCATTAAACTAATAACACCTCCCCAAAGCTAGTGTCCTTCTAGGGACAGCTGCTATAGACCTGGAGTGTGGGAACTGGAAAATTTGCAAGAAATCCTAGAAAAGGAGACAATTTCCAGGAAAAAAAAAAAAAAAAAGTCTCTGCAATGCTTTATTGTAGGTCTGAGCCTGCAGCTGGAAATGTGTGGCTTCTACAGCACAAAAGGGAAACTGGAAAGCAGAATTTAATTCATGACAGCACTGAGCAGTGACAATGAAATTCTTTCCTCCACTTTTCCCCTTTTCATATCCTTGTCTTACCCTTCCAGTATCTATATTGTTTCACACGCGAATAAAGAGGAATCTGGATTTTATTGCATCAGAAAAACATCTTTTGCTGCTCAAAAATGTTGATGTTCTCACTAATTTGTGACTAATGCCATCTCCTTCCCCAGCTGACTAGTTCTGAAAAACTGTATCACGAAATCAGTAAAAAGAAGGTGCTTTTCATAGAAATGCTGCCTTTCTGCTGCAATCTGCTCTGTCAGAAGACCCGCTATGGAGAGTAAGGCCAGTGCCCAGATCCCTTCACCAGGAAGGTCTGCATCTCTCTTCCTACCCAGGCACCTCTGTGTGGAGAAGGCTTTCCAGGACCATTAGCAGCCTCTGCACACCTGGCCTGGCCAAGCCGTGGCATTTGCAGGGACGGAGCTCGGTGTGCCAAGACCTCCACCCAATCCTCTGCGGTGCGAGCTTCGCCCTACACCTGTTCCCATTTCAAAAACCCCATTTCTGGCCGTGCATTTGTTATGACAAGTGCAGAAACAATTTAAAAGAGACCGGAGTTAGCTCAAAACCTGCTTGCCGAACGTTAGGGTTTTGGATGAGTGGTTAGTCCCGCCAACAAGGTTCCCATGAGAAGCTGAGAATGGACGTTGGCTCCGTGAGAGTGGATGTTGGGATTTGAGGTGAGCTGGAGGAAGTTTAAAGAGATCCTGGTGCAGCAGGGAGGTGAGGGGGGAGAAGGGAAGGAGGGGACAAGCTGGGCATCCAACCTCAATTACCACTCCGGCTGACGTGTGATCTCAGTGACTATGGGATTACTCAGCACTGGCCTGGAAAAGGAGGTGTGGGCCACACCATCCCTGATATAATCTATTTCACATGACAGTTGCACAGACGTTTTATTTTGTTAGGGAAGATCAGCCTGGGCGGGAGTACGGCTTTCTGCTGCTGAGCTGCAGGGAACAGGGCAGAAATTTGAAGAGGGCAAATTCAGATCTCCAAGAGTGTCTTGAAAAAATGCCCACGAAACTTACCGATCGGTTTGAGCGTTCGATTTTAGCCAGCGGCCGTGGCAGCCGTGGCAACCCGTCGGGGTAATGCCAAGAAAAACCAAACACGCATTTCAGCAGGAGACCTTCTGCTTGTGGGTTCCCGAGCTGTTTTGGAGGTAGGAAGCGCATGAGACCGATTTTCAAGAGTTCAGTTGCAAGGGCCAGTTAGGGCAGCCGCTGGATGTAACTGCCAGATCAGAACGCAGGATAAAGACACAGAACGAGAGGGTAAACAGCCAGGAGAACAAGCCCCGGCTCCCTACGACTTGCCAGTATTTGCACCCAATACAGATGTTTGTATTTATGAAGGTATGGGCTCCAACTACAACCTCCAGACCCAGATCTCTGGCCAGGCCCAGCTCCAATTTAATCTCTGGTGCATTCACCAAAGATTAACTTGGTAGATAAAGATGGAACTAGAAATATTTGAAGCCTGAAACCTGTTAGGGTACTTTTGTTATGGCAAGAAAAATCCCTTCAGAACGCGAGAAGAAAAAGCAAAGAAAGCTAAAAAATGCAAGAAGGAAAAAGTGTGATGGTCCACTGACTGATTTCTGAATTCTTCCTCTTTTCACAGTTCTGAGGTTTGAACATTATGAACAGTTGACTGTTTGAATCGTATAATGCAATACCTGTTCCTCTGGCTTAACGTTACAATATTTCCCACACCGCAGGATTGCTTCACATTATTCTAAGAGGCAGTGTCATTTTCCCTGCAGTGCTAGGTCTTCTTTACTGAGGCGAAGGACACTCCTACTTCCTTTAATTATATGTTTTGTTTTAAATTAATGTCCTTTATTCTGGCGATGAATCACCAGCTTGTAGACAGGTAAATGTGGGAGTAAGAGAGTGAAAATATAAGTTTGATTCCCAAGGTGGGTGTCTTTAATTAAAACGGACAGCAAGATTCAGTCTTCCTTCCCAAACTTACCCTGCCATTCTGCAGGCTCTGGGCTCCCATGTTGCCGTGCACGTACCTCGCTGGTTCAGAACCGCCTGTAAGCCGGTCCCCTTTGGGTTCAGGGCACAGATCCCCTATCGCTTGTGTACCCTGACAGTTGCACCACACCACGCAAAGCAAATACGCCGAGACAAACTTTAAGGCCATCATCCCGGCGCGAAGGGACGGGGAGGGGAGCCGTGGCTTTGCTGTGACCGCTCCAGCGGCGAGCAGGGAGCCTGGAGCCGCCTCTCCCTGCTCCCTGCTGGCCCTCGGACAACGCCGCTGCGCTCCCCTGCACGGGGCAGCGCTGCCGGCCGCCGGGCGTTCCTCCCCCGAGCGCCGCACGGCGAATAGCGCGGTCTGCCCTCTGGTCGCAGCGTTCCCCTGCCTTGGCAAAAGAGCTTGGAAAAAGACGAACCGAACAAATAAATAACCCCCCGCTGCCTCCGTTTCCCCGGGGGCTAAACGAGCCTGGCAGGGGGGGAGCGCTGCACCCCTGCGGCCCCAAACCGCGCGCAGCCGGCAGGGTGCGGGGCTGCTCCGCACCCCCGGGGGCCGATCGCTGCCCCCTCCCCGGGGCCGGGCGGGGAGCGAGGGGCACCTGCGGCCCCGTCCCCGTCCCGGGCGGCCCCGGCGGCGGTGCCGGCCCCCGCAGCCGCTCCGCACCCGCTCCGCACCCGCGGGCCGGGGCCGGCGGCGGCTAGGCGTGGCAGGCGGCCAGGCGGTGACGCGCCTGTTGCTATGGGATCGGCCGCCCCTATAAATAACCGAGCGGAGGAACTTTCCTAAGGCAGAGGCTTTTAGGACGCGGGCCCCGCAACCAGATGGTCCGCAGGAGAAACGCCAGCTCCAGCCGCAGCACCCGGAGCGGCAGAGCCCCGCCGAGCCGCAGGGACTGAGCCGGCGCAGGGGGGGGCAGCGCAGCAGCCGCGGTGCCCAGCGCCAGAGCCCGAGGCGGGGTCTGGAGCCCCCCACCCCGACGGCGGCAGCTCGATCCTCTGCCGGGGGGGCCCCCTGCGCCGTCTTCTCCTCCCCGCATCCCCCTTTGCTTTCATGCAACGCCTGGTGGCCTGGGACGCAGCATGCCTCCCCATCCAGCCGCCCGCCTTTAAATCCATGGAAGTGGCGAATTTCTATTACGAGGCGGACTGTCTGGCTGCTCTCAACAAGCTGCACCCGCGGGCGGCCGGGGGCCGCTCCATGACCGAGCTGACCGTAGGGGACCACGAGCGAGCCATCGACTTCAGCCCCTACCTGGACCCCTTAGCATCCCAGCAGCCGGCGCAGCCGCCTCCTCCCGCAGCAGCAGCAGGGGGCAACTTTGAGCCTCCGTGCAGCAGCGGCGGCGGCCAAGATTTCCTTTCCGATCTCTTCGCCGAGGACTATAAAGGCAGCGGCGGCAAGAAGCCCGACTACACCTACATCAGCCTCGGCCGGCACGGCCACCCGTGCGGCAGCCAGAGCCACAAGCCGGGGGGGCTGCCGGGCTGCTTCCCGCCGCAGATCGTGGAGACCAAAGCCGAGCCGGTCTTCGAGACCCTGGACTCTTGCAAAGGGCCCCGTAAGGAAGAAGGGGGGGCCGGGCCGGGACCGGGGGGCATGTCCTCGCCCTACGGCAGCACCGTGCGCTCCTACCTGGGCTACCAGTCGGTGCCGAGCGGCAGCAGCGGGAACCTGTCCACCTCGTCCTCCTCCAGCCCCCCCGGCACCCCCAACCCCTCCGAGTCCTCCAAGTCGGCCGCGGCCGGCGGGGGCTACTCGGCCCCCCCCCGCGGGCAAGAACAAGCCCAAGAAGTGCGTGGACAAGCACAGCGACGAGTACAAGCTGCGCCGGGAGAGGAACAACATCGCGGTGCGCAAGAGCCGCGACAAAGCCAAAATGCGCAACCTGGAGACGCAGCACAAAGTCTTGGAACTGACGGCCGAGAACGAGCGGCTGCAGAAGAAGGTGGAGCAGCTCTCCCGGGAGCTCAGCACCCTCAGGAACTTGTTCAAACAGCTGCCCGAGCCCCTGCTCGCCTCCTCGCCGCGCTGCTGACCCCCTTTCCCCGGGGCCGGCCGGAGGGGAGCGCCGGTGGCCGGCTCCCCGCTGCGCCCCCTCCCCGCCGGGGGAGCCCGGGGCTGGGGGCCCGCAGCGTGCCCCCGGGGCTCCCCCCGGGCTCGGCGGGGCTTTCTGCTCGGTTTGCTCTTTATTTACGCGTCGGCGGAGGGGCCCGGCGAGGCCGCCAGGGCGCGGGGGCGCGTCGGGGGTCGGGGGCCGGCGGCCGCGGGGCTCTGCGGGCTGCTGGGCGCTGGGGGTATTTAACACAGCGAGAGGAGAGCAGGGCGAAGTGATGCAATCCTTGAAGCATGGCTGGGAATGCTGCGTACATGATGCAATCTCGTGTAACTGTCAGTCATGGATTGAGTAATCTGTTAAAGATGTTCCTACGTTTTTTTTTTTTATTATAAAGAATAATCTATTTCTATAAGAAAATACATATGTATATTTTGGGATCTATGCATTCTTGCTACGTTTGAAGCATTAATGAACAATTTTAATAAACTTTATGACTAGGTTAAAAAAAGTAGCTTGTTTTATTTGGAAGGCACGTTTGAAGCTAGCTTAAAGGCAGAGCTGAAACTCTAGCTGCATCTGGCTCAGTGCTGTGATCAGGGAGCAGGATGGAGCAGTTGGTCTTTTCACTTTCTCTGTGACTCAGAGAAAAACAAAAACAAAAACCCCAAGAGAAAGCCAGTAAAGAGCAGGGCTGGAAGCTTCAGCCAGTTCTCGTTGCCTCATTTTATTTCCTCTAATCACTTGCTTTAGCTGCCGCTTGGGTATTGTTTGGGGAGGAGGTGGTTGTTTGGCGTTTTCGGTTTTTGCACTTCTTGCTGTTCTCAACATGTAGAGCGAGGTGTGCTGTCCAAACCGGGACCAGTCCTTGGCAAAGTAACTCCGAGTCTGAAGTGGGAGGGAGGAAGAAAAAGTAAGGGAGGAAGCTTTAATTTATTTATATATATATATTTTTCTCTAAGGAGTTTATATTCTCTAAGTTGTGATTCAGCGTTTCTTATGTTTGTAGTTTACAGGAACAAACACCAGAAAGTAGCATTTCTGTTGGATGCCGGTAACTCGGTCACTGCTCAGGAAGCTCTCCTGCAGCCGGCCAGGTGAGAGGCACACGAACAACTCCCTTATCCTTTCTCTTGAGACATTTTCCTAAAAACCTGTAGATGGAGTTTCTCTGTTGAGAGGCGTTTGTTTCTGTGCTTCTGTGTTTGGGGACAGTGGCAGACAAGCTGGGGGGGCAGAGAAGGAGGAAGCTGGTTCTGGGCTACACCTCTGTTCCCAGGGGAGCTGGGGCTCTGCCTCCGATGGAAGGAGCCAGGCTCGGCACGGCTCCCCAGCCGCGTTTCTTCCCGAGCCCCCGCTGCTCACTGCCGCACGCAGCTCTGCGAGCAGCTAACAGTCTCGAGCTGGTTACGCACAGGGAGTTGAGAAAATGATCGGCTCTTACTCAGCATTTTCCATTTTCCTGTTAGGCCAAATTTAAGCAGTAAGTTTTTAAGTCGAGTGCCTCCGAACAGAAACTCCTTAACTGTCTGTGCCATTGGACAGCTGAGTACAGACGGGCTTTTCTGGATCAAGCCAATGCATTTGAATTGGCTGCTATACATTCCAATACAAAAAGCAGCGGATTTCAGGACAAATATCGAATTTGTTGTTTATTTCTAATGTTTCTCTAAGCAAAGCATGTTTTCTACTGAAAGAACTGTTCTGCATTTTTGACGCTTAAGATCATATCTTCCTCTGGCGGGGCAAACTCCCGGAGCTCTTCCTGAAATTTGTTGTGCGTTCCCTGCTCCCGCAGTGCCTCCGTAGCTCCTGCTAGGAGCTGGGCACTGGTAAGCACGAAGTGTTAGACCTGCTACAGATTTCTGCTGTTTGCTTTTTAATTTGTACAGTTAAGTTGGTTTTATGAGACCCTAAGAATAGATCTTCTCGGGTGAGCTAGCTCCTGCACCGGCTTGACTCAAGTTCTTGCAGGCAAGATAGACGTTAGATCTTGTCTTGACTGTCCCTCGTGACGCTGATTTCTCCAGCCTCCTGTGGCTGTTTATTCTACTATTCTTCTAGTTACGAAACTTATCCACATCGTTAGATCCTATTTTCTTGTTGTGCTGTAGGCCATGTAATGTTACCCAAACTCACAAGCTGCGTTCCCAGTCGGAGCTGAGTGCTGCTGAGGGCAGAATTGCTGCAGGACTGAAGATGTCCTCAGATACATTTCTTTCTTTCTTTATAAATGACAAAGCTTCCAACAAAAGTTCAGTTTATGAGGGCTGGGAGGCAGGGTAGATTGAAAGATAAGATGTACTAAAGGTATTTATATTTGTTTAAATGATAGTCCAGTTTTGGAGACAGAGCTCTGTCAGGCACGAATGAGCTAATCCCCGTCCTTAAACTTTGCCTGCTTCAGGAGAGTCAGGGCAGCGCTGCTGCAATTTAAAGAATGTTTAAATTCCTGCTGTATTGCCCTGTATCTCTTCATTTGGATTAAAGATTTCTCATTCAGGAGGAAACTTGTGCAGTGATGAGTTTTTGTCAAAAGGACGCAGTTACAGACAGGAAAACCGAGAACACAAATGCACTAATTTTACACTAGTCTCAGAAGGAACCTGAAAGAGTCAGAAAGAGAATTCCTGAATCTTTAATTCTTAATCTTCTGTTAGCTACAGAACTTACATTTTAGGAGCTTTCTAGCATGATTAAATGCGTAGAGGTCATGAAATACCCTGCTTTATAAACAAGCATATGAAAAAGCCCCTGAAATTAAAACATTTCCTAGAAAAAAAAAAAAAAAAAAAGAAGTTTGGAAACAGTTTGGGAAAAAGTAGTTTGGAAATGAATCTGAGCACTAATTCTAGTACTAAAGCAGACAAAAGAGTCCACATACTTTTTCTAATCAAGGGGGCGGGGGGGGGAATTGGAAAATCCCTGTCCGAACAGGGGCTCGGCTCCAAATATTGATATAGCTTCCCATTACAAGCAAGATTCGGTTGACTGAAAGCAGTACTTGGTGCGTCTCAGTTGTCTTCTTACAAGGTTTCTTTAGCTTCTCTTCCTAAAGTGACTCAGTGCAATTTGCGGTAGGACTTTGCAGGCTATTTGCAGGTAAACCACGCAGAGGAGTTGCGGCCTTTACTCCACGAGTCTGTTTCAAATTTTATGGAAGTTTATAAATGTCATTTGGTTCAGGGTTGTTTTTCCCCTTTCAAATTGTATGCTACACTGACTGATTCGTACAGATCTTTCTTGTTACTACCAAAATAACAGAGTTTCTTCCTATTTAGACATATCTGTAAGACCACATCCCTAGCACTGGCATCCCATTTCCAAAGCATCTAGCACCGTTTTATCATTTGCTAATGTTTAAATTCAGTTGTGCTTAGTTCTGCAAAAGAAATCATATGTATCATTTTAAACCAAAATATTCAAAAACACAAGTATGATTTTGTTAACGGGTCTTCTGTCTATTAATAGCAATTGCTAGCCTCTGCTTATCTGTCCAAAGCGTGTATAGCCCCAATACCGCTCTGACATTGTGTGGTGTTGCTTTGACACTTTGCCTGCTGCCTTCCCTTATTGACTCTTGGAAGATGCAGGAAAATTTACACTTGTTTCTATACTAATTGTTTATCTTCTATCAAATAAAATCACCCAAATTGCACCAAAGGGTTATTGGGCTGGGAGACTCAATCACATTTGGTAACAGTATAGTTTTTTCCTCATTCCTGCAATAACCTTCTTATATCAAAATTACAACCTGAAAAAAAAAAAAAGCTTTGTGAAGTGTTCACCTTTACAATTTCCTTGCTAGACCAACTGTTATTGATGTGGATGTGTATGAAAATATGAAGTTACTCTCATACTAGGTAGTTTTCAAGCAATGTTTCCTTAGCTGTGACAAGAATAAAAGTCAATGCAACTCAGTATCTGCTTTAATAAAGACAAAAATGTATATGAGGCCAAATTACACATCTTCTTTTGTCATTTATAATGGTATCACTTTATAATGGTATCACTTAAGATACAATAAGTATTGTCTTGCATTTTCCTGTTATTCAGAGCAACACAAACTAAACCATCACCGAACTAGAACGGCAGGGTTTTGCATTCGGTTTGTTCTGGTTAGAGACGATCATGTGGTGGACGGGGTAATGATGAATCTGCTTCTGACTCTTTTTCCTACTAAGAACTAATACAAAAGAAATCGCACTACTCTCCTGCGGGTTAGCCTATTTTTTGTGTGTTTAACTCTGTGCACATGCTTAGTAGTCAGAATGTTAGGGCAAAACTCATACGTTAATGTGAAGTGTGAAGTAAAATGTAAACCTATGCATGTATGTTGCAAGGGTCCTAATACAATCAAGAAATCTAAACAAAACTAGGAATATAATTAAGTACTCCCAAGGAAACAATTCTGTTCCAACTCTGACTACCGTTTTTAATTACTCAGTGAAGTAAAAGTAGAACCATGTGGCAAAATCTATACATTAAATATGTGAGGGAATTGGCTCTTCTTTTGGGCGATGCACCCTGAACAGACTAGTGAAATTATTAAAATAATGAAGTTCTACTTAACTATTTGCTGGGACCCAAAACAAATTCTGAGAGTTTAATCTTTTCAACAGAAAGCTAAACTTTGTACAAGCTGTAAACTTGGATAATATCCCGTTTATTTCAGAGGTTTCTGATTCTATCATGTGAATTGAGGCCTGCTTTGACCCAGCCTGGGCAGCTGAGCAGCCCAATCCATGCAGAATATGTAAACACCTGGAAATGGCCGTGCATTGACATCAGGACCATGTGAGACATATGATGCAGTGTAATCCTGATGCAAAACTACATGAAATCCCAAGACAGTTTCTCTTTGCAGTGATACTAGACCCTGCAGCTCAGCAGCCGGGAGCACAACCGCTGTGGGATTTGAGTCCTGAGCCTCAGTAAAGAAGAGCTCTCAAGTTCAGCACAGCTCTGATTCTGATTTGGGTAGCTCTATCAACTGGGATCTAAAATCTTTTTGTGATCATTTTCCCACCTGCTAAATTGTTTGGCTGCTTTGTTTTGAATAAAGGGCTTTCTTCCCCTCCTACAAATGTTGGTGGTTAGATCTGGATGGGTGTGAAAAACAATAGGGTTGGAATTCCCAACTCGGATAAATGGGTTAATAGTTGCTGAAACTAATTGATTTGTGTTTACAAGAGGGACACATTTGGTTCCAAACCTTCTGACTGGTTGTCACAGTTTCACAGAGCAGAGCCAAATTTAACCCTTATTTGTTTTTAAGCCATCACAAATTTGGGCTATTTAGTTCCAATAATATTTTCTAGCTAATTACAGTCTAAGGAAGGCTTTGATCTACATCAGTTTTTTGCCTTGCCCTGTCCCATCTGCTCCTGCCTCTGTATTACACACTACATAGCTTTCAAAGCACTTTCTCAGAGTCCAGGGTATTTAAATCAGAGGCTTTAGTTAGGGCTTACAATTTCATACAATTTGCAGAATAATAAATCATCTCAGAACTCACGCATTCCCTCCCTACAGCACACTACAGAAGTGCTGGCTTTGTCAGCAGACCTCGTTTTGATCGGCTTGAACATCATGCCAGGCAGAGTAAGGAGCTGAGTTTTTGACAGAGGCTACGAAAGCTTATGGTCCCTATCCCCACATAAAAGAAGCGCAACAGCTGGTTTGTTTCCTATAAATACCTTGCATTTGCTAGTCCATTGCAACAGCATTTCATTAAGCCTGTGGTAGGTAGCTCATTGATGTTGTCTAGAAATTACATTAACAGGAATCAGTCTCCTTCAAACAATGCAAAAATCCCTCTAATGCCTCATCCACTGACTGTGTTCCCCTCCTACATTAGCTCACCTGTGATCCAGGTCCACAAAAGTTTTGTGAGCTTGATTTATATTTTGTGTAAGTGAGCATAGAGGCTTTGCTTTTAGAAATGAATGTCACGGTGACACGATGGGAAAATATTTCTGTGCAACATGATGAAACAATTACTTGGCTGAAGTAATTCAGGAAGGGAATCACAAGAACAAGAGAAAGTGCCTGGAGCCGGTTTGAGAAGCAGAAGGAGAGAGCACTGGTGGCTAGCTAGCAGAAACATTGTTTTGCTAATTTCCCCAGCCTCTGTCATCTAGACAATAACTCGGGGGTGGATGTTTCTGACTGCGATTCGCTGCATTTCTCCGAGTCTAGGTGTCTTATAGGGAACAGGAGGACACAGATTCTGTCTCTATTGTTTTTTTGAAATATAAAAGGAGAGAAAGGGAACCTAGAATGTAATTCTTTGAGATACTTAAGTGTGTCTAACATTTAAATGTACAAGGAGCAGAACAAAATCTGTGGGATAACTTGGCACAATGAGATGAGTAGAATTACAAAAAAAAAAAGGGGTAATTATCAAGGAGTTTGATTGCTTACAGGAATGCAAGCTGGACCATAGCCACTTATGCCTAACTTCTGCATGCAAGCTAGCTTTTACACCAGCTCAGTCAAGACGTAACTTCCAAGCAGCACTGTGGTTTTGCTGATGTGCTCCTGATGACCACTCATGGTGGCAGAAAATATTGTTCTGCTCCAAGTTAAGAACAGCTCTGACTGCTGCGTTGAGTCCCCAGATCTGAAGGACGAGGAGAGGAGGCAGAAGGCCTTTATGCAGGACTTTAGCTATGGGGTTCGCAGTATCCTTAAACACTTTCAAAGCAAATTATATAGCTGCAGAGTTAATGAATGCAGAACTCTGACAAAACTTAAGCAGCAAGGCGTAAGTACTGGGTTTTAGCAAAGCATGAGAACGGAAGGACACAGTTTCTGGTCCTGGTTCTTTCGCCAGTTTATCATATATCTTTAGATCGTTAGTTAGCCCCTAAATGTAATAGGAACTGTGTGCACATATGTGCATCTCTAGTTGTAAGTGCAGTTGCCATAGCTGCAGGTATATTTGCCTATTATATATTTAGATCCTGATCTTACATATGTGCTTCATTTTATACATGTAGCTGCAGTGATTTCAGTGGAACTATTATTACTCCCATGAGCAATGATAAATGCACAGATCTGTATTTACATGGATGCATTTACATGGATCTGTATATACATGGATTTGAGATCACTGTGTCTCTGGGAAGATTTTTGTGCCTTCCTCTGTTTTATACCACATGCCCTAGAAAATTTTGAGCACCTTCATATCGTATATTCAATTTCTACAGAGATACCCAGGCACATGGGCTGATGTGGGTGTCCCTTCCTGTACAAAAGGTGATGATGGTGGCTTCAGCATTTTTGCACTCCTCAGGACAAGGAAAATCTGTCTAGTGGGACACTGCCTATGCTCTAACAGCTACCATCGGGTCCCAGGGTAACAAAGCACTAGCACCTGAGCATGTGTTATACCTGAGCAGAAGCAAAACAATGCTGAACACCAGCTTTCGAGTTTTGGATGTGCCAAGTGCTCTGCTGAAACACACCATTCCAGTCCCAGGCATAGATAGCTGCCTGGCCTCTGGATTACTGCTGTGTTGCAGCTGGCATAAATCCTGGGAAAGAAAACATGGCAGAAAATCTGGACGTTCAAAAGATGGTGAATGAGATGCACCCGGATGGGCCAAAACGAATCCTAATTTCCTCCTCCTGTGCTGAAGGAGCCCGTTCAGTGTGTATGCTGGCCGGGGCTGGCAAGCCACTGCTCCAACGCATGGTGTTAGTACCTGGCTGGTGATCAAAGCACTCTTAGGCAACAACCCACTCCACATCAGCAGGAGCCGCTGCCAAGAACCATGGACTTCTACGGGCTGGAAGGCAACTGATAAAGCAGACGCTGAGAAAAGCAATGATGCCTGCATTGGGCAATCTGAGTGCCACTAATGGCTACTGGAAAATGTTATTTTTATTTTAGTTCTGCAATTGCATAAGACGGGTCTGCTGAAGGCTCAGGGTGACATGGTGTTTGCACAGGGCTTTTTTTGTTTGTTTTTTTTGCAGGGCATTTTATTTAGATGAACAGATACTCCCACTTTACAGGGGAAAACCACTACTCCTTGGTACTTTTCTTCCTCCGTCTGTACCAAATATGGGTCAGCTGTGCCTTTCTCCAGAATTAGCTCCTGTGGATTTTGGCTTGCGGAGGATGAGGCACCCGGAATGGGTGAGAATGATGCAAACAAACCTGTTGCAATACAATCCTGTGCCTGGTTGCAGGGGATACAGTTCACAAGTGAGGTTGGCAGATTAGAGAGGGTTTGGCAAAAAGGACTACAAGGCAGATCTCCATGGGGCAAAGAGGCTTTAAAAGAAGGAAGTGAGACCAACCAGTGCATGGTTCTGGGAAGGCTATTGCAAACTGTGGCAGTGATGGGAACTGTTTCCAACAGACACGCTAGGGGCACTGAACTCTTTTCTCACTGACCTCACGGTAACACGAAGTGAAAATTCTCCTCTGGTGGGTTTTGCCAAGTTTTTAAAGGCAAAACCTTATCCAATGGTTCCTGCTTTTGCATTAATTCACTAGCAGGTACTCTTCTGCACGAGCCCTGCAAGAGCTTTATTACCAGAGGTACACTAACTATTAAACAGCCATAAGCTCACCCTGGTATTTACGGTAGGACTGTGCCTTTTTATTGCGCACAGGGAGGGAACTCCCTTCTCAGCCCTCCAGGTGGTCCCTTCAGGGCAGGGTTGAGGCACATTGGTGAGAAGGGGTGGGGTTGGGTGGGAGAGGCTTTCTTTGCTGCCCTACCTGTTCTGGGCATAAATTGAAATGATCAGTCTCTAAATCCTGCCAATTAGGCATGCTTTACTGGCATTAGAGTCAGTTTACTATGACAGGTAAAACTACAAGGTTTCTCTTAAAAAAAAAAAAAAAAAAAAAAAGGCAAAATACTGGTTTAACCAGGGGTAGCAGAGGGCAGCAGCAGGTTAGTACCCAGCCGTACCCAGACAGGCAGGAGCAGGGCAGCATTCTCCAGCACAGGGCAGCTCAGGGACAAACACCCCCTCACGTGTCTGCGTCCCCTCCTCCAGCAGCGACTGTGTGGTAGGGAGCCCATGGAGCTGGAGGATGCAGCCGGCAGCCCTCGGCAGCACCCCTCCTCTGCAACAGCTCCTCTTAGGCATTCAGTGCAGGATTAGATGTGGAAAAAAAAATACTGGCAATCCTTTCCTATGCTCCACCTGCCAACAAAGCTCCACCTACATGGGAGAGCAAAACGAGGTGCCTTTTACGAGACTATGAAACTGCTAATCAAGGTAGTAGCTGCGCTCTCTGGGTAGTGCCTTCCTAATCTCCTGATCAACAGATTCCTATAAGGAAGATAGCAATATAGACCTCTTGGGTCTATTACTTCTTGGTTTCTGTACACTGAGGCAGACACTGTTCTGTTTTTTGCATGCTGCTCCCATTTTGAGGGTTTTTTTTGCTTACTCCAATGTCCGGAAATTATAGGGTTGGTTTTCTTCCTCAAGGAAAAGTTATCTTTGCAGCAAGTGCCTCTGCCTGTGAACACATGGCAGAAGCTGGCTTCATCCTCATCTGCAGTCAGAGAAGAGGAGGGTGAGGAGCACCTCCCAACAGCCCCATATTCATTCCCTATTCTCACCATTTAGCAGTTAGGCTCTGCCGGTGTAAAACAAGCATTTCAGACACCAGCATTTCAGGCCTCTGCATCCCTTGCTTCAAAACAGGCTTTATGCTGAGAAGGGTTTCTCATTGGCACTTGGGTAGGAAGTAAAGAGGACAAATGGGAAAATTAATTATCCACGTCAAATACATTTAATATTGCATAAAACTCGCCTGTGAGGAATGCTGCCTTTTACTCTCATGTCCTGGTAACTCTGACTGACTCAGCCTCCTGCATGCACTGCTCATCAACATCCACAGCTGTTTGTAACCAAACCACTTGTGCACAAATTTAGGACAGAAAAGCCCATTGCTATAAGCTTTATAAATGCAGTGTGAGGTTCTTCCCTCTGACAACTACCGCAATGTCTTGAGGGGAGGAGAAGGGTAAAAGTGACCTCCAAATAAGCACTTCACAGAACTTACTCTCTGAGATAATTTGAGTCCTCGTCCAGCCTCCCTGCAGGGACCGAACAGTAGCTCGGGATCTCCGGAGGGCTTTGGTCTCTCTACACAGCGAAGCAAGCTGGGGGGCCCTGCCGTGGTACAGGGGCACGCTGCACTGGTCCTGTGCTTCATGTTACGCCCAGATAGCTGCTTTTCAGCCTCTGCTACTCTGCCCCATATAACTAGGCAGGAATGATGACCTACTGAGTCTGGAGAAAAGAAAGTATAGTCCTGTCTCTGGCATTGTTTCAAACTTGTTTTTTGGACAAGTTACTTCACCCTTCAATGCTCCACTTCTTTTTTCCGCAGAAAGACACTTCCTGGATGTGGGAGAATAGAGGCGGGTGTTTCAGGTGTTATTTGTTTAAATAAGTGTGAAATATGAAATAAGAGACATCGATAATGCCACGTTTAATTGCTTAAAGTTTGTATTAAATGCTAAAAATAAAAATGAGTTCACCAGGGAAAGCCTTCAGTTATTTTTGTAGCGTGCACTCTTCAGGACAGTCTTCTGGTGAAAACGACTAGAAGCACAATTGTCCCTCACTCTAAACACTCCCCAGGCAGTAGCATGACCACACAGAATTTGGCTCATTATGTATGTAAAATAGGCAGATGCTATTAGAAAGTAATTTTTCTGACTCGGTGAGTACAGAAGCCTATCCCTCATGATGAAATCCTCTGCAGGGGCTGTATTTTTATCATGCCTCATACTTTTTAAGGTATTTGAAATGATCTTAAAGTCAGATACTATCTTCCTTTTCCTCTCCTGGAATCTGAGCTCTGTGTTCACAGAATTTCTCTGACTCCTCAGCATTTTCCTTTCAAACTCCCTTCCCTTTGACAGTATGTAATTCCTGATATTGGTGGGTACGGCTGCAGTTTTATTAAGTCTGTAATAACATGCTACTCAGGGACAACATGTCATGATCATAAATTGTCGATGTAATTAGGTCTGACTCATCAATCAACATGGAAAAGGACAGAATGGACTTCATAAAAACACCTTTAAGAGACTGATGGAAATGTTTAAAGAACGAAGAAATTACCAGTGTTTTGTATTGTTAAGTATTTTGCAGAGCAGAAAATTAATTAGCACTGACGAGAACACACTCCTCTGGAATGCCCATGTGTGGCCCATTACATCCCGTTTTGCCCTCTGAGTCATCCCTTCGCAGCTTCCTTTCTGTGCAAACAGGAGCAGTCACAGTGGGATCAAGTTTAGTGACTTACCCGTGTGAGCAAGCAGCTGTGCAGGGAAGCCGGGCCCATCTTGAGCTGGGGCCAGGCTACCGACAGCAAAAGCTGACGAAATAACTTTTCTGTGCAAAAAAAAATCACCTTGTTGCATATTATTATTTTTACATTATTTACTTTTCACTTTAGGAATGTTCTTATTTTAGATGAAATGCTAAATATGTGTCTCCAGCAAGCTTTATAAATTCGAATTCTGCATATATCCCAGACTGATGACCTGAGAAATCTGGCACTTACACCTGGGGCCTTCCTGCACGGGAGAAAGTGTGCTCGTGAAGCGAACACACATTTCCAAGATGTATGTGAAACAGAAATAACAAAATAGCGCTTGGAGTGCTCAAAGCTTAAAACTGCACAAGCAAGTTACCAAGGCCAAACCCAGCTCTGTCCAAGTCTAGGCAAAAGGTCACCCACGAATTAGGAAGCAAACTATTGAGTTAACAGCATTGCAGCAACAGAATAAACTCTCACCGATTGACTAAGACAGTGGGATATCACCCCTAGCTATTGGCAACCGTCTTCTCATAATTAACCTTTATTAAGGTGGTCATCTCCAAACTAAACAAATGCAAAGTTTGGTTACTAATATAAAAGACATCAATTAGATTTATATAAGGGTATTGCAAAATATTGAATAATAAAAGCTGCTACCAAACAACAGCGGGAAAATTCATAACCCCACAGCACGTTTGCTTCTCAAATAGACAAAGCCTGACTATTTTCAGGAAATTACCTTTTGAGTGGTGACAACACTTGCCCTGTGCATTTGATGTGGGAGATAGGGGGTACTGCTGGCACACTGTCTACCTAAACCTGACAGCAAGGCTAAGGTTGGCACTTAACTGCATGAATCACCAACTACTGAAATTTAAAAGCTTGCATATGCAAATCACTAATTAAACACATTAACATAGTCAGTTACCCAAACTGTAATCTTAAATCGTATCTCCAAGTCAGGCATGCAATCACACACCCATTCTGCAGATTTGCATTTGTGAGCATGGTTTCCTGAGAGCTAGGTCCAGAAACCAGTCTAATAACCAATTTTTCCTCCTGTAGTTCCAGGAAGGAAAAAGAAGAGTGAAAGCATGCTGAGTGGCTTCTTCTCCTAAAAAGTAATGGGAAATTGTACATAATCAGGAAGTGATGTGGCCAGACTAAAAGGGCTAGATGGCGAGTTGTGTGTGCTCGCATTTAATCTAATGCCCATCTTTGTGACTCCTTCAACCCGGGCAGCGTGGCATTTCCCTCTATTAGCAAATACTCAGACACAGGAAAAGCCTATCTGCCAGATTTTGACTTTATTTACATTGAATTACCCGAGATTAGAATCTGAAACTAGAAACTTTCTTTATACAGTTACAAATAGCTATATTATGCAGTTTTAAGGGGTTAAGAAAAGGAGGAAATCATAACCACAGAAGTCATAAAGGCAACTTATCCCAAGCCAAATAGTTTTGTTTCTAACGCAGGGCTTTAATTATAACATGTCATATAATGATGACATAGTGCTATAATAGGCAAATATAATGCATTAATCTGATATTATATTTTGGCTTTAACAATAGGTGCAGCGAACCAGACTTAGTGGATAACTCATTCAGAACCTATCTGCACACTCCACCTAGATACTTATCTGCCTCTTTAATTAAGTGGAGGGAAACTTCTTGAGGCCATACCCATAAAGACAGTCTCTGATGATAGCAGAGTTACTGGAAGCCTTTGGTAATCGCTTACACCCACGTATTGTGGTTAGCTTCCAACTTTGGCTCTTTCCTTCTTGCTTTGGAACCACCTATTTATCCCCTAGTGTAAATCCCCGTGTTTTTGTACCAAAAGGGGTACAAAAGACCCCCAGAGGGTTTGTTTGAGTGCGTCAGCATACTGCTATTGGCCTCCTCAGGACTGAACCAGCTTCCTAGTTGCAGCGGTGAAATAAAGAGCTTTGGCCATTTTTTCACCTACCAGTGTATTTCTTGAAACGGTAGCAAAAAACTGCATCAGTGAACACAGTAGAGGCAGTGTCACCTTTCCAGAATGCAAGTGCCCCTGTCTGTCCTCAGCATGCGCCCATGGCAATCAGAGAGCCTACAGCAGGTGACTTCAGTGGAAGCAAGACTGGGTCTCGTGGGACAAAATCATCTCTCCTGACTCCATGGGTCCTGTGTAACTTTGTGTACATTAAAAACCACCTTTCTTCCTTCTTCAAGCTCAAGGTGTTTGTAGGATTCACATGCTAAGCTAAAAATAAAATGTTAGCTAATATATTAGTTTGGAGAAGGTGGTTCTCTGAGATGCAGTGCTTGCTCTCTGCTAGGAATTTTTGAGAGAAATATCCTGCTCTGAGGCAGTAATATACAGAAATCATAAAGACCAAGCAGGTAAACAGCATCTGAAGAAAGCACAGGGACAGCAATCTGGAGGCCGTGTGAGATTATTTTCTGATGTAACAGTAGTGTAACAACAAGTACTATAGTCCTCATATCAAAATAAAGACAGCTGACATGAGGTTCTTACATTTCAGTACTAGCTAAGCAAGCCACACAGGATGAGCACAACTAAAATGGCTCCAACTGCTTACCGCCTCTTTTCCTTTTCTCTCCTTCTGCTGCGTACTTCCTTGCTCTCCTCCGGTCTTCCAGTATGAAAGGCTCTGCTAATGACCTCTGAACAGATCATGTTGAGAATGTCACTACAGAGCTTCTTAATCTTATGGTGGCGCCTAGATAATATGGTGATGGGTACTGAAATGCTGAAAAACAGACAGACAGATAGCTAGATAAGATTAGGTATATAAGTAATTTAGTCAGTCATCATACAGAGCAGCTGACATAAGTTCATTTGTAAAGCCAACTGCTAAAATTGCTTTAGAAGTCCGTACATTTTAATTCTGTTGAAAGACAGACCTTTGATCTGAATTGTTTTGGTGGCATGTACATTATTTGAATGGAACCTCACCTGACCAGGTAATACCAGACCGGTCATTCCTGGCATACTATTGTCATAGGACAACAGTGTACATGCAAATCCATACCTACCGATAGCTCAAGGGCAGACAGATAACTGAGCATCATGGAACAGATATAGACTGAAAGCATGATCACCACCTTGTGCTGATATGCAGAATGAATCATGGCTAATACAAGGCTCAAACAGCCATATATATGACTAAAGGTAACCCCAACACACTTTTAAATTAAGCATGTCCAGAAAATAAAAGGAGAGAAATTAATAGATAAGTCTTATTGCTTCTCTTTCTCATCAATATTTATTAATTTATACTGGGGAAGATGGAGAAGGGAGAAAAATAAAACAGACCTGTCAGATTCACTGTTGTTTACAGGCAGTTTTATATTCCGGTTCTCAGATACTACCAAAACACGCGGAAGTTTGTGCTGCATTCTTTGCAGGAAAACTTATTTGCATTCACGTGTTTTTATTTTTTTTTTAATTCAACATTAAAAAGCTCAGAGACACTTCCTAGGGCAGTTTATTTTTGAAGTGTGTTATTTGTTTTAGCTCCACATCTGAAGCCACACTAGTATTCCCGGGTACGGAAGGGGTAAGACGGTTAATATAAAAGTGCAGAGTTCATTAGTCCATGTGTTTCTCTGAGTGGCATTTACCCCAGTGCAGACACTTTGCACTACTAAGTCCCACTAAAGCACAAACTGCTAAGTGCACGGATGAACCACAGATAAATGGTTGCATGTCTTAATTAGTGATGGATGAAGCTCTCAGAAGATTCTGTGGTTTAATTAGAATAAGCATTCAAAAAGTTCAAATGCTAATCCAAGCCTCTTTAGTTTATAATGATGGAAGTCACTCTCTAGAGCAGCTTACTCATTCCATTTTTAATATATCCTAACTGCAGTTGGGTTTGAACTGCTGCACAAACAGCAGCTGTCACGAAAAGTAGATCCCCTCCAACAATCCCACTTGAAATCAGTAATTGCAGATGTGCAGAAAAATCAAACGACTGAATAGCAGTCTCCAGACAGCGCTTGCCACAGTCTTATGTCCTCCAGTGACAGTTCACTTTTGCATGTTCTTGGCTCTCAGGCTTGGATTAATCATGCTTAACTGTTAGAATCCCTGTTTCTATAATGTCTGAGAAACTCAATCTCTTTTTAAAGGTATATATCTCTTGACAGTGACTGCAGTGAAGGAGCTTGACTCCTAATTTGAGCATCTCATTTATTTGCCTGCACTTTGGAAGGATCAAGGTCCAGCTCTGTTGTGAAATGCCTGATGTTACGGTATCTCCTGACCGGTACCCTGCCCCATGGCTAGTCCATTATGGGTCATTTCAAGTCAGCTCTGCTGCACACTGGTGCATTATAGTGGACTGAAATGCAGGAGACTTGATTTTCTAGAAAGTTGATTTTCTAAATAAAAGCGTTCTCATACATATCCTAGAGCCTGATTCCCCACCGCCTTACAGCTGTGTCCAAACCCATGGGACTCAGAGCAAGTCCACAGGGTGTGTAAAACCCTGTCTAGCACATCTGGAAGTGCCAGGCTCCCAGTTTGCATAATTTAAAAGCAATGGAGGATTGGGCCAGCAGTTACAATTGTACTTATATAATGTCTGCATAAGCAAATATTGGACTTGTTACGCATATGCAAAGAGTAGCCCAGTCAGCGCATAAATGGAGAAGGTATGAATTTCCTTTGCACACCACATGCCAAATGTGTGCAAATCAAGCACAAAAGTATCCCATCCATTGAGGCAAATACTTAAAAATAGGTATCTAAAAGTATTACACAGTAAAGCACTACAGAACATAGTTTAATTTTCAAAATTGCTGAGCAACAAGCAATTCTTGTTTTTTGAGAATCAGACCCCTTACACACTTCCGTTTAGGTTTTGGAACGTGATTTTATATACCTATTTTTTTGAGAAACATTGGCCAAATTGCTAGCTGTCAGCTGGAGACTTTATCAGGAAATCTGTAACTGAACATTCCAGGCCAAGATGCATAGAAAACAAAAAACTGTGTAGAAACTTACACAGTATGCTGTTGGTTATACTGGAAACAATAAAAAGAATTTAAAAAAAAAAGTGCTAAAAAGCTCAGTTCAGGAAAAGGGAAAGAAATGTACTTTTGTGTTTGTACTGATAACAGTAGTCCTTCTTACAACATTCTGCACTTTTAAAACTTTGAATGAATAACTGTAGCTAATAATAGTACCTTTAAATAAAATCTTAATTGCAAAACAAAATAATAATGAAAAGTTAATACTTTTTTTTTTTTCCAAAGCTTAGAAAAGTTTAGGTCGGAGTTTTGGGTGAAGGTTTGGTTGCTGCTTTTTCCCCTTTTATCTGAAACAGCTTACTCAGACCTAATCTTCATCATCTAAACCACATGATTAACACACAAAATAACTTTGGAGCAAGCCAGGTCCAAGCAGGAAGCTGCAAGTACTATCATGTCTTCATGATATTAGCCAGCAAAATAACTGTGGTTTCTTCAGTTTTTTTTTTTTTGTTGTTGTTATTATTATTGTTTTTAATTCTCTACATTTATGTTTTCCTTGAAAGGGGCTTGTATGTGTGTGTGGTGTGTGTTTTTTTTCCTTTCTTCTTTGTGTTGGAAGCTTTCAGATTTCCAATCTCATTCCCAAAGGGAATGTTTACTCTCCTAGACAATCCCCACAAGACCGGGGCAGGCCTGGACCCTTACATGAAATGGCTAAGAACGTCTCTTACTTTGCTTGTATTTGTCAGTCAAAAGCACTGTTCAGCCAGATAGCACCACTCCCCTCTGGTCAAATTTAAAAAAAGTAGTTATGACTGTACCATGCAAGGGGACTGGTCCTGCTGGTGTGTATGAGGCTTGTTCAGAACACTCCATTTGATTTGGCTGGCCTGAGAAAATGGAGGCTCCTTTACTTCTTTCAGGATCCCAATGGGTTTTAGGTGGGAACTATGTACTAAGCTGCTCAGATCACAGCAGTTCTGGGCATGTCTAGGCATAAAGTTGCTGGTACTGGAAGAAATGTTATCCTGAGCAGGGAGGAACCTACTGAGTTGTAGGTGCTTAAGTCTTCTTTTGCGTCTGGCCCTAACTTGCAAGAGAGGAAGAGCCAAATGCTCAAAGGCAGCTTCCATTTTATGGCTTTAAATTATGCAAAAAAATACAGTCTTGATAATTTTGCACCTGCATCTGTATTGGAGGTGAGGGAGAGCCTGACCAGGCAGGGACAGGCTCTAATTCTCTGCGCTGTGAATTCAGACAGACCTTACCCCAGCAGAAATCATAGTCCCCATGTGTGTGTCATACACTCCTATGCTAAGTTCTGCGGTTGGTACGCTGGGTGCTTGTTGGGCAATGGCATGGAGAAGGCTGGTTTCCTTGGAACATTTTCTGTTCATTGTAATGTTCCTTCCCAGCATTTCACAAACCACCACAAAGACAACGACAAAATAGGGGAGGAAAACCTTCTTAAAATGAATTGTGTGTCTCTTCCCTCGCTATCCCAACAGCCTTGGCAGGCTCATTGGAGCCAGGCAGAGCTGGTCTCTACTGGATGTTGCTCTTTGCACAATTTTATGATAATCTGGGGGAGTTTGCATGATCAAATGGTGAGAGCACAAGGAGGGAAGTGAGGACTCTGAGACTGCTTTCCTGGTTCCGCCACTAAGATCCCATTTCTCTTGGGATGGCATACATAAACTCTTCTGATTGTTCCATTGGCATGAACCTTGTTTTATGTATGTGCTATTTCTGCTATTTCTAGGACTATCTGAGGTTCAAATCAAAACAATAGCAAAATGTTCCAATTTATCTGCAAAACAAATTACAAACCTAATAACTATGACCTCTCTGTTCTGATTCAGAGCCTATTAAAGACAGTGCAAAGAGATCTACCGACTCCAGTGTATTTTGGATTACTGTGTAGGCTCTTGATCAGATGGAAAAGAGACAGAAGGACACTAGAACTTAAGGAAGGGATGGGAGAACTATGATATATATTACTGGGAAGTAAAAACACCCTCAAGGGATGCTGGAAGCAAGACTTCTGCCAAGGCTTGGCTAGAATACACAAGTTTAGAGACCCAGCTATTGCAGCTTCTTGGCTCATCCTAGAAAGAAAACAGCTTCCTGTCTTAACCTCTTAATGTGAGCTCTATATTTGTAATTTGCAGTACATTTCATACCTGGAAGAACAACTCAGTTCTGCTCTCATGGCAAAATTCCTAATGATTCCACTGTGAGCATAGCATAGTTCACATCTTCTTATTTGCTGCTGTTGGGTCTTTTTCATGTCCTTACACCCTTTAATGCCTGCAGGTACTCTCTGCTCTTGCACTCATTTATAGTCTCCGTTTCTTTGACACAGGTAACAGTTGTAAACTCCAAAGATCACTGTTTCTGTAGCAACTAAGACAGAAAAAGAGGAAATTAATTCAGTCTTCTGCATCCATTCAAAACATCTTCTGCTTATAATAACGAGGTGTTTTCTCCTTGCTTTTCATCATATGCCCCACAAGTTCAGCTGTTCTCAGACGGGACTACTGGAGGAGAACAGGGCAGCTGGACAGTCCCAGCAGACACACTTGCAGAAGTACCCTGTAAAAGTAGCATGTGATCATCCCAAAATACAAATTAAAAAAGGAAGAAAAAAAAGAACTAAAATATATTACTGTTTCTGAAAATGAAATCTCATGATTACACCACATAGCATTACTATTTCAGTACTACAGAGTTTTCAAAGCAGCACTAGATTTGTCATCCTTCTTTAAGAATCTGTTTATCTGAGACTGGTACCCCAAAATGCTCTCTATGCCTTTGAAAATCCTCTTTCAAATTTACAAAGTTGTTCCAAACAAGTAGGATGCTATACATAACACCAGGAAAGTTTCTCTAAGAACAGATTTTTCCTAGATTATTTCATAGTCTTTTATCAAAATGAAAAGTGCAAAGATGAATAACCATGATCCACAAATAACCAGGTGAACCCAAGTCCATCTGCTCTCACGGTGCAAAATAAGGGGTGAACTGAACACTGATTATATAAGGAGATGCTTTGGGTTGTGATCAGAGATGGCTCTTTCTTCTAAAAACATATTAAATTTGATTCACTAGCAGCACTGACAAAAAAGATGTTTTGGTTCGTACGGAAATGGTTTGATTCAAATATTTAATTTTGCTTTAAGGGTTTCCAAGAATATAATTAGGTACTAAACTAAAATGGAAACTTTGAATCCCAAAGCTAAAATGTTTTACTTTTTAGAAAACTGCTAAAATTATATAATTTGATTTGTTTGGAATCTGAGGGTGATATAACTAAAACAATCAGTTGAAACTGGCTTTAGTTTGCAAAGCATTTCAATTTTCCTGTATTTTAACATTTTGGCTAAGATTATCAGATGACAATTTATGGGAGGATGTTATTGTGAAGAAATAACGTGCTGTCAGAATCAGCAGTTTAGTATTACCTAATACAGATCTACAATGGCAGTTTACTGGGTAATTTTATTAATGATATTTACAGGCCTCTCAGCTGAAAGGCAGAGTGGGTACAGTAAGTAAGCCATGGTTAGCTTGTAGTATATTTTAGCTACAGCGATACTACATCTCAACAGATCTGTGAGTGCCACTTGACAGGAAAACACCATGCACATTTGTAATGCCACAGAAAATAAGTATAATAATTAAAACAACGGTTCTTTTCCCTCAACGTTTTCTTTTGACCTCTGTCTTCCTCAAAATGAATCCTAGGCAGGTTAATTGATTGCTTATCCACATAATGTTTAAGCAACATATTTAATACAGTTGCAGTTCATACTTTAAATTCAAACAGCATCAATCCAACAATTTTTGGCAAATAAAAGGCAGCAACGGAGTGTCAAGAATCCAAGGAGACTCCAATCTAATTTAAATGGTGTTGCTCTCAAAAGCTGGCAGCAAGGAGTGCATCTTTTTAAAATGTTTCTAGTAGAAGCTGATGTTTATGATTGCTCTTAGCTTGGCAAGAAAAACCACTTCTAAACATTTACATTTCACATTCTTTGGGACTGTTGAAAAATGTTGGCTTGCAGTTCTCCACACTGCAGAGAGCTTGTGAGGAATGTTATAGTAGAACGTTAATAGCCATGTACTTTTCTTTTTCTTTGATTTACTGTGTGGCAGTTTTTATTCTAGTTGTGTTCTTAATGCTGTCTCTCCCAGTTTTAGTTTCACTCCAACAATATGAGCCTAGGTTTATTTATTTAGCTAATAAAAACAAAGTCAATTCATTTATTAATAATACTTCGTACTAATGTCCCAGTCACCATTTGGAGACTTTCCCATTTGTACATATTCACTACATACTGTTGCAAAACCCCACAGCCAAGTCAGAAAACGAGCATTTTTCAGGAGACACAGTCTGTGAAGAAGGGGCTGTCATTGTTCTGTCCGTCTGCCCAAACAATCAGGCCATGCTGTGGTTTGCCTACCACCGTGACTGCAGTGTACAGACACCAACAAGAAAAGAAATAACATAACGCAGAACCCCTGCTCAGTTACTTTGGCTTCAAGGTATCTCCTTGAGGAACTGCTGCCTTTGTGTAGGACATTGGTGCCCAGGCCCCAGTGAGCTCTCGCCAGCTAGGCCCCGAAGCCAGCCGGCCTGGTGGCCTCTGCCTGCCCACTCACTGACGGGCACACGCATTTCCCAATCTGACCCAACGTAATAGCATGAGGAAAAAAACATTAGCATTGGCTTTATTCTTCACTGAGAGCGCAGTTTTCAAAGCAGTGTTTTGAAAGTACAATTAAATCGCTGATTAGAGGTGCATAAAGGTACTCAACATGTTCCCCATTCCGTAAATCGCATGAAGATATGTATGAGTCTTACTGGCGCAGTTAAGTGAGTCGCTGAATTAGGACAGATGCATGGGATACGATGCAGTCCTAAACGCTGCCAACTCCCAGAAAGGTCACTGGAAGTTGATGGTACCTAGGAACTACGGGACTGATAAATACAAGAACTTATCCACACACACAAATTCATGTATGCAAATAATCTCACTGCAGTGTTGCAATCATTGGGAGTCCTCAGGTTGGACTGCTCCTGTGGGCAAGCTCACTCATGGTCTGACGATCTGCAGAATCAGCCTCGGTGGTATGTGCTGCATGCCTGTGTACTACCAGTTTAATTCAGTTTACTAAGGTGTGTGGAGTCTCTGTCAAGGTACATGTGAGCCACAATCACAGCAGCATCAAGCCAGCTGCTTCAGGTCTGGGCCATTTTGCTGTCAGCTGAAGATGTCAGGCTGATGACGTGGCTTGGTCTATGGCACTTGGATAAATAAAATGTGCAGTCTGCCTTGCTAGTAGACATACTACTACTAGTAATAGAGAAGTCAAGGCAAGGGAATTTTGCAAAATGCAAATAATTACAAACTATGTGTGTGAAGTCTTAGTTGCTGTTCATAATTAGGCAATGAAACAGACTGAACACACATAATGTCCTTCACCAGAGGACTTTGGGAAACTTAGTTTTATTAAAGTCTCATCAAAACGTGATGTCATGCCAGTATTATATGGAGCCCCCCCCCCCGTAGCAGCTATAACTTACCTTGTCCATATCTCTGTGGTAGCCTGGCTGTAGCAGCACTGAGCTCGCACGAGCTGCATCGTTCTGCCTGGGCAGAAGGACACCGCTGCACAGCCAGCTGCCATTGCTTGGGAGAGCCAACCTAGCAGTGCTCCAGATGTCTACATTACACTCGCAGCAAGATGCAGCAGTGACCTCAGTGTACGTCTGCTTTTAACTTTTTGCAGTAGCCTGGAGCATCAAAAGCCAGATCCATAATAAATCTGTCTGCTTAGGCCGCTATGAATGCAGACAGAAATTTTGTAAAATGGTGCCAAGTGCCTGAATGTCCATTTTCTGCTCCTGTTTTTCAGGGTACCTTAAATTTACAAGACATAAATAATTTAAGCAAAGTCCAACTTTCAAAAGTGACCAAGAATTTGTTTACATGGGGAGGAGCTCCTAGTGCACTGAGACAGGAATTGTTTTGCCACGTACATTTTAATCTTCTAGCTACTGTTACAGCGGTGCTGTTCCTGGTTGCTTTGGGCACACAGCAATGCACACCTGCTCAGGAAGAGGCTGTCCCAGCACCGTGTCGGTGCCATAGCAAAAGGCTTGGGCCTCATGGCTGCTGGCAGCGTGAGATCAGCAGCGCGCTCCCCCTGGCAGCCCCTGGAGCTCAAAGTTAGCTGAGGGTCTATGTTGTTCAGGAAGGTCTTTTATTTGGGAGGATAAAAGCTGCGTCTTGCTGGTTTACATCACATTTGCTTGGGAATATTTGCAAACTCATGGAAACAAAAGACAATGTGTCTTGACAATTTTTTTAGTGTAATTCTGTGCAAGAATACTCTCATTGCAGAGTAAAAATGACCACACGAAGACTGACTCAAAACTAATTCCCTGTCAGCCTTTAGAAACTGGAAGTCCCATTTTAATGTTGAAGGCTCTTCAAAAAAAACCCATGTTTTTGTTTAGCTTGTTTCTAGTGTGTACACCCCCCAGAACAAGCACCCAAAAGCCAAAATCAGGGGAAGCTGGAGGTGCCCAATGCCAGTGGCCTCATTTCAAGATTAGCACCTCAAATCCAAATGAAGTTAACAGAAGCTCGAGGTGCTCAGTGACTCACCTGAAGGTAGATATTAAAAATGAAGCATGTTACTGTTGGAGGGTTTTGAAAATTATAGCCTAAGTGACAGTGTCAGAGCATAAAGCTGAGAAGTTCCTGTTCTCATAGACAGGTCCCCCCTGAGCAACTTGTTATCAATAACTAACCTATACGCATAATGTCGCATGTATAGATCTCTATAGGAAACCACTAACGCAAATCATAAGCTTAATAGAATCTGTGTATAACCAGTGTTTGAATAACACTAATAACTCTGTATAAGGAAACCAAGGGAGCAGCTCAGAGTGGGTGGGAAGCAGTAGCCAGCAGGCTGGATAGGAGGAAAGGAGAAATAATAAGGCACCTCGCTCCCAGGAAGGGCCAGCAGGTGTATTTATAGAGGTCACACACCTTCTGGTCAATTAGGTCTAAACCCAGAGGAACCACTGGTAAAATATCCATTGCTGCTGGCTTTGGTAAAAGCCAATTAGAGATGCATTTATATTATAAAACTTAATTTCTAGGGAACAGAAGTGTGGAGAACTTCAAAGAGTTGCTCCAAGAAGGATGGAGCATGATGTATATTCGGGACTGGGGCTAATGGATCCCAGTGCCTGAGCGCGTGGACATTCTTGGAGATTCTGGGGAGGAGAGCCTAAAACACTGGCCTCTGGTTGCAAAATTTCAGCTAGAATTGAAATAATTTTCATTTTACTTCATTACTTCCTCACAGTTTAATATCTAAATGTTCAATTTTAATTGTTACTAAATAAACTCCTGTTTTACTACGAGGCTTATCTGATGTTGGGGATAAGGTAAATGAGCAAAGCTCCGGCGTTACGATTCCATGGAGACCACAGACTGTGTCAAAGAAGCATGTGTGGGTACCCCGAGAACATGAACCTCAGCATGGTACAAGTGGGAGTACTTTCTGCCAGGCAGCAAAGAAGCAGTGAAGGAGCTGGGACTGCCAAGTGGCCAGGCTTGGGAAGGCGGTCACTTTAGTAGGCACACACAGGATCCTTTCCGCAAGGCACAGAGGCTCCCCATAGCTTCCCTAAGCTGTGGCGCTTTACAATGAGTAGACCAAAGTCATACCACGGTTTAGTGACAAAGCTGAAAAGAATCCAGATTGCCAGCTCCCTGTCCTAAATACCAAATGCAGTCCTGCCTTCTCCTCTAGGATAAACGCATAAGGAAAAATATTCTAAAAGCTTTCAAGAAGCAGTGCGGATTGTGCTGTTAAAAGGAGGAAACATTATCAAAGGGTCAGAGAATTCCACAAAGTAGCACAACAGTTACTATTGCAAAACTCTGGGGGATCTCTTCTGTGGTATAGAGTTATTCAGCAGCTCAGACTCAGGGCAGTATTTCTTCGTCCTCCACAGTCATAAATTCTTTTGCCTGTTATGGCTAAGTTCAGTAAGCTCATCTGATTTGGCTTCAGTGAGAGCCAGACCTTGCCTAAAATTTAACATTTTTATTGTCCTTGCCGTAGAACATTTATGCTGTGTTTCAGGTTCATTTCTTTCTTCATTAGAAGTTAATCACAGTGCCATTAGCACTGCTTTAATGTCATGAGAATCACACTCTGTAGGGTGCATCCTACGACTGCCTCAAAAATCTCTCCCTGTGGATATTTTGTCTCTGAAATAGTCTGGTTCCAACTATTCATCTTTGCCAAGAAGAACAATGTTACCAATTATTCCTACAGTGGAAAATAAATCAGAACAATCATTTGTTTTCTTGCAGTTGGTTGTACATATCCTTCACCAGGAGAAATTCAACTGCGAGTTAGAAAAATTTCCTTTCAGCTTCCCAGCCTCTTCAGTCTGTGCAGGATTCACAGTATGCCTATACATCCGATGAGTTATTTTACCTGGGAGGTAGGAATTGTTCCAAGTTCATACCTGCTCAAGATGTAATTCAGTTTTATGCAGGAGACTGGCATAAAGCCTATCTGCAAAAAATCTCCAGCACAGAAAAGCTAACAGTGACCCAGTAAAAGAATCAAGAATTTGAAGGTGGTTTTGCAGAGAGAAAAGATCTGTCATTAGTGAAAAGAAATGAGGGGAAATTACTGAAAGAGCATTTCTGATCATGCAATCAAGGAAATGTGGAACAAAACTCCAGGGCACAGTGGGATCTGGGAGTGCTACCTTGGGGAGAAGGCACCACAGATACTTCCTCAGATAAGGGCATATCAAAATTCAGTGCCTGATCTCAGAAACCCAAACATTCATATTAAAAATACAATCAGTTCATATTCATGCATTGGGACATGAGTAGCTTTAGGACTTGGCTCTCATTTATTGCTTAAGCATGCAATTCATAAGAATAATTCAAATGTGCCGTCACCACAAATATCAGAAATCTCAGCAGATGCGTGCTGTGGTTATACAGTTACCTTTCTGCACACACAGTCGTGAAAATCTGGTCCTAAACATTTTTTTTTGGCATTTTTTTTCACTGCATACGAATTGCAGAGGTGTTGTCCGAGGTGCTGAGTCGTCCTTGGGTCATTGTGGAGCCAAAGCTGGAGGTGCTCCATGGCACTGAAAATAACATCACTGGCTTAATCATCAACAAAGGCTTAGTACCAAGATTTTGCAGCTGGCATCCAATGAACTCTGAGATAGCACTTGGAGTCCTAAGCAACTAGTAATACCTGTTTTTCTACAAAATTAACAAATGCAAGTGTTAACTGTTCTAAACTCACTTAAGAAACAATTCACCCGGAAAGATTTGTGGTTTTCATTAAAACAGAGAACATAGAAGAGGAAATGTAAGGCCTGATGCTTAGCGTCCATTAAACCCCACAATTTGGCCAAGCTTTTGCAGGGCTTACTGAGTATGCAATAAAGCAGTCAGCAAACTGTCCTTGTAGCCTTTCAATCATTATAAACACATATAAGTACTTTCTAAGTGTGCAGCAGGTTAGTGACTAATGAAGCAACTGCAGCCTACCGACTGGATCCAGCACTAAACAAGGCAGAGCAGAGCAGATAAGCAGTGCTGGACTGCAAGGTGGGCATAAACAGCAAAGGAAGCAACTCTGTTCTCGGCTGAGTCACTGAATTGACTTCAGTGTAAGAAACCATGTTTTGCACTGAGTCTTGGTATTATTTCTGCTGTCTTATCCCAAGTACAAGAGCTGGCTGTCCTGTACTAGGTAGATCAAACCCTAAGCAGGACTGTAGTCTGGCTGCTCGCTGCTGAACAAACCATTGCTCCTTCTGACGTCCTGGCTGTAGGAGACAAATGTGGATTCCCCTGGAAATTTGCCCAGATCTAAATGTGAGTATGGAAAAGTGTGTCATTGCCTGCACTCGTGTTTGTGTTCAAACCATCCCTTGTGTACAGCTGCAAGATTTTTCACATTGAAACTGATGTGAGATTATTACATTAAAAGGATCTATCGAATACCTTGGCATCATCTTGATACTGAATTATGGACTGACAAGTCTCAGAAGCTGAAAAGCCTGGAAAATCATGCACTTGCCTCCAAAAATAAATAAATAAAAAATTCTGCATTCTGCAGATGCATCCTGCATCTGGACCACCACGAGTAAGACTTCTCCAGATCTCTCTGGTGGCCGAGACATGTCACCTTCTCCATCCCTCACCGGTCTCTCAGGAAGCAGTTCCCACTGGGAAGCTACCACCTGCTGCCTGCCTAGGCTGGCAGAGTCCAAGCGATGACACCGCTTTGCGCTGCTGTGGAACTGCAGGAAGAATTACCCAGCTGACCTCCATAAAAACTAATCGAGCGGCCCTGCTCGAAGCACTGTGCGTCTTCCTGGAGCTGTGCATTGGGAAGGACTCCCTGAGTCACTCTCCTCGTTTGCATATCCCTTTGCATCTGAGCATTAACAGTCAGAAGCCATTGGAGCCAGCTAGAAAAGCCTCATGTTTGTGCTCTCCCATGCAAATATCTCTTCTCCCTATATATTAGTTACTGTGTGTGGGTTTTCTCTCTCACTCTCTCTTGCCATGTGTGTGGGAGTTGATGGCATCAGCTTTATGAAATCTCAACACATGCCAAGAACAGCTGGAGAAGTTGAAACAAGTTCTGGGTGAGGTGAGTTTCATGGGCTGGGCAGGGACTGAAATTAGCAAAGGTGCTATGGCTGCTTGCCATCTGGGGAGCATCACATGGGGCATGTGGGCTCTGCCTGCTCCACGAGCAGATTCCCCATGGAAAAAAGGATTTGATTTGATTTAGATAATGAAGATGGCAGAGATAGTTGAATTAGAAGAATTTGTTCACCAGGACAGACCATCTCTGCACCTCTTCCGTGCCTGGTTCATTATGTAAATATACAATTTCATCATGAGTCTGAGGTAATTAATATCTTTAGCCAGCATGTAGCACTCTTCATCTTCAAAATGCTTTTACTAACATTAATAATTAATCACCACAGCACTCTGAGAAGGTTATCACCTCAATCAATGGGTAAACTAAGGCACAAAGTATCACAACCTGCCAGTGGCAGTACTCTTTACTTCTTGTGTCCCAGCCTGGTGCTCTGTGTGTTACAGAGCATGGCCAAGCTGCCTGATAAGCTTTATGATAAGAAGGAACGAGCCAAAAGGGCACTCCAGAATGAATGAAAGAAAGCTCCCTGCACAGAGCAGAGCTTGTTCATCGCTGGCTGCTCCCCACAGGTCTCCGTGTCCCCAAAGCCAAGACGTTTGTCCTCCCCTTAACATCTACAAGACATTTATGTTGATCTCCTTGCATGTTCCCTTCAGCAGTCCAACATTATTCCAGGCATAACAGATAAGCTCTGCTTAGCTATGACTCAGGTATTTACATCTTCTTTTCTAGACAATTTTAGAATATAAAGACCCAATGAAAGTCTGATGAATTTTAGTGTTATAAATCACCACTGAATACTAGCATTTGCTTTGAAGCACTTTACAGATCTATCTCAGAAGAATTTGCAGGTTTTGCCTCAATCTCTTATAGAGAAACATTGAATCTGTTTCAAAGTTTGGTCTTAAGCTGTTGATTTTCTTAATCAAGTCTTGCCTTAAGCTAGTAAACACAGCTTTACCTTATCAGTTTCTGCCATTAGTTCCATCTGGACATCTGCACCAGGTCATACATATTGCTTAGGTATGTTATTCCCTGACAAACCTGGGGAGAATTGTGAAAGAAGTGACCTTCTTGCCCAATTCAGAAAATGGAACTTCAGTGCATCTTACTAAAGACAGAAACATGCACAGTAACCCTGAAAGAAAAGTCTACTTGTCTTGAAGCTTCACAAGAAGGATCTGTCAAATGTGGCAGGCTGTCATTAAAACAATTAAAACTAATCAAAAATCCCTTTTCTCTTATTTCTGCCTAGTCAGGTGAATATTAAATACTAGATTTTCCAGGGGTGCTGGGAAGAAGAGGAAATCGGCATCTGTGTCTTCATTCAAACGTGTGTATGAAGAAGCAAGTACAGATTTGCCTTCGTATACCTAAAGTATGCATGTAATTAGTATGACTGCACAGGTAGTCATGGACTTTGTACATGTCATCCACCTGCATGTCGGCGGGGCGGTTGTCTTAACCAGTGACAGCGCTCGTGCATGCAATGCTGGCATTTAAGCACACAGAGACACCCATTTTCCTGGTAAACTGGGCTTGGGGGAGCTGCTGCTCTGCTCAGACCATGTTCTGGACCTGTCAGGACAACACTGCTCGCTGAACACACAGATTTTTGTACCTGTTTGGTTTAGAGTGAACCAGTTGCTTGTGATGTCTCCTAGCATCACTACCACGGGCACAATCCTCTCCTCATCACTCCCAAAAGCTCCTTTGTGTTTTGCAGAAGTGGAGGAGGCAAAGAAAAACCTGAGCTCCTTTGAGGTGGGAGCTTACCCCAAGGGGGAGGAGAGAGAAGCTGACCTCCAGTGCATTTACTGATCGTATTTATTTTTAAAGGCACTTAGCCATCAGTCTCAGCCTAGTGCTCTGCTTCCTGCAGGCACGCCCTGCTTGTGGCTGTGAAGGTACTCACTAAGCACTAGTAACACCCAGCATTTATATAGGGCTTTTCATCTTCAAAGCACTTCCCGAACATCGTTTAATTAATGAATCCTCACAGCCCTCTGTGAGGTATGCACAGTTATTACCCCACATTTTACAAGTGAGGAAAACTGAGGCAGCGATTAGCTGAGGCAACACTGTGGGAATTGGGATAGAGCTGAGGAGAGCTCAGCGGGGCCGGGACCCCCATCCCACGCTCTCATCGCTGGGCGGCCTCGCTGGGAAAGGAGAGCAGTGCCTCAGTTCTGCACAGTGACTTGAATGTCGTCAGTGCAGCCCCTTTGGTGCACCAGCAACCTCTTCTCCCTCCAGGTCCATTAAGTGTGGAGAGCTAGGAAAATATTTCTTTTTCTTCTTTCAGTATCAGCTCCAGATCCCGCTGCCGCCCAGACAGAATAGCTCATGAAAGACACCGGGATGGAAGTTTCACAGGAGGCTTCTGTCATCTACATCACTATATCTAAAGCACCTAGTCTACTACCAAAGACTCGGTTTTAGTGCCTTCACAGTGTTTTTAAAATTATATGAAAGGGGGACTTTCACCCAGAGATCTCGGAGGGCAAAGGCCAGTGTTGCAATCCCAAAGAAGCACGGCTCTGCGCAGACTGTCAGACCCACTCGGGCTTGGCCTGGGCTGAAGATCTGATGATTCACGACCCTCAGCCCACATCCACGAAAGTTCAGTGAGTTTCACTCACATCCTCCTCAGCGACTGCGGGTTCCTCCCCTGAGAAGCCCCAGGGTATCCTGGTTCCCAGCTGACACGCGGAGGGCAGAGGCAGACTTCCTGCTCCTAATGGTAGCCGGTAGGGTGAGAGAGGGCACCGGGTGCTGGGGGTTAAACCTGGATGGTTCGAGCTCGTCAAACTTGAACATATGAGAGAACCTGCAGGGCTTGGTTCCTTTCCAGCCCTCCAGGGCCTCACAGCCCTAATTATTATTGTTGTTGTTGTATTATAACAAACATTCATATACTGCCATAAAATACAAACTAGATAATACACGTTCCTCGCCCGGAGAGCTCAGCCTTTCAACAGGCTGGACGTTGTGAACTGGATCCCTCAGGAGAGACAGAGGAGGTGCAGTGCTTTCAGAGCAATTTCCCTTCTCAATTCCTTTCAAGTGTGTCTGGACGCTGTGAAAGGACTCAGGACACGGCAACAAGCAGCTGAGCAGGCAGCATCAGCCACACAGCGTGCTCCTCCAGCAGTGGGACAACCCATGTTCTGCTAGGCCCTGGGTGAAGGAGTTTGAGCTGGTAGCCACGTGTGCAAGCTGGTAGCCACGTGTGCAAGCAGGGGATTTGGGGGTACAGGGTGGCATTGCTGGCGTGCTTCTGAAATGAGCTGTGGTTTGAAGCTGGTACCTGCTGCTTGGAAAGCAACACCCAGCCAGTGTCCTGGTGGGGTGGCAGCTCCCGGGGGCCCGCAGCTCTAGGGGGGCCATCAGGGAGCTGCTGGCACGCAGCCCATCAGCAATGCTGCCTGGCGGGGCCGGGCAGTGCGTGAGCACCCGCAGAAATGCAGCCGGGGCTGCTCCATCCTGCTCCTGCACAGCACAGCCATTCCCACAGGCGCTGCTTCAAATGTACCACTCAACTAAACTGGGTGGTGGAACTGTAAAATCGAAAGAAATGGGAGCATGGAAATTCATCGAGTGGTGATGCCTTTGTACAGCCGACTACTGGGGGATCTGTGGCTCGTAAATGCTCTTCTGACTGAGACCGAAGCCTTTTCTTGCCTCTGAGGTCCCTTCTGTTCCCTTGTGACAGCGTTTCCCAGTCTAATCTGAAATGCCTTGAGATATTGAGCCAAGGGAGAAGTGGAAAATGTTGCAATTCCCAAGCTGTACTTTGAAATGAAATAGTAATAGTTGTAATTAATAATAATCTCTAATGAAAACAAAAAATCCCTGCTTATTCCAATATAGACACTTTAGGTAGTACTAGGGCGTCAGGCAGGCTTATTCAGCCTCTGGACAGACTCACCCACAAGGCCCAGCACCAACACGCCCTGTGTACACCTAGCATCATTTTCAACAACAACTGCACCAAAACAAAACAGAGACGAAGAGCATTTTATGTCCTTTTTGTGTCTAGGCACAAGGGAGGGTCCCTTGGCCAGTTTTTACCAACTGAAGACTCTAATCCAGAAATTGTCCTTGCAACTATATTCATAACTCATAAAAAAAAACAAACAAAACCAGACAAAAGTAACAACAACAACAACAAAACAACGAACAAAACAAAAACAAATCTATTTACAATGAAGGAAGCATTACTCAGAAGTGCTGCTGTTACGTTCCCTCCAGTGCTCCGTGCCCCAATATTCCGATGTTCTCTCACCATTCGGTCACAAAGACACTGAGCAGACACTGCTGAAGTTTTTGAATGCTTAATCTGACCAATCCTAGTCCTGGCATAAACCCAAGAAAATAGGAGGAATCGGGGCACACCTCTGGTATTATTCAGGGATGCGATGTTCATGTTCTGATTGCTGTTACTGAACTGGAGCAATTCCCATCGCAGAACCCAGCAGGCAATGGGGACACCTCACTGGATGCCCAGTGTAAGGGCTCACGTCCCCCACTGCCGACCCCTCAGCCCCAGCAGCCTCTTGCTGCCAGCCGTGACAACCCCTCTGCGAGGCGGACATCTGGTCTCAGTCCCGCTGCACACCCCGTTAGAAGCCAGCAGGATGGTGAAGCACTTGGCTTCTCCCGTCTGCAGTGCACAAGGAAGGTGCTCCAGACACAATGGCTAATTTATAGGCTAGCTCCTCTTGGTTCACGTTTCCTGCCATAGCAAGAGTTGTCAGTCAGGCACAGCTTTGTCTTAACTCAGGCATTAACTTGAATACAATTAATTCTTGGCAGCAGACGCAACATGCTAGGAGCCCCATCTCTCCGGATGGTGATAAGGCTGGCTGTCAGGACAGGCTTTCCATTCACTCCTTGACTTTAGCAAGAGTTAGATCAAGCCCATGCAGACTAATAAAACGAACGACACTGCTGGCATTAGCAAGTGCAGCTCCTAGCATCAACGGAGTTCTGTCTCACTATGCCAACCAGGACGGTGCCCCTCTTCAGAGAAGTGACTGGGATTTTACTGTTAGTTTCCTTTACTTCAGGATATTAATTCCAATTACATCTGGGAGAGAATAAAGGGGACAAATCTGAGGCACAAGGCCTAGCCCTATGAGAAGGCTCTTGGTAGGCTGCAGTGTCAGAAAGAGCCGTATGGCCAGGCACATGCCAGCACACGAGCCCTGCTGCCGTTCAGGTCAGCGTGCCTGGCCCAGCCTTCCCCTGCCTTCCCCTTCTTCCTGTTGCCTCCCTGCCCTGCCACATGGCGATGTCAGTCCTGTTTTATCTCACTGCACTCACGGAGCTGACTTGTGCAGCTCGAATGAAACCTTGTTAAACCTCGCAGGGGTTCACAGTGATTCAGGTGATGTGCTGAGACGGCCTGGGACAGACTGTCACAGTTCAAGTCCAACCCAGGCTATCTTCATCTTGATGGCCAGCTGGGCCATCAGTCTTGCACCACTCACGAGCCTGACGCTCACTCCCCCACTCCCCTTGCCTTGTTTTTCTGGCTATCTATTTTTCTGTTGTTACCCTTATCAAGAGAACAACTTAACCACCCTGGTATACCAGCCCGGCATACCTAGCAGATTGCAGCATGACTCAGTACAGAACTCTTCCTCTGTTTTCACGCACAAACACACTCTGTGGACAAGACGACAGCGAAAAGAGTACAGGATGCATCACGAAGGTTGCAAAACCCCGAGGAAGACTGGAAGGGCCCCCACAGAACAGGTCTCCAATCCCCACTATTCCTTTTTTGATTTGAACAAGTCTTAAGTTTGCAAAACATCCGAGACTCGTTGAGCTATGCACAGAAACGGCCCGTCTTATTAAAGCTCCTGCAGAGGTGCATTCTGTTAGCTAGACTTGGGCAGTCACCCCAAAGTTTCTTAGGAATTCCCCATTCACAAGGCAATGCATTCGGTGACTGGTGTTAATTACACCACTAATTACGCTGGGGCAAATATTTTGAAAGTGATCCATAGGCAGAAACATATTCATATTCATCATTCATTGAGGAGTATATACACAGATATAGCTCACCCAGGTGCTAAAACTATCATATTTAAGATTGATTGCTGTATTTCACCAGAATTAGAGCTTTTAGTAGACGGCTCGGTCACAAGGACATCCCTTTCCACAGAAAACCAGGAAGAATTCTGTTGTATCCTATGACGAACAAAATCTTTACCTAAAATTTTGTCCTGCAAATGTGCCTCAAACATTTGCATCGTTAATGGTGCCTTTTGGACATCCTGGGAGCTACGGTGGTCAGTGCATTGCACACTGCATTGTGTAAGATGTTGCCTACTTACAGTTTGTGTGTTATTACAAATATGCTTTCCAACTGACCAGAAAAAAAAAATCATTGTTAGAGTCTTCCTGGTAAAAATGCTTTAGAATGCACATCGAGAATAATGTCTTACGATTTTATTGAAAATAGTCTTGATGAAGTTTATTTTTAAAATCTGTCTTGCTAAGATTTGCATGGATAACAAACTCACATTCACTTTCTGAACTAATTTTGACAAGGTGAAATGCAATATGTGCTTGCAATGAAACCGTCAAGTGCTTGGCTTACAGGAAGTACAATTCTGCATGGGGCAGCCTGGCTATTTCAGCTAGTTACTTCACTTCTGCTGACATAACTGACATGAAAATTCACTTACCAAAAAGGTGTTTGGATCAGTCTTTTTTTTTTTTTTTTTTTTTTTTTTTCCTTTGGCAAAGCTGTGCAGGATTGGCTTGTTTGTAAAATTTCAAATATGTGCATTAAGTCATTGATCTTATTAGAGAAAAGAATTCACTTATGAAGTCTTACAAGACCATAAAGATTTTTGGGAGACAGTTAATGCTTGAAAGAAGTCTTTATACCTAACACATACGTTATTTCAGTACATGAGCTAGATGTATGCAATGCATCCTATTAAATATCTCCTCTGAATAAAGAAACACCAAAGGATCTGAGGAAATCCCACACTCATTTCTCAGTCTCTAAGAGCTACTTCCATAGCTCCTCCATGCTGAAATAGTATCACAAAAATGTTTTTATATTCAAACATGGGTTTATGCATTTGCTTGCACAAGTTGGACCTGCCCTTCTTTGTCTGCAATGCTGTTCAGCGGAATACCACCCCTGCTCCCTCTTCTCTGTGAGCCCGCGACCCAAGGTCAGGCATGCAGAGGGCTGCCCGGGGTTTAAAGCTGAAGAATTCAGCTAGGGGTGGTTGCATCCCAGGTCTCAGTGGAATGGGCTGAGCTCTGTCCCCACACCACAAGATGATGGGGGCAAGCTCCGCATTGTGCTGTGTGACAGGCACAGGCCTCAGGCACTGCTCTGCAGCCAGGAGGATCCCATGCTTCTCACCCTGCACGGTGCCACGGGCTCCCTCCAGCCCCCGTATCTGGAGTGGGACCAAAGGATTGGAGAGATCCTGAAGTGCTGGGTTTTGTGGTCCAGTCCAAGGCTGTGGAAAAATCTCCCCGGGAACTAAAAATCCTCACAATTCTCACTATGTTCCATTCTCCTTCACTTTGATGTTGCTGCCTCGTACACCAATGTTATTATGTATTGCATGTGTATTAAAAACAAACCCGAAAACAAGACACTGCTGCACGCAGCTTTCCCTATTAGAAGGGAGTGAGAACAAATCCCTACAAGGCACACTAGTCACAATGCTTAGGCAATTAACTCTCCGATAGCTAGGGTACATCCATTAGTTCAGCTAGAAACGAGCAGGAGAGATAAGCATGTTGTATTTTCTGTTCTGCAGCATTATCTCCAGCAAAGCAACCGCCAGGAACAGACACGGCCTAACAGACTAAAGTCTTCACACATCTATTACCCTTCCACAGAAAAAGTAATGCTTAAAGGCAGTTTTCCGGTATTATAGGATATATATGTCCAAGAACGTATTCTAAACTAGCATCTATAAAGTGTTTTGTGGAGGGCTTGGTACAGCCAGCAGTAATTGTCCCCCTGAGCTGAGCTCAAGATGCTGGGACAGCCATACTCGAGCTTCCCTCTGCTGAGGGACATCCCCCCTGTACCACTCTACCTGCATCGCTGAGCTTTTATCATCTCCTTAAGAAGCGAGTTGTGGAGTAGCACAAGGAACTGGAGTGTTGAGATCTCATGTACTGTGCCTGCCCCTGGAAATTACCAGGTGCATGTTCATAAACATCTGGTGCAGCAGAGCAGCCCAGCGTGGTCTTGCTTTTGCTACTGAATTGCTCTGAGATCTTGTTCATCTTTCAGTATCTCCTTTGGTCCTTCTCTCTGGGGAATAACATTTATCTGCTCCACTGAAGCACTGAGGTCTGTAACAATAACTATGAACTGTTTGATAATAGATGCTACTGAAAGACAAAGGTGTATTATTGCAAAATTTTGTGGGTTGGCAACTTAGCTAGTGGCACTGTATTGCATCCAGGGCCCATTTGGCTCCTCACAATGATATGAGAGTGGGGGGAGAGGAAATCAGGTCAGAGTTTTTGGCAGACTTGTTCAAGGTAAGCATAATCCAGCTGATTCATTATGTGCTGCAATCCTTGCTGGCAAAGACTCCGAAGTGAAGTAGCCTCCAGCCCTATTGCAACTCATCCTCTGTGTGTGGGTGTTGATGCTGCACATTAGGGAAGGGTGTCGCTGGTGGATAATCTTAAGGGGGTGAAGCTGGATCAAGGGTGCGAGGGACTTCACACAAGTGTGCAATATCAGCCCAGTGCTCCCTGCTGAGCAGTCCACTCTAAAAACATTCCCACCTCCCACAGGACGAGGAGGAAAGCTTTGAGAGGACCCTTCTGATGATTAACGCAATCTCTGTTCCATGAATCATTGGCATTGGGATGTCCTTGTGGCATAATCAGAGCGCTGGTTATTATACTCATTGATGATAAAACAAGTAAATCTTAATGAGTTGTGGGAAACGAGACAATAGGGCCCTCTGCCAGGTCTCATTTACCTTGACAACACGCCCACAGCCCAAGTACAAAGATCGCTATTGTTTATCCTTGGTATTTGTGAAGGGGCCAGACAGTTCTTCTCATTTCACCCAATCTGATGATACTCCCTTTATCTCTGCCTTAGCATTTCTAAGGTGCCTATCACTGTGGTATCTAAGCATCTCAGCTTTAGTCCAAGGTTAGATTTATGGTAAATAAACCACTTGGACAGCCTTTGAAGGTGAGAAACTGATATATAGTCAAATATTGTTAAATCATTCCATTTACATAGTACGTCTTCTTTGGCTAAAAGGACAAGCAAAGCCACCTCATTGTTTATATGGTAAACAAGTGCACCGTGTATGATTCAGACACTCAGTAACAGGGTCTGTTACTTCACTATTACAGCTAAGTCAATCTACCATGCCAGCAACATGCCCAGCATGAATTCAGCTTCTGTCCCAGCTGGACTGCATTTGTACTGGGGACTCCTGGCAGCATAGATGTCTTTGTCACAGTTACAACTCTTCACACACTTGACCAAAAACCTACAGCATTAAAATTATATAGAATTAACATAGAGGTGAGAAAAATGGACCTGTTCCACCCAGCAATCTGTCCCCTGTGGCTACTCCCAGCCAGAGCTACCGACCTCATTGTAGCTCCTGCCCTTCTGCTACTGGCTATTCGTGCAAAGCCAAAAACCTGTTGAGAATGACCCAGGAAAGCTTTCACCTGGTGCCTGCTTTATCTACAGCTTTGTCATCTGCAGCTGCTTGGGAATTTTCAATGAAAAGGGTTTTTGAACAGAAGAAAGAGATCTCTATCAAGCTACAGTTTTGTACGTATTTGTTAGGAAAGTTTTTGTTAAGAAAGCCTCGACAGATCCCAACTGGATTAGGAAGAGCAGCCTGTGAATAGCCTGCATTCCTGCAGGCTAGGGGAGAGCTGAGACCAACACCTGGCACCTCCTTATCCCAAATGGCTGCCAGAACCACCAGGCTGCCACTTACACTGGCGCCGGCGTCGACTCCGGGTTTTGTGCAGAAAGCGTTAAAAGATGTTTGTTCCAACTCAGTGTGAACACAGCAGCGTTCTGGAAAGTCTGAGAAGTTTGTTAGGATGACAAAAGACTTCCCATTCAGACCTGGGAATAAGTGCGGATTTCACGCAAGAAACAAAATACAGACCTTGACATTTAGGTCTCAGAGGGAATTCCTCAGGACAGCAACAGGAGAAAAACATCCTTCTGCTTGTGCTACCACTAAATCAAACCAGTGTCCGATCTATAATGCTGAGCAGGGAGAGCATTTAAGAACTGTCTTTTTTTTCCCCATACATTCCTGGCCAGAGGCTGTGCAGCTAAGGTAAGGATTGCCCACTGTGTGCCTCTTTTAAACAACTTTTTCTGTTCTCATGTTCTCGCCCTGTTGGCTTCCTCTGCTGCCATCAGCTGCAGTGCTGCTCCGTGACTCACCACGCATAGCAGCAAATGACAAACCTTCCCACTGGGACAGAGACGGCGTCACCTCCACAGCACACCTGTGTCTGCTGGATTTGGGCCCTGAGTCTCGCACTGCCCCCCTACAGCGACCTGAGGTGATCTCCTGGTGTGAGGTTTCTGCACTTCTGGGGTACAGAGACAAGTGGTTAACACGGAAGAATGACAAAGTATGGTGTAAACAATAAGACCCTGGCCATAATCACACAGAAAAGGTCTCAGCAGGGTATATATAATTGTGCTCTGGTAGGGAGGGTTGCATAATCAACCAGATGCTCTTCCACCACATGGGAACTGAGGTCTAACGTGGGAGGGGGGCTACGGCCTCATAATTTCCTTCCTCTTTCCCTTAAGAAGTCCATCACTAGGCCTGACCGCCTAATATTGTTTCACACATGGGAAGACTTGCTTCCCACTATATCCCTGTGCGAAGAATCATTTCAATCATGTTATTTTCACAAATAGAAGATAATTATTCACTGATAGAAGATGCCCAAGAAGTAACAGCTTAACAATAGAAGATCTTAGTGAAAGGAACAAGGCCAACAGGGAGACAAATGCATATTGCTCCTGCTTGCCCAATTCTGTAGAAGTGATACATTGATTTCTCTTTTCACTTGCACTGAAGTAAATTAAGCAGCTCAGCTAAGGTTACTTGTCTACAAAGCTTCCCTACGTGACAGGAGAATCAGATCCCTTGCGTAAGCCAGAAAAATAATTTCAGTGATCTCCCATGGAGCAAAATAACTTTCTGGCTCCCCTCTAGCTCCTTCCAGCCACAGCAGCAAATGAAGACACACAGTTTAACCCATAGCAAACTTCCAACCCTCTGCAAGCTTCCTTACTCACTCATTACTTACACAGATGGCTTCCCTTTGAGATCAGTCACCAGCAGTCGGTGAGTTCACCTCCGCAAGAGATGGGGAGTCAGTAACAATGAATCCTCCTCACCTCATCTCCTTCAAAATGCTGCAGGGATAAAAGCAGTTTCCACAGGAATTCCCTTCAGGTTACTGATTTGCTACAGATCTTTGGTTTGACCTACGGGGTGCAGGAAATCTGCAGCTCCATTCATAACCCGGTCTGCTCCCTGCTCGCTTGTGCCAGGGAGATTTAATAAACAGTTTTGTGGACACTCATGCTGATCTGCCATGTTGCCTGCTGGACTCAGAGATCTGTATAATTTTGATTCAAGATGCAGATTCAGCTTGAAATTGAGATAAGATAGTAGTGGCTCCCATTCTTGATTATAGAATCATTTTGGGTTGCAGGAGCAGTCTCAGCTGCAGCTGGCTTTATCTGTGCATATCAGTATTAGCACAAATAGCAGTATTAGTAACACAAACATACAGACAAGGAAAACAGCAATAGGAAAATAAACTTTGTGCCAAACTGAAACTGCAGATGGAATTTTAAGTAGGCAGAAAGTTTACCTGAGCTGTCATTTCACCACTGAGTCTAAAATCTCTGGAAATCCACGTTAGGGTGATGTTCAGTGATTACAGGAGTTTGGGCCCTGGATTTAATTCCTAGCAGCCAGCACCAGACTAAGGTTTACCTGGGGTCAAGGAAACAGAGAAGTGACCACTAAAAGCCACTATCAGTCTTAATGAATCCATCAGAAAGAGAAAAGAATGTCTGAAAATCCATCTTGTCTTCAGTGTTAGTGAGACACAGGCACACACTGGTATATTGCAAAACATTTTATTCTTGAAAAATAAAAGGAAAAACCTCCAAGGATGATATGGAGCTATGTAAACCTGTGGACAGACGGAATAAACAATGAAAGAGGCATTTTCCTGAGGTGAAAGCCTGAAAGAACTAATGGAATCTGTCTAGACAGGAGATACTCCGCAGTCTGTGGATCCTGCATAGTGCAGGAATATACACTAAGTAATTATTGCCATTGTCTTGCTGTGTTTGGTAAGGAAAACAGTGTCTTTACCTTCTGGAATAAAAGTAGCATGCATTCAAACATTCTGAGGAACTTACAAGTAATGACCTTTCCAGGAAGTTGCCACATCCTTTGAAAACTGCAGCATCCCAGAAAGACCTGAGAGGCACTTGCCATTCTGACACTCAGTTACAATTACAGAAGTTTTGGAATGAGATGTGGGCTGCTTTGAAAATATGGTCTTTACTTGCAAGTGCTTGAACACTGGAAACATGGAGCTGACCTGTTTTAATGTGTGGAGTATGGGTACATAACTACACCTGTCAGCTGGGCAAGAGCTATGGATTGTTGACAATCTGTTGGAGGCTTTTTGGTCAAAGGAAAAATGTCCTGACTACGCCAGAGGAAAAGACCAACAAAGAAGGGCCGTGGAAAACAAACAAACAAACAAACAAACAAACACCCCCTGAGCTAGTGAACCATGCAAACATCTTAAATAACACTCCCAGGCCATATACCAAAGATCAGAACAGATACTGGTCATTTCTGCTGGTGGAGGGCACAGCCATCAGCAGAGAACTCAAATCCTATCGCAGGTAATCAGATCACTTAGACTGAGATGCTGTTTCCTCCATAGGGACAGATGAACATATCATGAAGTTCAGAAATCTTCAGTGCTTTCCAGGGAAAAGGTTAATGTCTGACCAGGCAATGGAGACTGAATTCAGCTCCCACTTCTGGAGGAAGCTAGGACAGAGGCATATCCTATAGAAAGGTGTGCGTGTTGCGTTCGCAGATTGACACTGCGTTCCTGAAGTCTTCTCATGCCAAATAAATTCACGATGCTACATCAAAATCCCGAATTGAATAGCACTTGCCAATTTGTGCATGCAACTGTAGAAACATCGTGTGTAATTGCATTTGTCACCAGGGTAATTGTGCGTGCAAATTGCGCAGTAAGCTACATATGCATTTTGTACACATGGTCATGCTTTTAATTTTTTATTTTTTTTCCCTAGAATCAGGTGCTGTTTGAGCAAATACTCAGGTAAAATAGCTAAAATTATCAAACGTTAATTTGACTTGCTTTACTAACCAAGTCACATGTGAACCACAATACTATGCACTTCAATAGCACAAAGGAGAGACGCACCACATCACTGCTGTGCCATTAGGATCTTTTTGCAGTTTTTAATTTGCCTGCAGAAAGATGAATTCCTTAGACTGAAGCTAATTTGTTACACATTTGCTGGTATCTAAAGCCAATTAAACACTGATCATAGTCACTACACAGTCCTCGGCAATGAACTTGCTATTTTTCAAGATTCATTTAATCTTATAGTAAGGGAAACCAATGAAAAAAAACCCTTCTGACAGAGAAATCACAGCTATTTCATGGAAAGTCCAAAACCATAAAGGATCTACACTCAAATACAAAGTGGCACTGGATACTCATGGACAGTCTAGCACAATACAGACAAACTCAGCAGACCAAAATGAAGTTCAGTGCTGAATTTCTCAAATAGAAGAATTCCCAGCTCCCATAAGAAACTGAAAGACTACACAGGATATCATCACATGGCAAACCCAGACTCTCAACATATAATATTCCATAAACCAATATCACAAGCTTAACTACAAAGCAGCTGGGCTAAACATTGCAAACTGTGTACACTGTTACCTGTACTGGCTCTAGATGGTACCACCGCTAAAAGCAAACATTGCCAGGAAACAATACACCATGGCACCGCATCTGTGAACAGAAGATACCACCGAGTACCCACAACAAGGTAATGTCATCTTACAAGAGCAACCAACCCCACAAAACGCAGCTCTGCTGAGTACAGCACCTATTAGATGTGGCCAGGACATAATAACCGGCTACTGCGATTCACAGCACAGTGCAGATAATATCAGAGTATTATTTCATAAATAAATACAGAGTATTGTCTGAAGGGAAAAACAGCTTTGGTAGGCATAGAGAAGTGTTTTCCTTTAAAAAAATATATTGTAATATAAGATTATTAGAGATGTTAAAACAAGAGGATACAGGGAAATGTTGTCTACAGCAAGAGGTGGAAATAAATTAAGCATCTCAGGCAGCCAGTTCTATCCCTAAGATGGGCTAGGTGAATTACTGGCCTGTTTAAAATCAACTTCTGATGTCCCTACCCACCCTCTTCAGAGCTCAATCATGTCGTGTAACTGCCTATGGAGTCTGGGAACTTTCCATATACACATCCCATTTGTCACCAACTAGGTCAAGAGGCAATCCAACCAAATGTCATCTTGCCCAGTGGCAGTGAGCTCCCAGTTGCTTTCAGCTGCTACTGGACCTCTATGTTTAAGCCAACATAAATTAATAAACTGATCATACTGATGCAGACAAAAAAGGTAGGGCCTTATCTTAACTTCTGAGGTATAACTGTATCCAAAGGACATGATGTTCATAGAGCAGATTAAAGAATCCTAATGTGGGTGGAATCAAAACTGACACCTTCCACTTCTGCAAAGAGTTTGATGTAAATACAGGTAAGGCTTCTACAAAATAAGTGAGGCAAAACCTCACTGTTGTATTAGATACCCAGTAGCTATCCTGCTCCAATCAGTCGCTCAGATTTGCCTATGCTTTTGGAAAGATGGAAAAGCCCCATCCTCAGATGGCTAAGCACACGGGAAGCACAGACACAAAACCAGCTTCCTGCACACTCACACGTATCATGCACAGCTTCCACCAAACGCTAACCTACAAAGTCAGGCAGAAATGCAGAGATATAGCCATATTTACTCAGAGTGCAGCACACAAACACATGCATCACACGTGTTAATGCACGCGCCCGCACAGATACAGCTGCATGCAAGTGCAGACATGCAACGTGCTCAGATATGCACATGGGTACGCACATGTATGTGCTCACATGGATACATGCACACACCCATGACTTGCTCAAGGCAGCACCATGAGCTTATGGCAGAGCCAAAAGAAACAAATTTACAAGGCCGGGAGCTGTCCCCAAGGCTGCAATGGCAAGGCCTGTCCTCCCGTCCCTCCCTTCAGAAGGGTGGGTATCTGTGTGCGGGCAGTCACGCTCGGTTAAACACACATACAATAAGCACCGCCACGCACACAGACTCACTTACCCCACCGTGCACCTTTCAGCAGCAATATGTGCCTGCCCTGCCACCACTCCTCCCTCCTCTTAATCCTTTATTTGCACACCGCTCTTCATATCAATGTTTCATTTTCCAAAGAATACACGTTCACTTTTTACAGCCAGGACAGCGGGCTGCTCTGAATGAGCCTCCCTAGCCATCTCGGCAAAGCCAGTCCCGTCTTGTTTGTTTGTTTTTGCAGTGACTGAGTGTGTACGGAGGATGGAGGGTGTAGGCGGCTCTACATGTCCCTTCACCTCTTGTGGGTTTTTGGAGCATTCTTTTCATAAATACTCTCTTTCAAATGCAGGGGGCAGGATGCTTTGTTTATATAACCACTGCTTTTTGCTGAGGTTCAAACCACCCCAACACACCTCTCTCCAGGAGGCTCTTTTGAGGAGGTCCGTGCTTCTAATTTGCCTACAACATGGACTGGGTAACAGCAGAGCTTGCAGAGTTTCTGGAAAAGGACCCAACCTCAGGCTGAGCTAACTTCAGAAAGACCTACTTAAAGCTGGTATGTGACAGTTTAGCACCTAATTTTCTCTCCACTTTCTCTTCACCTCAGCTGGCCCTGAGCCCCAGTGGCTGCGTTAGGAAATGGAAGCTTCCCAGGACCAGCTCTGCCTCTGTTGATGCTTGCGACCAGCAGACAGTTTCTGTGAAACTGGCTGTTCTGACTGGAGGGAGTGTATCCAAGTTGTAAGGAGCAAGAAGTAAGAATAAGCAAGGATGTGTTACACACAGCCTACTGCATTCGTCAGAAAGGCTTTATTTACACAAAGAAGTTGAAATGCTTCAGCTAACCCCAGTAGTAATTACCCCTTTCCTCCTCCTTCTCTTCCTCCTCTTAAGTATGTACATCACCCTACCCCTTATTCCAAAACGCTGCTCCTGACACAATTAGTTAGGAGTTATTTCAGCACAGCCATTTCACTGTGCACTTTCACACCTGTACAGCTATCTCCACGTGAAGACCTGTATCCAAACCCATAAACCCTGCTGAATGAGAGCAGGTGCTCTGCAAGGACCAGGCCTAATTAACTTGTGAGCTGCACTGGTAAAGGCACCTTCGCACAAATGCAGTGAGTTATTCTTGCTTTAGCTGTGAAACTTTAAGATGATACAAAACAAGGTTTTGAACTCCCTTCCTCTGTCTTCAAGTCTTCGAGGTGTTGCTTTAGCTAAAGTAGCGGCTGAACAAACAGAAACAAGAGCAGTAAATGCACCAGAGCATGGTGCCAGAGCTGACTGCCACCTGTGTCACCCACAGCAGGCAGCTCTTACCCGCCCCTGTTGCAGACCCACCTGCTATAGGAAGCATAGATCGTCATTGCTGTGCAGCCACGATCACAGCACAGGATTTGCTTGCATTCCGTAATTTATCGTGAATGTTTTGCAATACCGAGTGGGAAGAAAAAAACAAGAAATAGTTCTAGGGATTTTTCTAGTACCACACTGCTAGGAAGATCTGTTTCCCATAGCCAAATTATAGACACAAAACAACCACTAACCTAACCACTTGAAGGGAAGTGAGTACACTGCTCGCCAGACCAAGGAGATGACACCAGTAACACAGGTTGAATGTTGCCTGTCAGAACAGCAATAGGCAAAGAAGACAATTTTCATAGGTTTCAGTGGCTGCAAAACCTAAATCTATCTAGCATAGACTCGGGGCATTTCTGCAACCAGCCTGTGGACATTTTGATTTAAAAAGAGAAAAGAAGAGAAATGGGAAAAAAATTATACAAGAAATGGTAAGACCAAAAGTCCAAAATTCTAGAAAGACACATATATTTCAAGCAAAAAGTTAGCCTTTTTATTCAATAAGCATTGTTCCAATATCCATTCTGGGATTATATACATCACACACACACACACATACCGAATGTCTATACTCTTTTAACTGCAGAGGTTAGAGAACTTCTCAAAGATTCATCATCTACATTTGCAGTCAGAAACAAGGATGCAAAAAAAATTAATAATAATCAGAATGCTTTGTTCAAGTTCAAACAGCAGTGATCGAGCAGCAGGAATGCCTCTTGAAATCCCTCAAGTGTCAGCTCCATTCACTGCATATGGAATAGCAGCACATTTCCTTGCTGCATCTTGTAAGATACAACACATTTCATTTTTATTCCCCAACTCAGCAACAAGCTGGAATTCCATTCATGATCTAATACAGCCAAGTATTCAACCACAGTTCCCTGGCTGGTGTCTGCTATACCCAAGATTCCCAGATGGTCTCCTATCCAAATAATATAAGGACTGCTTAAAGTCCATCATCAGGTGAGTTCAGCTGATAGACTTCACCTAAGAATAAAAGGCACGAATTCTCTGTGTACAGATCTTCACTGAGAACAGTAGACAAACTAAACAAGAAGTGATTTCCACTGTGTATTCACGCTGTGACTGTGGTATTTGCAGAGTTGAAAGCAGCAGCACCACAGTGATGGCGAGTGCAGCATCTTCTAATCTCTGCACCAGACCAATCCTTAAGGTTTAACATCTCTCCTTTGTCTAAAACAGGTATTGATGACATATTTTACTCCTTACAAATATCATACTAAAAAGTGCCTCAATCAGATTTTTTTTTAAAAACCAGTGTTTTTTTTTTTTTTAAATCAGTTTTTCCGTGCAGAAGAGAGAAAGGGGAGTTAAAGTTCTTCAGCATGTGTGATTTCACAATTACAGATTTTCATAGTGAAGTCTGCTAAACTCCTAGCCCAATTAAGGACATTTTTCCAATTATTACTTCTCCTGAATAAAGCTACCCGGTAGTTTATACCCTTAAAACCTACTCCCATTTTTGTTACTCATACTGTAAGCGCAGCAGGATTCATTTGGCACATGGCCAAACTGAGTCACATACGGCTTTAGCCTCTTCTGTTAAGAGGATATCCCTACCAATTCCAAGAAAAGGGTCCCGGAACCAGGAATGAGTTAAGTCCGTAATCTATAAGAGAAAGTGCTACAGATGTGTTGATTCTAAACTCTCTTTCTCGATCTTCCCACTTTGCCTGCTCCTCACTCTCCTCCTAAGCAGATTGTTGACATGTACCCATGTCCACTTTCATTAAAGCATCTAATTTGCAAGCCTCACGCATATTCCAGCTAACCATACCTGTAGAGTCCTTAAATAATACGCTTAGTGCAATAATACAACCAGATTAAAAGCAGTAATTGGATTGCAGAGGTTTTAGGCAACACGGGGGTCATGGGAAGGGATGACAAGATTGTTAGGCCATCTGTTTCAGCTGGTCAGGAGGTGTGTGGTATTCTTTCGCTCTTATTGCACCTCTTTCTGGAGGGCAGGTGAGGGAGATGATCTGCTCTATGAGTTTTCCCTTTTGCCAGGGCTGCATATGATGTAAGGGCCACGTTTCAGCTGTTTCAGCTGGTGTTCAGTCTCTGGTGAGCACAATCCCACCTAAAAAGAAGCACCAGAGGTAGTCTGAATCTTTTCTAATCAAAATAGTTCCATAGCATTTTCCAGGTGCTGACAGCAGTCTAACTGTAATTACAAACATTAACAATTCAGCACTGTAAACCTCCACATCATTTTCTCTCTCTTTTAGAGCTTTTAGCTAGGTCTTGTATCACCGTACAACTGTAATAACTGAACCCCTCAGGAACACTGACTTTAGCACTCTGAAAAAGTCTATTTTACAAAAGAAATCACTTTTTTCCATATATGCAAAGTACAGGCACACAATTTAAGACAAAACCCTATGTCCATCTTTCTGTGCATCCTTCTTTCCTCTCTTGTCACATCTTTGATACAGTGGCAAACATTCCAACGAGTAAGAAAGCGAGGAGCTATAACCACAAGAAACAGGCTGATTTGCACAGTGAGATATTTTGATTACTAAGCAGCTTTAAAAATCTGCTTTAACTTTGGATTCTTTTAGTCCCAACTGGTTATTTGTACTGTTGTCCCCGGCCTGGATTCTTTGACCTTCTGACATACAGTTATTGCAGTCTGTTGAATGTGTCCCCAAGCAGAAAGCAGATTGGATAGAGATTAGATAACATCATGGTGTAGGGGTTGGGTACTTCTTTTTTTCTTACCAGTTTCCTGTTGATAGAATCACACTGATAAGGAGTTTAGTTGGTAGTTGAAGTATGAAACTGCAAAAAGCTGCCTTTTAAGAGACATGTTCCAACTGGGATGTGAAAGCAGCCAAAAGATTGTCTGATGCAGAGCGGTGCTCTGGTGCTTAGGCCCATCCATCTAAATATTACACAGGACCAACGAGGAGCTAAGGAGGATCACCGTGGGTACACAGCACAAGGTTAAGCATTTTCAAAGCTGTTTATGAACACGGTTAGAGAAACACTGCAGAAACAGAGGAAGCTATTTGAGATATTACTTCACTCTGGCTGCATCTTACCACGTTGTTTCTGAAAGTTATTGCTCCACAGTGCTTGAAGGGAAGATGAGTTAGCAGAACAGTGTGCTTATGTCCCATCTGCTTCGGTACAAAGTCACCCAGGTTGCTTCCAGCTATCACAAACATCGAAAAGTAAGAGACCCTAGTGAGAGCTGGGTTGGAATGAACCTTGAAACAAACCAACTGGTCACCTACACTTCAGTTTGGAGTATTTTTACTTTAAATATCTGGATGTACTGGTTTGAAGAGCTACTGGCTCTGCGGAACCTGAAGGCACAGCTTTATCTTCCACTACCTGCAAGGAAAATGAAGAACTAGCCAATGCCTGTGCCGTTAGTGGTTTGTTAGCATCACAGCATTTTTCAGTTGTAATCATAGAGGCTGTGGTTTCACACTCAGTGGCACGGACAACCCCCACTCTCCACGCTCACCACTCTGCTGGCACAGCTGTTTTTGCAGCTGTGCAGTGGACCAGAACAGCTGAAAAATTCCTTTCAGCTGACAGTTCAGTTTACCCCACAACCATGGAAAAAGGTGTGCTGATTCAAAACAGGAGCAGTGCGAGAACGGGGACAATCAGCTGAGGGGAGAGAAGTGGTCACTGAAAAAGCTGACATGAAAAAGCTGAGAAACAGAGGTCTCAGCAGCAAAGAAAGGGTCAGGCTACACATGCAGCAGCTCCCTCTAAGGCAGAAGGGAGTCACAGATACGAACTGGGGGCTGTGCAAGCAGCAGTACAATGTAAAGCAGATTTTCTTTGATTAGTCGTGGCCTCTAATCTCTCCTGTGCCCCCCTGCAGCGAATTCCAGAGTTCAACAGCCCCCACTGGACTTTCCTGTTAAGGCTCAAATCATTAAAAGTATTTGTTTAGTAAAGGCTAAAGCACTCAGGTTCCAGTCCCTGAGAGCTCTGTGACGCTAAATGTTGTCAGCCTTTTGACTACAAGCCATATTCCATAGGCTCTCGGTGATTCACTGGTAGGGTTCTATGGAAATTTTATCTCCAGGCTTCACCTTTCACCCCAGCCCATTTCAGTAGCTAATGAAAACTGTTCGGACAAAGTGAGCTAGCGTGGTCCCGGACACAATCCTGAGCATGTGGCAAAGCCTCTGCCAAAACTTGCATACTCAGCAGAGATGTCACAAGCTGGCCTTCTCTGACATCCAAAGAGGGAGCTTCAGCACGCGGAAAGCTGACGAGCCTGATGACAATGTACTGTGGAATTTTGTGGGCCAAAAAAAGATGTAACAAAGACAGGAAGAAACCCTGACCTACGGGGCTCTCCATCAGATAACTTTCCCAAATTTAAAATTTTACATGTCTGAAATCAAGGATTTATACTGCCCTAGGACCAGGTTTCTCTATCAGAACATTTTTTCCTGATGATGCTGTATTACACATGAACCAGCAAACATGGTCTGAATAATGTGAGCTTGATCCACATCAGGCTTGACTCAACGCTGTTGCTTAGGGCAGAAGGTGTTCAAAGATGGGAAGGGTCTGTTCCCAGGGTGATCCAGGATTCACTTCTTCTACAACTTCCAAAAGGATTAATATTTCTCACAAAACACTCCTAGTTATACCCTAGAGAATATTCCTCAATTGGCGTAATTTCAATAAAAGCTACTTCCATGAAATCACCGTGAATTACTGGACAAATTCACATTCCTCAAAAAATTACGTTACTTGGAATCAAAGCTGAACTGGATGGATTGGTTTTCTTGTCAGGAAAGAAATTCTGGATTTTAGCTTGCTATTTTCACTCTGTAGTGGAATAAAACCAAACCAAACCATACCAAAAAGGCTGAATAATTTTTCATGGAGCAGCTGGAGAGTCTGCATACCTGCCCTCTAGGGAAACGGCTGCCTGACCCTCAGAGGAGACAACCGGTGGAAACCAGCAATCCTTAGCTCCCAGCCCTCGGGGAGACCTGGTCCCGCAGCAGCCTGCCTGGAGAACTGCCGAGGGGCCGGGGCACCCACCAGTTAATATTGCTAAAGAGCCCAAGCTGCCCAGGAGCCAGAGATCCTGAAGACCCCAGCAGGCTGTGGGAGACCCATTAGTCTGGAAGACCTGGCTTGAAATAGTCCAGTGATGGGCTGCACAGAGCTACGGCAGTCACCCCACTAGACCTCCAGCAGAGGGCTGGTGGCAGCCCAGAGGTTGGAAGAGCTGCAGAGATGGGTTTCTGGCTCTCAGCTTTCAGTCCGTCTGTCAGCAGGCTCCTGAGGAGCTGGGCGGGTGAGCTGGAAGGAAATCAAGCAGGTTTCCAAACCTGCCTGGCAGGCAGTGAAAATCCTACCTGTTTTCTGTCAATTTTGTAGAAAATGTCATACTCCCCCAAAGATCCAAGCTGAGATCAGCAAGAATTGCTTCTCCTTTCCTGTGAATATTTTTGAGACTTCCAAAACTTCCCTGGTACCTACTTGAAAAAAATGTTGACTTTCACAAACTGAAAATTGAGAAGAAAAAAAAAATGGGATGAGTCAATTAAAAGTTTTATTTAAAAAACATTTTCTTCATTATTTTTTTCCAAGACAAGATGTTCACTGAAACCAATTCTGCACCTCTGAATACTTCCATTTAAATAACAATTGTACACTGTTTTGAATGTCTATTTGCATCATTTAGGCATCACTGAGCATGCAGAAATCTGGGGGCTTGGTTCTTAAGCCTATTTGTACTGGTGTTTATCTATACAATATCTATAATATTTGCAAGTAAACAACCTTGAAAGCGCAGGCCTCGTGGAAGTATCAGGCGCTGCACAACATTTCACTGGCACTTAGATTTAGTTGCCTGAACCAAGCAATCCCTCAGTAAGAATTTCACACTGGCTGTCACCATGCAAAACAGTTACGAGTAACCCAGTAAAGGTCTCCTTCACCCCAGTGAAGTAGGAAGGATTTGTTATTCACAACCAGTTTCTTCTTCTGTTACTTTGCCAGGTACCTGAAGAGAGGTTGCTTGAATCAGAATCTGCACTGCAATTCACATTAACCTCCCGGTGTCCTGCATGCCAAATCCTCCTGCCTGCCTCACTCACATCCCAGATAAGGCTGGGGGCAGTTATTGGGAAGTGCTTACTACAAAACACACCTCTCTGAAGTTTATAGCAATTCAGCACTCCTGAAAAATCAGGTCAGAAACAGTAATTTCGACTAAACACAACTACGGGTGGCTGCATTTAAACAGGCAGACTGGAGAATATGGGATTAATGGGAGGCCTCACAGGGAGAAATGACCAACTTCCACTTTGAGCACGTATTTGATGAGGGAAGTGACCAAATGACCTTGAAGGTCCCTTCCAACCCAAGCCGTTCTATGATTCTATGTGATGGACATCCAGTCTGACCTTCTGCACAACACAAGGCTATGGAATTTCACCCAGTTTTCACCGCAATAAGCTCATTTTCACACAGCAGCAACACGGTGGCTGCTGCATAAGATTAAACAAAACATGTTTATGAACGCACAGCTAAGGTCCCACCTGCCTGAGAAGGAATGGGGCTGTACCGAAGCAAGCAATGCCCATGGGTGGTATTTACGATGAACAAGGCAGACCCAGCTTAGAGCCAGCACAGAGTCCTGTCCAACGCCCACTGCACTCCTCGGAAGTGGACCCTGAAATGGGACCATAATAATCTTAACATTGGTGGTCTTGGAGAAGCGTGAAAAGATCCTCTTAAGTCAACGGGAACACACGTACAGCATTGGGAGAGGTGCACTGATCCCACTATCCAGACCATGATAACTGTACAAACAGAAAACAAGGAAGCCTTCCAGAACAAGCAGAGCCCCAGGCGTACAGGAACACCTGGTGGTTTGGCATACCACTACAGAGCTTAGATAAACAGTTCTAAAAGTATTCTGGGACCATGGAGAGGATTCCCAGAATCTCATTTGGCATTTAAAATGGGATCTTGTGCCATACATTTGTATGATAAAAGTCCTGCTTTCAGAGGGAGAGACGGGTACACTCTTCGTAGCAAGAGCAGCACGCGGTCATCCCAGCGGCTGGTCGGCTTTGCCTACAGTGGGAAGAGGTCTTGGCTGGAAGACAGCTAAAGGGGAGAGATATTACATATAGAAATGTGAAGAACCATTTTAATTTAGAAAAAACACCAAAACATCCAAAAACCAAAATCAGACTGTCCAAACCAATGCAAGCTGTAGCTTACTCAATGGTGCAGTTATGATTGCAATTATTATTTAACAGTTGTAGTGCAGTAGTGGTGACGAACACGTCTAGAAACGCACTGTGCAAGCTATGTACTGTGCAAACATGGTGACACAGTCAGGATGTCTCTGGAGTCATATTTACTGGTACGCACTCCTGAATTGCAAGAGATGGTAAAAAACCAGTCCAGCTCAAAATTATATCTGGAAACATTCCTTCAAGATGCGTGTTAATGTCAGCGGTCTTTCCAGGACTTGTGGTGCAATCAGGTACTGGAGAGTGGCTGGATTTTGAATTGGTCAGTTTTTTAAAGAGGACAAAGTGCTCACCCATCAGCAAACAAAATAAATAAGCAAAAGCTAAGGCCAACCTTAGACCATCCATGTCATCTGCCAGCTCGCAGGGCTGAGCTGATTTCAGGGTGGTGGAATTTCGCCAGGCTGAAACAAAGAAACCACAGAGTTTATGGGCTGACACAGCAAGGAGGCGGGGGCTGTTCAGGAGGTGCTGAGCTTACACCCCCTTCCCGGGATCACAGGCTGCCCGCTCCCACAAGGCCCCGCGTTTGAGCCACGTACTGCAAATGAAAGTGCAGGGAGACGAGTTACAAGAAATCAGCATGCTGAGAATAAAGCTAACAAGAACCAAGAAGGCTGGGGCAGCTGATAAATGCTTCAAGCACACAGCGTTGGTTCATGCAAGTAAGACCAAATCTAGGGATTTTGAAGAAGAAGAAAGGTGGAAAAGGAAGACAGAGTTAGGTTCCAGTTAATATTCTTGCTGCACTTAAACTAGACTTTACAAACTGGAGAGGGATGAAAAGAAGGAGCTAGAAGGAACTTTCTTGCCCAACCTAAAAAATCCTTTTACCTCCTCCTAAGATCTCAAAATTCAGTAGTATTCCAGAAAGGAATATATTTCCTTTGGATAAATGTTATTTACCAATTCTCATGTGAGATTGAACTCTGGTTCCTATTCCCAGAAGCAAATGACACTGGACAAATAATCCAGCAGAACTGTGCCTTAGTTTCTCCTTCCATGAAACCACCTTTTATAAAGCATTTACCTCTGTTTGGATGAAGTATAAATCAAGTATGTAAGTTTAAAGCACAGTTACTCATATTAAATCATTCATTAAGCTGGCCTGTATGTTGCTATTTTCTCCCCACTCCAGGTCATAGAGGAACATTCAGAAAAAACTGTCATTTTGAACAGCGAATAACCAAGTTACACGTGAAGTCTGTATTTCACAAAAGATCACTCAGCCTACAGCTGGTTGGGAGAGGGAAATCGGAGTCTGTCAGGGAAGGAGATGTTGGAGAATAAGTTTTCCCTCCCCTGTACAAAATTCAGGACTCCCTGAATTCTGTAGCTGGGAAGTGGCTGGTCACAGACAGTGTCCCTTTGGGGCTGCAAGCAAGACACCCACCCAAACCTAGATGCTGATGGCAGAAGAGTAAGACCTTTCTCCAGAGGGACCCTCCCATTATCTTATCACATGGAAGGAAATTAGAAACCACAAAGCATGAACAACGTGAACAGAAAAGCCACTGGTTTTTGCACTGTCCCTTCTCCGCCCCTGCACGTACCTGGACAAATGCATGTTTTAAACAGTTGGTCTGCACTGGTGAAACTCTGGCAAAAATGTAACCATGCATTTGGTTCTGAAAGTCAACATACTGGGATCACAGTGTAGCCAGGAAGAAAGATTAGGCAGTGTTTTCTTACAGAAGCTGGTATCTGACCTCTTCTGCTTACACAAGGGAAAAATCTACACTCAGAGGGAAAGCAGGCATAGCCATTTACGCAGGGTGCCTCGTGGATACCATGGATCCTCAAATAGTAACAAAAGTGAAATACCCTCCCATCTGCAGAAGCTGGCTCCACGTTTCTGGGCAGAGCTGAGAAACTCCCTTAACATAAATCTTGTCCTAAAGGGACCATGTCACACAGCCACACGTCGGTGTTGTGACAGTGGGGAGACATCACCTTCATGTCCCCTGCGTTGCCAGATATGCCTAGCAAGGTCTGCTGCCCTTTTCTACGTGCAGCTCTGATGGGGATGGAGATGCACTGATGCTGTTGCCTTCTCATTCTGATCCCGAACACTTGTAGTAGCCAGCTGTGCACGCTGGGATAGAAGCCTAACCTTCACCGGTGCTGCTCAAAATGTATCACAGTGCTCATCTCTGAGCAGTATTCATTTCGTGACCAAGACTCCCGACTTCTTTACACGCTAGAAAAGATTACAGTGAAACAGTAGGTCAGGAGTTCTGTCCCCTCTGCACTGCATGTTATCCAGCAGTGCCCACAACTATGTGCCCAGGGTGGGCTGTCATCAATGGCATGCCCTTGATAGGGCTTGGGGGGCTGCTTTAGTAAGGAAAACTGAGCTCTAATTCTGCTGTTGTGGTCCGCCTCCCCTGGTCTGCTGGATGCGAACCAGAAAACAGCCTCACCAAAAATGACCTTGGAAAAAGCATTCTTCCTTTAGCCGGAGAAAACCTTTTCATGAGAAAAGCTAGAAAACCAATAAAATTTTTGGAATGAACAATCACCAGGACACTCTCCAGAGGCCAAATGTGCACAGATGTTACACATCTGCACAAGCCAGTCAGCCTGCCCTTCCAGCAATATCTGTTTGTTGATAAAGCACTACAATTACAAAAGCAGATTAAATGATGGAGTTTATTCTCTTTGATCACAAGAGAGTTCCAGGGTCTCACTGCTTTGCTTTATCTGGTTGTTCAGAAGTCTTCCACATACGTGGACATTTCTGTGGGATTATTTTTCACTTCACTGAAAGACTCAATTTTCCAAGCAACGGAACACCTTCTTTTCTTTCTACTGTGCATTATTCCCAAAGCGAGCACTTGCGAACAAACAAGCAATATCATTTTTCTGGGAGGAAACCAAAGAACTACTGGGTAGACACTTCAAGGTTTCTACAAGCAGAACTGAAACTAGCATTATCACTGGGCATAAGATCACAACAGCAGTGATTCATGCCTCCGTGCTCTCACCTACACCTGCCTCCCTGTCTGGGATGAACCAAGGAATTGCCATTCTGCAACAATTTCATGAAGGGATGTGCTCCACCAGCTCAAGATCCAGCAAGCAGTCAAGCTGCCACAGAACTGTGGATATGAGGCTGAAGATGGAGGCTGGCAAGGACAAGCCTGCTAATTTCCCGGAGCAGGGCTTCATTTCATTCTTTGCAGAAAGGCACATGCTAATCACGGTGTGTCGCACGGCACTCTAAGGGCTGACGTGATTCCTCTCATCACGGGCAGATAGGATCTTTCACATGAAACACTTTTCCAACTTCCTACAAGTTGATTTCAAACTGGAAAACATACGATTTTATATCCTTTGCAAAAACTATCTGTTGGCATTAATAGATAAACCTGGCCCAACTTAGGACACACGTGCCAGCATGCTTTTGCAAATCACAGCTCTTGTCACATGGAGACCCAAGCTTAAATGCTCATGGGGAAAGTATAATGTTTTTGTGCCCAAACTCTGGAAGCGAGGTTTTGTACACAGGCAGGAGTTCCTAGGGGAATTCACTAGGATAGAATGCCTTAGGTACTTCGTAAAGTCTTGTTCTGTTTTACACTAGCCCACAAAATCAGGCACATTAATTTGTTAAGCTCTGAGCCTGGAGTTGAGACCTGATGAACTATTTGAATGACAGCCTGAAAAATATCAGTGTTCAAAGGGTAGGAACTACCTGAAAAACAAGTTTAAAAGGCAGTATCAAGAGTTTCCATGTTTGAGCAGAGTTATGCGTTGGCAAGTGGCCCATATGGGTCTTAGGCTGGGTTTCTGATAAGGCAGCAGGGAGGAGAAGGGGGAGGCTTGTACTGGTGCCCCAGAAGCAGAACAACTGGCTGGGAAGAAGAAGCTGCACAGATAAATTGGGCCAGCAACTCCCCACTCTGCTGAGGTGCCTGAAGCCAAGACTGCCTGAAAGGGGGGAAACCATGGCCCCACTTCAGAACAAACAAAGAAGTGAAAAAGGCCTCAGGCTGGGTCATGCCTCGTGAAAATGACAACATATTTTGAAGTTAAACAAGAAAAAAAAAAAAAAAAGGAAAGAAAAAGGAACAAGGAAAAGTCAGCCCCCCTGCTCAGCTATCCTTTCACACAAAACACTAACAGCATGGCAGATGTGGGCAAAATTTATTTAGTTTTTTTGCTGCTGCTTGCTGTTTTGCTGTTTTCCCACAAATATGAAGTCACTGAGGTAAGAGATGGGTTACATTCTTTCAGCAAAGTCCCCATCCATGAGAAACGTGCTTCCTTCTGTGTCCTGACATGAGCTCAAGTTTCAGAGATTTGGACAGTCTGACTGAAATTCTCAAAAGGACCTGAGAGGGCCCATCAGAAACATCCAACTAAACAAAAGTGAGCAGAACTGCAGTCCTGGATTTACTGGGACCTTCAACACAAAAGGGATGGTGGAGAGCCAAGGGAAGAATGGAGGGATTAAATTCAGATGGACAATGAAACCCTCCTAGGACAGGGATGGAGACGGAAATATCTCCCCTCAGGTATTGTTCAGCGTTGAAGTTAGGCAGTTTGGAGAAGGACTCACTGCAGAGCAGCGACGAGACAGTCTTCAGTTCCAAGAACACGAAGTGTCCTTGGAGGAAGGAGCAGGTTCCTCAGACGAGTGTCACTGTGATTTTGCCCAAATTCCTGAAGGGCAATAATGCCATAGGAGATGTCAAGAAAACAAGCCAAACTGTAACAGCTCCTTGACCTTAGTATTAGCAGCAGATTACACTCAAATCAGAGTGTTGCCACATCTCTGCTTTTAGATGTATGAATGAAGAGGAAAGAGGAAAAAAGAGGGAGGCCATAGCTGTCCTAAAAATTAGTGCTGTGCCCAGAGGATCGGATATGAGTATGAGGAAAAGATTATTCAGCAGACCCTTACCAACGGCAGAGTGTGGACAAACAGCAGGGTGCCTTCCCCACTCTGAACTTTCCCCACCCACTGTAACGTGGTTTCAGCCAAGAAGCCCTGATCATGTGTGGCAGCATTCACCAAGTCACAGGCTGTGTACAGTTCTTCCTTCTCCTTTTCATTTGCTGGAGGCGCCTGCCTTTGCTGAGAAGCCTTTTCCTTCCCTGATTTTTTTGAGTTGCTGAGCTAACGGTTTCCTTTTATTTTTCTCTAGTGAAAATACAGAGGAGAGGAGTAGCCCAAGCCTGACCACGGGGTAAAGGGGTGGCTACATTATCAAATCCCTCTGTGTGGCTCAGCCACTTCGCCCATGACCATGATTCTCCCATCTGGTTGTTTTGGAAGGCATACAGAGAATGCCAGGCAACAGTGAGGGGGGATTACTGACGAAAAAGTCTTTGCGACTTCAGTGTCCATACTGGTTTTAATCTCAAAACCAAGGAAAGGGATAGGGAAGGGAAGAGGAGAGGAGATGTACTGCAGCGTGCTGCCATCTGTCAAGGGAAAGGGTTCTGCTTAGAGCAGGAGCAGGAAGAATTCTCTTAAGGATGAAGAAAACAGCTTACCTGGAGGAGATTCTAAACCCACTTAATAGAAGCAGGCATGCTACTGCCTCTAGTTGCTTCAGATATATAAAAACGATGGGGGAAACAGCAAGGTGTGTTTGTCAAAGCTGCTAGTGCTATGCCCAGCAGAATGGATTTGAGCACAAAGAACACCGGAGTGGAAAGTATTCCTGTGTCACCGAGTCAGGCTCCTGCTATTACGGGCAGGCACAGCATGAGCTAGCTAGCTTCTGACTAGTCCTGTATGTCCAACTGCACTTCAGTCCTATATATATATTCTTCCTACATACTCATAAGAAGTCAGTCAGTGTTCAATGACACCACTGGCTTTCCTCTGAGCCCCCAACATGAGTAAGAAGCAGCTAACTTGCGGGGGAAGGAGGAGGGACAAGGAGAAAATGCCAGCCATGAAAGTTGGTCCAAAAAAGTTGGAAATCATATTCAGCCTCATTTCTAATTTTAGTCACTTTCCGAGGCCATCAAACACTAAATATTATTCTGCTGACCAAACCACAGATTTAGGAAGTGGCTGAATCCTGAGGATAGAATGATACTGTTTGGTTTGTGCATACAGCAGCCATGCACACCAGGAACATCAGCTGGGCGGTGGCTGCTGCGGAGGAGCAACACTAGCCTAGGCTACCTGCCACGGTCTCATCTCTTTTCCTCACTCCTGCTGAAGCTTCGGAGTAGGCCATGAGCAGCAGATAACTCCTCTACATGTTTACCTTCCATTTTGCCATCCTGCAGAACAGTGGGAGGGAGGCCACAAACTCTGTCACCCTTGCCAGTAAATGGCTGTAGAGCGCTAATGACTTTGGGGGCCAGCTGATCTAGATCAGACTGGAATGAGCCAACTGGAGCAAGAGGGAAAGCTTGTATGGCATCATCCGTCATCTTCGGCTTGGGTTTGTCCTGAGCCAGAGTTACGCAAACAGCTCATGATCTGAGGGCAGTGACAGACCATTACTCACAGACTGGCCTCCCTCGGCACTGAAGTTCGAGCTCTTCATTCATCACCTGCCTTGGCAGCTCTTTTTGGTTAACTGGAGGAACACTATGCCACGGGATACTACCATAGCCAGAATTTGACATAACTTGCACATTAGGTGTATGTGTGAGCATTAGAAACATCCTCACGCCATTAAGGAGAAATAAAAATATTACTCTTCTACTAGGGTGCTCACTGAGATGTCTCAGGTTGGAGAGAGACTTCCTCTTTCATGCGGGGGTAGCTTTATGTTTACCACAGGGTAAAAGTAAGCACACAGGGCAAACCACAGCATAGATGATATGCAGCAAGTTCACACCTTACCTTGCCTCACAGTAACATATTCAATTTGCTATATCCTTAGAAATAATTATATTTAATACCCCCTTAGGAATTGTTAATAATACATTATACTGTTTAGAAGTTTAGAATATGGTGACCTACTTTTCAGGTTTAGTCTACAGAAAGCACTCGGTGTGTTGGGACTTTCTGAAAACAGTGACAGCTGGGTTAGGGTACTTTTTAAACACCTCAGCCCCATCCTGCTGCAGCATTTGCAACGCCCAAAGCACTGTGGTGCTCAAGACTTTTTTTTTTTCTTTGTAGAGGCAAAAGCTCCTCCTAATTAATTTCCTGTGTGGATGCTAATTTGGAATCCACTTTGGGAGTTCAATTAATTTGCATTACACCGCTTGCATCCTGGAACAGCATCCACACCGCCGTGGAACGGTGATCCGCTTAAAATTCATAGGTTTCATGCAAGTGAATGACTCTGTGCGGGCACAGCGCTTTTATTCAGCCACGGGGAAGGAAAACACCCGCTTCCCGAAGCACTTTCACGGGGAGCCTCGACCCGGAGGGGCCCGACGACGACCTCCGAGGCGCTCGGCGGCGGCCCACCTCTCAGCCGTCCCCTCAGCGTTCCCCTCAGCCCTGCTCTCAGCCGTCCTCTCAGCCGCCCCCTCAGCCATCCCATGAGCCATCCCATGAGCCATCCCCCCAGCCCTGCCCTGAGCCATCCCCTCAGCCCTTCCCTCAGCCCTGCCCTGAGCCGTCCCCTCGGCCGTCCCCTCAGCCCCCGCCGCCCGACCCGCTCCGCCCGGCCCCGGGGCGGCGCAGCCCGGGCGGCCGCCGGGGATTTCCCCGGCCCGAGCCCGCTCTCGGCTTCTTGGAAGCCGGGACGCGTGACGGTGGGGGGCGAGCCGGACGTGTGCCACCGCCATCCGGGCCGCTGGGGGCTCCAGCTGCGCCCGAGAGGGCCCGGCCGGGTGCGGGAGCGAGGGACCGAGGGGTCCCGGCCCGTGGCAGGGCAGCCCACGTTGTCACCCCCCGGGACACACGGGTGACACAGGCGGCGTGGGGCTTTCTGCGCTTGCCTGGTGACATCCCTTCCCCCTGCAGATGCTGCTGGTACATGTGCTTTCGCTTTTGCATTCAGCTGACCTACATTGTAAGCAGGCACTTGGAATTGCGTGGCTTTCCCAGCTGATTCTGAGTCCAGACTTTCAAAAACAAAACAGTGTCTTAATACTTGCGGTGTCCCTGCCGATGCCGCCTGCGTGCCGTTACTCACTCAGCCCCTTTTACAGAAACCTGCTGCTTTCATTACACTGGTCCCTGACATCAGTTCTGGCTTGCAGCCTGATCACAATATGAAAAAGAAAAATACTGTGGTTGTGCTTGCAAGCATCCACATTATCACAAGCAAAGCAGGATGAGGTAAGCCAAAATCTGCTCAGACGCAACATGAATGGATTATTTGCACACTTCTCATCTACTGAGCTGCCAGTCTCAGATGTGCACGGGAGTACGGGGACTCAGCTGTTCATACAGTCAGTTTACCTCGAGTCTGCACAATGTTTAAATTATAATGAATAGTAAACAAGTCAGAAATAAATTGAACAAGCAGCTTGCCTGGTGACAGTCTGTAACTGCCATTGCTCGGAGCGCTGCAGCATTCCAGTGAAACTCCAGCACAATCTGGGAAGAAAAAGGAAACGCATCTGTTCAGCTGTGTATTGTTCGGATCTGGCAGTGCTAACAGGGAATGGGAAGAAGAGGCTTCGTTTTCACGTAGTGTTTCCCAAACCATTTGAAAATCTACTGTCTCTTAGAGTGTAGGCATATTTACATAGCAATTCTGCAGCGGTAGGGCTTCAAAGGCAGCCTCCCTATGTGAGTAAGCCTCATATTTGCATGTGCAAACAGCACTAGCACGTACAAAACACAGGCCCGGGTTCTCAGAACTGTAGGTGTGCTTTTATGCAGCCGGTATGCACATAAAACTACTGTAATTGTACTTCCATATTAAAAGGATGTGCCAACCCTTTTAATTTGTATAGAGATCACTGTTTAATTACCTGCACTATGCAATAATCTAACTTCAAGAAAAGTTGTGCTATAACAGTATATAGGTGTCTAAATACTTATGTATATACTCCTTGTAAATATGAATATTAGCTAATGTATTCAGTGTATGCAAAATCAGTAAGGAATTCTAAGGTCTGCATAATGTTGTGTACAGAAATTAAATTAGCACCCAACATTTTTTTTATGTACATGGTGAAATTAGAGCTGAAGTAGAGAACACCATTTTTCTTCGCTGGGAAAACCTCTCTCAAGTTCTGCATGACAATTCCTGCCTCCAATCATACTCACACACACTACGAAGAGAATTAGTGAGGTTTGTACAGAAAACAAAGGGCATTTCTGTACTTTCTGTGAGTCCGTAACAGCTTCACAATTATATAAAAGCCCAGTAACTCTTGATGTTATGCTTGCTAAGTCTGAAATTAGAAGATCACTTACTTCAAGGGATGACACTGATCCACATAAACCACACTGAGGAAACACTCCCTTATGTTAAGCCCTGCAGTTGCTACTTGCACATCCAAATATTAAACAATCACTTTCTTTATGATAATCTTTTGTCCTTCTCATCTGAAGTGCTCACAAACATTAAAGGTGTTTCATAACCACGAAGTCATCATGCACAATGTTGTTAGCCCATGCTCAGCACAGAGGTGGGAACAGACTCCCACCAATACTCCAGTTCCCAGGTCCCAGCTTCCCTCTTAGTGCCCTTTGTAGGCTGCTCAGGAACTGAAGGGCAAGGCTGCCATCCCAGAACCAGGTATATAGCTCCTACTTCTGAAATGTAAGAAAAATGTCTTTTCGATACCGGTCGGCCATAAACCGCAAGACCAATCCCCTGCCTCCTGCTGTAAACCCACACCCCACAGTTCAGACATCCCCTCACTCAAGCACCTCTGCTATTGTGCAATGGTTAGATGAGGAAAATAATTCTTTCTTAACTCTAGCAGCTGAACTCTCTGCACTCTGCAGCATGAGACTGGATCATGCTGTTCATTATCTTATCTTCCTCAACTACATGTTACTAATGGTCTAAAAATTAGCCAGGCCTTCTGTAAAAATCCACCCACTCTGCTGGTACCTTTGACTCAGTTGAATGGCAGTGTTGGGGTTGACACATTCAAGAAACCCCATTTATCTCTCCAGCGCAAAAACAAAGCACACGCTTCTAGAACCAACACGCTTACACCACAACAGAGTGCTGTTGAACAGCTGGGACTCTTAAACACCATTATAATACATACAAATAATTTAAACGCATGCCTAGGTGTATTGGGGGGTATTTTCCAGTCTCAGCGTACAATCATATACGATAATTTAACTCTGGAAGATGCTGATTGCTCCCAATATGAAGCTTAGCCCTATGGACTTTACTGGGAGATAAGGACAGCTTGTGTTCTAGCAGCATGCAAGAATAATAATATATATTTTTTGAAACTCTAAGCTGCAAATGAGTTTATTTCAAACCACAGCCCTTCAACAGATTCCCTCATACAGAGCAGGGAGCTCGAGCAAAACATAATACTCCATTCTCTGTAAAAAACTGGGATTGTTCTTCAGGCCCAGAAACTAAAACACCAGCTATGTCACTGGCAATTAAATACAGCAAAAATTTCAAAGAATTACTGTATTCAATGGAATGAAATAAAGAAAGCATCTAAGAAGCCAATGAGAACACAAGAAGCTTTGACATCATTTGTCTTGACAGTGGTTCTCCAGGTCTGCTCCCAGCTCCATTTGAACTTTCCTGGTGACACATACAACAGAAAAAAAATATGTTTAGTTTGGATCTGATATTCATGGCACTTAGAAAGCTCAAATGCTTGGCCAAAATAAGAGTGTATAGAAATAATGTAATTTCAGGCAAAAATGCAATATCTGATTAGTCATTCAAAAAAATGGCCGCAGCATTTACCACAAACCAAAAATATACAGCTTGAGGAAAGGTTTTTCTTGCTTGGGGTCCATATGAGGATGTGATTAATATGCGAGAAGATCCTCAGGTCCAAATGCAGTTTGCAAGGCAATCAGGTGACGTGTTTTCCCGTACATAAGAGATTCCTCCTGATTGGGGATAAGGCGCTCACTGACAGTGGGCAGCTGGCTATCAGATGTGCTGTGTGGCCGCCAGCTCCCCTAGGTATGCAGGACTTTTCTACTACACTTGGCCAACGTCTGTGTGCAGAAGGGAGTCTGCCCCTTCCTATCTTTTTGTCTGAAGTGAAGTTACTGCCTTATTAGACTCTCACATAACAAAAATAACAGTCTGAATAAGCTGAAAAACTGGTCTCTGGAATTGCCCTCGGGCCTCTGGTAAGTCACACAAGAGGAATGGGTCTTGGGATTGCTTCACTTGGGACAAAGATACCCGTCATTAGCTGATGCTGAACAACACCCCGGACTGCTCTCTGACTGATGAAGACGTGGGATATGGGAGGTGAGGGGAAAGGGCAGGGCCTGTGCTGCACGGACAGGGCGGTGGTTGGTCCGCGCTGATTTCCTGTAACCAAAAGGGCTGCACTTCTGCTTTCCTTCTCACGGCTGTTGTCTAACAGGAAAGTTGCTTTTACGCCTTCTTTGGACACTGATTGCTGAGCACAGGCCAGTTGCATAAGCTCTAAGGGTACCTCTGGTACCTTAATCTGCCCCCTTCCTCATTAGCTGTTTGCTCACTGCCTCCTTTCCTTCCTCTTCTTCATTTCCTCGCTATTGCAGAAGAACGAACACTGAGTGAATGGGGAAAGCGTCCAGAAAGGAACTTCAGACAGGGAAGCATCCAGTGGTCCCTCCGCTACGGGTAACATTTACGGAACCTGCTGTTAATCAGAGATGAAGTTTCTCGGTGCAGCGTCATACATAGCCTGTTGCTGCTTATTACTTAATCATTGCTTCCTCAAATGGCACCCAGAATTGGGTAACAGCTTTCCTGAAGGTGACAGAAGCAAGGAAAAGATAGCATTTCGATGATAAAAATGAAAGCTTCAGTTTATCAAAGGGGCTTTGACCTGTCCACTGATGAGAGAATTGGTCTACTAGGTTCTAGTGAACGCAAACTGGACTCAGAAGAACTAGCTTGAGGTTTTCAGAGGTTCAGCCCTGTCATAGGATGTATCCTCTTATCTGCCTGCCTTCCTGAGCTCACTAGAAATTAACAAGCAAACAATAGAATGATGCCATTTTTTGCCAAAAGTGACTAGCCATTTGTGTTCATTTCCATTTTTGGACATTCAGCTCAAGACGCGGAGTATCAGACAACTATGAGATAGGTAATTTTATCCACAAAAACCCTACTGAGCATAGGCTCGGTAGTCTGTTTCTTATCACTGATGTGCTATTAGGTTATTAAGGAACAGTAAACAGCTGACATTCTTTGTGGTCCTGAAGGGAGATTAAAACTTTCCAAAAGTGCTTCAACTTGCAGTATGTTGTTAGTCCATAAAAGCGCTATGTACAGATACAGATCTTCCTGATCTAATGGTACTAGACTAGGAAGTTTCAGGACTTTCCTACGTGACAAAAACACTGGAGGTCAAAGTGGATGTAGCCTATGATCTATGTGACATTCAAAATGCCAAACATATTTCCCAGATGAAGGATTAATTTGTGAACCTGTATTCCACTCCTCGTCCCAGCAAAATCATACTTCTCATTTGTCAAATGAATTTCATCAAGAGAGGGGGGAAGTATGAAGACAAACATTTACACTTCAGAAAGCAGCAGCATGAACTTTCTTGGGAAGGTTTGGAAGAGGAAACAAAATCTCCAAAGTCCTAACTGGAATCTCTTGGAACTCTCTGCTGCTCTTTTCAGATTTTCTGTTTTCCCATTTGACTTTTTTAAATTTCCTTACCTTTTTAATATCAAGAAAGCGAGCCCTCGGAAACAGCATTGAGAAGCTAGAGAGAAGTATGTTTAGAGAGAGGATGGAAGGAACAGACTCCATGAAGTTCTGCTGTGGCTGTCATTTGCTTCACTTTTCCAGCTTTAATGGCTCAGCTGTCCCCACATCAAGAATGCCATTTTTTGCTCAGTGTAACAGATTTCCACAGAGATGGTGCAGAGTATGCTCTCTTGTGGTGACTTTATTTTAACTTTGTGTCTCGGTGAAAGAAAAAGAAAATCCCATTCTGACAACGTATGTTTCCACATTACATTTAGAGGAAAACTATTTTTACAAGTTTTTCCAGTGCAACATTTCACAGAAATGCACTGGTACTCACGGGAAGATTAGGTGCATGAGGCACACACCCACTGAGAACACAAGCATTTAATTCTTCCTCTGGAGACACATGAACCAAGTGCCCCACTGACTAGCATAATGATTTGAAGGACGAGTTAGCTCCTCTGAGACAGCAACAGTAAACAAGAAATCGAACAGCCCATTTCCGTGTGTACACACACGGAGGAAAACGAGTGCTATCAGCCCTGGCATCAAGTGGCTAACCCTCTCCTGCAAAGACCTTGACAACAGATAATCCATACCAATTTACGTGCACTCCCCACATGAAATCTTCCTTTTTTTTTTTTTTTTTTTTTTAAAGGAAGCTAGGTCTGGCAAGAAAACAACTTTTAAAACAAACAAAAAAAAAAAGAAGGGGTGAATTCTGAACAGATGTGACAGCACACTGGAACGGGGCTCATTCTGCGGGCCAGCATCCTCAGTGGGCTCTGAGAAAAGGGCAAGTACATCTCTACTCTCAGGGGGACTACGGAAGGGGAAACACTGAAGGCACCTCTTCACAAGACTGAGAGTAGTAATCGCAGCTATATAACAGCCCCTTGGCTGCCAGCAGCTCTAGTTAGAAAAGGGAAGCATTAAAAAGCACACAGCTTTTGGTTCCTCGCGCTTATTCATCATGAACATCTTCCCAAACTTAAGAATTTAGAGTCTTATAATGGTTTTCATTAGCAATCTTGGGAATAGTGCATTGTATAGAAGCCAAAGCCCCAGCAGAATAAAATAAGTCTTACCAACAGGAGTGAATATGAAGTACCCCTACGAGCCAGACACATCTCAAAGCAGCTGCTTGTTATTTTTCTTTGGCATGTGTTTTTTTGGATATGAGACACCTTCATCTTCCTAATCCCAAACAGACAGAAGAACAGAACACACTGTGCCTATTGTGGGCCAAATCCTTGGCTGACAGAAATCAGATTCACTCCATTGAAATCAATATAGATGGTTGTATTTGATACGGACTGGGATTCTGACCTCTTGCACTGGCCTCTCACACATCTGAGACATGGGTTACCCTAAGAGTTATCACTTTGCTTCACCAAATAACACAGCTCTAAACACAGAGAGCTTATGGTCTACAAAGAGGCAGGATCAGTCGGCTAATGAGGATACTACACAGGGGTCTGCGGATTTTGTGGGTTTTTGAATTATTGTTTTAGATTTAGAACAGATTTTCCCAGTATTCAAGACTCTGAAGAGACAGCAGTTGGCAATGTAACTTGGAATCTGATAAAACTAATCCTTCAAGTTCGTATGCCTCACTGACAGATTCAGTTTGAATTTGTATAGCCTTTACTTTACAATCACAGAACAACAAAACAAGCAAGACCCTAATGTATAAACCCCTTATCTCCAAAAAAAAAAGTAGCTATTTTACCTCATCTTCAGTGTAAAGGCTTCTTAGATGTAAAGATAGATTGCAAAGATATATTTGTTAAATTCCTGTTGGTCAAAGAAGAAGCTGTCAGATTATTTGCATTTTATTACTGCTTTTGAAAACACTGAGACCTTGCTAAAACAGAAGCTAGGTCTCACTTTCAGCAACTGAGACTAATGTTGTCAAGAATATGAAAAGCAAGATTTGTGTTTGAGGACAGATACAAGACCTAACATCTTTTTGCCTGAAAAAAGACCAGAAGAAATAGTAAGAAGTCATCTTGTTCTGCTCAGCAGCTCCAGTTGCTTATGTGAACGTCTCTTGATGAGTTGAGCTAGGTCTGTTGGTGTGTTGCAATCACTCTGGCAGGATTCTGGCAGGATTTCCAAGACTATTAATTAGCAGATTACTCATCAGTGGGAGCTAGGGCATCCTGTAAACTGATGCCCCCTTGACCCTGCTGAATTAATTTTCCATAAATAAAGCACAAACCTTGCAAATTTCATTGGTCTCCATGGGACAGATTTTTTCCCTTCATTTGCACAGCTAAAGCAACTATTCAAAATGATATAAAAACACCTGCTCAGCACTTAGATGGTAAAATAGCCCCAGAGTGGGTCTTTATACAGAGTTTTCCATACTACATGTATGTCATTGAAACAAAGTGCATGAAATACTCAGGTAAACATGTCAACGCATTTGCAGGCTGTGCTGCAGTCTGCTTGTAGCCTTGAACATTAGAATCTAGTGTGTTTAGAGGGGAAATGTTGACAAGAACACTGGGATTTCCTTCTTGTTTATTTAAAAAGTAAAAGAGGAGTTTTAACTTCTACCTGATGGGCAGATGGATCGATCTTGCATTAGAGCATCTGCAGGGCATCACACACAGCTGGGCAGCACATTCTTCTTACGTACTGTGAATGCAGCACAGGATACAAAGCTGAGCAGAATTTCACTTATACAACTGGTGGTTAACTCTGTGCCAGCAGTAATTAGCTTCTGTAAAGAGTTTATAACAAGAAACCACAGAACAGTTTTATTCTGATGAAACTGATGGGAAAAACCCATTTGCGTCTGTCCATGGGGTGTGAGCTCCAAGGCTTGGCAGGAGAATTGAGACGCAGGCTTTCAGGCCAACGGCAAAAAAATTCTTCACTGAACTACAGAGCAGCTTCCTTTATAATAATTATTTGTATTACAGCAGCATCTCTAGTCCTAGTCAAGGATGAGGGCTCCTGGTATCATGAATGAAACAGCTAAATACAGGCAGGACCTTGCTCCCAAGCATGCATGGTCCGGTGCCCTGATTTGGCAAACACTGGCACTTAAGCTAAATTTTAATACATTTATGCCAAGGAGATTGCTGTCAAAATTAGGTCAAATTTTGAAAAATCAAGGTCTTAATTATTAGTTAGAAAAACGTACTAATACATATTATCAATTCTAAAAGACCAGTGAGTGTATGCTTAACCCTGAAGGTGGGACTAATTAATTTCAGTGTAATTACATCCATTGATAAAATTAGAGAAGCTGTTGCCAGTTCGTAGCATAAAAGCTTGTATTAACATCTGCACCCATATCAAAAGTGTGCTGGAACAGGTATTTTCTTCAATGTGCTGATAGCATACCGCATATAGAAGCCCCTGTCAGAGGGGCTCAGTGCCCTAAGTACCAGGCAAATACTGAGCTCCTGATCCTACAGCAAAAACATAAAGGGAAAGATGGGAGTGGAGCCATAAAGTTAACTTCAGCTAGCTACCTGGGGCAACACACCAGGTGGCTGCTGAGAATACAGACCAGATCACCTGTGTCACCGTTGTCATTAAAACACTTCAATAACTGATTTTACCAACAAAAAAAAAAGGAGGAAAAAAAGACATAAAAATACTTTACTTCATATATCCAGGTTTCTTGGAGAAAGTCTACTGAAAAACAGGCTCTTGCCAGACTTTGAGAGGAAAGCTGAAAAGTGCATTGGATAAGGGAAAGTCAACGTTAACAGGACTGGACTTTCCCAGTAGAGGAAGCCATTGCAGGAAGAGAGCATGACTGAGCTGACCTGGGGAGGAAATTCTCTGCTCTTATGGCCACACTACTGGGGGGGTTGCACAAGCGTGTGCTCCTGCTCTGACTGTGCTGGAGGCAGCGCCATCCACAGCCACCTCTGGCAGGGTGCTGCCCCAGCGCCTGTTCCAGGCTGTAACAGTGGAACTTCACTGCCGCTGCCTTCAGGAAATCACATTCTTAGAATTTGTCCCTCCTAGCCTGACGGCTTGGCAAGCTACGTTGTCTTTTGTATAAGGTACTACATGGATCAATCAACTGCTCTCCCTTCTGCTCTCACAACTCACCTCTCTTCAGGGAGATGAGATCTGTATGAACACTGCAAAGAACACACTACACGTGCCAGGCTGGTTGGTACCAAGGCATGAAATACCGAATGAATAACATCAAAAAAAAGTTCATGATACTCAGTTCTATCAGACAGGGTAACAATCTGCCATACAAAAGCATGCTGGTTATCTGAATAGAGCATTCTTTAAAGCCTTAGGTGCAGGTGTAGCTGGTTTCTGTAAAGTATTGTGCCTTTAAACGTGCCCTGCATCACAAATGGGGAAAGGACTAATTGCAGCATATGCTCATTTACCTGTGCTAGTCTAACACAGCTAGGTAACAACAGGAGCAAAAATGTGGCAACATGGGTTTAACAGCCAGAGTATGCAGTCAGAGTCCTTCGAAGTTTGTACTCTGGTTACTAGCATGTTAAACACCTCTCAGCTGCACCTCTGTGGTTGTTAGTATTTATGCTGATTAGATTAAGCCAGCACTGATATTTTCGCACGTGCTACAAATGCACCTTCATTTTCTTGGGTGGTGTGTGCATACGCAGGGCAAGGTGTGAATAGGTACCCAGGGTTTGTCCCCAGGTGCAGGTGGGACTAGCTGCCTGATCCCAGCAGTGCAGAAGAAAGGAGCTGAGCAGCTCTGTGGTGGGGCAGCATACTGCAGCTCTCCTCCTAACTCCATGGAATGGACCTCAGCATTGGGCAAAGGACAAATCGTAACCGAAATTTGTAATTTGCCATACCTTTGGATACATGCATTTTTCTTAACACAAAATAGGAAGTGGGCATGGTTAAGTAAGTGTATGATTAACTAGAGAGAAGATGTGGGCTCAGTACTTGGTTTTTCCTGACCAAGCTCTATCACCAACTCTGACATCCTATTGAAATTATTTCCCCTCCTTCTGGTTTTGTTTCTCTTCGCAGTTTCTCTGTTTCATTCATTTATGCTGTAGTTTCTCTTGACATGTTTTGCACAGTACATAGCAACAGAGTCCAGACTTACTCTGGGATTTTGGGCATGACTGTAGTAGAAATAAGCAGTAATTCAAATGTGATACTCCTGTTCCTTAGCATACACGCACTTCCTGCCAATTGAAAAAAGCAAGTAAAAAGAGCTTTTTTTTTTCTTTTTCTTTTTCTTTTTTTTTTTCTTTTTTTTTTTTTTTCTCCTACAGACCTGTGCACCTAAAGAGAGGAGCAGGTGATGAGGTGCTTGGGCTCTGTACCAGCTCTCTGAGCAGAAAGGCTGGAGTTCAGGACTCCTACCGACAACCTGTACCATTGTTCATGGCGAAGCCAGCTCACTCCTGTGCTTCTGTCTGCCATCACAAACAGCAGATCTGAGTCCTTCAAAATTTGTCAACGTTGCAAATGCACTCAGACTTAAATACTTTTTGTCCAGCATCCACAAGAGCCCTATAAGCTACGCTCGGAAGTGACTTTACGTGACAGCAGTGAAAGAGAGAAAGGCTAGTCCAGGACTATTAGTCACTGGCTTGCTGCTATCAGATTTCACTAACAAGAGGTGGCACTGGCACCTTGTTGTTCTGAAGCTACTGGAAAGTCATTAGCTTCGGTTCCAAAGCCAAAACCTCCTGCGTTCCCTTTTAACAGCAGCCAAGAGATCTTGATTAAAAAAGATGTATAATTAAAAAAGATTTAACAGGAAACTGAAGACAACCTCTAATCAATCTAATCCTGAGCTTTATTCCACGGAGAAAAATAAACCAGAAAGGCTTCATTCTTGGTATGTTCTGAACAGTGCGCCATTAAATCTGGTCCCAGTAAGTATCACAAAAAAGCAGGTGAGGAAAAGAGGGCAAAAAGGATCAAATGGCTGAGTTCCTGAAGGTAGGGAACAGCTTTCTTGTTGTATCTTCAGCTTCCAGGAGAGAGGGAGTGTCCCGGGCTTTATCCTGCTGGAGGCACTCTGCCTGGGGAGGGAGCGTCCTCATGAAAAGCACTGTGCTCAGCTCCTGGGAGGGCCCGTTTGCCTGTCAGGGAAGCATCAGGGTTAGCTCTGGGGAACAGGATCAGCCTGCATCATCCTAGGGAGGCTCCTCATCCGGCCCTCAGAGAGAGGGAGGGATTGGCCTTCTGCCCGCCGGTAACCTCCCCAGCCCCTGGACGCTCTGCGTGCAGCCACCCAGCCGTCGGGACGCAACGACGGGCCAGGCTTCAAGGAGAAGGAGCAGGTGCAGGCAGAACGGGCAAACATAAGGACAGCTTTTAGTTACAAATCAGTAGTTACTCCCCTGACCTAAACGCTTTAAAGAAACTACGTGGAGCTGCTAGGTTCAGATGCTGCAAGTTAAGTTTGTGGTGCTGGGACCACAGACCGTGCATGACATTAGTCCAGCACTTACGGTATATCCCTGTTTCTTGATGCAGTTACTTGCTAAAAACAACAACAACAAGAACAGCAATCAGCCCTGGTTCTCTAAATAGGTTTAAAGATTCTTTTCTAGATCCATCTTAAAGTGATCAGTATTTTCAGCAGCGAGTAAATGAGGATCACTCTTCAGGCTGCAGAGAAGTTGCAGCAGGGCTTGGTTCCCACCATGTACACACACCAGCATTACTGGTCTCAATTCTGAATGAGGCCTGCAGGCACTGCTAGAGTACAAATAATGAATGCCAAGAATGATGGAGTAGCCTTGAGGGAGCACATCATTACAAGAGATAGGTATTAGCATGGACTGAACCCATGCCTCCAGAGGATATGGAAATTTATCTTAAATGAGACATAAACAGTCATGTAGTTGCAGTCAGGGTCATCTATCTTACCAGTTTTCAAAGCCTAAGATGGCTCAGCGAGCAATGGGGCAGCCATGGTCCTTCCAAGATTCCTCAAAAGAATTTTGGAAGAAGCAAAGAAGGGACTGATGCTGAGCAGCCCAGCAGCACATCCACTCCCTTTCGCGACCCACGAAGCTCAGTAAGAGGAAGGAGCCACCATCACTGCGGCTCACAGCTCAGACAAGTCACCCTGGCTCCAGCAGAGCAGGTTCCTCACTGGAGCAAACATTATATGGCAGGTTGCAGATACCTACACGAGTCTGTGCTTCTTTGGCATGCTGGTGGCATTGCAGCCTGCTGGCTGGCAGAACTTGAGGAACTCGGTTAGGGTTACCAGCCAGGCAGCCTTCTGTTAACCTTCAGTGTGCAACACGTGCCCAGGACGTTACTGCTGGATTTTCCTTGTCCTCTTGCTAAGATGTATCACTGCGCAGGAAGCAGCTTCTGGGATAGATGGGGAATGACGCTGAAAATAATTTGAAAGGAAGAGAGGGCGAAAATATACTGTTGTGATGTTTCTGAGTAAATAAATATAACAGTGATGGAAGCTCCTCTGGCAGAGACATTGGCAGAGCCTCCACAAATTAGTTTAGCACTAGAGAATTGACATGGAATGGAAACAAGGCATTCAAAGCGAGGACATGCTTTGACTAAGCACGAAGCTGACGTTATTCAAGAAGAAGTGGAGTTGGCTCCAGAGTAGCTAATTCATGTCTCCTTATCTTCCTCTGGCAGGGCTAGCTGCTTCAAGACCACTTGATGTGTGCCTGCAGCTTTCTCCCCCTCCCCTCACTGTGTGCTTTGCAGGAAACAAAACCTGGTTCTGTTGTAAAGGACCCCAGCTCCCCATGGGCTGCAGCCTATCGGGCATCTGTGTGACACCCCAGCATTCAGATGTGGATGGCAATATCTGCCCTGGCTCTAAGACCAACACGGTGCTAAAACATTTGCTGGAGTACAAATGCCAGTTATAAGTTTTGTTTTTGTCACATTCCTGTGTTAGTACAAGGTCTAGTAAACACAGATACACTGTCATAAAAACACTTTGCAAGTAGAACGTCATTTGTTTAGCGAAACTCAACTGATGACAAATTTTACTGCCTGTAACATTTTTTGTTGGAATAAGCCTGTTACAGATTTCAGGGGAGATAATCACAACAACAGGTTTGATATCTGCGAAGTATAACATTTTCTTATTCTCTGGTAGTTAAATTAATTTTATCTGCCATTCATTCAGCAGAGCTAGTATTACATGGACAGAGATACTACAACATCGTGCTGGACCATTCTGTCATAAAGTAAGTCCTGGCTTATACTGATATTTAAAAAAAAGTTGGCCCTGTTTACTATGCCTTGTAGCTTGTCTCTTACATTCATGGTGAGTTTCCTATCTGCAGAATGGCACCTGAGCAGGAATTGCTCTTGGGATAACTACTTTTTACTTCCTTGACTGTCTCTATTTACGGACAAAGAGAAAGCAAGTGCAACATGGAAGGACCAGAACCATAGGGCTGCCACATTCTGACCTGACACCTGTATTCCTAAATAAGTTTCAAAATACGCCAGGGTTAAGGACAGGTTTAGGCCAAGCTGGGAATCAGGCTGGGTTAACCCTGCAACTAGAACCTCAGCGGATATTCCAGGTCTGAGCTCTATCGCCATCAAAAGCTAACCTCTGAGCTCTGCAGTGTAACGGTGGTGACTGATACAAGGGCTGTGATAACTTTAAGCTCAGTCCTAATTGTCTGTATAGACCAAAACTGCTGCTGTTACCCTGTTCCTTCATCTGTATGAGGACACCTTCTGTCAATTCACCAGGACTACTGTCCTCTCCTGTTTTCCTAAATCTAAGCACTCCTTTAGGCTTCTGATTTCAGCCATGCTGTCCCATCACGGGTGACCTTACCTTTGCATTTCTTCCTGCAGCTCTGTTCCCAATGCAGGGGCTGACCCTGCCCGAAGTGGTAGAGCTCGGTTTTCCCAGGGCCACAGAAAGCAGAGGGGAGGACTCTTGCCAGGACACCTCCTCTCTGCTTCCTGTTTACACGGCCCGGCAGCACGCCAAGTCTGCGTGGTGCTTTTTGTCTACATGTCCAGCGAAGGTTTAGGAGCAGGTGGAAGGGAGGCTGACTCAGTTCATCCCTCTTAGTTTATGCCGAGCGGACTACATGTCGATGTGAACTCACCCTGTGCTCTGGCCTCACTCAGCTTTATAGTTTGGTGGTTTCCAGTGAATTTCCAACAACCTCTCAGAAAACAATTCTGCGTTATTCCTAGCTCTAAGCGTCTCACTTTTTTTCCCTCTGTTATCACCTTCTATTTTGTAATACCTCCAAAGAGGGAACAACTTCTACTATCCTTGTCTAGTAACAAATCGAGTACACTTCCAGGGCTGAATAGCACTGAGTATTTCTAATCACCTGGGACACAATCCTCAGCATTTCAAGTAGAGCGAAGTGGCGTTACCTTTAGGTCATGAGTTGGAGAACTGACGGATCCTGCTACAAAGGCAGCATCCATGAATGACTCCTCAGTGGAAAAACCGGGCTGCCAACTTATTGCTAGCATCTGTTACAGCAATGGCAGTGACATTTTAAAATACTAAACCCAGTTGGTAAGTTACTATTTTAGAGCAGATGTATAAATTCAGCACACTTTCATCAAAACCAGAGCATGCATCCAGCAAATTGGAACTTGATGTCGGCAGTAAACATTTGTACAGTGAACACAAACATGCAACATGAGAGTTGTGTGTCATGCCTTCGGTAACCAGCACCGGGGAGGCTTGGGGCAAGAAAATATTTCATACTGGCTTTCTTGACCAAAGAGACAACTTCTTCCCTAAATAAATAAATAAATAAAATGTGTGCAATTCAGAGACAGGGGCCTTGGCTTATGTGGTATCAGTTAGAAGAATCATTCATGGTAGGGAAAGAACTGAACTGCTTATGAGGGAGATGTTTGTTCAGCCTTACAAGCTTTGAAATGTATGGACTGGTGAATGTAAGCGAGCATGAAATCTCTTCAGCCCTACGTTAACCTCACGGCTGCAGCTCCTAGTGCCAGGAGCACTAAGAAGAGCATTCCTGCTCAGTTACAGCACACCAAGGGACAGAAGCAGCTTGGGTAAATGACAGCAACAAACGTAGAAGCCTTGGTGTGAAACAGTTAAAAGTACTTGACTCATGTCTTTTCAGGAATTAAGGACTAGCTGTGAAAAGCTCTATTGACTTCCAGGGAGCCGGGCTGTAAACACCGCAGCAGAACCGACGCTGAGGACAGTGTAATGTATCTGACGAGTACAAATCTTCACATGGCCAGCATCAGGCGAGGTGCTTGTCAAAAAGGCATCTGCAGCTGTTCCCTTTTCAGGCTGTTTACTCTGCAGGAGGATTTACCATCTGTGCAGAAAAACAATGCACACCCCAGAAATCAGTGTCTGTCAGATGAAGCCCGGTCTCGTGGCTGAAGCACAGGACGAGCAGTCAGGAGATTTGGATTCTATTTATTGCTCTCCGAGTGACTCCCAGAGCAAACAAGGGGAAATCACTTTGCTGTGTCTTGTTTTCTTTCCTCCAACGTACTACTTTACCTAATTACTGGTACGAACACCAATTGTTTGTGTGTATAAAGTGCTTTTTGTTCTTTGGATTGCAATGGTAAAGCAGAACTGAACAAGATGTATTTCCACAGCATTTTTAAAGCTTCAGGAATAGCAGGTCAACCTTTCCACGGCAGCAAAGTGTCTGTAGAGCATATCACAAAAGACTCAAAACCTCACTGTGCTCACCTCTCTTTCATACTGAGTATTCTAAAGAAGTGATCTATTAGAGATCATGGCAAAGAGAGCATTAAAAATAGTTGACAAAAGAGAGAGAAAGAGCATATTTGTTCAGAAGTGAGCCAATGACCACAAACTTGGGAGATTTTTTTTTTCATCTTGTTACTGGCATTGGCAATTAATGGCATTGAAGAGTCAAGGCCTTCCTATATAGAATACATTTTCCTCTTTAGAATAAATTTTTTAGAGCTTTTCTGAATCAGAGCACTACGGCTGTGCAGGGCTCAGTCAGACCTCCTGCACTGCACGGCACATTTCTGCGAGAAGCACCAAGGTGGGAATGTGCCGTGCACAGCAGCACCATGCTTTGGAAGCACTGTAACTTCACAAACTGTCCCAGCGGAGTCACATGAAATTGAGCTCTGGTTTGCTGAAACGTTTCGTGAGTTTCTTGGACTGCTCTTGCTCTGGGATTAGCCCTGGGCCTCTATCAAAATTGTGACGCAGATGACATATGGGTCTTCACTGAGAACACTTCTTTAAAGCCTAACAACATGAAATAGTTATGATTCAGGTTCCAAATAAATGTATGGTAATAACAATCCATAGCTTAAATGCATTTATGGAGAAAGACTGAGTAATAAGACAAATGCTGTTGTCAGTTCCACTGCTCTATCTTGGTTGGATGTATGTTAAGTTATGTTCCTCTATGGCACTTAAGGAAAAAAAAAACTCTGTTCCACTTAAATTAATGTTGTTGCCAAAGTACTGTATTATTGTAATTCATATTTTCTGCCTCCCACTGAATAACTGTATGATCAGTCCTCCTCTTTTACTACCTCAGAGTGGATCACGGTATATATAAGGAAAACAATCTAGCCATTTTTGTGTTTCCTTTTAACTCTTCTGTTGTTATTGAGTCCTAAATGATCTTGTTTTTGTTTTACTGCTCTGTAATGAGTCACTAGCTTATTTAACTTAATTTTATTGTAATTGTTATCTTTTCATTCTTGTTTTTTTTCCACTCAGTTACTCATAAGACCACAAGATATAAACAGGACACTGTTGCTTGGACAACTTCTGAGGGTAATTTTTTTCACTGTTGCCCAAATTTAAAGCAAGTTACTGAATGGTCCTCACTTCCTAGGAACTTTCACTTCAGCCCATATATATTTTCCCATGTCATGTTTCTGTTGATCCTTATATCTTCCAACTAAAAGATCTGCCTGTCTTGTTTGGATGTTTTCTGGAAGCTTTCTTCAGCTTTCCTTTCATGGCTGATGTAAATTTTTCCATGGAAATTTTAGTGATAGAAAATCAAGTTTAATTTTATATCTTTTTTTTTTCAGCAGCAAATAAATTTTGCCAAAAAACAGTGTTTTAATTGAATATTTGGGAGAAATAGTTATCCAGAGAAATGTTAAATCTTCCTTTGCCATCTCCCCCATTTCCTGCATTGACTTTTTCTTGCTAGACTTCTTCTCTTCACCCTGGTTTCCTAAGGGAAGGGGATTTTTGTGGTTGTGCCATGCTTGCATAGGTTACATACACGTCTCTATTTATCCATCAGTCTTTTATAATTTTGAAGCAACTGGCAATTTTTCACTAAATCTGATATAAAGACAGAGGTCTCAATTATATTAAGATTTTATGTTTCATTGTAGTAGTCAGAGATTTTATTAATGCATCTACGAAGGGAAAAGCTTCAGCTGAAGTGACCTTGTATTCACGGAAAGCAGATGAGAGGGAACAGTGAACGCCCGCCTATGGGAAAATATTCCCTTGGGGTTCACACCCAGGAGAACACACTGCCGGACAGAAGGGCACAGAAAACCAAGATTCATTACATTTGCCACTTTTTGTATTTTATTTCCTATGAGGCTAGAAATCCTAGCAAACTGTAAGACAGACTGACAAAAGTGTGCACCATGTTTGATTAGAAAAGGTTTGTATTTTAGAGCAAATAAGTTCTTTAATGGTTTTGTTTCAGGTGACCTGCAGCTTTAAAACTCTTATGTGTACCCAGGGGACTAGGAGACTTAAAAGACTTCCAAAAAATACATCTCTTTTGCATATCTATCTGCAGCTTTTACATGAAATGAAGTTTATGGAGTATTCTGAAGCAGTGCGAACCACAGAATTTCAACAGCCTCTGCAAATAATCTCCATTAGACCATAGATTATTGATAGAGATGCCACAGAAAAGCCACAGCTATTAGCCACTGCCCTGCAGCATTGAACAGATTGGGTATGCCATGCCTTGAGAAGGGGAACCTTGGAGTGGCCATGGCAAGTGGTGGTGAATTTTAGGCTCAGGCTTTGATAAACTCCAGGTGCTGGGGAAGAGGCCTTAGAGATTAAAAATATAGCGATTTTCTCTGAGTCAGCAACAGGCTGGCCTACCTCCTCGCAGAAGGAGGTACCAGGACATCTGAAATGCCACCCACAGGACAAGAGGTCAAATTGAACTTCTGACCAGTGTGATCATTGAAAAATCTGTGGCTGCTTTTGCAAGAGTTAACACCAGCTAACTGAAGTCAGATTCCAGCTTGGGTAATTCCATTCTGCCTCTCTAAAATTCCCCTTTTATTTCAAACAGATGCAATATTTTTTCACTTCCTCCATTAAAGACTGCCAAGTAGCTTTGTATGTTTTGTTGAGTACTTGCTGTGTTTTACCCCGAATGCAGCTACAATGCACAGTGACTGACCCACCAAGAGCTTTGGTACCCTCAATGCTATTTGTGGGGAAAAAAAAATTTGTTCTCTCTATTCGAATGCAGAACAGCTAAACTTATCATACAGTGCTATGGTCTGTGGCAAGTAGCCAACAAAAGCTAGCAGTAAGAAGATTTTGTCCCATGGACAGATCAAGTACGAAGCAGAAGGCCTAACCTCTAGTTTTAGCTCTACTAGTTATCTCCCCGAGCAACTTTGTCATGTTCATTTACCTTCTAGAAAGCCTTCAAAACCACTTCAATTTTACTTTGGAACAAGTTGGCTTGGACCCTTAATCTCTGTGCCTCGATACCCACTAGGAAAAGTGGAACAGCAATGCTCATCCAGCAAAGCATTAATATTTGCTATAATGAGTGCTTTTTGGTCACCTTCAAAGGGAAACGTATTTCCCATTTCTTTTAACACATAGAAATTGATGGATGAACGAATCGATCAATTTATACCATGCTCAGTGCTAGACAGCTCTTAGTGCTTGGTGGCAGTAAAGGAAAATGCAGAAGTAAAGCCGGCAACCCTAATTAAAAGCATGCTCAGTGAGACGCAACTGTGGCTTGGTCTTAACGAGTGTGCAATTGAGATAATGTAAAAGCAATTACTTTAGCAGAGGCAATTTACTGAAAAAATGGTTTTACTGAGCACTAACTTATTCAGTCCATGGGCTTGCTGCCAAGCAAGAGCCAATTAGTGCCACTGACTATGGGGACACCGAGACGTGGCCACCTGCCTGCTGAGACGCACCCCGCATCATTTCACGGACACCTTGTGGTTCCTCTGGGTCTGTGTGAATGCCATTTCTAACCTGTGCTCAGCAATACGCACTGGTACGGCATCTTTCATCCTGGGTGACACCCCAGCACATTGCTAACTTAGTTAACTAATCTACAATCTGTATTTCTTTTTTCAGCCGTGATGTGTGACGTGCCTACACTAGACTTCAGGGTGAGACGTACTGGTGTAAATCTTGCATTGCTCCATTAATTTCTGAATTTCCATCAGTATAACTGAGGCATGTATCTGGCTTTCCGATCATAATGCACTTCTTCCAGGACTGAGGTTCAGTTGACCTCCCAGTTTGCCAACGAACTGGAGAGGTAACTGACAAAATGTAAACGAAAGGAGCATTCAGGTTCCCTTACCAAGGACTGTGATGAACTAGCAGTGACATAAAAATCAAAAGATAACCTCTGGGCTTTTTCTGCCATTCACAGGATTTCTGAAGTCAAGTAACACTCACTAAATTTTTATATAAAAAAAAAAAAGTAAATGTGTAGCCTTTTGGTTGCAATTCAAGTTCTAATAAAACTGTTTATTGAACTCCTTGACCCCTTCCTGGAATCTGCCTGAGCTTCCCAGAACTTGGTGTCATGTGGCTCTCAGTCATTAATAACCAAGTATGACACAGCACTTTAGACGCACAGCAGCCTTTTCTGCCTTCCAGCAGGCGCCAGGACAGCGCGGAGAGCACAAACAGCTCAGCCCCGGCTGCGGGAGCCAGCCCCAGTGCAGCGTGGCCGCGATGCAGCGGCAAGCAGAAAGGGCAGGGGCAGGAAGTGATTCATCCGAGTACTGTACAACGTGCGGGACATGATCAAAAAGATCCCAGTGTTCGGGCAGCACGGCGCTGGGCAAACAGCTCCGGGCTCCATCCTGGATTGATCTCCCCCTCTGTTTACACGGACAGGCTCCTCCAGCGGCCAGCTGTGCATTAAAGGCAGCGGCTGGTGCTAAAGAGGGTCAGTGAATCCAAAGACCTCTGAATACATGGCTGATCTGTTCTGTCCACCCACTCATTTACGTTTATAGAGCCCTTCTGGCTTTTGCCTGGAAATCTTTGGCTTTCAAACCAGAGATCTCTCCAGCGGTTCTCCAGCTTTTGGCCTGCATTAGTGTTCGCAGAATCTGTTCAGCTGTTTCCTTGCCAGTTCCCAACCCCTAGCAGCCCCCCCGGCCCGCCCCAGCCCCATGGCTACTTAATCATCTCTTCTTGTGACAGCCGGGCTGTGGTTAAGAAATTTTGAGTGTCAGTTTCCAAAGGGCAAAGCTGTTGTGTCTGCTGTGGCAAGATACATTCCAGGTACGATCTGCCTCCCCACTTACATGCCTAAAAGAAGAAAAGGCAGGAATATTGCTGTACGGAGGAGCTGATCACGTTCCAGTGTGAGATGCTGCACTTGAGCTACAGGGGAATGAATAAGGCTCATTGTGAATTGATTCAGAAGTCGTATCTTTGCCAGATTTGGATTTAGGTATACACATGCGTCTCCTATAAACCAAAAAGTTGTACGGACCTATGGGGAAAAGGAGGTTACTTTCTATCAAGTTCCTTGCGTTGCCACTCACTGTGATTTTACTGGAGTGGCTCAGAACTTGCTGTAGGAACTTCAATGGGGAGGGAATAGGAAGGAGAGAAAATTGAAATCTCAAACTAGGTGGAAAACAATACATTAAATCAAATTATGGTTTTATTTTCCTTCCTGTTTGTGCCCTAAGCTTCTTGTACTTATTTCTCCCTGTCTCTTTCCATTTTGTCTGCAACACGTTTGCAAACACCACTGCTCAGCATGCTCAGTTCAGTTGAAGTTCATTTGTTAAGAAAAGAGAGATGGGCCTGAGCCCCTGGAATAAAATCTCCAGCACCTCAGTCCACTACTCCAAGCATCAGGCAAGCCTTGACCCACCCTCTCAGATACAAACACAGCACAGATATGTCATTTTAAACAAAAACAAGCACATGGAAAGAAAAAAACATTTGCCTCCAACCCCAGCCCTTCCTCTGGGCAGAGTAGGAGAGAACAAAGTGCTTGCAGCAGTGTTGCTTTATGCGAGGCTGGGAGGTGTTCAGAAAGTATGGTGATCGGACTGCTGTTGACACTACTCTAGAAAAAATCCAGCATTTAGAGAAACACAGGGCTCTAGACCACGAGATTTGCAGTATACCCGACAAGTTAAAGGCTCACTGCCTAGTCATCTACTCTAGGCTGTTAACTGGTCATTTACTCTGCACAGCTAACGGGTGTTAGCTAACACATTCCACATCCTGGTCTAGACAAAGCCTAGAAGCAAGGAAAGCAAACAAATCACACATGGAGTAAAGACTGTACCAGAGAGAAAAAATGAAGAGAGAGACTGTGAGAAAAGAAGAACAGACAAAGAGGAACACAATGAAATGGAAAAAAAAAACACAACTATCTTCGTAATGAGCAGGACCAGCTGAGCTTTCGAGGGGTGCTCTTCTTCCTAATCCATAACACATGCTCCTTAACTCCAGTTATGTGTTTGTTTATTTGTTGTGTGTTTTTGTAAAATGAATCACCCTCAGAAAAAAAGCATGGATTTAAATTACAGAGGGCAAAAATCTCATTGTACGTCAACTACTTTGGCAAACTCCATAGGTAGTTCAAGAGGAAAAGCTACTTGGGAATTTTCCGACAAAGTGTTTCTCTGATTTTCTTTAAAGGAAAACGACACTATGTTGAACCTGAATCTTCATGGGAACAAGCACTGGAGCTGTCCTATTTTGTATAAATATTAAATATGTATTGAACTTAGTCTCCAACATCCCACAGAAGTGCTCTGACCATTGGGACTCAAAATGATCGCTTTATTTAGGTCCAGTGGTTTGCTCAATTTTTAATCAAAACAGAACAGCACAACAGGAGCGCCCTAAAGCAAGCACCGGGCTGGTGATTAATACCTTCACATTAGACTTGGGGCATGAGTTCCACTTCTGGGTTTGACTTATGAAATCTCTCACAACCCAGCTAATTGTCCTAGCTACTGGGCTAGTAATTACTTTCGGGTAACGCTTGCATGTTCCTCATTACAATTTGGGGAAGGTGAACATTTTAACCCAGGGTAGAGAAGAAAATGTTTCAAGAGCTTGAAAATTGTAACTGGACTGAAAGACTGCTTCATAGGCAGTGACTTGTTTTGCATGTTTATGTTTGCCAGGTTTGAAGATGTATATATGCTCCATGTTTGTCTGTAGACCCAGCATGCGGATTACATGGCCAGGTATTTGGGGACTGTGTGGTTTGACATGTGTATGTTTTGCAGTGTGGGTTATGTGCTTCATGTTTCTTTGTACATAGATGGTTTAAGTGGATGTATCTTATGCATGTGATACCACCTTGACATAAAGTCATATTTAGTTAACTGTAATTTAGATTGAATAGATGGGCTGGGCTTCTTCCTTTGGCTCCTTATTTTTCTAGGGCTCTTATGACTTCGACACATAGAACTTGGCAGTAAGAATTAAAGACATATGATCAATTGGCAGGAGTGACATCTTTGTTAGATAGTCAGTTTTGGCACTTCCTAATAAATGGAAGTTAGTCAATATGAAGTGCCTTTATGTAAGGGCACCAAAACATATTTTGTATTTCTGGATATCTACCAAAAACATATCTGGAGAAAATCCTCACATTTCCTTTTGCCTCTTAAATGTCACATGCAGAAGTAAGTACAAACACATCCTTCCACCCAGTTTCCCTGCCCTGATGGTGTGAAATAAGCAATAAAACAGCAAGGACGAGGTATAACTACTATTTCCCTGTTCTGAAACTCTACTGAACAGAAGAGTCTGTCTGCCACCTCTGCTTACCAGAAAGGAGTCCTGTCCACATACTCCTGGCCCTCTCCATCCAGAAGCAACAAGCTCTCATAGTTTACCTGGAGTCACACAAATGCATGTGGGAATTGAAACTAAAACTCTACGTCAAACAAATACTAACTGGCTAGATAATGATATTAAGACTGAATTTAAAATAAGTAAAGACACTCGCCTCCACATTCTGGGGGGAAGGTGCTAGGTATGTATTCAGGTTGGATATGAAAGAGATGGATTAGATTAGCGATGCCCAGTCTCTCGGTGCCAGAGGTTCCTAACGAAAGCACTTGAGGACAGTCAGCTTTGGTCCTTCACGCTCAGGAGGCTGGACATGTTTTCAGTCGACTGAAAGGGAACTGCCTCCTTGTTATGTTAGTGTGTGGATGCTGTCACAATATGGGATATATTGTGGGCACGACCTACACAGAGCATTACTGTTACATTACCAGACAGGAGGGACATCTGCATTTTGATCATCGACAGAGACATCTCCCATCATTAGACAGAGAAAAGGTAGCAGAGATGGGGCTGAAGACCACCAGGGTCAGGCTCACAATCACCTCCCTGCCTGTTTGTGTCCCCAGGAGAGAAGGCAGCAGGAAGTGCTCGGGAAAGTTCACTTAACAGTTAAATCCCCTACGTGAATGAAGCCTTGAGCCTGTTTTGCTTCAAACAATGTTCCATTCAAAGTATGACTCAACTCTTGGGGCCTGATCCAAAGCCCACTAAAGACAATGAGAGTTTTTCCATTGACTTTAGCAGCCTTTGGATAAGGGCCTTGATCGTGATCCTGAAAGCCTGACTTCACATGAGAAAGCCTACACGCAAAAAGAGCAAATCCAGAAATCCTTGCTGAGATTTTACCCAATCCTTTCATAGGTAAGTATTCCAAATATGCCAATGAAGCCAATTTAGGCCAATTGCTCGCTATCCTGAACTTCGCATAATATTTGATGATCACAGAAATTGATAAGGATAAATCCTTTGGTCCTACACTCCTGCAGAACTGCTTCTGTTTTGCAGAGATGCTAAACTGTTTTTCTTCCATCTTTATTTTATCTAGTGTTGTCAGAATGTAATTCAGGAACCATTTAGTACAGACTTCAGTACATGCTATATATATACAGTTCAGGTTATGGCCTCAGGTCCAGTTATACCTAAACGTGTTGTCTTCATTACAGAAAGTTAAGGTGTTTGAACTGTAGTGTAGGTAAAATAAGTAAGACCACTGCTTTCACATGCTGTTTTTGTGGGCCAGGATGTTTTTAGTAGTATGTATATTACCTTTTTTGGCCATTTTGGAAGACATAACTAATTATATTTGAAGGAGATTTCTTTAAACCCCAGCATTCACCCATAAAAGAAGCAAAGCATCATCTGGGCTTTGTGGCTTCTCCACATAGGCTGTATGTATTTTCATAGCAAATACCATCTGAAAACATTTAAAAAATTTCTAGACATTACTCTCTATATAAACATACTGTCCAACCATAACTCTTTGACTGGGCAGCTATCTATTGAGGCACCTCACTTATCTACATACAGCTGGAGAGCTGTCAAAATCCCTTGGATGCTACTAATCACAGACTCGACTCAACATGTGTTTTTTTTTTATGCCTGAGAAAGTTTTTCATACAAATATTGTTAGCTCTTTTCTTCAGTGTATATTAACTGGTACATAAATAATAATTGATTGTCCTGGTGGAGTCACAGCACACAAAAAAGAACGCTTCTGCTCATATGGTTTGTATTAACTTCATAAGGGAAACACAGTATATGGGGATTTTTTTGTTTTTATTTTTCTGCTTGTATGTCTACACCCTGGCTGCTGCCCACAGAATTATTTTGGTCAACACAGAGAATGATACAGCCTTGATATGAATGGGGTCCAACATGACTCAGAGCACAAGTAATACAGTAAGGAGTGCTAATGAGGGGAACGGAGACAGAGCAGCTTCTTTACCTCCACGTTGAATCCTACAGTAAATCTACTTCAGTGATTTCTGTCATAACTTTACCTTGCATGCTGTCTCATTTTAAGCACAGCCAAAACGTCAGATTGCCTTACAGGACTGAATGCTCAGGATCCATCCATAAATGTTATTTCCCAGGATAATCCTTGACTTTTGTTTGGGTCTGTTATTTCCCACTTAATACCCACAGCTTTTTAATTAGTTATTATTATTTCATATTATATTTGAAAATTTTAAGAGTCTCTTAAGAAGCAGAAAAGGAAAAATAATTAAAGAAAAATGTAGAGAATAATCCAAATCCAGTGTGACTTTGCAGATGTGACAGACATTGATTCTTGCCCTTGAGGAAGCAGACAGGAAGCTGTGGTGGGCCAGAGCTCTCAGCCATCATTTGACTGCAAAATATTCCCTTAGGATTAACTTTGTAATATACGATCACACAAAACCCATCAGCAGCTCCTGCACGCAAGCTCTGTGACGTATCCTGTACTGTTGCTGCTGTGCTTACGCTGGGATGGTATTTTACATTATTTTGATGCCAGTGTAATACAATGGATACTTTTAAATGGATTTAAGAACAACCACTGACCTGCCACATGACTTTGGGCAAGTGACTTGTGTGTGTTGATTTTATTCTTTGATATTCTTTCAGACCTTTAGTTCCCCTTCTAATCATAAACAAAAGTATGAACAGTGATGACAAGAAAAGGAAAAGATGCAACATGAGCACTATACATGAAGAGTGAAGGTAATACAACACAACCAATTTTCAGATGGCATCTGCACCCAGCCTTGGTACAAAATCAGACTAATTTTATACATATGCCTTCTTTTGCACCCAGTTTTGTATGATTAGCTTGTTTGGTTTGCTAGGTAACTTCATGCACTGTCACTCCAAGTAGAAAAGTGCAAGACCAAACTTCAGCTTTAGGGTGGACAATCATTAAAAATAATCAGAGATTAAGACAGCACTCTTACCATTGACACTGGTGAGTGCTGAGTTCACATAATGGTGGCAGTATTACATCCTAATTGGTACAAGATTTCATATACTGTACTAAAGACTTAACTACTGCTTACCATCATTAGACTTAGGGTCATGCACAGACAGTTCTTTGGATGCCCAGTCTCCTACTCAATGGTCTACACACAGTGAGAGCTAGACATGTTGCTTAGTATCTGTAAGATATCCAGATCACACTATTGGTTTAAATTCAAGCTATCTTTCAAAATGCAGCTTTGAGACTGAAAAGCCACTCATCACGAAGAGAGGACCTGTAATAACAGAAATGGGAAGACAGGAAGAAGAGACTGGAAAGCACAAAGGCTCTACCAATGACTCCTAGTGCTTGACTGACCCTAGCCTGAGCAATCCAAGATGGGTGATTTGATTAGAAAAAGGGTGGTAAACAGGAAAAGAACATGGAAGGAAAAAATAAACATATAGGGCTGAAAGAAGACTGATACAGAAATTCCATGTGCTGCTTGCTGTTAATAGTTAGTGTCTGTGTGACACATTCACACCATAGCAGGGTGGGTGGGGCTGGGTTTTGATCCTTGCCTGATTGACGTTAATGACATTCTTCCAATGGCTGTGGCTTTCCTCATACCACACCCAGGAGGGGTCAGAGGCAAATTCCTCCTGAGTATTAATGTGAAAAAAAACATATTTTTTAGTCAAGTTTTTAAATGATGCCAGGTGTTTGCTCTGGTTGCCTTAACGAGTCTAGCATCGTCAAAGCTCAGCCTGCACTACCCAGCAATGAACCTACAACTCAGCTCTTAAGACTGCATCCGCTATCCATTTTTAATCCACTTCCAGCTACTAAAATGATTGTACTCATCTCTATGATATTGCCTCTTAAGCAGTGGAAGACAGCAACATCTGTGAGTGTGGATCCATGCCCAACATAGTATTGTCAATTGTGGTGTTTATTTGTGTTGCCTAGAAGCCCCATTAACAGATTGGGATTGTCTGTGACAGCCATGAAACAAAAGCGTTGCACTTTCCATGGAAGGGTTATTTACCCCTGTTGCTTTTGTTCTGTCTGCCATGAAAAGCCTTACTTTCTGCCAATGAAAATAAGAACCAAAAATCAAAAGCGGCAAAGGTCTGCTGCCTTAAATACAGCAGGACTGTTGGATCTGAAGCAGTCACTGAGCAAAGCTGTCAAAGCATTCTGCAAAGCTGAAACCCTCTAACAAGCTAAACCATGAGCTTCTGAGCCCAGTTCCTGAGACCACAGCAAAAAAAAGAATCATAGCCTCTTAAGAGAGAAGTCTTTCTTAAGAAGAATGCCATACAAATGCACTGCTTACTTTGAAAGTGAAAGTCAACATTTTCTGATGCTGTGTACCTAAACAAGAGGTCATGCTGCTGTCCTGAACACTCAACAGAGCCCAGAAAAGGTAATGGCAAGTGTTAAACATCAGATTTTGTGAATATTGGAATCTTTTTTGTGTTAGGCCCTTAATTTTAGGAGTTCTAAATTATGAATAGATTCATGCCACATCTAAATTCTATACTGCCAATGAATCTAGCAAAATCAACGTGCTGAAGACTTCAAGAGGCAGTTTCATAACAGCTCGATAGGAAGTCTGTGAAATCTGTATGCCGTGATACTCACGCTAGCCTCATTGCTGTACCCGTGGCAAGGCTGGTGTTTGCATGTTCTGTCCTATTCTCTTTCCCAGCCTTGCAATCTCTCAGTAGGATCAGTAATAGCCCTGTGGAAGCAAAACGCAGACCGGCCTGGATTGTTCCAATGTCTGCAAACGCGTGGTGCAGCTCCGTGGGGAGGACGAGGCATGTCTTCCTCTTACCTACCTTGCACACACCGAGGCGATGGCTTAGCCCACACCTGATCAGAAAGCAGGTGGGCTGCTGAACGGGCAGCGTGCACTGCCTCAACTGGTGCTCCTCATCCCTCACAAAGAAAAGTTATGGGCACTTTTAATCAGGGATGTGGTAATTACCAAGTTCCACTAACACGGAGCCCTGCACAGACCACAGACCCCCATCATGTAGACCTCAAGTGTGAAATCATCTCATACTGACAGCACATCGTTACGGATATACACAATTCGGAATCTTTCAGGTATAGAAATTCCTCCAGGGTCTGAAAACCTGGCTAAGGGTGGGTACAGATCTATTTATAACAAGACAAATATTTGCTGATGCATGTGTAAACGCAAAAAAAAAGGGAAGGCAAATCCTTCAATGAATTAGAATACATTCTGAACAAGTGAGATTAAATAGTGAAATACTTTCATATGAACGTTCTGGATTGACTTCTTAGAACTTATCTTCTAGAACAGAGATCCAAATTAGTCTTTTAACTGTCTGCCTACTCCCAAATTTTGCAAGAACATTTTTTTCTTTCTTTTTTCCTTTCCCTGGTGACCCAGTCACACATATGTGTTCTCTCAGGATTACAACAGTGACTCCTTCTCGAGGATGGCTCTATTCTTCACTTCACATCAAGGCTGCAAGTTGAGACTCAGAATGCTAATCATGCAAACAAGAGTAACAGAACAATCAGCCGCTGCACATCAGCAGCTGAGGACAAACACCAGACACCAACGGGCTTCAAAAGACCAGAGTCCTAAAATGCTTAAACACTATATATTTCCCTTAGCATAGTCCTCTGAGGTTGCAATCTTTTCTGAAACGAAACATCTTCCCACAGAATGTGCTCTTTATCTAGGTCAGGCCTTTCCAGAGGGAAGTGGGGATGGGGCACAGGTTTTCACTAGGCACTGGGGTTCTCACTGCCACCAGCCAACCTCAGCAGTGCCACGTGCCTGACAATGCACCTTCTGGGCAAATCACTCCAGTAAGCAGCTCCCTGTGTTTTCAGATACACTACGTTAGTTACTGGTCAGTAAATTACACTAAAAAGTAATGCTGGAATTTTTTGGCCATGAATATATTAAAGAGGAAAAATTATTTATTACTATTAGTTCTATGCCAGCAAGATCTGCAGAAAGACCGGGGACCACAAAATGACAATCCACGCACACAGGCAGTAATAAGGAAATCCAGGTGGCTTTGCTCACCATGTAAAAGGACATGCTAGCAGAAAAAGGCAGGAAAGCTCATGGATTGTTATCCTCAGGTTATAGCTAAGGGGAATGAAGCACTAAGAGTTAAGTATACAGGAACAGGATATTGTGTCTTTGAACAGCCTACGAGTTTTCAGTTGTGCTCACAGGGGTTGAGGTTTCAGAAGAGCTATTTACAGAGAGGAACCAGAGCGTGGACTTGTAGTGTCTTCAAATTGTTTTTCTCATATGGGAAGGAAAGACACAGCACACCAAGCAGGTAACCCAGGAAGTCTGTGACCTGAGTGGGTTTCCAGCTCTTCTGATACACTCTGAAGTGTCTGTACCACGAGACAGTATTGATCTTCGGGGCCCAGTCAGACACCCTGCTTGCCGTTACAGCAATGTGCTACGTAAGCCTGGAAACAGAAAAATATCACACCCAACCCATACTTCCTTAGTGCAGCTTTTCCTGCATCTTATCATCTATCTTCTTTGATGGAGTCACTTATAAGCTGCATTGACTTTGGGAGTCTGTGAGCTGCCTCTTCCCATTGCTTTGCAAATCTGAGTCAGGCACACAAACAAGGGAGACGGGAAAAAATAGAAAGGGAGAAGTGGTTAAGGCATTCCTCTGTGACGCAAAAGGCAGTGATGTCAGAATTCAGAGACCACAGACACCTCTGCCAAAATGAATGGGATTCCAGCAGGCTCCAGCTGGTCTCATGGTTTGTGCATTCTGCGTTGTTTCCTGGATACCAGCAATTCCCAGCTGTAAACTGAACAACCATTAACCCCTTCCCTCTTGTGGGTTTCCAGACAGTCACTCACCGGGGAGGTTTTTCCCTTGCTGGTAGAAGATTCCAACATTTCATAATCGAGCATCTTGTATGAATCAATGGTTAGTTTAAAAATAACCCCTTGACCTGAACTGTCTGGGAGAGCCATCGAGAACAATGAAAATGAGACACTTTTACACAAAGCGATGTTTCTTATCTGATCCCTCAACTGCATCCTGGTGGCCTTGAGTTCAATTCCCCATTTACTCATGGGACTTGCCACTTTTTCCATTTTTCCAGGATCTTATTTTTCCCTTCTTATTTTTTTCCCCTTTTTTTCCCTGCCCCTTCAAGCCCATTTTTTTCATCATATCTCTGCAACAGAAGATAAGACATGACTCCAACTCTGAAGTTACAGTGGGAATACATCTGAAACCCTGGACCTGACACACAACTCCCAGAAATTTTTGTGAGGGAAAGCATCCAAATTCTTAATCTAGTGCCTGATTCCCTCTTGGCACAAACTGAAAACCTAATTTTGGATCTCAAAACCCTGAACTTCCCGAAAGTAAAAATCTAGGCATGGATTTTTTTTGGCTGAGGTAGCCCTCCCACTGCTGGGAGTGACCAAGAATCTGAACTCAAGCCAGACCAAAATAACCAAACATCTTAATTATTAATCACTATTAATCAAATTGAATTTAAGTTGCAAGGGCAGGTCCCACTGCTCTTCTCTCTGGGTACTGACTGAAAGAATAGAGAGACAATGAAAAATGTAACTCGGACTGCAACATCCCAACAAACCTCATCAGCTGGCAAGCACAACGTATGTGGTACTTTGAAATGTGTTTTTGCTGTGCATCAAAGTAGTGAAAGGACAAATACATATAACAACAGGGCAAGTTAAAAATATCATTATTACATTTTTCAACAGGAAGGGGATACACTTGTCCAAAACCTAAAAATTCAAGTAGCTCTGTAAGAGCTCAATTCCGTTTCTAGCCTGATAAGTGCAAGCTGCTGCTGCTGTCAAACTAGGCCTTGATACGTTCTGGGTAACTTATCCAACAAGGAATGTGGGTCAGTGATTCACAATCAATAAGCACCACTCTCCTCCTTCAGACAGTCTCTCCATGCCCCACAGCAGCGTGATGCGCCGAAGGACAGGTTGTCCCGTCAGCACCGCAGGGCACCATCCGGGCAGCCAGGCTCACCTGTGCCTGCCCCCTGGGTAACCAGCTGGGAGCACAACCAGGGAAAATGCTGGAGTCCTTTCACTGCCTCTCCAGTTTTGAGTTTTTATGGCTTATGTGTTCAATATTTTCTCTACTAAGGTGAAAATTGCTAGTTCTTCATGTGGCTGGGAGAGTTCAACCTTAAAAAAACAGTAACACGAAATGTGCAGAAGTTGATCCTGCGACCTCATCTTCCTCAGCATGTGGTTAGGCCACCGCACCCGTGGCCAGATCCCCATTCGTGAAACGGGCCTCGCGGCCAGCAGCAGTGTGTCACAGGACAACATCTGCGGAAACAGAACACAAAGACTGCCATTCTGGAGCCCTGCAGAGTGCCTCTGCCACCCGCTCCCCGTCCTTCAGCAGGCTGCAATGCACTTAAGGCTTACTCCATGTGTTCCTGTTCCAATCATAAAATGCTACGCAGTTGCCCATTTGTAAGACAAGAATCATTAGGCCTTACTCTGTAGAACATTTGGTTTCTCCCTGCACTACTGCATGGATGTATTATTTACCACAAGCTCAAGTAGTGTACTTCCAGTCCCTCAGGTCCCCTTCAGAAATAATAAAGGTGAATTGTCCCTCAGTGAGAAGAGAGTGATATGAGAAAGGTCAGTGAGCTTAGCAAAACGAAGAGTGAAAAAGTATAAGATTTCTATAAATACATCAAGGGGAAAACAGGAAATGAAGATAGTGAGCAGTTTAAGCTAAACATTACTGCTGGTGCAAGAGCAAACAGACATCAGCTGACTACTAGTAAACAAAGGCTGAAAATTAGAAGGCTGACAGCCACTTGCACAGTCTGATCCTATGGCTGTCGAACATGGGAGCAGCAGACAAAAACCCCAACTATAGAATAAAACTGTTAAGGCAACAAGAACAATGTCATAACATGGCACTTCGGAGAAGACGCTTGAGTCAACATCCCAAGCTGTCCATGGTAGGCCTGTATGTCTGAAAGTTTCTCCTTAGCTGCTCTAGCATAGCAATCAAGCATTTCGCCTTCATTCCACTTGCAGTAATGTTTTCATTTCTGAGACCAAAGAAGAAGAGGAGAGGTTGCGTTGCAGTTCAGGGTCTGAGACATGAAATGGTCAGCCAGTTTGGCTTCTGTTCCCAGCTCCTCAGTCTCTAGCTTCTGGCCTGATCCTTGATCATCCCGCTTTCACCCATTTTTACTCAGTTTAAACCAGGTAAGAGTTAAAAATGTACACACATCCTTATTATTTGTACTGTAGTAGTGCTGTAGAGCCCAACACTACATTTCATATGGAATACAATGCCCATCCTCCAAAATGTTTATTACTAGGTATATTTAACAAGCAAATATTGGGAGTAAACACAAGTCAAAAGAATTTGATCCTGATCAGTGTGATGAAGCTGCCTTATTAGTTTTGAAAAGGTCTGTGGGACCTTTGAATCCCAGAAAAGTGACACCATTAATACAGGCTAAATGATCTCTATAGGGCTTAAAGATGCACACATATGGCACTAATAGTAAACAATTAATATTAATTTTATGAAATACAATGCAAATAGCATACAAATATGAATTATAGAATTATACAATAATTTAGGTTGGAAGATACCTCAGGAGGTCATCTGCTCCAACCCCTCATTTGCAGCAAGCCAGCTTGAATCAAACTCAATAGAACAGACCTTGAACAAGGAAATCGTGCCAGAATCGGTCTTTTTAAATTCTACCATTTAAATTCTACCATTCTACCATTTCTACAAGAAAGTAGAGTCCTGCATGGCCTCAGCAAATCCAGAGCCAAAGTTTCTGTGATATGCCTGGCGATATTCTCCCAGACCTCTGGGTTTCCCAGCTATGTGGAAATGAATTTAATTTGAGTCTTGCTCTTAAAATCATTGGTTGTCCTATGGTAATTATCAACATGGCACCCCATAGGAAGATGCTGAAAAGGCCGGTCAGATTAGTTATATCAAGCTGCATTAAAGAGCAGCCAGCCCTGCACACCATTATTAGTCACAGCAGAGATTAAACAAACCTGCTTGGCCTCTTTCCCCTTTGCTTTGTACTGATGTTCACAGATAAACCCATGCGGGAGAAGCTGGAAAGAACTGAATGTCCTGTGGGTGCTGTTATCAAGACCAGGGAGTGAACAGTGAATAACCACTCAGCAAGTCACCTTCTAAGTTTAAAAAGCAGCCTGTTGTTTTAAAGTATGTTAGTCATCAATAAATGGGCTGGAATGTTCTCCATTCCATCCGTCCCCCCTCTGCAGTCTCCCTCTGCTGGGATTAGCTAGCTGGTTTTCCTTCTGCTTTTTCAGAGAACAAAATCTTTTGCCTGTTTTTAGAATCTCACTTGTGTCATCTTGTTTGGAAAGCTAGCATATATTTGTTCTAACATGTGCTTGTTCTTTTCCTTTGAAATGTAAGCTCTTGAGACAGGGGCTTTTTTTCAAGCAGTATTTGCCCAGCGCCAGCATGACCATCTTCATCAGAGCCTGCCTCCCTTCCTGGACTGCAAACAGCAATTCCCTGTCATGCAGTGTTTGCTCCCGTGCTTCTTCACAACTGGAAATAGACTCAACTCCTGGCAGCGAGAACCCGATCAGAAAAGACCACAATCCAGTCCAACCCCATAGAGGTGTCTCAGGAGCTTTGTGGCAGATGGAGCTCTCCTGACTGCCCTTCTCTGTCCGTTCTCACTGGTGGGCAAGGATACGCTTCCCAATGCAGCACACAGTCATATTTTTTCGTGTTTCAGTTATTTACAAACAATAGCGCACATGACCTCCTCACAAGTGATTGATTAAAGCCTCTCTTAAAATGTGGGTTCAAAACTATAAAGAACGTCAATTTCTGGAATACAACCAAAGTGTCCCCAGAGAGCAAAACAGACACCACCCCAGCGCAGTGCCCTAACTCCAGAACAGGGATTCCACAGAACATCAGCTCTTCTAGCTCTGTTTCATTGTGCCTTCTACTCCTCAGCAGTAACACTTCCTGGTCTTCCTTTTCTTTGCAATTTTCTTCCCTTCTGACCTTTCTTCCAGTTCAAGGAATGAGAAGCTAAAGACTCATTTTTTCTGTGCACTACTAAGATGTCAAGATATCTCATATTGTTAGTAATTACTATTATTAATCGTCTATAATTTTAGAAGTACGGGTGGTTTGCTTAGCAAGTATGAAACATGGAATCTTTTGGGACAGTGGGAGGTGAACACTAGAAAACATCACTACTCACAGCTCTTATAACATCAGGGATAATTCTTCAGAATAGCTTCTCATCAACACTGCAAGCACTGATTTGCCAGTTTAGGCACAGCATTTGACTCCAGTTTGATCTCAGGATCTCCTCCTGTTAGGGAAAATGCCACCACTGCCCTCTCCTGTTCTTTCCTTGTCTTCTGTTTTCATTCCTTCTTTTCCTATCTTTTTGTTAACTCAAGACCTACAGTTTTCTTATGGATGTAACACAGAAGAGCACCTAGGAATTTTTTGTGCCCTCTTCTTTGCTGTATTTAGAAGCCCTCATGGCACAGATTGTCTCTTTTCTGCATTTGTTTGTTCAGCACCCAGCACAAGAGATCTTGCCAGGGGCACTGACTACCAATATAACATCCACTCCTCTGACTACAGCACAAGCTGCTTGGCTTTCCAGCTCTCACTTCTCACTAATGTTAAAATAAGTTAAATGATATAAAATAGGCAGCATCAGGTTGTTGTTTTTCTGGTATTTCAGACCAGTATCTACTTCCGAAAATCTCTTTACTAGACCATGGAAGAAATATGGGCAAGGCTATGTATTTTCAGGAGCAAGAAGAGCATTCTAAGGGTGAAGACAAGTTTGGGATAGCACCCCCTTTCCCACTGATCCTTGAAGATTTGGGTCTCTGCTGATTAGTTTTGCTGAGAAATTTATTGGTATGAAATCTGCAGCAAGAGAGACTGATAGCACAAAGTCTGAAAAAACACAGGCTGAATGTGCTACAAAATCAGAGTTCAACAAATGTGCAAGAATATAGGCAGTGATCACAGACCCAAGTAAGCACACGAACAGCTAATTCTGACTCCATGCATGGACAAAGTATCTCAGCTAAACAAAATCAGGGAATCCCAAGTAAAACTAAGCACAGAACAGCACACATGTAACACAGAGCATATGCTATGCCTGCCCAATGGCTGTTCTACGAGTACACAAGTCTCAGACTCATAACTTCGTTGCAGAGTTGTTATTACACAGAGAAAGGCTAATGGGAATAATTAGGAAAATATTAATCAAGCATAATATAACCAGAGCCGCATTTTGTCCTTCATAAAAGGAGACACTTAGCATTTTAGTCTAGCCTCCTCCAAAATGGTTGAGAAATAGCAGATTTCCCACATTCCACTGCTATGACATTGACCGATAAAACAAAAGATATGGATGTAAAGAATGTATGTAAAGATATGTTCCTTCTGCCTGCGAAAGGCTGGACATCATCATGCAAATGTTACTTCACGCTAGGCCAACTGGAGGTCAAGATATATTCTGAACATCCCATACTGTAAGAAGTCATCTCACCTGAAAAGTACGAGTGCATTTAAGCAACAATAAGCTATTTATGTTGATTCCCAATTTCATAAGCAGGAGTTTATACGGAAGAAAAATGTTGAGAGACCATTTCTCAGAACATTAACACGAAAGCTCAATATACAGACAGACAGGAGAGGAAGGCTACTTTCCTATCCATGTTTTTGGGAATGAGAAGGATTCAGAACACTACAGATGGCATCTGGACATGAAGTCCACACATCTGGGTGCAGAATACATCACCACCATACTGGGTCAAACTATTCTCTCTTTTATGGATTCAGAATGGATTTTAAGTCAGAGAACAAGGAATGGAAAACTTTCCCGTTTCCTTAGGGGAACCTTGTCATCCAGGTTTGGTTGAATCACAACTGTATGAAAGTCCATCTCAAAGGCAGTGTGATATTCTGTGCCATTTTAAAGGGAAACTATAATTTGAAGTGGACCACTATGTGAATATTCTCAGACGAAGATAGAGTCATATGATACAATCCTAAAGAGCTGCCTGTTTCTGGAGATTAACAAATTGTTTTTACATCACTAGGTGATATATGAGAAGGGAAGAGAACAGTGATTTTAGATATAATTCTTCGTGACTTTGTGACTTATCTCACTTTTACCTGATATCTGTATCTTGTAACACCTCCATCACATCTCAGATCTTGCACTCCGTGTGTGGCTATTTAGCTGTTTACATACTGACGTAAAAACCTATGGCTATGGAAAAAGATAGCATTTTAAATAAGGAATCAGCTAAGCTGATTTTCTCCCTGCTTAATTCTTGCAGCGAGAGACAATGAAGTCACTAGCTTGCTATAAACACCACTACGACATCAGAAGGTAGACAAATTCCTCAGGTTGGCATGTACTCTATCCTATCAAGTGTCCACGTCACAGTATCAAATTCTCCCTCAGGTACAGAAGCATCAGAGGTGATCAGATTCAGAGGATATGCTGAAACTCCCAGCCATCCAGCACGTCAGCCTCCAGCCCAACAGAAGTTTCTCTGAAGTAGATTTATAGGTTCAAACGTTGTAAGAGCCAGAAGGGGATATTATGATCCCCTAATTTGACCTCAATACAGAGGCTGTAATTCTTCTTAAGCCTAAACCAAAGCACATATTCTTGAAAGATATCTAATCTCGTATTAAACATTCAATAACTGGTGAAGACACTGCTGTCCCTGATAAACAATTACATCATTTAATTACTTTCACTGCTAGCAAGTTCTATATTACTAATTTGAGATACTTTTTTTTTTAACTTTTGTTTCTAGCACAGAATCTCCTTATATTTTTGTCTGCATGACTGAAATGTCCTAATTATTGAATGTCTTTCATCTGCAGGTATCTACACAGGGTAGTCAAGTAATTTCTAAAATCCTTTCTTCGAAATGAATTGAACCAAAACTTGTTTACCAATTACTGGACTGTTTTTGTCTTTTCAATTTCCCTTCAGGATTTTTGCATACTGTTTTGAGTAAGACCACCAGAACTAGACACTGTGTTTAAATAACAGTATTATTAACACAGAATAATTCTGGTTTTTCTGGGGTGGACTAAGAGCTTTGTAAGTCCATACACAACTGTGTTACTTAAGGTGACAGCCTGGCTCTTTGGCCACTCACTTCCTGATCCTGTGTGTTTAAATTATGTTGTTTGGGGGAGTTTCTTTCTATTTTTTTTACTCTGACTTTTTTTTTGTGTGTTATGAAAAGAGGCTCTTCATGAAAAGTTAGAACAAGAACAATCTCCCTTGGCTTCCCTCCAGTTCCTGGAGGTAAAAGCATGACAAGTAGTGTTATTCCATAAAACTGACAAATAATCTTTGCCAAATTTTTCCCAATTAAAGCCTATCAATCTTTACAATGAAGTCCTTTATTCATCCATAAACAAAGTCCAATTATATTGTGCTAGGAAAAAGGAGGGGCAGGTGCTTCTACATTCAGAACATGAGCACTAGTAAGATGGAAAGGCTTTTTTTTCTTTTTTTTTTTTTTAACTGACTTACTCTTTGTATGCCACAGCTGTCTTGTGATAATGATAACTCTGGATAACTGACCAAGGAGTCAGTGACAAATTTTGATGATGCCCATCACCCAGAAGCATGCAACACCCAATCATTTCTAGTGTGGTCTTCTCCAGAGGAATTTCTGGCACCTTATATAGCCAATATCTGTACAAAGAACAAATGAAAATGTCAACGGGGCAGTTAGAAATTTCTCCTGCTTCCCGAGCTCTTCATCACACAGTTGACTCATCGTTGTCTTCAGGATAGATGACAATGCCTGTCTCACTCTACATCCTGCCTCCCTCATTAAGACTTAGAAAATTAAAAGGAACAATCTTTAGAATCAGAGCACCAGCTTTCACACTGCAATCAGAGTACAAGGTAAAGACTACCTATTTATCTGAGCAGCCATGAAGAAGCTGAGCGCTGTCAAAGTATTTCAGGGTTTCTAAGGCAAGACTTAAGTTAAGCTCAAGTCTGTGGACAGTGCTGAACTTGCATCGCCAGGATTATCTTCATGTAAATGGCATGGACTTGGCTCCAAAACCTATGGCTACAAAAGGCAATTTTTGGTATTCACTTTCGCAAGAGCTTAGTTCTTTGCTCCAAACAGTGACAGCTCATTTGCCATGCTGATAAATGGTCTTGATCTATGGCTGTCTAATGTGCAGGTCTCCTACTGGATGGATATTTTGAATACAAACTGCCTTCTGAATCTGGTCCAGGAGACACAATTGTTTGCACTGGGACACTGTTGACCATTGTCTTTGTCTCTTACAAGATTCCTACACTTTGTTTTCTTTCCAAGACACAAACAAAAACCCAAACAAAATATTCCTTCGAAAAAATAGTTCAGTAGCTTTTCAAAACTATAAACTCCGGGAGAGTGAGGGAACCAGACCAATTAAAAATCAAGCCCTCCTAAGGAGATGGGCAAATTTTGCTGTAGAAATAGATAAGCCTGTGGATAAGCCTCTGTGTGCAGCAGTACTCAGTTGACATTTATGTTATCCTGACTATCCTTTTGTTACCCAGACTACCCAGTAATTTCTTTACATATCATTGTAATTTAGAGTTCATTTATACTATCCAACAAGACAACATCCAGATGCTGAATGAAGGCGTAGTTCATTTTTCCTCTTAACACATACACAACTCTTCGTGTATATAATGAAAGCCAAGAGAGTTTTGATCAATGTCAGTAATGAAATACATCATGTTTGTGTGTGTATATATGAATGCTTATTTGGCATCTTTTGCCCAAGGGTCTTTATAAAGATCTTCCCATCCAAGAAATGGGATATAAAAGGGTTGCTTACATCACTCAAAATCAACAGTAAAGAATAAACTTGTACATTCTGATAACTTTGCTGCTGGCTAATTCACTAAGCAGTGCTGTATGTCAGTTTTCAAAGCAGAACAGTGGCCTTACTTCAAATAATGTAAAGATAGTTTCAATCCAAAGTTAGTTTCACCTGTTCAGAAGATTCAGATGAAATATATTATCACAGGATATGTTACTTATTGGATAGAGAACATCCTAAGCCATATGAACACTAAGGCAGAATCCTGATCCCAGGTCAAATGTTGAAGTTCTCACACATTTCACTTGCGACAAGAACTTACCCCCGTTCCACCTCTGTTGTTTAACTTTGGACTAACATTTAATCCATCTGTATGTCAAACTGTCCATCTGCTTACAAGTTAGACGAACTTGTTTATCCTTTGACGATAGTCTAAAAAAGTTGAAATCCTTCAGTTTAGAGAAGACTGAGGGGGGATATGCTAACCCTTGATTACAAATTACTGATTACAAAATCAGTTACATGGTGGAAAAGCTCAATATATAGCTATTTTTCACCAAATCCCAGAACAAAAGAGCTGAGAGATGCTTGAAAATTAAAACAGGTCAATTAAAAAACTACTTCTTCGCACAGCAGGTAGTGAATTTCTGGAACTCAATGCCAAAAGAAATTGCAGAACTAGACAGTATCAGCGGGCATGAGAAAGGGTTAGACAAATTCAGGAACAGCAGGACCATTAACAGACGCTAAACAGAGATGTTCTCTCTACCCTCGCTAAAACAGCAGTTCTAGATGCCTGGAAAAATAAAGGAAATGGACTTCAGAATGAAGAAATGGGAAATGGAATCAGAAAGTGGCCAGGCTCATGGCTTCCTCTAAAAATCATCTCCTTCTCCAAACCATTGGACTGGCCCAGGAGGGTGTTTATTATGCTCAAATGTCATTGTTCTGAGGTTATTTATTAAGCACAATATATCCCGAGAATTTTGTATTCTAGTTGTCATATTTTATGTGTAACATTTATTTCAGTGAAGATAGTTCCATTTTGAAATTATTATTATGTAGTTATGAAACTTTTTGTGACTATCTTCTTTTCTGTCATTGAACACGATCCACCACTCTACTAGTACAGACCATGATTCATTTGGTCTGTGCTTCTTACGAGTCTTATTTTAGTTGCTTGGTTGTTACTTGGCTCTGATCCACTGGGATTAGATTTGATTACAGGACTAATACACTGGATAACTATAACCTGTCACATAAAACAACCATTCACTCTGACATTGCTGGTGGTGTATTTTTTACCAGCTTATTGAAAAATTACAGTGCATTTTTTCTCAATTTGTTTTTTATGTATCATATCGTAAAAGGAAACATTACATCTCATGTGCTATTAAAATGAAATTCTTTTTCTAAATTTCTCCTTTATATTCAGAAATAAAGTTAATTCACCACAAATGGAAAATGCTCAGTGTTTCTAACATGCAAAGTCACATGTTGATATTACATACATCAAAATCAAAATTTCCTGAGTTACTATGGGACTAAAGCTGAGATTTGCGTGCTAGCCCTCTACATCTGGAACCACACATCTGGGAGACAAAATTAAAAACACAAGTTAAGCAAGTTGTAGCTTCCCAGCTATGTAGCTAGAATTTCCAAAGCGACAGGATGTTGTGGTATCTCCCTGAAAGCTGTCCTCACCTTGATGATGAATTACAGTTCCTGTAATTTTTGGCCACATGGCATCATGTGATCCCATGATGTCCATAGCTTCACCAGGATAATTACAGTAGGATAATGCAGCTTTGCTTCTGCTGACTACAAAAAAAAAAAAACACAACCTACAAACCAATCACTGGTTTAGAATATGCATTTCGGCATCTACTACACATGGCATTTGTGTGACTATGTTTCTCTGTCTAAGAAACTAAATATAGATTCAAATGCAGTGGGTACTTTACTGAGGCAAAATAAAAGTGTCCTGGATAAAAAATGGCAATGGAATTGCAAGCTGTTCCCACTGATACAGTTGCTTCTGCTCCTACTGGGTGAGTAAAAGCAATAGGAAACGGGAAGTGATGAGATAGCTCGTACATTGCTCATGGCATCATGGCAAGAGTTTACATACATTATCAGGATTACAGACAACAGGACTAGGCTTTCTTTTTTTTTTTTTTTTCTGAGAAAAACTAGAAGAGGAAATGAAAGGGATTGTGTATTAATTGTGTTTAAAAAGTGATTAGTTGTGTATTTACTTACGTTAGCAAAAGTCTAATAACCTGAGTTACCTAATACAGAATCTGACCACTCAAGACAGTTTGTTGTTAAAAATGGAGTTACTTAGGAGCTACCACCCTAACCAACACATTGCTATAACCAAGGAAGGTGTTACACTTCATTACCCCTCATCAGGGCTCTGGGCTATGTAAAAGAAGTGGATCAGCCTAGATTGCCTTTGTCTAGGAAGTCACAGGAGGGGACGTCTGTCCTGAAATGAGAAGGGAATACTTCAGCAGTTTCGGTTTTGACAATTTACTTGGGAGCTTGAGCACTTTTACAACAGGACTTTGAAATGTGGGCCACAGACAGAGGTAGAAGGTTAGAGTTAACCACAGAATCCTAGCTCTTGGTATTTCAAGCTTCTTAGGTTTCATATTTTTACTATAAACAATACTGGTTTAGGAAAAAGTGATGCATTGTAGCAGATTGCATACCAGTGTGGAAGTTGGAAGATATGTAGGCTTATGCCCGCTTGTACCACTGAGCACAAGTGGACGAGTCTCTTCACCTCTCCAGCCCTGTTTCCTCTCCCAGTACTTTGGATATAAAGCAAATTGTCTCCTACTCAGTTCTGAACAACAACGAACCTGCTGAGGACAGATCCTCCCTAAATCAACTAGGGACTCACTGGCATCAGAGCACAACTTGCTAATTTTAATGCTAAAAAGATTTTGCTTTTCTGTACCTCTGGTAGGCCAGCAGAAGAGCTGCTCTCCCTACAGCAACAGGCATTGGACAGAGTTTATCCCAAACAGCATTTTGCAATCCAACACACATAAGCTTCCCTTTCTCTTGCCCAATAAAAACAAGCTCAAACTTCCCAAGGTTTGCCACTCTCACCAAAGCAAGGTGTTTGTACTGTGAATGTTTTCGTTTTGTACAGAATAATGTCAAGGCAATTAGGAAAGTAATGAAGTGCTACATTTTCCTTCATGAAGTGCTATATTCTCCTTTATGACATGCCATGTGCACTGTGGAGTGTCACAGACAACCCCATGAATAATTCCTACAGAGTTCCCATATGAAAACAGAATGTGAAAAGAATCTTTTCACCCCCCAGCACTCCGGGCAAGAGTAAGGCATTATTCAGAGAGGAAGCATACACATAAAAAAGTCAAGGGATATGGGGTTTAATCCTGTTTATGCCATAAACACTCAGTGTGACTTTGGAGAAATCATTTAAATGCCATTTTGTTTTAGTTTGTTACGGACTGCTCTGACAGCCAGTATCTGCTTGATTTGTTCCCGTTCGTGTGTTCTTTTCCTTTAAAAAGCAAGGCTCGGGTCTGAAGAAATCCTGCGGAGGGAGTGAGAAATTGCTTCTTTCCTTGAAGAGCAATCTGCCCTGGGAAAGAAGCCTCTAGACCAGAAGAAAGACCACGACAGACAAATGGGAGCGAGACAGCCCCAGCGAGGAGCAAGGAGCCCGCGGCTCGACGTGACAGCGGCGTAGAGCGAGGCAATTGAGCAAGGACCAGGCCTCGGTGCACTGGGAAGAGCCTGGAGGGGCCGTGCCCAGCCACTGGTCAGGGGAACTTGTCTACAAGCTCTTTTTCTTTCTGTTCTGTCTCAACTAATTATTTGGAGTTCTCTTCGTTTAAAAGGTTAAGGATGTTAATTCCTATTCTAACACAACGTGGCCTTTGGGGATTTCTTTTGTTCTAGCTAGCTCTGGGCCACTTGGCAGAAAGCTCAAAGCGCAGCCGCAATGCTAGGGTAAGTCGTGGGGCCCTCACGGGGCCTGTGGTAGCTGAGGGCTGCAGGTGGAAGAGCCTGGCTCCTCTCCCCCCTGGCAGGGCACAAACTCTCCGTTCTGCTCATTACCAACACCAGGACTTTGCATCACGATCAGAGTCCTCAGATTTGATTTCTTTTCTTTACAACTGCTGATTACTGCTGCTGGTTTCAAAGACGATGCAAAAACTGCAGCAGGTTTCTGATGGAGCTGAGTGGAAGACAGGCCAAGAGGCTGTGCGGGCTTTTTACAGCCTTCTGTCATGCTTTTCCTTTTCCTTTGCTCTTGAAGCTGACCGGTAGACTTCCACTAAAATGGCCCAGAGCATCCAGGTATGGCTAATTTTTTTTCCTTCTCTGTGACAGAAGGCACACCATTAAAAGACCTACCATAATTTTGTACTGTACCAATGCAAATAAAAAATAAATTTTTGAAAATGAGATCTACAGCTGATGCTAAAAAGCACTTGAAAATCAACTAAATCTGCATATGTAAGCTAGCTTTGATTCCAAGCATGAATTCACATTTAAGTGCCCACATGAAGTGAAGTCTAAACTTAGACATTTTAGGTGAAAGAACATAGGCTAGAAGGAAAACTTTTCTGAATGCATGAAATCAGACATGCTCGCTAAAAAAATTTGAAGCATATAATGTTGGACCACAAAACAGTCACAGCAGTTTACATATAAGGATGTATCCTGAAGCATAAAGGTGGTTTGTAATAATAAAAAGACAATCTGACATGTTGGCATTACTGATGCCAATGCCAAAAAAGTCATTGCTATATGAAATATCTAAAACAAACAAAACAAACAAAAAAAACCTGTATCTTGCCTATCCAAAGATAGTACATTATATGGCAGGAGCTCTGTTAGGACTGATGGTCAACCTCTTTTATTCACTGAATTGCTTCTTCTTTCCCCAGCTATAATATCATTCTAGCTGCTACAACTTTCTTATCCCAGAACTCTAACACAAAACAAACACGATTTTACTAAAAAATAAAAATCCTGTTGTGATAAAAGGAATTCCTGACATTCACTTGCCCCAAAGGAACCTATTTTGTTTGCCTAAGAGTTTATGAAAAGAAAATTGAAATGGATTCAACATGGACAAAGATAATTTCTAATTTGGGGTTAACTCAAAGGTTTAAGACAGCATGTAAGTATTTACTATGCGCTTAAATCTCACTGAAGTGAATTATATATAACTGCATTCTTAAAATTAAGCACATGATGTACTGCTGTCCTGAGCAGCTAAGTACACACTTCATTACTTTCCTGAATCAGGGCCACAGTCTGTGGGATTTTCTCTTTCATTAACTGATTCCTAACAAGGCACATACAGATAACTGAACCTTCCCCACTGACATATCTGTCAGCAGTTATGAAAACCAATGTGTAACACTTAGAACACCTGGGCAAATAATCTTTCATAGTAAAACACTTCAACTATATTCACTTTATGCACCACGTATGATTGTTTATTTGTTTTGGTGCTGCCCTGATTAAGGTGGAATCTTGCCATATACTACAAGAATCAGACTTTACCAGGTTAATTTTGTACTGAGAACTTTTGTTTATCCAGAATTGAACTAGCTTCATTGTTAAGTTCTTTTGGAACACCGAATGTTTTGTTTGGTGTCCTTTTAAATCACCATGGGAAGCTGTGTGCCACGGATACTTCATGTCGCAGGAATTAGCAAAGCTTGATAAGGTGAAGATTTGGACATACACAACACTACCGTCACCACGAGACACTGCTGTGTTATGGCTTTGTCAGGATCTTGACATAAACCAAGTGGCAGGTAGACTTAGAGAATTAATTTGGCTCCCTCAAATTATCTAATAAAAGACAGAAGTAGGAGTGAAGCTAAAAGCACATCGTCTCTCAGAGGTTTTGTTAATTACAGAAAAACATTGGTGGAAGGAAAGCAGACTGCAAACTTCTTGGGCTGCATCTGTCTGTCTCCACGTCCCGCACCAGCCCAGCCCCAGCCTGTACAAGTGTGTGCCTCTGCCCCAGAGCCATGACACGCATCCGGGTTGGGGATGTGCTGCCGAGTGCTCCTGGGCCAGCGCCGGGGCAGCCCTCAGATGGGGACCATCCACGTGCACTTGCTTGGAGGGAGTAGAGGACACCTGGTGGGGTGGAGAATGTGACAGCAGTGGCCTAATGCTCTCTCACCTGAAAATCACCAGGAGGAGGAAAGATGAGAGTGGAAGAAAGACGCCTGGGGTCTTGGGAATTGTTGGAGAGACAGAGACACTTCTCCTTTTGGACAGAGAGGTGAGAAGTTGGGCTGTGCTTCTACTCTCTCTCCCCCCCAGGCTCTCCCACCATCCCACCTCCGTCCCGAGCACAGCGGACACAAGCAGGCAGGCAGCAGTGTGGGCTGCAGGCACCAGGAGTGTCCGGGTGGGGGGATGTGATGATTCGCCTCTTGTTTGGCAACTGCTGTGTTAGATCACAGTTAATCTCCTGATGTCTCTATGGATTATTCCTCATGTAATTCCCAGAATGCTTTTTCGTAACTAGTTCTATGTTACTGTATAAAGAGATCTGCCACAACTTTCTTAGAGTAGTTAATCCTCAGTTTATAATCTGTCCTTATTAAGGTCTTTATCCTTGTTCATATTCATCTGTTAGTAACTCTACGGTTAAGGTCATTAATGTTATACTAAGTATCATACAAAATTAAGCTAGTGTTTTTTCTCCACTCCTGTAAGTGGTTTTGCTTTTATTCTATTTAATCCAATTTACGAGAACTTACTGCTTCAATACTACGATTGGAAGATACCCAAATAGTTTACTTGCACAGACTTCATCTGGAACTACCAAACCCTTAACTATCCCCACTTCCTCCTTCATGTTTAATTTACTCACATGTGACTGCCTCCCACTTCTTCTGAAGTTACAAGCCCAATTTTAATGGGAGTGGGATCTGTAGTTTAAATAACCACACAAGTTATCCTTTATGTAGTGCCACAGACATCACAGAGATCACACTGGAACTTCCATTTTTACTGCCACGTTTTCCTTTAATACAGAGACATCTGTACCTATTTCCTTTTCAATTTTAGATTTCACTGGATCTTGTTCTGTCCTCACCGACTGAGCCTAATCGAGCCCTCTATCTTAATAATATTCTTGATCTTGAGTCACTCCTAATTCAGTGCAGTTACCACTTATTATACATTTACAATAAGACCAGGCCATGTTTGCCCCAGTAACTGGTATAGATTTTGGACTGGTGTATCCATGCAGATAATGGCCTTTTTCCTGTTTGTCTGAGCAATTACATGCGGGACCTCAAGATGCGGATGGCAATACTGCATCAGCTATTATGCGTTGCTGAGAGAACGCTCGCCAAAAACTCGGGGTAGCTGAGCAGACACTTGACATCTTCCAGTCTGGGCGATGTACCAGGTCAGTTACTAAATCATGCATGTTGAACCATCATTAGGTTGTTTTCAGGAAAAATGATGTAAGGCCCAAAAATGCCACATGGCAATAAAGATTATGTTAATCCCTTAGTGTTTGGCAGGGGGGGAGTGCTATAAATGACGTATTAATATACAATGTTGGAAAATCCTGGTTTTCAGCAGGAAAGGATTGCAAAATCCTAAATCTGGTACTGACTCAGATTTTCAGCCAATTATACCAGGCAAGTCAGTATCCTTCACTGATTAACGGATGCTGTGCTTTGTGGCTGACTGGACTGCTGTATTTTCTGTTGGTGCTTAAATAGTTATTTAGGCTGTCTTCTTCACACAGCTCTCAGCTGCAGCCTGATGAACTGCTTACTGCTGTCATTCTGTGTGCACAATAAAACCTAAATTTACTCAATTTTACAAGGGAATTTTCTTACAAAGAGCATGAATGTTTGGTTATCTGACTCTTTCTACATGTGATAATTATACACTAGAAGTGGAAGAAATTCTTAACTGTGGTAGATGGACAGTTAGGCTACATAATATTTCTAAATAAATAAATTGCAAAGGACCTCTGGGGGTTATGTACTCCAATCTCCTGCTAAAGGCGGTACTATCATCAACGCAAGATCAGGGTGGCTGGGGTTTGTTTAATTGAGTCTTGACAACCTCCAAGGATAGAGATTCCACAGCCTCTCTAGCTAATCTGCTCCTGAGGACGGCCTCAATGAAGAGGCTTTTCCATCTCCAACGTGAACCTCCCAAGCTACACTCTGTGATCACTTTGTCTTGCTATATTGTCTCCCTGTACAGGACAGTTTGCCTCTACCTCACGTATGCAATCCCCTTTCAAATAGTTTCAAACAGCTTTGAGATCCCTCTCCCTACCCTCCTCACTGCCAGACCCACAAGGTCAGTAGCCTTCTGACAGACCACGGCCAGTTTCTGCACACCCCTTTAGAGCTGGCAGGAAGAGAGGGACACAAAACAGGAGCTGCATTTGAGGTGCAGCCTCACCGGCAGTGCGCGGGGAGATGTGGTAACTTCCCTCCATCTGCTGTCTGCTCTCTTTTGAGAGGAGCCGAGTATGTGGTTTGTTTTCTCTTGTTTGCTCTGTTAGTTCATATTCAGCTTGACATCGCCATAATCCCCAGCTCCTTTTCAGCTGGGCAGCTACTCATCCAGCTGATTTTCAGCATGAGGTCACCCTATCCCTGCAGCTGAATTTAGCTCTTCTAAGTACTGAACTTCTAATTCTCAAATAATGCTGTCCCCAGTATCAGCCCCTGGGGTCCTCCACTCCTCGCTGCCCACCAGCTGTGTTGAGCCACGAAGTGTTGTTATCCTTCAAGCCCTGCGGTGCAGCCCTTCAGTCCATTTACAGTCACTCACCCAGCCCAAACCTTCTCCGTCTCTGACAAGAACGCTGAGAGAGATAGCGTCAAAAGCATTCCTAACGCCAAATGTACACTACAGCCATAGTACAATAAAAGTACCTTTTCCTTGGGTTAAAACATGGAAATGCAGCAAATCCTGCCAAGTATCAGGAGGCTGTCCTTAACTCTTCTTTCCTGTTTATTCTAACACGTGGCTCATCAACACTTTCTTTTTTGATCTCTGAAGTGATATTAGTCCTGTCCTTCCTATAGGGGTCCTGTATTTTCTATTTTAAAATAATGGATCTAGAATATAAAGTGCACTATACTGTGTTTATTAGGTTTATAATGCACGGATGTATTCCTAAATGGCCATTAACTCATTTTCCCACACAGTTGAATCACTGTGCATTAAATACAGCCAAAGCAAATGGTAATGGCTTGACTGTGTCTGTACTCAGGTAAGATACACCTAGCACTACTGAATGTGGATGTGTTTTTTCTTCTTACCTCTTCAAAATATTTGTGGTCTTTCATTGCTTGGGTCACACTTGAGCAAAAGCAGTTCACTTCCTTCACTACAAAGAATAATTGCTTTGTTTTCTAGAAGTCAGATTACTCCTGATGGGCAATTAAAGCACCGTATCTGCAAAAAGTGACATACCCTTTGCATTTTTTTACAACAGATTCAGCTTTGCTAAATGCAGAGCCTTCAGTCAAATGGATTCTTTATTCACGTGCAATATTTTGCTGTGATATACAGGGCTGCAATTGCTATTATTCTTAGTGGTATCTGCCACACATTAATTTTCATTTTCTATTACAAATTGACAGACTTAGAGTATTGATTAAGCTTAGCTAAAAGACCGTACCTGAAGAGATGGAAAGCTGGCAGGGGCAGATTTTTATAGTAGCATTTTTACGTAATGATCATGCATTAATTAACGTCAGCATAGGCAACATGAATAGTTCTGGTGGCAAGCTAAGGGATGCTGTCTTACTGTCTTTTCTGCCCTTTATACAAACAACTAGTATACTTCAAAATATGAACACAGTGATGAAATAAATCATGTGTTTTGTGGGATTAACATGTGACGGGCATGACATATTGCCCCTAGGTACACATGTGGTCTGCATTGTAAAGGATGACCAGCAGTTATAATCTAATCAGGGCTAACTCAGGCTTAGTTACAGAAGGACACTTTCGTTTGTTAAAATTATTTGTGGGAAATTACAGCTTTGATAACACAGCATTTTCTAATCATATCCAGTTTCCGACCCAGGGAGATGGCGTATCCTTTCCACATCATACATTCAGCCCATCGTCTGGCACTCAAACGGAGCCAAAAACAGTAGGGTGAGTCTGAGGCTGTCAGTGGCTTGTGTGTTACAGGCATCTCCATTTCAATGTGTTTTGCCCCTAACAGCTTGAAATGCAATGTCCTGACTGACCGTAATTTACCAAGCTAGGAAGAAACCCTGAGCAGAAGACTGACCCACTAGGATTTCAAAGTCAAGCAGAAGTACTCCCCAGCAAACATAGAAGATCCTCAGTCAGATACAATGATCCTGCAAAGCGGTGTGAGTAACGACTAGCTCTCACTGTGCCAATGAAAGCTAGTGAATGAAACCACAATAGGGGCTGTTAGTTCTTTCTGACAGCCAGTCTGAAGTATTTGGTAAACTAGACAGAGCCTGAGAGATTAGGAAAGCCATGAAAGCGTTTCTTTCTTGCAACTACACTCACTGAAAAGCATTGCTGCATCCTTAACAAAAAGTGTGACAGCAGTCTTACAGGCAGGCAACTATAAATACCCTCACACCTTTATTTCCTGCTCTCTCCTTTTATACATCCAAGTTGCACACTGACTGCTGACAAAGAGCCACCAAAGACCACAGAAAGGAAAAGATAAGTCTTAACATCCGCAGCCCGTTCACAAAAGAGCATCCCTTTTAACTGCACAAGGTGGCCGTGTGCGATGGTATCAGACACTGGCAGTCTGTTTTATTCATACATATTAACAATTAAACTAACACAAAGTTCACTCTATACTTAGAAGAAAGGCTATTATGATATTAGCTCATCTGATGCTCTAGATTAACTGCAAAATAAACATCAGATAAAACTAAACCAACCACCAATTATTCTGTTCTGTTCTCTCCAGCACCTTCTCGATCCCCTCTCCTGCAGGGGCAGGGGCAGACTTTCTGACAGGTACTTTACCCTGCTGCTCCTCACCGCCTGCCTGCTTTGCCTGAGCGAGCCACCTACACACATCCTCTCTGCCAGCAGGTGCATTAAAAAGGTGTGTCTGAGTCCCAGCCGCTGCTGTGAGTCGGTACAGGCTTTACAGATGAAAATACCATCAGAGCACTGAAACAGCAAATGCTGTCAGCACAGTAATTAAGCTGTCAGGATCCTGATGGCTACAGCTGCCTACATAATCATTAACTCTTTAGTTTCTTCCTCGCGTAAAAGCTACATTTTACTGTTAACTATGAAGCACTCTAGGAAGCTTCACAAGTGCAGATAAAATAATTTTAATTGCAAGTGACATTACTTTCCTCTGAATGCAGCCTATTGTTACCTGGTTCACACTCCTAACAAAGTATTTGGGTTTCTCTGCAGTTTAACAGACATTCTCTAGGCTCCTCTGCACCAAACTCTTCAGTCGTACTGCTCTCTATTTTAGATTAGGGAGATACCAAAACAGGGGAAAACAAACACAAGATCTACAAGTATGGTAACAGGTAAGGGAACATTCTGATTACACTGAGGACTGTGACTGCAAAGGTGTAACCATCAGTTCTACAGTAGCTGAGACTTTGGAAAAAAACACTTCCTTTTTGCTTTACATAAGAAACCCCCTGAATCTCAGGGGGTTTATTTTTTGCAAAATATTTTTTTTTCAAAATATTTGGTTCAAAATGTCCATTTAGAGATGAAATCTCATTTCTTCAATTGTAAGGGATGCATACACAGCCAAAATGTGGGAGAAGGGGGCCATGTAAGGGTTATAAAAGAGCAGTGAGAATGTACAAGAGCATCCTACGCAATCACATAATTACGATGGCATCAGGGAAGAGAATGAGCTAGCACTTCAGTTTTCTGTGCTTGGTAAAACACTTTGCTCAGTGTCAAGTAAAGCAGCAGGTACTCGCAGCTGTATTTTACACATCCCAACTGGGAAATGTAATGAATGGATTGTACACTACAAGAGAAGATAAACACGCAAAAGCAAACACTCCCCTCTTGCCTCACTCTCCATCAACTAAATCTTCCATGAAATGCTTCAGTCAGCATGTCATAAAATAAATACACATTTTAAGAGTCTGATCCAACAAGATTTATACTAGTAAGTATTCCTGATTACATTTTTGTAACAGATCAGGAGCATGCCTTTCATTTTGGAAATATTTTACATCAAAATGAGAAATCACTACAGCAGATCCTCAGCTAGAACAAGAAAACATTGCTTTGGTAAAGTTCATAGAGCCATTTTGGTTTACCGGTGAAAAATCTGGCCACAGCAAAGCTACAATCCAACCATAAGAAGCTTTTTTTTTCTATGGAAGCTACAAGAGGACTGTGACCATTACCTTTTTTAATAGATATCACCACATCAATATTTAAGAATCCATTTGCAAAATCAAACGTGCAGGCTGTGGAGGTGGAACAGACTTTATGATCTCTGACCTTCCCTTTCATTGCCTTCATTTCATGAAGTGCTGCTGCTACCTTAAACATATACATTTATATATAACTTTTTATATGCGCAAGTCAGTCAAATGCTAAGGAAAACTACAAAGGTTTAGCTTCAGTGCATGAAAGCAATATACTATCAAGAGAACTAGGTGAAGAACACTGACTTGCCATTACTGCAATTCTACTCTGTAAATTTTGCTGAAATACTCCAAGAACATAACTTTTTTGCTTCCATAATGCCAGAAACTAAAGATTTGAAAGAAAATTGTGCATCTTAGCACATTCATAAGAAGCGGTCTGTGCAGAAGAGTGAACTCTGATAATGCTGGGGTTCTAGCCAGATCCATCAGTCTTGGAAAGTGGCCTTGCTCTGATTGTTTCACAGGAAAACTGCTCCAAAATATTTTTGAAACAAAAGACTCTCTTTTTGCCTTTATCCACGTCCAAGTAATACGTTAAACGAGTGTAAACTTTTAGCTTGTGATGAGAAATATTCTACATATTTCATAAATTTAAGTGATAAAGCACTGCACTGATTACAATATCAGGCTCTAAATGTTACAGAAATCAGTGCTGTTACTATCCAGCCTACCCCTTTGAGTTATTTGTTTAAAGATTGTTTTCCAAGTATTTTTTGGACCATTATTATAATGGGTGAGAAATTCTTTAGAGAGTAAATTCTTATACGCAGTTCTTGAGGTTGGGGTTTAGCTGTAACTATCTGTAATCACCTGAACAAGATAAGAACAGAATATAATGCAAAACGGAGCCTGGCAATGAGAAAACAGAGCCAAACAAACACAAAAACAGCGTGAAACTGAAAACCTCCTACCAGACAAAATGGTTAAAAAAACAGTTAAAAAGCAAAGAAAATGTTGATAAGACTCACATCAAACCTGGGGGTGGGGAAAAACCGATCAGAATTTTGCTGCTGTTTGACTTTACAGTGGTACTCACAAATCTCACATCCGGGGCCACTGAAAGCATTCTTAGAAAGCACCAAATGCAACAGCTAAAAAGCAGAGGGCCAGCAATATACTTGGGATCAAAGATGTGCTTTCACCTGAACTACTTGCCCCCAAGTGAAATTCTGAAGAAAGCCACTACTTTCTGTACTGTATTCTATGTAACAACATGACTCCTTGCTTGCAAACCTCGCTGGTTCATTACATGGAGAGAACAGCCCCCAGAGGTTCTGCCCTCGTCCTGTGGCAGTTCTGCAAGTGCCAACTGGCTGAGCTCCTGGGCTCTAATGCAAAATCTTCCCTACAACACGTGCTCTGCCCTCCAAATTTGTGTCAGTTGCTACATCTTCCCCTTTAAGAAATTACATTATTCAGATTTTTGTTTAAGCACTGACTTGTTAAAAATGCACAGATTAGAAGTACACTGTCTCTCAAAATGTTTCCTATCGTAATATAGGGTTGTGTCTTAGAAGGACGATGCTCTTCAAATCAGCCTCCTCCTCCCTGTTCCTGTTTCTGTTATTGACTCAGCATGTGTTATTACTGTTATTACTACCTCTATCCTGTTATGTGTGGTCCTCCTGGTCCTCTCCTGCTAGTTGTTTGTATGATCTTTACAAAAAGGTGTGGTGTTTGTAGAAAACCTTTCCAAGTTCTCTCTGATCACACCTATGTGGGCTTTGTGCCTGCTACCACTTAGCAGACTGCCCTGCATGAGCAACATCTGGCTCTCCAGCAACCAGAACTTCTGTCCTAATGGCTCCTTCCACTCCCAGTGCTCCTGTATTGTGATAAAAGGATTCCTTCATGTCTGCTCTACTTTCATCAGTAATCTCTTGGATATATTTACTGTTGACTCAGTGTATTATATTTCTCTTACGGAACATTGAGACCTGTTTCTAAATTCAGGCTTTCCCTCTAGCTATTTTCCTCCTTTATAAACTCCTTTCCTCTTCTCAAATGCTGGCAAGAACTCCCAATAACTGTTCGCTCTGATTTCATGCTGAGACTTTTCTAATGTTGCATTGCAACCAAATTTATTGTTTGCTCAGTCAAAGGCAACAGATATGTATGTCAACAACTATAAACTACAGGTGATAATATCTGTTTATTTTCACAGGTTTCTTATCAACATAATGTATTTGTCTATTGACCTCAAAATAGCTTTATTGTACACCCCAGCAGCTGGTCACATTTCTTCAGTCTAGTGATGTTTATTGTGCTGCTGGGATTGCATTGCAGCTGGCTCTACAGCTTAGCTAGAATCACACTGCTCACTGATGAAAGAGCATAGCCACAAATGTAGGAGTACCAGCAGCAACCTCCTTTTGAATTTTGTGTTCACTGGCAAGACCTTGGATTTGGTAAAACCACGTTGCAGACAGTGGCTTCTTCACGGGAAGTTCCTGGATTCTAGGTCATTGCTCCTTCTGCTGCTTTATTTCAGGAGAGGCTGCTGTGGCACTGGGATATAATATAACATAACACGACAATTTTCTACACATTCTGCATTGCTGATGATGAAACAGACATTAATGTTTCCACCTTCTAAGCTATTTTCTATGGCTATTCACCCTAATGGATGCATTTTCAGTCAACATCCTTGATCCTATTAATACGGATGAGAAGTGCTGCAGTGACTTGATGTGGTCCAGAACTTCATCTCCTATGGTCCAGGCACAAGATTTTGTCAACTGTTACTTGATCATTTAAGTTTACTGTTTATCTGTCTTGCAAAATGTGTCGAAGTAGTAATTTCCCTGTGTCTACTCTTTCTAGAACTCTTGTATCATCCCTGCACTGCCAGCATAGCTCTCTCTGCCTGCTGATCAGTCTAGTCTGATCCTATTCCAGCAGACTTGCACTCCTACACTACTCTTGACCCAAAGGAACTATATCTCTTTTTCTTCCTTTGGCTTTTCTTCCAAGAAAAAGCCTACCTACCTACCCATTCACTGAGATGGGATCCCATAAGCCAACAGCACCAGGGTCAGTGCTAATCACTTGGAAGATGAAACATATCATCCTCCACAATATTCAGCATGCAGACAGAAGCAACATTTAGCATGTATAATCCTCTGCAAAGAACTGTGAACAATATACTTGTAGTACTTAAGGTGAGAAATATGCAAACTGAGAGAAATCTGTAGGCACTTCCTTGCATCAGCTCTTTAGGATTCAGGGTAGAATTCTTTCCAGTTGTGAATGAGAGTTTCGGCTTACTAACGTACCTACTCTCTGAGCAAGGGCTAGTTCACCAAACCACACATTTTCTATTGCTATTCTAAAGCTCCTTTCTCTGCCCCAACTTAGTCAATTGTTACTGAACTCAAACCACATGCCCTGTGAGTCTCTCCTGACCCACCTAACTTCTTTGTTGCTAAAATGACACCACCAGCAGCAGTTCAGTTCATTTGTTCTGGCTGGGGATTTCCACCCTGGACTCTGTCAAAGAGACTCTTTACAGAGAACTACTTCCAGATGTGTTACAAGCTATCTGCAGTGTTACTAACCCAGCTGCTTCAAAGCCTCAAGCGCTGCTGTAGCTGCAGATAGCAGCCCAGTCATCCCCATGCACACTGAGGTCACCGCTCCTCTGCAACACCTTCCTTTTGGCTTCCATTGGAAATTCCAGGTGACCCATAAGGAAGCCAGCATGTCTCTGGGCCTCTGACAGGCTATCTCCGTGTAACACAACCCTCCTTATTAAACATTGACAAATCAGCCTTACGAAGTGTTGAAACTTAAACGGCATGAGAGCATGAAGCCATAGGATGAAGTCTTTATCAGGTCCAGAGCTTCAAAAAGAGTATATAAATATAAAGAATAATATGTAAAGTATATAAATATAAAAGAATAATATATAAAGAATATAATAAATATAAAGAATAATATATAAAGTATATAAAGAGTATAAAAATACAAGCATGGTTACAGTAGGAGGCCAAATGCAGACTGCAGTAAGATTCATTCAGACCAAATCTTACACATGAAGTTGAGAGATCTTTATCTAAATGTCTAAGGATTTGACTGCAATCATACAGGAAGACAGAAGAACAGAGCAGGAGTCTGAAGCAGAACATTTTGAACCTGGGGAGGCCGAGAAGCTCAAACTTGGGCATGTAAATAAACTGAATTTGACTGCTGGGGAACAGCCACAGAATGCTGGAAATTGGCCTGGGACTGAAAAATCCTGAATTATAGTGTAAGCCATCTTTCATCAGCTGAATCACAGCAACAGAAGTGTGAACACTTACTCTGTGAAGCCATCATGGCAGGAGTTAGGGAGCACAGGTATTTTTCCTCTAGCTTACATTTCGTCTTAGTTTGACTCCTCCTTCGGTACCAGTGCCCTTACCCAGCCCTGACTGGATGCCATACCATTTGCTCAGCATTGCTCCATCCTGTCTTTCTCCAATAAGAAGGGGCTCAACCCTAATCATCTAAATTAAATAAGTTATGATTGCAAGTAAAATTATATGTCTTGTACCACAATCACAAGCACCGATTTATCCTTGTCTAGGTAAACAATTAGAGCGTTTCCCAGGGAGGGGAGGGAAGAAAGGTGAGGAGGAGGAGGGGAAACAAGACAAAAGTGAACAGGCTTTTTCCAACAGCAATTTATAGGCACAAATTGTAATTCATGAGAGCAATAGAAAGCATCAAGGAAAGGCTATGGCAAACCCAGCAGGTCACAACAGAATGAGAAAAAAATTCATAGAATGCAGTGCGTCTGGTCTGTCTTTTGATTACACGTGCTGTTCTTGTTGTTTGCATCAGCTTATTTTTAATTGCTAGTTGCTGTGTTGCTGCGGCTTCAGTGTGATTTCCCACAAACCAGGACTTCACCTAAAAGGCTTTTAGACAGGCTAACCAGAAGGTATTCCATTATGGAATACAGAAAAGGAACTATACAGCTGCAAGGAAATCACCTGTCAGTAATTAAAGATAAATTAAATCTAATTTGCGTGTATGTAAAGTACATGTTAAATTAAATAAACCTAAACCTTATGAACCCACGTGTATAATGAGGAAGCCATAGCAGAGATCAGGGCTTTAGAGTGCTGGGTACTGCGTGCGTATAGATATCTGCATATATCTGCAGAAATCTCTATGTATATCTGTATATATACCATATATATTTGAACACGTCTGACAACATTTCAGAAACCTAAGCCATATTTTATCCTTCTATATTGCTGTAAGTTCTGCTCCTAGTTACAACAGCACAAAGAGGAGGTCATACTGAAATACACGTAATCGAGAACAGAATTAATCTGTTCTCAGATGCTCAATCTCTGTTGCTTGGGATGGCTTTTGCTACCATCCCAAAGTCAGTAAATCAAAAATTCACACATTTCATCAGTATGGTCTAAATATATTCTCTCTATTATTATGAGTGAATTTTCAGGAGTGACAGAAATCATTGCAGCGATTGCCGAAAAGGTAAAAAAGAGCCTCAGACTGCAGGCAATTACAAGAATGATGCAAAAGCCAGGAAATAATTTCATTCAGCTTGTAGCTTTGATCTACCTACTTCTGATTTTTAAATTCTGCCCCCTTACCCTTCCAAGTTGCATCATATTTCATGTTGTCAGCCCCACAAGAAGTACACAGGAGGACAACATTATTCTGCAGGTGCTTATTCACACTTCTGTCCACTTCTGCATGCCCAAATCAATCCTATACCCTCATTTTTCCAGAACACCAGTTCTGCTGTACCCCATTCCATGCAGCCTATTCCTGCAACACTTTGTTTTGTCTGGTTCCACGACTCCTCTCCCCAGCAGATGTTGCAATGCTCAACTTAACCCCAAATAGGTCCTAATACCCAGGCGGCACAAGCTTCTAATATGGCAAGCTCAGACTCTGTCCAGCCAAATCCTGCCACTCACTCCGTAAATCACAAGCATTTACAGCAGTGCTGTCACTCCCTGTACGAGAAGCCTTTAGATCATAAATTGCATTGACCTAGAATCTCAAACTATCATTTCTAGTCCAGACACTGAACACACAAAGCAACTTCAGAGATTTCAGTATCACTATTTCTACCCGTGTAAATATGTAACACTTACAAGAACAAAAACTGAACAATCCATGCTAAAAATAATATGCAACACATTCTGTGCTGACAAAAAACACACTTAATTTACCATGGAATCCGACCAGATGAAGAATGAAGACATAATACACATACTACTTGAAGCTGATGGAAACAAATTAGTCAAATGAATACTTGCCAGTAGTATTCACCTAGCTCTCGTAAGATGCCTCGGTGAGCTAACTCATAATTTTGTCCTCAGTTTGGCAATATCTTAGTGTTTTTCTAAACATGATGCACCAGAAATTTCCAGCCCTGTCTTGGCCATAAGCTACGTTTACAAATCAGATTCAAACATGGATGCAGTCCTGCATGAGATCTGTTCAATATGTGAGATACCCAGCAGCAACACATTTGCTTTTGCCAAGATGATGTATATTTTTGCCTTCCTTCAGCCATTCTCACAAACCCTATTAAACTTCTTTGTAAGCCATACAGCTAGTGAGCTACAGCTTGGCCTCTTCTGTCGTATGAATGTAGAAGCTATCAACAGAACCCCTTTCACTTAAAAAATCTAGTCTTCATGAATGAAGTGTAACACTTTAAGTCAATCTTAAAGACTCCAATACGGAAGGTAAGATTCAATATTGCTATCATTAAAATATCTGAAGATTTTGATTCCAAACAAAACACCACGAGCCAGGTCCTTCCAAATGGAGAAGAGGCCGGCTCACTCTGTTTAATCCCAATACTTGGCTATACTGCTCGTTGTGCGGGAACAAGTCTTGACACACATCTCAGCTCCGCCGGCTGTTTTGCTCTCCCTGCTACCAGCAGGTCCAGGCATGGATTGTTTTTTTGTGTACAAAGGGTGGTATTGATGGAAACAAACAGTTGAGGCTTGTGGGACAAGTTCTTCAGGTGGCTTATGGGAAGGTGCCTGGGATTTTCCCTGTTCCTCTTCCTCCTCGTTATAGCTGCGTCCCTCTATCCTCAGCAGAACTTGGGTTAGATTCAATCCATACCAGAAATGCTAATGCTACGCCTATGGGAATTTGAAGGTGGCTTGTGAGATGTATCATTAGATCTGTATCAAAAGCTGGTTGACACAGCAATTTAAAGTCAGATGTTCACTAAATAGGTTTTTCTCTTTCACCTTGTTAGGATTTCCCACACTGTAACTCTCTTAACTATAATTTCCTCAGATATGGTTCATCCTCTCCTTAACGAAACTTTTTGCATTATGCATTATTTGCACCTTTTAGTAGTTTTGCTATAAATTCCAACCTGAAGTTTTATTAGTTTATATTCACAAGACTTAAAGACAGAAAGGGCTAGCCTGATTGTAGTCTGACTGGTTATATATCACGGGTCATTGGATATTACCCCTGTGACCATTTTAACGAGACCAGTAATGGTGCTTGGCTACAGCAAGTCCTTCAGAAAGGAATCCAGTATTCCCTGGAAGACAAGTCATGGAGTGACAGTGTTGGACTGAGAGTTCCAATGGTTCTGTAGTCACTGCCAAAAATAGATGTCCTTTTTACAGCTCAATGTCTGATTTCATTTTCTTCTCAGTTCTTGTTATGCTTTAATCCATCTTAAAAACTCTCCTACTTACTCAAGTCTGCTCCCCTCACAATTATATACAGTAAACTGGCAAACCATTCACTCCTTGGCCTTTTTGGATCCAAAAGTAATTTCTGTAGCAGTTGTCTAAAACGTTCTTAGAATATGAACGTTTCAAATGTGGATACCTGAAGTAAATGCTGTATTCCATTCCCAGAGGCATTTCTGTTGTACCGTGTTCGCAATCCATGGGAACAACACTTACAAAGCAACAGAGGTAGGCACACACCTGTGCCAGCCAGCTTTTGGGTATCAGCCCTCATGTTGAATATCACAAGCAACATGGGGGAGCAGGGCAGTCCCCACACCATCGGGTCTGTTCCAGCTGGTTGTACACCGCATGCCCTTTGCCTGAATGCTCACCATGACTGTAGTTACAGCTCTTGTATAAAACGCTGCCCCTGCATAAATACAGATAAGCCAGAAAGCAGTGGAAACAGAAACTTTACTGGTGTGACTAATGAAATATCCATGTAAATGTTTAAGGTTTGTGGAAAAATAGCAGAGGGACACACAGAGATCAGTTATTTAGATGACATCTGATGTGCCAACAGAAGCACTTTTTAAAAATATAGCCCTTAGAGAATAAATAGTCTTAAATGCATCACAGTTGTAGCTGCTACACGATCCTCTAAGGTTTTCTACATAACCTGAATCACAGTAATTTTCAGTTACGAAACAATTCTTAATCATACAAACAGAGTTCTTTGGTGATGTTTATTCACCGGGCATTACTCTGCAGTTTTACACTGACATCATATATTCCAGTCCTCAGAGACAACAGACCATGACTTTCTTTCTTTCCTTTTTATAATGTGGATAGGAGATGTCTAAGGTCAGGTCCTCCAAAGAGAGTTTGTCCTTTAATGTTTTTTTGTTTCAGACTCTGATTCTAATTACAGTTGCAGTTCCACCCAGCTTGAGCATTTTTTCTTTTCTTTTTTTTTTTGTTGTTTTAAAAAAGGGCTAAATTAATTCCTGGTTTGAATCAGTGGACATGTATCAGGGATAAATTCGGTCCAGAGAAATAATGATGGCAAAGAAACTGAGCTACATGATTTACTATGCTAAATACAAAGGCTGGATCTAACTATTTCTCTCAATCCTTTTTGCAGAAATGTGAAAGTAAGGGAGCAAACAACAGGACCTGCCTAGCAGAAGAAATTAACACTATCAGACGCCCGATGCCGTATGCTAGGTGATTTTCACATTCTTTATATTCTTTATATCTATTTTTTCCCCTTAAAATACATGCAGAATATTGTTGCCTCTACCCTGAGCCACAGATTACGTTAAATTATCCATATTTCTAATTAGTAACATAAATAATTAAGCAACAGTACATGACAAGAAAATTACAATTTGAGCCACCGATGACATGCCTTTGGTAGTGTTGGCAGAAGCACATTATTGTGAAATGGAATTTGGAAAAGAAAAAACAACAGTAAGAAGAACTGGAGAGAGTACAGCATGTTCAATGCCAGGTAAAGCCACCACGAGTGGGAATTTCCTGACAGCCAATCACAAAATCTCTGCTCACACCAAGTAGGAACAAGATGCTTTGTAATACCGTAGGATCTGCTGAGCACACAGCTGTAGTGCACACAAACTGTATTCATATTATAGGAGTGAGCAGTCAGCTCCTTCTGTAGGAAGCAGGACGTTACTGTGCAGGTGACTATCACTCGTCTACTGGAGGCAGGGTGCACAATAAAACCCCACAAGTGGCTGGGAATAATCTGTGGTGGCCTTGAGGGTGTAAAGTCTGAGGGAAGGAAGGTGAATGCAGGATTTAGGAATTGTTGTAGCTCACCGGCAGTGAGCACAGGCAGGTAAAAGCCACAGAATGCCACTACGGCCTTAAGAAGGTGGCAGTGTTTGCATTATGATGGCCGCAAGGACCAGAAGGACTTCCATGCCTCTTAAGCCAATTCCCTGCCACTGGAGGCAAGCATGCCATCTAACTCTGTTCATGTATTTACCAAACTCCATCTGAAAATTGCTGAAGCCCTTTGCTTTCCCTGTTTTCACAAAAAGTAGTTCTTATTTTGGCAGATAGTTACACGCTTGCTTCAATGTCTAATCTAAATTTATGTCTAGCCAAACTATATTAATTGTTCTTAGGCCAGTTTTTCTTTCTCCTTTTCTAATCTCTGTTCCCAGAGGCATTTACAGAAGACAATGATCATCTGCCCCCAACCTCAATTTTGCTGAACAAAAGACTTTTCCAGACACTCCTTTGTAATTTAGGTGCTCTGATCCCCATCTCATCCTTCCTTTGCACTTCATCTGCCTCAATGCATGGGAAACCAGAAGCATAGCAGGCAGTCAATACACAGTTTTATTAATCCATTTTACAATAGTTTTAATTTATGCTTATGTCCGCTGAAAATACTTTTCCCAGCACATCACAGAACCATGCTGTTTTCATAGTCACAGATGTGAATTTGTCAAATAGATGTATATCTCCCCCCCGGCACTGACGCACTGAACAAGGAAGCCAGTTGTTGACCTGTTTTTATCCTATATATATGAAGCAATTCACTACTACTCAGCACAAAATAACTTGCTACAATTCTTTAATACAGATTAAGTCTAAAATATAATCCGTGTTGATTCAACTATTTGGGAAAAGTGAATGTGTTATTAATTCTGAGAACAACCGGGTTGTAGTGATGTTTGCAGGAATTGCTCTTCAAACTACATGAGAGAAATTCATGTCTCAGCTTACAGTACAATACACAAATCCAAAATGGAAAATTCATTTTCCCCACTGTTTTTATCTGATCCTTTCCCTTGCACACCCTGCATTAGATCTGGTTTTCCAAAGAGCAATTTGGATCTATAAAGCCATGCTCGATTTTCTCCATGAGCCTCTTGCAGCTGTTGTGCAGTGTTACTTCACTTTACCCAGGTTCTGCTCCCACTGTGCTGACTGCATGCTATTTTGGGGTAACAGGCACTATAGAGGTTGCAAGCACTGTGTATAATATGTGTATATTATTCCTTTGTTGCCCACTCAGACTCAGAGAATTGATTCCTCCTTAGAGTGAGATCACAGATAAAACTGATTGAAGAGCAATGGATATGGGGCTGGTGACTCCAGAGGGAGACTTCTTCTTTTAAGGAAATACCCCACCAGTTTCTCATCATAATGTAACAGCTATGCTACATCCAGTAATAACTGCATGTACTGGCTGCACTGTGGGTCACTATAGGGCTTGTAGCTGGGCATTACCACCCAGACATAATGCCCCAGAGAGTTCAAAATCTAGACTAGTGCATCAAGTGTGGGAGAGAAGTGCAGAGCAAGTGTTTGTTTCAGAAAGTTCTGTTGTGTTTTAAGCCACAAGGCCACATTGTAAATAACCAGCGAGGACAAGCCAAGGCCATCATTATATGAGTAAAAGGGTACAGAATTGAGTATTTCTACCCATGACCTTACATTAAAAAAAAAAAGCCTTTTGACAACAGAGCAAGCGCTGTAGCTACTAGTCAGCAGAGCAGTGGACAATTATCCATTGCATGGTAGTTCTGATTTTAATCAGCAGAAGTCTTATGAATGCTGGCTACCAACGTTATTCCATTCCCCAAACTGTCATGTGTGTTGACCCTCCAACTGCGGCAAGCAAGCAATACATTTCCCTGGCTGGTAGGACCATGAGGGATGATCAGCAAAAGAGGGTGTCTGCAAGACGTACTTTGTGCTTTCCTCTCCTATGAAAATGTCACTTTGAGGCTTTCAGAAGAGCTGTAAAACCATAATAAACCTCTGCACTGGTCTGAAGAGCAGGCCACAGAGATCAGGGAAGGGCCTGCCTCCGACGCACTGTGCCAGGGCTCCCTGAAGCTCAGGGAAAGCAGCTTCGGGGTCATCTGTAGACAGCTCTACCCCTAAGCCATGGTATGCAGCAGCAATGTAACTATCCAAAGACAGTGACATGATTTGTGTTATTCGGCATTGTAATATTTCATTGCATTGCACTTACATTATCACATCGTACTATGGGGCTGTTTCAGTAGTTTGCAGTGAAAACGAAAAGGTTACTGTTTCCTGCACTCCTGCCTCAAGCTGAGTATGTCATAAGCAAGCACCTCTGACACAAACACCACTTTCAGGCATCCAGTACTTTCCAACTTTGTACCTTTGGCTGTTCCAAATAATCTCTTCCACTGAATGTGCAAAACTGTATTCATCCCACAGGGACACAAGCAAAGCAGCAAACACTCCAGGAGAACAGATTTGTTCCTTTTCCTTAATTATCAGTTGAGAAGGGTTGCATGGCAGAGGAGACAGAGCAGGAGTGAGATTAGCATGGAAGCAAGGAGTTCATACAAACAATCGTAAACCCCTGGCTGTGCTGGAGCATTCTGGTTGCTTTCTAGAGAGGAAGCACTCGGAAAGTGCAGTGTCTGTTGTTTGGGAAAATCACAGCCAGGCACTGCTGTCACGCAGACTACGTAGAAAAGCTCTGCCATGCACAGCAAGGTCTAGGTTAATCAGAAACGCTGGAAGCCAAGATTAGAAGAAGGTTCAAAAAATCATCTAGTCCCCTGCTAAAACGGGGCTGCTTTCCTGTTTACCATCATATTGAGAAAGGCTGCAAAAAACCAAGCTCATTCCATCTGCTGAGGTGCCTGATCATTTACCACTCCTACACCACAGTATTCTCTGGCAGATGTTTCTCCTTGCTTCGCACACACCCCCTCTCCCTCCCGTTTTCCTCCTTTTGACAGAGAACAATATCACAGGTTTTCAAGTGTTAATGATTTACACTAAATACACATGACCATGTCACTGAAAATCTTATCTAAAGATCTAAAAAATGCCATGCAAATGTCAGATTTTTGCAGGATTTGGAGAATTAGAGAGATCTGCTTCAATGTTTTTTAGCTTTTGTCATCAACTGCCCCATCGGTGACAGCCCCCAGGGACAAGCTGTAAGTCTTGGCCCTGTTCTCTGGCGTCCTGCTAACCTTCGTGGCCCTTCAGCAGTGGCCTAGGAAGCGCACTTCATTCTACTGTAGTCAATCCAATTACTAAACCTCATTTGCCAAACTAAATAAAAATTAATGTTTTGCTTTCAAATCATTATCGAAAGTGTCATGATTTTTAAACAAATTTCACTTAGCTCTTACTCTGATTATCCTGATTAAACTAATGTTAAGGACCTTTGCAACTGGCCTGAAGCCAAACAAAAGGGGAATCTGAATCTAAGCCTCAGATCAAGATAGTCACAATTTCCAGTGATGTTTTACTTGAACTCAGATCTATATAAGGTTTAAATCCTCTTTCTTCACTAAGCGCTTAATCAAGGACATTTAGATTGAAACTAATAAGGTAAAACTATGTCTTTGTCGTTATTTTTGGTGGAAGCTGACTCCTAGTCAAGCCTCCACTGCCCCTCTCCAGTACAAGGTTGCTGTGCTGCTATTGATCATTTCAGATTTTATCTCACGTAAACATACGGCTTCTGAATAGATGTAGCTTCAAGATTTACAACAGTAACAACGCAAATTTGAAGGGTTTCCCTATTAGTTTTAAATGATGTTTTTGCACCATCTTGTTTTACTCCTCAGGTTTCCATAATGAATCCTTAACCCCAGTATCTGAAAACCCAGCCAGATAAACAGCTGGAAGACAGTATTAGCTCTCACAAATTAAGTAAACAGAAATATTTGTAAACACATATAAGCAGTCTTGAAAAGCCAGCCCAATTTATCTGTATATCTCATATTTCAATCTGTCTTGCCTAATGAAATAAACACTTTCCAAAGTCAGTTAGCCAACCTACCAACAGGAACAAAGCAAACAAACAAAAAACCCATCCATGAAGGGCAAAGGATAGCTAAAAGCTTTTCATTTGACAGGAATAGCATGCATTTAAGTTGCTTGCCTTTCCATGTAGAGTCAGTTTTATCTTGTTTTCCCTTGCTTTGACATTTTTGGTTCCATCCCCAAATTATTTGTAGACTATTTTAATTTGTTAAAATTAATTTGTTAATTTGGAAATTTGTTTCTTAAGTCAAACATACTCATCTTCAATGATACTAGGAGATTCTGGCTGATTGTGAAGTATTTGCAAATATGCTTTTGCTATTGAATCTCCAAAACCAAGAATACTTTCTGAATTGAAATTTCTGAACCTTTTTGAATTGATTTGACTTTATTGATCAGGTATCATGGCTTGCTTTGCCTGTTTTTTGCATGTCTTGTTCTGTGATTACTGGATCTAATACAAGCAGAATTCCCTACCCCTGGTCAACTTCTAAAGCAGAAAAACACATCCACTGAGACCTTTTTGATGGTTATCATTTTATCACTAACAGGATGAAGACTAGCGATGAAAACAGACTAACTATTGGGAAGACTGATTTCCCAGGATGATTTATCACAGAGTCTGTACATGTGGTGTACACTGTAGATATAGTATTCTTGGCCTCTTAAGACTGAAACAGCTGAGTCTCACTCAAATCTGGAAGGTCACACACATTACAGGATGAAAGGTTCCTTCAGGATCCAGACATAAACCATCAATTCAGTGTAGCTGCCAAATGAATCAAGTGACTAAAGCCTGCTTCATTGTGCATTGATACGGATTAATACACACAAACAGAAAACGAGAGTTTGGTTTCCTCGTCAAGCTTCTCTTTGTGCTTTGTTCTAACTTCGCATTTATTTTTCAGTCTTGCTGTAGGACTTGAAAAAGGTGCTAGGAAGATTGGAGCCCTCTATTCATTCTTGGCACAGGATAAGACATAGTGCATTACATCAGTCCACGCAACTAGACTGCAGTTAAAGGAACCTCTTCTAGATGTGTCTGAGCACAGGAGCAGGTCAAAAGGGCATGCTGCAGTCATTTAACCTCATCCCCTACATAAAATAAGTTATTTGACTCCTTTGAGTTAATTCCTCTCTCAATAACTCTAACTGAGGTTGAATACACGTATTTTAGAAAAATATTTCTAGAACCGTGTAGGTGAAAAATCTAATAAAATGCTCAGTAATTTTTTGAACCATTTAAAATGTTTCTTATCGCTCATCTGAATTTGTTTGACTTCAGATCCAGATACTGATTCATATTATTTATTATGCCTTATAGTGACCTGGTTTGGGGTATGTGAAATAAATAAAGCCCTTTGGATTTCTCCTTAAAAACTACGTTTTCTGACACCCTAGTCTTAGCTCTTTCTGAATTCTCTCTCTTTTTTTTTTTTTTCCAATCTATGCTTCTATACTTAGAATAAGAATGTTACTTTTATAATAAGGATCCCTTTAACCTCCAGGAACAGAATTGAGACCTACTACTTCAGTTCTGTAGGCTACAAAATAGCTCTTCAATAAAGACAATTATTTAGTTAATGACTACCTATTGGACTAGAACTTATAAACTACATACAAAAAAGCTGCCTAGTCCATTGTCAGGATTACTGAGCCAGCTCCTCTCCAGGAGCCATTTTACATTTATTCTGTGAAGATTTTTTTCTTCCTAATATTCGCTTTGGAAAATTCTTACTTACAAACTGAAACAACTGAAATTGGAAGAGACATGTCTGCAAGCAGACCATAACATTGCCTTTAATTAAAAAAAGAAAATGGTTGAACTTCAAATCCAGGACACACTCTTTGCATCAGAGACAGACAGGAGAGACAACTGTAAAGCCACATGCCTCTTACGACAGATAAGCATTTCACTAGAAAGAGCAATCTAGTGTTTCCTTCCGTTGTTCTAATTTCAAACCAGAGCAACACTAAAAAAACCCACCTGATATGTAGCTCCTCCACTGAGGTCATTATGAGAGCTTCTACCTAGTTTCTGCCTTGAAAGGACGTCAGCTATGTCCCCCCTCCTGAACAGGAAACACTATGTGAATGCTTCTTGTGGTTTTGAGTTTCACATTCAAAGACATGTTGCCTTTACACTATTTGTTTTTTCCAATCAATGCCCTATTTTCTATAACAAGGCAACTGAACAGCTTCATAGAATTTCTACACACTGCAATAGAAAATACAATTACAACATGCGTTAGCAATAGCAATGGGAAAGTAGAGGCACGAAATTCAATACAACTAGTTATTTGCATACATCTACCGAGTTCCCAATGGGTTTAGACAATCTGTTGTAAAGTTTGTGCTGCCATTCCATTACTGTTATTGTTTAAAAGCAGCTTAGCCATGCCTGTACATGTTGCATTCATACCTGTGATTTAGCACAGACATACCCTTAGGGCTTGTTTGAAATAGGATCTCAGTCATCATTATAGCTGAGTAAAGTCCACGCACCTAGTGTAGACGTGACCTAAAATCGTAGCTTGAATTGCTGCAGTTATCCTGAAACAACTCTACCTGCTTGTACAGTTTGGGTCCAGGAACAGAGCATGTTGGACTTAGTGACAGCTAAAGCAAATTGTGATGTGGCCTGAGCACAGACTAGGGTAGGCAGGCTTCAACCCAGCAGGTTCAAACCACTGCTAGAGATGAATGGCTATAGTGGGAGTTCACTTTGCATAAGAACCACTGTCTCGATGCGGGCAAACTGACTGTTTTTTTTTTTTTTTTCCTAGAAATATCTGCAGGCAATATATTTGGCACCAGATTACTATGCATTTTCTCCTTTTCAAAATAAAATTTCAAAAGTACATCACCACCACATCCTTCCCTTTTGCTCATAATTCAGTGGAAGAACACTCACTAGTCCTGCCATGTACAGCTCATTAACTCTGTCATTTATGATGCCTTCACGAGCCATGGCACACATTCAGCTTTCCTACAACATGCAAAGCAATTCTCCCTCTACAGTGGCAGCCTCCAGTAGAGAAGAAAATGCAGAGTATGAGGGTTTGGCTATGCTCCACGTTAAGACTGCACACCAACCAATGAAGAATGGACGCTCTTCAAACTTGGTCTGGAGACAGCAAACTTCAAATACATATCCTGCTTGAAGAGGGGCAGGAATTTTTGGCAAATAACCAAGGAGAAAAGCCAAACCAATTTAAAGGAAGAAAGAAAATACAGCATGAAAAGCACCAGTTAAGCACAGAGGCACTAACTTCCTAACTTTCTGTGTCACATTCTATAATTTTCACAGGGTCAAAAACGGCACCTTTCTTTATCCTTAGAGTTTCTCATTTCTCTATGCTAAGACCCTGCTTCTTGTGCATCTGTGACAGTGCCGATGTTGATCTACACTGGGCAGGGAAGGGGGAAGAGGGAAAGGGGAAGAGTCGGGCTGAAGGCAAATAACCAAAACTTCTAGCTAAGACTTCATCTCATGAAACCACATGCTTACCATATTCACAGCCAGAAAATGTAGGATAAGTTCAGGTTTTGCACCAGCTACCCTAGTCTAGGTCACGGTCAGACCTTTGGCAGCAATGCTGCTTAAGCATCCGCCGCCCCTTGCTGCTTGCTGCCAGCTGCTGGTTTCCACCTTTGTGCTGCCCCATCTGGTGCTGGCCCAGCTCTGAAGGAAGCAGAGACTGAACAGGCAGAAACATCACCCAGAAGGAAGCAGTTACCGAGCAGGTGGCACCACTCCTCAAGTGGCTGGGGCCATCAGAAGGCTGGGAACAAGTGACCAGGGAAGGGGACAGGGGTGGAGGACCTGAAGCTAATGGAGCTACCAAAATGTTGCTCATGTTCACTGTTTCTCCATACCAATAGGAGAGCAAAAACCAACTTGAGATGAGCTTCCAGGAGCAGCTGAAGATCATAACTATTACAGAAGGAACTCTATACAACAAGCAGCACTGTTGACTTTGCATCACGAAGTTCTTGATTATCCACGAAGGTGCCAGAGCACCACCAGCAGGGCCAGAGGCAGGCCGAAGCATGGAGCCGTTCCCTGCAGCAAACGCTATTCAACACAGTCACTGCAGAGCTCTCCTGCTAGCTCCCGAGTTACCTCCAGGACTGGTCTGGACTCTACCAGTTTCAGGGAATTGAAATGGAGCACAATCCTCCCCTACCTGCCAGCTGCAAACTCAGCAGAAGTGTGGATACAGCCCCTTGACCTCCCTGTGATTTGGTCCCAGAACGCCGCCGCTGCCAGCCAATGACCCTGAGCTCTGTATTTAGAAGAAGAGCTGGAGCACGCTGAAGAACATTCCTATGAATCACATAACCCGAAAAGAATGTGGTTTTACAATCTTTTTTACCAGTGGGGGAAGAACTTACTGGCACCAAAACTTGAATCCAGATGTTTTCATCAGGCGAGATTTTGTTTTTCTTCGCATCCAGTCCTGACACTGAATACTGCCTACAGTTGCATTAAATTAATGTAGTTGCAAACAGGCAACATTCCTTACACATTTTCATCTCATACTTTGCAATATGCATTTACTTAGTTCCAGCAACACAACAGCTCACTCTGGCACCGTTTCAGCTTAATAGTTTAAAAAAGACTGAAATTTAGCTAATGGTATATTTACAGCAAAGTAAATTTTCCTGCTTTTCCCTAGTATGCAAGCCCTGCTGGTGACCATATACAGAGGCATATAGATGTGCCTGCGTATACAAAGATTTATAAACTACATAGCCATTTAAAACTCAATAAAAAATGAATTCCTCTTCCAAAATCCAGCAGCTGGCCAGACTTAAGCATATATGACATGCCATAAACAACGGCTGCCAGTGGAATTACCCCTACAAAGTTAAACACATGTACTGTGGCCTGCAAGTTTAACCCTGAGAGAATAAACTTCATATTCAATTTAAAAATGGATCTGGACTGGTAATATGCTGTAGAAAAGTGTGTCAGGAACCCCCACTGAATTGGCATAAAATGACCAACTGAAAAGACATAAAATGACCAAAGCAAATTGATTCCTAAGTGCTGAGAAAAATGTTTGCAAGTATTTTATTGCTTTGCTACAGCAAATAAAAAGTCAAGAAAAATTGTTGGAATCTAAATAAGATTTTTGTTTTGTTTTGTTTTCCTGATAGAACAGCAGAAAACTGTGTTTCACTTCAAGTGCTTTTAATGAAAGTAAACATAATGAAGACATCCAACTGTACGAAGCTGCCTAACCTCCTGGAGAAAGCAGAGTTTACCCTCTCAAAACTATATCTTAACCACAAGACCATATATACTGGCACTGCACTAGGTCCTTACGTTGCAGTTTTCCTCTGCTGCGTGAAATATTGTACAGGCACTCGGAGAGAGATCTACTGAAAATTTGTTTTTTATTGGAGTGGCTTGATCATTTTCTCACTCACCTGCACAGACTCTCCCCTGCATGGTCTAATGCAGATTGTTAATGCCAGGTTACACAAGTAGGATGGGAATTCACCAACACTCAGAGCACCACTTGGTCACTGCTGCATTAAAGACAGTCTAACTATGCAAGAACTAATTTATTTATTGACGTATTCTGTTAGCTAGATACTTAAAGAAGAAAAGATTCCAAAAAGCCTGAAGATTAATGGGAGTTGGACAGGTCACTCATCTCTCTCTGGCCATGTCTATACTGGCAAGACATAGCAAAAAGGAAGCCAGCCAAGCCAAAACCAATTGGTATGAAGGACCCAGCAGTCACATGGCACTTGTGAAGGAGTTTACTCAGCACTAACTCTAGCATGCCTCATGAACAAAATTCCTATTTGCAGTCAGGAGTTGCCCGCTGTGCTCCTGAAGTACATCTTCGGCTCCAGTCTATCTGAAAGAAACCCTGTTTGTGTAATGTAAGACCACACCAAAACACCAGCCTGATGGCTAATGGCATCAGCTGGGAGACTGGCTTTAAAAGCAGATGCCTCATCTTGCCCCCAAGACCAATGCAGATGCATCCTTTTAATTTTCCAGCACAAAGGATATTTAGGCAATGTGAAGAACACAGCTATCTAGGACCTGGAAGTAAGGCAACTGATCACGTACCACATGTGGGGACAGGGAAACTTTGGAAGAAAGTCGCACACATCTGCACAACAGAATTAGTTAAAATAAAAATTAATATGAATTGTGGCTGCTGTTTTTCATATATTCTTGGCAATGCTTATTTTCTATGAGATGGTGGTTCTTACCAGTGCGTACCTATCCACAGATTAACTGCACCTTCTTGGGCACTGTACATAAATTGTCAGGTACCAAGGTACAGCTGGAAGATGAGCAGCAGAAGTGGAACACACGGTAATGTGAGCCAACAAAGTGACAAGGTGGAGGGTAAAATAAAAACAACTCGCATTTTAGAAAGCTGATAATTTGTCCATCTTTCATTTGAATTACTCACCTGGACTTTGAGTATGGTATGATTCCAGTTTCAGATAAATTCTGAAGAAGTCACAGAGCAGGTTACTGCTGTACCAATATTTTTTGGCATTCTCTAGGAGATGCAATAGGTTTCTAAATGCAACATTGTTTGTACAGTAAAGCTACCTTCTTTTGCTTAAAGATCCTGGGAATGTATAAATTGTTCTGATGGCTTCCTCAAACAAGTTGCAACTAGTCTTTCATGAGACAGAAAAAATAGGCCTTAATAAATCTAGTGTTTATGCAGAAAATAGTTTCCCAATTATTCAAGCTGTACTCTGGCTGATTTCAGAACTGGTCTGTGCTTGTGCTAAATGCACTGAGTACTAATAAAAACCGTCTTGGATTAGAAATAGGAGTCTTTATTCAGCATTCCAAATGGAAACATTCAGATGACTGAACAGTTCATTAAGCACTTTGATTTTATTCAGAAACATTATTTCCACTGCATGCATTTATGAACTGAAAAAAACACTCTCCCAGAATTGAAAAATAATGTTTTCAATGCTGTTTTATCCACACCAGCAAAAATTATGTCACAAATGCAAATATCCACAGTATAGAATACAAATGGGAATTTCATCATTCGACATGTGCTCAGTTGCATGATGGTCTACTTACCGCCACACTAGGATACCTAATGCATTTGCCGTAGCGACCAAGGAAAGTAAAGTTAATTTTGCTTGAATTTAGTTGAAAAGTAAAACTGAATTCACAGCTCTTCAGCACTATTTTTCCTTTCATTTTTTGATTTTTATTGCAGAATCAGTTCTGCTTTTAGACGTCGAATGTTTCCGTAAACAATCTTAACATTTCATGAAACGGCCCATTTCTCCTCTCATTTATATTAGGTTGGCTTCAAAGTAGTGATTGAAGCTATACATGTAGATATCCAGTACTAGTGAATGGACAGTAGGCATTTGCATTTTTTAACTGCTTGTAAACTGAGGAATTTTTAATATCCATAGTTTGAAGCTAAGACCTTTGTCTCAAGTAACAGCAGCACTAATACACTTCCACCATGACTTAAAGCAATGCGGAAATGGTGCTTTTTCAAAAGGAATTTTATCAGTCAGAATGACTTTGCTGTTCATGTAGCTTAAAACTGTACTCTGGTGAGTCTGGAATCAGAAACCACCCCAGTTTGTGATTTAATTGCACTGAGAAAGATAGCAAAATGTACACTATAAGAGACACTGCACCGTACACTAGGCATCCAACAGATGTTGATCTTCTTACACAGTGAAGTAGAAGAGGTTTTGCAAAGCCCAGTATAAGCCAACTTCTTTTTCAAATGACTGTAAAGTTGAATAGGCTCCTTACTTTGTGTGTCCAGGACAGACGCCTTCTACAGTACAGATTACTCATCCAGTAAGGACTGTGAATGTGAAGAAAAGTAAGACAGAAGAAAATGGAGACTAAATATCAGATTCTGCTCTGGCCTGAATTTAGATGATCGATGCAGGCAGGGCACAAATAGCCTGGGGGAAATTAGGATTAGCTGAGTCCATACATACAAAGGGGTACTGGGGCAGTTTCCCCCACCATCCTTCCAGAGAAGGAGGGCAGAAATCTGCCCTCCCAGCGGGACGTGAGAAAAGGTGACAGAATGCTGCAGTTTTCCAAGAGGCATCACTCTGCTTATCTCCCTTGTGCAGCCAAACTTCCCCTCTTCCCTGAAATATTTTGCTCTTAATCTGGCAACAGTCCGCTATGAATCGCTCTTCATCTGAATTACATTTTGCTAAAAACCCCCGGTCTTCAGCCACAGCACCGCCTGGATGCAGGGATGCAGTCCCACAATGCAGACGCAGTGCTAGCTCCACGAACAGGGCCCGAGAATTTATTACCCAATATTTTGTAAATCACTAATTCTCAGTACTCCTTCCAAGCTACAGTACAGGCCTGTAAGGTTCATCAAAGCACATAAGCCATTAATAAATGAATCACATTTGCATATGCACTGGTAGCTAACTATCACTGGCTTTCAGGCTGTGGGAGGATATATATTTCTGAGGAGCTAGGCTTTGAAGCTGGTTTTCCCTTTAAAATAAATCTCAGCTTGGTTCACAACAAGAAGTTTTGGATGACAGGAAGGAGATAATTTATTAGCCCTGAGATATCTTACAGAATATTTGAGCATCTCCTCAAAAAAATGCAGGCCAGATAAGACTTAGCCCTTAACACAAAATCAACTGAAGGAAAATCATAGAGGAAAACACAAAGAGATCTGCTGAGCACTGTCAATGAAGTCCTAACATGACAGAAGGAAAACTAATAAATTTTCCTCATCCTTCACTAATTTACAGAGACTACAACTGTCCCTGATACCTTGAAAATGAGAGTACTGACTGCCAAAAAAACTTGGTATAGGTAATGTTAGTTCCAGGCCCCAAGAAACTTAATCTTTTTTCATCGAGTGGCTAACAGGCACGACAAACTGAAATAAATAAACTTATCACTTACCTAAGTCATCCTATGCCCTGACAGCACAGTGCATATATACACAGTCATTACTTTTTTGTGCCATTATTTTTAGTTAAATAAATACAGCGTAACAGTAATACACAAACATTAGGAAACCAGAGTTAACATCTCAATACAGTTCTACAATCTTATAAAAATAATCTGTTACGAAAAAAGCTGTTATCCAAAATGTTACACAAATTACCACTAAAATGCCAAATAGTGGGACTGTTCACTTCAACCCAGTGTTATTTTCAAAAGAAAGCTGTGAATCGTATCTTTACAAAGCCACTTCACTTGCTTTTAGGGTTAGAAACATATGTTCGACATACAATATTAGAACACACCAGCTCTTCTTCTGTTTTATTTGATGGAGAAATGTATTTTTAACACATACGGTGGTGAAAGTACATTAGTATGTTCAGTATTCCTCAAACTACACTTTGGCTCTGCAATTGTCTGTTGGTGCAAGATAAAGTAGGCAGCCAAAGTACTCTGATATATTCTGAGCACAGCAGATTTAGCTGAAGTGCCTTGGGGAATGAGTGACTTGCCGCTCCTTGTGAAGGATGCTGAAAGAAGCAAACTACATTCCCCATAATCTCTGTCACTAGACACTGGCAGGCTGCCCACCCAACCCAGCCGGCCACCTAACTTTGGGGCTTTGCAGTGAAGCCCATGTGCCTGCTGTTTGCCGCAACAGCAAAAAATAAAAATACTCCTCACAGAGCTTTCCCAGGTGTGAGGTGAGCCCCACAATTGCAGCAGGGTTACAAAATGCTACGGGTGTTGGAGTTCAGGCTTCTCTTCTTATTGGAATCTTGGCACTCCAAAGCAACTGTAAGTACCTCCCAGCTTAGGCAGGAGTATTCTGATTAGCTCAAGCTATGAAGGTTCACTTTATTGTGTTTATCTATCACTACTACCATTGCTTTCACCAATCCCTATCAAACAGCTCAGCATTTTCAGCAGTACTCTGATATCCTAAAGCTCTGACTTACACAGTGCACTGAACTCACTGGTCCTGCTTCAAGCAAGAGGTCGAAGAAGCTTATCAATAAAGGTCCTGTCCAACCAGCACCTCCACTATTCTCTTAAATAAAGACAAGATTGACATCCTGAAATCAAGACAAAATCAAATATTCATATGTCAATAAAACCAAACATTCATGTGTCAGTATGCCAAAATAAAATGGGGTGGGAAATAGGCATGCAGCCTGCCTTCAGTAAAGCCCGAATGCAATCTAAAACCACATAGCATATAATATTGCCAGCTCCCATCTGCTTTGAGATGGATCTGCATTTTTTTACTATTTCAAGGCTAGCTGGGTTGCAAGTCCTGTAAATATTACACAGATAACCATCATTATAACTGTTGGTATTTGAACACTGTCAGTGGGATAAGCTTACACTTGCACCAAACCTCAAAGTGTCCATTTGTTCTTCCTTGTATTGAAGACCTTTTCTGTGCTTTATAAAATCCCACTGTACTCGGGCTCGACCAGATTTTCCCAACATAGCACTCTGCTCCTTATCACCCTACTTCTTAAACATTCCCTCCCTCTCAGCCCCCACCTTTTTTTTTTATCTTCCCAGAAGGTACACACCTGTACAACTCTTAAGATAGAACAGCAAAGTAAACAACCCCATAGCATCGTGACCGAACTCTCAGGGTACAGTATGTGCAGCGCTTGCCAGGTTTGACAGTTGACAGCAGTTCTTTTGGCCACGTGCTGATAAGGACGAATGAGTTTGTACATTTCCTCAAAAACTCCATGTTCCATTAACAAGCACCTGAGAGGAACGACTGGTCTAGCAGTAATCCTGACACCCCACTCAGCTTTTTGCAGTGCGTATATACTTTGCTTGGATGCCTTTGGCACATTTTCTGGTGTAGCACAGAGCAAAGCTTTTCATCTTAAAGCTCTACCTGTCATCAGAGGGGTCCAGAGGCTGTACCACAATTCAGACTTTGGTTTAAAGTTCTATTAAAAGTTCTCATTTATATATGCTGTGATCTCACATTTTTAACCACTTCAGGGGCAGACATTTTGTGTTTCTCTGATGAAACTGATATTAAAAGATAGTGGGTTTAATTGCAATCCCTTCTTTTCTGTCCTCTCTTTTGTCTTAGGCCTTTGCACTGCTACATCAAAGAAACTTTGACCTCAAAGGAATCAGAAACTTCCAAAAGCAAGATGTAAGCAGTTTGAGTATGGTATTCAGCACCAGAGATATCATAATCTAGTTTAAAAAAAAAATAAATCCATGTTACATTTTTCTATTACAAGTCCTATCTTTGGACAATGTTCATCCATTGATGTGAACTTGGTATTGCTGGACACAAGTCTGCATTTAAAGAAATAAAATCATAATGGAACAGGTCCTAAGAAGTGGAAAGAGTAATAATAAAGTACACCATTGGGTGGCAGAGTCAAACAGACATGAAGTCTACAAGATGCCATTTTTCTCTTTGATTTTCCCAAGCTTTCAATATAGAATGTAGAAGTAATTAATATTAATGTTGAAAAGATATGCCAAAAGCTGTTAAAAGAAATGTAAGGCAGAAATAGTTAATCCAAAATCACTCATGAATTCAAAGGCAGTCAGGAATAAAATTGAAAATTTTTGTATCACATGCTGGTGACAAAAAATACATCTACTCAAGATAGAAATCTAAATATTAATCTGAATTCTTAAGTTCCTGTCTTTGGAGATTTTTAAATTTATGATCATAATGTTATTGCCTAAACCCTTCTGTGTACTATAGCCAAGGAAAGAATAGTATATTGATATAAACCTAAGCTGTCATTAAAGTACCAGATTACCATGCAAATTTGGGTACTCCATTTACATCCTCTTTTATTCAAACCGTGATACCAAGATGGGAGGGATCTGTTGTACTAAGATAAAGACTTGAAGAATTTCAAGGACCTTTCTGCTGGTAAGTTGCTGAAATCTTTTTCATTAAATGTAATGGATCAAATTCTGTTCCATTTTTACAATGGGAAATTTATGAGTAAGGACTCTAAAATGACTGAACAAGAAAGCCCAGATATGATCTATTAAATCTATACTGTTACCCATGTAACATTTCCACTGTATGTACGAGCTCCATGACAATTTTGGAAAGTCCTCAAGATTTTGAGAAAACCTCTGTCACTAGATTGTTTCTCGTACAAACGGACTGGGTAAGATTCAGGATTTCTGCAGGTGCTGGTAACCGAAAGGACTCTTCAGAATGTGCTTGGCACATCTTACTGCTGTCCTCAGTACACACTACATACCACGTCCCATGCCCAATCACTGGAGATGACAGACCTTCATAATACAGCAGAAATTGGAACTGAAAAGGTAGCAATGCCACTATGTATTCCAGGGGAAACGGTTTGCCTGAGCTTCCAAGTCTCATCCTTTTGCAGGCAATACCTCTGCAAACTCACTCAACCACAAATCATACACATTGAGACCACTTTCGTTCCCCTATGAACAGAGGGAAAGACATTACAGCTGCCGATGCCTCTGTTTCCTGGGACAGGGTAGCAGACCTCTTTGTAGTATCACCGATCGGATATTTCACATACAGAGAAGTGGGAAAGCAAGTACAAAAAGTCTGGAAAGAAGCCAAGCAAAACACTATCATCCAAACATCATTTTACACTACACAGACAAGGACAAACCCAAAAGATCACTAACAGTGCTTTCAAAAAGAAGCATAACATTCATCACCTTTTCCTCTGCTTATGAGAAGGTTAGTTCCACAGTTAAAATACCAAGCTGTGACATAAAATAATAGATCATCAGAGACAACGGGGCAAGGAGAGAAGAGAAAAACATAATTCTCTCTGACACCACAATGCACTCTTTTTTTTTTTTTCTGGGGCCATGGGAAATCTTGTGCAAATGCCCTTCTTAGCTGAGGCTCAGGTCTTCCTCCACTGGAACATGCAAAGTTCCTGTTCACACAAGTCACTTTTCAGTCAAGCACATTTGCAACTCTAAAATCATTATAAAAGTGACTTTACATCAGAAATATATTTCCCATATCAGGAACTTTGGGGTTTTTGCTAAACTAAAAACTATTTCTAAGAGTTCACAAGAGTATAACCCAGCATCATCTGAGATCAATGCCTGCTCTTATACAGAAGGATTTATGTTTCAACACCTGCAACAGCCTCATGTATCTGCTGATGTTGTAAGGGTTATTGTATTAGAAGCTTATTTTATAGATGAGAAAATTAAAGTTCTAGTCAACAGCATGCTTGACATTGGATAGGTTAAAATTCTATTCAAGTAATCTGTTTAAACATTTTGCTGAATCGGAATCCAAATAGCATCTTATAGATCTGAATATCATTTGCATTGAAGGTAATTGTATACTATGTCTTCCATTAAAGGTTAGCAGAAATAGCAAAATTCAATAATTTTTACTTTTTAGTAACTGTCATTTATTTTAAGTGTTATTTTTACTGGAAAGAATAAGTCATTTAGGCTTTTAAGACAATTCACGAACGCAGATTTTGGTTTCTTTGTGTGTTGAAAGCTCCAGATTTGAGGAATTCAGCTCAAACTTTCTTGAGTGTGTATTTTTAAAATGCATGCTTAATACTTCCTTGTACTTAAGCCTTTTCTCTACCAACTCTTCATCTGAATGAAGTATAGACATTTGCACCAGACATAGAGAAGGACCCTGACAGGCTGAAGAAATGGGTAGACAGGAACCTCGGAAAGTTCACAAGAGGCAAATGCAAAATCCTGCAGCTGGGGAGGAATACCCCTACAAAACAGCACAGGCTGGGGATCTACCACTGGAAAACACCTTTACAGAAAAGGGCCTGGGGGCCCTGGTGAGCAACTTAAACTTGAGCCAGCAATGCACCCTTGCAGGACAGAAGGCCAACAGCACCCTGGCTAGCAGGTCAGGGAAGGGGGTATTTTCCCTCTGCTCAGCATTGGTGAGACCACCTGTGAAGTGCTCTGTCCAATCCTTGGCTCTACAGAACACAAAAGGGCCACTAAGACAAGTAAAGGCTTCGAGCATCTGACACACAAGGAGGTGCTGAGAGGGCTGGGACTGTTTAGCCTCAAGTACAGAAGGCTCAGGGTGACCTTACCCATGTGCATAAATACCTGATGGAAGAGAAGATACCACAGTCAGTAGCTCTCAGTGACAGGACAAGAGGAAAGGGGCACATAATGAAACCCAGGAAACAGAAAGACATAAACATAAGAAAAAGGTTTTTTACTGTGAGGGTGATCAAACACTGGAACAGCTTGCCCTGAGAGGAGCCTGTGGAGCCTCTATTGTAGGAACTATTCAAAACTAAACTGGCCGTGATCCTGAGTAGCTTGCTCTGTGTTTGTTGGTCCTGCTGTACGCTGGGGAGTTGGACTAGACTACCTCCAGAGGTCCCTCCCAGACACAAACATTTTATGATTCTACAATTTTTTCACAAAAAATCCCAAACTCCCGTCTAAGCAAATTATGCTGATTTTACAGCAATATTTTTATTTACTAAAAATGTGCAGATAATTGGGAAATCCCAAATATTAAACAAATGCATATGCTTTTCCATTATGAGTATATGCATGATGTCCTGAAAACAAAAGATTTGTGTTTACGTAGATTATGGATTTTCTGGTAGCTATCCCTTCAACCAAACCTGGCTTTTCCAAAGACAGTGGCCATGGGCAGATTTTTGCTATAACGTAACTGGGCATTCCTCGACCACTTGAGTCTTGCTGATTCTCACTGTTCCTTCAAATGCACTTAATCTTTACCCAAGAAGGGCATTTTTCTGGCATAATTTTTTAAACTAATACATGCTTAATTGCATCCAAAAGCTACTTACAAACACATATCTGTTTATAAAACAAAAAATATAGGGGCTAACCTATGAACTCACATGACTTTCTGAACATTCCTTATAATTTACCTATATACCCAGAGTTGCAAAATCAGAAGGCTGTTTTTTTCCTCCTTACTTAAAAGAATCAGGGCAGTCCCTGATGAAGCCAATTTATCTCGTATTTCTTTTTCAATGTTCAGCTTTCTAAGGGCAAGTCTTACAACGCAGAGTTTACCTTTGACTTCTGCTCAATGTCAGCGGCAGCAGATGTAAGACACACTGGTCTCGAAGGTAGGAATTGTTCCTTAACTCATTTATTGTCTCATTATCCATCTAATTTACATTTTTCAGTAGAGATGGTTAAAGCAGGACATAGATAATAAAATGTTTCAGCTTTTCCTAGGACCTGCCTCGTTAATTTTTGTATGGTTTGTTTGAGCACTTAAGTATGTGGGGTTTGTCTGGTGATAAGACATGAACAGTATGCTGAATGAACAAGGAAAGAATTCTAGTACGTTTGGGTGGGAGAAGGTGAAACAAGGACACGGTGGCAGAATTCAGGGCAGAGACACTAAATTGCTTCTGATGCTGCACTCCTTGGACTCTAGCTGGGTTCTAGCAAAAGGAGAAGTCACTGGGATCCAGCTCATGTGACCGTACTGCTTTAAAATTCCAGTGACCCTGGGAGACCCTACAAAATAATATCTAACCTTTACTTGAAGGTGCCTAATGAGACAATTCTGAAAAAAAGGCACATACAGAATAACATATCAAACCTAACAAAACAAGAGTTCTGTTCCCACTATACTATGCCCCCCCTACATAATTCCATTACTGTAGAAATTTACCTTGGACTAATATAAATGAATGGCTTCTCTTTAACCTGCATTGACACATAAAAGGAAATCTTCCTGGACAATCGTTATAGGTAATTCAGTTGTCTTTGAAATCAGTGGCAAGTGAAGTTTTATCTTGTTCCCTCCAGGTGTTTTCTCTAATACTGGTTAGCCTACCTGTTGCTCTACTTAAGATTTAGTTTGGTAACACACTTCGACACAGGATACCACCAATGAAGACTAATGTAAGACTCTCAATCTTTCGAAAATGTCAGCTTTAACTGCCATGGGGATTTTGCTACGTTTACACCACAAAAATTTGAAAAACAGAAATAATGATACTTATTCATATGTGTAAAGACAAACTGAAAGTGATCAGAACAAGGATAATTACCATTATTATCTTTTACAAATATAAATTATGAGACAATGTAGAGTTAACAAAGAAATCTCAATTAGCTATCTCTCTTTTTCTCTCTTAACACATGTTGCAAACACTTGCATTTGTTCTCTTCCCAGCTCCTCATTCTCTAAAGGACATTATAATTTATTGTCTCAAACCATATTTGGTATTTAGTGCCTGCAGAAGCTTGTGAAAAAAAGATGTTTGTTACATGAAAATGAAAACATATTGTGGTTTCACCTCGATTTCTTTCCTTCTCTCCCACTTCTAAAGAGAAGAGACAATTTTAAGAAGCAGGAAAAGTAAACAAATAAGACATACAAGAATATACAAACACAAATACAAACAAAAACAACTCATAAGTTAGGAAAAAAATGGAACTTCTGCCTGGGGTAAAGTATGTGAAAAGTGGTGATTTGTTCAAGGACAGAATTTTGGCATTTTTCTTTAGCTTCAAGTAAATAAATAAAACAAAGAAAAGTCTTTTCATTTGATTGTTTTACAGTGCCTGGGGCTATGTACATTGGACACTATTTGCAACTGTTTTCATTTAGGGATGAGTGAAGTGGTTCAATTAAAACATGAGCCCCTCTGAACCTTTGCTGTGAATACAACAGAATATTTCTGGGGAGGTTCAAGGAAGTCCAGTTAATTTCTTGTCATTATTTATCTCTTTGTACTTATGTGTGGTGACACTGTCTGGATTCAGAAGTGCCACCATATAAGCCAGTCCTATTATACTGTGCTTAATTCTGCTGATCAAAACAGTTTGAATTGGTTGGGCGAGCAGCATGGAAATTTTGGGGAATTAACCCAAATAAAATGTGAAGTTTTGAGGTCCACCCATCACTAAGTTACCACACCCACTGCTGTTCCCTTTACTTCTGTGGGAAGAAAAGGAGCTGTTGCAATTTCTAAGAAAAAGAGCACTGGAGCCTTAAAGCCTCAGGCTAGGTCTACACTACAGACCCCTGGAGGCACATACTACGTAGGTGAGAGGTGCATAAGATGTGCTAGGAGAAACCCGTAAGGTAGAAACAGAGAAATCAGGAAAATGGCACTTTGCTGGTGTGAGCTGTTTTTCTCTCCAAGGACAGCTACATTATACAACTTTTCCTTGCACCACGTTAGCACAAAGTGCCCGTGCTGTTACAGACATGCTAGAGGCACCTTTGGCTCTACCACTCACAAGTATTTCATCCCAGTGAAGGCCTCTCACTGGAGGCTAAGTTTCATCTTACTGCTTCTAAGCCAGCTATCTCAGCAAACAGAGCCCCTGGAACATTCCCTGCTCTGCAGTCCATCTGTGCAGGCTGGTTCTGACACGATACCAGCTCACTGCATCCTCGTCCTCTCAGAATCAGCTGTAAAAAGAGCCTCAGGCTACAGTGTCAAACCTCTCCAAAAATGAGAGAGGTCCTAACAGACAGAAGTGCTGCAATCTCCCCTATGGATCCCGACCTCAGCAGCTCAGAGCTTGTAGTTGTAGTTGTCTGGAGACACGTGGCTGCTGATCGGCTGACATCCCAAGCACTGTTAAGGGCACACAGTATCCACACATCACAGCTGTGTTTGTCACAGGTCATATAAATTGGCAGTTTTTCACTGACTAGCATCAAAGAGGATATACAAAATAGCTTTGCTGTGTTTCTTGCTGGTTCCTTCAGAGGAGGCTGGAAACCACTGCTACTGCTCATGTGCCTCTTTCACATGCTGACATACGCAATGTCCCGAACCACTTGCCGAACAAAATTTTATCAGCACTTTGGAATTCCTGAATTTCCAGGGGTAAATTCCAATTTGAATTGTAACTGTGATCCCTCAGCTTTGCAAATGTACAGATCAAAGAAGTGTATGGTCATGCAGAGTTAAGGATGTATTATTTCTGATAGGAACACATACTACATGAGCTCACAGAGATTTTTAAAATTTGGAATTTGTCCTCCCTTTCAGTTTCTGAACACTAGATAGTAACTATTGCAGGCACAGGGTTCTTTTTCTTACTATATTTAGCAGGCACCATGCATTGAATCACATCTTTCTTCCATTATGGTTATAGCGATCGTCACCAGTTCTGAATCCTCTCTGAAGTTCCTTCTACTTCTAGTAAGGAACACCGATAAATTTACATTAGCCAGTTGACTGAATATTACATGAAGATTCCTGGCTCGGAACGAGGCAACTACAATGTGAATTGAAAATCCATTCATTCATTCACTGCTTCCCAGCAGCATTCCCTGGCCTGGAGCCAGATACCATTTGACGTCATGCTCTAACCAGGAACATGATGTACTGGCGCCGGGACAAAAGTTTTACTATGGAAAAAAAAAAAAAAAAAGCAGCAACAAGCAGGAACTTATCACAGTAGAACCAGTTAAGAGGAGGAGATGGAGAACAAGCAGCAGAAAATTATATGTATAGGCCTAATATTTTGCTTTTGCTTTTCTTCACAGCACCCAACAGGTCATACTAACAGAAACAGCACACACGGATAAAGGTGTCTTTAAATACTTATTAATTTCCCTTCTAGTTGCTGTAGCACTTGCTGAAGCATGACAAAAGGTCTATTATTTCATGTTTCTTACTTCAAATTGTTTGAAACAAAATAATCCAAAGATTTTTGGCCTGCAATAGTTAGTTTTGTATGAAAAACCCTCAGTTGTGTTTATTTGAGTTAAATATTAAACAGGTCAAGTAGAGACTGAAAAGTTTGCAGTGTTAATACTCAAAATCCAAAAAGCAGTTTAAGGACAGAAAAACAATCTTTCCACTCTCTTCATAGCCACAATTAAGGCTCTGGGGAAAAAAATAAGGCCAACAAGTTTCTGAAATACTGCTAAGCATGCAAAAATAAGAAGATAATAAAATCTAGAAAATACTAAGAAATATTTGGATAGCGAGAACTCAAATTCTTGTTGCTGATGTGGGTTCAGAATGCCAGGCTGACAGCCCCCAGCCACACGTAGTGGGCAGCAGCACGGGGTCCCCAGCATGGCACTCGAGGAGGTCAGCCCTAAACTGGCTCTGGAGGTGGACAGACAGACCGACGTGCCCTTCCGAGGCTCCTTTGGCAGGCTCTCATCCCATGGGTGGTGCACTGGAGTGAGATGCCCACCACTTACACCCCATTTCTGGATTGTCATTGACAGGCACTCAGATTCTGGGGAAGTCCCTTCACCCCTCCGCAGTTCAGATTATATCTAAAAAATGGGATTAGGGGTACTGATTTCCCTTACTAAGCACTTCAAAGACTACTGCTAAAACTTCTGCACAAGAACTACAATTATCGTTGGTGCTTGTTGTAGCGCTAGATTGTTTTCGTTTGAAATTTAATACTGTAGTTATCCCTCAAACAAAACCTGCTTCTAAACTTGTCCATCACTTTCTTGTTTGTTGGTGTTCTCAAGCTCTTCACAGAAATGCTGAATTTCAATTAAAGGCGGTGGAATTTGAGGTTGCTCAGCAAACACCAGCAGGCAGCTCTCTGTATTTCAGTGGCTCTTTAAGGACCATATTCTTGTTCAATTCAAAACAGGATGGACATCCTGGGAATGAGCTATGTACATCCTTCAGCGGTTTGAAGCTAAACTAGAATCATGCACATTGCACTGCACATACATTCCAGAAGCCAATTTCACCATTTTCTTTTGGCCTGGGTCATGACCATCAGACTCACAGCATTAGTAAGTGGAGAATTTAAATCCGTGTTCGGCTGAATATACCCGGTCATTAGAGACATATGTAGAGGAAAAAGTTCACAAACATTGTGTTTTATTGAAATCTGGAACTACTTAGGCTGAAATTGGACAAATATGGACAATAGCATACCCACTCTGCATGGAAAAAATGCCCTGCCCAAAGTGCAGTTATCTGTTCCATGGAGAGTTTCAACCAGAGTGCCAGTGGCTAATAAATCCCTCATATATCTTAATTTTCTCATTATCACTGGAGCCTGCTAATTAGCAGTAGCAATATAGGCATATTTAACTGTGCCAATTCTCAGCGATAAAATTCAGTACTGTTAGAATGCCATCCTGCCTGGTCACAGCGCAGTCCCTGATGGGAGCTAGATTTGAGCCTTTTCTGACCATAGGCAAAGATACCCAGGGGTTCATCCAGCAGTTCTTCCACTTGCTCAACTGCAGCACTCAGCATCGCAATGCTCTGCACCATTCGTGTTCTCTCCCTACTTACCAGAGCTTGCATTGCCTCACGTAGAAAAAAAATGTTTTCTATCAATTTTACATTATCTCAGAAAGACAAAGTTATAGCTGTGAAACACAATCTTCCTAATCTCCCAACATAAACCATAATCATAACATTCTTTTCCATTTCCTTTGTAAATTATTCTGACTGCTCTCAGTTTGAGCATTAAAGACTATTTTCAAAGTAGCCGCAGATTTATTTCTTAATTTGTACCAGATATCCTGCTAGCTTCGCTTCACAAACCATAGATTTATGTGCATCGGTAGACTATCAGAACTGCTTTCACAGGGGTAAAAGACCGAGTTTGCTACCTTGAAGGCATAGGTTGAAGAGAAAATCCCTTTTTGAAAGTGTGCCCTGTGGGGAATAATACTCCAAAAGAAGTAACCTATTCCCCAGATGTGGAGGAGTTTCTACAAGGATCTTCTTCCATGCAGCACCGCACTGTTGCCACAGCACTGCTGTATGCACAGCAAATGGATGTTGGGTCAGGTGATATTATTTCAGAAAATCATGGGATATGTGCTTGTGAAGGGGAAAAGAGGATGGTGGCTCAGAGCAACAGGCAGATGCTACTGACTGGGTAGCACAAATCGCTGTTTTGGGATCTGAGACCACTGAACATGCCTTGCCTTGTATTTACAGGACATTAGGCCACTTTTGTTTGACAGGATTTTTCTATTGAGCGTCTACCATTGTTTGGGCAATAGTACTGTCTTACATATATGTACTTCTTCCACACATGGCTTTACAGGAGTGAAAAATAATAATTCACAGGACTTATTCAGTTCAGCATTTTCCACAATCCCTTGGACTGTGAAGTTCCAATGCAAAATTCTGATCTCACCTCAACTGGATTTTGCTTGAGAACAGTCTGGATTTTCTCCAATCCCTAAGAAACTGCTCTACTGCTTGTGAAATCATTTATTTGACAAGTTTTATGGTATTATTAATAACTTACTTAATGGATCTTCTCTCTTTCATTATTTACTTGGGATCAATACCTTATGTGCACACTGTGCAAACCTAAACACAGACAAACAAGCCCCAAACATCTTATTGTCCAAACACACATTTTTGGTTTTGGGTGTACACAGCCCCACCTATTGTAACCAATGACACAGTGCCAGAATTTCAAGCCATTAGGTGGGTCACGCATCCCATGGCATTGTTCATCTGGGTAACAGATGTAAGACAAACACGATACGTACATGTCCCAAAGAAGGCAGAGTGAAACGAAGATGCACGGTAAGATAATATAAAGGCTAAAAGCTGTTGGGTTTAAGTTACTATTTATACCACTTATGGCTGGACAGGGAAAAATATCTGAGAAAAGTACCGAAGTTTCAGCATTTAGCTGCATTCTGCACTGGAACAGACAGAAGACCTTCCAGTTGTTTTCTTTTCCAAGAGCAGAACACGAGCGCATAACCCATGTACAGGCAGCCAAATTTCAAAGAGCCATTTGTTTAAGGCACTTCTCTGAGACAGAGGAGACAAAAGTTAGTTCCTGTTATGAGTGCTAACGTCTTCTTGATTTTCCAAAATGGGAGTCTGTCCCGTACTCTCTTCTTTTGACTAGAAATTCCATTCTGGATCTTAGAAAATTTCTGTGAAACTACATGTCCACAAGACTTTTTTTCTCTTCTAACCAAGCAGCGTTTTTAGAGAAACAATGTTTTCCTAAAAAACTCTCGACCAGTACTCATTCATTTTACAAGCTTATCTGAAATAGAAATATACAGGTAAGGAATACAAAACCTTGAGCCACAGATTTTTGTGATTCACTGAAATATTGCATGCTGGAATGTATTTCATAGATCTACATGTTTCTTCACTCAAAAATAATCCATTTTTGTTGTGAAGACACTGCCTTTTCCAGCACTTAAAACTACACTCTGGCAAGCAAGATTCTTCACCTCATAAAATATGATGTTCTAATACTAGAGAATGCTTTGCTGTAACAAAAGTGAAGTCCCTTGTTCCATTTTAAAAGTCCCTTATAAAAAAGAAAAAGAAAAAAAGAAAAGAAAAAAGCTGAAATGGCCCTGAAACCAACTGTAAAATCGTGCCTCATTTTATTTAAAAAAGTAGTATTTGATCTGATTTTGCTTACTCTGAAAGCCATGCACTGTCACACAAAGACCTTCCGAAAGGAATTTTGTTTGTTTGCTTCCCTCCTGGACTTCTTGCCACTTTTATTTAATTAAATTAATTACTGTTGTATGGAAATAACTGTTAAAGTCTCCTGACCTGCAATAAGAGCTCAGTTTCATTTTCATCAAAATCAGCAGCAAACTGCCAGAAATGGTACATTATGGGGAAAAAGAATCAGTAATTTCAAATTTATTATTAAGAAAGATGGAGTTCATACTACTGACTTGTACACAATAAACTAGATACCGAAATGGGAAGTTCGTTGTCCTCACTTAATCCACTGTCAATACAGAGCAGCAGTATCCTTGAACCGCAATTCAGTGCACCTGGATCTAAATCATCACCTCTTTCTATACTGTAGAGGTAATTAAAAGCTGAGTATATAGCTAAGGTGTGCCTACAATTAGGGAATACGAATGCTACTCAATTCCGTCATGTAAAAGCACAGACGGATAAAAAAATAGAGGAACTACTTGCCTTCATTATTAAGTACTTAAAATATTGTTATAAAAATAATATTTATAAATAATCATGTGAACAAAGTCCTTCACAGAGAGTTAATACTGAATACTTGTATTTTAGAAACAATTTTTCATTGTACTGAGAAATTATCACGGCCTCTACTTTATGAGGCATTCTTGGTATTTGTGATTTTTTTATACAAGAAAAAATAATACATTTGCAAATATATTTAAAATATAAATTATATATTATATGTGTGCATATATATACACAGAGAGCACATATATATATATATAACACTGACAGCCAAATCTTCACCAGATTTAAACTTGCACCAATGAATTTCTACAAATTGATCAAAACAATTCATATAATAAAATTTCTTCACTACACCACCTGATTTTCAATCTGTTAATAAATCATCCTTGCACAACTTGAGATGGGTGCTATGTCAATCAAATGCTAAGATGACAAAGGAGGTTTTCGTTCTTTATTTTGGTCAACAAGTGGCCAGCTAGCATGACCCAACAGTACCATTTGGTTCTTCCCATGTGCAGACTGTTTCCTTGATGCAATCCACATGAGCCCACATTTCTGTAGCAAAGCACACATTCAGTGGACCTAATTAAGCATTGTTTCCCTCTTCACCCTTTCATTTTCTTCCTTTGGGAAAAGAGATTTTTTTTTTCTCACTGTTTTCTTTAATAGCCCAATTTTTATTAAATACTTAAATACAGGAGTAACGCTATTGGATGCTTGGTATCTGCTACACAGGTGGGAGTCTGCATCTCCATCCCCATCACCAAGCGGAACAGCATCAGGTCTCCCAGCTCCCTCCCTTCCTGTGCATAAAGCCTTGGAGAAAGAATTGAAACTGGCCCAACAAACATCTTGTAAAACATACTCTACTCTACACAAACCCCACAAAATGTAAACCAGACACTTGTAGCTCTGCAACAATAACTGAGATTTCCAGATGGTAGGTAGCAAAAATGATGTCTGTGCACACATACCAAAACCTTTATGACTTTAAACTATCATAGTTCTGGTTAATCCTGGATTGTCTAATGTGCATTTCAAATGTCAAAAGAGAAGACAATAACCTGTGTTCCTGTGGAGTTGCTGTCTCAGTTGTCAGGTCTGCAAATAACGCAACTAAAATAACCCTTTTAGCTGCATGTTAATGACCATTCCCACTCACTTCCTTCACTTAAATAATCTAAGTAGTTTAGAAGTGCATGTGGACTGCCACTTTGCATTGCCTTTTGTAAGGTCCTTAAGGGGTCCTGCCATTTAACTTCCTGTTAAAGTCTCCTCCAATCTACAAGAATGCAATCACGATAACTAAAATGGACTAGATGCAACCTCCAAAATGTAATGCTAGGCCCTACCTTTAACCTTCACAATGATTTAATCTAACGCATTTTACTACAGAATTGGCACAGGCTAAAAATGACTTCATGGTCAGTGACTACAGCTCAGCAGACAGACAGTGATTTATGAGGCCTGGTGATTCTTGACTTCTCTGGGTGATGTGGCCACATCTTAACTGTGGCACTATGCTGCGTGCCTTTGCTGCACCTGAACTAAAAAGAGATGTTACAAAGAGCTGTAAGAAAGATTCATTATCAAGTGTTTAGGAATTTGGGGTTTGTTGGATGAGAAATGTTTACAAGAACTGCTTACAATGATTCAGATTTATATTTGTGCCAGATTTTTGTCCCACATTCTTCAGGGTTTTACTGAGCTAGTGTTCATCAAAAAGATCAGACGCAGAGGAAGCTGGTTATAGTTTTAACTGCTTCGCCCTTTGGGTAGAGGAGAACGCATTCATCTTTCCATCTCGTTTCTTATTTATTAAATATTATATTTAGATGTGATGTTTAACAGAACAGCGCAGTATCTTAATAAGTAATAGAAGAACATGACAGATAAGGGAAAATTTGGATATGTATTCTGTATTACTTTTTAAATAGACAATTTAATTTTCAGAACTTTGACTACTTCAGCAGACCTGTTAGGGACATTCTTAAGTATGAACGTCCACCATACAGTTAAAATGTTTTGCTGAATCTGACCTCACATATGAAATCGGTAGTAAATGAAAAGCCTTTAGTAGAAAACAACTTAAAAACAGAAAGTCAGGTCTTTGCAATGTACTTCATACTTGACTTCTTCGTATTTCAGTTTTCAATTAACTTGCCAAAGAGTAGGAGCTAAATTTAAATCCCTAGTATTTATATTTATCTTCTGACTTTGCTGTTTCATTGAAGATTTTAAAATTAAAGCTACCTTCAATCCATCGACATTTTCCTGGCTCCTTATTAAATTATAGGGGTGCTAAACACAGACCACAGTGTACACTAAATCCGACCAGTATTACTGGACTATGCATCTAGGTAAGAAGAATTATTTTCATGACATCAAGACCAGACACTATTTTTAGGGTGTTTTTTTTTTTTTTTTAAAAAAAAAGTTTTACCATTTATTTCTCAGCGGAATTCAGACTCTGTACACCATACAGGACATTGTACACGGTTATTCTGTGATTTTCAAAAGGAGTTACAAAACTGAGGTACCTGAATCTTTAATTTCCAAACAGATTGCTGGTATTTTCACATCACACAGTGTACATACACTTCCAAATCTATGCACAATGACAGAGCACTAGCACCCAAATCAGAAACAGGTTTGCTAAATCATGAGAGGTGAGGCAACCAGAAGTGGGGCAGAAAGGAGTTTTGCTACACCTCAGTTTAGGGTTGCTAATTAATATATCTGCAGCAGTGTGCACCATGTTCCTGTGTCAGTTTAGCATCTCGACCATTCGTACCACAGAAATGTCTTTTAAGCTTCTTAGGTAATAGCTTTTGCAAATGCTGTCCCAAGCCACAGACGTATGCTGCTTACTGCATACTGTGGTGGTCATTACACATGCAATTAGAGAATTTTTCCCACATTTGTGCCTTTTAAAAATGTTTAAATATAAGATAGACATCTGACAAAGAAGCAAAGTGAAACACCAAGCAATGCGGAATAACTACTTAAAGATTAAACATGCCTGTCTGTATTGATGAAATTCCTGCTACAATGAAAAGTTAAAAGAAGCCATCTTGAAACAAGATCATTCAGACCTCTCTGATGTAAATCATCTCGTAGGGAGCAGACACTCCATGCATAAAGGTGGTCTGTGTGTGTGTTTTTTGGAGACCGGTAGATACATATTAGTTTTGGTTGTCACGCAGACCTGCTCTCTGAGAGGTTGCTGTGACCCATTCGTATCGATCTGCATGCACATAGGAGCAAAATATTGACATTTTGTAAGTGCTTTTCTGTTTTCACAGACAAGATTTTTCATAGAAAACAGAATAAATTGGTTCGGTTAAATTTCCTCCTAATTTATCAGCTACAAAATAGGCATTCGTTCGTGCTGGAAGGGCTGCCTTCATGATAAATAAGCAAAGGTTATGATTTAATCCTTTAGCCAGAGTACTCAAAAAAGATTCACATGTGGTATGCTTGCTGGCTGATGGCACAAAGTAACTGTTTTTTAAAGATGCTAAACATGCAAATCTAAGTTCAAAATGCTTATAAAACTGGTTTTTCATTATTCTGGCTACACGTGCAGTTGGTAGAACTGTGCTCACATCCCACATCTCCTACAGGTGCTTACCAGTGTAATCAGCCATATGCATATTCAGCTTCCTTATTGGTTTGCAAACCATTCTCATGGACATTTACATATGCATTTGGATGCCCAAAATATCTGCTCCAAACAGTTTAATATGTAAAATTAGCACATGAAAATTCTACTGGAATATCACTTATCATTACTGGTACATAAATTATATACTCCTTCAAGACATACTGGCTAATCCTTCCCCTCTTTTAGCACTGGAAAAAAAAGAAGAAAAAAAAGGAGAAAACGTCTAATAATGATGGTACTGGAGCACTGGAATACAATGTCTGAGGGTATTAGAGAATCTTCACCCATCTACTGTCCATTCAAGTCCATCTGACCGCTTATCCTCCCTGCTCCAACACATTTTGTGCTCTTAGTATTCCTCTCCTCAGATGATTTCTCAGTGTTTCTTACATTAATCATAAGAAAGGGATATCCACATAGATATTTTCATGGAAGATCAATGCTGCAAGCTGCTGAGCTGACAGAAGATGTGCCTGGGAGAAGGCAATAGGCAAAAGCATGGAAATGCTTTGCTTAGCCTTATCTTTACCTCCAACTCCTTGATATACCCTGCACTCTGATCACAGCAGCTCTGGCAATATACTCTCCTCCCTTCCACTCCCAATATATTCTGTAGCTCTCTGCTTGGGAATCCACCGACAGACACTTGGAAAAAATATCCCTCTAGCTGATCCCTAATATTACCTCTTGAGATCTCTTCCAACCAAACGTTAATATCATTCCTTTCTTTCATTAAATATAAAGACCAACTTTTCTAGCTGGTGCATATAGTACAAATTGGAAAATTCACAAGCTGCAAGTTTTGCTCCAACCCTAGTTTTCATACAGTCCATGAAGAAGCAGAACATGGGCAACCTTCAACAATATCAGATTAGAATTCCTTCTTGAATTCCCACTCAATCTAATGAAATCCTGTTCATGGAAATGAATTTCTCTACATCACCCTATTTAATTCACACAACAGAGAAGAAGTAGTAAACAAGGGACTTGCAACTTGCCCTTTTTCCTTAATATCAGAGCAGATTGCACATAACAAAAGGGCCAAGGCTGCATCATAAAAGATGATGCCAAACCATTTATACTTTGCATCGATATTACAGAATTGGAAGGAATTACATCTCTTGAGGCACAATCATTCTTGGAGCTTCCTTTGGATCAGAGCAACTCTGAAAAACAGTGCTAATTGGCCACTAAACAGCAAGCTATTCCAAGAGCATTAGTCCTCCCTGTATTTTTAATAAGCCATTACATTCAGTAAATAAGGTGTTAGTAAACTGAAGGAGAATTTTACAGATGAAATATTGCCATATCAATTTAAATACATTGCTAAGCTGACTTGACAGCTGGTCTGAGAATATCGCTTCAGTTAAGGGTAGGAAGAGAGAATAGCTAATCTCTCAATCACCAGACAGATCCAGACAGAAGTAACATTAAGGTGCCTCTTTTCAGCTGGCAAGGAAGGTAAGTTCACAAAGTGTTCCTGAAATTCTAAGGATTTTGTTGTGTCTGGACAGTGCACACTGTGAGAGTCCACAAGATTTCAGGCACTCTGGAGTACTGCAGGATCAGCAAATATTTTATTATTTTAGTATTTTAAAATATTAACACACTAATCCCTGAAAACTCCGTTTGTGTTTTATGCGTTTCAGAAGGCATTTTTCAGGCATTGTAGAGTGAGTTAACTGGCATACAGTAATGACAAAGCTGTTCTCTAATTTATACCATTGTCTCACCTAGCTGTTAAGGTCAGACAGAACACTGGCCCCTGGACACAAGTCAGCAGCTCTCCACCGCCCCAATTATGCATTGTGCAATGTCATTGTCATTTCAAAAAACTGTATACTTCCAAGAGGATTTCAGAAGAGTCAATGCAGGTTAAAACATTCCCTCCCCAATCCCACCACCCCATCCATTCTCCACCCCAACACCTCCTCCTGCACACGCACTTCTCCCTTCTGTTTATTTTTTGTTTTAAACACACTAAGCAAAAATTGACTTTGGCTGCTCTTCCTGAACTCTGAAGTGTTTGTGTAGATAAGAGTCAGATAATACGTTAGAAGAAAGTTTCATAGGTCCCTTTTCTCCTGGCAGGTAGTGACCAAGGCCAACCATGCACTGAGGTTTCTTTCCCTTGCAGCAGTATTTTTCTGGCTTGCTTGCTTATCGAACTAGGCCACGTTTGGAATTTTTATTACATCTGACTTGGAAAAAATATTTCAGCTGAAAGATACTTGTTTATCTACAGTGCTGGGGGAATACAATGTGTAAATCCACCTACTGCCATCCCAAATGTGGTGTTGGTTTTTAAAGCAGCTATATTGAGTCTTTCTTGGACTAAGTAAAAAAGGAGCTGATCTGAGCTCCTTTTCCTTTATGGGAAATATATTAAGAATGCTAGAAATCACACACTATAAAAGAAGTAAAATATGCCTCCAGAAACAATTGGTCTTTAGAGGACAGGACAGGACAAAAATAGCCACTCTTGCTTCACAATACTTGTTAAAATGGACATACTCCTATTTTCATATCACTACTTTCCTCCAATAGAGGTTGATAGGAAACGGGAAGCTCTCATTCTCTTCCTAGATAAAAAGAATTACAAACACTCCTTCCACACAAGGCATTTTCTGCTGCTACAGTGATCTTGTTTATGGCTTTTTTTTTTTTTTTTTGTAATAGATATTCAGCTCCACATTGAGCTGTGTTCCTAATTGTTTATCTATGCTTGTCATGGCCTATACTATATCCATGGCCACCAGGAAATGGTATATGGAAGTAGGTCCAGACAGAATCATTTAAAATATGACCTTAACTTAAATCACAATTTTCTGTGAATCACTGAAATCATAGATTTAGCTGTGGTGTCTCAAGATGAAGTATTTAGTAGCAATAGTGGCTTGAGGTGTTGATATTTGTCTTCTGTAATCTTCCTGCCCCAGCATTACTGCACTCTGTTTTTCTAGAAAACATGTTTTGTGTAGCCACATGGTTCCCTACACTGGAGGCCTGCTCTGACTTAAAACTTAGCCAGAAGAAAACCTAGGATCTTTTTTCAAGTAGATGAGTTCCCAGATCCATTTCCAAGTGCAGCTGCATAAATAGTTGGTCTGGCACAATTGAGGGGGTGGTACCCCACAGAAACCAGCAACAGGTGGCACAGGAGGTGAGGTTAGGTCCATATTGCTGACAAACACTTGGCTTTTGGGTATACAGCTTCAAGTCTACTCAGCAGTTCATGTATATAATTCTCATAGCTTCGGACTGTGTGTACTGGCAGGAATAAAATCGGAGCAGACTGCAAAATGCCATGGCAAACTTCGGTAAATTTGCCGCTGGCCTGCTTGCACTGAATGCCATGCTATGGTCATAGTGATAACAGTGACATAATGGTCTCAGTATTAAACCAACGGTGTACCAATAAACCAAATTTAAGTTAATGCCTCCTTGCATATGTACAAAGAGCAGCCACAACTTTGAATGACTACAGACACTTCCTTAAACACTTGTCTTCAACTTGAAACATATTTATGCTTGCAAGATCTCCGCAATAAGGCCAGACTTAAAACACTCACCCATTCTGTAGCCCTAGGATATTCAGGTGAAGGTGATTCCAAAATCAGATATGCCATCCCTGTTGTAAAGAAAAAGAAAAGGGATTATTTAAAGAAAGCTTGCTGAAAACATTATTCTTTCATTAATATAAAACACTGCATAATGCATAAAATAGCAAGTAAAAGCCTTGGGATAACATATCCTATAATCAAAAACCATAACAATAATATCTTCCATTCTAGTAAAGAGCACACAGTACCTGAATACCATGTAACAACATCAATTGCATTTTGAAATTTTTATTTAGAAAACTAAGCAACCTGGCACGATTTGAACACAGATTTCCTGGTATCTAACGCTATGAAATTAAAGCCAGCTCTGCAAGTGCAATTTTATTTTATTAACACCACATTATCCATAAAAAGTCTTTCCAGTAACTATTTCCCTATTAGCTGTTGCTTGACCTAAAATTCTTAATTGTAAAAAAATTATTTAGGGCTGTGATTACTGTGAGCACTAAGGACTACAGTGCCATCCAGTGGTAAAATGGTCTTTAGAAGCTTCCTTACAAATTTCTACTTCTACTTGCTGCTGCCATGTAGTATATTAGCCCTAAACACATTCTGCAAAACCCACGAATGCTGAAAAATATCAGGAGCAGCAAAATGTGCACGGCTGGAACTTCAATATATAGACAGCACACAGATATTCCTTCTTTCCTTTACACACATTTCTTAAAGCTAGTTTAGTGCAAACTGATGTGCTTTGAAAAGGTTGTTCTCACTCTCTTTTAATAGAGGCAGTGAGCACAGCTTTTATTATCCTGGTCCTGCTGGCAGCATTCAGGTTATCCAATCGTACAGGACTTCTCTTTCCAAACAGTAAAGAATAAGCCTGATAGCTAACCTAGCAGCTACTTGTGAGGAATCAACTGCTCCACATAACACATTTTGGATATTTGCTACTTAACTCATTAAATTTCTTTGAACCATGCAGAATGAAGGAAGGATGTATGTTTGAGGACAAGCACATTCCTTTTTTTTGGAGCAGAGCAAGTAGCGAGATCCAACCCTTTCTTTTTCTTTTCCACTGTCAGGTTCTAATGGACAGTTTACCAGCTAAAAGCTGAAGCAAAATATATTGGGGTGAGAATGCAATGTGTCCCAGGCTATACATGTTGGAATTATTTGGGGATTTGGGGAAGTATTATTTTGAGAATAGGCCTTCGTCTCTAAAGTGCAAAAAGAGTTCTGTCCTGAGATCACAGAACATTTTCAGTTACTTAATCCTCCGTTATTACAAGGATCTAGCAATGTGTTGTGTTTTTTTTTTTCATCTCCCCTGCCATTTTCCTGCAATGCTCTGCAGATTTTGCAACTTCTAGTATTTTGCAAGGTGGATCTTAAATTTCATATGTGCTGTTAGGAAATATTTTGCTGCTGCGGATGTATGTGGAGAGTGTCATTTGAGGACTAAATATCTCTTAAATGATTGCACACATTTGTAGGAGTTAGATCTCTGATCCAAGTGGCCCTTTTCAGCCCATATTCTTGACTGGAATATATTTAATACCTTCGATTCTACTGAGACAGGCATCCAAAAGCATGGAGCCCGTGGAGTCAAATTCAGCATTAGTTAATACATGTTGTACCCTTTGGCTTCAACTGAAAATATAAATCCATAAACCAGAGATTAATTTATCCTCATTACACTGCAAGCTAAAACTGGAAATGTCATGAAAACAGACCTTCTCAATAGATCTCCCAACCAGTCGTTCCTATTACCTATTCTATTCTATCCCAATTATCATTAGATACTGACATATTTTCTAAAAAAAAAAAAAAAGTTACTGCTTCCCCTTGAGAAGGAAATAATTCAGAATTCACTGACAAAAATCCTACAGAATGAACCAAGTTATGCAAAGGTTGATTTTCCATGTAGATGCATTTTAGCCCAAAATATTTTGCCACTAGGAAAAGTGCGTATTCACAATGAAGAATGGAAGGGCACAATGTAGAAAGTTAAGTCACACAATTCTTAATAATCTTCCGTCAACTCTTAAAGCAGTTTTCAAAAAATACACTAACAGCCTTAAGACCCTAAAACAAAGGGAAAAAACAAAAACAGAACTTTACTTATTACCTGATAAAATGGCTCAGTGCTGGTCTTTTCATCCTGCTTTCATGCAGAGCCTAATTTAAAAGGGGACAGTCTATGCATGAGACCCTACGGCACTGGTGCAACAATAATTTTGAACTATGTTTCATATTTTTCATAAAATGAAAAAACATGGCCATAGTTACCTTACAAAAGGCTACAACAATTGCTCCACTACTTGTTTTGGAGCAGAAAAATGACTAGTTATGACATGCTGCTGTGCTGCAGCCTCCTCTGCATCTTGCTCTTTCCCTTCCACCCTACCCATCTGCCCTTCCTTCCTGTTTGCCCACAGTTTATAAGCTACAACTATTCAGATTCTCCAAGGACAAGGCTGAAATTTAGAATCAGAGGCATTGTAATGAGTAATATAGGGTATTGATATAATTATCATTACAGAAAGCAGTTCATTTCAAAGAGAAAAACATTTGTTTCCTTACACGACCAGCTCTGCTCCTACCCAGTTGTCCATGGCAATGTTTCCAAAAGGAGACACCAACTAAGCAAACAATTAGCTATTTCCTTAGCTTTATACAGTATTAACCATGGAAAAGAGTGACACCAAGCGGTTTCTTTGACTAGTACATGTGTTTCTTAACGCTACAAGTATTTTTCTCTCTCATAATCCTCTTTAACAGAAATCATCTTAGGGCCAGGTTGAACCACTAAGGTTTGAGAACTGGTAAGAGCCATGCAACGAGTTAGGTTAAGGCAGGAGGGCACCAAGCTCTGTGTCGATGTGTGAATCGTATCACGGCATTTTGAAGTCATCCCTCTGAAACTCAAGATTAGCTCAGCTGATCCCTGGTTACACATGTACAGACACGCTGGTGACAAATCTACCACCACCATATGACAGATGAGATCTAAACACGGTGACCTTCCCCAGCTCTGAAACCAGAGGTCTGTGCTGGAGCACGTAAAGCGTTTTAGCCAGTGGATGGCACCTTCCAAAATATTAACATGGCTGTGCTGTCACCCAGTGAGCTGTATGAGAACGTGAACCACGCGTCAGAAAACCCGTGTTGCTTTTAAATCGTTTTGGTTTTTAATTTGCCATCAGAATTTTTTTTTCATGTATATCTCCTTTTCACCGCTGTTATCCATGCTCGTTTTCCAGTCTGTGGCTTCCTTTGCTCCTGATCCAACCCAGCTCCTATGTCCCTTTGGCCCAAGCTCTTGTGTAAAGGCGCCCACGTTCCAGTAGTGCTCCATCCGAGGCCATGTGCACGCACAAACCCACGTGGAGCCAACCCCGGCAGCCACAACCGCTCTCTAGCTGATTAGGCAGCCACGAGTCCAGCAACACACACCACTTCCATGCTGACCCCTTCCCCTGTCGTTCACGGAGGAGCTGATTCTCTCCGTAGGACAGGGTACCTGGAGGTTGTAGAACCCGTGTGCCTCTCTGCTCTGTAGCTATCCTTCTACCAAGCCCTTCAGTTTGCAGCGCCGCCTCCGTTGCTTAAAGATGCCTCGCTGCAATGGGAACGCAGTGGTTCTGTAGCACTTAGGGCTTAACGCCATCTCCCATGATCACAGTCCTCAAATGCACTGGAGCAAAGATTTTTGGCATTTGTGTATCAAATGAAATTTTCTGCTGCACGCTGATGAGCTGTGATTTGCTTGCTCACACTCTTGTACTCCCACTATCTTCTGTTTATCTCCTCTTCAGCACAAACTCCAGCCTCTAGGGTATTATCTATTCTCATTAGGAGGCAAGGTCAAGTGGACCACTTCACATGGATTAGAACTCACAGGAGGGCTCGCTCTGCAGTGAAGCAATGTCACTGCTTCTAACGGGTTTCAGAAAGAAGCTGTCCTCATCAAAAAGATGCCAAGCATTCTCCCCAGCAGATTCTCTGCTAGATTGTAAGGTCTCTTAAGTAATCAGCCTAAAACCTTGAGTATAAAATTCTCTACCTGACCTCTTTGCATGCACAAAATCCCCCAACTTTTGACAGAATTACATAAAGCAGAATTTCTCTTTAGTCTAAGCCCTCAACTCACAAATAGGTTCTTTTTACTTACATTCCTTGAGGTATCTGGTCCTGAAAACATACTCAAAGCATCAGCAGTGCATATTCAGAACACACAGACAGGAGCTGCGGATGGGAATCGCCTTTCAACAAACCCCTCAGCAGTTAGATCTCCTGCAATACTGGGATGTGGCAGACCTGCATTCAGCTCTTGCCTCTGCCTGGGGAAATGCATCTTTCACAGCAGTGTCCTAACCATGATTTCCTGTAGTCTGGTGAGATCCATTAGCCTTCCTTCCTTATCTTAAATTGTTCTGCACAGATTAAAGACCCACAACCAGCAGGACTAGAGGCTGAGCCTCCTTTCTGGTGAGTTTCCTAACACTCGGACTGCAGTAATTTTCTCCTTAACCCACGTTGATTGTAACTTCTCTCTTTCTACAGGAAAAAGTGATCTGGCTTTTGCACCTCACTACAGAATATTTAATAGTTTCTACTGCTTCCTAGTGTAGCCTTTCATCCCGAGTCTCCACTAACCATACTATTTTTATTGAGTTCAATTCTTAACTACTTACCTCTTCAGGGAGCTTTAAAGGTAGCTGAGCCTGAACATTAATTTCTGTACATAAGCTTAGTATTAAAAAAATAGCAAGCTTTTACCACAGAAGACACACAGAGATAGAAGATACCAGACTTGATCCTGATCTTGCATACAGTTACGTAACTCAAGAATGATTTTATCACTGTAAAGCTGATGCTAACATCAGAACAAAATCAGAAGCAAAACAGTCTATACCATGTGACAACGTCCCGTCACACTGGATTTTGTTTGTGAACCTGCAGGTTCTTCAAAGTAACCAAGGGATATTATGTGAATCATTAGAGCCTTGAGTGATGTTGTAATATTAGCGAGAGCAAAATCAATGCAGAAATGAACTTTCCACAATAACAATCCCGAATGCTTAACTGAAACAAAAGAGAAAACAAAAGGAATGCCCAAGATGTAATACCAAAAGGACGCATTAGAGGATGAAAGCCTGAGCTCTGTTTAACATGAGGTTATGTTTCTGCTAAATAAAAGGAAATGTTAACATAGAATAATGGAACAAATATGTACAGGCAACTGCATAAAGCGTGTTGAATGTGAAAAAAAAGTCCTCAGTTGTACACTGGAGATACAGCCTGCTAGAACTGGCTTAATACAACTATAAAGCTGTATTCAAAAATCAAACAGTGAAGAAACAAAATGTATCATATTTGCAGACATTTTAATTGGGATTTATGACATTGGGAATTTTAAACTAGGCCATCTCAAAATGCTGAATATTGTTAACAGAAATGCAAATTAAAGACTTTAACATGATTAAGCTGAGTATGTCATTTTATGGGCTTCAAATGAAATAAAAATAATAGAGTTAGTTTCATTGTTCTGTTAATGTTCATTTTAAACTCAAGCCCAGGCTGCTTCACATTATTTTGTGGGTAGCTAGTGCCTGGCGTATATTAGGGACCATATAAAAATTACTATTAATCCCTACAACTGTTAAAAAAAAAAAAAAAAGGCAGGGCAGTCTCCCCGATTCACCAGGAGGAATTCTAGAACCTTCCAGAATCTTCTACAGACGGAATGCACTTGATGTTTTCATAAGGTGGCCCTATATGCCCTTTACATTGCTGTAGCAGTACAAAATGTCAAAGATTTGAAGCTTATTGGTTAATATAAACTAGTATCCAACTGTATACGGTAAGTGTCCCAGTTTGGGGTGTAAGGGTGTTTGCTATGGATGTCATCGCATGCAATTGTATGTAAAAATAAAGCCAAAAGAATTCAATGGCATACGAGCCAGTTATCTGTGCTTTTCTGAAATATGACTTAATGTATATCACTGCTACAAATTGTTCTTTACCTCTTTTGTACGGGCATATATAGGCAAAAGCAAATGTTGACTATGTGGTCTATCCCCTCCAAAATTTCCAGTTGTGTAATAAGAACATTCACTGAACCTGACTGACACATCGTAAAGGGTTATTGGTCACACTGCAACTGTGATAGACTGAGCATTTATGTAAAAATGTAAAATATACTACCAACTTTTATAATCTTTTCTTTTCTGGGTTACTCTGTGAAATCTACAGCAAAATATGAATTTGTTCAGGGTAATATATGAGTTTTTGTCATTCAAGGCAATTACTGCTGTGACAACAGTACACATTTAGCAGAACATACTGCTGACTGACTGAAGAACTTTCACTGCTTATATTTATTACACCCATTCAGGTGACATAAGCATAAAAGACTCTGTGCTATCTTCCTTTATAAAATGTTTACACATTGCAGTAATTCAGTTGCACGTAGCTATAGCATCACAAGCTCCGACCTGTTCTGGGCACGATCAGGTTTATACCTGCATGAAAGATGGCCATCCACAGGAATTGCTCTCTGGTGACATTATAGAGACTTATCTTTCTGTATGGAGTCACTGAAACACAGCAAGACTCCCCACATATGTTCATAATTCTTAACCTTGAAATCACAGGGAAAAGGGAAAGCAGCAAAGTTGCTAAATTTGTCTTTATGTCCCCAGGTCCAGCAGGTTAAAAATTCACCACCCGTTCTCAAGATAAGGAAACTGCCTCACAGCAGCCAGATTAGGAGATTAGGAGAAGATGCAGTCCCCTATCCAGTGCTTTTAGTACCAGGAAAATTGATTTCAACAAGTGGAAACAGTTTCATTCACACGGCTAACACTGCATCTGCCTAGTTCCAAAAATCAGGTCAAGAGAAAGCAGTAAGAAAGGCAAAAAAAATCTTAATACCACCTGCTAATGCCTCCATACTACATGCAGCACGTGATTAGAGAATAATGTTTCATTGTTTACCTAGATTAAACCATTTATCCAATTAGGCTGCTTTCTGCAGCTTGCCTTTACTGTTGGCATTCCCATTAACCCTCTCCCCAAATTCTGGGCCCCTCAGCTTACATCTCTGACTAGTCCTCTCTTCCCAGAGAGCACCCGTTTGCCCTTTAGTAGCCCATTAAACAAGGCTCAAGCAGGGTGGCACTTTGGGGCTGAACACTGAAATGCAGCCTCTTCCAAAGTCTCTGGTCGAATGATTAGGAAAAGCAACGGAAAAGCTTCCCCAGAAGGAACAGCCAAGTGGTGCAAGGGCTGCAGCTAAGGGACGAAATACCTCTGTCTTCAGTGACATCAATATATCCTGCCTGTTGAGAACCCTGCCACTCTCACTGTCTTAAATTCATACTGTGCCTAGAGGATTTGTGAGCACATTAACTTGAGAAACACCTATCGCACAAACCCACCATCTCATTTCAGGTCAGCACTGATGCTGCAGAGATACCAGGTACGCCAAGCCCACACCAACCCTCAGAAGCAACATGGGCAAAAAGCCTGAGAAATAGTAATCTAATAAACAGAAGTTGGCTGACATGAGAAGTAAAATTCCTCACTTTGGAAACAAAGCGCGCTCTAGCATTACGCGTGGGATAACTCTGTCCATATGTTTGGAACGCCTTGTCTTGACCTCAGGAAGAACACGTTGGCTCCCTAGTACCAGACGTGTAGGCTGAGGCTTTACTCAATGTTGTGTTTTAGGGTGGGGTAGGATGGCAAACGTTTACCTGCTCGGACAGGATGTGGATAGTAATGGCCATTTCTGAGTAGGAACACAAGAACGGAGGACAGGTGACCGAAATCCATTCTGATTTTCTCATGGCACTCATTCCTTCAACTGAAAGCGTACGGGACAGCTGAGAGCACCCATTTCAGCGTGCAGCCTGTGTAAGAGCAAATAATAACCTCTCCATCTCCTGAACACGCTCAGAGCTGCCTCCAACCCCCAAAGTCAGAGCACACAGGGGCTCAACACCCCCAGCACGGACACCTTCCCGGAGGGGCTGCCCCCCTCACAGCCCCTTCCCCGGGGTGGGACAACTTTTGGGGGGCTCCCTGCCCGTCCTGCCGCAGCCGAGGCCCTCCCACACACGACCCCGGGGCGCTGCCCGCTCCCCTCACAGCCCTGCGGGGAGCGCCCTACCTGGCGGGGCGGCGCCGAGGCACCCGAAATCGCCCCTTTTTGCCTCAAAGAGGCTCCTCGTCGCCTCGGGGGGGAGGAAGGGGGCAGTGGGGAGAGTGGCCCTGAGGCGAGGAGGAGGAGAAGGAGGAGGAGGAGGCGGCCCGCCCCGCCCCGCCCCGACCCACCCCGGGGCGCTCCGGTCTACCCTCGCACCCTCTCTCCCCCCAGCCCCCCGGCTACGGTTGTGGCCGCCCCGGACATCGCGTCGCCGGGGAGGGCGGCGTAGTTCCGGCGGGGAGCGGGGAGGAGCGGCGTGCCGAGCCAGGCGGCGGCGGTCTCGGGAGCAGCCCGGAGCCCGGGGAGGCAGCGGGGTGCTGCTGGTGGGGACGCGGGGGGGTGGTGGCGGCCGGGCCCGGCCGGGCCGGGCCGTGCGCGGCGTCCCCGCCATGGAGATGGAGAAGGAGTTCCACCGGCTCGACCAGGCCGCCAGCTGGGCCGCCATGTACCAGGTGAGGGGCAGCTGGCTCGGCTCTGCCCCGCGGTGCTGGGGGGGGAGCGCTGGTCCCTCTCCCTGTATCCGCTGCTGAGGGCCGGGGGGGCTCTGCCCTGCGCCTCCCCTCGCGGCTTTCCCCCATGCCTGCTCTCCTTCCCCTTTCGCTGAGGGAAGAGAAGGAGAGGAGGCTCCGCTGCGCGACTCAGAGGCTCTCCTCTGCCTTACCGAGCCGGGCCCCCGGCCCCTGGGGTCCCCGAGCAGGACGGGGCAGCCCTCGGGGCGCTACTGCCCGGTCCTGGGGGCTCCTCGGTGGGCTGAGCGCGGCCGCAAGTGCTCAGCAGCCTTCCAAAGCTGCTTCCTGACCTCGGGGGAGTGAAGCCGACTGTCTGCTTTTTTCTTTAAACAGAAACGCGACGGTGAGCGGCATTGCACGCACCTAGGTTTTGGTCGCTTTAATAGTAGAAGAGATCCCCTAAAATGGCTTGTTAAGAATACTCGTGCAGGGATCTGGTACTGCTTTTTATTACTCTGTTTATTTAGCCTGGTTGTGACATTCCTAAAAAGCCGTGTGGCAAACATTTTTGCGATGGTAAGATTATTTGCGAACCTCGCACAGCTTCAGATGTACGAGGATCCGAAGTTAGGCCCTTTGTCTTTAGCAAGTTCTGTGCTCACTTATCCAAAATGAGGTCTGAGAGAAGACGAAGCACGCTAATGGCTGGGTGGATGTGTTCAGTCAGATCGGGTAGCATTACTGTAAAATCCATTTGAATGCTTAAGCTTCCACATTGCATATTCTAATGAGTTTTAAGATCATATTTGTAATGTAAAACTTGGGCTTTGCATCCCTTTCACTGTATTTCTCTGGCAGTAGACATTAAAAAAAATGGATTTATGAAAATGAAATAAATATGCTTCAGTTTCAGAATTACTGTAGGCAAGTTTTAAAAGCAGTAGCTTGCAGGATGAATATCTCCAGTTGTTTGGCAATTGGAGAATAAGCGTGAAATTTTGAGCATGTTTTTCAGAAAAGTCCATTTTTTGTTAGAGGACTGCATTTCCTGCAGGGTTCCAGCACTTGCTAACTCTATCAGTTGAAAGTCATGTGCATATATGACGTTATGTTTTTGCTAAACTGTTCTTGACGATTTGGTATGTTGCAGGCTCAGTGCTCAGGAAATGATTTTGAGTAATATAGCTCTGTAATGGAGGTGGTGTACTTCTACGGGTGCAACTGAGTTACAGAAGTGAAATGTGTAAGGAACTGTAAGATTAATAAAGAATGAGGGCCTGTGGCATATTTTCAATGTAGCATTCAGTGATATTTTTGTCCTGCTTTCTTTGAATGATGTGACTCAATCTGCTCAGACAGTGGCACAGAATGAGGTTTGATTGAGGACTGACTAAAAAAAAAAGACTCCAGTGATTTGCATCTAACTGTTGACAAGCCTGAGAGGTGGGTTTTTTGTGTTTTTTTTCTTGCTGTTTGTATTTTAAGGTTGGTTAGTAAGTATGTGCATCTATATCATGTAATTCAGTTTCTAACTACATCCTGCTTTTAAATATCAGCTGTTTAAAATGACTTCTTGGCAGATCACGTACATCTAGAAGAACAATGTACTTCACTGTAATCCATGCTTTTGATGTCTTGGCTGACATTAACAATGCACTTTTCCTACAAATCCAATCTTTGCCTGAAGAACGGAGTAAGTGGAAAAATGTTTGTCATTGGTGCAGTCTTCTATTTCTAAAAAGTCTTCCAAGTTAATTGCACCACAGTTAATTGTACCACATGCTTCTAGTGCCTAGGTGTTACGATTGTAACTCCTAAAATCTAAAGAAGTTCACCAGTGTTCTGAATGAAGCATAACAGTTTACTAACGGAGTCACTTCCTCTTCTTTCTTGGCTAAATTTATTATCTAAAGGTACAGTTGTCAGTTAGGGGAGGAATTACGAATACATAGGGAGGTGAAGCCAATTGGAAGGATGGCTACAAGGAGACATGGCTGGGTGCCACAGGACTTTGAAGAGTTAAAATTTTCCAAGCTTCTTTTTTTGGACAAGGGGAAGCTATGTTCAGCTATGATAATGGTACAGTTCTGAAAGAATAAAATTTAAGATTTTTTTTAAAGTATAAATTATAACAAGATGGGGACAAAAACATTTCAAAATGAAGAACTACTGTAGGTATTCGTGACAGTTCAGCTTTGTGCACTGTATGGTTAGTGGAACTGTTCTCTGGGAAACAGGGTAAATGCAAATGAAGTTCTCAATGTTTTGAATTTTTTTAAAAACACCCAGTATCCTCCTTTACTTTCATTTAGATTTACTCGCTACAAGAACTGTGAGCCATGAGATCTTGTAAAGGTTGTTCAGAGGCCCAGTACTTTAAAAGGGTCTGGTACTGGCCTGCTCTTGTGTTGTAGAGAAGCACACTCAGGTCTCATTTTATTAATTATCTTCCGATCTAAGCATAAGAAATGGTGAGAATGCAAATCTTGTATTTAAACTGCTAACCATTTTCCTTTAACTTACTGTTTTATGGAAGAGGACTTTCATTTGAATGGATAGCAATGTGATATTGCGGTAAAGGTGTGCAGTCTAGAAAACAAATACCTAATGGCAGTTGAATGATATGCACAGTGCATAAATACCTTTAGGAGTATCAATAGGAATGAAAAGCATTCATTCTGGAGATGTCACAACAAAAAACGGTAGCCCAAAGCTAAGAAAAGTACAGTTTAGTCTCTCTGTTAGAGGATGAGAGACAATATACAGAAAGAAATTTTTGACCAGAATATCAAAGGAATATTGAATCCTCACTTGCTACCAGTGAATTCAATATCAGATTTTAATGGTAATTCTATATTCAGAAGACTTTCAAAATTTTAGGGGGTGTTTTGGTTCCTAACTCCTCACACATGATGGTATAATTAGATACTATCTTAAAAACACAACCCTCAAATACAGGTAGAGTTGCTTCTTGTGTTTATATAAACTAGATATGTTGATGTTAGTATGTTGGTTAATGATTTTAAGTTTGATGTGTTAATAACATTAAAGAGACCTGCGAATTATTTAGTGATGTAGCATTCAACTAGGGATCCCATACAGAGGGGATGGAGGCGGACTTGACACTGTTTGCTTTCACTGAAACTTCTATGGGGACAGCTCATGCTGTTTTCCATGTGAAGGTAGCAAAATTATACAAAATCCTGCACTGTTTTCTGAGTTTTACGGTTACTATTGCAAAATAAGAAAGAACTGGGTATAATCTAGATTTTCAAATATGTTCGGAAATGAGAATATTGAAAACAGTACTAACTGTACTGCTGTGCGCGCTCTGGAAAGCTGAGGTATAGATACAGTTTGATTTGAGACCTGGAAGAGGAATATTATAACTATTCTCAATTTCTTTATTAATTTTTAAATTCTTTTAAAACTAGTATTAAAGTGAACATTTTTTTCCCCAAAACCTCTTTAAGCTAAACTAAAGCACTACAAGGTATGAAAGTTAATAAGCTTTACCCAGATTATGGGGGAGATGCAGAAAACTGCTGTTGTGTATATTTTGGATATTTCTCTCTTAAAAGAGAAAAGATGTGGAAAGCTTTTTTTTTTTTATGCTCACTGTCTCTGGAAAAACATTAATGGAATATGTAGATAGATTTTAAAGTTGAAGGTAACAAACTGTAAAATGGTTGGCCCTGTAGACTTATAATAGTGTGGTTGCGTTGTATTTTTAAAGTAAATGAACAGGAAGTTCTACGAGCATTTTCGGTTTATAAGCTGCAGTGAGAGTTCAGACTGTATGCTGCTGCACTCTACAAGCATTTGTGTTTCCGTTTTACTCTGGTGCTCGCAAACTTTAAACTTCTTTGCAACAGATAAACTGTAGCGTGAGCACAACTTATTACAAATGCATCTTTGTGCTGGATTCTGCCAGTTCTTGCTACTTGAAAATGCAGGTCTCTGCATGCATGCTTTGCCACTTCTTAACTTGTGCTATGTTGATTCATTCGAGGCTTAATTTAATTGGCTCTGGTTATGGAAAGCTAGTTTAGAACTGATAGTTGCAGGGAGTCTCTATTTTCCTACAACACAGGATATCCATGTCTTCCAGTGCTATACAGGCACTGAATCTTGATAGAAGCATGGGAGAGACTAACAATGACAGAGTAAGTAGCTGAGTCTCTGCGGCTTGCAAAGTCAGTATCCTCTCCGTGAAAACCAGAGCTTACTTTCAATTACCAGTGCTAGTATCCTTTGTACCACCGAGCATGTTCCAGGGCACTCGGCTGCGCTGGTTAGTTGTGCCGGTAACTTTTCCAGGTCGAGTCTCTTTCGTCGGCTGATAGCAAACATCCGATTGTGCAAGTCCCATTAAATTGAGCTACTAAGCAGCTTAGTTTTGCTTGTTTTTCAGACTCCAGGGTTTAAAATCTAAGTCCTTGAATCCAAATCTTCTCTGATAGCATCGCAGTAAGTAGAGTATTTAAAAATGGAGCCCAGTATTTCCCTATGACAGCTTACTGTTAAAGGGTTACCGTTTGCCAAAATTCTAGAAATCATACGTGTGGACAGTACTACACCTGCTCCTGAATACCTGAAAGGGTTTTGTGTTTTTACTGTGTTCTTCCACATTACTTATTCCTCTTTCTTTCTGTTTGCTGTAAGGGTATATACATAGAAGGAAACTGACAGTTACGGAGAATGCAGTATTTGCCACGTGCCAAGTGATGTTAAATTCAAACAGAAATAGTCCCTGTAAGTAGAGAATAAAATGTGTTTTGTGAGTGGGACACTAAGTATTTTTGAAACTAAAATAACTCTTTTAAAATAATCTGGGTAGGTTTCAATTAACAGTTCATTTTACAGGCAACTAAACATTAAAATGAAATCTTTTCTTGTAAGACTTGCTTTGCAAATGGATGTTCTCCAAGGGCTCTCTTTATCTGGGACATTCTAAGCTGTGGTTTACACTGAAATATCGCTGCTGCTTTCTTGTTAACAGATCACTGTCACCAGCATGACATAATAATCTATTTGGATTGCTAATTTAGCCTCATCAAATGTGAGAGAAACTTACTGATTCCGTAGAATTCAGAATTCATGTATGAATCAAAGTGGACATATTTTAATTAAAAGAAAATGGAGTAGAAAAGAGAGTCTGAGCAAAAGAAAAAAGTCTGTAATAGCAGTGTTAGTTTGAAGTCTTGCTGTCGTTTGTAGTCCCATGAATGTGAGAATTGGGCAGGTTTTATCAGTCACCAGATATGCCACTGAATTGTTTTTTACCATGGTCAAATAAACTAGTTTTTACTTTAGACTCTCCATATGCAAAATGAGAACTGTATTTAGTAAAATGTTAGCTTTTTTTTAATAAAAAATTATTTTCATCCCTTTTATTACACAGAAAAGAACCAAAAGTGTGCATACAGTATCAGTATTCTGTTACTGTTAATATATGAAGTAATTTTCTAGTATTTTTTTCTTCTTTTTTCAATACCTGCAAATTAGGTTAGCACTGTGTGACAACAACTTAAGCTCCAGCAATTCAGAATCATATGTGGATTTTCTCCCATGACTGTAGCCTTCCTTTGTAATTGTTCTCTTTGAAAGCAGAGGCGTGTTGTCCAGCATGGGGAAGGATCCGATCTCTGCAGAGTAAAGTTTTCAAAATGTGAGCTTAGTCAGAGGCTTAGTAGTGACCAGATGGATAAATATTTGAAAATTGAGTATTATGCCACAAGGCTAACAAGTTTTGGTTTTTTCTTTGTTTGTTTCTTTTAAAAAAACTCACAGCTATCCGGAGGAGTAGATAATCAGAATTTTCCTGAGTGTAGATTTTTATATATTAAGCCCTGCTTAATTCTGTTAGTTTCTGCAATACCGATTTTGAAAAAGGTTAATATAAATTGAGATCTAAGACTAATGTTAGAGGATCATGCCTATGGTTTTATATCGTATTCACAGCGTTGATTTGAAGTGTTGTCAGTGTTCAGACATTTTACTGAATTATATAAATTTAAAACTGTTGTGGTTTTTTTTTTTAAGTATTAGACTATGTTTGTGTCTGCACCTAAAAGTGTGTGGTGCATCGCTACCTGTCAGGGAAGGGCTTCCTCAATGCACTAAATGTGTGCATTTTTTCCTAAAAGAAACAAGTTTATGAAAATGAAATGTAGTAACAGATTCTCTGCGATGTTCAGAAGTAATAATACGAACTTGATCTAATCTGTAAGCTTTGATGTTTATGGCATTTAACCATTGAGATGGTTTTTTTTAGTCATTGGTCAACTTGTCTCATGTTGATTTGCATAAGAAACATTTTTTGTTTATCTTTCTGGTGCCAGTAGACATGCCCTTGCTGGTTTGGCTGGGAGAGGCACTATGATACAGCATCAAAATGCCTTTGTGTGTTCACTTTGTAGATCATGTAGTACAAACGCCAATTCATTTTCTACCAAGGCTTGTGAATTTAGATGTGCTTTTTCTCTCACCCACGCAAAACACAGCTAAGATACAACAGCTTGCCTGTCATATTGTACCAAGAAAAAGTGATAAAAGTGATTCTTGGAAATTCATGTGATTCTGTTAATAGTGATAGCTGATCTACTTTCAAACTGGGTTTGTGCTTTCTACATTTAAGAGAAAAGTTCACGGGACAGCAATGAAAAATCTGATGTCCGTGGTCGGAAGGAAATTGAGCTAGCATAGTATAAGACTTTTGAAAAAAAAAAATTTCTAATTTCTAGTTCTGCAAGTTTTACTACCATCTGCTTTCACCTTGCCCAACACTTTGTCCCAGAAAATGAACTGTTGAACACATTATTTCCATAAGTAATTGTCTTTTACATTCATAAGTAGTGTTAAGAGTAATGAGCTGGTTATCTAGGGCATCTGCTTGTAAAAGCACCATAAGTACAGCTAGCTTACTTGAGAGGTCTGACTTTTTAACCATTGTAGCTAAAGCCTGTCTGTATCTTTCAACTCAAAATACTAACATCAATACTAGGACAAATGTGATTTCTCTCAAATTGTATGGTGTTTAGTGTTTTTTTTTCTGTTTTTTTTTTTTTTTTTCTGATGGCTTTTGTTTTTAACTTCCACTCTCTTGTCTCCTGCCTGTCCTTGTTGGCATGATAAGTTACAGTGTACTCACTGTACTTTTAAGCAGGAGAATTTCTTGGTATCACTGATACTGAATACGTACCTTAGTTTCTGTTTTGTTAACCTCTGGTGTGAAAAAATATTTGGGCAGTCCTGCTTCCTAGTTGGGCATGTCTTTTGTGAAGGAAAGTGAGAGATTAATGCTGGGTTCAACAAGAGGTTTTTTTAATCTCATGGAGGTACATTTTGGATTTAATTAGGTAGCATTTTGATACCCGCATTAAAAGCCTGTTTTGGAGGCCTGTTTATCATTGCTAGGGACTGAAACAGGATTTCTTCTTTGCATGTTGGACATTTTACTTCCTTCTGTGTTGGGATCCTGGCCTTGAAGTAGTAGTTAGTTTTTTCTTTTCACTGCAGTGTACTCCAATGGAAAGAAAAGCAAGAAGTCTGCTGCATGCCTTTACTGTATGTGCCTTTTCCCACCACTTGAAACTATAATCATCTCAGCCGTTGGTTGTTATAGATGCTGTGGTGACATGGTTAAAGGGATATAAAGACATCTTCAGCACTGACAGCAGTCATCAATGACAAGAAAGATTGATTTCTCTCACCAGCTGTTAAGACATTGTTTAATCAGATTTGAATTGTGTGGTGCAGCCTTCTTCCTGTACTTAGAAGAAGGTTAAAACAGTTTCTGCGTAAGTAGAAGTAGGAAATAAAGCAACAATAAAGCAAATCTTGTATTCTGCCTGTGTATGTAATTACATGATAAATTCCTTGCTATTCCAGTGGACAGTGTGGAGCTGTGCGGGTCTGGCTGGAGGCAGAGTGGAAACTGAGCCCTCTGCTCAGCAAGCTTACAATACTTCTTGTGCTGAAGTAATGGCTTGTTGAAAAAGCTACTAGATAGTAGTATTTTGAACTTAAAGTAGCTGTTCTATTTATGATCTTTCAGGTGCTTTTTCTCGTATCTCAAGTTCCCAGAATTTTATGTTTCTTCTGTGAAGTGCTTGATTCATCAAGTACTTGATGCTGTGAGCCGTTCTACAAAAGACACTCTGTTTCTCAGATTCTTTATATTTATTTGGAACAAGAACAAGTGGTCTACACATGAAGAGGAATGTTCTCATAACCTTCTTCCCTTGTGCACATTTGAATGCGAATTGCTTGTTTATATCATTGCTAATCCCACAGTAACAGGTTACAGTAGCATAAACAGTGTGACCTTTCAGTGTGATTGCAGGAAGTAAAATGTGAAATCTATTTAAAAAATGCATCTTTGACTAAGGAAGAGTATACTTCCTTTTTCTGACAGGAAAAATAATCCATACTGGTTCAGATCTTGATTCCATTATACTATGTAGGGCCTGTTTTTTCCAGTGTCTTCTTTACAGTCACTGCAGCTGCTTGAAGTAGGACTAAACCTCTGCTCTCCTTGTGTAAAATTGTGCGTCCCTGTTCTGCTTTGCGCAGGTCTGAATGACTGTGGGATGTGGGCTGCTGGGGAAAACAGAACTGGCACGAGCAGGAGGATTTAGTAAGAGGAACTTCTTTTGGAAAGAGGGAGAGGGTGGGTCATTGGAGCAAGAACTGGAAAAATACTACATGGCTTATTAAACAGCCAAAATACATATGCACACGTTCTAGAAATTTTTTGAATATTTCCAGAAATGAAAGAAAAATTGAGAGTTTTAACCAGCAAGAGAGGAAGGAGTGGACAGCTACCCAACTTTAGAAAATATTTTTGTGTATTATTTGTAACAGTTTAATTAAATTGGAAAGCAACAATTGTCACTTGTGTTCTTAAACTTCAGACGAAGGAGTGCTTTCACACTAAATTGCATTTGCCTGCCTGGAACTGTGCAATGCCCAGCAGTATCTGTAGTATGATGAGTGAGAGTCTTGTTTCAACTTGTACAATGTTTTCATTCCCAGTATTGATATCTTCTCAGAACTGGCCCAAAGTTTGCCATGACCTGAGCAGTTCAGCCCTTGTACTGTTTCAGAACTGGTAAATATCTGAAGGACGATACGTGTTGTGAACCAACAAACCCATCCTTTTATCCTTGTGCATTACATTAGCTGTGATTAAATCGGTAGTGTACTGAGAAATACCATATTGAGCTGGGGGGGGGGGGGGGGGGGTTGATTTGCCAGTGAGTGATATGACATAGATGGCTCATCAGTAATTTTCCTTTAGAGGGCAATTGCCTCAGTCGTTTGAAGTGAGGCTGCGAGCAGGCCGAGGTTCCACGGCCTGAGGCGGTCACTTGGCCTCGCTGGAGACGGGCTCAGCAACAGGACGGTGTTCGGGGTGCACCCCTGGGTTCTGGAGCTTGTTCTCGCTGTCCCTCAAACTCATCTTGTTTTCAGCAGAGATGAAAGATTGGAACAGGAGGTTGAAAATATGTAAAATCTTTACAGCTGCTAAGTTACTGGATTTATTAGCCGACACGAGAACATTGGTGGAGAGGTCTAATCTTACAACAGGCTTTTTAAAGCTTGTCAAGAGCAGGCAGAGCAGAAAAATATTATGGAAATTACTAACTTATTAACAAGAAATTCTAACTTATTAACAAGAAATTAATGACAAGTAAGACATAATTTGTGGAAAGCTTAGCATTCAAAACCTCAGCAAGGAACCGAGTCCATTATGCTAAGCTGTACGTGATGGCATTGTTGTATAGGCTACTTCTCTGTGACTGACTGACTGACAGCAGGAAATTCCTTATTATTTGTCTGATAAGTTCTCTACCACATGAAATGGAGCTGTAGGGTAGTAAAACTGTTAAGTACTTATTTTTTAAGAGTAGCTAAATTAGTTAATAGTGCTACCTCATTAGGAGCAAGCACTCAAACATTATTATGCGAAAATAATAAACGTATACATGAGAGCTCGAAAAGGAAGAAAGAAAACCAGCAAAAGACCTTTAGGGTTTCCTTATACTAAACTGTTCTCTAACAATGTCTTCCAGATAAAAGTATCTCTTCACACAAAAGTCTGTCTTTGGTTAGAGAAAAATAATCCAAGAGTCTTGTGAAAATGCTGTGCCCCCAGCACTGTTTATGTAATTGGAGGCACTTGTGTGTGACCCTAAACCTTTATTTGTGGATCACTGCTCAGAAGACTTTAGTCCAACAGTCTTTTGGTTGGGACTTGGGTAGAAAGAGATGTGAGGAGGTGAAGTTGTTGGTGTTTTTTTTTGAGATGTTTGGAAGTTGCTGCTTTTTTTTGTTTGTTTGTTTGTTTCCCTCTTCTCTCTTGTAAGTGTTCCAGGTGCATGCTAAGACTGCAGAAGGGGGTTTGAGGTAACTGCCAAGTGGTGCAGCATGTCTAGTCGCTGGTTGGGGCCTGCAGGAAGTGCAGCCCGGTGAGCCTGGTGGAGCCGGAGGTGTGGGGAGCGAGGGGGGAGCGCAGGAGGTGAGGAGAGCTTTGCCTCCCGAGGGGGTGCCCTAATCACGGGGATGGTGCTAGGCCTTGCCAAATGAGCTGGTGTTCTCCTAGTGAATTATGTTAAACTCGCAGCATTAGTAGATGCATGAAGTGGCAAAATGTTGTTTATCTTGTCTGATCCATGCAACTTACTTTCACTGACAAATCTGTTTCATTAGCATGGGGAGGATGAAATAGGCCTTTGAAGGCCTAGCCTGTCTAGTTTTGCAGAGCCTTTCATGTACTGGAGTGCGGGGTGCTAATCCTTCGTGCATTAGGATGTCTGTGCAAGTTCTTCTTGATTGTGTGAGGTGCCTGTTTAACACTGAGGCTTGTTTTTTAAGCTCTCAGTTGCTTTCACATTGGGAGAAGATGACCTGCACAGCTGAAGGGGAAAGCTCCTTTACACTGCAGTGACAGTTAAAACAATCCTTAGTAACACGATTGGTTCTGTCAGTGTCTTAAAGGATTGCTTTGTAACTTGGAGAAATAATAAAGTATAGAATGAATTTTAGCATTAAAAGTATGGCTTGCATTGGATTAGTGGAGGGGTTGTATCTTTCCACAGGAACTTCTCAGGCTTTTTGTCCGTACATTTTCTTATATACTGTCTATTCTAGAGGCATGGGTTTATTCACCTTTCCCTCGTGCAAATTAATTGCTAACACATCGGAAGCTATGCTTATTCTAAGTAAAAAACAGTATTGATATCCACTGTGACTGAAGACTTAATACGTGTTTTGATTTGCGTTTGAAGGGCAGCTGGTAAAGCAAAGTGCTCTGAAACCTAATTCAGACCTAAGTATCCTCTCCAAATGTGGGTTCACTAAATCTAACATCTCTGCTGTCAGCATTTAAGGGTTAAGTTTCTCTTTCAAAAAAAGTATTGATTTTTCTTTTTTCTTAGAACAGTTTACTACTCTGAAAATAGTTGTGTAAACATTGAGCTTTACGTGCAACTTCTTTTAAACCTTCCTGTAGAACAGAGGTGCCCAGCCATTCTGTCCTGGAGCCATGTGAAGGCTGCACAGCCAGGTTTGTCCCTGTCATCAACCAACTAGCTTGTGCATTTGGCACGTGATATGTTCAGCCCTTCCGTGACCCAGCAGCCCTATAGTCAGGTAAACAAATGTCTAAACTTGTGTTCGTTGGGCAGGGGAGATGGCACCAGCGACTTACTCCAAAAATTGTATTCGGTCTGTAGGTAGTGAACTAGTCGTCTCAGGTTTAGAAAGCTGTAAGTTTTTTTTTTTCTAAGTAAAACTAGTTTAGCTGTTTTTGGGTTACCTAAACGCGTATTAGACAGCTTGTGAGACAACAGCAGTATCCCAATTCTGCTTTATCTAACATCTGTTTTCAGCAGTACTGTTTGTTCTCAGCAGGTTTTTGTGTGCATTGCAGTAGCTTGGCAACCTGTAGGTTGCACCATTCAGTGATTTCAGTAGGCTTTTAATCATCACTGAAATTTTCCTTTCCAAATTTGAATATTATAAGTATAGTGAAGTGGGTATCTGTGATTATAATAGCAACAGAAATGTTAAGCAGATCTCAAATGAAATAAGCTGTTCATCTAGATTTATAATCCAGTATAGTTCTTCAAATTTCAGTTCAAAAGCCTTTCTTGAAATTGATTTAAGAAAGGGATACTTGTAACTTTTTTCTGCAAATGATTGTTAACCAGTTACAGTTACTCAAAGTTCCCAAAAAGAGATTTGGGAATTGTGTGCTGAAAGAGGTTAGGTACTAGAAGGCATGACTACTTGCTGGTTCTCTTGTAGGAGCAAAGCTTGAGTTTGGCCTCTCTCTGCACACAGAGGCATGAACATGCTTTGCGCAATCCTGTTAATTGTACAAATTGTAATTGTATGTTAGAAATGGTACAAAGCTTTTGCTAATAGTATAAAGAGTATAGTTCCATTGCCTGTGTTCTCACTGATGTCCCTTGCAGTGAAGTGTTCATATGCCATATGGTAGAACTTGCTGGGATTGTACCCTAATTCGTAGGGAAGAAACAATACAGGAGGGAAACCCACTTAGATTATGGAGTTGGTACCTTTTATAGCATATGGTTCACCATTTTTAATGAACAGTATTTCTTGATACTAAATAAAGCCAGTAATCCCCCTCATACTTTTAACTTAAAAACTGCGTCTCAAGAAAGCCAGTAAAATAACGTGTGATAAAAACATCTTCAAGGAAGTGAAGTTTACCACTAAATAAGATGTAGATATCTTTAATAGGTAATGTGGAGTTCACAACTTCCTATTTAACAATTCCTGCCACTTCCTTTCTTGTGTGCTTTAGTACTTCCTCTGCATACGAGCTCAAAACTTTGAGAATCTTGATGGAACTTCTAGAAAGTTGGAAATATGGCTATCGCCTGTCCCATAGGATCCTAAACACAAAAATAATACTGCTGTGCTCTAAGTGTTTACCACATCATAGTCATGGTGAGACTTTATTCCCTCAACTTTTGCAAATATTCTAGTAAGTGTTACTTAGCTTTTATATTTGAGTTTTTTGCCGTGTGTTTTTTTTTGGAACCATTTATGCAAAGTGACATCTCATGGCCATGAGAGGAAACAAATTGGTTTAAACTCTGCAGTTATGTAGTGTTTCAAAGCAGTGCACAGGGTTTACTTGAATTAGAAATAGCTCCTTTCTTTTTCATATCAAACATTTATTGGTATTGCTTTGTTTGTCCTTTTAAAGTTTAAACACTTTTTTCTTTTGTTACAATTGTTTTTCATAACTCTCTCTAGAAAGAGTAGGTTTAAAAATATGCCTTCACCTATATAAATTATTTTATTATTCTTTTACCTTTCTTGTTTATAAAAGTACTAATAAAATAACTGAGTTAATATCTATAAATCAAACATGATGGCTTAAATATTGCTTATTTTGTAATGCTAATTTTGGACTCGCATGCTGTTCATCATCTCTCATTCTTCATCAGTGATCTACCTATTTCTGCAGAGTAAGAATCTTGTATATGTAGAGCCACCTATGTTTTAATTTTAAAATCTTTAGCAATCTGGCAGTTAATTTAATCGTCTAAACAATCTGAAGCATGCTCAACGTTGGCCTGCCACTACTTTTACCAAGTACATTCAGTGGTATTTTGACTTTGGTGGGACTCTCAGCATTTTGAAAATCTCACCTTTGTGATGCGATGTATTCAGAAGATTATCTAGCAGTAACTGGGGCTGGATCACTAAGATACAGTAATGCATGTACAGTTTGGCTAAAAAATAACTTTAATTTCTAAACCATTTCTTCCATCATCTGACCAAAAAAGGCTCCAAAATACAAGCATACTGGTCGCTATCTCTAAAACACAGAGGGCTCACAGGAAAACTTTGTGACAGTTCTGGTGTACTTTGTTTGAGAACTGTGTTTAAGTCTGTTTCATGTTATTGCTGCTAAATAGATATAGGAGCTACACTTTTGTGCACTGATTACTGAAACTAGAGTTCAGAGCTCTTTAAATAAGGAGTACACGTTCATAAGCAAGCAGCTATGAACTGGACCTTTTCCTTTCAAGACAGGCTCTTCTGAATGTTCCAGATAGAGAAGAGATTGCCTTTACCTTATTAAATAAGAATATATGCCTATATAAATGAAACATAACAGAAAAAGTAGTGGTAAGTCTCTGAAGTCTGAATAATCCGTTGCTGTTGCATTTGATATGGCAACAGTATTGTGCTGTGAAGGCTAATTTGGTAGGTTTCTGAGAGGGAAATAACCTTTGGAACTCTTATAATATGCAAACTAATTAGAGGGTACAGTGAACACAGCTGTTTCTGCCAAGCTGACTAAGCTTGGAATTCAAATTACTATTTTTAGCCAGTTTATAATGTCTCTAGTTCTCAATGGTACCCGAGTTATTACCTTTAAAAATCATATTAATGTGCATTTATCCCACCAATAAATGATGTACAATCAACATTCATAGTGCAACCAGCCTGTTGCTTTTTAGCTCAGAACAAACAGTGTGAATATACAGACAAAACAAAACACTTCAGGTGGCATCTGGGCTGTGGTACACTGAAATCTTTTCTGTGACTTGCATGAGTTTGAACTGAAAGCTTCCTCAGAGGAAAAGGCATGATCCCTGGAGTGAAGTAATTGTTGTTTTCTGGAAGTTGTTTACATAAAATCTCTCTAGCATACTTATTCCCCCCCCCCCATTCTTGCCCTCTGAGAAAGTTGCCTTTCTCCATTATACAAGAATTTCTTGCATGCTATTTTTTTGCATTAAAAATATTTTTCTCTTGATCCTTGAGATACAATCAATGTATAGATCCTGTAAAAAAAATATATATATATATATATATATAAATTCTGTTCAGAGATCTAAAAATCACTGCAGCTAACTATACTTTTGCAGGCTATGAAACTGCAGTAAACCAAGAGTTTGGAAAACAATACTGGTATAGGTTACTTTGTGTAAAGTGCTTACCATTCAGTGAGACGGTGTCAAGACTAACTTCAAAATTAAATTGCAAACCAGTGTCTTTTTGCTAATAAGCTTTATTTGGTACTTTCTGCAAAGATTATTAGATAAGCAAAAGGATTCATCAGGATACGCGTACAGTGAATAGTCTTCCTTCGTGCATAGATTTGTTACATCCTTCTTTTTAGTCAGTCTAATTTTAATATAACATATGGCATGCTGGTGTCTAAAACTGCTTTAACTGACTGTACTTTGTGAAGGCATATATAACTAGTTTAACTTCAGATAAGAATTCATTTTTTTTTTAAGTTATTTCTTTTTTGCTTCTATTAACATCAATAGCTTTCCTACTGTATCTCTTCAAAATTATAGCAGATAAGATCTGAGTTTAGGTAGTGTTAGATACAGAAAATGATGGTTGCAAATTAATCCTGTTTTCGTAAGCTTTATGTTTTTCACTTCTGTTTTTCATGATGGTAGGAGACTTCCAGACCAGCTTAAATCAAGAAACTAAAAACTAGGCAACTCCAGAAAATAGTTCTGATTCCTAAATAAAAATCCTTTTGTTTCTGGTTTTGTGTCGTCATGGAAAATAGGCCATTGACAATCAACCTAGATCTACTCTTGTATTTCGAAAGACTTTCTCACCAAAAACGTGAAGGAAATGCATGATTTCCAGGCCCGGCTCCCATGGCGCTGAATGGTGTCCACTTCCAATGACAATTTGTTGCTGCAATGCTAACGATGGGGGAGGGAAGCTAATCTAAAACTTTCTTCCCTTGCCTCTCGGGACCAGGGAAGACAAAAGCATTCCTACAAGAGCCAAAAAAACTGCTCAGAGAAATATCCTCCCTTCTGAAAGGCGAAGTATATAGTTGTTCCAACACAGCTGTCAACCGACGAGCATTACAGTGTAGTAGCTGGATTCCTAAAATGGTAGTGAGAAACATTGACTCCTAAGTTAGAAACCAAATGAGTTAGAGCATTGCAGATGAAAACTAATCTGCTTGGAGAACACAAGCAGCATCCATAATAGCAACCAAGAAGTATCTCCTGGCTGCCTTCAATGGGTGACTTCCTTAACTGGTTTATTTGCACTGTTCCCGAGGGGAGACGTGGCTGCAATAATGGCTATTTGGAAGAGATAAGGTGGATCAAAATCAGTACTCTAGCTGAAAGGTTTTTCTGTTTCTCATTGAAACCCTTTAATGGTTTGCAGTCCAAGTTGACATAAATGTTTCTTTTGGAATGCAATGCCAGCAACAACAAACAACGTGAGGGCATCCAAAGAACAATAGCAGTGATGTGAAAAAAGTAAGATATTTTCCTTTGTAAAAATAAAAGAAGGACTCTGAAAGGATATTTTTGTTGATTTAAGTCTTTAATGAACTTGCAAAGGATTATGCGTGTGTGTATTCTTACACACAGCCTACTTTGCCTTTGCATGCTAATTACGATGCTGTACTAACAGCATACCAAACTGAATTGGTGATGAGTCTTGGAGTACATGAGGTCTCCTGCTGTCCCTATTACTTGTGGCATTAACTATGGTTTCTAGGAGTTATTGCCCCAAGTTAATTTGTTGAATTTGTAAAGAGGTTGGTAAGTTAATGTGAAAAGAACTCTGGAGCTCTTTTTAAAACTCAGTTTTTCTATTTTCAGGCACTTCCAGTGCTGTAAGAGCTCTTTAGTTTCTTCTCTCTGACAACAGTGCATTTTTGCTTTTGATCAAAGTATCTTTATGTAGCCATCTCTATTTCCACCTATGTTTTAATATTCATTTTGGCACCCACCAAAACTTCTGAAGTCATCTTATTTCCTATTTCCAAGTAGTATTTGTAAACTGTCTTTGGTCCTCATTGCTAGTATCTGGACCACCACTTTAATGTAGCTATGGCACCAGTCAAAAGATAGAAGGGTATATTTTTTTTCTGTTTGAACCTCATCATCCATTTGCAAGAGAAGGTAGTGCTGCAGAACGAGCTGAAAACTCAGAAAAGCATGTTTCTAGTTACTGAATCCGTGGTTAAAAATCCTAGTGATCTTATTCAGGGAACCATATTCCATCCAGGGGATTGTTCCAATGCTAAATGTATGGATATGAAGTCAAACTCTCTGAAAAGTAAAAGCTCTGTATTTCTTCTCTTTCCCACTAGGAGACCATTTAAGAAAACAAGTTGTCTTTCTCTAGGTTGTTGGGTTTGCCTTCAGGATTAGAACTATAAAATACCTAAGAGCTTGGTGAATACTTTTTGTTACTTCTATTGGATAAAACAAAATGATGCATTTGAGAGGTAGTGACTTAGTAGTAGAGGGCAATCTCACCCACATCCCAAGTGTTGCTGGGATCTTGTCTGTTTTGTAGACATTTGTATGCCTCCTGATTTTTGTAGATCTGTCCCGTAAGTCCATTTGATCACCTTGCTGCAAGCTAAAATCCCTCGTGCTTCATGGATGCTACCTGATCAGTCTCGATTAAGGAGAAAAGGTAAAGCTAATTAGTTAGCAAGACAGTGTTCAGTTTATTTGTTGTTGGTATTTTGAGACTTGTATAAATCCTTGACTGTGTTTTCACAAGAGGCTTCTTCACTGGTGGAAAACCAGTGCTTCAAGCTGGCAATTCCTGCACTTCAGTTTCAGAGCAAAGCTGCCTTTCCCTGGGGTAGGGAGCATGAGACGTGCATCATACCAGTTGAAATGTCTGGGAAACCCCACTGCTTTGGAAGTTCTGATTTGCGTTATGCTTTCATGGATAATTTTGTAAATGCATCAGGAAATCAACTGTATGGGCCATGCTACTGAAGTGCACCATGCAGTGAAACTGCATCTTGTCCTTTCAAACGCGGAGCGATGGCTTGCTGAAAAGCTCTTCTCATGCTGACTTTGTTTTTCTCAGGCAATTTCTGTGCCGTGTTCTAGACGACCAGATTTGTATCTCGCATACGATAGCTTAATTTGAAAGTGACTTTGACAAACCCAAGATGACTTGGGAATTATAGCCTCTCCTTCTCTCCGTGACAGCTGTTGTTTTAAAAGGTTGTGTTAGTTCTGAGGAATGTATGTGGCTGCAGCAGAGGGAGCATGGTACAGTCCCTGCCCATGGCAGGGGTGTTGGACTGGGTGATCCTTGAAGGTCCTTCCAACCCATCGTGTCGTGACTTGACTTGTCTCCTGTTAATGTGACCTTCTAAAGCACAGCTTGGTAAGCTAGATGTGTTTAACTCATGTCATCCACCAAGAGATAAAAAATAGTGCGGTTGTAGTTCTGCAACTGTGTATGTTTAAACTGCTGATAAGGTGAATACACAAATGTTGGCACATGTTTGTTTGTTTGTTTAATCTAGCAGTTGGGATTTCATTCTGTTTCTTTAAAATGTTTGTCCTGAGCAAAATGACTGCAGTGTTTGTCTGTTAAGCTGCTAAAGTGCTGTGCTGTTTGTTTGGCTTTTAGTCAACATACTTTCCAGGAAAAGGTGAAAGGACACAAATACCACAGACAAGTTTCGTTTGTAATTCAGTGAACGTGAAGAATATGTTTTAATATAAAATGAAGTCTCTTTTTAATGACAACAAAACCAAAAAATGAACAAAACAAAAACAACTTAAGGCTAAGTAGAAAGGCTCAAACATCAGCTCCTCAGATATGCAGGGCTGCTTGCTTTCCAACCTGCTAAGTGTGTGCTATTACTCATCAAGACCACAGAGCACAATCTGTGTGTGGGTGCTCTGGGTACTTTAATAATTGTAGTACTTTGGTTATAGTTCACAAGATGATCTTGTTAATAGATTTAAATTGATTTAGGGAGTTTTAAACAGTGACAGTAGTTCAAATATTAGTTTAAACTACTGCCTGGGGTCTCTCTTTAGGCAGAAGTAATGTCCTTCTGTGTTCGTACAATACCTAGTACTGTACTAGGAGCTTCTCAAATTCCTTGTTAACAGTAGTAATAAAAATGCCAGATATTCTAAAAACTTATTTAGTTGGCAGTGTGCCCACATGCCCAATTCTGATGTGTTCAAAGTCTTGGAGCAGACATATATTGGGATCAAAAAGGAGAGATATGGAAAAAAAAATCAGAAAGACCTGTGCAGCTTTTACCTGAGAAGGCATCGAATCTGTTGCCACTTGGGTGGTGGTGGTGCTCCAGTGGGGCTGCCTGCAGTGTGCTAGTTGGAGCCAAAATATTTCTCTGTAGTCATTCAGGTGCCAGGCCAAGCTTAATTCTGAAATGACAATTCAATTAAGGATCTGTGTATCATTTTTCTAAATGTGTGAATAAATCTTACGGTAAATCTGAAATATGAGAGGAAGGCAGCAACTGTAGGTTAGTTAGGAAAGATGTGCTTTAAAAGCAGTTAGAAAAAACCCAGCCCAGCAGCACGCAAACCCACAGGTAACCTGCTGATGTCTTTATCAAAATTAAGGAAGCATTTTGTCAGAATGGAGTGGGGAAAAGACGTCTTCAGATGGGATCTTGTAATGATTTTCATTGTTCACTAAGGTTGTAATACAGCTGACAGGAATTGGGAGTATATTTTTGGCAAGTTTTTGTCCCTGTAGCAGAGCACACGCTATATACCTATAGAGATCAAATGACATGCACGTTCTGTGTAAAGGGTGAGGACGGTAAGTTATGAAATGGAACTACATGCTTGTGTTCATTTACAGGAACCTTCTTGTGCTTCAAAATTTTAAATGTACTTGTTTCAGTGTACTGAAATCAATTTACAGGAAGTGTGGCTGGACTGATTCACTTTCTGCATATTGATTTCTGCCCAAAGTAAAACTTCTGATATTAACAAAGCATGAGCGATATTTTAGATATCACTTGAAATGACTTAAAATAATAAAGCTTTTTTTTTTCCTCTTAAAGTTTTTCTAAAGGTGAAATTTTAAATCTGAATAAGAATGATTCAGGGTAATTCCTGTAATGCTGATGAAGTTTACAACTGGTTTGTGCTTATAGAGAATAAGAATTCTCGCTGCCTTCCTGTCTTTATTTCAGTAATTTTTCTAGTTCTTCTGAAGATAAATTAGCCGCTACCTGGTAGAGTAACCTGTTTTCAGGGCTCCAAGAACAATCTATCCATATGTCTGCGCAGTCATGGGACATAAAGAACCACCCGATGATAGTTCCTGAAACAGAGTTAAAAACTTAAAGGATAATACTTAAGTTTATTCCTTCCGTCTTTTTTGATTCTATTCTGTTAAAATTTAGATATGAACAAGATGTTTTTTTCTCCTCAGTTCTTTCTGTTTGTGATGGAAAATACATTTTCTGATTTTTTTACTTAGTTTTAATTCTGCAGTTCTTAAATTTTTATCCTTTTAACAAAGGGCTTTTGGATAAAACTGTAACAGATTAAACCATGTCAGCAGGGTGTTGCCTTCCACTACCTTGTAGTAGATAGGACTCTGGTTGCTGAGAGATGTGTTGTCAATTGGCTGCTGTTGGATAGCTATTAGGAAGCTTTAATCTTAGTTTTATTGTAGAATTTCACAAATGAAATTATTTCTATATGGCAGATGGTAAATTTTAAAAATGTTGGAAATCCATACCTGCATGCTGGCTGTTCCTGTTGGTATTGGCTGTGCAAAGCAGACTAACTGGCTTTCATCTGAGTCTTCTATCTTTGTTTGAGCACAATCCTTGAAGTGCTTTAAACAAAAGATTATCCTATCTCAAACCTTTTAAAAGACGACATTTTCTTTTTCTGTACAGAACACTGAGCTTTATAAAGGAATTGGGCTTTCTGGATTTATACATTAAGCTTTTCTAATCGGTGTATTGATCTGAGCTGCTTTCTGAGAACCATGTATATGAATTTAAGTATTTCCAAGTCTAGCAAGTGTTTGAAAATAGTTGCATGATTTTGGGGGAGAGATAGAGGGGAAAAAAATGTTTCTTGATTTTAAAAAAAAAAAAAAAAAAAGAGTAAAATATCAATGACTAATGACCATAAAAGTGAACAACGTGCTAGTGAACAAGCAGTGAGCAAGGAGTGATATTGATGTAGGTATCTTGAAAGTCACCATCTCTTTGTATACCTTGCAGAAAAGGGGACACTGAAAAACAAGAGAACCTTAAAGTTGTTTACCCATTATTTTTTTCTATCGAATAAGCTCATTTGTTCGAAGATTAGCTGGTGATAATACATGATGCAAGAATTTGGGGTCACAGTAAAGTCATGCTTTTTTTCCTACTTTTAGCCCAGCTGGTACTGAGGCTGTTAACACTATGTAGTGTCTGAAAGATTGTAGAAGATTCAGAGTGAGTATAAATAAAAAGTCATTCCACAGTTCCTAGTTCGTGAAGTCAGAGATCCCTTTGAGAAACTGTAAACTACCTGCAGTGGTTCCAAGGGCATCTCGCCTCCATTTGTTTCCAGTTTGCAACGTGTCATTTGCAGCTGGTCTAATATGCAGCATGTTGAGAGTGTGAGAAAGAAAGTGTGAGAAGAAGCTTTTCTCGTCCCTTCCTCACCTTGTAGTACTTTCAGTTTTTATGTTTTCTCTCCTTCCTCTCCACCCACCCTGAAGCCTACAAAGTCCACACACTTAGTCTTTACCTTGTTTTTTGTGGTAGGTGTTCTGTAAAAGCTATAATGCCATTAGGTGGCTTGTGAGATGTTGGGATGAAGTATTAGGTAACTAGGAAAAGAGGACTCTCTTTATAACCACAGTTGTCAGTTTACGAAACCTGGAATTACACATTTTAAACTCATACAGAGCCCATACTGCAAACAAACTAAGATCTGGATGTGCTACACAGACTGAATTCCTTTAGGAGTTCTGTAGGTGTCCAGGCTGTTGGATGCACCGGTTTATTTGAGATGAGGTTAAACCAAAATTTGTTATCTGGAGACCTCTGTGTTTGGGTAAGTCAAGATTTGGATCTTGTCTCTTATTTTTCTTATAGGAGATGAGTAACTGACTGAGAACCTCCTGACACTTTAATAGGACTGTGGTTTATTTCCTGGCACTAACTTTGTTTGATGATAAAGATAGTAAAACTTTGCTTCTGCAAAACAGCTGTCAAGAAAAGCCATTTCATCTTCTCAAAAGTCTCTGTCCTTCCAGTAATGTCTAAGATGCACTTCTGAAGCAGATTGAATGTCTGGGAGGAAAAATAGAGATGGCCATGGAGAAGAAGGAAACTTCAGTTATTTTTTTATACTGACCCTCCGTTCAGTTGTTTCCTGTTTTGGCAGTGAGTACATGGCTACAAAACAGAAGTAGAGTGTTCCTGCCAGCTACTCTGAACTTCTTCTGTTATGGGTCATAAATTTCAAGGACAAACTGTATTTTGAACTTACTGAAATTCGAGAAGCCTCATGTAATTCTTTAACCAAATATTAGAGTTTAGTACAATGCTTGGCACAAGTGATCCAATCTGTGCTGTAACCTTCAGGAAAAAAAAACAGAATTGAAAAATCAGTTTTTGCTCATTGCAGATAACGACATTGAAGCAGTAGGAGAATCTCAACATCTGAGTTCTTCAGAATTGCAACAATTTGTTCTACAGCAATGTTTTCCTTCTGACAACATACAAAATAAATACAGTACTGTTAAAGTTGGAACACTGTACAAGTTAGTCCTTCCTCGCTTCTGGAAGCATGTACCCAAGTTTCAGGAACTGTTTGGGTTCAGGCGTTCAGTTGGCCATTTAGTGCTTGGTTACCTACCACGATGAGGTGGGTGCAATGAAGTACTGCAGGATTTACTTTCCTGATCCTTAAATTTCTACAGTTAGGCGTGTTGAAACTAGTCGGTGGTAAGAAGCAATCTGTGGTGAACATGGGCACAGAAGAAATTAGTACACTTTCCCAAGTGTTGATATGATTTAATAACATATAAGTGTTGATATGATTTAATAACATGCCCAGTTTACATTCTCTGGGGGGGTTATTTCCGTGCCTACAAGTAGCTGACTGCCGTGTCAGGAGCCCTGCTTACGCTGCATTGCTACAACCTGTTCCAGATTGCCCACATAGTGCTGAATTAGCAAGGGGCTTTCTAGGAAAACCATGTTGCAAGTGTGTGATTATATATATATAATTTTTTAACTCACGTAATAGTGTTGTTGAACTTTAAACAAGCTTGTCTCTTCCTCGCTCTCTCTCTCCATGCTACTTTGCTTCAGGAAGAAGCTTGGCATACCAGCCCACTGGCTTTTTTTTTTTTTTTTTTTTTGAGGCAGATTAATAGGCAAATCAATAGTACTATCTTTTTCTTGAAAGCAAAACTGAGAGACTAGATAATTTTTAAAAGGATGTTAAATTCTACATTTATTTCACGTAACTGGCTGGAATTCTGCAGCTCGTTGTTAAGATAAAAGTTACGTGATGTGCTTGTCTGGTCTTTACCTGATCTTTAGATGCACGTCGATGACCTTCATGTTACCTAGAAATTATATCCCTGTTTCCTGTCCCCATCCAAATGTCCTGATACAAAGGGATAAGAAGCTCAGTTTTGCTTGTCAAACTGACTTAAATGCAATGTTGATCTACATACACTTCATGTCTTTGCAAGGAAGGACTCAGTTCCCTGCTTCTCAGTGAGTAAATTTGCTCCCTTACACACTAAAGATGTCTTCCCATTTGTGTAAAGTAGCTGTTTATTGTGGATCCTCCAGTATTACCTGTTGTCCTTGTGGACTTCTGTACAGGTCTTTGCCACATCATGTAATTGTAGTGGGGTTTTCTATTCTGAAATTAGCCCTTAATGACTTCCCAGAAAACAGCAGCTTTCACTTTATTTTTTAAAACTTTCCTACCTTTTATAGCAGTCATTTTTTTTCAATGCTAGCTTTAAGAGGAAACTTCTTTTTCTTAAGCTCTTAAGCTAAAATTGCTTTTTTATTTAAGTGTTTATATACTTGTTGTGAATTGCTTTCCTTAGTGTGACTGGCTCAGCAGATATATTACCGGGTGCCTTTGTAGCTCATAAGATCTTGGCAATTGCTGTTTCCCGTAGGAACAGAACTGTTAAAATGACAGTATATCATTATCGCCTAGTCTGAGCTACTGCAGAATTTATGGGGTAATAAAATAGTGCCATCGGACTGAGGCCTGCTGCAGAGTTCCTGGGGAGCCTTTCGCTGAATCCAAAGGCCCTTTGGCCTGCACATCGTAGCTGCTTCCCTAGAAATACCGACGTGCAAATCCGTGCAAAATTGCAGTGCTTGAATGACTGATGTCATGAATGCCTCTTCATGTGGTCTTACCTAATGCTTTCTGGAAGATTTTGGGGTGGATCTGTTCTTTTTATAACATCCTGTTGGTGTCTGAACAAGAGGGCGCAAGCATGGTCAAGCACCGGAGTTGTGCTCCAGTTTCCATGTGGCAAATCCAGCAGAGTAGTGGCAGCTAGGACAAGCGGAAAGCTGGCAGAAAATACAGTGTGAGTTGGCAGACCTGGGACTCTGGGTAGTTGCGGGTTAACAGGCTGAAACGAGGGGAATTTTTTTTTTGAAGGTTGGGAGGAACAGAAAGAAAGGGCTTTTGGCTGTGGAGGGGATTCCTAAGAGGACGTTTCGGAAGGGAGGCAGGGGCAGGCATCCTGGCCAAGCGAGCACCCCATCCTGCTGAAGGTCTCTGGGACGTGAGGACACCATCGCCGCACCAAGACCTTGTGTCTGAGCAGCTCGGCCACCCATCCTCGCGTTGTGCCAAGGCTTCGTGGCAGGCAATGGGATGCTCTCAGGCCTCGTGGGACCCATCGTGCAGCTGTGAGCAACCGTCTCCCAAAGAGTACTGAAGAACTTCTTGCTCCGGTCGCTGCTACAAATGACCAGCAACGAGAACTTTCCGTTTAAAAACCAGTGCTTCAGCAAGCTTCCTCTTTCCACCCTGCGATGTTTAGGGGTATTTGCACCGGGTACGGGACTTAAAACCAGGAGCTGAGTGGCAGAGAATGACTCATGCTCAAAACCAGAGGCATTTGACTTTGGAAAACTGACTTCAGTTCTAGCCCTTCCTCTTTATCAAGTGTTGTATTGCGTGACCTTTTAAATGAAATGTTGAGCTTCCTTTTTAAATGGCAGGATCTCTGCAGTGTGACTGTGATTCAGGAAGGCGATAAGTAACCTTATCAATCCCTGTGTTCATCCCCAACTAACTTGAGTTCTTGCAGCATCACTAGCTTCACACTGCTTGTACCACAGTGCTTCCTTGCCTTGAATGAGCCTGCTTTCTCCAGCAGGAGATCCTGTGGTACTGTTACTGCTGTGTTCTGGAACACTGCGTAATTACCTAATTTGATAGCTGACTCCCACAATCACAGATGCTTCTGAGAAGCATCCAAGAAAGCCTGTAACGTGGCCATTTTACAGAACCGGTCGCTAGAATGTTTCTTCCAGTAAACTCTGTTGAAGGCCATCTGATTTCCACTGAAGTCACCTTAATGTCCTGGAAGCAGTCTTATGTTTCTTGCCAGTAGATGTTGTACCAACTGCTGTAGCTTTAACCAAAATAAAAAAGAGAGGAAAAAAATCACTGTTATTCCTTGTTGCTGAGAAGAGTATGCCCAGCCTTTTCAGGCATGGATTTAACCACAGAGATCCAGGCATTCATGCCATCTAGGATTTTCATTTTTATTGGTATTGCGTTCAGGAATGAATTTCTGTATGCTATTTGGATTTTCATACAACAGCAGCTTGCCTGGTGCCGTATCTAGGTCCCTCGTTTTCTCCCCCTTGCTCCCACACTTTCATTTTTTCCTCTATATGTTGCAACATGCTTCAGAAAAGTATTATGCTTTTCAAGTTGCCTGTGTTTCTGGAAGGCACGTGTGTAACTTTTTGTTTCTTACAGGCCTACAGGAGTTACGCATCTCCTAGAACTCCTTTATTCTTTCTGTACCTCTAGGCATTGTAGCGTCTTTTAAAAAACAAAACCAAAGCAAACTAGTATTTGGTAGTGAGTTAATAGCCAACTCTCTACTCCTTGAACAATAAAATGTCAGATTCTTAAATGTGTGATGTTGGTATCTGAATCTGGGGAGCTTTGAGGCTGGGAGCTTGTTCTGGAGGTTGTTTGAGTGCATATACACGAGTATAATAATTTTATATTAGAATTCCTTTGCATCGTTTCATTTCTGTGATGAAGCATTAGATCTGTTGCCTTCTTTACAGAGGGGACAGTTCTTTTCTAATGTGTTAATGCTATGAAATGAAACAGTGTAGATGGGTGCTGCTGCTAATTTAACCCAGTATTTACAGCAAGTTTTTTTTGTTGTTTTGGTTTGCATTTTGCTATATTTAATGTGGATCCTAAGTGTTGTTTTTTGTACTTTGTGGGGCTGTTTTACACTTAAAGAAAGAAAGAAATACGTAGACTCTGTGGGAAATGTGGTTAGAGATCTAGAAGACCATTTTTCCTTAGTTCCCTATTTTTGTCTGTTATTAATCCTGTTCAGTCAGTACATAGGAAAAATAAACCCCTGCAAAATACAAAGTCACCAACCTAACGTCGGAGACGAATTTCTGAAAACAGCCGTTTTAGCTGCTTCATGTTTGAGATATTAGACTGTGGCAGTCAAGATCATATTCTCCAGACTGCATTCTTCATAAGCAGAAATACTGGCAGCCATGTGTTAAGTTATAAAAAGATAGCAGCTGATGTCAGGGCTTATTTCAGTGAGGAGCCATTTCAGAATACTGAACTAATTTTGAGTAGGTATATATAAAATAGAGCTCTTTACTTGACATGTGAAATTCTGTATCAATTAGTACTTACCTGAATAATGGGGTAGAAAAATGAACAAGAAATAAGCTGCAACAGATAGCCCACCTCAAAAAAAAAATATCACTGTAAATAATTCTTTATGCAAAACTGAGAAGATCAGAAAAACAGTCCTGTTTGGCCTGCATTTTAGAAATTAGCTTTTGAGCTGGTATAAAATCCTCTTGCTCTGATGTTGGAAGGCTACCACAGTTTAACCAGAGCCCGAGCTAAGGTGAAACTGGTAATAGAGGAGTGCCCAGCCTTTCTATGCAAGTGGTCTATACATCACAAGCAGCCCTACAGATGTGCTAGATTTATGTGCACAGAAACCTGTGTTCTGGTCACGGTGGTTATATATGTGTGGATCAACACTATGCTCAAATACATATGTATCTGCACAGATAACCAAATCAAGCCAAGTTTTATGTTAATTAAGTGTATTTTACAGAGTAAATTTCATCCTGCAAAAGGGGGGTGAATTTAGCTCAGCTGTTTGTTACTAATGGTGATTTTTCAATGGTATCTGGGCCAGGTTATTTTTTTCTTACCATGTATGCGCACAATGTATTTGTCTTAAGATTTCTTAAACCTAATGATTCTATCAAAATATCAGTTCTACAGTAAATCCACTTCTTCAGTTTTCATTAATCTCAATTAAATCTGACAACTTCACTATAAAGCTCCTTGTACTATAATTTTTAAGAATTTCATACTTCCACAGTATCTATTTACACTGTGAAGTTGTCTGTGTTAAAACTGGGACTAATGTCCAAGGACGGCAGAATTCTTTTTATTATATCTTTTGAAATTGTATCAGATAGCTGAGCTATTATATGCATCGCGAGGGGGAGGAGAAGAAACCCTAAGTATATACTTTATATGCTACATATGTTTTCGTTGAGCATGTGAATTGAATAATTTTTGCTATTTGCAGCTTTATGACATCTTGCTGATAAGATCAAGTTGTAAATGATCCTAGAAAGGCATGACTGTAGCATGTTGTTGACAAGTCACCACTCTGTGTGTGTTGATGTGTTTTTTCTATCATAATAAATATTTTCTAATTCCTGATGAGTCAGAAAAAATACTTGATAGTTCCACTGATAATGGAAACAATAGCATAGAGCAGTGTATGTGAAAGTGCTTTGGGTCAGAGAGCCTTTTCCATCAGGAGTGCAAAGGCATAATGTCTGGTAAATGTTTTACTACTTTATTGGGGAAGTTAATAATATTTTAACACACAAATAATGTTACTGTTGTATCCTGATAAATTTAAACTCAGTTTTTAACTTGAATCCCAGAGTGCTTACTGTCTAAAATTCTCATACGTTAAAATGTGTAGTCAAATGCCTGTTTGTCTGAAAATAGCTTAAAATGGTATGATGATATTAGATGGGTTCATATCTAAGACTTCTTTTTTTGTTTTGTTTCAGGACATCAGGCATGAAGCCAGTGATTTTCCATGTAAAGTGGCCAAACATCCCAGAAACAAAAACAGAAATAGGTACAGAGATGTCAGCCCCTGTAAGTACACTTTCTTTTCCATTGTTTGCAACAGACAGTTGACCTCTAATGACTTGTAAGCGCACTATGTAAGAACATAATTTCGGTTAGATGCGTATACATTCAAGTCAATTCATTTTGTTAATACTTTTAGTTATGAGATGGGTGTCACAGGATGCCATTATATCCATAGGGTTATACTGTAGCAGCAGACTAATTCTGTGTTCTTGAGCAGAACACTGAAAAAAGGAACTTGCTTTACCATTGAATTCTTATGCTAGGGAAGAATGATGGCTGAAATAGCATTAATAAAAGTGTGAGTATCCTTTCTGTAGCAGTATATTTACTACAGCACCCTTCTGGTCCATATAGCATAAATGCTGCTATAGGAAGATGGGGAAATCTTGCATAAAGCATATGACCTCTGGAAATAAATCCTAAGCTATCTGGAACAGAGAAAACAGGAAGTTTGCAAGGATGGTGATATTAGTGTGAGACGTGTTTCTGAAATGATTATCACCGCACACTGCACATTCTGGTGAATTCTGGTGGGCTGTGCATCTTTGAGCACGTGTCCTCTGTACCAGGCACACTGGTGACAGCTCAGTTCAGTGTCACAGCCTGTCTTTCCTTCCATGTTCCTGTGTAGAAAGACACTAACATTCAGACTTGCCTGTGCCTGGCATGCTCACTTCTGAGGTGCAAGAGAGACTGCAGGAATGAAATCACAGAGTGCAGGGAAGTACAGGACTGTAGCCAAATGATCAGTGAATAATATTTGATATTTTGGACACTAGAGAAAGTTCACAGCTTGTATGCTAAACTGCCTTCTCTGCACTAAATGACAACACCCAGGACTCATTCCCTCTTCTTCAAGGGTGCAGCACTGCTACCTGTTTTAAACACAACCTATAGAATTTCTGTATATTTGGGCAAATGCCTGTATTCTGCTCAAAAACACTAGTTTCATTGTGTACCAGGAAACTCTTATACTTAGTGGTTAAAAGTTACTTAAGTTTTCAGGGTAATTGTGTAGAAACAATAGGGTTGCACGTAGGTTGCTTTACTAAGCAGTTCTAATATTTGGGGTCGTGAGTAACAAATGTGTTTTTTTTGTCTTTAGATAATACTACTTCCAATCTGCCTTTCTTGCAAAATGTAGAAACTCTTGGGTTTGTGGTTTTTTTATTCTACGTAGAGCAAACTGAAACTAACAAAAGAGCAGTGAAATTACATTTACTGTAATTTTTTTTAATCGTTCTTTCTATATTAAAGTGTGGTTGGGTTGGGAAAAGTCGCTAAATCTCTACAAGAGTAAGTAGTCTCTGTTCCGTTTGTCCAATATATGTTTAGGCAAATCTTTCACGGCCTTGAACAAGCTTATTTTGAATGTTTAAGCTTCTAAAGATAAGCAATTGTGTAACTAGATTTATTTAAAAACAGTAACTTGATAACTGTACAAATAGGTCAGCGTGATCTGCTTTGCTCATTACCATTGTGAGCACTTCAGATGCAAATACTTCCATTCTTCCAGCGTATTCTTAGAAGATGGACTGTGACTTGCAATCAGTGCTCTGGTGTAGTGCTGTTCTTGTAGTAGCTATATTGTATTTCCAGAGTTACAAGTACCAGAGAACATTTCTGCGCTGTGATTAAGCTCTTTTGATTATTCAGGAAAACCCAGCTTTTCTTGATAATAACATTTGATGAGGTTGTGCATGGCCTGTGCTGTGTTCCTTATACATTAACCAGTGTTTTTCTAATTATGCTGCAGTTGATCACAGTCGAATTAAGCTAAACCAAGGTGACAATGACTATATCAATGCTAGTTTGATAAAAATGGAAGAGGCCCAAAGGAGCTACATCCTTACCCAGGTAATTGCTGGCTGTGGATCATAAAAATTGTACGGTGATTGGGGTTGTTTCTTGTAGGATTTCTTTAGCCTCATGCCTGTTTGCTTTATTTTAAAATTAGTTAAGTGTATGTAAATATCTCTGTGTCTATATAAACATATTGTGTACATAGAACAATTTTACAGAAATGCTACATATTTTTCCTCCTTTGTGTCATCACTGACTGACTTTCTGTAGAGCGTTTTGGCCCCTTCGTATATCTGACTTTGGACCCACCTAGGTGTTGTTCTAGAACATAAGCCAACATGCTTCTGGAAATCTGCCTATGATGTGTTGGCTTATGAGAAGCAACATTTAGATGTGGTTGAAATATATCGCATTTCTCCTACACGGAAGGCCAGCACAAAGACTTCAGACCATTGCAATCTTAAATTGTCTGATAAATTTTCTGACCAGAAGTGAGCTTCAGTTAGTGGAAGGGTTTTGCATTTACAGAAGAACTCTAAGTCTGGACTTCAAGATGTTCAAACATACTTAAATATAACACATTTATCTGTTAGGTTGAGTGGGGCAGAAGTTACATAAAATATGCTAGGGATTTTCTGATGCCTGACCTTCCCTTCAAAATAGGCAGTATGCTCTATGGCCTGTTTGTTCTTAAATGTCCTTGTGAATATGTTAGTGTGCTATTTCCAAATAGCGTACCTGCTAATGACATGGTCCCTGAAATGTCTAAGCTGGGCAGTGCTGATGCTTTTATCTACAAGGTGAGAGAGGAAAGCCATGAATGCAGACTTTAGTGATGGGGATATGTCCAGGGGAAAGTTGCTGTCTTTCACCGAGTCTGTGACTTCCCCACCTAATTATGTAGCACATTCAAAAACGCCCAAGTACTGTTGTCTTAGTCTGAGAGCTGGCAACTGTGCCGGAATGCTTGTTTGTCCTAAGTGTTCAGTTCCCTGGAGACCCTGGAGATAGTCCTGGCTTCTAATCTTGACTCTTCTTTTCCTTCCTCCCGCATTTTAGATAAAGGTAGACTGGGATTAATATTTTCAAGTAAAGTTCAGCAGCTCTTCCTTCCTGTTTCTAGAGAATAAAGATACATCTGTAATGAAGAAGCAGACAGTGGAGTATTCAATACGAAAATTATTCTGTGCACCTTTTATTTTCCTTATTCAGGAGAGGGAAGGCTGATCGTAGGGTTGAAAGGAAGACCTGTATGTGGAATAGTCAGATATGCTGCTAAGTAGCAGCAGTTACCTTTTCTGATCCAATATTTAATGGATTTGACTGGCTTTTTGAGGGCACTGTCCTGCGGTTTTGTTTGGACAAGGTGGTGGACAGCAAATGTGAGAGGTTTGTTTGTGTTGCCCAGAATTCAGAACAATGGTTTTGGAGTAGAGAAGAGCAAAGGAACAAAGCAAAACCATAAAGTTAGAAGGAAATTCTAATTTGTAAGTAGATAGTAGTTCTTTAACAGGAGTTACCATTTTGTTCAGTCCAAAAGCATATCCATGAAGATTCTGGAAAACTATATAACTTGTTAGTGATCTGGCATTTTTCTGTCTTTCGGATGTTTCTCTGTTCAGTGGACTAACTGTCAAGTGTTATGAATAACAATGATGTATTGCAGAAGAGTTAAATCTATACATTAATTCTGCTCTTAGTCAATGGGGATTTATTTCCCCATTACTTTTGCTTACTTGCCTAAGAAAATTCTCTCAGCAATTTTCACTCCCAGTTCTCTTCTTGCAAATGAGACTACTTCTGTCTTCCTGTTATGTGGGGGGGGGGGAGATTAATCATGGGTGAATTCATAGTGGGAAATTGGAAATTAAAGCTATATCACTGCTTTTTTTTTTCTTTTTTTACAGTTTGAAATTAGAAGTTGCTTGTTACTACTTCTTGCCTTAATTTATTGCCTAGGGCAGTAACTTTTACTGGGGAACATTACTCTGACTTTAACAGAGAATAACACTTATTTCTGGGGATTCTGTCTCTGCAGGGACCTTTGCCAAATACTTGTGGTCACTTTTGGGAGATGGTTTGGGAACAGAAAAGCCGTGGTGTTGTCATGTTGAACAGAGTGATGGAAAAGGGATCCGTAAGTATTTATCTGGTTTGAGCTATGTGTTCATTGCATGTTTTGGTTTAAATTAACTTTAAAAAAAAAAAGCCAAAGAACAGTAATAGAAGGGGGGAAAAAAGGTGACTTTAAGTAATTTTATCTAACAAATTGTGTTTAGGGTTGGGTACTTGGTGAAATAATAAATCCAGAAAACTATTCAGTTTGTAATTACAGGTCCTAATTTCTTCTGAATTTGGTTGAAGTAAGACGCAAACACAATATAATTCTCCACAATAAATAAGTATTTGCTCTCTACTGCTAACCTAGGTATCTGAATGTAGTTCTCACTCTTCCTTGTATACACAGTGTGCCTGTCAGAGGTTATTTACACCAAGTGCTCATTCAGAAGCAGTATGAAACAGCTTTAGAGTAATTACAGGGCCTCTGACTCCAGGCTTCTTTCACTCAGTAAGAGCTCTGATTTCTAAACATACCTGCTACGTATGTTGTTTCTCCTCCAGGGTCATTGTTTTACAATCAGAAGTACTTGTACTGGTGTCTGTCTTAAGCAGTGATGTCAGAGATACGGAACCTGCTGTTCAGCCAAGGCTTTGCTTGCTAGGACAAGTGCAGAGGGCTTAGGTCTGTCCGGACCTTTTAGGAAGTTTACATTAGGCAGGACAGACAAATGATGAAGGGGAACAATAGGCGAACAAACAATCGGGGTTATTTTAAGTAATTAACCTTCTGATAGATAAAAAGGGATGGTTCCTCTGGCACATGGAGTAGCTGCTGTCTTGAGAGGAAATGTCTCAGCCCTTCTGGTGGTGGTGAAGACAGGAACCATCAAGCATGGAATTAATTTTTCATCCATGGGTTCGGAGCTTTGCTCATATGCTAACTCCACAGCTGCCATCCTGTGGTCCTGAAGTAGACTTGGTATCTGTGCAAATTTGGGACAGAAGCGGTTTTAAAAACTGACAGAAATGCAAAATTTTAAGTTAAATGTCACAATGCAGTCAGTATAAAGACACTTCAGAGTAGGGGTGCTGGGTATGTTGGGTATCTGTCGGTGATAACTGGGTGGTACACAGTTTTGCATAATCAGGAAAGAATTCTTGTGCAATCAGTTGTGTTTTAATGAAATGCAGTCTTGATATTAAGTGTTTTGCTTTTTTTTTAGTGTAAGTGAAACTTAATCTTCACGAGATGCAGTAACCATAGTTTTCAATAGTTCTCTCCTTTCCGGCCATTCCCACTCATTCTCTGCAGTGTCAATAGTTTTGAACAAAACGAATTACTGTGATCCCTTGGGACAGGCTGCTAACACTTCTCAGCAAACAGCAGTAGGGGACCTACAGTGGAGCACAACAAAATATCATTTGCAGACACTTAGTGGAGAAATTAGACACAAAGCCAGTTGCTGTTTCATAAACTTTAATATCCATAAAAATGCAGAGAATTTTAATCAAGTTCTATACACTGATAAGCCAGAGGATACAATTTCAATAAAAATTAGAATATGTCTCGGCAAAACTAGAATTAGTGTACCACTGAACAAAATACTGAAGGGTTTTCTTATTCATTAAAATACTGTCAGAAATTGTCCTAGGGGTGAGAATGCTGTTCTTCTCTTATCAGTGTTTTTGCACTTCAACATTAAATCTATTATTTGCACTTAAGAAGTATTCATTAACCATGTCCAACAATCCATTCCCGTTGAAAGCTTAGCTATGGACAAGTGGTGGTCATAATCCCTTTTTCAGAGAAGCAATGCTTAATGGCAGAAATAGCAGGCCAGTTCTCACTGGCATAATATCCATAGTTTTAATGGTCATAAACTTGGTTGCAGACTTCCTTATTCTTGTTACTGATGAGTTTCTTTAGGTTCTGTTTTTTCCTACACACTACAAAATGTGCTACTTGTCTATTTGACTGACTCGTTTAAGATTCTAGCATGTAGCAGTCTTTGCAAAACTAAGCTCTCAGGAAAACTTTACTGCGAAATTGAAATTCTGTCAGAAATAGGAATGTTTGCTGAATGCAGGTTTTTTTTTAGTTGTTTGGCCCTTTATTCTTAAATTGTGCCATGTAAAATTAAAAAGATCTCAGTGCTGGTTTTATTTTTGTGGTAAATGAATGAAGTAACCCAAAATCTCATCTGATGTTATACTTGCAAATTAGTAATGTTGCAATTCTCTGTATGTAGCTTATTTGTGGAATTTGTAATATTTCTTTATGGTACATTCTGCTCTTGTTAACATCTCTTCTTTTGAAATGGAAATGTTTCAATGAGGTTAATACATAAAATGCAAAGTAGACAAAAATTCAGATCTTGGCAGAGTGTTCCAACAGCTTTTATATTTAGAAAGTTATTACATTTTTTGGTTTTTATGATTGGTCTGGCACAGACTAAAATAAATAATGACTTTGGTGATCTTGAGTAGATTCCACAGTTGTGCAGCCCTGTAGCAGTCTTCCAGTTTACATGTAGGAGAAAGAGCTTTACCTACACAATCCCTAGGTATCTTTGTGAGTTCAGTCAGGGTCAAAATAGTTTGATTCATAAAAAAACTTACTGAACACACAGTTCTGCAGCTAAAGGGAGACTGGTATTCTTCACATTGGAAATAGTCCTTCTTATAATAGAAGCAATGAAGAAATTGTCTCATTAGAAAATGTGTATTTAAGAATAGTTATTTCTTGCCTTTTACACAAATATGAAAGGCACCTACTTGTTTTTAGGTAAAGTGTGCGCAGTACTGGCCACGGAAGGAAGAAAAAGAAATGTTTTTTGAAGATACAAACTTGAAACTAACCTTGATATCTGAAGATATAAAATCGTATTACACAGTACGACAGCTAGAATTGGAAAACCTTACAGTAAGTACCTAAACTACTACCAATCACATTTTTTAATCTCTGAGATGAGACTCGCCTCATCAACAAGCTCTTGAAAAAGCTGGTCATGTAATATAGCAGGTTTTGTCCTGGAATTGATGATTCTGCATGAGATTGTTTTCAACACTGCAATGTATTAGAGCGTTACTCTAACAGAGAAGAGAAAAACAGAATCATGCAGAGCAGTGAGAGCTGAGCTAAAGCTCCTGGGTGAGACTGCCTCAGGAGGAATGCCATTAACTTTCACTGAATGCAGGAAACTGAAGATAATGTCTGAGGTTCCTGATGGTGCTGAGCCAGGTGTGTATGTTGTGATGTTCTCACCTGAATTCTGTTCAGTCCTCATACTGCTCACTACTGGAATGCACAGATATTCCTTTGCTCAGCTGTTCACATCTTGCACGCTTCCTTCTGCCAGGAAAAGTGAGAAAGCAGATACCAATTTGACTAATGAAATTGTACCCGAGTAAGGATTTGTTCGTTGTAGTTTGCAGTGTGCATTAAAAATGATACCTGCCATAGACGTGTTTTAGATGGTTGTACCTCAGTGTTCCAAGAGGGTGTGAACAGCAGTGATACAGCAGGCCTGGAAGAACGTTTTCAGATGGGGAATGAAGCTGTAAAGGAATGCCTGTGATCGTGTGAGGGTTTTGACTGCAGAAAGTGGGAAGGGCTTCTGTAGTTTGTTGTACTTCATTTTGAGAACTCTTCAAATGGTATTCTGCCATTCGAAATTGGACAGCAGTAGTGCCAGCTGCCTGTGGTGATGCAAGCATTTGAACTGTACTGAGAAAACTAAGATAGGTTATGTGTAAGTAAATTTACTTATCCAATTTACTTTGCTCAAAACAGAGGCCTTTTACAACAAGAGATAATTATTTGTAATTAGTTAATTAGCTATGGAGCTATAAAACTCCCTCAGAGTATGGAACTTTGTTATTTGAATTTGTCAGCTGTTGTGTCGGTGCACTGTACAAGAAGTAGCGGTGTAGTCTGAATCTCACACAAAGTCAAGCTGGCACACTCCTCCATGCCACATAAACCAGAGTTACTTCCAAAGGAAGAAGCTAACATTTTTCCAAAGGCACAAATCTGAAATTGACTTACAGCTAAAAATGTCTAATGTTTGGAGCTATAAAAACATCAAAATTTTGAAGCTGTATGTCTAAATATATAAGAGATTATTCACTGGGAAAATAAATGTGAGGAATTGTTTGCTCATTAGAACGTTGTTGTAGGCAGCTGTGCTTTGAATGGCTTTGACTTGTGTGTCCCAACTAAAGGACTTCAAAGTACTGTCTTTTACAGACGCAGGAAACTAGAGAGATTCTGCACTTTCATTATACTACGTGGCCTGACTTTGGAGTCCCGGAGTCACCTGCTTCATTCCTCAATTTCCTCTTCAAAGTGAGAGAATCTGGCTCACTTAACCCTGAGTATGGACCCGTTGTGGTGCACTGCAGTGCAGGAATCGGAAGATCGGGAACTTTCTGTTTGGTTGATACATGTCTTCTGCTGGTAAGAATTACTGCTTTGAGACCATGTGCTATTTAGTAGAGTCACAGTCAGGAATGGCTTGTTGTAAGCCTACAAAGAGCTGTGGTGTTTTCTCTGGAGTATTCTTGCATGTTATTTCTCGTTATCTTACTCTTATTCTGTGTTGGACTGTATTCCACTTTAAAATTAAGGCAGAGCTCATTCTATGCTGGCCATTTTGGGTCTGGGGAAGAAAAGTCTCTAGTTCTTAGAACAATTTGCAAGTCTAGACTAAGCCCTTGTGGTTAAGAAAAAAAAAAACACTAGGTGTTCACTAAATAATACTGTAAACTATCCTGAAACAATGTAAAATACATCTAATATGTTTCCTTTAATGAAGTCAACTTACCCTGGAGGCAGGGGAAGATTTTGGCTTTATTCTTTAACTGTGCGAGAGCAACTAATACACAGAAGTCAGGCCTAGGTCAGAATACCCATTTTTAAAATTATTTTATTTATTATATTTTCAAACACAAGAAAGACAAAAGAAAAAGAAAAAAAGAAGGGAAAAAATACAACAAGATTTTGGGGAACCAGTATCCCATCTCTCTCTTTTCAGAAGCCAAATAAGTAGCTGATACCAGGTTTTTTAATTAGTTTATTAGTTCTGTAACATGGAGGATGGTCTGATGGCCATAGTATAAAAGGAGTCATTGTATTGAATCTCATCAGAGCATTAAGGCTTGTTCCCCATTTTTTACCCTCAGATGGACAAACGGAAAGATCCTTCTTCTGTGGATGTTAAACAAGTTCTCCTAGAAATGAGGAAGTACAGAATGGGACTTATACAGACAGCAGATCAGCTTCGTTTCTCCTACTTAGCTGTTATTGAAGGAGCAAAATTCATTATGGGAGATGCTTCAGTGCAAGTGAGTATTGACTGCAGAGCCAGATGTAGTGAGTTGCAACTCTTTAACTGTAGCAGATAAGTGGGATGAACAGAATAGAAAGGAGCTTTAACCTACTTTGTCTTCAATGAATTTTTATATTCTGAGGTTCTTAAATAGAACACTTTACTGTCTGACTTTTAAAAAAAAAAAAAAAAAACCTACCTGTAGCCCTGTTGTGTAACAGCCCTGTGCATGCTTTTCAGCGCTGTTACTGGGGTGTAGACTGGGTACATCAGCTGTCTTTCATTTTAGGTAACAACACTTTTGTAATATGTCAGAAAAAGTATAAAAGTGTTATGATCAAATCTTATATATTTCTTTTATGGTAAGCAAAACCATCAACTAGGTTCTATTTTGTGCTATTTAAAGTTTCCAGACATAGATTAAAATTTCTTGCATTCATAGCTGATGTCTCCAATGTACTGGATATAGCTTAGGTTTGGAGTTCTTTTTGTCTTTTTTTTTTTCCTTTTTATTGATGCAAATGAACAGCCACTCTAAAAATAAATGAAATAGACTGTAAAGCGCCTGCCTTGTTAGAGTAGTTTACATAAAAGAAATAATGGAAAATTTCACATGGCGTTTTTTCCCCTGAAGGAACAGTGGAAAGAGCTCTCCAATGAAGACCTGGACCCACCACCAGAACACACCCCACCACCTCCCAGACCACCAAAGCGAACCTCAGAAATGCACAATGGAAGGATGCATGAACATGCGGAATTCTTTCCTAAGCATGAAGTGGCAGAGGAAGAGATTAGTTGCTCAGTCAGCACTGTGGAAGAGATGGTTCCAGATGGCAGAGCTTGTTCGTCTGTGCCAGTGATCACGGACAGGTAATTCCTTAAGTTTCCCACTTTAACTGCCCCCAAAAGACTGTCCAGTTGCCTTATGGCTTTAAGAAGTTACAAGAAGCTTGCTCGTAAATGGCATTTTGTACAGCAGGTTCTGAACAGAACATCCTTGATTGAGTTAGTGTAATAGCAGTTCTGAAACAAAATCTGTGGTGGATCCTTTTCAGTGAAGGCCTTACACTTTTTCTTTTTAACTTCACCCATAAACTAGGGCTATTTATGGGATCCTGCTTATAGTTAATGAACAAGTGACAGCGTAATGGGGTGGTTTACTCTAAATTTACTTGCGGTGTATGTGTTAAGTTACAGAGGAGCACATTCACTAGTTAGTGGCAGTATTAGTCATGTAGCTGAAAGTAAGGCTGACTAGCTTTAGTTGCACTTAGAAATGTGAAAGTAATTATAGGCAAAGCTACTTTTGATGAAAGGAGTAGAAGGGGCTCATGAGCACAGAACTTTCCTACCTGTCATTGCGATGTACAACAGAGGAGAAGCCAAGGTTCCTACAAGCTTAACCACTAGATGTCACTCCTGCATTATTAGTGTGGTGTGGAGCTGGTTGAAGTCAGCATGCCTTGGTGTTGCTGGCATCCTGCATGTTAACTAGTTTTATTCAGAACAACCAACTGAATGCCCCACAGAATAAAGAATAAACATTTAAAAATATATAAAAAATAATAATTAAAAAACAAAACAGCTAGGCAAATCCCACCAGGGATAATCAAGGGGAAGTTTAATTTTCCCCCACTAGATGGTCTCCTAAGAAGACACATTCAGTTTCTCACAGGAATATTGGAATAAAAGTATCAAACTTTTTTATTCTTCACAGAACTCTAAGGCCTTTTCAACAGATGCAGCTGGCAGACTTGATATATTTTATTTAGCTAGACCAGTGGGGGAGTGTGTGACTCTAGAAACAGGAGATTAGTGAGACGTGTTTCCAGTAGTCTTCCTTCGAAATAAACCTCCTCTTAATTCCGTGGAGCAGAGAGGCTGAACATGTTATCTCCCCCCAAATTGTGCTGGAGGCTAAGAGATAAATTGGAAGTGTCTCCTTTCCCCATTTAACATGATGCAATGTTTAGATCAGGATTTTGTTTGATTCAGCAGGGGAGAATCTGAAAGTGAAATACTCAAATTACAAACACCTTAAAAAGAAAGGAAAACTTAGGAATAGAATAGAATAGAGTAGAATAGAATAGAATAGGGCACGAATAGAGGCTTAGCTACAAAAGACAAAAACATTAGAATAGAAGCACCTCCCTCTTTCTTCCCTCAGTGACAACACAGTGCTGTTACCAGAATATTTGCTGGGATGTGAGACGTCAGCTAATGCTTTTTGAGCCCAATGGGGAGTATGGATTTAAAGCTGTTATCTTGTCATTTGCTATATAAATCTGGATTTTTCAGCGAATAAATGATTTCCTGGAAAGACTTGGTGCAGCTTAGTCTAAATGAACACAAGACATGTCCAGTTCTGAAGAGCTCGGAGGCTTAGATTAATTTTATTACAGACACTTGCCTGAGGCTGGAGTTGAGTCATCCTCTGGAACTGCTCATCTTCCTCATTAATCGGAGAGGCTGGTTTGGACTGGGCATCTGCCTGTTACCCTGCTAAGTTACATCCTATCGTGCACATTATTTCGTGTTAGAAAAGGACAGGGCTCCTGAGCTCTTTCATCCCGCACTAGTGCTGCAGCTGCAAGATGAGGCCTCCTTTTGATGACTGCTGTTGTCCTCGTGCTTGGGACAGTGAGCTCAGAAGTGAGGGAGGTGAAATGTGCAGGCAGGAGGGGGAAGGAGCAGAGAGTAGTGGGCAGATTGGTGTGAAAGGATGAGACAGTGGGAGGCTGGAAGAAATGGAGACGTGCTGGCAGAAGCGAGCAAAGAAGAGGCAGCAGTCTTAAGCATGCTTTTTTTTCCTGTCCAGGTACGCGTACGTGGTGCCTGGGATGGCAGATTGCTGACTTCTGTACTTGAGCTGTCAGCAGATGTGTAGGAAGTCCCCATGCAAAGCATCTCCCTGCTGGTTACCACCCTGCTGGTTGTCACGGACACGGTGGTGCTCTGCTTTCTAAATTCAGATAGAAGAAGTTGTACTGTAGATCTGAAAGTTCCTGCTCAGTTTAGAAGCTTCCTTGGGTGTCAGGATACTGTCACCATGATGGAGGCCTAGTATCCAGAAATAACATTAAAAGGTGGAGAAATCATCAGTTCCATCACTAAAAGCTATCACAACGTGTGTAGCCACTCTTCCTAAGTTACGGTTGCACAAGCAACTCACAATTCTACCCTTTTCTCACTTTTTGAGCGGGTGCGTGGGTTTAGAACTGTAATGTTCCCCTAAGCTGGATGTGGCTTTGTACAAGTTTGGTTCTTGTCTCTGGCTGTTCAGGTGGCAGATCTGTGATGAGCAATGGAAGTAGGTGGTGATTAAAGCTAAGTCACCTGGCTCTGTAAAGGGCACGGAATACTCCCCAAGCATGGTTACCTAGCAAGAGCTTCCCTGGGGATTGAATGCATAAGTAATCTGAGCATCTGGTACAGACTGAATGTTTACTATCCTTTCCTTCTGGGTGGCTTTTGATGACAAACGCTCTTCTAAACCTGTAATTTAATAGCCTGAACCATAATCATCAGGGACAGGCTTTGGTGTGTCATCTGCTGCAGCTCCTGATAGCAAGAGATTTCCACCTTTGTGATGTTTAGTGGGTGAGGCCATGCTCTCATCGAGTCTGCCTGGCTTCTCTCCAAAATGCAAAATCCGGTACTGAATATTTATTTCTTTGTCCTTAAGCACTAGTCAAGACACTGAAATTCGGAGGAGAACTGTTGGTGAAAATCAGCATCTCTCGCCCCACAAAGAAGAGTCGATGAAGTCAGACAACTTAGAAGAGGATGATGAGAACATGATGACAACTTGGAAGCCATTTCTAGTGAATATATGCATGTTCACCTTCCTCACAGCAGGGGCTTATCTTTTTTACAGGGTATGTTTTCATTGATGGACATGCCAGCACGAATGACCCTGCAGAAAACACCAACGATTTGATCGGTTTGTAATAAGCTTCTGTGAAAGAAAGCTAATTGAGGCATCGGAGCCTTGTCTCAGTGGAGATAGATCTTAGGTTACAAGGCCGGAACTTTGGTTAGGGCTTAAGAGAGAATTGATGCACTAGGGTTTTATCTAGCCCTGTGGTCCCAAGAACATAATATTCTAATCTCAGGGCCTTAAAATATTCAGGAGTAAGCAAAGAAAATGCCAAATAGTCTGTTTTCCTTTTTTTCTTTTTTTTAAACTAAGTAATAGAATTACAACACATTGTTGTTTTTAGCCTTTTTTAAAAAGCCAGTTCTTTTTCTTTCATGTTTCAGAAAAACTAGGCACAAGTGAAACTTGCTTGTACTCTCCAAGTGTTGTAATCAAATACATGAGTTATATTGATGAGTTCCCCCCAAAAAAGAAAAATAAACCCACATACCTGAAGAATGTAAACTTTTTGAAGGGGGGGAGGGACGGGGGCAGTTGTGGTTGGGTGGTTTTTTAGTTTTGTTTTGTAACTTGCTTCATCTGTTAAAGACTGAGTTGTGGGCAGTGCCTGTGGTATTGATATATTTAATCTTGGCATAACTGTTCTTAAAGAGCTTATTGTTTTACATGTGTTTATAGAAACAGGCTTCTGCATTTGCTCAGGGTATCCCAACATGTCAAGCTCTTTTTTCGTTTTTTCTTTTTTCTTTTTTTTTTTTGGAAATAAGTGTATCTTCTCATTGACTTTTGTTGCACTCTACTTGCACATATGTCTATTTACATTGCACCATCCTTTGTAAAGCTGTTTTTACTTTTATATTCTGGGTTAGGAGAAGGTGAGGGGAGGGAGAGAAACAGGAAACGGAATTCAACCAAAACATGTCCACCAGCATTTTGCAGCTGTTCAGTTGGCATTGAGAAGGACCAGTTCTTAAACCTCATCATTTGGAATGTAAAATGCAGTTTCACTCTACATCTGTACATCTGCTTCATAAGGAATAGCATGCTTCCTCCAGCGGCTGGAGAGGTAACGTGCTCAGAGGCAGTGCGGGTAACGAACAGGAAGGCGTTTCAAGAAATCCAGAGCAATTAATGCTGTGGCAGCTTCCTTAAGAAGTAAAAAGCTCAACAGAAGACATGTTGGTCTGAGAATGTATCAGCTGGCTTATGATGCAAGCATTTGCGTGTTCTGCTTCTTTAAAGCAAAGATTTAAATTACTGGCTTAGTTTGGCTCAAAGATGCACTGTTTAGTGATTGTGGGACATGGTGGTGTTGGTGGGTAAGTCTTGCACCTCTGCAGACAGGGTTGTCGCTGTCCTAACGTGAGTTGGGTGGGTTTGTCCTGTGCCGTGCTGCATCTGAATTGTTTCGCTCAGTTGGTGAAAACGTAAAGTGCTTGTAAATAAGGGTTTGGGTGCACTGGTGGAACCGTGACTGGAAGCCTGCGTTGCACTGAACAGTCTTAGTCAATGCTGTTCCTCGCATTAGTACCAAATTATTATTGTTTAAACAACAGCAGCAAAGACTTCTTTGCTGATGTCATGGGGCAGAAGATGAGAGTCAATTCACTACTGAAAGGTGTAGTGAATGAAACTAATCCATGACAACTGGTTTGCAACAGTGTTAATAATCAGTTCTTTTTATCTTTAAATGCTTTCTAGATTTATAGCACTTAACCACCATTCTCAGTGCAGACATCACTATGGAGTATCTTATGTAAGTCTCTTTCCACTCCATATTTATTTTTGCAAAACTGTCTGTAGTGTAGCTCTTCTCCTTCAGTGAATAAGGTGGTAAACTGGGGGGGTGGGAGTTGTTTCTATTTTGTGTTCTGTCAAGCTTGCATCAAGGGCTTTTCACAAGTACAATAATAAATCCTCAGGTAGTACTGGGAGTCAATACTTTACCTGTGAGACTGTTGGTCAGACCAGTACTGGAAAGGAGGAATGTTGTAATCAGTCAATATTTAGTTATATTATTGGAATCATGAAAAATGAGTATAGAAAAATGGTAATATATAACAGCTCATCTGTGTATTTAAGATACAGTACGTGATTGCTTTGTCCCCACTATTCTCTCCATCATCTGGTAGAATATTGTTCTAAAGCAACATTTGTACATCATTTGTATTAAAATGCATGTAAAGTCTTTAAGTGTCCTGATTAAATACCACGTGCTTGAAAGGTGAAAGAACTTATATTTCTGCTTACTGATGTGCCCAAATTATATTTGCATGAACTGATCATTAAGTGGCTGTGGTTCAAAGGGTGTTGCTGAAAGTCTCTTCGTTCAGCGATAGATTGATTTGGTGTTTATCAGATAACATGTACTCGCCTAATACTTGGCATGACTTCCTCTTGAATTTCTGCGTACTCAGTGTAACCCGGTTGTTTAGCATGGTTCATTTCAGCTGAGTAACTATAGTACAGACATTCCAGAGTGTTTAGTAAGCCGTATCCACACCTCACCTCTGGTCACTTGAGGTGAGTGATACCTCAGTGATTGCTGGGTATGACTTTGCTGCCTGCAGAGCTGCACTGGAGGATGAGGAGGAAAACCTTTTTCGCAAGATCTCAATAGCATGCTTTGAGCTGCAGAAATAGAGGCTCTTGAAATGGTGCCCCCCCCGCAAGCTATGCTGTTCCCAAGAAGGAAAGCTTTAAATTTTAGGCTTGACAGTAAAATAAAGCATCTTCCTTTGAATCCGGAATAATTCACTTGCACTGTTTTTGCAAATTATTCTAGTAAGAGACGCTTCCTGCAGAGGAAGTTTTGAACACCCCTCCCCTCCTTTTCTGCCAACGTACTTTGCTATTTCTTTCATCTGCTCCAAATCCAGGAGAATTGACACTGTCCTGGGATAGACAGTGAAGTAGCCCACAAGACCAGTGAGGTGTGTATAAGGCTTATAATACTGAACTGTAAACATTTTTGTTTTGATGTCTTGTATATGTATGTAGTAGTTCGGGTGTGTATATACAGTAGCACTTCAAAGTGGGTGTATTGGTTAACCTATTCTTGGAAAATGGACAAATATCCATGTTAAACTTGTTAGAAAGTTAGTGAGCTGCTCTGCTATATGCCTTAAGCAAATATTTACTCATCAGGTCTTTCTTTTTTACAGATTGCCATAGACTAAACTTTTTTAAAAAAAAATAAAAAGCAAAAAAGCTAAATGTTTTGGTATAATACATTTTCAGGTATCTTGTCTTTTGTGTAAGCCACTGCAAAGACCTCAGAGGTTAGAGTAAAATTGTACAGTTTTTCAATTTCCCATCCAAGTTTTCAGTTCTCATTTTAGTTGTTACAATAAAATTTTTTTTTTTAAAGAACGTACATGTGTCTCATCGCTTCCTGTCTTCTCAGTGCTAGAGCCCTTGGCTTCTATTCTGAACCACTTGCAACTCTGGACTAACCCAATGCTTGTTATTTTTCTTACTGGAAAATGTTTTAAATGTTACTGTAAGAATTTACTTGTCTTTTACTGAAGCAGTATACTGTATATATACAATATACAAAACGTTCTCTGAAGGCAGTGTAGTGAAGGGGCAGATTAGGTGAATGAAGCTAGGGGGAAGCAGAAAACTTACCAAAGTAGGAAAACGTCATTCCCCTGCTTTCAAATAAATCTGTAAATTAAAAGCAGAGTTAGACCATGGATAAGCAGCCCCTTCTAAGTTTAACCAAACTTTGCTATGGAATAGCATGACCTGACACCATGGTCCTGCTAGTCAGAGCTCATCAGTATAGAGCTGAAGTGTCTCAGCAAGCTGCACCTCCTCAAGTGAAAAACTGACAGCCCAGCCTGTTCCAACTGCGCAAGCCTGAACTTCCCATAGCTAGAAGTACATACCATACCATGTATCGAGCTAGGATGTTTATCAAGAAAGTATCTTACCTGCCTTGAGGGGTTGATTGCCTTATCCCTGTTCCCATTATTCTAGACACACCAGCATGAAGGACTTGCAGGAATTTGTCTCAAAAGTTTTATTAGAATTTTAGAAAAAAAGTATGAAATCCAACAAATAAATACTGAATAGAAAAAGTACTATATATATAAAATATATACACACAAGCCAAACCCTTTCAAGTATTTTACCTGAAGCCAGACCTCTTTATGACTACCCTCCACTACATTAAATAAGTGTTGAGTAAGGAGCCTGACAATGGGTATGTGATTATGCAAAACCTTGGTCTATGACTAAAGAAATAAAATGCTTTTTGTATTTTTTTTAAACTTACATAGATCTGTCCATATGGCAGTCTGATCTGTACATGACTAATATGATAAATAACTTCCCCTTGTAAACTGCTGAGGATATACACTCAGTACTTACCCTTTTCAAGCCTTGCTCGAGCCTGGCCTAAGTTGCAATGATTACCCCAAAAATGGCTTTTAAAGTAACAAGTTTTCCTTCTGCAACTAAATTGCGTAAAAAAAAAAAAGGTAGCCACTTATAGCTGCTAGATTTTTCTAATTTATATGGAAGTTGATGTAAGTAAGCTGTTGTCCGCTAGTTTATAGATGGACTGTAGGAGAGTGATCATTTATTTCCTCTTAGAGAAATGCAAAAATTAATAAAATATTTTAAGTGAAAATAGATCATATTTGACTTTTAGTTTGTGCAGGGGCAGCCAGTTCCAGTGAGATGGAGATTTAACTCAAGTGGCACCTCGATTTGAGATTTCATCATGTGCTGAGAGTGAGAAAATACAGATTCCAGTCTATTTGGTTTAGATTGCAAACTGTGCCCACTTTGGAAACAAAACTGTACTCTGTCAGTACGCAACATGTACATAGCAGGGTCTAGTAAACCAGACACTGAACAAACTAAATCCTCAGTACTCAGCTGTGGCTGTGAGGACAGTATGATTTAGCTCCTCATATTCCACTACTAAAATACTGTGATTTCAATTTCAGCCTCTTGCTGCACGGTGTCTCTTAATTCACAGCAAATCCTGTCCATTTTCTCAAAGGCTTGCCGTCCTTTTTCACCTATGGAGAAAGAAAATAGATCCCATGCTGAGGAAAAGAAAGCCATTAGAAACACCCTGAGAAAAGTGCTACGTTGAAATATTTCTGTTGTGACTTTGTCACTCCTGAGAGTTTTTATTAAGCTCTGAACAAAAACATCTCTAAAGGAATAGGTTTTTAAAAAAAATGCTAGAAGACACCATGGGGAAAAAAAGAAATCAGGCCTTCTGTAAACACGTTAATTTGGAGCATCACAACTGGAAAACTTGTTTTGTAATGCATGTGAATCTTAGTATTTCTTTGAGGTAAGTCTGGAGAGCCCCAGAACTAAGCATGATCTTAATTGTTTTTAGCAAGAAGAGAAATTAACCATCTCCTCGATAAGTGGACATCCTCCCCAGCTGCTAAGCATTTAATAAACTTATCCTAGACAATTCTCCTTTGCCTTTATTAGAAGTACACATACTAGACAGTAGTAACTTGAGAACATTGACATTTCATTACCAGGTCAACCCCGCTGTGTATCTACAGAATTCAGGTGAAGTAACAGGTAAAAAGCAATTTTGTCTGTACTTATGATGGCTCCAGTATTCAGAATGGAGCAGTGTGGAGAATAGGAAAAGGAAAATTAGAAGTAACTAGTTGGTTTGTAGGTGGCTACATGAGACTACCAGGCTGAAATATTCTGTTGTTGTTTTGCTTTATAAAAGATCTTTAAATCATCTTAGCTAATCTCACAGAGCTAGAAGCAGCATTACTGTACTCTGCCAGGTTCAAATGTCATTTTTACAAAAGCTAGGAGGGGAAGATTACTAATGGTAGTAACTTAACGGTATATGAAAGAGCTGTTCACGAAACATTTCCATGGTCCCAGATGTGTTCATGCTGTACAACACATAGGTAAAGCTTCAGGCCTGTCTGGTTTTGCACTATTTCATGCTACTCTTCAGAATCTATATTTGAAAGCTGTATGCAAGACTTACCAAAGGACAGTGTTGTTTCCCGGGCAGCATTCCTAACTTCCTCTATTTCAGATTGGCACAGATGGGCGACCTGCTCTATACTCTCTATAGCCTGTTTGAAAAAAAGTAAAATTGCAAGAGTAGCTTCAGCAAGCATTTTGACGAACACTTTTTTTGCAAGATAAACACATTGCAAACCGACTCCCACCTCTTCTTGTATCTGACTTCGACTGTGATCTTTCTTTTCTCCCCTAACATATAAGCTTGCACTTAATTTTTATGAGCACGATCTCAATTCTGCTGCTTTCTCTTTTCAAGGCATGAAAAAGTGTTAAAACTCTAGTGTGCAGTTCACTGCTGCAGTATTGTTAAATTACCATAAAGCAATCAGGACCTTCACTGATAGGTTGTGCAATGGCAACAGCTGCTTTGCAAATCTGACTATTTGAGAGTAAGACCGGTTTGTGGGGCCTATCTTGTGACTACATGTTTGTAGAAACTGTACTCACAATAATCGCCTGTGTGCAAACAATTTATTACAGGCTTGTAGCTGTTTGATAGCTTTATTGCTATTATAAGAAACTGTCAGAATAGCTTTAAAAATAAAAGTAATATTTTCTGTCTATAATCGCCTATTATTAAAATAAGATGAACTGATTTAACTTCTAATTTCTACAGTTAAAATGTAAGAACCGACTCCATATACAAATGACTCCACTGCTCATTTTCATACACACTAGATGTCTCCCTGTCAGATACTGTCTGCTGTGACAATACTGTAGAAGTTCAGAAATATCCTTTCTACCATTCTGCTGTGCCTGTCAAATCAAATTGAGACGCTCCAAGCCGACTGCAGCTCCCTCTACCTGCTGCCTTTTAAATAACAGTAATAGTATTTTAGAACTGTGCCAGCCAAAGTATTCATCGATTTCAAATAAAAGGAAGCTGAAAAAGTAACCCTACAAGCTTAAAAAAAAATAGAAAACACTTCATCACCCAGCAGTTTTTCCCAGACACAGCAAAAAACAAGCAGAGCTATAAATACTTACTCTGAGGTTTTTAAGGGCCAAACATGCAGCTTGCTGAAGTCTTGCGTCACAATCAGCTAAAACATCAGTGTAAAAAAGGAGAGCCTAAAGGAAAAAAAAAGAAAAAAAACAAATAAGAAGAAAGGTTTTATAACCTAAGCATAATTGAGCACTCAAATTCAGACTGACATTAGCACTGTTTTACCTATGTGAAATTGAATAAAGGATACAGAGAAATCAGTTGAGCACTTCGTGGTTTAGGTTCAAGAACAGACTGATGAAGTGCAACAGTACTATTCTAGGATAAAACAAGTTGCATGTATTCCAGCATCTAATTAGAGAAGCTGGTAAGTACTGTAAGTTTTAACCTTTTCCCTAAAGTTCTTGTTTGCTGCTGCACGGGAGAGGCAGGATGTGGCTGCTTTGCTGACGCGGTGGTTGTCATCCAGCTGTAAAATCCCAAGCAGCCGTAAAGTCTGCGGTAGAGGTTGGAGCTTGTTCAATCGCTTTCCTTTCAATTTTTTAAGAGTCTTCAGCCGTCCAGGGCATTGCAGCTCCTCAATTAGCATCACTGCAAGTGAAATGACTTAACTTCAATAAATGACAAATGAAGACATTTTCAAGACAAGACAAACTCCTCTCTAATTCTGTCTCCTTCAGCCTATGAAGTTATTCACATGGCTAATAAGCAAGCTAGGCACAGCAGGAAACACATCAGGATGACTGCCCCTTTGACCATCCTGTCTTCTTTCCCTTTCATTGTTTCATTTCCTCCTATGCCAGACTGTCAGACAAATGGAGCAGTGACTATTATTTCATAATTTTAGTGCACAGGATGCAACAAAGCCCTGGTCCTTATAAGACCTGGGTGCATCAAGTACAACACACGATGCAAGAGAACTCCTGCACATTTGGACATTAAGACAACCAGAATAGTCCTAAAACAAAGGGAAAAAGTGATCAAGCAAAATAATTTTTAAACAGCTTTGAAAAATCTTGCTGTATTGGTCGAAAAGAAAACCTTGTATCTTTTCAAAATAAAAAAAAAAATCAGAGGCTGAATTGACAATTTGAATTTGAAGAGTATTCCAGGTCTTTTTCACTAATAATGCACAAATCCTCAGTCCCCTACCCAATAAATCATCTGCATCAAAAATAAAACTAAAGATGCATCCAGTATCAGGACCATTTTAAAAATAATTATTTTCTGGTACAGGCTAAATTTTAAAGTGCTATTGGACTAAGCTTCAGCAAGACTCTGGCTACTTCCTAGAAAGCACGTGCTACTAACCTCTGAAATTTTATTGCTATTAACTGTGTCATTGCTGCTGATATAGCCACACAAAGCTACAGACATCTACTCAGTCCTTGAATCTAGGTGTAGGTTGCTGCCAAATTGGTTTCTGCTCTAACTTCAGTACATCACAGAATCCTTTTTTCACAACACTTGGGATGAATGTTTCCTTCACACCTCTGTTTTGTTTCTACCTGGTCAGATGTGAGAGTCAAGCATGCCTATCCTGTTCTAACTAACCTTGCATGGTTATAAGGGGAATTAAAACCAAAACAAATTGGCAATGCAATGGTAGGGCTGTTTTCTGCTCTGGAAGTTTATCTTCACCAGAAACCTGAGGAGGAAGAAGCAGCTCCTGGGCTTGATGATTTGAGTTAAGAAGTCAAGTGCTGCCATTACCTTCTTTAGCAAGTTTTCCCAAGTGTTTGTCCAGGCTGGTAATATGATGTTTCTCCAGGTAGCTATAAAATTGGAATAAAGTAACTGGTTCTGTTTGGTGGTACGGAGAGGGGAGCAATCCATCACAAGTGACAATCTGCTCTAGAAATCTCCGCAATACTGAAATGATAACACAGAAAAGAACAAATGGGAAAAGGAAAAGTTGGTTAGATGTAAGCTGCTTAAAACAAATATGTTCTTTAAAGGCACAAGGACAATTTTCATCCTTGCAACAAAATGAAACCAAAGCAACCTCATGTTCAAGGAACGCACTGGTACCTGCTTCTAATTGACCAGGGTATTTTTCCTTCATTTTGAGTGCCGATGTGTATTTCAGTGCATTATGGAATCTTTCTGCCGAAGCAAACAAGATACTGCCAGGCTCTGCAAGATCACTCCAGATTTTCAGATAGTGCTTCTTCTTCTTAGTCTTCTGAATAACTGAAAAATCACATTTTAGGAAAACAGTGAGCTCTAGCAGATTTTGGATTTTACATAAGAAATTATGCACCGCATGGCGTATCTAGGGATGTGTCAGCATAAATTGTATTTGCATTATATAGATGGCTTGGTTCAAAGCTGGAGATTTGCTGCCAGTATTTTAAACATCTGCAAGTACTGATTTCAGCAAGCTTTGGTTGTGGTACCTACCTGTCATTAGGAGACCTGAATGAGAGGCCTAGCAGAGCTCTACTGCCCCTCAGTTCATTAGTCACTTTTCCTGTCATCTGATTCGAGTTTCAAAAGAACTTTCTGTGAGTTTAACCATTTCCACTTCTACCAGCAAGAGGCATGCCACTTCCAAGCATTTTAGAGACCCTTTCTTATGTACCTTCACAAGCGGAAAACTCCGAACCTCTGAACGAGACATGTTTTTTCTAAGAATTTAAAATTTATCTGTAAGAACTTTTTTAGTTATATGAATGCTTGTAAGGAATCTAGAATGAAACTGCGATGTATCTGGGAAAACTCAAACAGCATAACCTGTAACTCTCATATCTCTGGAATGCCTTGACAATATGCAGTTACTCACTTTCTTCAACAGACATATCCAAGACATCCCCCAGGACTTGTGTCTGCTCTGACACTTCTTCCAAAACGCTCTCCTGGACAATCTGGGCTATGTTTGGTGATCTGAGTTTCTGAAATGCAACATGCTCATCTCAGTAGCTGAAACAAAGGCAGTATCAAGCTCAAGATGAATGAGTTTTTGTTTCATAGAATCAAGCTTCTAAAATCTGTGAGAAAACACCAGCTTCTCTCAAAAGGCCTCTTTTCTCATCACTTCTGAGTACAAAGCTGCTCAGCAGAACAGGATAAATAAATCACATTCTCCCGGAAAAGACTGTCCAGCATTTGAAATTCTTCTCTGCCCCATCTACTGACAACTGTGTAGCAGATCAATAGTAACAGATATACTGTCTTCTACAGGCATACTGAGGTGATACTTTGAGGACAATAATGTGCTTGAGCACTAACTGAAATCAACAGGGGAATGAGGTCTCAAGGAGAGGTAAGAATTCTTCCTTCACTATATGCTACCAGTTCTTTCTAGAGGCAGCAGTTTTTCCATTCATAAAAATAATAATAATAATCACCTGTTATTGGCACACAATGGAACCAAAATTTATCCTACTTCTTTGGCAGCCTGCTTTGTGCACAGAAGCATTTGTTAGAGCTTCATAAAAACCAAGAGGCTAAGAAAAGGCAGTGGTTTTTTATGACCTTTGTACAATGTGATCTGCCCACATACATGTATACGCTGCATTGCTGGGACACGATTGCCATCCTGAACCACTGCCCTGGAAACCCATAGGCTATTTCTTACCTGCAAGAGAGCTTTGCACAGCTTCAGATGAGTTATCAAAAGTACATCTAAGTTGTCATCACCAGTAGTTACACCTCTTGTTTCTGTTTTCATGTCACAGCTCAGGGACTGAAACGTGCTGTCATTGTATGTGCTGTTGAATGAATGAAATGAATCTCAGAGCCTTCAAAAATAATTTTTAAAAAAATTGTTTCTATCCTGGATATTCATACCATTAGCAGCTCTGTGCAATTCGTACCTAGCCAAGCATAGTCTATCAGTAAGTAAGTGTCCCTGGGATCAGCCTTGCTTTCCCCTTTTCCTTGTCCCCTATAATAAAATGCTGCAGGTACCTACCTGATACTGGCTGTTCTTATGCTTCCAAATAACGAAAGCTCATCAGCACTGCAGTCAGCGTTTAAAAAGTCAAAACTTTCCAGCACTGTCTCCACCATTAAACTTTCCATAGATGAACGTTTGTGGTGAAGTGTCTTTAGCTGTTGATAGAATGGAGGGACAAATACTGTTATTTGCAGGCATCAAACCATCAGGAAAACTAGCTCTTGGTACATTGCTGACTTCAAAAACTGGTTACTAATTAATTCCACAGCATGCTTCAATATTTAGTCTTTTTGTATTGCTTTTTGGATTTCCACACCTGTGAAGGTTGGTACAAGAGCTGACTTTCCCTGCATCTCCTGCCATTAGTGTCGTATTCCCTGTTTCATATCCAGAAGTAGCAATCTGAGCAGGCTGCTGCATGTCAGTGTAGTATCCAAGAACTTTTCAGATTCTGTTTAACCCAGACTAGTTTCCAGTTTGACTGCATGCAGTTTCTTAATTTATTTTTTTTCCAGATTATTGACCTCTGAGTAGTATTTGAATGCTGTCCCTGAGAGATGCAACACAGTGCTTCTGCGTAGTCAGCTCTCAAGGCTGCCTTTTCTGAGTACTGACTGACCTCTGGTGGCCAAGCTTATTTTTGGGGAACATGCCACTGATACATCCTGATGTCAAGCCCACTACAGGGTCATGAAATTTTTACAGTTCCAGGAGTAACAGCGAAAACTACATGCAGCGGAAGCTACCAAGAGTAAAACACTACCATACCTTTAATTTATCCCTCATAGATAAAACTTGGTATTCCAATTTCTCCAGTTGGGCTTGCCTAACATCATGTAATTTCAGCAAATTTAACAGTTCTTGGAGAGTTTTATCAATTGACTTCATACATCCATCTAGTTTTACATCATTTGCAGCATTCAAGCTTTTCTGGCTAATGTTTTCTTGTTCTGTCAGATGGCGATTTCTGGCCTGGTTGAAAGAAGCTCTGCTGCCTTTACCACGACTCAGAAAAGTAGATGGGTTACTTGGAAATCCATCCGCACACGGAGTCTTCTTCAGAATGTCCAGAGTTGCATGATTTGGAAGTGGATGTCGCTCTTCTGCACAAGCCTCTTGAATAATCACCAATGGCAATGTCCTGTGGTCTGCAGCTGGAGTTGTATTTCTAGATTCTGTCCCTTTCAGATCCTCAGAGCTGAATGAGTCCGCTTCACTCGTCTCTACAGGATCGTGAGGCTTGCTCCTCTCATGCACACCAAAATCACAGGCAGCCAAATAGCTCAGTATGCTGGGAGGCTGAGCTTCTTCACTTACATCCCCTTGGTTCTGTCTTTGTTGCAAAACAGACTGCAGCAAACAAACGTATACGTGAGCACATATATAACTGAAAAGCATAAGATACCACCTAAGGTAGAGAACCGTGTTTCCTGGCATGGTGAGGCAACACCAATCTGACTTAGACTTGATATTAGGGGAATGTATATATAACATTATCAGTATTTGAGACATATTGCAGAAATAGAGATCATATAAAACAACCACTAGATTAAAACCCTCTTGAATGCATGGAGAGGTTTTTCTATTCCCTTGGGCTACCCTTGGCAAAAAGGGGAGCTGAGGAAGAAGGCTTGTTTTACATAGCAATTCTAAGATACTGCTCTGCACCATGACCACTGAGGCTGGATCCTAGTTTGATTCCCACTGTAGAGTATTAAAAACGTGCCCAGATCCCCACCGTTCTGGCTGCCAAGAGGCATATTTGGCAGTGATTTCATTTCTTCTACAAAATCTAAAATGAAACTCAAATTAATAGAGGTTAAAATAAAATAAAAATAATAAAAATAAAATACGAAGAAGCCCCCAGATAATCTGCAATGGTTCTAGAATGTTACATGTTCCCACATTTCTGACTGTGCTCTTCAATAGCCTAACCTAATCCACAAATCACATCCTAGGTTTGCACTTCGCATTTGTTTTCCTCAGCGTACTCACTAGATAGTATTTCTCTCTGAAGCTGGGGGTATTTGGTGGGGTCCAGTTGTACAAAGAGTTCTTCCTGCTACCCACAGAAAACTTGGCAGTGGTTCCAGGTGACAAAAACAGGTTCTCTGTGTCAAAGGGTCTGTAGCAAAAGAAACAAAAACGCAAGTGTCAGTACAACCAGCAAGTACAGCTACGTCTAGCAACAGGATTAGTTAGGATTTGAATTGTGACATTTAGTAAACAGCAGGGTGAATAAAAGGAAAGAGGGACTGCCTCTCTGACCAGTACCTTTGGTTGCAGCAGCAGAGAAAGAAGGAAGTAGGCAAAAACTCTGTATATTTTATGCAGAATTCACAACACCCTTTAGAAAGAGACCTGTGCCACAGTCTTTGGAAGAAGAGTCCAACACGCCAGCAGTCTGACAAGTTCCCTGTCCTGCTGTAGTTTCCTACGTGGCCAACAGTGCTGGCAAGTATGGTACAGGTTGCTTGCTGATAGCCACTGGACAGCTAGTGAGATACACACCGTATCAGACAGAAAGGAAACATAAAACATATAATAAAGGAAAAACGTAATTAATTTTCCTCCTCTTAACTTCTCATGTTGCACATGGACAGCATCCTTCAGTGCAACTCACCACTATCATCCTCAGCATGGAGGTAACGCTATGGGAGCTCGCCTAATACAGGTTAATTGGCTAAATTAACCAGTGTCACCCAGCTGGGGTTCATCAAACAGGCCAGTTCCATGCAGTCACATTAACAACCATCTGTACTGTCTCACTGCATAGAAAATAAATCAGATTTCTGACAGCAAGAACCTCGTAGCCAAAGCCTGCTATGTTTACTGATGGAAGCAAATTGCTTCCATCCATGGCGCTTCTTAAGAGACATGGGGATCCATTCCTCAGGTTTTTCATTTGTAGCTTGTAATATAGCAATACAGTAATGCAAAATGACACTTGGTAGGGAAGGGACAGGAATAACAATGTAAATCATCTTGCCCTTTTGACAATTACTGGTACCCTCTAGCAAAACACAGCTATAGAGCTGCCCTCCGCACAGGCAGGCAGTCGCTGTTACTGCAGGATAGCAAGAAGAGAGAGTGAAAAGAAGGGTGAACAAACACTGGAAAGAATCAAGTCTGCTCAAAACTATCTATTATCTCTTGCTTTTAAGCTCTTTGGGTATGATCTGTCATGCTGCTCCACATTGTACAGCAAACAAAGCATCACATTGGGACAGATCTAAGAGTCCATCGCACCCAACATCTTGACATTGACAGAAGCCAGGAAGGAAATGCACAGGAGACAGGTCGACTGTAGCAGGCCTTCCCCAGACATATACTCAAATTTCAGGCAATCCATAGCTTAGATGTGTCATGCGCCAGACTTTATAAGCAGAATATTGCCATTAATCGTCACTAGCAGACGAACTTGTCCTTAGTTTGTCTAGCCACTTCTTGTGATCACTGACACAAAATCTGCGTAGGCCAGAAGGACGCGGAAGTTTGATTATTTAACTTTGAAACACAGAACAAATACTTTGACTTGGGGTGTCCTCTGTGGCTAGTCATTTCCTTTTCACACTCTGTACAGCAAACACCTACGCATCAACACTTTTTCAAGCCTGAAAAATTCTAGCCTATTTAGTTTCTCCTTGCAATGAAAGTGACGCCATCTCTCTAATCATTTTTGTTGTCCTCTTTCTATTTCTATATTGCCAAACGCATGTTGGCCTTTGCTTATGACTAATTAACCGAAATGCATGACATTACAATGCCTTTGTTAAGGCTGATACTAATGCAGAGTATGAAACTCCTTTAGCTTGCCTTAGCACCATTGCAGGACTTCAGCATTCACGTCCAAAACATGTCCCCAGCCTGACCTTGAAGGGGTTTACAACTTATCAGAGCTCGTGTTTCCTAGATTGAACCTCCCATGACATCAGAAGCTTTGCACTTTGACACACAGAGGTGCCTCAGCCTTGCCAGTACCATGCACAGATACCAGTAAGATGTTTTATCAAAATCCCCGCCCTTTGGAGGGGTGAAATACTTGAGATTTCTACCATTTCCTCACCCTTCTTCATTTTTCCGTTGGGTGTGTAAGGAGGACACTTCCTGGATTATGTCCTCAGAGGAACATAAGCAATGGGGCAGAGCATAGAAGAGCTGAACTCAATTCTGTCTTCAGCTCCAGAGGCTCTGAACTCCTTTCTCCCACGGGCAGGACAGCACCCTAACCAGCCTCCTTTTGTCCAGTCCCGCCATGTATTAAATAGCCATAGGGCCAAAGGACTCGTGATGGATATACATATCTGAATGCCCTCGTTAAGCCTGTGGACCCAGACTTGCGTTAATCCCAACAAAAATTCTGGTCAGCTGGGGCAGGCTCACTTATTAACAAGTCGTGAGATTTCTTTTTTCCTTTTCTAATGGATATACATGAAAATATCGACGCAACTTTAACAGGGTGATCAGAGTTTGGTTTCTGCTGTTCATTGTGGCATAATGAGCACCAATTTCACGGTTAGGACAGCTTGTTATTGGACTAAGCTATGAAACATCATCTGGATACAAAGCACAGCAGTATAGCAATGCACTACTGCCTAAACACACCTGTGTAAGTATCTATTCATATAAGTTTTTGTCTATAGGAGGACTGTCAGTAAGGATGTATCCCCCTTGCGCTCCCCCCCTCCAAAAGAAAAAAAAAAGAAAACAGACTTTCCTTTTTTTATTCTCCCTTCAGGTTTTCTCTCCTCCTCCAGGAACCCTTGTGAGCCAGGCCAGCATATGCTCAAAGCAGGCAGAAATTACAAGAGTGGTTGTGGCTGGCTGGTACCCTTAGATCCCAGAACAGGGCACTAACTGAAGTTTTGAGAAGAGAATACAGGCTTTATTTTTGTCCTTCATGAGAGAGAATTCAGACTGCTGTTTAGGTTGGCAAAAGAAACCAAGTCTCCTGCCAAACTGGCCAGCAAAGCAATTCTGCAACAGGCCCAAGCTCATTCATGCTCCTCATGGCATAATCTATAAAGGAGCTGAAGGAACTTTTATTAGAGGCGAGAAGACTAGCGGCCTAGTTAAAGAAAATATACATTTAGAGGCGGAAGAGTGATCTACACTTGGATTTCTCACAAAGCAGGTCCGTAGTGAAAGCTTGCCTTTCAGGGACATTTGGGCATAGCTGACAGGTTTGTTTAGTTGTTCTTAAATCAAAGAAAAAGCAGTTGTTTTAGAGTGCTTTATCTTTGAAAATAGAAACACCCTGAATTATCACCATGCAACTTCTCATTCCTGTAAACAAACAGGGTGTCAAAGAGGAAGAGTCTGCCAGCCTGCCTTCTGTGCAGAAGTGCTCTGGAGATTCTATTTGGTAGGATCCTGACACCTTTCACAAAACTGAAACACAGCAGAAATACACAGTTGAAATCTTCTCATACACAGAGAAATTCGAAGTGGGGGATTAACTACCAAAAAAGTGCATCACTGCTAGTCCTGCTCCCAGCTCAGCTGTTGCCAGCTCTAAAAGCTGGGTGATGGTTGTCCCCAGTGCCATAGGAGGGTCCGTCTTTGCCAATCAAAAGCTGCAGTCTGACCAGCGTGCTGCTGCAACAAGCAAGTATCAACATAATTTAAGTTATACTCTTCTAGAAAATTCAGTCACAAGTACCACTAGCTTTGGAGACTTAGGCTATCATCTGAGAAACCATACAATATCCCAGAATAGGAAGGGCTTTTCCCCATACAGTTCTTTTGGGAGACAAAAATTTGTAAAACGTATTCATGCCAGTTATTGACAGTGACAAAAGCCAAGCAAGTAAACTCAGCAAAAACAAGTATGAAATAAACCTGTAAGAGTGCCATTTATGTGGGTTAGCACAAAAGAGAAGTGATTTCAATCTCCATCACAAGTGTGCCATCACTCAATATGCACTTTCCATAAGGGCAAAAACAAATTTTACACCTAGAGTTCATTAAAGCATGTCTCCTTTACTCCACAAAGGAGACTTCTAGAGATGCTAGGCTTGAAATCATAGGGAGAAAAGACTTCCCTTATAAGAAAGGCATTTCTGCAAACGGTCTTCTGCCTGTAGTCCCTCCTGCCCTAAAGCTGCGTAGAGGGCTTTTGATGATTTTTACATCCAGATTAAAGCCAGTGGGAGTTTTGGAGGTGTATGTGTGTGTACTGTGGGGTGAGTGGGAAGAAGTGACAAATAAATAAAGGCATCTGACTTTGCTAGGGGTGTCTAAGAACCCATATAAATCCCATACCCCCTTTCTCTACTTTCTTCCCCAATTTTAAAACATGCAAATGTCAAAACCCAAAAGTTGAACTGGTCTTTAAAAGGTCTTTCATTTTAAAATCTGTTTCTACATTAAAAAATAGATACCATGCAGCTTGCAACATCCTCACTCCACACACTTTTCAATAATTGTAACATGAATGTGTCTGCTTTCAGATTCAAATGAGACTATGTATGTGCTTTGCCACGAGTAAGAAGCTTCACAGGACATACAGTGCATGATCACAGCAAGCTTCTGGAATAAGGCTTTGTTACCCAACTAATCAGCAGCTCAGCTTCTCAAGTAAGTAAGAGAGGCTTCAGAAGCCCCAGAGCAGCTGCAGCACCTCACCAAAACATATACTGATACCCAATGTTAGATCTCAGGAGGAAAAAAGTTGCCATAAACAACAGGTGCACATAGAACTCTGCTGTGTGAGTTTGTTTCTCATTGACTTGGAGCAGTGTGTGTGTGTTTGAAAACAAGTTTCAGATACTGTTGCTAAGCCTTATGTTTCAGCCAAATTGTGTTTGCAGTTCAACAGAATAGGTTTTCAAGAACCACAGTATACACAAAAGGCATGCAGAAAATAGTATGCTGATCAATAAAGCTCTTCTTTCCCCTCTCCCAGAAAGAGGGCCCAAAAACTATTTCTCAGCACTCGAATTGGAATTGCAACAGAAAACCTTCATGTGGCAGTTTTTCTGTTTGTGGCTTAAAAGACTAAGTCAAATTATGTCAAGGTTTAATTATGTCAACAATTAAGTCAAGGTTCAAGTCAAACTATGCTTCCAAAGGTAATTAAAAGTAGAAATAGGGTATTAAGGCTTGATTTTCAAGCCTGACTATAAAATACATTTGGTTATTTTATCCTAAGGGCACGGAAATGTTTCTCTTTTGGTAAGATCTATTTGGCAGACCACACATTAAACACATACAAACTTTTTATTTTTAATTTTCGGTGATTAAGAAAATGAGAAGGTCAGAGAAGCGCTGTTTAAGGCTGAGTCATAAGTGAGTCTGGCCTGCAAGCCATTACATGGTGCCCTTCCTAATCTAAACATTGCTCATTTTCTGCTTTTCCTGGAGAGAGTCTAGATCCATAATAAGGGCCTTCTGGAAAGGCCAATTTTTGATGAAATGTTCAAAAGCTCCTTTGACATGGTGGGCTGGGAAGAACTGAGCACCACAGTAAGCCACATACAGAAGTACAAGTGAGGATGTCCCACTATTTAATTAGGCATTTCACTAAAACAACTAAGTTTAATCCCTGCACAGTAGTAACGGAAAAAAGCTAAGAAGTTTTGATTTGTTACAGACAAGATGCTCAATGTGCACTGACAGTCCCAAGCATTAAGCAGCTGCCTTTGCTTCCCAAGAAGCTGAGAAGCTTTCCCCAGTACCAATCTGATCTGTTGTTAAGTTCACTGAATTATATAACTGCTTTCTATGTTAGGAAGGTAGGAAAAAAAAAAAACACCACCGTCCTACAGGCAAGGTTATATCAGGGTATTCACACACACAAAACCCTCACAAACCCAAGAAAAAGCAGTAGTTAATGAGCTGTAAAATCATTTTCCTCACTTCTTCAGAGATTCTCAGGAAAGCAGGTCACTCATTTTCTTACTATTAAAAAAAATCTTAATAAGTTCAGAGAGTTATCACATGATCTGTAGACAACAGAGCTACAAATTAATACATATCAGATACTGCTGTTGGGAAAGGACTAATTTAGGCTCATCATACACCTACTCAGACATAAACAACTAGAGTGAGCACAGAAGATAAAGCCTAGCAAGACTGCAGTGGTACACCCAAATAAGAAAACAACAAGTAACAGTACAACCTGAAAAATCTATATTGGTATGTCTAGAGTGAGGAAGAAGTTTCAGTGCAGCATCCACAAAAGTGAGAATTTGTTTTTAATAACATCAGTAATCAATTACAAGAACTAGTACGAACAAGTATAAAACAATTTAACAAGTCACAGGCACCATGAAAATAACCAACTGTTTTGAACGTGCATCTGTAACCAAGCTTCTCTGCTGTGCACAAACAGGCCTTATATCAACAGCTGTGGTCGTAGTGCAAATATGAAGGTGCTAAGTCTTCAGGGAAGCTTCATTTTTTTTAATGACTTGTGGCCTGGTAATAGCAATTGTCCTAGATTCCAAGTAAGTATTTTTTTTCCATTGTGCCTAGAAGCTGCTATTTGTAGTTTCATTTCATAGTCTTTAAGATTATTGTTTATGTACATACATTGACTGGAGCTAGAGTTGAATGCTCATTTAGAAAAGTCATAAACTAAGCAAAAGCTTACAATCAGCTCTTGTGGCTAGCCATGGCTGCGGTAATGACAGTAGAAAGAACTGAAGGGTCACAGAAATAGGTTCTGCCCCTTCCACCCTGTGCTCCCATTCCAGAGGGCTGGTCCCACAGATTCAGAAATCAGGCCCAGCAGCTGGAGTTGCTGTAAGGAAGCGTGAGGCTTCTATCTATCCTGCACCTGCTCTGCAAATAGAAAGAGGACTATGATGCTGAATGCTGCTAAGTGACATACTTAAGAATCTTTAATTTATTTCACTTTTTCTGGCTCCCCCCCCCTTTCTTTTCTCATTTTAAGCTGTACTTACTTCCAGAGAACCTCCAGTTGCAACTTGATAGTGCCCAGCTCAGTTATATCCACAATGATTGCCTGAGGCTTGGTTGTAAAGAAGTTTATGCTGTCACATGTCACGACTCCAACTAGAATAGTGGCCAGTCCTCGCAGTTCTGTCACCTGCGGAGACAAATATATCCATTTTTATCTTAGCAGACAATCTTAAGAGTCATGTGTATGGAAAGGCAAACGTCCCAGGCTCAGATCTGCTCAGAGGACCACAACAAATTCAAAACCCCAGTACTCAAGTCTTGGATCCTAAACTGCTGTGAGCCAATAATCCCACAAGGAATATGCCATGGTCTGCCAACACAGAAGAGGAGATTCCTGAGTGGTGGAAAGAGACAGCTGTACAGCACTTCTAACAACACAGTTTGGAGGACTGTGATTAAGAATGAACTTAGTCTGAAATTTGGAAATTCTAGCTCTAGTAGTCATTGATAGCACAGAGTCTAGCCTGCATCTTATTACAAGAACACTGTCATAAAAATATATCTAAATAACAAGCAAGTATATTAGCCTACCTACACTGGAATATTTCAGGTCTAAACTGCCTGAAGAATCTAGAAGTGCAGCTGTCTCCATCTGCTGTGACCCTTCTAACTGTTCTGGGCTAAGCTGTGGAGCAAAATCTGAACATAAGCATCAGTTCTTCCTTCTAGCTCTGCAGGCAGCTCTGAGTTCATTATCAATGCAGATGCAGGCCTGCAGTTTTTTCAGCCTGGCACTTGGTTTATTCAGCTACTTAAATAAAACAAACTAAATCAAACATTTGCTATAAATCTTTGCTATTGAAAACATACATCTATTCTGCATCGAGTTGTTCCAAAACAAGTTCATGAAGCATCAGACAATACCGAATTTCAGCACAAGTACCAAAAGTCCATTTCAGGAATTAGTTCCATGCCTGCATCTCCTTTAAATGTTAGCAAAAGCTGTGCTCCTAGGCTCCTCTCAGAAAGTTCTTTGGCACTTTTCAAGTTTTTATTTTAAACCTACTATGAATTTGTTCTGGGTAAAGATTAAGTACAAATTAGAAAGAGAAGAATGGTGTGGAGAACATTAGTCAGTAGACTTTCATAAGCTGACAGAGAAAGTAAAGCTTTGCATTAGCTCTTATGAAACAAAGTGATTCATTGTCATAGAAATTAATACACATTTTTACAACTATTACAGGAAAAAGGCCTCTCAATTAGCCTCTCACCTGATCTTTATTGTACAGTGGCACCCAAAAACATGTTATAAGCACATTTCTAAAGGCTGTGCTGGCAAGATGCCAAGAACTCCCACCTATGTAATCCACTTCTTGCTGCCAGACAGGAATTGCCAATTGCAATGGCTGCTTTAAGATCACTGCCAGAACTCAAAACCATGCACTGGCACAGTTTCCTAATAGAATAGCGTCCAGCACAGACTTCGATCTCAGCTCCCTTTAGGTTGACAGGAGTCACAGTGCAGAGTCCAGCCCATGAAAGATGCCAGACTACACTGGAATTGCTATTTAAGGATTAACTCCACCTGCTAGGTATGAACCAGAACCAGTGCCAGCTGCATAAGAGTCCACAAATACAAGCTTCCTCCAAGGAATACCCGCATAATATCACCTTTGTATCACAGACCACTACCACTGGTCCCTTACTGTTAAAGGTATGGCCTCTTTTGAGGTACTTTGTCTTTAGGAACCCGATACTACTACTTAAAGTACACTTCGTACTGACATAAATAAATGCCATTAGCTTATTGGAGACATGGAGCACCACTTAATGCAAACATGACAAAAGAATCTGTAGCACACCCACATATAGGGATGTTTGAACTACACAATCAAAATGCACTTGTGCAGTGATATATTTTCCATATACCCATTTTTCTTTTTCAATAGACAGCAGAACCCCAGGAACTTAATATTCCACATGGGTAATACAAGTAATACGTACATACATATCTTTGTGTCTCCACATCTAAACTTCACCCTACAGTATCCTAGATATTGATTTTAAAAAAAAAATTAAAACACATACACCAGACTCCAGAACATTGGAAAGCAAATGCACCACTACAGTACACAGTGCTCCTAGCCCTGGTAAGAAAGAACAGAAGTAGAATTCTGTTCAATACACAGCACGTTGATTAACTGCTATTTTTACATGCTTAGGAAAATAAAGCTACGTAAGAGTTTTGACAAATGCATGGTAGGCTAACAAGTAAGCAGTATGACAGAAGACCTGTTAACACACTGATTCCAATCCAACCATTATACACCACACCTTGATTTCAAACTGCTCGTGGAGATTAGGTATAAAAATCTTTTCTTCTTCATCCCATGTTTGGCTGTCATCAGTCTCAATCTTGCCTTTCAACCGCCATTTTTGGCGTCCCAGTCGCACAAAAACCTGGAAACCACAAAGAGAAGGATGGTGGGTCAACATAACCCAGAACACTCTTGGGCCCACAAGCCTCACTCTGCTCCAGTACTGCAGAGGCAAAGCTGTTCCTTTGATCGCTATGCATTTAGGAACTTGGATAAAGTAGAAGACTGGAGGCAAGGTTCAGGCTGTCAGATTTAACACCTTAAATCAAGGTCTAACGACACGTCCCATCCATTCCAGAAGACTTGTAAAACCATGTCTATCTGGTGCAGAGGTACTGAAATACAAGGCTCATTGGAATTGATTTGGAATCACTACAAGTAGGGGAGCAAACCTGTAATATACCGAGATGCATTCAAATTGTGCCAAGGGCAGTCTTCCAAGAAACAGGCAGCAACTGTTACTTGATTCTAGAGCAACTTTGAAGATATCAACCTGCTAGGTTGGTTTTTATAGACAATCACTGTCATCTTTTAAAACCTCTCCTAACACTTAAATCTTTCTCTCTTAAGTCTCAGAGGCCAGAGCAACCAATGAACATGCCAGAGCACTGTCCTCATCAGAGCAGTGCCTGGTTTTATCATAGCCTGTTTACCCATTCACCTTCTACATGTCGCACCCTTGCGCTCTGGTTTCTCTACTGCAAATTCATAGCAGTAAAATAAAGGGCAAAATGAATCACTGTATACTGCACCTCATATTGGTCCCCTGGGCAGAGACGTGCGAAGCCCACCAAGCCTGAAAAGAAAAGAAAAACTCCTAGTATTTGAACAGTTTTACAATGTCCCACAAAGCTTCAGCTTACAATAAACAAAGAGATGATCTGGTCAATAAACAAAGAGATGATCTGGTAAACACCCCTTTATGCTCAGCTCCATGCAGAAGCTATCCTTATAGCCCAAACCTCTTTAGAAAAACTTCAACTGAGACAAAGAAAGAAAACTTGTCAGTTTTTGTACTAGAGTATAAAATACCATTACAGATCTACTTTACAGCACTGAAGCAAACAAGTTTGCCAGAATTCTGTTCAGGGTCTGATCCAGAAAAACAGTAGAAGCAGCCAACATTAATTTTTGGGTTTCCTATGTAGAAATCTGATTTACTGAGAACCTATTTATTCATCTGATAAATCTTGAAGAAAACATGTGAAGAACATACCTTTCATCTTCAAGTGAAACTCTCCTAAATGGACCTCCAATGCCCCTTCTATAAAGCACATGTCCTAGGAGGAAGACTGAACAGTGACTAGGACTGAAAAGCAGCGAAGAATAGCTACCCTTCCCATACATACCATTTTCTTATCTTTAAGGAACTCTGGCTGTTTTTTGTATATTTTAATTGATAGACTACAACACTTGCACTAGTACAGGCCAATGGAAAGACCATTCATACCACTTTTAAGCTAGAAAATTGTGATGCCTCTCCACAGTAGAATGGAACTGCTTAAGCAATTCACCTTCAGTTACCTTCTACTGCTTGTTCTACAAAAATAGCATGGCTTACTTTGGTGTATTTAATTCTCATCACATTACTTGCAGTGGAAGTCATAATTCACTCCAGTATTAAAGCAGAAATTAAATGAATTTTTCAGTTGTCTTCACAAATGCATGAAGCCAAGTTAAGTAGGGGACAAAAAAAAAAAGGAATGAAACACGCAGAACTCAAGAGCTTTGTCTGTAAGGTATTTATCTCACAAGCTTCAATTTGCATTATGTACCTGTATTTCAGTTTTGTTTTTAACCCCCCACCAATAATAAAAAGCCAACAGCAAGTTCTGGTACGTTTTTTGCTAAGAAACAGTCAGGTCATCACTACACATGAGCAGTATTCCCTACCTCTGTGCATCCCTGAAAGTTCTTGTAGAGCTCCACTAGGCTCTCCCTGGAGGCTTTGGTAGAAGGAGACAAGGCAAAGGCATGTTTCATGTTAGTGGCCCCATCACGTAGTCTGCACTGGATACAGTAAGCTTCATAGAGTTCTTCCACCTTTAAGATTTTGAGGTGAGGAAAAGAATTAACAAGAATTACCCTGACATAATTTAATAAGTTCTGGGAAGGAACATTGTCAGTCTTTAATGGAGGTGGAGAAAAACACACACTCAAACGACCCACAACCAAAACCAATTATCTTGGTATTGCACCACAATGCAACTCCTGCATTTTACAGACTGATCAGAGTGCAACAGTTTGTAGATATTTTTGCAAAAGAAGGAGGGGATATTGAGAAATAACTCACTCTGTGATTATTAGATTGGAAGACAGGGAGTAGAGTAACACTCTGTTTGGGGAAAAATTACTCAGGGAGCAGGAAGCTAATTCCCTCAATATACATTAACACACCTACGCCTTTACCCATATCAGAGGAGAGATTTATTTCCTTTGGAAGCAGATAGCAGACACACATGATAAAGAACAGCCCATCTAGGCCCCTTGTGGGAAAGGGGGCAGGGGGATAATGCGTAAAACTTCCGAAAGCAGAGTTACTTATTTATTTTCCAAACAAACTGGCAGAATACGCAAATTGGTTTCACAGGCAAGCTCAGGTTGGGCTGTGCCAAACACTCAGCCTGAATAGAACCATTCAAGAAAATAAATAAATAAAAATCCCCTCCTTCAGTAACAGAGTGGTTACAGCTTTCAGAAAGTACCCAGTATTACTCCCCTTCAGACAAATTATTGTTAAAGTATTTTCTATTCAGAGAGTTTGCTTACATAGCAATGTAAGCCTTACATATACAACCTATAAACTCCCCTTACCTTGCTTATGTGGAACTCCAATTTTCTAATGTATCTCTCCACAGAGCGAATTTGCTTTTGAAAAGGGGAGAGAGAAGGTGGACTTGGTTAGTTATTTCAGTATTTCCTAAACATGCCTTTAGGTAACACAGTAAGCACCACTTTTTTTTTCCCTTCACCTACAATATTTCATCTCATCTTCTCAAATCTTACCTTATCCAGGTCATAGTAGAAGGCCTGAAAGAAAAAAAGCACAGGCTGAACAGTAGAGCATGTATAGTAACAATATTTTGACATTTATTGCAAGACTCACTATGCGTTTAGTGACACTAAATTAAGATGTATTGTTTACTACAAGCAGACAGACAAAAAAACTTTAGAATTAGTCTCTTTTTCTGTATGCGGCTGGTTTGGCATTTCCAGCACCTCAATGGATGCTTGAAATGAGACAAATTCTTTCATCATCAGCTATAATAAGGACTTGGATGTTCATTGGTCATGGTGCATGGGACTTTTTTTGTCTAGCTATTACTTTCCAAATGAAAGGCAAAGTTGGATCTGAGAGTTGTCTTTTCATTAGCACTGATGCTGACAGTTCTAGGGAATCGTGAACACAGCAGAATCTAAGTTGCTAGGACACATTCACCAACTACTGAAAACAAAGCCTGGTCTTTCTGCTTCTCTCCATACAGACTCAAGTACGAACACTGATCACTGATCAGACACAAGGAGATACTACCTAAGTAAGAAAAGAAACACGATCTAAACATCATAGTCAGATGTTGAAAAAGGGAAATTCTAACTTCACTTCTCACATCTAGACCTAACTTGCTTGGTAAATTCTAGAGTGTGCTGCTTTGCTGGATCTTACCTCAGTGTTTTAACTGTAAGACCCCTGGGAGTCCCGGAAGTGAGAGAGATACCATCTAGTTTTGTGCCAGCCTTTTAAAAGTCATTTAGGTATTAAGAGCAACATACCAATCTGGAGTTCCTTTTTGTATCTTTGTGCCGACCAGAGAGATAATCCAACTCAGCCTGATGTGCTTCCAAGTATTCACTGGAGAGAAAGAAAACCTCAAGTGTTATATTTTTCTGGTACATTCATTATAACACCTTCTCAAAGGTTTTTTTTCAGTAGCATGTTAAAAAGCAACTTCCATCTCTAGAGGAGACTTCTCTTGCTTTACTCTCTAGAGATTCAAATGGCCATATAGAGGGACACGGGTCAACAGATGAGAAAGGATTGTTTCCATAAGTAAATATTTGTCCTATAAGTAGGACACTCATAGAGGATCAGGAGACAGATGTACAAGAGCACCTGTAAGAAGAGGAACTTAAGTATAAAGTGAGTGCCTGCAGATGTTCAATATTGCTACCCAACATTCAAAGGTGATGTACATTAAGAATCTCCCGAATCCTTGTCACTCCTCCAGGAGGAGGATGCTACACTGCAATTCAAGAAAGCTAACATTGGCGCATAATGTAGATACAAGTGCACATGCACACTGAATTCAGACTTTTTTTTTTGTTTTCCTTCATTTAAAATAGTTTAAAGTGAAAGATAAGCTTTATTCTGGAAATGTGAGGTAAAAAGCAGCAGAGCTGGAAGAATTACTGAAGGCAAGAAGAAAGGAGGGATGTAGGAGGAGAACAGCAAGTTTTAGAACACAGCCCAACACACAAAGTTCCTTTTAAATTTTCACTATTTTTTGTTTGGCCTTCTGGAACATTTTCTGTTAGGTAGAAAAACAGTTCATTTGTTCAGCAAGTCTTATCTTACTCCTCGGTGACTGTAAGTCTTCAACCAATTCCATCTTACAAAGTCAAAGAACTGCAACATGAAACACTTGGGCTACAGAACAAAGCCTGTAGAAACACTCTTAAGATAGGGCAGATGTCATTCGGTGTATTAGCAAACAGAAGTGAATACCACCTTTTAGCATACCAGACAATTTCTTAACGTAACCGTTACTTTTTCCAGAACAAGAACTATTTTGCAAGGTGTGAAGCACTTGGTGCCAGTTGGCTCCCATAGAGTTGCTTACATGCATGGGTTATCCCTTTGGAGTTCTCACAATGCCTTGAACTATTTCTGCTGACAACATCTCCTTCCAATTTTGCTTTTAATACAGATCAGACTTAGGTAACTTTTTCCTCTTATGTTGAAAAAGGATAGAAAAAGTCACCTGGTAAATACAACATAAGACACAGTCACTGAGCAGTCAAAATAACTTCATGTCAGACAGTTGTACTTTTCACATTTGCTTTGATGCACTTCATTTTTCTTACTGTTAACAAAAACAGATCCTTCAAGATACCCAATGGCTGCAGCATTCAGCAGCCTACTCTTTACCTTTGCCTGTTAACTGCTCAGTGCAGGAGTAGCCAGGGCTGGTTGCAAGAAAGACTTCGCTTTCCTTTTAGGAGAGCTTTGTCACTTTTAGATTTAAGCATGTTAGAGCTTGATGGAATGGTATCCAGATGGTTAACAGAAAAGAGTTATTTGCTATAGCTATAAAGGAGGAGGCACATAAAACATATTCTGTTCTAAAAACTCAAGTTGCTCCTGCACCAAATGGACTTAATCTGTATCTACTTAAAATTTGGACTTCCTATTGCTATTTGATACAGTTGTTTTCTGTAGGTTACTTTAGTCAATTAGTTAGCTACTCAGTTTTGGCATGATTCAGATCATATGGCATTCCCTGTAGAACTGGGAACACTCTAATTCACTTTATGGTTTCTCTCTCTAAGCTCTGATAAATTCTAAACTCTGCAAAAACATTTAATTTCATTATTTGTTTTAAATCTAAATCCTAATAAGACATTTACTTTTTTTTTCCTCTTCTTTTAGGACTAGAACTTAATAGTCCTTTATCAGAATAAAAATGTGAGTGTGCGATAAGTTATTACAGTGCTTTTTATATTTTTTCCTTGAAAAAAAACTATAATCATAATTAATACAGTAGCAAAATTCTGAGGAAAGCAGAAGTATATAGGAATTAACTTCATTAGTGGGATGCCAGCAAAAACATACATGAATCAACTTTTAGTGGGATGGCAGCAGTAACAGGAAAGTAACAGGTTTTACAAATCCAAGGGACAATATTTTATCTTCCAACAGCTGCCTCAGGGTGTAAATGAAGTTCCTGCAATATTAGACCACATCCATCAATATCAACTCTAATGATTCATATTTTATATAGTAAGGTTTCAGGACTCAGTTAAAGCTTCATCAGTTTCCTCTCACTAATGGAGTCAAAGATGTGAAGTACAAACAGCTTTTACCACCACTTCTCAACTTCTGGTCTATAACACCAAGAAAGCAAGCTCATCTATGTTTTATCTACCATTTCAACATTGAACGATGTAAGTGCTTCAGTGATGTAACTGACAGCTTCCTCAAAGCCAGAACACCCCAAATTCAGGTTGCCAGCCCATTCTTTGATCTATTATGTCTGCTACATACACCCCACATCTGCCAGATGGAGAAAATGAACAAATTGGGCCTTTAGCCTTTTTAGTCAAGTCTTTACTAACATAACATGGTCTACAACCATAGACAACAGCAGTCAACTATAATAAAGACTCTGAAATAGTGCTACTTTTAAAGCAAGAAAACTGAAATAACACATTTAGTAATGTTATTTACTCTGCCATAAAAAGATGGAGTTGTACTACAGATCTGTTTCATCACTTCAAGTCAATTAAATTTTTCAGGGGGATCTGCTTAGACCCTTCTCTTACAACAAGCCACCCAGTGATGAAAGAAGATTTTTAAACTCCAGAGTAGCACGCTATTTAAAGAATGGCGAATGGAAACAGAGAACAATGTCATACACAGAGTTAAGCAGCATGACTAGGTACAGTAAATTACAATATTTAAAAAGAGTCCTTACTTAAGTCCTTTCTTCAAAGCTTCAAAAATTTTCTTCACCTGCAGTGGTTTTGGATCCCAGATGACTGCCCCTTTCTGCAGTGAAGAATATGCCTTGGGGGACTTCAGTGACATTCTTGATCTCACTGAACTTCTATTGAGAGACTTTCTGTAGAAAGAGAAGAGAAATACGGGAAAGATGCAAAACACATCACCTGGGAGAAGAGAGATGCCTAACCCAGAGAGTTTCCAGTTTCCAAATCCCATATATTTTTACCAAAAGGAGTAAAGCTCTTGGACACACTGAAAACACTTTAATGGATAACATTAGAACGTTAAGGCCCAGCCCCACATACCCAATGAAGAAAAGCTACAAGTTTTTTTTTTGCTGTTGTTTTTTTTTGACTTCAACAAAAATAAGAAATGGTTCCTTCTCCAAGATTGAAGCAGACTCAAGGAAGCCTAGTGGTTCTCTTTTGCCTCTTTTTAAAGGCAGAAGAATTGTGCAGGTCCCCATTTCTTCAGGAAGTGGGGGACATTAAGCAAGGAAAAGAAAAACTAGTTTCTGGAACAGGTAAAGGATCATACAGTTAGTATTTGTCTTAACAGACTTGTTGGACCACTAGCTGAGGGCCTAATGCTATGTACACATTCACACCACCTGCTGAGTCAACTATAGATCTAGTCATGCTGCAAGACACAGACGTTGCCATTCTAACTCTCACCTGCAATTCAGGAAAACAAGGCAACAAGTTTTTGATCTGCTCAAGGCCTAACAACTGTGAACTGGAAGTAGAATTCAAGAGACTTTTGCTCCCCAGCTACCAGTAATCTCCAGAGATAAGCTAAACCATTTACACTTCTAAGCACTAGCTTGGACACAAGAAGCACACAGACTATGACAAACACACACAATTAGCTTTAAAACATTACCAAGAGACCGGATAAGCTATAATCTTTCTGATTGACAGAGCTAACACAGAAAACCTTTAATAACAGCTATCTTTTTGCTTGCCTGTACTCACTAAAGGGAGCACTTAAAGCCCTACCACGTTTTAGGAAAGCCTACCCCCAAGCCCAGATTACATACAAGATATAATTATTACAGTGTTTTTTCAGCAACTAACACTTCACTTACTTTTAAAAGCAACTGCAAAACGAAATACTGTTTCTAACAGAAGTCCCACATACAGGGTTGCTTGTGCTAACCTGATGAATTACAACATCCCTAACCATTAGTTATATATCTACCACGTTTAAAGCAGAAAATGAACTCTCTGCAAATGATTCTTTCAGATTGTCAGGTTCCTGCTTGGCTTCTAGCTAATATAGTCCTTTAAGTCTTAATTATTTTTATCTAGTTTTGTTAATACTCCCTGTTAGTCAAGGCTCTAAAATAACATTAGCTAAAGAAGTTTCCTGTTCCATGAGACTGAGCCAACTGGTTGCACTCCAAGGAGCTTTCCACCTTCTCTATAATCCTCATCCTAAATTCAGCTCACCTGGGGAAATGATGAACTCCAACAGGCTTAATAATTATCCACTGGCTGCCTTAAGGTCTAGGCATGTGACTCAATGCCTGAGGAGATTATTGAGCTTGGTGATTAAATCCTAGGCCCAGCAAACCTGAGAGCTGTTCCCAGTCCTACTCTAGAAACCTTTAAGTAACTACTTTAGCTATCCTGGTGCTAAATTTCCACTTAACTTCATTTTTTAACATCTATTCTGTTGCCAAACAGTACTAGATATTTAGTTTCTTCACCACAATGATTATCTTATTTTTTTATGATGGCTTAATGTAAAGTGTTAATCAACCAAACCATTTGGAACTCAGGTTACCTATAACGAGGAACACAAATGTTAAATTAGAAACTTGCATGACGATTGTTTCCCTAAGATAATGAATCTTTAAGTATTCCATGCAAAATGAGAGGGTTTCAACAGGAATAACACTGGAAGTAACAGTCCAGCCAATAACAACAGTTGAAAGAGTTTCTTGTAAGGATCATGACTTAAAATTCGTTCATGCAAAGAAACGATTAGTATCCATTTTCATGTTTTAGATGAGTACTCCAAATGGCAAGATACCATACAGAACATATAAGGCAATTCTATCTTTTTGAAATTAAAAAGCCCAAATTACTCCTGGTTTTTGTTTGTTTATTTTTGGGGAATTAAAGAGTTTTGATATTTACCTTCAGAGTTTTAGACTGCAAATCCTAAATTCAGAAAATCATTTCCCTTCAGTTTCATGCACAGCAGCTAAGCACTACATAGGGATGGGCAGCCAAAACTCACCCTTTTCCTCAGTATCTGCCAGTGAGTGATGCAGCCCATAGGTACTCAGTGCACTGATGTTTAGAATCCCATGCATTGCATAGAAAAGTTGAAGGGCTAGCTTGGGACCTCAGGGACAGTACCTAATGTTAGATGCTATGTCGTTTTCCCTTGTGAACCTAGTAATTTTGGTATCTGATTTCCTATTTTACAGGTACCACTACTAATATTTACTTCCATTGTGAGGAAAAATGAAATAGTGTGTCTGACTGAGAGCCTCAAAAGGAAGTTGCTAAACAAATGCAAAAGTATATTTAGCATCTGCTTAAGAATCTCCATGTGGACCTGATTTGTGTGTCATTCTTTGGATAGACCTTGCACAGGGCCCCGCAATCTCCTGCTGTGTTTTGCAACAGTGCCTGAGAGAGAGAGAAGTTAGGAGAGCGTGATTAGAAAATTTCTTCGCTATGCTGGAGAAGGCTCTTGGGTGTTTACCAGGTTGTTACTGAGTAGTACAAAAATCTTTCTTAATGTCATGATTCCTGAACAAAACTGTCTGTCTAAACATTTAAATAACAAAAAGCAACATCATAAAAAATGCATAAAGAGAGGCATTTGGCTAGAAAACCTTTGCAGCTAAAAGTAAGAGAATAATCTTAAGGGATACAGAAACTTTTCTGTTTTGAGCATTCTTACCCCGCTGGACTGTGTCTTTGTTGGAGACACAGCTGTTCAGCCCCTATCCTGGTAGATCTTTTCCCTGCTAGAACTCCCACTATGTCACTTGAGCTCAAGTCTGCTTATACAATTTATTGTCAGTATTTTCCTCAAGATCTTGGTGACTGGTGTGATTTTAGATGCCCAGTCTTTGCTAGGTGGTGTTATTTTCCAGTTTCCACAGCGAATTAATTTATTCAAATGTAAAGACTTTTTGATCATATCACAGTCATGCTGGAATTTCATTTTTGCTCATACTTTACCACACTATGTTTACCTAAAAGGATAATACAATCATTTGCTTCTTTGACAATATATTTTATTAAATGACTCCAGTATTTTAGTGATACACAATAGGATTTTTTGGGATACAATACTTTTAGAGGCATACTTTCCAATACCTCTATATGATACTTCTAAATGATTTGTTATTATTCTAACACGCACTGGTTGTCAGGGATTATATTACTTTCTATTTATGTATCATATCTTCAGAAAGCACTCCACGCTATACAGGGATAACTAAATTAAGAAAAAGAACAAGAACACTTATAGCGGAAAAGCTGCACAGTTATCTGCATAAAGCAAGGCTACACAACAATTTGTGATAACCAAAAAGGGAAAAACAGTGCAGGATGGTTTAGCAATTACCATGTTGGACTGAAAACTGAAAGACTGGATTGCAACCTTGGCTATACTATTGACCTGTTACTGACACTAGTGAATTTGCAGTAGCTTTCTTGGCCTGTTTGTCTTCCTCCCTTCCTCTAGTTTGTGTCATTGCCAGAACGCAGTCCATCTTCTCATTTAATGCTACTCCACTTAAATAACTCCAGGAGAATTTTAGTTGGGATCAATGGCATTTTTGCCAGAATTCACCATTAATATCACCATCTTTTTAAAAGTCTATGAGATTTTTAATTACCATAACTATTCAGAAGGCCTTCCATTTTACCTGAAAGCTGCTATTAGTCAGAACACATCTTTTACTACTAGGGTCACTAGAACAGACGTTAGGGAAAAATGCCTCCTACTGGAACATTAATACTAATTCTTGAGCATTCTGAGATCCCAAACATTACCTTATGGAAACTAGAAAACTGTTTTTTTGGTATTATTTATCCATATCTTTTTGGTTTTACTATCTGACCAACTTCGGTACTAGCAAGTGACATCATCTCTGTGATCACATTTGCTTTTCACCTTGCAGAAACACAGGAGAGAAGTGGAGGTCAGTGATTATAATAGGTATTAGGTAACACCTTTCATATCAACCTTTTTCTAAAAGAAATGGACACTATTAAGAGTATAATACATAATCTCTCTCACAAACCAGAAGTTCAGCTGCCTCTGAAGCACAGTGTATATAGCAGTAAGATAGTATAGTGTAAAGTGTAACTGTTTTTCAGTGAACCATGACAACACTCAATAGTTTTAAGACCAAGATTAAGGAACAACTTCTATATGTACATGCCTTTGGTTAAAAAATACGCTCACAGTACCTAACGTTCATTGTCCAGATGATCAGGTGCTTTTTTTTGGTGTTACTTACGCTAATTTTCTGTTTTGCACAGTGCTGAATCCAGTGAAGGAACAACTCCTACTGATACCACCGCCATCCCCAGGAGAGACGAATGTCAGTTTGACCGACATGACTGCCAATCAGCAAGTCTACTGGCTTCTAAAATAAAAGGAAAAACAGATGAGTCAAAACCTACTTGGCAGTTCTGGCTTAGACCTGTGCTGTTGCAAGTGCCGAGCTGCAAGGAAGGGGAAGGTAACAAAAACAGGCAGTAGATTAAACAGAAAAAAAAAAGACTTCTCTGCTATACAGGTTTCTTCTGTTGCCATCCACAATACAATTAATAAAGTACTGAACAGTCTGCAGTGAAATCTCTCATGCCCTCTGCAACTGCTGATTGATTTTACAAGTTCACTATGTAAAAGCCAGAATAACCTCTATCCACAGGCTATCTGCATTTCTGATTTTTAAAAAGCCCTGTAATTGTCCCACTGCTTAAGGAGTTCACGCCAGCCCATGTATTTCCAAATCAGTTTGAATGCCAGAAAAATACTTAAGCTCCAGACTTAGTCAGGTCCAAAAAAATAGTTCTTTGCGTCTGTGCAGAGCCACACTGAAGTCAATGGTAGAATTGGCCGAGTGTGGTACTTAAGCCCAAGGCAGAAATCTGGTTTCAACAGTAAATTTCAGGTTCATGCTCCTCCTCTGGCAGGATTTCCTTGGTTTGCTGTCTTCTGTTTCCCATCAGTCAAACTTTTTTGCTTTCTGGAGAATTGTGTTCTTTGCCATATGTCTATAGGATCCAAGTTACAATATAAGTAACAGACATATCTCTCAAAGCAGCTGTAGAAAATCACCCGGACAATTAACATACAGCATTCCCTTCCTTTTCCCCAAAGCTGGTTTAATATAAACAACACAACTTGCAGCTTTGCTTTAATTGTTTTAATGAGGCCAAAATGAGGGCCAAATCCTAATTTCCTCTCTTAGTTCTTACTCCTGACTCACACAAAACTCCATTTGAAGTTGCTGAGAATTTTTAACTGATTAAAAGAAAAAGCCGGGGTATCTATTTGTATAGAGATGTACAAACACGAACAAAGACCTCTACATGGAGATGCTCCGTGCAGAAATTTTTCCTACATTATAGAATGCACTTTGAAGATTAGTCAGATTACCTAATCTATCAGTGTAGATACTGGAAAGAAACATCTGCACTAAACCCCTATTCCCCCCACATTATTCCAGCGGCATGGGTGCAATTACTCAGACTAGAAGCCATGAAGTGTCAGGGTAAGACTTTTCCTGGCTCTGCCACTAACTTGGAGAGCAACCTAACTCAATGCTCTTCCAGACTGCATACAAAGATCTGAAAGGTTGAACTACCCTTCCCAAGAGGGATGAGATTTGAGCGTTTTGCTGATTCTGGGCTAGTCTACAAGTACAGGGCATTACTGTAACCGATTATGCTTTAGGTATCATTGCCTACCAAGGCAGTCACTAAAGCTGTTATGCATTTCCACAAGCAGAGATCCTGTTAGCAAGCGAGAACTGATTGTTTCTTTAGAAGCTGTTCAGTTAGTGCCCTGAGCTGAGGTAAAAGACTCCTGTTTCTACAAGATCTGCCAAGCTCATGAACACATCTGTGAAAAAATAAAAGCAGGCAAAGCATTTTAGAAGAAGATATGAAAATGATACATTCGAGGCAAAGAGCTACCTGCTTTGCAAGCTACCTAGTTTGTTAAATAGAGGAAAAGTGTTGGGTATGGCTAGTGGTTTTGTATCTAGTGCACTGAAGCCCACAGGACTCCGTAGCTTCAGTAGCATCAACAGAAATCTGTTACATGGACAAATTTAGGTGCACCTTAATCACCTTTTAATCATACTCTAGAGCACTTATGCTCTGTTGCTTTGAAATGATGCTTCCTTAACACCCCTAATCAGAAAGCATACTTGAACCACATCACAGCTGAAGTTTCAAAATATTTTCCATTCTTTCCTCTGGCTTTCAGATGCTTATGTCTGTGAACAGTCACCCCATCAAAAGGATCAGTAGACTAAAAAAAAAAACATGCAACTTGCTGAAAAATGTCATTGCAAAACAAGCTGTTAAAGGAAGAAATAAAAGGAATAGCCTCACGGTTATTGACCACAACCCTCCTGAAGGCTGAGCCAGATTCCCAGGACCCATTCCTCAGCTCCCTAACCTAGGAAGCTTATTTCATGAGTAAAAGACAGGAAAGAAATGCAGGAAAAGCTTTTCTGACTTCATAGGATTCCTAAAGCCTGTATAGCAAGAGAACAGAAGCTTTTCAAGCATATAGATATGAAGCAAACAAAAACAAAAACAGAGAGACCCTTGACAGGGAAAGGGAAGTGGAAAATGATGAGATGACTTCTGAAATAAAAGTTTGTGGTACAGAACTCTAGGCATGAAGAGTTACGTTTGAAAAGTACAGACCCTCAAACCTCAGCTGGTGAAAGAAATAAATTGCTTAAACTCTTAGACTTGATTCTGTTGCCACATATGTATTTATAAATCAAATATAATTTCAGACTTTAAGAAAATATTGCAAATTAGTAGAAATGAGAGATGAATTGGACCTCACTTATGCACAGCCATAAGCATTTAAAAATACTCATGGGTTGTTTGGTTTTTTAACTGCACAAAGCTCAGCCCTCAAGGCCACTGACTGTCAGGTTCAGCTCCAACGTATAGCTACATTCACATCCAATTCACAAGCACATTTTGACAGTTCCTTCCTATGAGAGAATCTGAATAATGTTAGGAAAACAATGTTAAAGGAGTTATCTTTCTTATTTTAAAACAATGTTGATAAAGTCAAATACCTCATGGTACACACCAGCACATGTATTTTGGTAGTAACCTAGAAATCTAGCAGCTCGTTTCACACATCTGACTAGAAGGCCATAAGAAGGATGTCTTGACAACATTTTAATAGTAAGAAAGATTGATACATGCAGTTGTTTAAACACAGGGTTTGCTAGCCAGAGTGTCTGTACAAAAGTGCTGAGCTATGTTACAACTGCCCTGAGAAAGAGCATCTGGACGTGTCTTCAATTTCAACTGTCCCTTTAAGCTAAAAATAAATCAGATAAGGACCCCGCCACAGCCCGACAACGCTGAGCTCCAATCTATCTTCCAACCTGTAATCTCTGCTGGGTAGGCCAATGTCTTCAGATCTCTTAAATGCCAGGATTATACCCTGGGGAGCAGAGGTACTTCCTCACTTTTAATCTTCCCAAAAAGCACAGAATGTGGATACAGTAGCTAGCATGGGGCTGGCATGTGTGGAATACAGGAACATCAGGCCAAACTGAAGGAGTCTACTGCCAGGGGTGACAGAAACACTAAGCTACTGGGGAAAAAACAAAAGCTTGAATAAAGCATAATGTTTCTGAGTCGTAAACAGACCTCTGAACTGCTGGATGCTAATATATTCAAATACATTAATACCTGCAGTGTCGTAAGATTGAGATTTCAGGTCTTAGAAAATATATTTTTAATATAAATCAAAAGAGGTTGTTTTTTTTTTTTCAAATTAAAGGAGTATGTTTGTTTGTCTCTATTTCAATGAGTTGCCATATACCAATAAGCTATTAGCATTTAGCTTTCAGAATTACCAATTATCCATAACATATAGGACCAAAGACATATACGACCAAACATTTGAATTTTTTTTGCAGCAACAAATACACTCAAACTGCGTGTTCTACTTAGTCTCTGTTAGTATCAGGAGATTCCTCGAGCCAAAAGACCTTCATCTTCTACAAACAAGAAGTTGGTGTCTGTTTGTGTTTATGGCTAAACTTTTCCTACCCTAGTCACATACTTAATTGTTTCTGGATACAATGGTTTCAACAATTTTATGAGGAAAATATGACTCACTGACTTCTTGCAAAATATTTCTGCTTGTGTTTTGTACTTTAAATTAGTAGCCATGATTTTCTTTTAATATCTCCAAGAGGTTCACTTGAATTTGATGAACTATTGCTAGAGTAAGATATTCATGCTTTCTTAAAATATTATAGTGTCCCATTTGAGAATGACCTGTTGGTTAAGAGACACACACTTGCTCCTAGTTGTGTATCTGCAAAAAGTGTGCCAGACTTCTGGTTCCTTCAGCTGATTGTGGATACATGCATCAAGTCGATAGCCAGGGCAACAAGTTTGTCAGTAACTGCTGTTCCCTGGCTTCAGCAAGCAGCAGCTGCGTATTGCTCACAAAATAAAAGCCATGTAGAAATCAAGTAAATTATTAGTCACTGTAGAAAATAAACACAATGAAAAAACAAAAACTATTAAATGCCAATGGCAGTAAAGTGGCTTTAGGATCACATTTGTGATTGTGGACAAATCATGCATCCTGACATTTTGCCTTATACCACTTGATGCTTTCTTCTTGATTATTCTTGTAAATTTTATACATAATTTTATTTGAAAATGTTACATCAGCTTTACTTAGGATTATGGTAGAACCATTCTGTCTTCTAGTTGTGTAAACCAAAGAGTTGATTTCATTTTGTATTACATAATAACATAATCCTCTTCCAGAGACATTCTCTGGACTTTAAGAATGATCTGTGATTCCAACAAATCATCTGATATTTCAAAAAAATCTTTGTTCAAATGTTATAAATTACTCATTTCACTTCCCTGAATTTATTATAAACTTCAGTACAATATGTTTTTTGCTGTTGTAACTGCATTGGTAGTAGGGTTTTAGCTGATGGAAATACATACTGCAAGCATCTAATAAGTGAAAAGATAACCGTGGCATAATAACATCATAAAATTTTTAAAGTCCAAGTTAAGATCTAAATTTTTTCTAGCATCATATTGATGTGATCATAATTATTTTTCTTCCTATCATTTATTTCAAAACTCAGAAATAGTGTACTTAGCTAACATTTCTGGCTGCTTATGATGAGTGGTATCCACTTCAAAACACTTGCAGCAGACAATGACATTTGAGTCTCTCATGATACCGATAAAGAAAAAATCAGATTACCACAGTGTATTACAATAATGTCAGACTTTCTGAACAAAGTCTTAGGGCTGGTTGGCCTGAACCACTGAACTTTCCTGTGATTTCAATATACCCTGGAACAGGCTGGAAATTTCTAGATCTTGGCACTTGCTTTGCAGCATTGGGGATCTAAAGAATCCACACCATTAAATTTAATGAAACTCCTGAGATGTGATAACGTCATGACTCGGCCCTAATTACTCTAAAGGTATATGTAATGAAGGCTGACAGAACAAAGAATGAAGTGACCATCTTGTGTACAGCACAGTGTTGAATCCACTGGGAAAATACACACTATATTTAATCTTTGCTCTCGAGCATTCTTTAGCAAAACCATTGACCTCAGTAGCAATGTCTACTTTGCTAGATAAACATTCCAAATTCATGATGAAGGCCCCTTAACTTTTTAGCATTTTTGTTCAATTATTAAACAAACATTCTATTTATACTGTTATTGGCAGAACTAAGAAAAAAATGTGGTTATTTTTCTAAAGATTAACAGACAGTTGAATTAGGGAGACAGAAAGCGCCCTTGATGCTGCATCTCAATACAGGTATTTTAACACAGCAGTACACATAAACAGGGATCCTTTCTTCAGATGCATCCTTTCGTGGAAATTCACAGCACAATCTGAATAGGTTATATGTAATTCAATGTAACACAGGAATTCTGATTTCAGGATATCATTTATCTAAAACTGATGTCTCATGCCAATACACATAACCTCTAAATAGTCCACCACACAGGCAGGGGAAAAGCCACTGCAATTGCAAATAATGGAAAATGTATGTTTGGTATTCTATTTATCAGATTCATATGGTAAAATAGATAATGGTAATAAAGAAAAATATCTGTCTGTAATGAGCTTTGAATATTTTCCCCTTGCTACTGTTATCATCCATCTCTGAACCACTAAGAGGTACATTTTGCTTCTCCTTTGCAATTTGCTGCTCTCCCATCTCACACCTACTCATCTCTTCCTCCCCCCAGTTCCTATGATGAGAATAAAACAATGTAGACAGATGAATTTCTTCAGTCTTCTTTGCTGAAAAAGGCAATCCATGCAGGAAACCATCTTCTACCAAAGAGGTATGTTTAGCTACACTGCTGTGAAGTCCAGTAGCTACAGCTGTATAGATCCATGAGCAGTCATTTTTCCACTCATATTCACCACACATTTCTGCATGTTTAAAACTGAGCAACGTGAGCAATTACATAGCAATTTTGCTGCAAGTGGAAGATTTTGTTACTCTACATCCCTGCACATGCATTCCACAACTTCCTGGCCTAAATCTGCCTAAATCAGATTGTTAGGTTGTCCCTTTTCTTTGCACCAAATTTATGTCTGTCACAATATTACATGATTTAGGAATATAATCCCATTCTCAGAAGTAATTTAGGCTCTTAGGATCGATTGATTCCATTGATTTTTAATAAGCATTACATTAATAACTCACACTATAAGGAAAGATGGGGCTTCAGCGTGTTACTCGTTTAGGTACTCTTGAAATTTTTATTTCTTTCTGGGCTGATTCAATTCTTAAATATGTATTTAAATGCTACATATCTGACATACTTTCCTCCTAGCCATATTTAAGCCATAAAGAGAAAGTCAGATAAACAGCTTTGATCCAGGTTACTGCTTTAGTCATTAGTCCCTTCTACAGCTTTATGCCAGCTTCTGGAAATGAAGTTCTGAGTCTCCAAGTTGGCCATACAGCAATAAATTTAAATAGCAAAATCACTCCCCTCAGACAGCTTCTCCTGTGCTGGAGGTAGCGACTCACATGTAACCGTTTCTAGAGTAGTTCTTTGAACACAGGACTCGACTTTCAGGTCCACGATGACCTGTTTTTCAAGCCTGCAACTCAATATGTTACTGTATTTCTAATTAGTTTTCTTCTATGTATACAGATCCAAGTTCTATTCTCAGTGACACTGGTGCACAACCAGAGGAAATTAATCAGTCATTTATTCCAGATTTTCAGTAGAATCCCGGCAGCAAAGTTAGCCCATATTTAGTTAACGACCTGGAAACTATTTTTCAAGGCAAAATTTTGTGGTCAATTTTGTACCTCCCTCTAGTGGCAGCAGATATCAAACAAATAAGGCACAATAGAGACCTTGTCACAGATTGCACACTGATGTATTGCGCCTGTTTCTTTCATGGAAATTTGTTACCCAGAATCAAAGTTGGCTGTAAATCCCACTGTAACTGTTTTGTAATGTTGTAATAAGAGAAGGATCAGGGATTGCATATAGCCCAAATCCCTGTTTACTTCCTTTGCCAGTACGCAGCATATTCACATAGCCACATGTAGTTTCTCCATGTTCGCCAACAGCATAGCTCTTCGGCTGCTGCATGTACTTTTGCACTGAGTTTTGCTTTCCTCTTCAGGGAAAGGCACAGAACAATTCACCCATTATCAGCTGATTTATGAGCACAGGGCTTGCTGTAAGCTCCTCTGGTTTCAATTTCAAACTTGATGACAAACTTGCAAGTCTGAATCAGAGATTCAGGAATGTGGCAGGCTCCACACGCTAGCCTGACTTGCAGCTTTTTCAGCTTTGGCAGAATTTGAGTCTGCAGTGAGCTACATTATAATGAATACTTAAAAACAAATTCCTACCAAGAGAAGAAGCAGATGGCTTTGAGAGAGAGCAATTTACAAGTGATGAACAGGCTCTTCCATTTCTGACAAAGGAAAATTTGCCTAGCAGCAAGACACTGGATCCTACATTCTGTCCTTGAGAGGTCCCTCCTTAATTAAAACCCCAAGGAACATTCTTCTGTAATACATTTCTCATTCTCCCCGCTTTCTGCAATCTATGTTTTAGTATATGATACATGCAGAGTTATTGGGGGTGATCATGTCTTCATCCACTGACTAATGCAGGAGCCTCCTGAAAGCCTACTGCCAGGTCAGTTATGAAATAAGAAATGTTCCTTATCTCAGCCTTAGAGTTGTGTAAAGTCCCAGTTCTAAGTTTCAATAGAAACCCCTATGATGGATAGATATGTTTTGATTATTACACTGAGAAGGGTAGATTAACCAAAACAGATGACAATCTTCCGGTAATAGTGCAATTTGATGTTCAACAGTACGTGGGATGTCTTTTGATATCTTCAAAAACTGAAGTCTGTCAATCACAATATACTGCTACATGTCCTGGGGCACGCCTGGGAAGAAGTGGGAGAAACCATCGGTCATGCAGCTGTCTGATCATGAAAATTGTCCCTTTATTAAGAATTAAACCATTAAGTCAGCTTCCTATGGCAACAATGTTTTATTTCCATAAATGTTACCAAGATAATCTCATACCACAAAAATAATGAAGTTGCTAAGTTAGGACCAGTATCCCAAAGAACACTGGAAAAGTATACAAAATGTCATATAGCAGGGAAATAGACATTTGGAGAGAGAGTAAAGTTTTATATTTTAAAGCAAAGCACTTTCTTTAATGCTGAGTAGGCACAGACTTACTTTTTTTCAAAATCAGTATTCCCACTACTGACTCTTGGTACGTATATTAAGATAATTGAAAAGGGTGTATTTTTTAGAAGGGGATATCAAAACCATGACAAAGAGAATGTCTCTCATTGGCCAGCTAACAGAAAAATCTTCAAAAATCATTTGGCATATTTGAACATTTTATCTAGGATGAATTTGCTCAGTATCTTCTAACACAGGCTTGTACTCTTATTTTCTAATGAATTAGGGTAGCTGTCATAGCCACACCAACACTGTACTCTGTACTAATCTTCCCATTCTGTAGACACTCCATAACCACAAGCTTTCCTTGGTGGGAAAAAAAAAAAAACAAAAACTCTGAATTTATGTTTATATATCTGTACTTTCCCCTTCATTTCCTACCAATTCCTAATACATATGGTCTGACATTCATGGCCCACATTTTTTATGCTGTTATTCTCTGCTTTTATTTGGTTTGGGTTTGTTTTTAATGAGGTGAACTTTGCACAGCCCAACTCTAGCTCCCATAAAATCTTAAATAGACAGATTTAGAGATTTTGTACGGAGAAAAAAGGCCAACATACTAACCACACAGCTGTACTTGGAAACAGATGTTTTACCCCCTTTAAACTGAACTAATGAGGACAGGAGTGTGGAACAGATAGGACAGGAAAACTTCTGTCAGATTTTGAATTTGAAATTATGGAAACAGTGGAGAAAAGACTGGTGCCTCCACATAAGGGGAGGGGAGAAGGCAGTAAATCCACAATGAAAATTTTGACTGCTGCACTAACTTCAGGGCTCTTCCACTTCACAGCCTTGTTGATCCCAATATCTCCACTCAACTCACAAGAGTATCCCATAAAGAGCAGGCCAGATCCTCAGTTGATATGAACTGCTGTAACTCTATTGAAAGCAATAGAGTTATAGATTGGAAATGAGGAGACATTTCTTCTCAGAAAGAGCAGTCAGGCACTGGGACAGGTTGCCCAGGGAAATGGTGGAGTCACCATCCCTGGGGGTGTTTAAGGAAAGGTTGGACATGGTGTTTAGGGACATAGTTTAGTGGGTGACATCGGTGGTAGGGGGATGGTTGGACCAGACAATCTTGAAGGCCTTTTCCAACCTCAGTGATTCTATGATTTACAGAAGTTCAGGATTTGGCCCTGTCTCTTTTGCATATAGTAAGTGTAAGATGACTCTAAACCACATTTTTCAAGGCTCCCATAAAACAGGAAGCAGACCAGATGAGATGCTGTGAAAACCTTGACTTCTGATGGAAATTTGATGAAACCAAAAAAATTTTTTTAACTACCTTTTCCTATCAAAATGGTCTTGAAATAGTGTCTTACACTGCTAGTTCAGAAACATTCTTTTAGCACCACTGCTTCTCTGCCCAGTCTTGCTCCCATCAAAGATGCTGATAGAATTGCCATAACTTCAGAGAGAAAATGAACAAACCTTTGTAATCATGATTTGGCTCCCATACTGGAAAAATGCATTAGTGATGGCTTTGTATAGAAAAGATGCATCAAGTTTTCCTTCTGGTTCCTAGTTTAAACTTCTTAAAAAAATATTTTTGATTTGTCTTCATATGCTCTTCATCAATCTGCTGCCTTGAAGCACAGAGTGGATCCCTAAGCCACAGCAGAAAGAATCTTCTGCTGTATAAGGCTATGTGAGACACTGTCATTACATGCAGAGGAAACCGGGTTTAGTGGGGCCCTACTTCCCCTAGGGACTACCATAATATAAATTATTAATAATAAAAATAAACATTGGCTAGCTTGAACTTCGCTACATTCTCCTAGAGCTTATTTTTGTGATGGAATTAGCTAAATAAAGCCCACTTGAAAGAATGCTTAATTGCAAACTATCCAAACAAAACAGAATGGATATAATTGGTTCTTAAATATTAAACACTCTAAAGTAGATGGCTTTGAAGACAGCTGAAAGAGTAATGTATATTAGGATACATATGGTAAAATGAGCAGTCAAGCAAAATGCAGTCTAAAACAGATTGAATTTACTTTTAAACTAGATATTCAAGTTTTGTCAGTCTTTTTTCTAGTTTTGCCTAGAAGATACCTTTAGATTATTTCAAGCCTGAACAGAATTACAAAAATATTATTTTCAAAATTATAAAATCAAAAGAGCCAAACTCGTGGACTGACTTCTGGACATAGTTTGCCCACGAAAGACCACGACAATCTACAATGATCATTACTCCGTGGAACCCCCTTTAATCCTATTTCAGTCTAAAAATGTTAGCTTAGCAAAGACTACTGTCTCAAGTGTTTATTCTAAAACAGCTATTTTCTTGGAAGTTGGGTAGGGAGAGCTCACATAAACAGTTCTGACAAGAGATCTCTAAAGGAGAATGGTGATGCCTTCTACCAAAACAACTGATTGCAGAGTTCACATCTGCCCTGGCCTCTATAAACTTCCTTTCTTCAGCCCTGTGTTTTTGTTACTGATATTTAATACAAATATTTCACAGTCAGCAAATAGAGAATGTCTGTTTGGGTATGAGAAAGCTCCCTTTTGATATTCATTAGAGGTTAATATAGTTGCCACACACTTCTTAAATTGAAAGCATTTCTAGCAAGACTAGAAATTGTCTTTAATGCAACTGAAATTTGTAAACAAGAAAAAAAATACTTTTACATCAGAACGGAGCAAAAAGGAGGTAACTGTTTACCAAAGCCATACAGTAAAAATAATTTAAGAAATTAATAAACGGTACAACTTTTCTTTGCAGGACCACTGTGTGCTATGAAAAACAGAAATGAAAACAGACTAGTGGTAAGCCACTGAAAGTGCAGTGCCTAATCAGCCACATGTTTACTTTCTCACTTATCAATAACTGACATTAGCAAGACTTCTGCTAAAGATAATAAATTCCTGGAAGTGTCAGGCTCTTCTCAGTCATCTAGCAGAAGCACAAGAGAGCTACTCCCTAGGAAAAAAAAAAAAAAAAAAAAAAAAAAAAGGCAGACATAACTTGAAGTGCTAAGCAATAGTTGATCAGTAGCAGGATCGGTTGAGATCAAACCACACTTAGGCCAAAAGCTAACCTAATTTTAAGGTCCCTTGAAATGTTATGAATATCATCAACAAAGACAGTGAGTCACTCATGAAAATGAGTTTGGTTTGTGCACAAAAAAAAAAAAAAAAAATCTATCAGATCTCTGTCTCAAACTTCTTTTTAGACTGTGAACCCAAGTCTTTGTTCCCTTAGGACTCAAAGCTTTCACAGACGCAGTCGCATCTGTTTAGTGTTTCATATTTTTCAGCATCACAAGGAGTTTTTCTTAGACCTTGGACTGGTTTACTCTGCATCTATGTACAACAACAAAATTCCCACAGAAGAGATAACTGAGTTCTCCTGCCAGTTTTTAGCTACCTCAGTCCCCAAACGACACAGGCAATCCTGGCAAAAGGAGTATTTTATGTGAGCATTTTGCTAGCATAGCTAAATCTTCACGGATTTTATTTTTTAGCATTCCTCTTAGCACTCACAGCTATGCCAGAAACTTTGTAGCACAAATCTTTTATAGAGACAAAAAAAAAAAAAAACCTACTACACAAAAAAACTTTGGGTGTGTAATACATCTAGTATAGTTTTGAAAGGTATTAGTAGAAGATAATGTAAATTAAAAAAAATCCTCCAATGTGGACATTTTCTGTCTATATTTACACTATCAGCACCTCACTGCTATCAAGAATATAGGTATTATTTACTACCGAAGTGCTCCTGGAATGAACAAAGCAATCTAGCAAGGCTGTGCTTTCTAGCAGCATAGTTAAAACCATCCTTCAGATTCAAAACAAGTAGAACTACACGTTTACTGTGCACCATAACTGCTTCTATACTTGTGTCTTTTGCTAATTCAGCCATATGAAAAATGGTATCTTTGACGAACAATCCTTAACCAACTAGCTATGAGGGCAGGAATCTGCAACACAGACAGGGACTTAACAGATAGAGAGAAGGGCTTATTACTTATGTCACTTAAGGTGCTGCAAGGACATTGTTAGTACAGATATACAGCTATAAAACATCAGGAAAAAGGAACAAATTACATTGGCATACAACTCTGCCATATCAATATAGCTGCAAACGCTTTTAATGTCATGTGGCTATACCATTAAAAAACTCATCTGAGACAAAGATACAGCAGTACTACATTTAAGCGCAGAACAGATTACTATGGCTACAAGACAAGTATAGAGCAACTAAAATCCTCAGTTTATAAAAAAAATCTGTGGGTAAATCCTTCATGCCTCATAAAATAGTAACTATTTTTGTGATGCAAATTGACTTCATCTATGTTACCCAGACTTTAATACTTACCTACAAGCCAATTACACTTCAGACCACCCTTGCAGAATAGGATTGCACCACTTCAAAAAACAGATCCCCCTGTAAGCGAGTTCTCTTAGCTCCCTTTCAAGATGGATGGAGTGAATTAGAATGCTAACGCGCACACTGACTCAAGAACATGAAGAGCTGTCACCCAAGACCAATGAGCAAAAGACACAAGGTGTCAACCGGGTCACTGTACATACTGATCCTTAGTTCATCAGCTTCCAATGTCCAAACAGAACAAGGTCAAACAACAGTCACCTTCAAAACATGGTATGTAAGAAAATGACAATCGGGTTTGTATTCAGTTACAGTTGTTGGAGTGGCAAAGAGATCTAACACAAAAATAGATGGCCAAATGCATAGCTGATGTTCATGTAGCTATTGCTAGACTGACAATTTAAGGAGTTCTGGTGATAGATGAGATCACCATCAAATAGCTTTAAATTTCAGGACAGCACACAGGCAAAACACTTAAATACAACAGTATTGTTATGATTCCAGTGATATTAAACAATGTGTGTAATGACCTGATTTTCTGGCATCAGACAGGCATGATTTGTGAAAGACAGATACCACACATCTTACCAGATGAGCCTGATATGATGGCAGCAGTGTCCAGAATGCTGAACAGCACTATAAGCTTCACAGGGATAAGCCTTCCCATTAATGAAAAACCATGCCTGGCTGAAGAGGCAGTCGATAGAACTGTATGTCCCTGTGATGTTTTATAACCCCTGGCAGTTTTCCCACACTTGCACTATGACCCTCCAAACATCAGCACATGGATCATTGACCTTACGAACTCACATTTGTGATCCTCTACTGAATCATCATTGAGAATGCACAGCCTGGAGACCATACTGGCAGAAAATCACTTGGGTACTCTTCAAAATTCAGAAAAGGCCATTCAGATACAATATACATGTGTTGACAAGCAATCCCAGCAATACACAAATCCAGATCCAGAATTAAATCCAGACACGCTTACAGCAGCAATGACACACAGTCCATTCAATGTTGTAACAGACAAAACGGCGTTTTGCTCCATATGACTTGGTTTACTTGAGAGAGAGGTCTATGACTAGAGGTCATAGTATACTTGCTCATTGCTTTAAATTAAACTAGGATGCAAGTAAATTCACACACACAGTGGGAAAAGATTCACCATGTATTACTACAGCTCTGGAGACAAAAGTTAGGCCGTGTAGATACAGAAACTATGTCTGGATTTACCAGAAGATGCAGTACATGATCTTTTCCAAACCTTCTCTTTCAGAGCATATATGCCTTAGACTTGTGTTGTTCTTGAAGAACCTGTGCTCAAACAATTTTAAGGTACTTTGCACCGCTACTTACTTGTTTTGTACTTCTGATGTTTGTTTACAGGCTGCTGGGATGCCTGCACAGATTTCTTAAGGTTATTTAAATTCTTCATTTGTTAACAAATTATGTTGGTTGCACAACACATTGGCATGTGAACACTTCAGAAAAAGGGAGGGGCACAACTCGGCCTCAGTGGAATTAGGAATAAGATCCAATGACTTCAGAGTTACACAAGGGATAGGTCCATTGTTTCACTGGGAGTTGTGGTTAATTAAAGTAGTATTTCCTGTCAGCTTTCTACATACAGGACTCCCTTGAAAGGTGCCAGTACCTTCAAGATCCCTCTGTGGCCTTCCATTTCAGACGCTGAATAACAAAAGCATAGGGACAGATTTTCATGAAGTCTATGCATAAACTAATGTACTAAAAGCATGTAAAAAGGCACACTCTAATGCTCAGTTAACAAACAAAGTGATGTTAAAACTGTTATGTTATTGACAGAACTAAACTGAAGCATTTTTGAACATGATCCATCCATTGTAACTGCATTTATGTTTTTATCTTCCATTATAAAAACAAACAAAACACAGCAGGTACACAGGTACCAGCTAAATAGCTATGAATCTTTCCAACTTGAGAAAAGCCTACGAATTTTCTGTATAGATCAAGTATTAGCCACATTTTCACACAAATGAGAAGATAAATTTTGATAACTGCTCCATCAGCTACATATGCATTTGGAACGTGCATCAAATCTTTGGGAAAACTGTGGCCTACCACTTTGACTTTACGGATCTCATCATATAAAATCCTTCCTCACAATCTAGAGAAACCCAAACTCTTCTTGCAAAATTTCAGTTTCAGAATGCAAACACTGCGGAAATGCAGTGCACAGGAAAACTGGAAGTTATTTATATTGTATTTTGTCTGCACTACTAGAAATGTAAACCTATTCATGCTAACAATAAAGCAGTAAACATTATGACTTTAAAGTACACTGAGGTCTTTCAACTGCCTCCCTATTTGATTATCTGTTGAGTCCTGGTACTGGAGAATGATTTTTTCCTCTTCACGTCTGTGGCAATTTAAATAATAAGACAGAGGTTACGTGAGTGCAAAGAATTATGGAAAAAATGTAAGTGGAAAGTACATATTTTTAAAATGCACTTGAATAACTCAAATGCAGCTGAACTGACATTATTCAGACTTTCCAGTCTTATTCAACACTGGATTGAAACCAAGCACAAGAAATTTCAGGCCCAAAGGACATTTTAAAGAAAATTACAAGTACCTATATTTCAAGTTTACAATATCTGTCTGGGAAATCTCTACCACCTAAAGACAGACTAACCTGTCTCCTCATGGAATCAAACAGAAGGGATGTGAACTAATTACGGGGATGTCTGGATCAGCTTGCAAACAAGGACTGATTCAACCCCAAAGAACACTCAAACCAGAAACCTGGATTTAAATAACTGTGGTCTTCTAGCAAAATATGGATGCATTTTCAGATCCAGATTTTACACTGAAAGTTCACTCCTAACCTGTGCAGCCACAAGCGCTAGGCCCAGCTCTGCATTCCTTCCACACCCAAAATTGGAGCTCTGCCCGAATAAGGAATGCAAGAGAGAAATGCATTTCTTATCTTTATGGCACATCTTGTTTGGTGATGTACATGCCTGTGAACCTGCCAAAACTCAAATGTGTGACATGGTATGCACTCTAATTCCAAAACTGATAGGTTTCAAAAGATTACTCCTGTAGGACACTTATAAAGAGGTGGAACATTTTTTCATAAGCTTACGTAACTGTTCATAACTCCTGTATACATTGACATATTCCAATACTTCTGTTATAAGTAATTTTCAACAATGGAAAAGTAAAAATGCTAGAGTTGTATAAAGGATAAGGAACAAAGGGAATAAAATATGTATTTCCAAACTGAGACACATTTAAAAGTATGGTTATACAAAAAACAATGCTACACTGTAAAATAAGATTTTAAAAATACATATTTCACAGACAGCAAGTAATGAATAAATGAATAAATAAATAATAAAAAAGGCTCCTCAGGATAACAGTCTATGCTTATTATCCTCCAAAATCACCAGTTAGCATTATGCACAAAGATGCACATAATCATGTTTTTCCATCACTTCAAAACAACATGAGCTTCACCCTGGATTTTGGTAAGATAAACGCAATTATGTTTTCTTCATCTACCCAGACAGTTGTATTTCAAAATTTGCAAGGAGAAATAACTTCCAACAGCATATATGACAAATAACTGTGGAAACAAGTCTCTATGTGTGGATTAAGGCCTTTTTTAAAATTTTCCCTGATTTTTCAGGGAAAGTCATACAAGATTTTTTTTCAGTCTTTTCATAAAAGAAATGCCCACCAATGTTAGTTACAGACACTGTATTTTATGACAAGTCTTTGAGTAAAATGAAATCCTAGTACAGATACAATTCTGTCAGCATTTTTCTTAAATTAAATAAAATCAGCCTAAATTCAAGAAAAATCTCCTTCTGTAAATACAAAATGTATCCATATCTGCAGAGTTTCCAATACAATTATAGGCGCCAACCTGTTCTGCTGCAGTTCTGGCCTTCATGGATGTTTTTCTTGTTATTCTACCCCCAAACAGCGTACAAAACGGTAGGAAAAAAAGATGCCCTTCTGTGGTCAAAGTGAAAAGGAGATATTAAGGCAATTTATGTTGCATTTTGTCCAGATGAATATTTTCATAACAGTTGAGAAAACAATATGTTGAATAGACTACCCTATGGCAACTATTCAGAGTAAAAGAAGTGCTAGCTAAAATCCAGGGCTCTGGTTGCTTTAAGCCTTCCTAGGCAAGATTAAATCAAAATATTTCCTATATACATTCCTTCTTTTCATCAGCATGTCAACTACAGTAAGTAAGAATGTGCTATTAATTCTCAGCATCAAAATCTGGGATAATTTTATATAGTTGAATATGTTTCCTTACTTTAACAGAAACAACTGTTACTGGAAATATTTTCCAAAGCATGCTGCAAGTGGAGCTAAGTAAATCTGCAAGCACACTGCACACTTTTCAAGGAAAATGTTTCTAAAAATGAATCAGGATTTAATAAAAAATGTCTCTGAGGTATGTAACATGTCCATTATACTGTATTTTTCAATTTTCGACCCTGTATAGAGCTTTTAAAACAATAACAGATGGACAAAACAAAAAAAGTACAATTCTTCCTTATTCTCTCATGCACAAACATATAACACACGTAGAAAACCAATGACATGCTCTAAAACATTAATACTGCTTTTACATTTTCCATTAGAAAGACAACTCGCTTGTGATTCCTTCTCCTTTTAAATTGTTTCTGTGGCAACACATCTGGTGCTATAATTCTGGGCCAGAACATTAACTATCCTGAAAGAAGAAAGTTATGTTGTTGTTCTGGTCTGCAAGAAAGTGAAGCAAAGAGATCTGCAAATACATGTAATCGTATAACCCTTTCCTCCTTCATAGACGCACATACTGTTAACTATCAATACTTATGCATAGCTTAAAAGTACGAGTTTTAAAATGTTCCTACAATGGTTAGAGGAAACTGTTGTGAGCACACATTCTATGAGCCTTTTTTTTTTTTTTTTAAATAAAATGATGAGTGCTTTGTTACTGCTGCTCCTACCATATGAAAAATGTGAGGAAAATATTCAGCTAAGAGGAACAAGGTTCATTCTTAATCATAAACGTAACTTGCCCTACATCGTTGAGAACGCTTGATATTGATTTCTTATCATCTCTCCAATACTATGTAAACATTACTGTACTATCACCATTTTACAGATGAGATATGTCAGGAGCACATAAGGCCAGAATGTCTGAAGCGTCTGTTAGATGTGAATGCCTCTACTGCTTGTTGCCCATACTGATGCATGCAGTCCTTGGCTCTCTAAGCTGTTGAGGACCAACAGATCTTTCTTACTTGAAATTATAGGAACCTATTAACACTTTGTTTATGTTTTAGAGATGCCAGCTTCAGCCTGCCAGCATTCTGAGAACCTGTATTCTGAACAATTTAGTTCTAGAGAAAGGAAAGAAAAACAGGAATAAAAACTTAGCAAACTGAACTTGGGGCTGTAAATTAGCATATGAACATTTTTTTTAATCTCTAATAAACTGTAAGACTATACTCCAAGGCAAGTTATTAGGGGCATTTTACAGTTCGATTGAGATTGACACCGTAAGATGTCAACACTACAGTGGATCTCACTCCATGATTTAAGAACCAGAGCAGTTTGCAAGGACTATTGCACTTTCAGCCTGGAATAGCAGGAGTTAAAAAAAAAATTACTGAAAATAGATTTTTGCTACTCCATCAAGCAAATCAGGGATGAATTAATGGAGAGAACATATCTGATGGATAAGAAAATATCACTGACACAGTTACTTTTGCAATAATTGCATTTTAAGTTCCCCATGAAACAGATTTCATTATTTAACCAGAAATAGCCAAGTTCAAACCTAGATCAATTACATACAAAATGGTTTGTTAACTACACTTACAGTATTTTCTGTATTAGTGACAAAGAAAGCGAGATTGTCTGGTATTCTGATCCTCTAAATTAGTAATGATTAAATGCACTGACTGGCTGAAAACCAAGTTGTGTTTTTTTCCTAAAACGTTGAATAGAAATTATGGTTTCAGGCACTATGTCTTTGAAGACATATTAGTTTAAAGCAATCTGCACTTAGGGAGAATAAACTGGCAACAGAAATGGAAAAGTTGGAAAAAGTGGATAAAAACTGGTAAGTCAGAAACAGACCTTTACGTCCCTCTTGGACTAGTGGAGGCGTCATCTTAAGATCAGAATTAAACCCAGGACCCTGAGCACCTGTAGTCATTAAAGGCCTGCTGATGGTCTTTGCAAGACTTGCTGTCTGTATAATTTTGGATTGTCACCAGCCAGTCACCTTCCAAAATCCAGTTCTGGTCAATAACAATCTGGATAATTCAACTCTGTCTGTTCCCTTTTTCTCAGTCTTTTGGCTAACAGCAAGTGTATATATTAAACTAATATTAAACTCACTATTTTACATAAAATATCTACTCTTCCAATGTAGCCTTACTATTTATTTCATCCAAAGGGCATGATTAACAACCCCTCTGAGACATGTCTCATTCCCTTGCTTTGTTTTGCATAACTTTCTATACTTTCTATAACTTTCTCTTTTGTCCTGGTGCACTACAATTCCACATTATCATTCTTCAAGCCCTCGAGAGAGACACATTACAATTGTAACTTTCCCCTCCCAATAGACTGACTTCCTTTTTAGCTATAATGGCCCCACTCCACTTCTCAGGTTCTTTATAAGCACACTGTAAAGGAGTATTTGCAGAGGAATTAGCTGTGGAAGGGAATAAAGTGACACTGGTTGATCTGCTATTATGAGGTCTCAGGTCCCTGCCTGGATTGATCCTAAGGAACCCAGGGCTGGAGCGAACATTGCAGAGCAACTCTGCTGCTTCTCTTCATCTTGACATAAGGAAATCATCTCGTCTTTATACTACCCTTTAGGGAATAGCATTACATAACTCACTGTTTGGCCTATATTTCACCATTCTTGGCTTCGTGCTGTTAACAGAAATGCCACTCCTTCACTTCAGTTACTGACTCTAGAATTGAGCATAGGATAGGACACAGAACCTGTTGTCTCATGGACGCCCTTTCATTCCTCTAAACAATATTCAGAATCTAACTGGCAGAAAAAATTAACAAGCTAGCTGCTCACTACCATATTGCACGTGTTGCATCCCTGATAAGTTTCTCTCTAGACGTGGGGCACGAAGTGGGCTTGGTCTGCTACTCGGTAACACCTCCTTCCCATTTGGGCTCTATTACATGTAGTGCTTATGTCATCCACTCTGCAGAATTCAGAGCAGCAGCATGTAACTGAGCAACTGCATAAGAAACGAACATTACAGAGAAGTTTCTAATGTTCATGTTCCACTAGACACCACATCTTTCTCAGACACCTCTCCATTCAACATAAAATGTTCCCTCAGATGTATGTTGCGTTGTTTACTACCCTTACACAATCTAAAATGATCATTACTATGCTTTTTTTTTTTCAGTAAAGTCTTTCCAAAAAGATTATGTAATGCCCCTCATTAAAAGGTGTAGCTCCCATTTTACAGCTGTGAAAACACTGGTAGAGACAGATTAAGTCTTGTTACCAACTAAGTGAATGACTGAATCGGGAGTTTTGAGTACTGCTGCTCTGACTCTGGTTCGATACTCGCACGCTCAAGAATTATGTAACATTATTTTCCAAATTCGTTCAACTTTCTTGGGTTGATGAACAAGTCAATTTCCATATGGCCCAATGTATTTAAAACTTATTGAAAGGGGAAAGTAAACTCTGTCTGAAGCAAAACGTAACCGGGCCATAATCCAAAACCTCAATCCATATTTATGAGCAAATAAAATACAACCTCTACACAGTCGAAAAGAGCTTACAAAAATATTACCAGCCCATACAGCGACACCTCCAAAACACAACCCCCGCAGGATGGCATAAACATTGCCCTGCTCCTCTGACTTTTCCACCTGCTCCAGCCAGGCATTCAGCTCCTGAGGGGTTCCCGGGTGTCTCCTGGCAGGAACGCGCTTACCGCTGGCTAAACCACCACCGCACCCCCCCGCTCCTGCAGGAGGGCTCGACGCTTGCCTGCTCACGGCTCTCCGGAGGCGCCCCCGCTGGAGGGGCCGGGCAGCCTCCTGGAGGGGCCGGGCGGCCCTTGTGGGTTTCCCGCAGCTCTCCCCGCTGCGGTGCCGGTGCCTCCCGGTTGCCCCGCGGCTCTCGGCCGCCCGTTCCTCCACCGGGACCGCCACCGGGACCGGGACCCTGCTTCTCCCCCCGCCAGCCGCAGCCCCGCGGACCCGGTTGTGCGGCCAGGTGCTGCCTTACCTGCGGGCTCGCAGAGGCCGTGCCGCCGGGAGGGCTCCGCCAGCCGCCGCTTATCGCCGCCGGCTGCCGCCCGGCCGGGCTCCGCTTCCAGGAAGCCGCGGCTCCGGAGCGCTGCTGGCTCGCAGCTGGCTGCCGATCGCCCCGTCCCGCTCGCTGCCTCCCTTCCTCCCTCCCTCCGACCCCCCTCATCCTGGGGGGGGGGCTGGGAAAGTGCAGCGAGGCTCCGGCACATGCCGAGCTTGCGGTCACGGCCCGGACCCTCTGCTATTAATCAGGGAGCATCCCAAGCGCCCCCTCGCTTGCTCCAGCTGCTTCAGCGCCGGCCCCACCGCGCCGCAGGGCCGGGGCAAAGGGGCTCCGCACGCAGGGCCACCCACCCCTGTCCCCCCGGCATCCCTCCTGCCCCTGCTCTCCTCACCATCTTCCTCCAGCCCCCATCAGCCTTTCCCTAAGCAGCATCTTTCCTTCTCCTATCGCCTCTTCCCCTTCTCCATCCCGTCCTCCCAGAGGTTTTCTATTACCGCACATGTGTCGTTCGCTCTGTTCATTCTTTGCTAACCCAAGCCCTTTCTGCTGCACCCACTACTGACCTCGTTGCTTCCTCAGGCAGGCACTGCTCCTCCAGAATGAGCTCCCTTCTGCTTGTTTTCAGGACTCCTTCCACAGAAGCCTGGCAAAAAGATGTGAATTTGTGATGTAGAAAGCAGGACGAGATCCTCCCAGGTTCCCTGCCTCACCGTCTGAACCCACACAATCACATCTCTTTTCTTTTGAACAATGCCTTGCCAGGCCTTTTGTAAACACCAACGCACAACTGCGTTCCTGCCCTGGGCACAGCACCTTGTATTAATTACGGTGTGTCTCATCCCTCTTTCACTTTCACCTGTTTTTTCACCATTTCCCCGCGGAGTCAGCAAGTTGATTGACTGACAGCACAGGAAGCTTGACGCTCCCCGCGAAGCAAATGAGCTGACTGTACGGAAGTTGGATGTGCTTGTAAGATAACTTTATTACTAAACATGTTTGCTCCCCTTCTGATCACGTTCAGCAAGACCTAGGACACGCAGTAGGCTCTCCTACGATCCTGTCTCGGGAGGATAAAACACAAGCTAAAGCTCCCAAAGCACCAGATGACCACAGATCCCCCACAAGAACCTGTCAGGGCAGAGTTATTGCTCTTTTACAGTACTTTATGATGTTGCTTAAATGAAAGCCTTGAAAAGGAAAGATCTCTCACATAACTGAAAAAAGCATGGTTTTAAGAAGATGCAGGAGGGAATGAACACACATGAAGGTGAGAGCAATAGGAGACAAGAACAGATGGGCTGATGGAGTCAGCTGAACAAATAACTCAAGCACTTTCGGTTTAATATGCTTTAGAATGAACAGTGTTGAAATGCAAGTCAAAGTGGTTTTCATACCTGATCTTGAAACCGATAGGTGCTTGGAGGGCTGAAAAAGGCAACAGTGATACACCACGGATGAGACAAACTGCAGAACTGATGTTCCTAGCAAGACAAACTGCAGGGAGATGTAAATACATGGACTTGTACATGTAACAACATTACATATTCTAAGAACTGTAACTCTACTTATTGTTCTCTCGCCTTTCCCAGTATTTGAGGGTTTTAAGATCAATCACACTGCTCGAAGAAGCATCCCCCTGGCAAATACAACTACAGCAGTCTAAAATGGAGCAAGCCACATGGCCGGCCTCTGCTTGGGGTTACTAGTCTTACAGGGGGGTCAGCAGAGCTGGCTGCGTGCTCCTGCCTCAGGCCCGGCAGCGTGAGCTGTATCGGATCAGCTCACACAGCACAGGGCTATGCTAAAACCTGGGCTGAGGACTGCAGCCATAACAGCGTGGACTCACGTCTCAGTGTGCCAGCCACGCAGCAGGGTGGAGCACACAGGGGCTATTTTAAAGCAACTTAACTGGATTTGCAGGAGGACGTTTGTCAGAACACCAAATCTCTGCAGGAGCCCTACACAACTGCTGTTGACCGAAAAACCTTTACTGTTACTGTCATTTCCTCATGACTTATAATAAATTGCACAGACCACACCCTCAGCTAACGCAAATGACCGAAGTTCCATCACTCCCTCTGCAGATGTCCATATTTAGTTCAGCTGAGGATTGGTCGTATGTGTTTTTATTCCAGTTTATTTTTTATGATCTTCATTTGCTGTGTCTTCATCTGGTGTGTTTATGTGGCTGGTGCTTGGTTTTCATTATTTTTAACTGCATTTCAGATTATTTGCTCAACGGTTTTGTTCACATTCTCTCCTTTTCCATGAAATTGTAATAAAACACTTGGCTACAGATTTTCCAAATTGAATACTGATGTTTAGTGCAGCTAATTATGTAGCAGGGCTCAAAGTGAGTTCTATAATGTAACAATTTACATATTCTTGAAAACAATGGATACAAACCTAAAAACTATTGTTACAAGCTAGTTTCACAGTCTTCTGGAATTTCCTTTAAAAATACATATGTTTGGTATTCTCACGCATATAAAAAGCAGTAAATACTCAATTGCTGCCACCATTATAATATTTACGAAGAAAAAAATAAAACACATTCTGATGTCTCTCAGACCTAAAGGGCCACTAAAAATGCGAGTATGTTTTCTCCAGTAATCTCAAAGCACCTCACAAATATTAATTCAGCCACTTGACATCCATCAAGTCACGTGCCAATGATACACACAGATCATTCTGCAATGAAATATTCAGAACAGTTGCAAAAAATACTATACATTGACTGTTCCAGCCACACCAGTGTTCTGGAAGAATCGCATTCACTTTAAACAATTTTAATAATTATCAGATTGATTTTAAACAATGTTATTGTTTAAGTACTGACTTAAGTCATTCTTATTTGGTCTCTAAACCAACTGAACTATAGACAGAAAACTCTGAGTAGACCAGGCTACTCAGGAAGATCCAGACTAAACTGACTTTTAACAAAGGCTCCTGTAAGCCATACCTCTGTTTACACTAGCAGTAGCTAATAGCTCAGCTAATAACCTAGTTAGCAGTCTTAATATGGTCCTTTACCCCAGGCTAACCTGGAGAAAACAATCATTCTTCTTGCAGCTCTTGGTGCAAGCAATATGTATGCTAACAGTTCCTTGTCTCTCCATACCACCCTTCTCTATTTTGCATTCTTTTCATTTTAAAATGCTACTTCAATGTTAATTAATATGAAGTAATCTGCATAGATTGTCAATACGTTGGCTAGGCACCTTTGTTACTATAACACAACAAACTTCAGACGTTCAAGCACACCATCCCTATATAAAGAATATTTACCAAGAGTTTCTGAGAGTGTGTTATAATAAGATTAAACTGTAGTTACATGGATCCAGAATTCTAAGCATTTGAGTTTTTGCTTCTTTGTACATCCATCTGCCTGCACTGGAATTTCTAGTTCATGGTGTTATAACTCAGGAGGGAAACTAGAAGATGGGCCAACAGAAGCAGAGAATACGCTCTAAAAGCTGAACAGGACTGTGACAGTGGCTGAACTCACATGGACTCAGTATTTCCAAATGTGACATACATGGAAAAACTGAATTGCTTTGCTGCTCTTCCCAGCTTGCCCTTTTCTATTTCTACTTACTACCAGTGGATCAGTACTACTTGGTTATAAGCAGTGACAGCCCTATTATGTCAGCACATACACGTCTGCCTGCCTCAACTCCGTAGCTTCACACCGGGTTCTCCTCGCTCATGTGTGCTCACAACGCACTCCGAACAAAAAGCCTGCAGTCATTTCCACGGCCTCAACGCGCCGATTGCTCTCAGCTCCCCGAAACGGGGCTCAGGGCCCCGCGGCCCGGCACCGCCCCCTGCTGGCACTTCCCGCCGCGCCGCCGGGGGGCGGGGCCTGGTGTTGGGGTGGAGTTTGGCGGGGGGGCGTGGCCTGCCGTAAGCCCCGCCCGCGCGTCGGGCCCCGCCCCGCGCCGCCCGCAGCAGCAGGCGGGAGGAGCGGCGGCACCGAGCCCAGTACCGAGCAGCGGGCGGGTGCCGCTGTGCTTCGTGCAGCTGCTTGCCGCTGTCACGGGCAGCCACGCGGCCGGCCCTGCTTCAGCCCCTCCTCGCCAAGCAGCTGGACATCTGCTTCTGGCAGCTCCGAAAGCAGCCTCCTCCTAGACAAGAGTACGGGAGCCTAGGAAATGGGAGTTAAGTGCAAGATTTCGGGAAGCACGTCCGCGACTGTAAACGCGGGAGGTTTGCGAAAGGGTTTGCAAACGCTGCCGAGTGCTGGCAGCCAAATCATGCCGAGTGCTTAAACCTCGTACCCCGGAGGAAGAGAGGGTATAACAACGCTGCAGCCCAGCTGTGTAACAGGAGCCCGATGTGTAAAAGATGAAACTGTCCGGATCCACAGCAGCTTGGCAGCTTTAGAGCTCAAATGTTACCTGCGTGTTTGATAGGTAATTAATTACTTTTAACCACTGGCAAAGCATGCTGATTTGCTCTGTTAAGCATACCATGGGTAGTCACAAGTAATTTTAAGATCTATCAAACACCATTCTGTCTAAAAACATTCCTTTGTAGTAAAAAGAGTTAAGTTCCCATTATTCAGCAGAAAGCACTTAAAGCAGCATTTATTCCAGGCTGCAGCTGCTAGCAGGGGGCATTTTTATCCACCAGTAGCAGGAAATTGCTTTCGAGACAAGCTTAAAAGCAAAGTCTTTACTCCAAAAAGTTTATTAAGTGGAGCTTTTTATCTAATTCTCTCTTTAAGACAAAAACTAAAATTCCAAACTCTACCAACAGGAAGCCTAGAAGAAAATTCTGAGCAATTATTCCTTTGATCCATCATATTTTTTCCAAATTCTAGATCAAAACTAGTGAGTACTGGAGAGATAAATAACTAACGTTCATATACTACCTTAGGGAAGGAAATACCAAAGTGTTATCTATTGACCTACGCAGATCTAGCAGCAGCATGGTTTCTAACTATATACTTGCACCTGTACAACCGCTGTACTGTTGGTAGGATTGTATTGTATTGCTGATTTGCATACAGGAAAAGCAACATACTATTATATCACTACTTCCGTGCTGGAAGTCATTTTATAGATATGCAGTTAAAAAAAAAAAAATACATCCGTTACTAAAAAGCAAAGCAAAACAAAAATCCTCCCAACCCCCCCTTAAAATGTACGTGGCACCAAGTATCACAATTCCAGGATAAGAATTCAGTTCTTATCATACATGCACTATTTAAATATTACTGTTCTTAATAAGTTAACTAAACTGCTATGTAATGGGGTTTACTTGATGAGCTTTGTGCTTGTGTTTGTATAGTGCTGTTGGTACGGATTGTATTTCATGGAGATAAAATATAACAAACTACCCTTCCCAAATTCTTTCTATATAATGCAACATTTGTAAATTCAGGGATCCTACTCCAGGATCACAAGAGTTAACAGAATATTATGAAAATAACAGAACGTAATGTTCCATGGCTTCATGAGTACCCATAAATAGTGCTTTACAACATTATTTGCATTTGTGAACATCAGATACCTCTACAACAAGAATGGCTTGCCTGTACCTAGCAAGGGAAAAGGAAAAACAATTTGACGTCACACATATCCCTAGCATTCTGAAAACAAAGCTATCCAAGCATATACACTGTTCTTGAGAACTCCACTCTTTGCAGGGAAATATAACTGCTATACAAGATGAATGTATCAAAAAGAAAGCCTACAAATTCTATTTGTGAAAAGAAAGGAGTAGAATCTGCAATATGACCTTATTATCATTTTAAAATAAAACTTCTCTTCCCATAGAAAAAAACCTCTCAACTCCAGTATTTAATCAGATTGCCACCTGCTTGATCTAATGAGCAAGCACTGTCTTGTATAAATAAAAAATAGCTGAAGTTAAATGTAAAAAGAGCATAAGCTCTGAGTTACACAGTAAAAGATTTGGTAGGTCATCAATAACAGTCAATATATGCTGGTAGACATTTTTTATTCTTAGAAGTATTCTTTCAACTCCCAGGAGGGCTGTATGGAATTCCACTCCAATTAAGAAGTGGGAAATATTGAGATGGGAAAGAAGCATCTCATTATACTCCACGGTGGACTTAGTGAACTAATTTCCCCATGAGAACAAACAGGAAAAAAAAAAAAAAAGAGTCCTCCCACAAACTTCCCCAGCTATCCAGAGATTAGGAAACCCAACCTGTCTTTCAACTTCACAGGAGCTGAAACTAAAGGTGCCATGAATAGTCGTGATCAAGTCATAGGTTTTACAGAAATTGTGACTAAAATAGCTCTATAAACTTGTGCTACTCCCGGCACAAAATGCCTCTCTCCCAACCTTCATCTGAAATCAAATTGTTTATTGCATTCCTTCCTCATACGTCAGCTCCTCGTGATGAAAGCAAGCCAGTGATTAATACATTTTACTAGGTTGGTTTCAGTGACTTGAAATGAATTTGCCCTGACTCCTTAAGCATGCTACCACACCCACTGAATGGAACTCCAACCATTTGAGGAATGCAAGATAGAAAAAAATTATCTTAGACGATACCCCATAAATCTATAGCAATAAAATTAACTGCATGATGGCTTGAAGCACAAATCATCTTCAGAAGGTTCTTCCCCCCTTTTCCTCCAAAGAAAAATGGCAAACCAATTGCTTAAAAAAAAAAAAAAATCCGCAACTGGAAAAGGTGTTCTTGGTGCTTTCCTACGACTCTCTAAGACAAGCACGCCGTGGAAGACAGAAATGGAAAGTAGTCCAAACTCTTTCCAATTTTGTAATTATAAAGTGACAAAATGGGAGGTTTTATCCAAGTCCTGCTCACGTAGCTGTAATCTATTGCCTTCTGTTTACAACACGCAGATTTTATCTAAATTTGCAGGCTGGATTCTCATCATTTTGCAGAGTAGAAACAAAACATACTAGACGAAGGATGGGAAGACCAGAATTAGCCTAGACGCTGTCTGACAGCAAACTATACTTAAGAATTAACAATATCCTCTGTAGTAATTACAACTTGTCTTGGCTTGAGTGATAGCTGCAATTTCTTTGCCTTTGGCGTGACAAGATCAACTGTACAAAACATTACCGACTTAAAAGTGATTCAGTACTGGATTTTTTTTAATATTACTGATTACCAGCTGAGACTTAAGAACTGACTAGACACTCACACCTTGCCTCAACCGCAAGGAGCTGTTTGAACTCCTGACAGCAGTCTGCACACAGCGTGCAAGAGGATGCCTCACACTGAATTCCCTTCTACCAGTTTTATGCGCTGGGAAAAAACATAATTTCAAAGGTTTGTTGACATAAGTAGATCAATCTACGCGCTTTCTTTCTGCCTGTATATGCAAAATTATGTAAATGAAAAATCTTTTTTCTTCAGATTGTAAAATGTAAATGGTCTCCCCATGATGTAGGTTTGTCAGTCCCCTAACAAGGAAATTAAGTAGGCCTTTATATGAAAAAAATGATTTCCTGTCAGTATAAAGCCAATAAACCAGGCCACGAAACCAACCATTCAGACATGTTACCAGATCCCACAATATTACACATAGTTAAAATGAAAAACTCCTCCGACAACTCTGCAGCCAGGATGGACTTCAACGCACCCAGAGAGCAAGAGTTCAAACCTCTATCCCACTCCTCCAGATACTTTCTATGTAACCTGTAAATACCTTTCACGTAACCCGTGCACACATCCTCGAACTCAGCCGCACCTCCTGCACCAAGCTGCCAGGCACCTGAGGCATCGCCCCCTGCCTTCAGGGCGGCTGGGACCTGGCAGCTCCACACAGAAGGCAGAAGGAATCGCAGAGTGGTTTGGGCTGGAAGGGACCTTAAAGATCATTAAATTCTTCAATTAATTAATTAATGATTAATACCCCAGCATGGGCAGGGGCACCTCCCGCTCCAGAGGGCGCTCCACAGCCTGAGGCCAGGCCGGGCGCAGCACGGGGGCTGAGGAGGAGGAGGAAGAGGAAGGGGGGCGAAGCGCTGCTCTCCAGCCACCACAGCCCTGTGTTTACACACAAGACCCAGCTCCTCCAGACCAAAGGTTACCAAGGCACATCCCCCGCCCGCTCCCTGAGTTGTTTTTTTTTTACAAAACCCTCCCGTGCCTCCCTATCGTGTCCCACCCGCCCCCTCCCCTCAGCGGGGTGCCGCCCGCCATCTTGGAACCCCGCCGAGCTCCGCCGCAGGTGCGCGCCCCCGCGCCCCCCTCCCTCACTGCGCATGCCCGCGAGCGGCAGGTGCGCGGCCCCGCCCGGCTGCGCAGGCGCGGTGGCGGCTCGGCGCCGCGGCCCCGCCCCCCCCGCGGCTGGCAGGTGCGGGCGGCCGCCAGGCCCCGCCCCGGCCCCGCTGTGAGGGCGGCGGGAGGCGGCGGGCGGAGGGCGCCGGGGGCGGGCGGCTTTGGGCCTCGCTCCCCGCCTCGATCCCTCCCTTGTCGTCTCGATCCCTTCCCCAGCGCTCCTAGGAGGCTCCCCGGAGCCGAGTAAGGGGACGAGGCTGAGGTGCGGCCCCTCCCGGCGGCATGAACCGGCCTTACCGCGGGGCCGCGGGCAGCCGGGGCCTGGGCACGATGGAGGTGAAGAGCAAGGTGGGTGCCGCGGGCGCTCTGCGGGCTCACCTGGATCCGGCTCCCTGAGGGCCCGGGGCGCTGTGGGGGCGTCCGTGGTCCTCGGGGGGGGAGAAAAAAGGGCTTGGGGATCTGGGGGGGATGTTGGGCTCCCAGTGCTGCACAGGAGGGGAAGGAGGTGGAGGGGGAGAATGTGGGGGTGTCTGAGTGGAAAGAGGGGTCTTAGGCGGAAAACCCAAACCTCTTCTTCGTCCAAACCAGGAAAGAAATATTTATTTATTTATTTATTTATTTAACTTAATGGTTCTGCATTTCTATACTTTGGTGGTGGTGGTGTTTTGTTTTTGTTTGCTTTTTTTTTTTTTTAAAGTAGAGCATATTGTTATAGCTCGCCCTACTCGGTAGAGTAGCTAGCTGGCTACGTTACCTTACCACAGCACTTGCCTTCTTTTATAAACTCCTTGAGGACTTTACACTGGGAGTTACTTTATCAAGCCCATATCTATCTTATGGCTAATACCAACGGTTTCTTGCTGTCAGAGCTTCGCACAGTTCTGTAAATCATCTCTCATCAGTATCTCTGCATCCGTTCTTCCAATTGTTAACTTTTATGTGCTACTGAGCCATAGTCTTGTTGGGGTTCTTAGGCTTCTTTAGGGTTCTGAAACATTTTATTCTTTGTTTTTGTTTGTATGGATAATGTTTCTTTGATTTATCGTTTTGCTGTTACTTGTAAACTAAAATTTACAGCAGTAAAGGTGTTGGATCCTTGACATCATAAGTGGTGTCAAGCTGTTAAAAACTGTATATATAACTTGAGATTAAAAACCCTTTTCCATTGTCTGTGCCCACCTCTACAGGAATGTGTTTTCTTCTATCAGTAAAACACGTCTCTTGTATCTCTGTTTTTTTTCTAAACTAGTCTCCAGTCTGTTTGCCTGTGTTGTGTCCTGTCATTTCCTACAAATCAGGTATTGCGGCTGCACTGTAGGTGAAGCAGCTAGGACTTGGGTGTCTTTTTCTTTTTTTTTTTTTTTAAGATTAATATGGCAAGTGCTGAAACTTCTACTAGAAAATGTGTGGTTGGCTTCTTCAGCTTGCGTTGGTGGTAATGATTTTTTAAAGTGTTGTTAACTTAACCTTCATGTGGACAAAGTCAAAACACAGAGGAATACCTGGCAGCCACGCTTCCAAATACTAGTTAAACATAGCTGTTGCTGTGGGATATTTCTTGCCTTAGCCCAAATCACTAGGTTTGATGTTCCCCTCATCATGTGCTTTGCTTGATTTAAAATGTATCTGGCGATCAGCTGTGTGATGCACCCTTTGGTATTCATAGAGAAGTGCTGAAGTTGTAATGAGTAGGGACTGTCTCTTAAGTGCATATTATAAAGCAGGTTTCAAGGCATTCCTCGAACTACTTGTCGCTAATGCATTATTTAAAATCACCTTGATTTAATGTAGCATAGTAGTCATCTTCCTTCTATGAAAATAAGAAATTCTGAAAAGAAAGGTTCTGTGGGAGGTGGAGGGGAGCATTACTGCCTGGCTTTGAAGGCTGTGATGCACAGCTCCTTATTTAGGTACTCCAAATCAATAATCGTGCCCGTACTGACAGATGTCAGCACAGCCCAACTGTACTTGTTGTTACATGAGCAAAATTATTTTGGTAGTCTAGCTTATTCAGTTTGGGTAACTGGTCTGAGCTAGCCCTGGGAAGCCCCATAGTATATTTACTCTGGCTAACCCTTTCTCTAATCATAGACAAGTTTTATACCCCCTATTAGAGTTTCTGGTGATGGTATGAAAGCCCCCAGATAAACCTCTAGATCCTGAGACAGAAACTTCAGGTCCCTGTCCTGCCCCCCCCCCCCCCCCTTACGACTTGGAACAGTATTTTTTTCAGAATGAAATCTAATACTGATAAGACAAAGACGGATACAGTAGCTCTAAGTTTTGCTCTGTCACTGTTGCTGGAGACCACTAATAGTATAGCAGCAGTATGCTGTGTTATAGAGGACTTAAAGATTCCTCTCAGAAGCTAGTCTTACTTATGTCCTCTAGTAATTTCTTAGTAAGTTGACATAGCTTGTTTTCCCAGATGAGTTACCACGTAACAGCAGGTATTTGTAACCAGGTCCAGTAGCAGGAAGCTTTCCTTTCTTAAATTAGTCTCTTTGAGTCTTTTGTCTCTTTTAAACTTCTTACAAGTTGTTAATTTTTGCTAGTGCGTTTTTTTTTTAATGGAATGGAGTGCAACATTTGATATAAAACGAAAACAATTCAGAGGGATAAAATAAACTGCCCGTGAAATTGCATGGTTTTACTTTTGTGTTTATCTGCTTTATAATAGCATTGAGCATATGGCAAGCCCCGTTAGGAAGTAATAGCCAGATGATTTGTTTCTTAGTGTTTGCACCAACTTCATATAAAATCACGTGGAAAATTAAAATCCCAAGTTTGAAAAGCCGGTCCTTTGTCTGCCTCCTGCAGACTTAACACTTCCTTCAAGTTGAGAGGTTTGTTGGCTTTTTTAACTTAATTGTATTTAAACTACATAGTTTGTCAAAGCCAAGCAAATGGAATTTGGTGCAATGCCTGGAGAGTTTCTGTAGTGTTCATACTTCAAATAGCTGAAGCAAGATTAAATAGGAACATGAGACAAATTCTTTCACCGACGTCATAAGTGAGCATGCTGCCTCTGACGTGGAGGGAGGGCCTCCTGCAGGCGGCTGTTTGCTTTTTGGTAAGCACACATGAATCATTCTCCTGACTTAATGTTCCTATCATTGGAGTGTTTCTAGGAGAGGAATGCTTATAGCTAATAGATTCCTTTATCTGCACCTTTTGGAGGAAGGTGAGGTGTTGGGAAGGGCAGGGTGTTTTGCTGTGTTGTGTTGGGGTTAGCACATTAACACCCCATTAACATCAGGGTCTTTATCTCCTTGTTTTCATTTCTTTGTATGTGTGAACTCTTAAGCCTTTATTCTCCTGAAGGTTGTAATCAAATGTGAGGTAGGGTTGGTCTGGGTCTGGAAGCCTGGTATTTTTTGTGCACCCTCACATCTACTGCGGGTAGCACATACCTGACACTGAAGCTCAGACTTCAGTCAGTATTTTGTTCCATGTGCCCTTGTGCTCTGCTCACAATTAAGCTTAAAGCATTGTTAGCATTAGTTTTTAAAAACTTATATCTTACTTAGGGGAGTAAAGTTTTAGTGGAATAGGGAGCTGGGTTATTTTGGGTGTTGGTGTTTTTGTTGGATGATCACAATGACTAAATGCACATGCAACCCCTGAAAGTACAGTGCCACTGATGAAGTGTGTGGGATTTTGTGTATTGTCTGCACCTCATCTGTTTTAAACCTTGGATACAGGTACATTTTAAATGTCTGTGCAATCAAGCTTTGAGTCTTGATGGCAGAGGCAAATCTTTTGAATGCTTTTAAGGCGGGTAGTGGTTGGATTCCCCCTTGATTTCTTTCCAAGCAACAGCAGAATTGCCTTAAGACCATATCACTAAAGCTTTACTGCACATAGTTTGTGCTGAAAGTCAGGAGCCATTCTTTACATCCGTCAGGTCAAAGCGGCTTTTTGTTTGTGGTCTGAACAGCTAGGAATATGAACACTACTAAGTCTTGTAAGCATTAACCAGAGACACATATCAAACTATGCATGCCGTTCTAATGTGCTCAGAAACTTCCTTGAAAAACGTCAGGTAGTCACATACCGCAGAAAGTCAATCACGCTGGTTTTTGAGACACCAATAAACATCAGTGCTGGGTATCAGTTCCCTCCCTTACCCAGAGCATGGCTGTTTCATAAGCATGTGAGAATTTGCTGTTATTCTTGCACTGGTTTGTCACCTTAATGCTAACTTCCCATATTAGCAAATGCTTCGACATAAACAGCAGTGAAAGCAGCTTATGATAACTTTGAAAAAAACAATGTTAATGGACCTTTGTACTCCCCTTCAAAATTATCGGTTATAGTTTCATTTACTTTTTTAATTAAAAAATATACTTTTACTCGAGTATATGTTAGGTTTCCGTACGAATAAAGGTATATTTTGTTGTAGTTTGGAGCAGAGTTTCGACGGTTTTCTCTGGAGAGGTCCAAACCTGGGAAGTTTGAGGAGTTCTATGGATTACTGCAGCACGTGCACAAGATACCCAATGTTGATGTTCTAGTGGGATATACAGACGTTCACGGAGACCTGCTGCCTATCAATAATGACGACAACTATCATAAAGCAGTTTCCACAGCCAATCCTCTGCTCAGGATTTTCATTCAGAGAAAAGGTAAGCACACTTGAAGCAGGTGAATCATTTGTTTGCAGTACCGTGCTGCAGTAACAGTATGACGTTTGGAGGAAATGCCCTATTCTACGATGTTGAATTCCATAATTATAGATCATGAAATTTATTTACAACTCTTCTGTCTTGCAAGAGCTTCTTCCTCAGGCAATCTATTTATGCTTAGTGCTTTTTGCGTGTATTTAGTTTGGTTGGATAAAATCAAGTTAAATCTCTAGCAAACGCTTCTGTCTGCTTTCATTTAAGTAAATGAAAATAAACTTTCAGCTCAGTATTTCTAGAGTTTTATGCTCCATATGTTAGATGCGTTTCATTTAAAATTCCAACCTTGATCAGACAAGGGGAGAGGCCATTACAGCATGGAAAAGAATCTAGAAGGTCTTATTACATGAAGTATAAAGTATAAGTATAAAGGCTAACTTTTAATATGCCATTTTTATCACACTTTCCTAATAAAAAGAAGCTTTCAAAATGACAAATTGATTGTGCAAACTTCACAAATGTAAATGCCACTTAGTTTGTCAACTTGCTTTTTAAAAATAGCATGTTTTCTAGGTACACGTTCTGTTTGTCTTTTTCGGTGTCTGCTTTCATTTTGGTCTGGAGGCAGAAATCAATTTTGAAGTTGTATTTGTTCTTGTCTAGCAGAATATATCCAGTATAAGGAACTGAAGAAGAGGGGGGGATCTAATGATGCGACTTGAAATTGTTTTACTCCAGAGAAGCCAAGAAAACTTAATTTCTGCATTTGTTGGTTTTCTACCTACTTGCATACAGGGGTGTGTGTGGATGCATGTATGTGCAAAAGTATGTATGCGAACACGTGCATGCGCAATTCCTGTCATAAGACAGTCAACTGACTTGTTCCTTAGCTATTCTGTAAAGATATGTGCTGTTCCTGGCTGTTGCTTGTTGGCAGACATATTTTTCTTAGAAAATACTAGGCTATCAGAAGCTTTTATTGGCTTTCCCACTCCAAAAAATGAACAAGCTCCGCAACAAGCAGCCTGACACAAAAACAATATTCAAAACTAGTGTGGCTGCTTGCCAGCTGCTGTGTTTCTGACAATGTATTTGTCTTGTTGAGTATAGTATAGCAAGGACTATATGCTTTCATCCCTGAATTGCCAAGGGGACAAACTATTTGCTTTAATAGAATGGTGATGTAGAAGAGGTCTGTGATTCCATTTAATCTCTTACAGTAGCCATATGACGAAAACAGATAAGCTACTTTGTCAGACTGGGATTATTGAGGTTACATTTTAACACCATATGTTTTTAAATTGTTACTAGCGTTAAACTCTTAATGCCAATTCTTACTAGCGTAGCATCTTTAACACTTCATTCTTTGTATCTTTATTTAAAGAATGACGGATTATTTCTTAGAATTCTGCAAGAAACTGAGAATAGAATTGATATAATGCACAAAACTTGAAATAAGATTAACCCACATAAGTTTATCATGACAGGAATTGATTGGCAAGAAAAGCCAAATAGAAAGTAGTAGCTGTCATCACCTTCCCTTTGGCACTAGCCTTCTGGCTGTACAGTTTATGGAAATAAAGAACCTGGTGAGTCCAGTACTTCCAGCGCTGTACTTTGTTCTGAGTTATTTGTGACCACTTTGATCACTTCTCTTGATTAAATTGAGGTTTAACATCATTGTCTTACAGAACAGGGGTCTATATGATGGAGAATGTGGAAATAATTTGGTTCAGTGTTTTATTTCTGATAAGTTATGTAACTAATGCTGAGCTGCATGAATTTGAGCTACATGTGCAGCAGTCTTACTGTTAAGGTGTGAGTAATTCATCTGACTGCACGGCTCCTTATTGACTGTACATCTAAATCTGAGAATCAAATGCTTAAACAAACAGTTCCTATTAGTGGGGCTGCTCTGGTCTGTGCTGTTCTGAAACTACAGCGATAAACAACTCAAGTTTGTTTTCTTCTTGTCGTGGTTTTTCATATACTATATACAATCAGCTGAAGGGTTCTCTATGGGCTTTCTATTGAAAAACTGTCCTCTTTTTGTATGCCCAGCAAGAATAGTTGGGAATTTAAGGTCTTTGGCAAAAACTCACTGGGGAAGGTGGCAGCAGTGTGGGGGAGAAAGTTTGTGTTGTATTAAGATATGAAATTTTATTACATTATTTTACTGGTCTAGAAGAATGCATTATTTTTTGAAAGCAGGTGTAAGATACATGCAAACTGCAATAAAATCCAGGATAAATAGCGTTAGTCTGCATCCAAAGAACGCTTTAAGGGGTTGAAGTGAGAGCAACAGGGTGCTTTTGCAATGCTACTATGCAACAATTGTGGTAATGCATGTCTAACCTAGAAATTTTGTCTAATAATCACTTCTGGCTCCTAATTTAGGAGAACTGGAAAGCTGTCTGTCCTAAGCATGTGTATGCTAGTTAATGTGGTAAGAAACCTGGAGATCCTCTAATGAAATTATTCACCCTCTCAAATTTTTCTAACCATAAGTACATTTCTGTAAAATATTTATTTTTCAGTGTTAGGTCTAAATTAGAGCTTGATATTGCACAAGTTCAGAATGGCTATCTGTTTGCAGAAGATAGTTGCCTATTGGAGTTTTATTCAGCAGTTTAAGAGATTAACAGGTACTGTTGACATCTGGAATTTAAATGTTAGACTGATGTATCATGATTAAATCCAGATGCATGGGAGTCGCTCTGTCTGTGAGAAAAATCTTACTGGAGATAAAATCATGGAGGGGAGACAGCCCCCACAGGCACTAAGGGGCAATTTGACGTGGGGGATTTTGCATTATGAATAGATAAATAATATAGACAATAACTCAGACGATGTATTTCACTAACATCCATAAAACTCACTTGTAAGAACAGTAAATTACAATATCAGTTCTGCACTGTACATTGATTTATAGAGTAAAAAGTAGGTTCTTTAGTTAATTCACTTCTACTTCTTGAAGTAGACTTTTTTGCTGTGAGAAAGCTTTATTTTGGTGAAAAGACAAGTTAGCTTTTTAAAGAACAGTGGGGAAGATCCCAGCTGTATCGTGTCCTTTTCCTGAAAATACTGGTTTGTTATAATTTGTCACTAGATAAGACATGATTTGTTAGACCTTATTTAAAAATGGTAAACTGCATTCATACTCCAGTGTAGTAAGGATTTGGGGTTTATGTAAAGTTACCCCTCAAGAATTACATTTGCATTGGCTTGCAAGCAGATCAGAAAAACACTGTAAATATGTCTTGAACTATGTTAAATTGAAACCAGATTTGGCACTTGCTGGTTGTTTTAAATTTCATGTAGTAGGCATATACAGATTGGTGCCACCTTGAGTTTCAAGCTAACAAAAAAATCACTCCTATGCTATGTGGACGTTCTTCTTAACATTATCTGTAGTTAACACCTTGTCCTTTGGCTTTATGCCGAAATAGTTTTCACTGCAGCTTTAAACTGATTAGCTAGGTGCCAGAACAAAGATGCCTTTGTACTTGAGAATATTGCTTTAGAAAAGTTGTTTAGCAGTGGAGAAGTTAAACAGTCATGCTGTTTGGATGAGATATGGAGAGATGAGTTTTCTTCATCAACCTTTCACTATCCCCCCCGCCCTCCCTCCAAATTATGCAATTTTAACTGTGTATCCTAAGGTTTGTACTAGTTTTGAATCATTAGACTCTTAAGTCTAGTTGCGATGCAAAAAAAACAAGAACCCTCTGCTTTACAGTTTAAATGTTTTGATGTACATAGCTTGCAATTTTGGGATGCTATTTCACTTCAGCAAAGTGCCATTTAACTTGAAGGATGTCTCAAAGCAAAAGTACCAGCTCAGTGTTAAGATTTCTGGTAGCGTGTTTGTCCCGTAACAGCCTCTAGAAGATCGTATCTCTTTCAATAAATACATTTCTGTTCTTAGTTTCAGAAGCACTTTTGAGTCTGATGTTAGTTCTTACAGATATACTTACATAAGATTTCTTTCAAAGCCAGTCCTTTTGCTGCTACACTTCATGATTCTCAAATATGAGAGACTTGGTTTGGACAAAAATGTTAGTCCTTATCAGCTGATAGTCATGGAAAGCCACACCAGCTGATGACTTTTATGTGCTCCAAAATTGTCTGGGCCAGGGAAGGAAGCTGTGAAAAGCCATGTGAATGGTTCTAGAGCTAACTGTTGGGTAGAGCACAGAAACTGACTGTGATCACTTGCAAGAGCCAGTAAATCTTCTGGGATGTACGCAATGCCTGTATGTTTGTATAGCTAGCACATTCCAAACCTACCGTGTCGGCCTGGCAGCGGCAGGAGGGGGATCACGGTATGTGGCCTGCCATGAAGCTGGAGGAGCTTTACCAGCCCGCTGCGGGAAGCTGGGAACTTCGATACGGTACACGCTCTGTCGAATCTGATGTATAAAATCACCATGTACTTTGAATCTTTGAGAGTCTGAATGTGTGCACTTCGAATTGAAGGAGGAAAAACAGAAAGTGAACACCTTTTAGTGTTGCAATACTTGATACGGAAGAGGAGTTGTAAGAAAATCAATACCTATGATGTTTTGATACTGTTTCCAAAGCAATGCCTGTACTAAAGCCAATAGAAACCTAGTGCTTCGCTGGTACCAGTATTAATTGGTACCTACATACTAGTTTTGCTTTCGTCAGCACTTTATGCTCTAACCCAAAATGTTTTGCATGTACAATTTTACTTTTTTTTGATGAGCTTACTCTAATAAAAAAAAATATGGCCTAAGGTCTGAGCAATATGGAATTAATCAATCAAAACGCATCCAACTTAGTCAATGGCTTTATGGAGAACTTCCAAAAGAAATAGTTATTTTGGAGTAATGCAGCACTAGATATCTAGAAATCTGTGTCAATGCAAACCAAAAAGAAGCAAAGCTTTTGAAATGAGGCAAAACAACGTGTCTTGTCCATGCAATGTCTCTCTGGTACTTGGAATATTTTTTCACTAGTCTTGCTGAATTTGCCAGTGCTTGTGCAGCATTAAAACCAGAGCTTTAGAGCATCAAAAATCATAGTACGTAATCATGGACTGCATGGGAGTTTTTACATAGTTTTTGAAATCACTACAATGCATACCGGCTGCTGGTGGGGGAAGGAGAAATCGTGACCTAAAAATTAACCTTTGCACTCATTAACATCGTTACTGAATTCTGATATTCAGATCACCATTATCTATTGTTTGTCTGATAATCTTTACCTGTATTATCACTTCCTTTCTGTACTTGTGCATTACTCTGTATTTAACACTAAAAGATCTTTAAAGCAAAACCCTTCTGTCTAATGTTATTTCACAATTGTACTTGTTTTGTAAGCAGCTGTAGTTCCAAATAAAGTAAAGCTATTGCAACTCATTGAATTGCAAAAATCCTCACAATGTAATGACCAGATGTCTAAGTTGAAACTGGTTTGATGGGTTGTCAGTAGATAAGGACAAAGCTTCTACTCATACTTTTTACTTTGATCATAAATTTAAAGCAAAGATTAAAAGAATTGCTCCACATTGTATGAAGAAAATCAACATATTAGTTTTCAGCTATGGAGTGCAGGATTTTTAATGGCTGATCTTCAGTCAGATATTCCAAAATGCATTTTACACAGGAAATGGGAAGTTTGCATTTGGAGAAGTGTTTTACACTTCAGACATAGTCCACCTGTTACATGCTTTGGTTTGTGAGTTTGTTTTTGTGTGTTTGGTTGTTTTAAACAGAGACTCTCTTCCAACACAAAACTGACTTAACACTCTCAAGCATATGAAGAACAAGTTTTAAGCTATTCCTGAAGTCTTCTTGCTTGGTGTTAGATCCATTATTATTTTAATTTAGTCTTTTTTAATACTTTTTTTCTACTGAAATATTCTGCTGAAGAACAGCAGTAATTCCATGCTTTCCTGAGAGAACCTTTTGGGTTCCCAAATAAACTAAAATTTATTTCTTGTATTCACAGTCATCTAATTTAACATGCTCAAGTGTAGCTGGTGCAGGTAGATTCTTCTATTTGCTTTTACCTTCTTATTCTTCCTTGTGAGACTGTTGATTAGCTTTGTTATTACATGTGCAGATCCTAAGGCAGGGAAACAGATTTCACAGAAGCTGAGTGTGTGAAGTGGGAGAGAAGCCTACATATACTTGTACGTGTGAAGTAAGAACATCGTGGGCTGTCTGTAGTAAATTAACATGTGGAACAGTCTTAGTATTGCCTTTCTTCATTTAGCAGTTTTTACAGAAGCAGTGGTCTGGATGACAAGATGGTCAAATGTAAGGAAGAACAGAAGTAAAAATTACTATGTGAGGCATCCGTGTCATCTGAAAGTAGCTGAGATACTCAGGAATCACTTCTGAGACTAACGGAGCAGAAGCTTCTTCAGCAGTTGCTCCTGTTTGTGTTAAACAACTTTATCTGTAAACTTTAGTTTGATACAGAAGATGTTCAGTCTTTAGTAGACAGCTTTGCATATTCAGATGTGATTTGTTTCTTAAACTAAAAATTTTCATATATATTTATAATTTAGGCCCTCTTCAGGACATTCTTTAAACAGTTGATGAACTACTACTCTTCTGTACACACAAAATGAGTTTATAATCACTTTATTGGTGGGCTAACTTAAATTGTTTTTTCTTTTGAATTCTGTATTTTAGAATTCTAAGTCCACGGTTGTCTTAGATGAATCACATTTTCAAAAAAAAAAAAAACAACCCTCATTTTCAGTAGCCTTGATGTCGGGGAAGGAAAGGGTTAGTATTGCAAGTTGGAATAGTATTAGATTATTGCTTTGGAACTACTTCCTCTGTTCTTTTTTGGTTAAGCCATCTGAAGTGAAAGTCCAAGTGCAGCTGGTACATGCACATATACCTTCATCTTAGTTTGGAGGGGGAAGTCTTCTGGTTTACAGACTCATGCTGTACTTCATCAACAATTGAACAGTTCTCCTGAAATTTCACACTAGGATAGCGTTCCCATAGTTATTTCAATTCACAGATTAAAATGTAAAGCTATTCTTTTATTTCCGTGGCTGTACTGATGGCATCATAATGTGATGTTACAAAGAAATCTTCCATTCTGAGTCCCAAGGTTAGTGCAAACTACTTCTGCTTGATTTTAATCCACTGCAGAAAAGCCTATGCAACATCACAGCAATACCAGTGTAGATCCAAGGGAATTTGGATCTGAATGCATTTCAGTTCATTATTTTTGGAGTATACTTAATGGAAGCTTCCTTTGGCACATAGGTATTTTGGACATCAGAATTATTTCTGCAAAACCTATTTTTTCCTATTAGAGATATTTGACTTGCATGTGTTTTTAAAAAAAAAAAAAAAAATCTAAGCCACTTGTACACTTCCGTACCAAATCATGGCAGCATTGTTTGTATGAACAATCTTGCTTGAAATACGTGTGTGTAAGGTCTCTTTGTTTCTGCTCCGCAGCCATTTTACCTACGTTGTGTAGGGGGGCAGGGAAAGGAGCGCAGAATGGAATAAGCTTTCTGGAGTTTGAATCCAGGTCACTTGGCCAGCTTCCAGGAGCTAGGCAATAATAGGCACACTGGCTGCTTTCCCTTTTTCATTCTTTCTTTTCCAATGATCTGAAACTTGAGGAGCAAAAACTAGCAAGTGGAATTACTCTGAATAAAATTAAAGCGTTTCTAGGAATGTACTCATTCTTTCCGTTCTAACCTTCCTCGAGCAGCTAGAATATAATTCTTTGTCTCTACTGCTGTTGACTTGCTTTAAATTTTTTGGGTACTGTTTTTCCTTTGGTAGTAGGAAACAGAAACCATTACAAATCTTGATGAATCCCGTAACATTAAAGCTTTTGTTTCAAGTATAGAGAGATGTTTCTACTATAACCGCAAGCCAGAAACCTTCTAGACTGGGCATTTCATTCTGTTAACCTAAAACATGATAGCAATGCTATGTGGACCACATATAAAGTGATCTAATCATCCATGTGCTATGTCTTACAGAAGATGCAGACTACAGTGCCTTTGGTACCGATACTATGACAAGGAAGAAAAATGTCTTATCAAATGTGTTACGTCCGGATAATCACAAGAAGAAACCACACATTGTCATTAGCATGCCGCAAGACTTCAGACCGGTGTCTTCTATTATAGACGTAGATATTCTTCCAGAAACCCATCGCAGGGTACGGCTTTACAAGTACGGAACTGACAAACCCCTGGGATTCTATATACGAGATGGCTCTAGTGTCAGAGTAACGCCCCATGGATTAGAGAAAGTTCCGGGGATTTTCATATCCAGGCTTGTCCCTGGAGGTCTGGCGCAAAGCACAGGCTTGCTGGCTGTCAATGATGAAGTACTGGAGGTGAATGGAATAGAAGTTTCAGGAAAAAGCCTTGATCAGGTTACAGACATGATGATTGCAAACAGCCGTAATTTGATCATTACAGTAAGACCAGCAAACCAGAGAAATAACGTTGTGAGGAACAGTCGGACTTCTGGCAGCTCTGGTCAGTCTACTGAATCTAGCCTTCCAAGTAGCACACCAAATATTTTAGCAAATTTCTTGCAAGGAGAAGAAGAGAGCGATGAAGAGGACATTGTTATTGAAGACAGTGGTGAGCCACAGCAGATTCCAAAAGCTGCACCTACCAACGAAAGCATAGAATCGTTGACGCAAATTGAACTCCTTCATGAGTCAACACAAAACGGCTTCCTTCCTTCCAGAGAGATGAACTTGAATCATTCAGCAGGCAGCATTAGCATGGAATATGAAGTACAAGATCCAGATCATAAATCATTAGAAGATGGAACTATAATAACGCTATGAAATTACATTGGTGTACTTTGTACTTAGCAAGGATGCCATACGTGTTTTGATTTGGTTTAATATGTAATATGTTTTATACCTCTCCATCTACTGAGCACTGCAGTTAGATTAAAAGGAGAAAAAAAGTAAATATACGAGACATTCAAAATGATGTAAGTTGACTAACTTCAGTTAATTCTGCACTTCCATGTAAATACTTCACAAAGATAAAGTTAGTTGATAACTGACTGAAATTGGATGAGGAAAATTTAAACTGAAAATGAAGGATAGCTAAGAGATGGCTGTGAGCTTTCTTTTAAAGGTACTTGATTTTTTTTATGTGAAATACTACTGGTTCTATAGAAGCAAACTTCCATTATTGTTTGAGGTCGATTATCTAATGTGCTGTGGTTTCATGTTCAACTGAAGTGCTGCTTACGTACGGTGGTGCTGCTTTAGCCACTTCATTCCTGTTCTGGTCTGCTGTTTTGCTGGTAGAGCTGTTTGTGTGGCTCTGCGTACGAGGAAACAGAAAAATAACCAGGAGGTGGGGTGGGAGGAGATTCTTGGTTGGTCAAACTCCCTGATAGTGGTAGGTGACAGGGGTCAGCACCCTGACAGCAGTCAGGGCTTGGAGGTGGGGGCTTCTAAAGTTGTGTCCCTTTGTAAGTGGATGTGCAACCACAGGCTCATTAGTCAGGCACCTTTACTGTTCTTAATTTGCCTTTTATGGCCACGTTAACTTACTTTTAATGACACTACAATTTTTGAACTCAAATGTGAAAGTCTTAATACTTCTGTATCTCAAAGACCTGTTCTCATTTTAGTTTGCAATATTTAAGGATATCATTGGATTTAGTTGCTAATCCCAGTAAGTTTTAAAGAAATCAGATGTAAACATAATGCTATGGAAATAACATACTATGTAATCTATGTTAAAAATCAGTCCTAGTAGAAGCTGTAAAGATTTCTACTAGCAAAAGTTTGTTGTAGTGTATCTAATCTATGTGAAAAGTCACTTTTTGCAAACCTAAATGATTCAGAGCAGCTTAAATTGACTTAAATTCCTGGATTAAAAAAAAAAAAAAAAAGCAGATTGAAGTCAGGACGAGGCTTTAATAGAACTTGAGCTGTGTGTTATTAAAACTGTTTGTTCTGATGAACTTGACCGTAGATACCGATCTTCCTGTGCACCACTGATTGGGTGTTTTGAATCTTACAAAGTTGCTGTATGTAAAGCAAAATACTGGTGACAAGTCCTGATACTGCAAATGTACAAGCAAGCATGCACATAATCAGCTGCAAATTTACTAGGACAATTGTAAGGAAAGGTTTCTATCATACTCTCTCCCCATTTGGCATCTCCTGTTTCACCACTTGGCACTGTTCCCTACCTGACCCTATGTCGGGAACATAAGTTGTCGCAGGAAAATGAGATAGGAACAAATAGGGTTGAGGAGAAGGATGCATGGAGCTTCTCAGTAGGGATCCAGCAGTCTAGGCCAACCTCTGAGCGAGGTAGGATGTGACCAGTTCTTGTACTGTGCTTACCAGAGCCAGTACTTCAGGTTTTTGGAAGCGTGTTCTGCCTTGTGGGGAGATGTAATGAGCAGGAAAGGAGACTAATCCTGTTCTTTTTCCTCAGTCTATCTTGGGGAAACATCTACCTCTGGTAACTCTACTGACATGAGAGTAATGTTAAGGCATCTGTAAAAGGCTTCATAGCACATCAGAGGGTAAAACTCCATTTGTTTAAGCTCTTTGTAATTATACAAACAAAATTGCTACAGGTATTAGTGATGTTTAATTTTAAATTAATAATCTCAAGTATTTTCAAGCCTTCAATAACATTGGAGTTCTAGTCTCATAGATGTCAAGGAAGGCTTTGTTAATGCCCCTTCTGATTTATGGAGAGTTGGCATAACAGACAATGGCACACATTGCAAATGCAGGTTAGGGTTGTTTTGTTGGATTGATTTATGGCTTCCTTAGTATGCATGTGGAGAGGCCCTGGAATGTTTTCGCACAAGACCAAGAATTTAAGCGTTTTACTTATATTGCTGATTATTAAAATGAAGTTACTACATCCACTTAGAGTGAAATGAGAAAAATAAATCGTTCTGCAATGTGTAAATTTTATATATGCATATTTTCTGTCAGTGCTGCTCTACACTTCCTTTATTGAAGGAAAATTGTTTACTTTAAGATATCTTTTTTCCTTTATCAAAAGACTTTCCTGTATGAAATCATCAGTCGACGGTGACTTTCATTTATTATGCTAGTTTGCACTTCTGTGCCTTTTGTTTACTTGAATGTATTGTGAATTATCGAAGGAATAAAGGCACGTGGATGAGAAGAGAATGAGGTCCACAGATACAGAAGATGAACTGGTAGTGCACTTAATACAGGTGTAATGTTTTCATTTGGTGGAAGTATATTCTGGGTCTACTGTGGTACTTTAGTATTTTGCAGCTTAGGTGCAAGGTGAGCTTACACAGGAGGGTTGAGTCTGAGACTGCTAATGTTACAAGGCAATTCATTGCTCAAATACAAACACCCAAAGTGAGTGTGCTACCAAACTCTTGTGTTACCTAATTTGTGCTTTTAACAGATGCATGAAGATTTTGGATATACATGCCAGTATTAAGGACTTGTAGAAATTTAACTAGGGTCCCACTATGAATTGCATGAGGATTAATCTCTTAGGACCTTTCCTGCAAACTGATTGATCTAAATACATGCGATAATATATTTTTTAACAAGTAATGTTCTGTTTTACAGAAATTCTATAACATATGTAGTAAAACTGAGCATTTGGGACTTGATTAAAAAATTAAAAATTAAACCTTAATTTTTTTTTAGTGTATTTACAGTTACAGTGACAGACTGCACAGCATATAATCGCTTAATGCTGCAGTGGCCATGAAACTTCTAAAGTTCTTCCATATCTTACTAATGCATATACTATGATGAAATACTTTCAAATTGTTACTTCAGGATGATCAATGGTTGATTATGAATGGCTAAATTTTATATATAAATGGTACTGGGGCTCAGTATAGGGTTTTGAAAATATGCTGATATCGTTAGCCTTTCATTCACTACCTCCTAAATTTTTAACATCTTTACAATTTTCTCCTTGGAAGAAAATGCTTAAAGGCTTGACTGTTTTTATACAGATTTTTATCTTTAGCTATATAAAAAAAAAATCCAGAAGTGATAGTGAGGTTGCTACGCATGACTGACAATATTAAGCTGCTATTAATGTTAATTTTTGTGTATTACGCATCATATATATGTAAATTGTATTTTCAATCCAGATTTTATAAATTAATTTATAAATATCCAAATTATTTCAAAAATGGAGTGGAAAACTAAAATTCCTTTGAGTAGTGTTGCATGTCGTGTACATGCATGGGGGAAGTTGTTCCTTTCTTGCGACTGGGAGGTTTAAGTGCACCTTAATAGGAAAGAATAAATTCTTCATAGAATTAAGATGCATTTACTTTGAAGTTCTGCTAAGGTACTGGATAAGTCAAGCCTAACTGTGAATCTTATGTTTTTCCACAGCTGAATTAAATTTAGGACAATGTTCTCACAAGCTGTCTTTAACGTGTATTTTTGTGAATATTATGTATTTTCTAATTAAATTTTCCTTGCAATGTGATTTTTACATGAATGAACTTGTTTAAAATGTCAAATATCAGTATTTTTCTTACAACTTCAATGTATAATGTACATTGGTATCTCACTGAATGAAGACTGATTTTATGAAATCAAGCTAGCTGTAGTAGTTGTATATTAGTCTTATATTTTTACAGACTGGAATAATAAACGGATATAGAAATGAAATATTTTTTTCTCAATTACTTTTAGACAGGTAAAAATGAGGAAGAATGCATCTTTTGCTTATTCTGAAGTGTGAATCTAGATGGGCTTCAGTTTTCTCTTGGGCAGCTAAATGGGTTCTGTTTTCATAGTAGTCGTAAATGTTTGCTTCCTCTGCTCCTTCCTCCCTTCCCCTGAAGCAAATCTGTACATGTGGAAAGCATGCAAGAGTTCAAGAAACTTGTCCTTCAGTTCTGTTGTCTGACCTGTGATGTGCTCATTCCTACAGTAGCTGCAAATAATCAATCTTGCATTTTATCACTTGCCTGAAGACTGCTTGTGGTAAAGTTTAGGACGTGAAACTGGGAGAATGTTCTTCATCCTCCTTCACCATTTGCTGCTGGCGATTTGGAGGCTTTCACTGTTAATGTAAGTACGTTATAACTGTTTTACAGTTTTTTAACTTGTAGTCAATCCACTTAGAAATATTTTCTCCGATATCTAATGCATTGGCAGCCCTTGTAAACATTTACCTAGCGACAAAACACTTGAGTTTCTTTAGCCCTTTTGTGTACAGCTTTTGTGCCTGCTGGTCTCAGGCCCAACCATATGACTTCTATCCTGTACCTTCCTTTATACGTGCATGACTGTATCGTCAGTTGTATGAAGAGTACTGGACATACTTGCCTATGAGGTAGCCATGGGAGGTGACAAAGTCTGCAAACAGTACTACTGTATCTTAATAGTGATATGCAGCTGAAAGAACCCAGTTACTTTATCGTGCATTTGATTTTGAATGCCTTTTGTCTGGATGAAACTTCCTTGTACAGAACCTGACAGCTCGCCCCTTTCTTAAAGGAATGCTGAAGTTAGCAGGATGTTCTTGAAACAGTGTCAGATTTAAAAATTCATCCTGTATGAAAATTCTGGTGTGGTAGCAATTATCTGCACTTTGGGATTTTCTTTCTGTGTAACAGAATTGAGTAGTAGGGGACTGGTCATCCTGAAAAATGATATAATTCAAAAGGCAATAAACCTGTGTGTAAATAGTTTTGTATGAGGAAATAAAATAGCATCAGGTAGATTGAAAAAGTGCAATGAAACACAATTTCCACATCTTAGTAGCTTTGAGTTACTTGATTCATAGTGATTTTTTTCTCCCTAGAGGTCAAAAATGTATGAAATTGTTTCATATAGTCTCAACATAAGGTGTGCTTTCACAGAATAAGTCTGGTGTTGACTTAAGCTCTCTGCAAATGTACTTCCTACAATGGTCTTTGGCTCACAACTGATGTTAAATGCAGGTACTACTTTTACAGAGGTAGCAAGTGCTCTTTCCAGCAAGGGTACAGATTCTATGGCTAGACCATTAATACCCATTAGTGCTTCTGTGCCATCCAGTAAGCTTCCATGTCTGAGAGAATTTGTCTTCAGTAAAATTCACCAAGAATCAATGGCATGAGGTTATTGCAGCAGCAAAGACTAAGGGATGTGTCTGCAGGAATGCATAGGAGGTATGTATCCATGAAGATATAAAGCTTGATAAGACCTTTTTAAGTTAGACAAGAGAAGGCTGGACTAATGTTAATATTGACCTGGACTGAATCTGTAGGGGAGGCACAGTACAGAAGCTAATTAGGGACACTTAAAACAAATGAGAACGGAATGTATACTTGTACAAATGAGCAATGCTATTTCTACAAATCGCTGCAATCCCTACAGGTTGTTTTCCTAAACTAATTGTAAAAGGAAGACTAACTTTTCCTGCTGCTGCCTCCTTGAGGAAGAACTGTAACTAAAATATCGTGCAATAAAATGTGAGAACAATATTTGAGGAAAAACTACTTTGCAAGATCACAAGTTTGCTTTCTGTGACAGCAGTCAGTCTATCTAGCCATTAGCTGCCCAAAAAAGTCTTCACTCAGTGCACGATCAGAGATGTGAATGCATTCTGCCCTAAATATGAGAAAACAAAACTGGAGACAGGTCTCCTCACACTCACCCATAAAATTCAACCAAGAAAAAGTGTTAGCATTTGTCACAAAGTGGGTCTTAAACTGGGACCTCATCTCTGCACTTGTACCCAGCCTGTATGTAAGCAAAAAGTAAGAGAAACAAGTTATAGCCACTATGTCAGTCAAACATTTACTCTATTTTGTGAGTTTATTGGTGCAAATATTTTACCTGCAAGTGGCATTAATCTTCTTACCTTATACAGAAGGTGAGGTTCTTATCTTAACTCTCAAGCCAAAGGAGAAATACTTCGTTCTAAACTCTCAAGATCGTTTCCTACCCAGTCTGTCCTTTAAATACCAACAGCATTTAACTTTTCTCAAGGTGTTAAGCTCTTAATGAGGTGTTAAAATTTCAGTTATTTTATGAAATTCAAAATTACTGTATGGTTGCAGATAGACTTGCTTGGATTTTCAAAAGGAATAAATTGATACACACACGGTATAAATACAGGAGAAAGATTGAGATTAGTGCTAAATAATACCCCCTTTGAAGTTTTCTTGTTACTTTGCGATTAGCTGTGGCTAAAACTCAAGTTTTAGACTTGACAGAATTATTTCTGATGAACATGGTTGTTGTATGTGGTCATGCTGAAGAGGAATCATAAGCTTTGAGGTAGCTTCGTAAACAGCTTCCAATACTAACATGCAGAAAAATATGCGTTGGGTGGTAACAGTATTGTTCTTGGATGCTGTAGAAGTATGCAAGAAATGTTACAGCTGATTCTTGGAGAGGTGAAATCATAGCTAAGACTTAAGAATTCAGACTCCTTGTGCAGCTGTGATAGATCAGTTGTGTACTTTCCTTGTCAAATAGGAGGTAAATGCCTCTCCAAGGACTTAGTGTAGTATGCTTGATTTTAAAAGTGCTTTGGAAACATGAAGCATGAAGCGACTTGAGGAAGTACTTGGCTATTTTACCAGCATTTCTCATTACAGCCATTTAGAAGTGTTGCTAATAAGATATAATTTCCTGTTCTTCCAATTAACATTTCTTTCCACTTGAACTACTACTTTATTACCTGAAAGTATAAGGAAATACCTTGCATTTCATCAGTGTGAGAGATTTATGCTGGGCTCTGTGTTACGTTTAAGAAAGTATTTAAGAGCATATTTATTGCCACCTACGTTTCCTTTCCAGAGGAGAACACGGTTTTTCCTCTGTAGTGCAATGAGTTTTTTCAGAATGCTTTCTTTGAGCACCTGGTGTAATACCCAGTTACTGATAAGACTATTTTCCTTTTTTTATAGTCACAGATGCGTTGGCAGTGCTCAGAAACATGGAATAGAGTTGGAGGGACAGATGAGAATAGATGATATGACAGGAACTAGCGAAGGTAGGGACGTCATCCAGTCCGGGGGTTCGTACTTGAATAAAAAACATCTTATTGGTGTGGCTAAAACAGATTAATCTGTCTCAATCTGGCATGCCTAAAGAAATTCTTAAAATAAGCAGCCTAGTTTTTCACAGCTGCAAGACAAAATGGAGAGAAGATGAAACAGCAGAAAGCAAATAAGAGATGCTGATAAAGAATACAGATGCCCCAACATACTGCAGAGAGGAATACTTAACTTTGCAATAGCTAAATTTTTTCTATTATTAGACTGACAGCTTAATATAAGAGATACTATCTTTACTTGCAAGCCTTGCCTCTTGCTTTAGACTCATGGCTGTAACAGTGTTACCTCTATGGACAAGAAGGGTATTCCTGTTGTGAGACACTGGATTTTTCAGTGGCTTCCATTTTTTTTCCATTTTTTCTTTTGTTTCTTTGCTATTATTCTGGATATTGTAGACCCAGTTTAAAAAAAAAAATGTGGAGTTCCTATCTTTCTGTTGGAAAATGGAAAGGATTTGGAAGCTTTATGCTGAGGAGAAAGCACTGAATATATAAACAGATTAGTGTAACTTTCTGAATGCTACATGAGGTTACATAAAAGGTTGGAACTTCAGTTCAGAAATTTTAAATCGTAGTAGCTTAAATCTAACAACATCCTTCATACTCTTTTTTTTCTGTAAAACAAGAAGAGTAGGTATCTTTTTGCAACTTAAAAGTAAATGGGATAAAATTAAATGCAAAAGCTACTTGCAAAAGACAATCTGGGCATTTTATTAAATATTGAAATGCTATTTACTGTCTTTCAAAAATATTTCAGGTGGTTACTAGTTGGATCTTTATAATGTAGAAAAAATAAGATTCTTTGAGTTGTCATGCAAAGTTGGTATCTTGAAAAAAAATATCAGTAATTCAACATGTGTCTTTCCCTGTATTTTGACTGTATTTATACTGATAAATTACTTGTTAGGATAGTGAATATAAAATATTTATCCCAATCTTATAGATAAGACAAAGGTCATGAAGCCATTTGGTCAAAGAGCAGAAATGCATTGTCTATCTTGTTCTTTTTAGCACTGTTTTCTTGAGAGGTTTCTTCTACAGTAAATAGTGACACTGCTAAAGCTCATGTGAACGATATAGTTTATACAGAATAATCAGGAGGGATCTAATTTAGTGGTATGCTTTTCCAAGCATCTAAAATAAATATTGACTTGCTGTGTTTAAACTTAAATCCAGAACTGCTAAGTGCAGTAAGGGAAGCAACTGATGTAAAAACAGTAACAGTATAGCAGAACATTACCTGTAAACGCTTCCTACTATAAATGCGTGTTCAGTATTATTACATAACTGCAGCAGTGGGCTTTTTCTAATATGGGAATATTTCTAGTCTAGCAGATCTTGTTAAGTCTTTTCTTGACACTCCCCTGACTCTGTGGTTCTAAACGTACCTCTTCACATGTTTTCTCCTATTTGAGATAACTTAGTTTTGTAACAGTTAATCTGTGATGTACAACAGAAGTCAGAACTATTTCATTCTGCTCTTAAAGCTTCCCAAGTATGCTTTCCAGATCTCACTGGAGTTTAATCTAGTGCACCTTTCAAACATACACAGTACAGACCCCTGGGGACTACAGCATAAATGGTAAAGGAGTGGCTGAGCAGAGAACAGGACTGTGTTGTTAAGGAGTGAAAATACATAGCAAGAAGTCTGCCCAGACCTGGGGAGTTCGCAACTGAAACAAAGGAAACAAAGGGTGTTTGGAGACTTACGCCCAGAGATGCTATGTGTTTTCTCTCTATGCAGTGTTGGTGAGTGGAAGATCAGGTTTTGCAAATACCTTACAATTTTTCAGATAAGCGCTTTTTAGTCGCAACTGAAGCATAAAAGGGTCTGTCTGGTGCTATTGTCAGGAATGACATAGGGTAGATTCAGATCAACAGGGCTGTTCCTACTCAAAAAAAAAAAAAAGAGGATCTTGGGGAGAAACCCTGAAATCTGTTTGCTCTTTTTTTCTGTTTCTTCATGTACCTCTTCAAGCCTGATTTCTTTGATCTTCACAGCAAACCACAGGCTATAAATATGGCATTTCTTTATGAATGCTGAAGTGAATTTAAATTTCTTCCATTATTGAGCAATAATATGGTGTTGCCCAAATCCAAGAAAAGCTTTGGATGACAGTGCAGGCCTGTTGTTGCCTTTGGCTCTGCAAGCACTAAAAAGTAGTTTTATATGGTATTCTTACAGTATTTAGTATTTATATAGTATTTTTAATAGTAATTCACAATGAGAATAATGCTCTGGTGTCTGGTTAGTGCTCTAGTTTCTTCGGGGAAATGGATGACATTTTATCTAGCTTTGCTCAGGTTTGCTCTCCACAGTGTCTAACAGATTTTCCTCTTCCTGGGCTGTGGCTGTCTGCAGATGGAACTCCAATTAGATGTCTCAACCAGTCAGTGTGAAATTCTGCATGTTGCTTTGTTGCTGCTGCCACAGAGTCCCCTTGACCCTAGTATAAATGCCCCATACGGGCTGCGTGGCCCAAGCACCTTTCAAGGGCAGGCCGTTTCTGACCCCTTCCAGCTGAGAGCAAGCAGACTCTCCCTGCTCCAGGCACCACTCCTTGAGGCACATTAGTCAGCAGGTAGGGCAGGAAGAACAGCTAATATACCACGAACAGATGGCCCTTTCTGTCTCTGTTCGAACTGCCGTCTTGATCATCTGTCTTTGTCTAAAATGCTGCTTTGGTTTAAGATTGGACTGTAAAGGAGCCTAACGCAGAAAAATCCGGAAGGTTGCAGAAGCTTCCACAGCGTGCCTCCTGTAGCTCTGTCTGTGTGGAGGATGCCAGGAGGTTTCGGCAGCTTGGGTATGGGGTCAGGGTCGGGGCTCTGCCTCACAGAAACTGGGCTGCTGGCTGTTTGAATTCTCAGTTGCACACAGGGAAGTGCATGGCACAGAGCGATTATGAGCATTTAAAAGCTACGCTGCTAGCTGCAGCCTTTAATATCCAAGTGAGTCAAAACGTGGCACTGAGTCTGGCACCTTATCTCTGACTATCTAATCTCCCCTCTAGCCTGCAGTGCAGGCTTGTTGAAGCAAATCACTAGAAAAAACTTGATTTTTTTAAGCGTGGCAGGGGGAAGCTGTGTGGCTCCGTATGGCTGTGTCTGACGAAGCACTGCTCCGTGACTGAAGTGGTACGGCTGTAACCAACCCCTTTAAACAACCCTGAGGCCCCCTCTCCTCAGAGAGCCCCCGGGGGAGCGGTGGGCAGCTATTCAACCCCCCCGTCTCGCGCCCGCTCGGCGCGCCCCCGCTGCGCGCTCCCGTCCGCCGCCGCTGGGTGGCGCGCGCGGCCCGCTGAGGGGAGGCGAGGCGGCGGGCAGGCCCCGCCGGGGGCCGTGAGGCGGAGCGGCGGCCGGGGGCGGAGCGGGGGCCGCCGGTAGCTCGGCCGGGACCCGGCGAGGCGATGCTGCGGCCGGGGGCACCGCCGGAGCCCCAGGCGGGGGTTGAGGAGAGCGAGGTAGGAAGGGGGAGGAGGGGGCTGGGGGTGGTGGTGGTGGTCGGGGGGCTCCCGGTGCCGGGCTGAGGTGAGCGGGGCGGCTCGGCGCGGGGCTCCCCGCGGGCACGGCTCGGCGACCTCCACTCGTCCGGCCCCAGCTGCCCTCTGAGGGAGCTCCTGCGGCGCCTCCAGGCTGCGGGGATCGGCACCGACCTCCCCTCGGAGGGGCTGCCGGCTCCCTGCTGCTGCTGCTCCGGCGCCTTCCTCCGTTTGGTTGGGGGCTTTGGAGGGTTTTGGTGTGTGTTTTTTTTTTTTTTTTTTTTTTTGAGACAGGGAGTGTTTGCTGAAGGAGGGCCTAGTCGTCAGGGGTCTCCTGCGTCAGGGATGCGATGCTGGGGCAAGTTGAGCAGCAGCTGGGCTCCTGAAGAGCAGAATACGTGATTTCATGCTTTTTGTTTGTTTGTTTTTGAATGCAGATGGATGTGGCTGCTACTCTGTCATTTGTTTTTGTGGAAACCGAGTCCTCTGGTGACTAAGGTCGGGATCAGAGCGCTGCTGTGATGGAGTGGAAGGATGCTTAGCTTGAGGAGCTTAGTTGCGTGTGGTCACCTCTCGGACACAGTCTAGCTGCGTAGCTCCGTCGGGATGGTGACAGTGGTGATCACTCACAGCACTCTCACCGTGCTGGTAAGGGCAGGGAGCATTTCAGATCCCTGAACGCAAAGAGAAAGGTTCTGAATTGCACTGGTAGGTCATGTTCCCCTAGAAAAGAGAGGAAATCCATGAAAACAGAAAATTGAGAGCATTTTCAAGTATCTCCCTTTCTGACCTGCAGGTAGCTCCTATCTCACGTGAGTCTGGAGATGATGTGAGGTGACTAACATTCTCTTCGGGCACATTAGTTTACAATTCTCTCTTGTAAGGAGAAAAAACACTAAAATTACTGTCTTCAAAGCAACTTTTTTTCTCCCTTCACTTTGGCAGTAAAGTGTTGGTGTGTTTTATATTTGTCTCCAGGAAAAAAAATAATGGGAAAATTTTTCCTCAGTTTCACTATGCTATTTTCCATATTTCTCTGCCTTTACATCATCACTCCATCAGTTTCATCTTTCCAAATGTGGCTATATGCACTTTGCAATAAAGCAGACCAGTTACATACAAATTTTGGAATCACTGTTCTGTTTTTTATGTTCAGTATTTTCAGGGAGGTGATATAATGCTTAGTCTATGACATCCACATAATTTTCATGTGGTTAAACCACTGACAGCTTTTGTCTTACGTCTGGATTCAGATCCACTTCACTAGTCGTCCAGGCATCTATAGTAGGCTGGAAACAAGTACTGCTAATGTTATTAACAATTACAAAAGCAAATTTCCCAGCTTGGTTAAGATGACATTGCAGAGTGAACTGCTTAGTAGGGAAGAAGTTTCACTGAAGTATTAGTTCATGTCAGCTGTTTGGATTCTGTTGTTTTTTTTTTTTCAAGTACCACTCAAGCTGGTGTTAAATAAAGAAGACCTGCCAATTAATAAAAACAAGCTTCATGTATAGAGTTGTATGGCAGATAGTGTGTTTTTATAACTGAGTGCCAAGCCTGTTAGTTCGTTCAGGGAATACAGAAACTACTTGTGCTCTTTGCTACTTGCAAGTCATTCTATTTCCTTCAGGCATCTTCTGCTGTTATTAAGCACTCGTTTTAATGCCGATCTTTCTTGATCCTTGCACATATTGGTAGTTTGTTCAGAGCAGTGATATAATTAAGGTATTTTCCTACGCAGGGATTAATCATAGCTTTCACAGCACGTTCTTAAGTGTCTCTTCCTGTGGGCCTTGTATTGCTAGCTCAGCTTTGTTGTGTATCACAAACAGTATTGCTGAAATCACAATGAAGGCTGTCGGTTCCTTTTCACAGAAAGAGTTGCTGTAGTTTAGCTTTTTATTATTATTATTTTGTAATTAGCAATTACCTCTAGCATATAATTCCTAATTTTCATTATGATTTTTTAATTTTGTGTAACAATTGTAGCAAATAAAACTATGATAATGATGGAATTCAAAATAAGGTATTTGTGGAGTCCAGTGGAAGATTTTGCTAAATGAAGGCTTTCAAGGCTCTGCTGCATAGCATATTATCCTGTCTGATATGAAGATATCCTGCAAATTGTTATGAAAGACTTCTAGTTTTATTCCTGAAATGCACTTGCCATTCTGCTCTTCTTGTTTTCCTCTTATGCATTGATTGTTTTTTCAGTATTCTGAAGCTGGCATAGGAGGACATCATACTGAAGAACCTGATAATTTTCAGCAATATTGAAATGTACCTTCCTGGTTGAGTTTGTTGCTATAAAGAGCAGTGTGATTCTCTGGTTTGGCTATTTTTAGTTTTCTGTGCCTACCTTTTCATCTTAATGACATGCTAGGAGAGCACTTCATGTTCTGACAAAGGCAGCTTAACGTTTTGACTGAAAGTGGAAGGCTTTTTTGGAAAACTTTGTAGAAGAGATTTAACGTTGATTTTTTTTAAATGTTTTATAATGAATAAGTTACAATGTTATATTCATGTATCACAGGAATGACGGATTGATGGTATACAATACCTGACCCAAATGTTTGTATAAAGGAACAATCTTGAAATAAAAAAATAAATACATGTATGCAGGGGCAAAGCAAATAAATAGTTTCAAGGTTGCATGAGAGCATAATACTCAGGTTGAGGCGAAGTGAAAGTAGCGGTGGGGGGAGTTACATAAGTTTATCTTATCTAGGGCTTGGAATAGAGAGGGAGGAGATTGCTGTTGAGGAACAAAGGCATGTAAAGGGAAGTGGTGAGGAACAGATTTTACTATGGGTACAGTATATAATACGTAAAAGAAAGTCTGAAAAAAAACCTAACCTCAGAGCTAGACTGCATGTTTTTCCCCTCTAAGTTACAAACAGAAGTCATGGTTTTAATTATTTTGTGTTTTCTTTCCATGAATAAACAGGAGAATCAACAGTGGATAGAAGGGAACGTTAAAATGCCATCTGGAAGTGGTGCTGTTGTGCCTTTGGCTAAGGTTTTGGGATACGTTAACACTGCTATTGAAAGATCAAACGTCACTGCTCCCCTCACTACCTGTTTTCTTTGTCAGTACTAGCCTTAGTGTGACTGTGTAATGAATTGAGTTGACAAACTGATCTGAGCTAACGTGATTTGGCAAAGAAATTAATGGTTAATTTTCAACCCAGAATAGTTTCTGATTCATTCTGCTGAGAATGTTTCTCCTCTTGCATGGAAAGTGTTGACTTTAGGGGCATAAGTGAGTGATGGAAAACGATAGACTATTTTTATCTTCAATGTCAGCTTATACAATTTTAAAGTGATTGTGAAATTACTGTCTTAACCAAGGAGGATTTGTCACCCCATGTTTTCATCATAACTTTGAAATGTATTTAATGGGCTTTATTTCAGATCTTAGTGATAAATATACAATAACTCCTAGAATCACCTGCAAGGAGCTCATATGGTCTGCTCAGTAAGTACCTAATTAAAGACAATTGTAAAAGTGTTGCTTACGCTGTGATTTGCAGCAGGTCCCTCTTAACCATGTCAGAAGGTGTTGTAAACGTTCTGAGCCCCTAAGAATGTTGTTTTCCTCTCTTGCAATTGATAAGAAACTGCTAATTATTTGTGGCCAAGTTTTTTTTAGACGTATAATTTTGGCTTTTTTTTTCCTGCCTACTGTGCTTTTGTAGTAGCATGCCTTGAAGAAATAGTGTTAAGGTTTGTTTGCATCTATTTGCTATTGTTTTGTATTATTGTTGTCTTCTGTTATGTTTCAGGCTGTGTAACACTTCTTAGAGTAAAGACTAAGGACTGTGAATCTGTTTGGAATTAGCTTAATCTTATTCTTGGTGGTGTCAATAAACTTTGCTTCTGCCCTTAAACACATGCTATTCCACTGTTTGAATCTTTATGAACATTACAAACGCAAGGTGCTCATGGTGGGTATTTAGCAGTAACATATTTAGCTAGTAACGTCAGCAAGCTACCTACCTGACCTGAAGCGGGTCTGCACGTTTAGTCAGAGCAGGACAGTAGCCTGTACAGCTAATGCAACTTCATTACGTGGATGTTTCTTTAATGCATCCCTATTAAATTAGTGGAATTTCCTCTTGCTTTGTAGTTATGCAATTCATGATAGCTACCATTGGACAGCCTTTTCAAAGCTGTAAGTCTGGTATCAGCTCTGGACTATCTCTTTAAGCTAATTGTGCTAGCCCTGAACATGTGGCTGTGTGAGTGGCTTCAGGCCTGTGAAGCTGACTGCACAGACTTGCCAAGAAATGTCTGAGTTTGATAGAATTGTTCTGTAGGCCATCTGATACACGCACCACCCACTGCGATTGCTCTGCTGTAAAATACACTTAACAAAAAAGCTACCAATTTGTTTCTCTGCCTTATGAAGACTTCAAGAAATCAGACTTTCAGACTCAGAGCTTCCAATTTTCTTCCACAAACTGTGTCTTTCAGCAACATAAAGTCACTGAGAACTCTCTCTTACTTGAAAAGAATGCATTTTTCTGTTGTTTAGCAGTGATCTTTTCAGAGCTAGCCTGTGTGTAGTGGGGTGAAAGAGCGCTCTTTCTTTTTTGAGGGGAAATTAGATGTGGAAATTCTGGTCCTTTATTTAAGCATGCAAAGGAGCAGCAGAAGGAAAACAGCTTCTCCACACAGAAATCTTTACTTCAGACAGACATGGAACAGATTGTTGGGAGATGTAAACTGATGTTAGCACTACTGAAATCTATGCATTGATTTACAGCATCCATGGATCTCTTCTGATAAACCTGTGGAGTGTAATGTGTCTTGAGGTTTCTTCTGTCCAGATGTGTACACAAAACGAGGCTGGGAAACTTTTGTGGATAGGTTTTAAATCTTGTGTAACTGACATTACATTGTGAATGTAACTTGATAGCTTATACCACCATGGTGACTTCACATAGAGTTCATGTGAGACACAGGCAGCTCAGGAAATAACCTCAGCAGGCCACCAGGTGTGGTCACTAAGAGGACACAAAACAGCTTCTAACAGTTTCTCTGAGATGATACGTGCAAGCCTAACTCAGTGCTGGTCTAAGATATTTGCACAGCTTTTGGGCCAAGTTGGGTCATGTTCAAGCTACTCGGACCATGGCCAGAGCTCCTATCTGTGTTCTGCTCAATAGGTATACACGCCTACAGCGTGTCCTTTATATACACATCTGTGTTTGCCCTCATGAAAACAGGCACTGTTTTTTTCCGTGTGCTTAAGGCTTTTCTGTCACCTTTCTCTTCCTCTTTGTGACATCATAATTTGTCCTTTTAGTTTTTGAATCACTGTCCTGAATGTGACTCCAGTGTTCATAGATATGACTGCCCCTGCATTTCAACCAAGCTATCTTCTCTTCTGCTAACCAAGAAAGCTACCCTAGAGCTGTACATCCCAGCCTCTAGCCTATCCCACTGTCACTGTATTCTCAAGTTGGTAATGAGGAAATATCTTTTTGTAGAGAAAACTGAGAATGACGGCAGAAATATTTGATATATATTGAAGATGATGAGTGTTTTACATTTTCACATCTTTCACATGAATTACTTCAAAATTTGCAGCACACTTCAATTCTGTTTCAATTCTGCAAGTTCTCTATGCATCTGCATGTTTATCTTCTGTTCTGCTGAAATACGAACTGGCATTCCACAGATAAGCAGGAATTTATTACATTAAATTGGCTATTGCTAAACCCATTTGAGCACAGTTTATGTATCAGGAATCTCATTTGTTTACTGAGGCTGTGACCATTGCATGGCTCTCCCCTCCTGGAGGTACAAGGATCTTAGGAGTTGAGCCTTGCCCCAGCGTGCATGATTTGCAGACTCTTTTGCCTTCCTTATCACCATCTTAGTGTCAGTGCAGAAGCTACCTCCTGGGATACCTTCATATCTAAAACTGTTCCCTCAAACCTTTTCTGCTGCAAAAGTTGGCTGCAAATAGGTCTCCAGACATGTAAGAACACCCCCTTCATGCTGGAAAGATGACTTAGGCTCTCTAGAGAATGATTTCTCCATTTATGTGGAATGGGTTTTATGAGGTAAATGAGAAGTTGGATGCCAGTGACCACCGTCAGTCTACGCAAAGCACAGCCTTTTGGGTGATCTTATGTATACATCAGTCTTACCATTTGCTTCCATCTGAATCAAGTTCAAGTTGCTGTAACACTAAAATACATTTGGAGTCAGGTGTTTTCCATTCTACCCACTGCTGACAAAGTGCATTTGTCGTATTCTTTTTCCTACGCCCTTCTCCTATCTGATGCCTTTACACAATAGCAACTCCCTTTCTTGTATTGTTTCATGCAAGGGAGATCTCATCTATTTTAGAAGGTCCTTGGGCATTTCTAGGAGCGGCAATAAAAAATCTTGGGAGTTCACTTGACTGTTAGATTGATAACTGCAATCTCAATCTGAGAGGCTACTGATGTTTCCTAATTTTATTACCAGATGAAGGGGTAATAAAATTTATTTAGGAACTAGATTATCATTTCTCTTCTGGGTTGTAATGAATTAAGAGGTCTGCTGAGGCAACTCTTGCCACTCTACTTTTACAATGACCACTTAAGCAAACCAGCTCCAACAAATGGGATAATTTCCCTGTGTTCTTTTTGTTTTGAATCAAGTATTCTTCAGGTTATTTTCATTTTGTAGAATATGAGATGTTATTAGAACAAGAGCATAGATTCAGTATTTAAAAATGATTTAAATTACAGTGGAAGTCCAGGATTTGAAGTGGTTTTCATTTTCCAGATTTCCATTTCATTTTGCATGAACTCTGAAAGTTTCACTTGTTTTTTGAAGTATGCTCAGAATAGAAGGCATGTTCCCCTTTTGGCTAAGAGAAAGAAAGTCTGTTGGCTTTTGTCCTCGACAGCTGTGGGTATGCTTGGGCCCTTGGCTTTAGGCAGAACCTGCACAGCTCGGTTCGGTTCCATGTCTTCTCCCTGCCACAGGCTGGCCTCAGCGTTTTGTTTGACGGTATCTGGTCATGGGCTGCGGTCTTGGGGTCGAACCGTAACTTTACGTTGATTTTATAAATCACTTTTGGAAAATTACGCCCAATGCGAGCTGTAGAATAAACCTTTCCACCTCCCAACGGGCAGGGGACGCCCGTGGCGGAGCCCCGCTGCAACCCCCCGGGGCAGCCCGCCGGCGGCCGGCCCCTGGCAGGGCCCCCCCTGCTGACGCGAGCGGGGCCGTCTGTGTTCTTCTCCCCGCAGGTGGCAGCGCTGGAGGAGGCCGTGGAGGAGCTGCTGGGCCAGCTGGAGGCCTTCTGCGGGCTGACGGAGGCGGTAGGTGTCGTGTCGCGGCGTCTCGCTCCCCGGAGGCCATGTCGGCGCCGGCCCCGCGGGGCCGCCATCTTGACAACGCCGCCGCCATCTTGTCGCCCACCAGGTGGCGCTGCGGCAAGCGCGGCCTCCAGGCCACGCCCTTCTCGCATCAGACCACGCCCACCATCCTGCCAGGCCACGCCCATCGGCTAAGCCCCGCCCCTCCCCTAAGCCTCGCCCCTCCCTGCCGCATTGGCGCTGGGGCTGGGGCTGATGGACGAGGCGACGTTTGCAGCACACCAATTCTCTTAGTTAGCTATTGGCAGTGCCTAATTGCTTGTGATAAACTCTTTAGAGCAAGGGGTGTGCGTTGCTATTTAGCTTCAGTCAGGCTTTCTGCATAAGGTGATGCTGTCTGAAGGCAGCTCGGGTTTTGATGTTGACGTGCAAAGAATGGATGTTGTTTTTGCAGTCAACTTTTCTTTCTCTTCCATAAGCTAAAAAATATAAAATTAGGTGGAAGAACTGGCGCTGCATTTTAATCCTTCCTGAGTGCTTCATAGGATGCTGGTTTAGCTAGCTTGGACCAAGTTTACCTAAAGGGGCTCTCTCCTAAATTCACTGAAATGCAAGCCATATGCAGGTGTGTTATCACTCACCACAATGTTTTTCTTCTCTGTCTTCAAGCATCTTATATAATGTATATGTATGTCATCATCAACTGCAACAATTGCTAATTGCAATAAAGTATTGAATGCACCTCAAATAGCAAGAAGTGACCAGCCAACATCTCTATTGGGTGTATGGCATTTTTTTCTTAGGGAAAGGAGGCATCATTGCTTCCAGAAGGAAGTGACATAGTGTGGAAAGAAACAAAAGGTTAGCTCATCAGTCTCACATGATTAGTAGTGGACTTAAAAGGAGAAATTGCTGCCTTGAAAGAATGGTTCAGTATTAGTGGCTGTTTAAAGCACTTCTTTTTCCATTCAGCTTTTACAAAAATAGCTGTAAAGGAGCATGTGAACCTCAGAGCATGCAGTCTATTTTTTGATACATCTTGGCTTATATTTGTCAGCTTTAGATTCTCTAGTGTGGCACATTTAGTCTCTGCAGAATGTAGAATACAAGAAATTGGCCCCAAATCTTTTGACTTCATTTCTGCAAGGTGATGACTACTTCAGTGATGTAACATTAGCTGTTCAAAGCAAGAGGTTTGAATCAATAGCTCTTCACTGATGACTGTATTCTGTCTGATTTACTATTAAGTTCATTCACTCATTTTTTCCATGTGGGAGCTTAGGCTAAGACTTACATATACCTTATGCTTTTTCTCATCAATCAGGCATGCACCTTACATTGTTGGCTCCAATATACGGGAGAAGGTTAGCTTGTTGACATGGATCCAGCGAGCTTTTAAACCTCGTATGAGACTTCTTCTCTTGCCAACCTTTTCTACATAAAACACTAACCTAGTTTCAGTACACTATCTTTGCTTTGCCCATTAAAACATTTTTTCCACGACCTACAGGCTGTGAATAATTATCTAGTATGCAGATTATTGACCTTATCTGGGAACATCAAAGCACCAGAGCTAGCGTGCTGATTTTGTTCCTTTCAATCCAGTACCTCTAATGTCAGGTTCCTTTCAGCAGCACATCAAGTGGTATCTGGGAATCTGATAAATATAATGTAATGTTTGAATTGATTCCAACTGCTGTGCGTAGCAATAATTTGGTCTTTTGTCTATGCCAACAAAAGACAAAGGGAATCTTGCATATTTCACTTGGGCATTCAGTAAAGTATTCACGTTAAGGGATTTGGCTTTTCTCCCTTGAGTGTGCTGCTGCTTTTCATTTAAAAGTACTCTTGATGCATAGGTCTGAATATTAGAATGGGGAAAAATGGGATCTTCAGTGCTAGGAGGACAACGTGCTAGTTCCAGAGTCACACTGTTATACCTGGCTAGGCACAGCACTTAAAATGGACACCTGTACAGTAGTTAAGTTACAGTGACACTGTAAATGCAGTCCACTATACCTCGCACTTGTCATGGAAGGAGCATCTTGCAATGAAAAGATTGTGCCAGAAGCATGTTAGTGCCAGGTATTTAACATTTTGTCTTCCTTAGGGCATGGACTTCAACAAAGTTTAATCAACGTCTTTTAAGTGGCTTCACAGCTCCTTAAGTGTAATTATCAACTTGTGATTTTAACCGAGCTACAGTTTGAACCAGTGACACAAAGGCAAAAAACTTCATTGTAATAACCAGACTCTTACACATGCTGTTCTAGTCATTTTTGTATCTTTTTGTGTATCTTAAAGCATGATTGTGTATCTTACAGCGTGATTGAAAATGATATCTATTCAGAGATGCACACCTGATTGAGGTACAAATTCACTACTTCCATTTCTTTGGCTTCAGATCCTTGAAGAGGATGTAGGGGATGTATATAAATTCTCTATATTTGATACTCTGCTTTTTTTTTTAAATACGTATGTTGATTCTCCAGTGTACCCACCAGTTTACAAAACCACAGGTTAGTGGTTCTCAAACCATTGAACCTTCTTGCAGAACTCACCCCAGGGAAATGATACATATGTAAATTTTGCTTTGTTGTGGTTCCACAGGCCAGCTGCTAACTGCTTATCTTTGTCTCATGGACTTACAGTTTGGAAACCTCCTCCCTGAGACCCTAGGTGTGAATCCTGGTTTCGTCACTGGGGAAAAGAGGGGAAGAGGTTATGTTTGGTTTGCTGTGGCTAGGGTTTGCTGACTTCTTAGGAACATGCCAACCTCAGGTTTCCCTTTTCTCACCACTGAGCAGTTCAGTTTACCACTGCTACTTTTGCTGGTGGTTCTTTGATGTTACTTTGTGTTAACATATAAAGAAAATAGAGAGCCTTTCAAAGAAACCCCTGTGACAACAAGAATTTGCACACTATATTTTACTTGTGGCTCCAGCTACTTTTTTTTTTTTTGGACAAAATACCAAGGATGCGTGCTTGTTTAACTGATACAGCTTGAACTGCAGTGTATGTAGGAATTGGGTCTCACTGCCCTAAATGCAATGTGCTGTTCCTGGTATGTGTCCTAATTCATCGTTCATACTCTGGTTGTGCTGTCTGCTAAGTGACTTTTGCGCTGTTGGTTTGCTGCCTCCTTGGGCTTTGTCTTGCTGACTTGAACTATTAGAAGACAAAGTTCGGTCAAACCTCCCTTCCCTTCACTCACTCCTCAAATTAGCATAGTAAAACCTAGTAAGAGGAGAAGAGTTTGGTTTTGTTCTTGTTTTCCCCCAAGGACTGCTGTGTTCTGGTGCTTGTGCTGAGCACTCAGTTAAGTCTTCAGTAAATGAAGTAAAATAATTGCACAAGGGGAAACAGATCTTGTTTTATAACGTGGGGTTTCAGACCAGTCCTGCTTTCCCTGGCTTGTGAGAGGTTGCTGTACCAAGAGAATCATTTCCCTTTGTCGTGTGCTGGCTCCTCTTGAACTCCTCTGTCGCTGTGGTTCTGCAGACTGCTGCAAAATGACTCTTCTTGAATCATATTTGCATGTCATTCCTTCCATCACAGGCTGCTTGCTGGGAAACAACTCTCCTCTATCTTGTATTGGTTGTTTGCTTTTACCCTCAAATAAATATGGTTTAGATTTGTTCCATGTCTGCTATGACCTTGTTATGTTGATAGTTTTTGTACTGGGTCTGTACAACATCTCTCTTTTTCTGGCTGTATCCCAAACTGTGATTATATTTACAGAAGCTATCTAGCATTTAGCTGTAAGAGTGGCTTTGCTGTAGTTCTGTCCAAGAGGAACATTAGTGAACAAGTTTGTTGGTTTGTTACCTTATCTTTGGGAATTACAGGCTCAATTTTTAATCTGATGTAATTTACCTGAGTGTGAACCTCACCTCAGATCACCAGTTTGTTTTTCACTTCTGCTTTATTATAAAGATTTGGGGTTGGCGTGCCCCCACCTACTACTGACCTCCCCCCCCTCCCCCCCCCCCCCCCCCCCCCCCCCAAAATTCAATAGGACAACTCTGGAATTTATCTGCTTTAGCTCCTTCATTTTCTGTTCTTTTTGTATTTTTATTATAAGTTTGACTCCATTTACAGGGATCTGGCCCGACTGTCTGTGCTTGTTTTCTGTTGGATATAAAGTACATACTGTAAAGATAACAGCATGCGGCTGTGTGTACAGTTGTTTCACTGCCGGGTGGATGTAGTGCTACGACCAGTAATACAGGAGACACTGTTGGTTTGTTTACAGTAGAAAGCTATTACTATTTTGATATGTCTGTTTGATCTCATATCACAAAATGTTTAAAGCACTATTAAGCACTTGATCTGCATTTACTCATGCTGGTAATAAAAATACTATAAAATCTTACTAGGAGTCATTTTATACGTATGTAGCTTCATCCATTCTAAGCTTTTAAAAACACTACTTCTTTTAAAAAGAAAAAAAAAGTGAGTCGTATCATCAATAAAACTTCTAAGTACTTATTAAAGTTTATAAAGCATAGCCCAGCTCTTGGCGTATCTTTTTTTTTTTTTTTTTTTGATTCTGTTAGCTGTAGCCCTCTGACTGGAGGTGTATCTTACGGCCACCTAACAAAACACTTGCAGTTGTTTATGTAGGGAATCAGGTAATTCTTGCTAACACAAAAATTGACAGAATTTCAGATAAAATTCAGGCTGTCATATCGAGATCAAAACCAACCTTAGTTGTATTAGCAAACAAACAAAATTCCTGCATTAGGGCACTTAGAATTGCAGAAACTGACAGGTGCTGGGGAGCAGAAACTTTCTCTGAGGTGCTTACACTAGAACTTTGCGTGAAGATTCCTGTCCTGAGCCCCCGTTGGAGACTAGATGCTACAAGTAGTGTAATCAAAGATCTGACCAAGCCTTTTCTCTGTTTTGGCGTTAGTATCAGACTGCATTGCAAATTGAATTGTGCTATTTAGGTGTAAATGGTCTTTTAGCACCAGTTGATAGCCAAGAGTGACCTCCTGCTACCCCTGAATGAGGATAATTTGCCACAGGCTAACTCAAATCCTTTTCAAAAACTATTGATTTTCATTTTAAATCCATCATTACCCCTCATGTCTGCAGCATTTCCTAATAGAAAGCGAGAAGTGTCTTGGAAGGAGTAGCGTGGAAATCTGGGGAGAAGAGGAAGGCTGTTTTTGAGGCCAGAGCCCTGTCAGCTGCTATTGGTTGTTTTGTTGTCTCATTGATTACTTGTAAAAATGTTTTTTTTTCCCAATCTCTGCTTAACCGCATACTTACAAAAGGGCCCTTATGATATCGTTTCTGAGTAGAAATGCTTTGAAATATTAACATGAAAAAAAAAGTTTATCTTCAAGACTCATTCTCATGTGATATTTTTTCTTCAACGCAGATTAGAAGCGATACATCAGAGATCCTGGAAGAGACCATTCCACTCATTAAAGACAAGGTGATGGAAATGAACCACGTCTATGCCAGAATTGATAAATTGGAGGTTTGTTAATTGTAATGGAAAATTTACATCCTTCTTTTTGTGTGTTTTATAGGTTAGCTGTCTAGGTATTTGCATGAAGCACTCATGTTTGTTTTTCAATCAATGTGATTCTTACCTGTGGTTCAGCACATGCAATTGTTTCTGGTTTTGGAACATCACAGAGTAATTTATTGCTGTGGATTCTACAATTCCTAATGCTGGATTAAAAGCACTAGTTATGTTTTTGATGTTAATGATAATGCTAATAATGTTAATTTGTTTTGTGACTCAAAGGAGTGTCTGTGAAACCACTTATAAATTAAAAAAAATATTAGTCTTGCATCCAGTGCTGAACATACTCAAGCTGTTCATGATAGCTTTATGTAGTTGCGGGGAGATCTTTGAGGCCCCCTCTTCTGCTGTGTATTTTGGTGTTTATTGTATCTTGAATGAGGGAAGCCAGTATGACTCACTAAGATGCCCTCACCATATTTAGTAAGCAGTATGTTAAAATTTGTGTCAACTGAGGGCGAGTTTGCCTCTAGGAAGAATATAATTAAAACATGACGAGATAAATTGTGTAATGCTTAAAATCACTTTTAACTGACTTAGAAGTGAAATAAATTGAGTGTTTGTGGCATTAATTCCAGATAGACAGTTCTTAAGCTTCAAGCTCTACCCCTGTACAAAGTAGTAATATTCTCTGATGAGATATACAGCTGTGGGAGGGACAGGGCAATTGACTTTGCTTTCAGCAAGTTTGGTTAAATGCAATTTTTTTTTTGTAGTTTGCCTTTTTACACCTATATTTGATAACAGATTTATCAAAACACTTCATATTTTATGGACAGCACCAGGAGAAAGATTGCCACAGGGAACTGAGGCAAGGCAATTTAGAACAAAAGTGGGAGTCAACTGAAACCTGTCTGATTTTCAGAACTGAGTTACCCTAGTCTAAGAAATAGCACACTTGACAATTTGGCTATACCTGAACGTATACTTAAGCTGGGTCTTTGAACAGAAAAAGAAAATAAAAACTAAGCAATTAATTGTCCCAAAAGTATGGCAAGCAACAGAGCTCCTTTCCCCGCCCCCCCCCCCCCCCCCCCCCCCCCCCAATACAGCGAGGGGAAAAACGCCCTTCCTGCCCCTTACCCAGTTCCCTTAACACAGCTATAGGAAGATAATAATTTGGAACATGAAGACAGCCCCAGTCTTCATGATAGGCTACAGGTTGCCCTTGAAAAATGCAGCAAACTTTTGTTGATAGACTTTCTGTGTTATCAGACTAGGCTAATACCTTCATTGATTAGAAATCAGTTTTTCTCCCTGACATTACCAGCTGTAATGGCAGTAATCTGAGAACACAATATTAAATTGGCAATTTGAGCAGTAGTTAATGTCTTAATTAGAACTTCTAAATTTAAAGCTTAGCATCCATTGGGATTTTCAAGGGAGAAAATAAATTGTACCCCCAAGAGTAGAAAAGGGAGGAACTGTTGTGTAATGGCTAAATAGCATGAAATTCTGCTGGGTTTTAACTTTGATGTTGCCACTGGTATGTTTGGAGCAATTAATTTACCAGCTCAACCTTACCTTATCCCTAAAATGGGCAGTGCTCAAACTCTCTCTCTCAAAAAAACAAGGCTTAATCATTAATAGTGGGTATCAAAATTATTTATAGTTTTGTATTTTAACAAATACTTTTTTTTTTTTTCCTTTTTCTAGTTGGCTTTCCCTTATGGCTCAAATTTAAGCTGAAACTGAACTGATGTATGCTTTAGGTCAGTCATTCCTGACCTTTTTTTAGCTAAAGGCACCTGCTATTATCTTTTCCTCTGCTCTCTCCTCTCTCTTACCACTGTGGCTACTTTCTCACTCCCACCAAAAGTTGCAGTGCCTATGTGGGTTCAGAAGAGCTTTTCACCTCACTGCTGAAATGTTGTCAGCCCTTTAGACGCTATGGAAGGACTTAATTTGTGTGCTGAAGAGGGAGCAAAGGTGTGCCCTTAGAAAAAGAAAAAAAACTAGCCTTAGGTCATAAAGAGTGGTTCTTCTGATGGCTGTAAATATCTGTAGTCTACTTCTGAATATGTGCCCCTTTGATATTTATATTAGCAACAGTGCATTCTGATACCTTGTTAAAGCTTTTTCTTTGACTTCTGATCTCTATCTAGGGTAATGCTGAAGTCCAGATCAGGTGCTTTTAATTTTCATAAGGTGTTTCTCCTCTCTCCATAGGCATTTGTTAAAATGGTTGCACACCATGTTTCCTTCCTAGAAGAGCAAGTGCTTGAAGCAGAGAAGAGCCATGGCACTTTTCTTAATGCTGTTTGCAAATTGTTTCAGTGTGCAACTATACCGTCTTTTAAAAACGTGAGTATTTTTAAAGTTGCTTTCAGAGGATGGGGAAGATGTTAAATACCTTTTCTAGACCAAATGTGGCCTTCCAGGAGATTTGATTTTTAATTTTAAGTGGTGCAAAAGAGATACCTATGGTTTGGTTCTGTGAAGGGATTTTTTTTTTAAAACAGATTCTTTCAATGAAATTATTTAGCAGTGCCTATATCCCCCCCTCACCCCCCACCCCTTTTTTTTTTCTCCTCACAGAGATGGTGCAGTATTATGCTGATATGCATAAAACCAGGTAGGCAATAATATGCAGGTATCAGTGAATATGTAGGGACAGCTGAACCAATTCAAATTTTTGTTTGGTGTCAGAGCAACCTCTGGAAACTTCCATTGCAAAAGTGAAGTTCAATTTCTACGGGTCCAGGACAAACCTTAACTGCTCAAAGAGTATAATGAATATGCAGAGGCATGGAAAGAAGATGGTGCATGCTGATTTGGTTTTTGGATAAGTTACCTGTCAAACTCTAGTGAATTTTTAGAAAACCCCCGTAAAAAGTGTAACTTGGCCAAATTTGGTAGTATTTTCATAGCAATGGGAAAAGCTGTCCCTGATATGAGGGCAGTTTTCTGTCAATTTAAAATTTCTGCTGTAGCTTATGAAGGCAATGGAGCTTTTCAAAAGGGCTAAACGACACATACTTTTCCTTAATTTTGTTATCTAAATTGGCTTGTTTTTGTTCCTTAAACTTTCCAAACATGTTAAGCCTGCAGCAGATACCCTGTCTGGGAAAAGTATCAATGCTGGATTTTTTTGCAAGGTTGGTCTGCCTATACAAATAATGTTGTATAACCAAGATGCCAAGAAGAACGGAGAAGGCCAGACTAGTTACTCAGATGCTGGCTTGAGTTGGGCTCAAAGATAGTACAATGTTTTTAATATATATATTTTTTTGTCCTTATGAAGAAAAATCTCAAGTATTGTGTAATTGTGTACTCATTCTTGCAAGCATCTTGGAATGATAGTATCAGTGAACAAAAGAGAAAAACAAATAGGGAATGGTGTAACTTTCTACTGTATTGATCTTGTGCCCTTCCTTTCATCTTTTTCCCCAAATATAGTACAACTAGAAAGCATGGTGAGAGAGCTAACTAGGATGAGCACAGATAAGAAAAGTTCCTTCACAGGAATTTCTAAACAGAAGATTTAGCCTGAGGGAGGACAGGACAGGATAGAGATTTGTGAAGTCATTCTGTATGTGGAGCAGGTGAATAGAGAATGATTATTCACTCCCTGGCATAATTCAAGAACTATGGTAATCCAAAGAAATTATCAGCAGGCAGGTTCACCATGCAAAAAAAAGGGAGGTACTTACTTTACATGATGTATTAATATGCAATGACACGTTCACAGGATGTTATGTATTCCATAAGTGGTCAGACAAATTCATGTAAAGTAATCCAAAAATTGATATTTTAAATATACATAGACCAGTCGTTCAGCCACGAATTCTTGGACACTGGGAAGTAAGTTGGTATTTTTGCCCTTTAAACCTTTCTTTAGGCAATCCCTTCATCTGGTCCATCCTGGACCTTTGAATAATGCAGTACAGCTACTTGTTAATGACTTTTATACTGTGGTTCTCACTGTAAATTCTGTCTCTGATTGGCAATGCTCTGTGTTGGTAAGGAATTACTAATTTCTAATGCCAGTGTGCAGGAAGCACTGAATTGTTTAAGGATATAAATGGAGTTTGGATTTTCCACAGCTACTTTCCTTTTGGTTTGGCTGTTGCTTGAAACCTAATAAGATCTCCACCAACTAATGAAATTTCTGTACTGTCTCCAAATCTGTTTCTTTGTAGTTGTCCATCCTCTTTCCTCTGTTCTGTAGGATATCATGGCACAGATGCCCCTTAGGCATCCTTTGCCATTTGAAAATTAGGACAGTCCTGACCATTTTTGTAGGTGAGTTTAACTTGGTCTGAAATGATGGTACCAAACTTGTATATCTTCTCTCTGTAGCCTTCTCGATCAGACTGGATATAAAAATTTGAGAGTTGCCCTCTTTGAGCAGAAAGAGTGTGTGCACATATGTGTATTTCAGCTAAGTGTTTTCCTTGTCTGATAAAACACGCTTGCTATTTTAAGTGCAAGGAAAATCTCATTCACATTGTTTTGCCATTATATTGCAAGGTGCAGTCTTTTTTTTTTTTTTTTTTTTTAATCTTTGACTCCGTGTTCGGGTATTCAAGTTGTTTCATATAGAATTCCAATGCATGGTAACACTGGGAGAGGTGTCAAACCTGTGGGAGAAAATTGAATAATCAGAATTCGCGCTTTGTGTTAGGAATATCCAGAGGTGGTTTGAAAAGAAACGACCTTATACTAAATATAAATTACAAATATGACTGTGTAAGTCTGACAGGTTATAAGAATATAACACCTCCTGGGGGAATGGAACAGAGGAAATAACTTTCTCCTGTGAAGTTTGCAGCTCTGTAGCAGAAAAGCTTTTCTCCTGTAAAGATTGAACTCTGTATGGGAGAAACTGTGAATTCAAATCTTTTGTCCAAAGATTTTATCTGTGCCCTGGCTGAATGGGGTTCAGCAATCGTAGAGAAAGGACAGGAAATCTACTTTAGAAAACTTTAGCGTGGGGAGTTTAAAAAAAAAATAAATCACTAGTATCTTTTCCAATGGACCAAAACCGAACATCAGTAATTCTTCCATTTTTTCATGCATTTTGTGATAACTGGCATTTCTTAAAACCGAAAAATGTCTTTCAGTGTCATTAGATAATACTCTTAACAGAGATTTATTTTTAGAATAATTTTTAACCCTTGTATAGTTGCAGGGAAAGGCTTGTAAAATTATAACCTCAAAAAATCTCATACCAGTGCTATGAAGAAAATGTACATGTTAGATTTTTCAGAGACTTTTTATTGTCAAACCAACAGCATAGTTCACGAATGGCATTGATTGGCAATGCTGCAAATGTTCTCCTCCAAGTGATTCTATTAGTTACTGGGCTGCCAACGCAGTGTTGCATGAATTCTAAACCATGGTACAACCGTGAGGGATATTTCACAAAATGTTGCCCTTTTCCTCTTCAAGCCAAAACTGGGGCTGATATATGATGGATCAGACACGGTTCTGAGAAAATATGCAAGTGGAAAAGATCCTTGGCATTCACAATTAGCTATCAAGTGCTCAGAAAAAGTCATAACTTACTAAGGACAAACATCAAATTAATGAGTTTTAATTCTGTAACACTGTTCTTTACATAATCTAAACCAGCAAAAATTGGTTCATAACTGTCCTCAAAGGTGATTGTGATCCAAACTGGGAAACTTTACGAATAAGAAAACCAAGATATTTTTGTTTCATGTTCTTTTCAAACATAATGAGAGTGACTGGACTGATACTCAAAACCAAGTCTGAGAAGCATACAGGAAAGAAAGGGATGGTAGGTGTATTTGAAACCATGATTGAAATCATTCTGGAATTTTGCTGCATAGTGTAAAGAAGCAGATAGTCAGAAATTCACTGTAAGTAGATGTTTTTACATTATTATTCATAAGCCCTTAATACTGTAGTGGTAGTGGGTTTTGTACCTGCAATTGCCTGACATATTGAAAGCACATAAAATGTCTTTTAAGATTATAAAAAGTTGTGTTTCCATTTTAATTTTCTTACTTTCCATTGTACTCACAAAGTGTCCTTAGTGTTTTGGTTTGTGCTGCCAAGCAATGAGTGCATGTTTTTATTTGGAGCATAACTTAATGCTCTTTGTATTTCTTTCCAATAACAGTTTTTAAGTTTAATGTTAAAGGCATGTTAATTTTAACTGTTATGAGATTGTTGTCAATTATTGATGATAGTCTTAGGAATTTTCAGAATTTCTTATTGAACTTGGGAAGATTATTTGTTTGCTTGTTTTCAATCCCTATTTTCTACTAATATAATCTCTAGAACAGCAGCTGGTCATCTGAGGAGGGTTTTGCTGTTTTGTCTGGACTAAGGTGCTCGCTAATGGTTTGGTTTGTTTTTTTTTCCCTGACACCTAGATTTTGGCAAATTGAACTGGGAACTTGGTAATGGGATATGAAGTACTGTCAGTTTATTTTACCTGCAGCTATGCTTGAGGTTGATCCTGTCCTATTCTGATTTAGACTGATCCGCTAGCAGCTTTGGGAGCCCCAGAGAGGTGGCAACGGTTGTGTGTTGAGAAAGGCAACACTTCAAATTAGGAAGATACAAGTGAGAGGATGTAGCAGGCCCAGAGGTCAAGATTTCAGCTACCTGTAGCTTTAGCCCTCATTCACCTGCTTCTCTGAGGGAGCTTGCACAGTTCTTGAAGTGGAGTCTGAGCTGCTTTACAGTTTGAGTCTGGCGTGTGCTAGGACAGCTTGAGAGAAGCTGCAATGCTATGCTTGGACAGCAAGCGAGCAGTGCCACTGGTGTGAAGGAACAGGAGGTGAGGGCGCTTGGGGCTTGAACACAGCACACAGGAGTAGAAATACAGACCTTCACATCAGGGCATTGAGAACATCAGGGGAGGCTGGGGGGAAGAAGTGGGGAGTGTGGGCTGTAGGACCCAGCAGGCACGTGCACAACAGTAGGTAGTTTCCAAGTGTGTGTGAATGGAAGTCAAAATACGAAATGCTGCCAGTTCCCAACTGAATGATTTTGTTTGAATGCACTTACAGCAGGTGTGAAAAGTCTTTGCACTAGAAGCTGTCCAAAGCAAGAGAGTACAGTGGTGCGTAAATAAGGACTTGGGTAGCTCATGTTCTGAGCTACATACACAGCAATGGGGAGAAATTGTAGTGCGATTGCTGCTTTACAGAGGATGACTGGTGTAAAGGGTCTCTTGTACTAAATAGGTGTTGCATGGAGGAAATCAGCTTTTAATCGAGCCATCACGCTGAAACGTTAGCAAAAAAAAATCTCTAACATTCAACAATGAAATTAAAATAACAATCTAGATTCTTTTTTAGTCAGTGCTAGGAATGGCTTCTGACTTCCTGTTCTCCAGTGGGAAGGGATTAGGCCCTTCATGTTTTGAAAGAGACTGAGCCAATTCCTGTTGCAAAATTCCAGTAGAGATCAAATGAATGAAAAAAAAACAGGAAAAACTTGATTTGTCAGAAAGCCACCTACATTAGTGCTCTCATCTCATTTCTGTCATTGAAATTGCTTTTAAACTATAATTGCATCTCACTGACAAAAGCTTCTGGCTACATATGTAAAGATTTGTAAAATATTGCCTTTCTGTAAGCTGGGTTGATCTGTGCCAGAAAATAGAAACCCAACCTCTGCGTGTAAAGAGCTCCTCCTCCAGAGGTCAGTTTCAGTGGCTCTATTGGTTCATGTTGTTGAGCTTTAAATATATTCTGCAGTACATGGTTTACTAGGCTTTGATGCTTGCTCTTGAAAGGCAGGAAAAAATCTTACTTCAGAAACATTTTACATAACAGTACCATGTGCAGAGTTAAAATGAATTAGTTACAGAAGAGATATTAGCTGGTGCCAGAGAAATAAGCGGTAAACATCTCTCCACCCTGCTCTTTTTTTCACATTCCTTTTGGCGGCTACTGTAAGGAATGAAGCAAGCAGTGGCTCCTGCTCACACTATTGATTTAAGCATTTGCATGTTATACATTGCAGCTCTGTACCAGCCTGTTTTCTTCGGGCAATATAGGATGTCTTGGGTTGTATCAGATTCTCTGTTTGTACTGTCATTTCTGTCTTCCATGTGAGGCTCTGTGCCATCATATCCATTGTTAAACAGGACTGTGTGCAGTCATTGTTACAAAACAATGCATGTAAAATACACAGCTCACGATTCCGGTGGTTCGGGGTTTCTATGATAAACGTGTGCTGTGCTGCTATAGATTCTTTAAAAAACAAAAGCAATATAACAAGAAAAGCTAAAACTTGGCCGCTGTGTCTCTAACATGAATGCCCTCAGGCCATCCGAGCAGCATGTTGTGAAAGGTGTGGTTGAGTCAATATCTTAGCAGAATTACTTCTCTGCATTTTTCACGCATCTCAGTTTCTTTGTTACAGGTGTGCCATTTATATCTCTAGTGTTAAGAGAAATTAACCATGTTTTGCAATATATTAAAAATATTCTCTTCTACTAAACAAAGGATGACTATTTTCCCTGGTTCTGTGTTTCTTGGGTTATACTGTTTTCCTCAGTTTATGCTCTACCAGCTACAGTTTAAACTCTAGCTGAGATGCAGAAACATACTGCAGATTACATGATGTTAGGGTTAAACATCTCAAATGTATTGTAATCCACTGAGAAATTATGTTCTTGCCAGCCATAGTTGTGGTGAGCTTGTTGGGAACTTTGTTTTACCATATTTCTGTGGATTATTGTCTCCACAGCATGGTATGCTCCTCCATTTATTTCTGTAACCATATAATATATACTTTTGTAATAGCGTCTCATCGGAAGAATGTCTGTAGAAATTGTGGTCTCAGTGTGACAAAAACAAAATTTTCTGTCTTTATTTTGTTCCTATTCTTAATTCTGCACCAAAAAAAAAAGTTCAATTCATAACTTATGGTAGGGTCTGTATGGCTTAATTGAGATCAGGACGTGAATCTTGAAGAACACAATTGACAGTAGTTCCAGGCGCAAACTGCTTGCTGTGTTAAGACACCAGACAAATGGTGGGCAAAAGGAAACGTGTGTACCATCATACTGATGGGAATTAGAGGCATACAGAAATAAAAATGACTTTATTATAGTTGTACCATAAATCTACAGTACAGCCTGGCACTATATTGAAGTGTCCACAGAACATTAAGTAGAAGACTGTCTCCATGAAACTTGTTTGCTGAACTATGATAACACTTCAGCTTTCCACTTCAAGTCCTTTTTTTAAAGGATTAAGGTAAATACATGATTTTTCAGAAGTGAATGAACAATCAATTTTATAACCGGATAAAGTGGTACAAGACCCAAGAAGATACTGTGAGGTAGTAAAGGGTTTATGCAGAAAAATCCTCACTCCAGATATTCCACACAGAGTAATTTCTGTGTTAAAATCTGGATGCAGTTGGCACAAGAAAATATTGGAAAGGAATTTCTATTCTGATGTGTCTTTTATAATGCAGAACACGTAGCTTGTGGATTTTCACAGTATCCTGATGTGATACTCAGCTGTGACCTTCACTGTAAATCAAGTTATTTTTATGACTGTTTTTTTCTGGAAGTGCACTTATAGATTAAGGTGAATGAAATATGAAGGTGATCTGAGAAATGAAAATCTTGATCCTGCATAAATACTTTCAAATCAAATTAATCATAAGTATGTGTGTAGATATCTACTCACATGCAAAATGATCCACAAAATGCTGTTGTTTGTGAAATCAGTCTGAACTTTAGCATTCACCAAAATACCTGATATGATTTGTGTATGAAGTGAGGAGTGAAGTTAGTGAGGCTCTGGCAATTTTTTTTTCCTTCTTCGTTTTAACGAATGCAGTGTAAGACCACAGTGTTGTTACAAAGTTGCCTGTTCTCCAAAATGTCTTGGGTAAGCAAGGTCAGTTTGCAGAAATTATAATTTTTACACAGGCATAGTCTGACAAACGTGGGTTCTACTTCCTTGCTCTGAGCAGTGTGAGTCTTACTCTCGCCCCGTGTCGTGGTCTGCTTATGGAGTTTATTATTGCCTTCCTGTCCGCCCTCCCTCACTTTCACACAGATGTCCAATTAACTCTCCCCCCTGCTTTTGCTGCCACTTAGACGGTTCTAACTGGGACGCCCACCACCTTCTGAAAATATTTTATCAACTTGTTTTCAGTGCCTCTCTTTTTTCTGTATAAGAGACAGTCACATATGGAAGCCTCCTTCTGCATTCTGCCGGCTTCCTCTGTGACTCATTTTCCTGAATGATTGCTATTCTGTCAGTGGTTGTATGTCTTTCACATCAGTTTTGGCTGGGACCTTTATTTTTAAAAAGTTGCATGTCATCTAGGAGCATGGGTAGATGTTAAATGCATCTAGAATAAATACCTGTATTACATGGCAATAGTGAGACTGGAATAACTTGAACTCAAGTAAGTAGTGGCTGTCAAGTTTTTCTGATGAACGTGACAACTCGGCTGGATCTTTTGTTGGTATGCAGAAGTAAAGTGAAACCAATGTTTGTTTTTCTTTCATATGCTGGGCTATTAACTGGGGCAGTTTAGCAGCTGCTTATGCAGTGTGGAGGGACACTAGAGAAGAGACAGAAGTCAACTGGGGTTGAAAATCATTACACCTGTCTTAGTGCAAGCTCTTCTCTCTTTGAGCCTTCAGTTTAATATATGCGGTCTTGAAGTAGCAGTAAAGGGGATGATCTTGGTCCAACATACTTTAGAAAATGAGAACTTGTATGTTGTTACAGGGGAGATGCGTATCTTGTTTTCAAGCATCAAAACTGTCCTAGGTAAATATACATTTTTGCAGCAGTCTTAAAATTATGCAAGCTGTTAATAAAATCTGTGCAACATTTTTTTTTAGTACAGAGAAAGCTACTCAATTAATTCAAATTTCAGGAAAAGGGCGGTAAGTAAGGAACTAAAGATGGTAATACTTACACATATGGGTTTCATTAATGTCAGAATGATTGAAATGCTAAGTGAATTTAAGAAACACCTGGTCTCCTTTGCAGAGAGGAAAGATTGATCTGGTGTGGAAGTAAAGAGGCTTGAGCTTTAAATACAAAGGATCTGGGGCCAGATAGGTTTTTTTGCACTATTAAGAATGTCTTGTGTTCACGTATTTGTGACATGATTATATCCTGCTAGCGTCCTTTTTCAGTCATGTGCAATGTAGGCCGATAGTTGTTTGCTTTGGTTATGACCAAAGTTGTTTGGTTTTTTGGTTTTTGATCATTTGCAGTCATCAGGAATAGGAGCCCAACAGCCAAATAAAGTTCTGCTAATATCAAATCATGGCAGGTAAAGTTAGGAATACACCCAAAGAAAGGAGACATCCAAAGAGTCTGTAGTTTTGTGAAGGTAAAATAGTTCTAGGCACTGGTAATAGGGAACGGATGAGATGGATCCTGGGCCAGAAGTCACAGTTTCAAGTTTCATGCGCTGACTAACTTTATCATTGCAACTAGGAGCATATATTGGAGCCAGTGTTCGTACATGGTTACTGCACAGTGACTTTTGTGAAAAGGTTTTGTTCATTTTTCCAGTCAATAAGTTTCTACCTCAATCGCCATCATCACACATGGTTCTGTAGGGAAACTTGCTTTGGAATTTACCCATCTAGATCAGGACAACAGCCACTGCCCTGCTGCTGCTGCTCCTCAGTGGATCTGGCATACTAATGGCAGGTGCCATGCCCCAAAGTAGCCATCAGGTGCTTGCATGATAAGCACCCATTCAAAGCATGACAGTTTTAAAAAGGCACAAATGCACATCTGTTTGTTTGTTTTTGTTTGTTTGTTTTTCTTGGCAATAGCTAATCAGAACTTCATGGCTTAAGAAATATTTCTTCCTTGGTGACCTTGTGCCATAGCAAATTCCTTTTCCCTCGCATTACTGAAAGGCTTGATTGCACTTTAGGAATATTACTAGAAACACACTGAGTGTCAAATGAAGTACCATAAAACTAAAACGAAGCTTACCATCATGTCTTAGCATCCTCTAAGTCATAGGCCTGACTTTTAGGGTAAAATGTTGATCACCTTTAGTTTTCAAGGGGGTAAGAAGTTAGGAGGTTTGTTTGTTAAAGTTGATTTCTAATCCTCGCTGAAAAATTACATGTTTCACAAAGTGGGGAAACCTTCCATCTGCAGGTTTCCATCCCTTCTGGCTGGGCCATTTTCTGTGGTTGGTGGGCACTTCTGTCTGCATAATGGATGCTTTGCAGGAAAGGTGCTTTGCTGTGCTGGAGCCTCTAGGAGCCGTAGTGACTAGCATTTTTTTCCAGGGCCTTCAACACAAATGTGCACGCGCGCACACTCATACGGTGGTTCCCTTCTGCACGCTGTCTCCAAGCATATTTCCCTTCCCCCAGCTCTTTTACAAACTGTTTCTCCCCGAGGCAAATTTCTTGCTGTCTGGAGTACCAAACATGCACAGGCACTTTCTTTTTTTCTTTATCTTTAAAATTTTCTAGTGTAGCTATTATAAGCAGCAGTAACTAAAAGGACTATTTTACTTAGTTTTTTTTCTGTTCTTAGTGCATGTGTGCATAAAAAAAATAAAAAATGAACCCATAGTTTATGGCTAAGTGAGGCCAGGTTTCTCCTGTTTCTTTCTTTCTTTCTTTCTTTCTTTTTTTTGAAGTGTCTTTACTCAGCAGTCACATTTTTTTCTTGTGGTAAAAAATGCAACATGAGCAGATGGCAAGTATTAACACATGAAATGCGGTGCCTGCTTGAAGTTGATTTAACAGTGCTCTAGGTTTCTGTCACTGGCGTTCAGTTAGTTAAGTAGTGTTTACAAGTTAATGAATTTGTTCCACTTGAAATATTTGATGGTATGTGCTGAGGTTCAGCAGTAAAGGGATCCTTTAGGAGTAATCGAGGAAAGCATGAGGTTTCTAGACACTGAGCTTGTGGGTTTTAGCATTTTTGCCATTAATAGGAAACTGAAAAGAGGCAGAAGGAGCAATAGTAGACAACAGCATACAGCATTTTCTCTTACACTGGTGATGGTGCTCTGAGCTGTGCAGTGATACAATACCTTAGAGCAGCTCCATATCTGAATTGTGTAGCTTGCAATTTTATTTCTATTGAATAGTCCTACATCTCAGGCAAGAATATGAAAAACAAAGTTTTATATAGCAAATCAGACAACACTTTGATATTTCTATATGATCTGCTTGCATTCTTGCTTTCAAAGTATGAATGCAAACTATTACATATATATATATATTTATATATATGCTATATATAGCCCACATTGGCAGCAAAACTGCCTAGAATAGGATGATCAAATTCAGTATATTTTCAGTTCATGCGTAAGACTCCTTCCTACAATACGGCATGCTATCTACCTAATAACATTTGAAACTAGGCCAGGTCCAAAAATTGTATTCACGGTAAGAAACAAAACAAATAGTGGTTGCTGGTAATTGAGAATCATGCGCACATGGGATCTTACACAGCAAATTCCTCTCTGCATGGATTGCTTAGTTTGTCAAAACTACGTCAACCTGTGAATGAGCATTCCTTGTCTGGCAACCTGTAAGCATGAGTGCATGGGAAGAGTTAACACGTTTCGAGCAACCAGTGCCAAAATAGTATGTTTTAAAGGCATAGTTGATAGTCCTGCCATTAGTTTTTGAGTTTAGATTTTAATTTTGTTAAGGCTTTTGTAAAAATATGGTCCTCCCTCTACTAATAGTAGTCTAGTCAAATAGGACGAAGGCCAAGTTCCTGTTTGAAAAGGGGACCATACTTGCTTCAGCTCTGACGTGAAATGCAAGATCCGAACTACCAGATAAGACCAAAGTAATTGCTCTGAATATGCACGAGTGCATCTTTAAAACCTTAAAGCTGACAATGATTTACGGTGTCCTTTAGGAAGGCTTTTCTCTCGAGTAAACAATGCTTAGTTAAGCACTGCTGAGACCGGTGCAGGAGCACACTTCCGGCAGGCAGCGTGCAGCTTGCTCGACCCTGAGGCCTGAGGTCGCGGGATTTTAGCTACCTGCGAGATGGTGTCGTTAATCCCTGCCTGTCCGCGAGCTGCTCTCCTGCTGCATGGGGTTTATTCACAGACAGGAGACTTGTTAACCCCTGCCTTTTATTGGGCTTTATGGACGTGTGACATCATTGGCAGCCAATCAGGAGGTGCTTCAGGGCTGAGTTTAAAAGCTATTTCATAATATATTTATATTCAGTGCAGATATTTCGGGCCTTCAGTAGCATTCATTTTGTCGCAGAGTCCATGTGTCAATATGGCTTAAAAAAAAAAAAGGTATGAAAATAACATGCTAGCTCTTAGGTTTTTTTTGTAATGCAGCTGGGTGGTGAAATGCTGTAGAAAGCGTAGCTGGGATGCTGGAAAGCAGTTATTGTGGAAACGATTTTCTTCCTTCAGCAGCAGTAATGCTGCAAGCCCATCTTGGGCAATTGTTCTGTGCTCCTTGTGTTGCTGCTCCTGCTTAAGCAGCCAGACCTGCAAATACTTCCCAAGCTGCTCTGGCTTGCCAAGAACAAAAATGCAAGACAATCTGCAGAAATCGAGCACGTGCAGAGCCACCCTGGCAGCCGGGCTCAGCTCCGCAGCGCTGCCGTCACCCTCATGGCTCAGCCCAGGCCCCCTCGCGCCCAGCCCTGGTGGGCCCTTTGCCTTTGCTTGGTCCCACACAGACTTTTAGCTGTCACAACTTGACCATATTGATGGAGGGCTCTTTCCTGATTGCGTCTCTTCCAGAAAAGTCTGGTTAGTCCATTCCAACTGCTGCACTGTTCCTGCTTAACTCTTGCATTTCCAGAGCGCCCCCTGCATTGGGACCATATGTGACTGTAAAACCAAAATACTATGATCATTCTTACAGTCTTGAAATTATTTTTGGTAATAGTTGTAGCTTCTAGAAAACCCTATTTTTTTATATAAAAAAGAAATGGGACCTCAGTGGTGGGATTATACTTTTTTTTTTTTTTTTTTTTTTTTTTTTTTTTAGTTTGGGCTGATTCATTTCCCAGTTAGGCACAGTGGCTGTGCTCATGTCAAGCTGCTAAAATCTCTATTCACATATGTTCCACGACAGGCCTGTAAAGTGTACATGTGCGGTGCTGACTCCTTCATCCTGTTGGGATCCCAAAGAGTTTATCTGCTCCTGATCAAAAAGATTTTGAAGAAGCTTTTCAGATGCTAGCTGTATCTCTAGCATGCTGTTCACAAATGATTTAGAAAATGAGGCATACAATGAGATGAGAAAGCTTGTTGACACAGTTATTTTGAGATCACAGAAGTGAACGCCAACTGCAGAGAGTGTAGACAGACTGCAACATTGAGAGACTGGGTGGAAAAACTTGTAGCCAAAACGAAATGTCGATAATACAAGGTGATGCAAATGGGGGTGACGTGAGTGAGCCCTGCATGGTGTTGGCCTCTGAACAAGCATCACAGACTCATGAAAGCCTTCAGGTCACAGGTCAGTAGCAAGCAGGAAAGAAAATTGCATGTTAGGAATTATTAAGAGAAGTACAAAGAAAGAAAATAAAAACCTTGTACCACTGTAAATCCATGGCTTCATCTTCAGTACTGACTGAAGTTCTGGTCCTGTTGCAGCAAAACTAGCAAAGGCACCTGGAACTGGAGTTTGGAACCACCTGTCTTTGAGAAGCAGCTAAGCAGACTAGGATTTCAGTCTTCTCTTTTCCACACTAAAGAAGGATTCGTTAGAGTTTTTTAAAATCTAAAATTGCATGAGGCAGCAAGTAGAAATTATTATCAAGAAAACTAATTTTTTTTTTTCATGTAATATATCACTGAAGTTTGGAACTCAATGTTGTCGTTGTATATGAGAGATTTACGTATGTTGATCAGACAAAGTCATTTAGCAAAGTTACCTTTCTGTTTCTGAGATCCTCTATGCTGCAAATTCCTGTAGGTTAGGAGAGTATTCAGAGCAGCAATGCAGCATACTTGCCCTGTTTTTATACCCTAAGCATCAGCTGTTGGTCTCAGCTGGAGATGAGTTACTGAGCTTTGATTTGACAGTGTATGCATGCTGGCTATTCCTGTGTCTGTGGACAGATTTCTTATACTACTGTAGAACAGCATCATAGCTGCTGACTAGAGGTTGACGTACAAGCCAAACCTCATTGATCTTTGTTTCCTTCTGTATTACTCTTGGAAACTGAGTGTAATTTTCCATCTGCTATGACTTGTGGGTGGATCAGTTTCACTGTCTGAATGCCTTCTCATTGAGCATTAGAATACCGTATATTTTGTCAGGCTAAATTTAATGCTACTGTATGCTTGCCATGTTTTTGGTATCTGCTGGATTGCCCAAGGTGCTGTGTGCTTTCATTTCCCATTGCCTTAAATGGAAACACAGGAAATGTAGGACCAAGACCTATCTGTTTTAATACTTTTCCTTTATGAATATTTTTTTTTTGCATGAATCTCCTGAAATTCAAAAAGGATAAGCACTATATCCTGTACTTGTGATGGACTGACACCCTGCTGTGGTACAAGATAGGGACTGACTGGGTGTAGAGCAGCTTTGCTGAAAAAGACCCAGGGATCTTTTCAGACAGTAGTCTAAGCATGAGTTAGCAGTTTACCGCCAACCAGCTTTATTGGGCAATATCAACATGAACATGACCAGTAGATTGAGGGAAGTGATTATTCTCTTTATTTGGCATTTCTTAAAATCCACCTCGAATACCAAGTTTAGTTTTGGGAGCCTCAGTATAAGAAAGATGTTGATAAACTTGACTGAGCTCTGGAGAGGGCCACAAAGATACTGGGGCTGGAGCACCCAGTCAGTGAAAAGAATCTAAGACAGCTGACTTTATTCAGCCTGAAGAAGAGAAACATTACTGGGAGCTAATAGCAGCCTTCCAGTGCATAAGAAGTTACTAAGAAGATAAAGCTAAGTTCTTTGGTGAGGTGCATAGCAGGTGAAGAGGAGACAGTGGTCATAAATTGCACTGGGGGGTTCTGACAACTTGTTCGATGCTGCTGGAACTACTGTAATAAAATGGGTGAGTTTACATACAAAGTTTCATACTGATTAGTTGCCCCCATTTTACAGATAGTAGAGCTGAAGTACAGTAACAGTAAAGGCTCTTATTTAGTCATGTAGACTACAACCAGATGCCTTTCTAGTATGAGCTTGAGCTCAGTCATGTTGCACATTCATACTGTCTGATTGCTTTTTTATCGTCTTAGACAAGGAGTCAAAAGGTTATTTTGTATTCTGGAAATATTGAAACAGAGAGCCAGCTTGGGAAGCAGGCTCTTTCCTTGACTTGGCTACTGCAACAGACTCAGAGTGAATCATTCACCAAGGAAAGGAGGGTGAACTCCTTGTGTTTTGTTGTCTCTCTTTGGTCAATCTATTTTTTTATTAGCTTTATCTGATTCTCATTATAATTACAGACTCCCTTCTGGATATAATGATACCTCATGCTTCAGATAGATGGTATTGTTTTTGTTTGCTTTTGTCTATGATATTACTCCAGAAAGTGAAAGCAGTTTGAGTTTTTCCTTGGGGACTTCAGCTGCTGTTCCATGTGCAAGAGGCTTCAAATGTTTAAATGTCTTAGATGATTTCTATGTTGGTTTGAATTGATTGCAAAGGGACCTATAATTTGAGGTTATTACTATTCTAGTATTGTATGTGCTCGACTCAGACACCGTATTAATAAAGAAAAAAGTGCTCATATAAGTCTCAAACTGACAGCTTTGGAGTCTGCTGTTTATGCCTTAACCCACTGCTGCAGAAAGACTGAGAGATGGGATTGGAACTTTATTTGAGAATCCCTAGCCCTCTACTTTAGCACTTGTGGGGAAAAAGCAATCTAACATCTGTGGATGTAACTTTCAGTCCCCTAGGAACTGGAATGAAACAGTTGGCAAGTGATACATTAGTGAGTAACGAATAAATTAATGTTCAGTATTGGACATGAGTAACAGACATAGATAGTACTGTTGGACTTTGCATGTTTTGTTTGAAGTGCCACTGGATAGTATGAGTACAGCTCTGCTTTTTTTTTTCCTTTTAATTTATAATTTAACTTGTGCAAGAAGGCAGAAAACCTACTTAACCAAAACCTACATAACCCTAATAACACATGGGGATTCCTCAGCAGTTAGGGAATGGAATAAATAGCCTGGAAATGCTGAGTTTAAAGCCCAAGGTTAACACGATTAAGACCACAGACAGAGTTCAAGTAATTTATTGCTTCTGTGCCTCTGTTACAATTACTGAATAATAGAAGTTAGAAACAACTTTCAGAGGTCATCAGGTCCGGTTCCCTACTGAAAGCAAGGTCATCTTTGCAGTTAGATTAGGCTTGCCAGGGTCTTGACCAGTCAAGTTTTGAGCATCTCTGCGGATGGAGATTTTACGACCTCTCTGGGCACCTGTTCCAGTCTTTGAGTACTTCATCAACTATAATCTTTTGCATATGTCTGATTGGTATTTCTCTTTCTGCAACTCATATGAATTGTGTGTAGTTTTTTTGCTGTGTTCTTCTGAGTCAAGTCCAGCTCTGTTTTCTCTTTAAGTAACTCTGTCTTCATCTATTAGATAGTTGAAGACATCAACTGTATTGCACTTCTCTTCCTCAGGCTGAGGAAACAGGCTGTCTTAACCTCTCATCAAAATATATGTGCTCCAGCCCCCAAGCATCTTGATCGTCCTCTGCTGGACTTGGTCCAAGTATGTCAGTGCAGTAAATCCTTTATGAACTGGGGAGTCCAAAACCAGACACAGTACTCTGTATTCAGTCTCGCAGGTACTAGACAGTTCGGAGTGATTGCTTCCCTAAGTCTGTTGGTTGTGCTTTTACTCACACCAGTATGCCACTAGTTCTCATCACTGCCGAAACACCCCGTTGATTCTGGTTCAGCTTGTTGCCTGTGAGGGCTCCTGTACTTTTTTCTCCAAAGCTGCTTTCTAGCCAGCTGTTAACTGGGTTAGGTATCAATTATTTGACCTAATTAGATCTATGCTGTCTCTCTTCAATCACTTTCTTTTGTTTGAAGTGTTGGGTGTGGAGTCCCAAAGGATTTGCTCCATATTTTCTTGGGAAATGAGGTACGGCTAAGCATCCTGTAGTTCCCCATATCTTCCTCCTTGACCTTCTTGAAGATGAGGATGACATTTGGCTTTTTTCCAGTCATCAAGAACCTTCTCTGATTGCCCTGACCTTTAAGATGACAGACAGCAGCCTTACAGTGATGTGAACCAGCAACTTACACATCCTCAAATGCATCCGTTTGGTCCAGTACACCTGTGGGTTTTTCGCTTGCTTGTTGTTTTTACCAGTTTGATGTAAGAGTCTCTATTTGGATCTGCCCTGTCTTACACACCTCCTTAGACTGTACCTCTAGAGAGGGACTTGTCTGAGGGCAGACCTGGCATTAAATCCCACGACAAAGAATGTATTGAGTTATCTCATTAGTAAAATGAGCATACTTGTGTTAGAAGGATATTGTGAAGATCAGATGTCCAGTTTCTGCCTTTTGTGCTCCTGCAGATAGAAATGCTTGGTATTATTGTTACTATTTATCTTAGTTTGCCTCATTCGTTCTTTCAGTTCTGCTCCCTTTTGGCTTTCCTGAAGATTAATACATGAGGACCAGCCCCAAATGTATCCCCGCTTCTTGTTGAGAAATAAATTGAGAGAGTGAGAGTGCTGAAACCAGAGCAAACTGCCTCATAGATGCAGACTGTCAGACCAATCACAAATCGCAACAACAAAACAAATCCAGACTTACTTTTTTTTTTTTAAGGACATGCTCCTTCTGGCAACAGTATATAGGGAAATTGATTATATTAGTGAGAGACTAGATTCATCACTGAAGGGAAGAAAGACTGGTGGATAACATGCCTAAGCACAAGATCTCAGACTGTACAGTTCGAACACAACTTGCTGTGAGGTTCTTCAGAACTGTTGCATCTCTTCTCTGTCTCACGCTGTCTTAGCAAAAGCCTCTGCGTCCTGTTTTTTTAGACAGCTAATAAAGCTTTAAAGCCTTCACAGTAATCCCGTGGACTTGAAGGAAAAAGGAGAAAGTAAGATTGCTTTCAAACAGAATCCTGTAGCATGAATTTACTGAGGTCGGTACTGGAAAGTTTTGTGGGTGCTGTGGTGAGGTCAGATGTCCAGCTCTGCTGACTTCAGCTCACGACAGGCGCAGGTCCCAGAGTCAGAATAGATTTTTGTATTTTCTCAGGAAGAACATTCTGCAATTTATGTTCCTAGCCAAGGCGTGTTCTCGGCTTAAAGAATCATAGATAAATTTCTTAACCTTGCTGACATAGTAAAAGAAGCTGGGCACGTCAAGTTGAGAATGAAGTCCAATTCTTGCAAGTCATACAGGGTAAAGAATATAAGTATAAATTGGGGAGATAAGCATAAAGTGGGCTCTGAGGCTTGTGTTCTGAAAATTGGAGTGGTTTGACACTACTGTTGGCCTCCCTTTCAGAAGCTGCTCTCTTGAAGAGAAGATGAGAATTTACACCCATAATCTAGCTTTTGCAATTAATAGTTTTGGCACCTTAGCACGAACCCACCTATCTTCTGTGACTCCAGGTAGTGTGCCAGACTGAACTAGGATGGCTGCAATGTGGCGACATACTTCCTTCTGCTGAGCCTGAGAGAAAAATAACCTCTGGGAGAGGAATGGGGAGGACAGCTGTAGGCAGTGAAGTTTTAAACCAGTGCTGCAGGATCTGCCAGAATTCCTCTGTCAGTCCTGATTTAAATCCGGGCTCTGCCATGACTTGCTGTCTGTCTGTCATCCAACCTTTCTGTCTCGGTTTCCCAAGGTGTAACAGTGTTTGACTAGTTTGTAAGGCTATTGTTAGGATTAATCTTCGATCTATTTTGAAGTCACTAATTAAAAGGTGATTCCTTGACACTGGTTAAGCAACTTTGAGAAGCTTTAAGAAGCTTCTGAGAATCTTTGTTAGTTAGCTAAGGATAACCCATAGCACTGTTTTTACACTGCTTGTTTCTTCACATTCGTGTAGATGACATGTGATGTTGTATTTTCACTGGAGCGTTTTACTCAGCACGCGCTATAGAAGAACTGAGCTCATTTGTCTTGGCACAGTGGGATTGCTAGCCCCACAAATGGGAGATAAGAATTACCATGGAAGCCATCCAAAACAAAAGAGGTCTCTGATGTGGCAGCAGTGCACGTCAGACCCCCTCTCCTCTGTTAAAAATGTCCTTATTAAATTATTTTCTTGGTACATAGCGAGTGTTTAACGGATGATAGTATGCCTGAGAACAGAACTGTAGATTATCTCATGTTTAAATATGTATGGATTTAAGGTTCAAAAGAAGTCCAAAGACATTAAGCAATTTTGATGGTGGCTTGACTTACTTTTTTGTTAAGAGGAGCTGCAGGAGAGAAAACTTTTTTCAGGCAGTATGAGATATCTGGACAATATTATAGCAAACTATAAGTGATTAATGCAGTGGAAATGTTGGGCAATGAAATGACTTTCTAGTTTAGAAAAAATCAGATGTATAGTAGGTCAAATGTCAGTGCATTTATATAACTGGCTGGTAACAGCCCTTTCCGATGGGTGCAGACTGTTCGGCTGGGTGATGCGAGGCCTTTTCAAACTCTGACCCACTTTCACAGACTGTTCCATCCTCAGTCCCAATTCAGAGTGATTCCTTCTGAGAAGAACGTGCAGGTGAGGATTTGTTGTGCTCAGCATCAGAGCTGATGTGTGAAAAATATTGTGACTATTTCATAATTTTCCCAAAAGTATCTCACAATGGGCCACTAGCACTGTACTAGATGGATTGGCAATAATCAGAACAAGACTGGTTAGAAGAGTCAAAGTTGCTAGTTTTTTATTCTTAAGTATTTTTTGATGTTGAACTTTAAATTTATTTTAGTTGAAATTGAAAATATTTTACCATTGTTGTATACAATTGTACAAAAATTTAAGATTGATAGGGACCCAAATCAACATTATTGAAATTTTGCTGGAAAATTTTGGCCTTTTAGTTAAAATGAGGATGTTTGCCTGATTTTGGAGCCACCAAAAAACAGCTTTCAGTTTTTGCCTGGTTTTGATCATTCCTACAGTCTACATATCGATCTTAATACCCCTGAGAATGACCAAATCTGGAAAATAATTTTTGCCAGACAGGCAAGAATCAACTCTTATCTTTGATAGCAGAGTTTAAATTGCTGCTGCAGGTTTCTGTAGAGAAGTGCTCCTTGAGCTGCGCTCTAGGAAGCTTTAGAGGTCCTTCACTGGAAGCTAACAGCAGCAAATATGTTTATTGGTGTCAAGGGAAAGGTGTTAGTGCTGCCTCAGGTGGTGGGCAGCAGATGTACGATAAATGGCTTCAGGAGCTGCGGAGACATGAATAGCACTGTAGGCAAAGTCAGCATCACGGCCCAGCAGTGTGGACATAATATTTTATTTTCATAGCTTTGAAGAGGCAGAACTGACCAGGAGCTCAGCTCAGGTGGATGAGGAATAGCTACTCCAGTACAGCGATTGTTAATAAATCCGTGTGAGTTGAACTACCAGGGCTTTAAATTGGGTAGCCTTAAAGGAGGGTTTTTGTTTGCTTGCTTGCTTGTTTCTTTATTTTTTTAAAGGGTAGGGTGGTGTGTGTAATCTGGCATGATTGCTGTATTTTCTTCAAAGTAAGAATGGAAGTTCAAGTTACTGGCTAAGTTTCCAGAAATTCAGCATGTGAAAGGTTAACTTCTTTTTTTCTGTGGGAAGTAATATCCCTCCTCGTTTTCTTAGGTAATCTGCTATTTTCTGTCTGTGAAAATAGCTCAATGTTTTAGCTGATAATGATCAGGCACACTGCAAAAGCCCGGATAAACATACTGTTTGGAATAGGGTCAGAAATCTTCACAGTGATGCCGCAGCTTTCTGCTGGTGCCCTTGCTGGCTGTGGCAGTGCCCCTGCACCCCAAGAAGACCCCGCGTCCTGTGCTTGTCCGGCTGCTTTTGTGATGGGCTCCCAGGTGAGGGGCTCCCAGACGATGGGCTCTGTTCCTGCTCTGTCCGGAGGTACAGAGGGAAAGAGCCAGGGACAGATGGATGAATTGTCTTGCTGGGCTGGGCTCACGGCCCCTCAGGGGTGGATGCCCTACATCTGCCTTAGAAAAGCACTACCAAAGTGGATTACTGGAATATCTTTTAGATACTTAAATGGAAAGGCAACAATTTTCTGTGTCCACATCAGGATTCTTGCAGCTCTTGCCTTCAGTGTAAGGTTGCTGTGCAGGAGCTGAGGCAGGCTGACTGAAGGCTGCCTATGAAAACGAAGCGAAGTGAGCCGACACATTCAGCCCAGCATTTGTATTTTTTCTTCAACAGAATGTGGAATCTGCCTGTGAATTAAACTGTTTCCCGGAGGTGATATAATCTCTAAGTGATCACCTTTTGACCCAACTTTGCCGTTCTGATGCTAGGTTGCAGTTGTCAGAGTAACCACAAAGCTCTTAAATGGGTCATTTTTGTACTACTCTCATGTCTTTTGCTCTCCCAGCTGGGGGCTTGCCTTTTAGGGGCTTCAAACTGATTTTCTCAAGGGGTGCTTTTAGTGCCGTAGATAGTATGTCACACAACTTGTCTCCCTGGATGACGGCTGCCTGTCGAAGAGTAACGCGCTGAAGTCTCTGGAGCTGCCACCAGAAGTTTTAATCTTTCAGGCATGATTGTACATGCCATTTCAGTTAGTTGCCTGCAAGTGCAGAATTACTGTGTGCACTTTATTTTTCAAAAGCACTCTCAAGTGCTTTAATCTTTTCATTTCTACTATTTCATCTAGCTTCATCTAAACCTGTTATTCTTCCTTCCAAATGCTAGATTCCTCTGTAATTTCTTTATTCCTTATTTCCTCAGTTTATTCACTCATTGTTGGATCTTTAAGTTAACGGCTTCCACATTTGGGAGAAAACCTGCAGTGGTATGAGGCATCCCAACAGAGCTCTGTTTCCTGCTCATGTTTCACTGACTTTCCTACTTGTCAGCTTCCTTTTCCTTGTTAGAAACTCCAAGGCAGTTGCAGATTGGGCTGCAATGATGCCTAGATTTAGATAGATATGTGTGCTTTGTATTTCGTGTTGTTATAGGCTGTGTTTTCTAAGGGAACTTCATTGGGGTTCAGTAGTGCTGGATACCATTCTGTGATGCTAAAACGTGTATTGGCTTGAAATACCTGACGTCGTAAATGTTCAGTTTTGAAACGTTGAGCGAGCTTACTGCTAGTGACAGGTGTAAGGCTTACAGCTCTCTGTCAGTACTGCTGCTGTAATTCAGGTGCAGTGCAAAGCTGCTGGACTGGGCTCAGCTGTCTCAGACCTGACCTGAGACAAGTTAGAGGAGAAATAAGGATTTGTGTATCAGCACGCAGTAGGTGCTATAGGCGTTCACAGAGGCCAGTGAGATGACAGCACCTTGTCCTGAGGCCTTTATAGCCTGGATTAGACATAAACATGGCTTATGGCCACCTGGCCTTCAGCAAACTGCTGTTGTAGGCACTGCCACCAGCGGTTTTACTTTATGGTATGGATGCCATCCTAATGAGAGCACCAACTTTCTAAGAACCATAATCCGGCCTGTATTAGATTGTGACAAACACGAATCAAATGATCTGGAGGTGAAAAGCCGTTTGTTGGCACTTAAGCCTTTATTTTTTTATGACTTTAATAGGCTTTGGAATTTCAAGCCACCCCCTCTCCTCCCGTTTTTCTTTCCCCCTCCTTAGCTTGCAACTGTATTGCTTTTTCTTTAAGCTTCAAAGCAGCCTGACCACAAAGGAATTATTTCATCTTCAGTCTGTGTGATGTGTGCAGCATAGATTCCCTGTGCCCTTGTCTTTTAACCCTGTAAGGCATTTGTACCATCGTGAAGGAAAGCTTTTCTCAGAGCTGTTCCTTGTAAAGTGTTGTCAGGTTGTAGGGATTGGTATCTTTGCCTCTCATTTACTATTGAGAGTCCATGCATCTTAGTACTGCACTGTGAACGCAGATTGTTACAGTTTGTTTTTTCCTCTCCTTTCTGTTTTGCAGACATGAACCTAGTTACCAGTAGTACTACATGATCGATTCAGATTCTTTATCTTCTCTTACTCAGTGGTTTTGACTGGCTGCTGATCTTAAATCTTAGGTGGAAAAAAATTGATTGCCTTCTACATTAAAGATTCTAGAATTCTACCCATTAAAAGGAGCCTATCTCCTTCTGCTTGGGTCTGCACATAAAAACCGCAAAACTACATGCGTCTGTTGATGGTTTGCACTGTGTTTCTCTCCCATAGCAAGGTTTGTATATTCTAATATCTGGGAAGTGCCCTCCAAGAATGTGGTCTTGTTCTCCTAGATGTGCAAACGGAGAGTTTGTCAGCAGAACCCCAGTCATCCTGACTGCTTTGACAATGACAGCAGAGCAATGCAGCTTAGGTAACTGGCTCCTAGGTTGTTACATAAATGAATATTTCCTTCTTAAATCATGCCAGTATGTGGAGAAACAGCATCTGTTCCCATGAATTAACAGTGGAATATCAAGAAATTTATGTAAACAGAATTGAAACAGCTTGGAACACATAACTGAAAATTAAATACAGATAAATGTGAAGATTACATCTACCTAGTAAACTGTTTTATGGAAATATACATTACATTTAGAGCCTGAAGACCTTTAGCTTTATGGAAGGTTAGGTTCTTAATTTGCCATTGAGACTGTGATTTTAGCTAGAGGTTTGAATAGTTGCACTGTAGAAATATTATTTGATCCTCCTCAGTACAGGATTAATCAATTATTTGAATTCTTCAAAAACCCCACAAGCAAAACTAAATCCCTCTCTATATTTCTTTAGTCAGTCTTTTCCAGTGTTACTAACTAATTTGCATTTTCTGTGCTTTAAAACTGATTTCCCCTGTGTTCTACTCTATTTTTAACTGTTCAATATTAATCCAGCTAAGGTGATTGCTAAGCTAAGTCTATAGAATCAGGTGTGAAAACAAACAACTTTACATTTTCAGAATTGTTTACAGAGCCAGTTTTCTTGTATTGGAAAATAACTTTAATTATGAGATGCTGCAGGTTTTTTTTTTTTCCCCATCTCTCTTGTAAAAGAGATCAAGAACACACACGCAAATATAGGTGATCAAGAAGCCACACACACATATATATATCGTCACCTGTATTTAGGAGTAAGATTCATTTTCGCCATTGTTCATATGGAATGCACCTGGTTTGAAGTTACTAGCTAGAGGTCCCTCATCTTTTCACAGCATTATGGATTCCCAAGATATGTATTGCAAAAGCAGGAGATTAAATGAACAAAAAATGAACAAAAACATTTGTAACTTTACCACCAGTTCCTGATGCTCTTAACTGTTTTAGAGTAACACGTTTTGAAAGAAAGCTGCTCCCCACCCCACCCCCACCCCCCCAAAAAAAAAGTATTTGGCATAAAGGAACAAACATACTAAAGCTAGTTTTCTGAGGAATTTAACTTCCCCCAGTGCTAAAATTTCAATGTGCTATTTAAGTATTGTAGTTACAACAGTCTGTGGTTAAATATGCATTCTAGGATGCAGGGTGCAAAATCGAAGTAAATCACCAGCATATTCTTGTGCCAGAGCAAGTAGAGAACTCATTTTAAAAACAGACAAAACCACAACTTTCTAATGGTGGGAAGTATAGTATCCTTCGTGAAGTAAAGCAAAATACAGAGTGGAAGGCTTTTTGTTTGTTTTTGAATTGCAGCTTTAAACAATTAGCTTTAACACTAAAGGAAACGGATGTTGCGAGATATGGTTTGCAAACATGGTTCATCATGAAGTCATTTTCCATTTGGAGCCTACCATGTCTTTTGCCAGAGCACACTAAGTAGTATTTTTGTATTCAAGCAATTTCAAAACCTGTACCTACCTGTACAGTGAGGTAACGGTTGACAGCAGGGTACCTGCTCTCCATTCTTTTGATTGACATTCATGCAAGCTACGAAAGGTTTAATCAAGCCACTTCATCATCCACATCTTCTCCTTCATTTGGTGCACAGAATGCAACTCCAGCGCATATACTTACTATGAAGAATCCCTCAAGGTATTATTTCCTGTTATTTAACAATAAGATTAATTTCTGTCCTGTTCTTGTTTCAGAGTCGTCCTCCATCAGTGGCACACTCCTATGATCTGCCAAAACTCTACAGAACTGAAGACTATTTTCCTATGAACTATGTAGGTACCAAATACCCAAACCACTAATTTGTGTCTCCCAACAGCTTTTTAGGAAAGGCTGGGTTTGTTCTTATGGCTCATGCTTCTTTCTAATGACAAAGTAACCATTACATGTCAGATCTTTGTTTAGTATTTCTGTGGGAAGTTAAAGCTTTCCAATCGTACTGTGGCCATACAGACATTTATTCTAAGATTTGGTCACAGTAGTTTGCACTATAAGCTTACTAAATCAGCAAAGAAAATACACAAAAACTTACTTTGTTTACCCTCACATTTTTATAACTAAAATGATCAGAAGGTTGAAGAGTGTGCTAGTATAGCACGCTAAAAGTATCAATACAATTTGTTAATACTGCCAGCTTCACAAATGTTCGGGTTTTACAGGAAAGCATAAAATCAATATCAGAATTTAAAAATTCATAAATCACACGTGGCTGGAGCTTCCAGCACTCTTCTTCAAATGAGGGATAGGGTTTTAAAAGCTGTTGTGTAACGTAAGTTGAATGGTATGAATAAACTTTCTGCAAAGTTATTATGGACCTTTGGATGTGCCATTTTGTAATGAAGATTCTATTTAACCAGCACCAGAAGGAGAATAGTTCAACATCCCACCCGTAGCTTTTTTTTTTTTTTTTTGACTGCAAAATACGTCTAGGACAACCAAAAATACCCCACTCGCTTGTCTGAATAGAAAACACTAGAGATGGTTATATACTTAGTTTAGAAGATACTCGTCTTCCTTATACACAGAAAATCTCACTATGGCAACAATAAGGGGGTATTGGCTGAGATGGTAGATTGCTTCTGGAAAATAAACAATTTTAGATGATTGGCTTTGCATATAGTACAATTTGGAGAAATAGAAATAAATGCTCTTTAATGGAGGATCCAATGTAAATACTGGAAAAGGAGAGAAAAAAAAAGGGAAAAAAATCTTATGGTGAAAGTAAAGCTGCATGGCTTTGAGTAACCATGGAGACCAATGCTTTTCTGATGCAGAAACAAATGAACTCAACCTTTTCATATTTATTAGTGGAACTGATGATGAAAGATAAAGTTGAATTAAAATATAAAGCAATAGACATACCTAGTCAATGTCTCTGCCACTGCAATGCAGGTTATTGAAATGGATTATTACAAATTAACTGGTATTACAGAGAGGAAAATTAATTATGAAGGTAACAAAATAAATACTCTAATTATACCAACCCATTTATCCAAATAGCAGCAACTTTATTATCAGAAGTGAAGAGACAGTACAGACAGCGTACTCCTGACTTTTTTTTTGGTTCTGATGAAAAATTGAAATAAACTTATTTTAGTAGTGTTTGTTAATATATGTACTACAGAACGGATTGCTGTATTAGTGGATATTTGAAATTACTAATTTCTTGGTGATAATGATAGAAAGTTAGCATAAAAATACTGGGCAAATATTCAGGTTTCTGTCTTGACAAAGGGTCAAGCATTAATTGGCAAGTTCTTGCAGAAATGTTTCAGCCGGACAGAGGATGGCAGTGTTAAATGTCACTTGTTCAGTACGATTAAGAGCTTGTGAAGTACAACTTCAATGCAGATATTTCTGGAACATCATGTAAAAGATTTTGACTGAATACAAATGCTACTGTAGATAAAATGTTAATTCACAGTACCCGAAGGAAAATGCTGAGATCAAGTGTGACATTAGTGTATGGTGCTGCTGGTAGAAAACTAGTTTAGCCAAAGCTGTCTCTCTGTCACTGCTGGAAAATAACTGTTTAGGTTGGATGAAAGCTTGTGTTCTGTAACCATGCTTCAAGGAGGGAGGGGGAAGGGATGGAAGCAGAGGAGTGTAGTAAAGAACTGGGAAAAGTGTCCTTGTTGAAGCAGTACGTGTCAGCTGCGGGTCAGTGCAGTAAATGATGGTCCAAAATTACTGTTATTACAAACCCATAGAAATAGATTGTGTCATATAAAAATGCAGCTACCCCTAACGATCTCAGGCTGTCCTCACCTGTCTCAGGCATTTGTCAAAAGTCAAATTACCAGGCCACACTTAGATATTTTGTTGTGCAAAGCTGTCTTGTGTCTAGAAACAACGTGTATGGTAATGTCCTCCTGCTTCCTCACACAGTTAAACCTTCAGATTTCAGATAACATGTTTAGGATGGAAACAAAGTTAACTTTGCTTCAATTCAGGTGAACTGGCTGATGCAAATTATTTAGCAAATTCTTAAGTTAATGATCTTTCTGCTATATTGTGCTGGCCAAAGCCTGGACACAGACTAGTGCTTTCAAGGTCTTCTGCTGAAGACAGCAGACTTAATGGGTCAGCTTGAGCTGGCTACTCTGCACGCACAGCTGGCATGTTGCTGGAGTTCTGCTAAGGAACTTTAGTAAGGTATGTAAACATTGGGTAACTTCCACATCACACAACTATAATAGTGCGATAACGTAAAATTATACAAACTGGATTTAAGGTTTCTCTAGTTTTATTGGGCTGTTCCTCTTCTGCTTTTTGACTTCCTCAAAAATAAAATGTGTGGTTTGCCTCAAATCTAGAAAGGAATTCTTGCCTAGACTAATACTAAGATTCTTAAAGTAACTTGTTTGAAATACTCTGTGTAAATCTAAAACTGAAACAACCCCTATCCTTAACACTTCTGGTAAGTACCATTTTTATGCAAGACCTTCCATCACTACATAAAATTGTATTTCTTATCAATGGCATTTTCTGACAAATAAAACACTTCTAACGACTTCATATTTCAGTCTCACTATTCACTGACTACAACCAGGAGCTCAGACTTTGGAAATTCGGCCTTAACTGTAAACTTCACCACTGTGAAGTAACCTTGACGGATACTGAGACAAATATGATGCAGAGTCATAAAGTGATTTTTACGTAACAGATAAAGGTTGCTGTACTACCATTTAAGAGTTTTTGTATGTTTGTTTTTTTTAAGTTTTATTTAACCTCTTAAAGCCTAGGTGAAATGACACACAACACATTCTGAAATGTTATGTATTCAGACAGTCCCTTGTGAAACAGGAACACAACCAAGTATTCTCATCAGGGAACAGCCTTTTCTGGGACTTCAAAGAGTTGGTGTTGCTGGAAAAGAAATGCCACCTAACTGACATCTATAAAGAATAGATGTTAAGTAGTGAAGTCTCATTTGACTTACTGAAAAGTTATTTTCAATAAAACAGATTATAAAGCCTGCTAACAAAACGAGAGTTGAGGCTCTTGTTTTCTCTTAAGGCAGAGAAGCTCCAGGAGGAGCTCGTCCGCTGATGTAAACATCAAAAACATTTTTCCTGTATTGTTCCTAAAACTTCTTAACACTTTAGTGTATCAGTAGGACCCAGTCCAACATCCACACCTCTCAGTTAAAAAAGCAGTATGAAAGCCTTCTGTGAAGGGGCAAGAAAGATCCAAAAGCAAAGCTAAATAATCTTCAGCTAAAGGTAACTGTTTTCAGACACAAATAACAACAAAAAAGGAATACTCTTTCCAAAGAATGTCAGCAGCACAAGTTAGTTGCAGAACAGGAGAACATACAAATATTTTGGTATTTGGATTATACAGTGGCTTGTTTGTTATAGTAGTGGAAAGTACAGTTTATACTTACCCAAAATTGCTACAGGAATGTATACATTTCTAAAAATCTCTGTGAAACAGTTTTGCTATTTAAAATGCTGAACAAAACTATTTCCTCCTTTGTAACATTCATGAAAATTTCACAGGTAAACTTAATTATTGTTAAGAAAGTAATTTGTTATTTTATTAGACATATGCCTAAATCAGGCTCATTGCTCTGCTTAACAACAGCTTTGTTCTCAACACAATTAAATTCCCTTCTGTAACTGATTATCTCAGTAAAGTTTTGGGTATGTAGCTGTCTTGTATTGCACACTTGCCAAAATGCCAAAATGACCAAACCAATAATTTTAAATCTTTAACTGATTTTTATGTTTTTAAGTATTCAAATTACTTTTTCTTCAAATCCAAAAAAAAGGCTGTAGCTTGCAAGGCATGTTCTTTTGTGTTTAAATAGTAAGTATTCAGATACCTTCCCTATCATGTACCCTGAATGCACAGTGCTTCAGAGGGAGACATAGTTCTAGGTAACTTTTTAATATGTGAAAGTGATCTTCAATAGTATATAAAGGGATGAAAAATGCAAGTAATTCATAGACTGTTTCTCAAGGATGCAGAATTACAACCACTGTAACTTTATTTATAAAGTAGTGTTCTAGAATGCTAAAGACAAATTCAGACAAAGTTAGTTTTGTGGGATTTTTCAATGTCCTTGAAGAGATCAGTCTATCCAGTAAGAAAATACTATACATACATGCTCCTGCAGAGCTGTGGAGCACTTTTTGGACAAGGGAAAAAAAAGTAGCACTCTGGGATTTACCAAACAGGCATGTGGCACTTGCATGTAATAAAGCAAATATTTACATTAAGCACAATACAGCAATTTATTTAGATGCTTAAATGAAGAATACAAAGGGAAATAAAGATCACAAAATTATACATACTACAACAGTGTGTCATATATTAGATGGTATAAATGAATACAACACCTTGTTGGTGTTAACTAAAGATAAAACTAAATATCCAAAACACAGCACTTTTGTTTCAGTGTGCTGCTTCAACACAATACACTTTTATACAGATCTAAAAGGTGTCAAAATTAGTAGCTGCAAACTTGTTTCTTGCATGTGATTTTTCTTTTTTAGCTTAAAAGATTTCAGAAAATGGCTCTGAAATACGTTTATCATCAGTTGTAATGTCAAGGATATTCAGAACAAGAAAATTCTATAATACAATAGAGTCCAGATATATTTTATGTTGCTGGCCTCTGTTTTTGAGATTGTACAAGGTTATGTGCAAAAACTAAGTTTGTCAAAATTCATACTATAGCAGTTTCAAGCTTTTGCTAGGTAAACTAGATACAGCATTTATTACACAGCAGGGCAACACTAAAAAAGAGAAACAAATCTATGATGGGTACACAAGAACAATTTCATAAGCTTCACTTGAATAGGTCTAAAAGACTGTACAAATATACATTTCAACTATTCAGAATGATACATGAAAAAAATCAATTTCCCCATAGTCTACTATACACGTTGAACTGGTAGTTTGTATGTTGGCCCTACACTACCATGTGAAAAAGGGTAATGTTTAAAAAGACATACAACTGAACATGTACAAGAGTGAAATAAATGTTGAAAATGCAGATAAAACAAACCTCTGCTTTTCTCTGTGTGCATTCTGGAGCCACCAGCTTATCTGTTTTCACATTAAGTTACCGTGCTCGTCCCAGCAGGTATTCTCAAGCAAGATTAGCCAACAACATCCTTACATAACCACTGGAGTAACAGCGGCCTCAAACACCACTCACCATGACCTAGCACTTGAGAGGCAGTACCAGTTAGAATTTAAGCTTAGCAGTCATACTGAAATGAAAGTGTTTAGACAGTTGTAGAGTGGCCATTACTGACACTTCTGCATCAAGCAGCTTATGCTTGCTGGCTACTCAGCTCCACACCAGTTAAGCTGCTGTGAATCGGTTCTGCTACCCCGTCAGTCACACTGTCAAACTGATCTCCGTCCTCACTGTCAATTGTGCTATTCTGCCATTCCATCTGCTGATTTGACAAGCTCTCCTCAATCTCTGATGCGTTTTTCCATTGCGACTGGTCCTTAGACCAAAACTCTTCTACTTTTCCATAGGAACGATTCTTCCACTTTGACTGTTCTTCATCACTTTCAGATCCACCCTCTTTTGTCTCAACAGTTGGTTTACTGCTACCAGCATCTTCACTTTGGGAGGATTCATCTGTCCACACTTCTGGTTTTACTTCAGATGTATTATCTTCAAAATCTGAAACCTGCTGAGAACCAGGCCCACTTTCAGACTGTGAAGCTCCATCTTTCCATTCAACAGCATCATCTTGCTCATCCTGATCACCTTCGCTATCTGAAATATCACCCACCAGTTTTGTTGGCTCTTCAGCAGAAATCTCTTCGTATTTAGAGCTGTCCTCTTGTTTTTGATCAGACTTCTCTGGAGACTGTAAAGTATTTTCTTCAATGATTTCCTTGGATATGCTGTCATCTGGGTTCTCCACTGTGCTATCAGAAGAGGCTTTCCCACCAATGTCAGAAATATGTGGACCAAACGGACTACCGCTTTCATTGTATTCCTCTTCTATATTCTCATAGCTGTCTGAGGAACTTTCATTGTCTTTTTCTATGTTTATTTTTTTGTCAACAGTCTTACTAACATTGACTCTGGAATTCTTTTCATCGTGATTTTCAAACAGCCATTCAGCATCAAAATCCATTTCATGTTTAACTTTGTTTAGTTCTTTCATGTTGAAACCAAGCAACACACCAGGTTTATATTTTTCACAATCTCTAACACATTTCTTCCTTTTGTTGCTAAAGTGAGACGCGATATCAGACTTCCAGAGCCACAAACTGGCAGCCAGCTTTTCAATCTCTCTCCTAGTGGGATATGGTTGCTTATTAAAATACTTTGTGAGAAATGTTTTCCTGGCTTCGTAGGAATCATCTTCATGACCCTTGGGGTCCAATGCTAGAACTACAGGTTCTTCAGGCTTCTCCTCAAAGGCAGAGGGGGAGTCGTCATCATCCATTTTCCTTCTCTTCATTAGGGAGAATTCCATGTGTTCGTAAGTACGTTTTACAGGTGCTACAGCTGGAGACTGGCTTAGCCGAGATGACGAAGTACCTTTGTCCTGGCCATTCTGAGTCTTCCCAACACCTCTGCAGTGAACAAGGTGCAGCGTTATAGTTGAGGCAGTCATGTTACTGGTATATACACCAAGGCAATGAATGCATTTGTAGGTTAGCTTTTTCTCAACTGGATGAACTGTCTGAATAACTTGATGCCTCTCTCGTAAATGATGTGCAAGTGCATCAGAGATGGGTCCTTTTAGGATTGAAAAGCACAGAGGACAGAGAGTTTTCCCTACGTCTTTTTTGTAGGGAACTGCTGCTTGTGGGGAACTTTTTACAGGTACATCAGACTTCTCTTGGATTTTCGGCTGTGGTTTAGGAGGAACAGGGGGAGTATTCTGAGCATGGTAAGCTACAGATTCAGCAGGAGCATCTCTCAAGTTGTAGGTGGTTACAAGTAGATGTATGTTTGTGTGACTGCCCTGCTGCAGTGTCAAATCAAATGTCAGAGTGGAATCAGTCTTAGGTCCCATTTCTTCATCAACATGAACCATTCGCATATGAGCAGCCATCTTTTCAACATCATTGAAGGTCGACCGGCAATACGGACAAGACAGACCATGTATTAGCATATGATTAAGCAATGTATCAGTGGGTAAATAGCGATTACAGTATAGACATTTGCTAGTGAAATTGTGTATTTTCATTATATAGTTAGCTACTGCAGGCACCTTTTCAGCCTTGTGCTCCTTTTCAAAGTGGACACTATACACGTTTTCAGGAAACAGCTCATTACAGATTGTACAGATTTTCCACTTTTGTGTGGATGATGTATTGACAGCAGAAGGACCTGTAGCAGCTACAGGAGATTTTGAGCCAGACTGACCTAATACTCTTGAAGCTGCCTGTGACTGAGATAATGATGTTTGTTTCAACTGAGCTGATGAAAGAGAGGATGAATTGGCAGACTGAAGAGAGTATCTTGCTGAGGCCTGTGATCTCTGTTCCCCTCCAAGAGTGTAAGGCCTTCCATTGCCACTTGAAAACTGTTTCATTGTTTGAGACTGCTGTGAAAGAGAAACTGGTGCATTACCACTTAAGTTTAGCCTCCCCCCTGGCTGACCAACGTAACTTGGCGGTACTGATTTGACTCCGTAATTGTTTTGCTGTAGGTGAACATTTGACATCATATTCACTCCTGCAGAATTTAACGTAGGCTTTGGTATAGTGAGTCTGTTCATCATCTGTTGGGATGAAAGAGATCGAACGCTTCCAGGGGAAAGGGGACCCATCCTCTGAGGGAGTCCCATAGGCTTTTTATCCTGTGGTTTTGGAGCTATTAACATTAAAGGTTTCGACCTTGGAACCACTACGTTAGTGTGACCTATCATTGCAGTTACCTGATATCCTATACGTTCGTGGTCTTCGATAACATGCTGTACTAAAGCTTCGTATGATTTCGGCATAAAAAGGCATCGTTTGCAGTGAATACTACCCTCCTCCCGGGTACTGGAACTTAATGGAACTGCACCATTGAGCGACTTTTCACCTCCCTTTGCTACGTAAGGAGCAGCTACGTGCTGAAAATGTTCCCTGTAAATGTGCTTTCTAACTATTTCATACAGAGGATCTCGGTAAGTGCACTTCTTACAGTAATAAACAGCTTGTTCTACACTGTCAGCCTGCTTAGGTTTAAGGCTATCATGTTTGCTTTTATCTTTAAAAGTGCTGATGCCTCCACTCGGTGTATTGGCATTTGGAGCATGAAATATTTTAATGTGCGTTTCCAAAGTCTTTTTGTCCGCATTGAAAGTACAGTAAGGACAATTAAGGAGAATCCGATTTTCAAAGTCTTCACTATGAACATTCCGGAAGTGGCTTTTGTATGCTGAAAAGAACTTCGAGGAAAATGGACATGCACTGCAGCAAAAGGGCTTTGTCCGATAGTCCTTAAAACAAACAACAAAGCAGAAACTGAATATGGAAAAGCAGTTTTTAGAAACAGAATTTCTGTGAATTTCTCTAAACAACTATAGTCTCACAACCTACTGCAATCACCTCAAAAATTTAGATTTATTCCCTGCAATTTTGGGCCTAGAGATGAGGCCAAGTTCATCATCTGAATATACATGAGGTGGTAAGTGCCAGTTTAAAAGTCCCTCAAGAGTTTAACCATAAACTCAGCATGCAAGGCTAGATCATAAACATCTTTCTCCTCCAGTCAACAGAAGCTGCATTCCCTGCAGCTGAGCATGAACAAGTTCACCATAATCTCGTTTTTTGGGGGGAAAAGGAAAGCACGATTATTGGAGTAGAATGAGACAGTATCAAGAAGACCTGAGTTACTTCCCATCAAAATCTGCTAAACATTCATAGATGTAAGAGATATAAAACATTAGCTAGTTCAGTGTCTTTAGCTATTACAAACTGTAAGATGAAACACACTCTTCAAAACTTATTTTTGGTGTACAAATAGAGTTAAGCTAAGTTATGTACTAAGGCCACACAAGCCCTTAAAGCAACCATACCTTTTCCTTCTGATCAAAGCACAATCCTGAACTCTAAAACAATCTTGGATGGGGGGGAAGGAAAAAAAAAGGGATATTTGAAAGTTCCATACTTGCCTACTTTCCCTGCTCCCTCAATCTTTGTTATATTTAACACGTTGCTGATGCAGTTCTTGTCATCTGTTGTAACAGGAACTAAAACTGCACTGGCCTCAGATAGCCACAAGCAATCTGACATTTCAGATGAGTTAAGATATGAAATTCACATAGTTACAAACATTCGTCATGTGTGTCAAACATGTTACACACAGATGATTTAAAGTAGCTAGAGCTGTAGGCTTCCTTTGTGTAAGTAGGAATATATGCTTCTGTCCACCTTCTGAAGCCTCACATCTGGTAGGCTGGAGACGAGATACAAAAACTAAAACACTGTCTCCTTTTATATTAAGGTTCTTATTCTGGAATTAAGTAGAAAAAAAGCACAACATCAGTGTATTTTATGGAACACAGTAATAAAGGGCTATTTTTAGACCAACACCACCACTAGAAATCCATCATAATATGGTTTCCCATTTCCTGTAACAAACAATACCCGGTCTTTTCAGATGCTGAAGAAAGGGCTTATTTTATAGAGAGATTTCACACCTTCTCCCTGTTCTGTAAATGCTGGCATTACTCTATATTGCACCATTGGTAGAGGCTATCGCAATCCATACCTTAATACACTGTGTTAAACCAGGAAAATCAAATAACTGTAATAGTATCATTCCCTCCTACTTCCAGCTCAATTCAGATCTCCTCTATTACTGACTCAAGCATCTAAACAGTAAGACTTCTAGTGTCATTTCATTCACTGTGTAGAACTGCATATGTCTAAACCAAACCTCAGTCAGATTATGAGAATCCTCAGATGTGGCAAACAGCTACAATAGTGGAGAGACATGCTGTTAGATAGGTTCATTTAAAGTTTTTCTGAAACGATGAAAACAGATTTAAGAAAAAGGTAACAAAATTAAACAGAAAATACAAAACTGTTGATCTTTTGACTGGAAGGAAGGTGAATCTGTACTAAGCTTGAACACAGATGGCCTATTAGCATCCAGTTGTCAAAGGATAAGATTTCTTCACCAATCATTTCTTCAATATTTGGCTATCAATACTTACTAAAATAAAGACTCAGATCATTGCTTCTAAAAAAAACTAAAAAGAAAAAAAAGGGTTTTGCTGTCCCTTAAAGTGGAGGCAACTGACCAATGGGTAAAACCACAGGAAAAGCTCTTGACATAATTGCAAAATGCCCTTTAATATGAACCGTCTTCAGAACTGGATTTGTCAACATAAACCATTACCAACCTGATTTTTTGTAAGCGATGGGTCCCACAATCCTACATCTTCCCATGTAGTGTTTTTCAAATAAAAGTCATTAGGTTCAAACTGCTTAAAATCCTGGAGAAGGGGAAGATGGGAAGAGAGCACAAATAATCAAAACCCAAGACCAACTGCTCCCTTAAGCAACTCTTGTAAGTATCCATGCAGTCCTCTCTCAAGTGCTGCTGGCAAATAGTAGAGAACATTAATTCAAGGAAATCTGTATATTTAAATGCATTATTTGGAGGTAAATAGTTGTAAATAGTCTCAATAATATAAAACACATGAAGAACTAATTTTTTTCCCTCACACATTCTCCTAATTAGCCCAAGGCTGTCATTACATACCCGCCCTATTTTCAAAAGCAGTCACTGAGATAGTAATAGCTGGCTAATGCTACGCGTTTAAGATCATATAGGTCCTGTAACACAAAATTTGTGATTTTGTTGGTTTTGTTGTTTAAATTTATTTCACACAGAAATTCAGATAAAAGTTTGACTACATGTATGATGTTTTAGTAGCCCAATTCCTGTTAAAAGAAAAAAAAGAAATCTAATTAAATACGTTTCATCTTTGGCATATAAAAGTCAGCAGCACGTAAGGATTTAAAAATATTATTTCCAATAAAATTAATGCTTAAAAGTAACATTGTCCCTATTCACAATTATACCTTCAAAAACCGTATTTGCTCCACCAAAATTTCCCAAATAGGAAAGTCAGGTATTTCTTTCTCTTAAAGGATCTCACCTGAATGCTCTTTAAAGAGATACTAATAGAAAAGACAAGCAAACAAGTCACAGTTCGTTGGGTACTCTAAACAAGTGTATGAATTGACCATACTCTGAAGGTCATGCTCAGGAGAGAGCTGCCTTTTTGAGAGAACAGTTACAAAGTTTGTCCAGCAGAGTAGCTGATACTTTTCCAATTTTCTATTGGAAACGCTACTATTTCCAGTAGCAAATACCTTTCCCTTCTAGAAACTTAACACATGTACACAAGTGATTCTTTAAATTGATTACCTATGGTTCAGCACCAACAAGCATTCCATGAAAATCTCAGAACCATCTTCTATCCAACAAGAACATCCTCTACCACACCTAGTTCTTGCTTTATTCCTAAGTGTTCAGTTAGTAAATATTATTTTTAGGAATCCAAGATAAACAAAGGACAACCTATCTAGAAGATATACCAAGTCAATCATATATAGCCTGAATTGTATCTTGTCTCTGCTAAACTAAGTGTTTACAAGTACGTGTTAGCTCAAGTTTAATTAAATCCCACTTTGTACAGGTTTTAAAAAGGTACAGAGGTAGCAATGCCTGACCAACAAGGCTCAAAAGGAATCCTAGAACCATTCTCAGAAGCTGATGAAAACACAGGATTAAGGTATGGGAATCTGATACAGGGGATTCTAGAAACACCCTTCAAAAATTTACAGTAGAAAATTAACATTTCATGAAACAGGCCCAAAACCAAAAAAGTCACACAAAGACCTCACAGTCCCACCAATGTTTGAGCATTCTAGCTCTGAAGCACTTGGGAGGGAGGTATCATACTTACTTCTATATGTTCTTTACAGTATTCCAAACCAATGTCACTAAGTATTTTTTTCACAGTTTTCCGGGCCTTTCTTAAACTGCCAAGGTTGTTGACAGGAAGTTGGAACATAGTTTCTATTGAAAAAGAAAGTAAGAGAAAAGGTTTAAGTCAAATGTGTTCTGTTCGATGAAGAGTTGCACTTTTAATTATTTTCTCTCTCATTTTACCCATAATTCAGCATCAGAGCTGTACCATTAACTAAGGAAACTACCACATTTTGTCTGGTTTGTTCTTAAATGAGGCTGGCCATAAAGCTAAATACTGACAAACTTAAAAAAGCACGTAAAAAAAATAGATGTAACAACTATTATAGGAGTAATCAGCTGCATCTGGAAATAACTTTCTATAAAGTGTTTGTGTCTAGATGAAATCTACCTCCTATGCTGAGGTACTTAAACCACAATTTATCTTTTAGGCATATACGTTCTAACCGATTTGAAAACTGCTAAGTTGAGCTTTAAGATTTGTGTCAGTCTTGTAATGAATGTAGGAGTATCTCTTCAGTGAGCACGATGCTTCTTGCATTCAACTACAGTCACACATGAATTCTTAGTACTCTACATTGGCCTATGAAATAAGTCAGAGCTTTCCTAGGTTTTTATTTTAGGAATCCATGAATACCACAACAACATATTCTGTGAGCAAACTTTGATGGGAAAACCTTTAGAATGCTAAAGCAGGACTGTTACTTAAGAGTGCCTTGAATTGAGGAAAGTTGAGGTAGGCAAAAATATAACAGTTTCCTCCATTTCCTGTATTTATAGCTGTAAATGTCTGAATAGCTGGTTGACAACCTGTTCATTGTACATTGCTCTTAATAAAATGGGACCTGAAAGCTTGGTTAGAGCCCTTCAGAGATAGAAGTCACTGGAAAAAAAAAATACAAGAGATGGCTTAGCACCTTTCAGAATGCAGCCGGGTATTTTCAGCCTACGAGACAACCCTCCCTTTTAGTTCTCCTTATACAGGTAGCTAATTCCAATTAAACTGCTATTACTGTCTGTTATTGCCTGAGGCTGTCCAACTAAAAGAAAGTCTAAATTTTTAAGATACGCAGACTCCCAGATCCAACCATTAGCACTAAGATTTCTTCCCAGTGCTAACAACTAGCTCTATTTTGCACCTATGGGAGTTCTCAGTCTGCATGTTGCTACCCTTACAGTGAGAACTGTACGTGTACAGTTCTTCTGGAAGGTGGGTAGGGGGTTGAGGTGTGGAGCCAGTAATAAAGAAAGAGGCAGGGTTTTCCTCAAAGAAAAAGGGAGGAAGCTTCTTAAACAGCAAGGAAGTGTCAGAGTTACCTCGTTCACTGGACTTTAATGCTCCAATGCCTGTTGCATAAAGAACGTCACCCCAGAGGACAAAGCTGCATTTTTATCATTAATATTTCTGTGAGCCAGTTCAGATGTTGGTCTGATGGAACAATAAATTCTTATCAACTAAATAATCCACTATATGGGCCAAAGACTACCTACATGAACTAAAAATGGGCTTTTTGAATAGAAGTTTGAAAGTTTTTTTTTTGTTTTGTTTTCAAACACTTTCAAGCAGAAGCCTAGAATTCAGTATTAGTAGAAATTTATAACCATTAAACATTTTAGAAAAAAAAAATCTCCCATTTTGCCATGAGGTGAAAGGCAATCTCTAAGTTACAAGGAACTTACTACAAAATTTTCTCAGAGTACAAAGGATATGGGTTGTGACTACAATAACCAAGTGCCTCTGATCAGACAGAACTCTTTGACATGCACTGTCACACAAAGTCCTCCAAGTATGTGATTAAAAAAACAAAAACAAAAAACACCATGGGCCAGGAAACAAATATTTTGATGTTCTGTATTAACTTCCTCCAAGTGAGATTTGTTAAAAGAATTCAGTATAGCCACAGCTTGTTTTGTTGACCTCAACAACTCTAAATGCAAGTACACTAATTTCTGTGACTGCAAAGGTGTTTCAGCTAGCACTCCTCTCTAGTCTCAATTAAAAAGACTAGAATTAGAAAAAAAAATAGATTCAAGTTCATATGAAAAGTAGCTGATTTCTGTATGTTATCTGACACCTTCCATTTGAGGGAAACTCAAACCACTCTACAAATATGAAGAATTATCATTCAGGTGAAACACTTTATAGGTAGAGTCACTCACAAGTCTGATAATTCATTTACCAACCTTACAAAACTATGGAGAGCACTACTACAGGTACCCGTGGCATCTCCGAAAAGGCAGGAATTAAATGGGTCACAGCAGTAAACTACACGCTGCTCTCAGTTACTGCCTCTAAAGACACTGTATGGAAAATCACGAACTGGTGTTTTTTATGCTGTATCCATTCTCAGCTGTACTCCTTTATAATCAAGTATCTCATATGCAATTATAAAAACATCGAGGCCTCAGACATTCTCCTACAAGGGTGAATATGATCATTTAAATAATTAGACTGATTCCTGTCATCCTTTCAGAATGCTACTCACTCCTGGCTAGGGAGTTTTTTAATCCTCATAAGGGACTAGGAAATAAGGTTTGAATCCGAGTTTCCAACTGCTTGTTATTTTGAAAGCTGACTCAGGCAAACCAGTTATTTTATCCAAATCTGCATTCAAGCTCACGGCTCCGTTACCAGATTTTCTGAGCAAATTCTGAGTCTCTCTTTCCTCTTTGTTCTCTCTCATTAAGAGCCATTTTTACAGACACAAAGTGAAGCCTTTTTTTTTTTTTAAAGAAAATCGCTTAGCATACATAAAATTTTCTACCTCTGTACTGTGTATTAGACTTTGACAAATAATTACAGAACATGCAAAGTCCTGTTCTGCTTTTCTACCCATCCTTGCCCATGCTGTGGTATCAGCTTTACTGCATAAGCACCTCTGGGCAGAGGCTGTATCCTCTTATTGGTACTACACTTAGCTTGCTTTTGGATGATGTAAAATGAAAATAATACCATTTGTGACAAAGAATAAATGCATAAATGGTGAAAAAGCATTTGAGAATATGAGCATATCCATTTGAGCAATGGATATTCATCTTGCAACAGAAATTTGTAATACTTGCAACTTCAACCTGCAGTTTCTTTTCCTAGGCCAGTCACTATGAAATACCTTCCAGTACTAAGCCCACTGTCACTTCTTTCATGTCTTGAAAAGAAATCTGACTTTTGTGATACTAGAGCTACATTAACAGCAAGCCAAGAATAACACGTATTAACAAGATATGGCTAGGCATGCCATTATGACACCACCATATCTGAAAGGATAGAGCACAGATTGGATGCATTATCCTTAAACACAGGTTCTTGATGGAAAGAAAATGGTATTTAATACTCTATTCACTTTCCTCCCCAAACAGAATTGGGAAACATGGCTCTGAACATTAAATTACAATAAAGTTAGCACAGGTTCGCTTCCAAAGCACAGCATAACCATTTATTATTTTTTAAACTCAATAACATCCATTTATTAAAAGCTCTTCTTGCTGCAGTTCACAGAGCAAGAGTGAAAAACTATGAATGCAGCCAAGAAATTAATCACGACTGCATTAATTTTTCTCTAAAAGCAACACAATCTGCATTGCTCTGACTGTTCTGCTTCAGTATGCTTTCAGTAGCTTCTTTGTAAATAACCGAACGCTGAACTTTTTCATCAAAAAAATATATGAAACAGCATAGTCAAGTACGGTCAGGACTTGAATGAACATTTCCTTGGATTTGAAGTTCTTTTGGAAATAATGTCCTAGTAATTTTATTCCAGGATATCTCCAGTTCTTAATGCCTACTGTAGAAAGATTAGTGCAAACATTAAGAAATCTGCTCATTTTGCTCATGAACTTTTTTTTTTTTTTTAACTTGAGACAAAGCAAGAGTCAGTAGAGTTTGTCTTTAGGCAATAACAACTTTTAAACTTGAAAGTCAGCTGCAATTCTCAAAATAATGTTTATTAAGCAGCAGCCTCTTATTTCAATAGAGTGTGCCACTAATAACTTTTTTCCCAAAACAAACAACTGTTTTCTCCTAATTACTGTGCCCAATACACCTGGACATGTCAAACATACCATGATATATATAAACCCAAGTGATAAAGAAAGCAAATTATTTTGGACTGCCTAGAAACAATCTCGGTTATATCTGCAGTATCTTCTTGCCTCTGCCTTCCGCCTGCCTCACAGCCAAGTCTTAAGGACAAGAAATTATCGAAATCTTCCTATCACATCATAATACAGGTTATAATTAGATCTTCACATCTGAAAACTGAAGAACCTTACTTTGCAAATTCTGCCTGATAGCTGAATACAGCTCACCTAATCTTAGCAAAAGAAGCAACCTCATCCTTAAGTTAATGTAGTTCATTTAATTTAGGAAGTTTCTTGACCATTTAATCATAATTAGTGGAGAGCCAGGTACAGCCTGATATCATTATGGTTTGTGACTACACAAAGAGCTTTTAGCATCTCCATTCATCCTCTTCAAACCAGTACCTCAAGTTGTAGCTGCAATATACACAACACGCTACTGGCATATCCCTGAATGTAGACTTTAAAGAGCTGGGATTAAGTCTCCCAAGTCATTGTTTAGGCATAAATGCTATTCTTGAAAAAAGGTATCTTTCACCTGACCAAAAATTCATGTTTAAGACAGGACACTTGGAATACATCTCCTTTACTGTCAAGGCTTCTTACTGCTCCAAAGCTCAGATCCAAAGAATTATTTAACACAAAGCAGCAGTGGGTGCTTTAACTGGCACTCGAGCTACTGCACTACATCTGTCGTGCTCAACAGGGAAGGATGCCCATAATAAAGATTCACAAGTCCTCACAACTGATCCTTCTGTAAAATAACTGACTTCAATGCTGTTTCTCTGTTTTTCTACTGGAATGCCAAAAGAGAGCAGTCTTCAATACCCTGGACTTCATGGAAGACAAATAAAAGGCACAAGCCTTTCCAAGGGGCACAAGCAGCTCAAGCTTTACACATCTACCAGTTACCAGATCCTCATGGTTGAAGAGGCACTGCTTACCTCATACTACTGATTCAATCTTCAGAGAGCTCAAAGTAGCTTTCAAAGGAAGCTCAGCAGCATTTTTTTTTTAAATGAAGGAGGAATTAATTTATCCTGAGCTGACATTGCTCATCCAACAGTCATTCCAGCACAGCATTCCAGTTAGCAGGGCACCCTGTATTTCCATGTATTCTGTTTTGTGGTTACTAAAGCGTAACTAATTTTTATTATATTCCTGCCTGGTTCTACTCTATCCTATTCATTCCTGCACAGGAAGCCCTAGATACGTATTTACTACATTATAGAATTTGTCTTTGTAAGGGAATGCGCATCTGTACACACCTTCACAGGAAAATAAGCCAAGATGATCCCATATATGTTCAGCAAATATGATTCTACAGAGTAACCTGAGTGTTTACCATCATGTAGTAACAAGAATAATGGGATCTGCCTCTAAGTCAAGCAGTTATTTCCAAGTTCATGATCCAACAGACATAAGAATTCAATTTGTATCTGCCCTTTTGTGTCCTATTTCTAGACTTGGGTCCCATAAATACAAATACATTGGAAAGCCCTTGTTCGTAAGCTGAATTACACAAGACCAACAACCTCGCTACTGAGATCATCCAGGTAGTATCCTCGGGTACCTAATAAAATGGATTACTAACCTAGTTATAAGGAATTCTAAAAAAATGGCTGATTTAATAAGGTATCACTCATCTTTAGCGCATTTATTCCCCAAAGGTCTGACTATTCCAGACACAAAATAACTGTAAAATAAGCAAAAGAACTGCATAAGAAGTGTTTGGAACCCTCTTTTGCTCTGTATTTATGCAGTACCTAGCATAAAGGTCTAGTCCATGGCCAGGTATTATTTCCAGAGTAATTTAGTGGCCAAATATAAGAAAAGGTGAGCTATATAAAAGAGCAAAATATCATTACTAAATTAGAAACTCTGTACTTCAGCTTCCATTTCACAGTCACATTTTGGAGATGCAAAGGCAGAGTTTAGACCAACTTTATGCAGTGCTATCCACTGCTCTGGATACCAGCCACTACTCAAAGCACAAACAAAAACTAAGACAAGTTTCCTAACTAGTGCATACACGCTGAGAAAGGTCTGAATGAAGTACTCTCAAATCTTCATCCAAAAATCTGAAGGGGTGGGGAAAGCTCTGTGAAAAAAACAAGGAATATTTGCAAGGTAAGCAGAGGAACAGCAGATAAGTGACTTCACAGAACTTGAAAAGTGTACACCATATTGTGCTCTTAAGAACTGAAGCACTGTTTTGACTTTTAATAGCCTCCGGAGCCCCAGGAAGGAAGAACTTAATCTCAAGTGCACTTCTGATATGTTCATCTTATAACCTCAAAATTAGAGCATAAAACGACTACAAAGACTTCTGAGGTTTGAGAAGTCTATAGGAACCAGCAGGTCAGTCTACTCAGTCGAATCATATCCTGAAACGGGAAGGAGCCAAAATATAATACAGGCTGATGGATTTAAATAATAAGGATAAGCACATTTTAGGAAGCAACCAGAACTGCAGGCCTAAAGAGGCAACAACATTTTCCGTTGTTCATTTAAAATCAAGTGCTTCAAAGAACACAGGTTCATAGCTATAAAAGAAAATGGACCTCACTTCTAGGTTAGCATTGCTTCAAGCAAAGGGATTTTTCTTTACTTGGTTTTCTGAGCTTGTTAGCCATAGGTGGTGAAAGAAAATAATACTAGGGGAAAAAATTGCTTATCATCTTGAAATGCTCTCAGGAGCACCAGTGAGAGCTATGTTCAGGAAAAAACATAATTCAAGTGAACAGGAGGGACAGACCCATTACTAGAGAAAATTTCTGCTGAGCTTAGGAACTTAACATTGCAAATATTCAAGATATAGGAGAATAGGACTTGTTATGACATGACAGAAAGACAGAATGAAAACAAGGTCTAGCACAAATTAACTACAGCATAGTCACAGAAGTTTTAACCAATGCTAAACTCTTCAGTGTATCTCATTTTTAACAGATTTTAGTAGTTAGACAGACTCAAAGTAACTTTCAACTGCAAATTATGTCTTCACCAACTTGCTACCCTTCCTAGCTCTTCAAATTCCAGATGGAAACAATTGTAGCCACTCTTCTACAAACATCCAGAATGTGAAGTCTGACACATCCTCCTGTTATGTTACTGAGTGACTTATAAACTACTTTTTGTTGAATAAAAATAAATTATTCTCACTCTATCAGCTTCAAGCACTTCAAGTTAACATAGCTGTGCAGTTCAGCCCTTTAACACATCAGTTACCAAGGGACTGGAACCACCTAGAAGACTAAGTCAAAAGAGGAGTTAAAAAAAATAGAAAAAAAATGATTACTGTGCAGTTATGTGGAAAACTAATATAAAATGCAATATGCCTGCCTGTTTTAGAATTCTATGCTTCAAGAACTAGTTAACATTTTCCTATACTACATATTTTTTTTAGTGCAGTCATCCCTAATGAGGGAGGTACAGAACTTACACACAATACACTGCATTCACAACTTGAGAACTGGGACCTTACAGCAAGGTATGGACCCAGTAGAGAGAAAGGGTAAGGAACACAGGAAGAGAAAACAACAAAACAAAAATCACAAATCAGTCAAATCATCAGAGGTGACAGGAAGGAAAACAAGGAAAAGCTTCCACCTGTCTTTGGACCCAAAAGGCTGCTTCTCTTTTGGTGCAACTAAAAACTTAAGGCTCCAGTGGGTCTTTTGTATTTTGGACCTCAACAGAAAGGCTACCCTGCAACCTACCACCTGTGATACTATCAGGTAACAGATGTTAAGACTGTTTCAGTTCTGCCAGCTTTATCTAGAACAGTATGTAGGATCTTCCGGTACACAACTTCAGGAAAACCACAAGGTAACACTGCCATTCTGATTCTGGAAAAAGTGCATCAGTTTCAGATCAAGACAGACCTTTTCTCTGAACTACAGTCTTCAGATATTCCGAATCTAGTTTTTTTTTCCTTCTTCATTTTTGGACAGTATTCAAAGTGCTTAATGTACTTGTTTGATGATTGAGGTTTGCTACAGTTGTAACAAACAAGTATAATAAGTGACTGATGTCACAGTCCTATTAGTAAAATTGTGGTTTTCATACAGAAATAGTTTAAAAACCTCAAGAAGTAATCTGGAAGAAAATCTTACACTGTAAAGGAACCGAGACAGCATCAGTGGACTATTCTAGCATTTCTTCTTTTAACGCATCACTGCAAACACCGTTTCTTTACCACGACCCTGTCCAGTCATACCATCACGGAAACCCTCCCATGACCAGCAAGCACAGATTGTAGGTAACCCTAAACATTTAACTGAAAAAAGTGTTTTCATTCAACAAGGTTTGTAAAGAACATCGCTGTGAAGTGGCAAGTAAAAAAAAAACAGTTATGGAATCTCCAAAAGGCTTAAACAAAAACTAGCCTCTATTGCATTTTATTCTCATTTAGGCATTTGTAAACTAGGTATCCTAATGCTCTTTGCAACAGCCACTGATCCTTCTGAAGCAACTGTCCTCTGGGGGAACCAAGCCAGTGAAAGACAACATATTTTTTAATACAAGCAAAGTACATGATGTCAACATTGCTAGTGATACTAGAAGAACTGGAAAGTTACTATCTGGCTGTTCTATTGATTTCCTTTGGGAATTCTGTGAACATAGTTCTACGTTTATCTAAGCTCACAGACCTCAGAACAGTTAGAACAAGTAGTCAGTCAAGAAAAAGACTACAAAAAAATCAAAGCTTCTAGTAACTATCGAGTGAAAATTAGAAATGAAGAAAGAAAGAAGTTACAGAATAAAACAATGCTACTTGAAGCAAGTTATTTTTTCTTGACCTAGATTTACCAGTTATTCCAGGCCTACAATGAAAAAAACCTGCAGGAACATAGGGGTAGAAAGCTGGTAACGCACTTTGTGAGCATTTTTCCTCACAATGAAGTTACTCATTGTAAGAGACATCTATCCCTTGCCCTTCCCCTTACAAAGGCTTATTTTGTGGCTTGAAAGGATCAGCACTGGAAAAGAACAAAACCCAAACTTATGCATATTCAGTATGTTGACCATTTTGGCTTTGTTGCACAATGAAATTAGAAGTACACAGTCATGGAGCAATTAGTAGTCTTACTAATGACACAACTGTTCACTTTATTATTGTGGCTTCCAGGTTGCTCATCATATGTTAAAATCCAGAAGATGCAGACAACTTAATCAGTGCCTGGTTTTCAGGTAGCTAAATCTTTACTACTGCTTACAAGAGGCACTATTTCACCACAGATTGTGACAGCCCCAGTGTTTACTGTGAACAGCTGCAGGCAAAGAAGTCTTCCAAGAAGGGCTGCAACATCTCCAGCTGTAAAATGGGAGCAAGCTACCATCATGTTTGCAAATGCACCATCTTTTTTACTCCAAGGGCTCTAATTTCTAAACTGGTTTGCGTTTCTAGCAGATGAGTCTGAGCACTCCAAAGAGCTAAACTACCATGCAGTATAAATCCATTGCCAGTACACAAACCAAAAATAAATGTTTTGGGGTTACTACAAAAAGCATTTAGTAACTCCAGATAGAGTCCTATATAAAAATTAATAAAAGTGCAATTTTTAAAAAGGGACCTACCTACTGCAAACACCTACTGTTCGTCAGTTTTACAGATTTGATGCCAGGGTCTTGATACCAGCACCTTAGAACTCATAACAGAAACACGCATCTTGAACTGACTGCTTCTTAAAAGCATTCTGTGAAATTTACACTTCCATACAACTTTTCTAATAATTTACCTCAAAAAAAAAAAGGAAAAAATAAAGGATGTGCAATGACAACTATCTCTTGGGCACATTATTAAAATGAATAAAATAGAACATCAGTTTTACTTTCTCCTACGTGCACGTTTGGTTGACCCTTCCCTTCCTAACGCTGTCATTTATTCATAGTATGAAGACTGAGAAAACCTGAACTTTTTGGTGATCTGAAACACAGTATTACCAACTGCACTGTTGAAGAAATTATTAGGTGTGAGCATGCGTGCAAAACAGACAATTTCAAAAGCAATGCATAAACAGCCTTTTCTATCCCACTAACTTCTTGAATTTGCATACATCCATACTCAGATCACTTTAATAAAATAATTGGCTCTACAAGAACTGTAATTCATTAAAGCAGATAAATTTGAAACTAAATGATACTAATATTCTGTTATTTCTGCACATACTTATAAAATGGAACTGTTCTTACTCTCTCCTTTTCCCTTTCCCCCTCACTATCCCTCTGCTGCTTCAAAAGGTCCATCCTTTCGTCGCTCTTTTCCCCTCTCCTCCACCTTCCTTTCTTTGCTTGTTCTTGGCCTTCTTGGTCCTTACCTCGCTCATTTTCCCTCTTCTCATCTTCCCTGCGCCAATTCATAGCGTCCACATTCTTTCGTCGTTCTCTCTCATCCTGTCTCCACCGCTTCTTGATATCTTTGTCCTTAACTTGCTCATTTTCTCTCCTCTTCTCATCATCCCTGTGCCATTTTATTGTTTCTGCATTTTTCTGCGGCTCCACGCTTCTTTTGAGATAGTCTTGTCGCCTCCTCCTCTTTTTTAACATATCCCTTTCCCTGGCACGAGCCTGCTTTTCTTTCTGGGAAAGAAAAGCTTTACGGGGCATCATGAGCTGCTGCTGTACCTGTAATAATATTGTATTCCATGGAATAACATACTATACACGCACTCAGTCAGGCACCAACAACTCTCATTTGGAGCTGAATACTTCAAATAATAAGCCAAGATAATTTACTGCTTCTTCTCTCTCCTTCATAACTCTCTGCTAGCTCCGTATTAGATACTGCCAGGCGGGTTGCTACATTCAGCTCCAGGCACAACACCTAACTGGCACCTCAGCAGGCGGCGTGCATCCAATATTGAAAAGTCAAACCCTTAAAATCCTGGGTCTAAGCAGGAGGATTTGTTTCCCCTCCCCCTTACAACTCCTCCCACAGAGTTTTTAGCAGCCACCTGGGCATTGCAACATCCAATTGAAAGAACGGGCTGACAGGAGAGTTGTGAAGGAAACACTAGTTAATGTTCAAACCTCAGTTTCTTCTCTTAACTGGAGATCTACTTTTAAGGAAGCTTAAAAGTGCTTACTTATCTTTTCAGACCTCCACCTCTATCAAATTTGTTTGGAAGTGCCCAACGTTATTCTTGGCTGGGAGGAGTGACAGGCCAATAGGAGACAAGCCACAATCTGAAAAATTATATAAGCTTTGTTTCCTCGGGAAACCTGGCCAAAACATTTAACTGCAGTTAATGAAGTAACTAATAGTGACTGGTAATGAGTCAGTAAATCCTGACTCATCTACTCAAACTTTCTCCAAGTATGCTATCTCTTGCTATTCACAAGAATAGAGGAAAAAAGAATTTAACTATGTACTTGCAGTTTCTGCCAAAAGCATGCCTGGTGAGTTTTTGTTTTGTTTTAAGAGCTGTCACTTAAGACTACCTTTTAACTAATCGTTTTACTTTTGGTCATTTCTCTTTAGTAATCCAACACATTCACATCTTTAAATTTACTGATGTTAAGATCTGCAATTTTGATATAATGGAAAACAAAACAGACCACAGAAAGAATTTATACTAGTACTAATATTCTTTAAAGACTCTTCCATACACATTGAGCAACATTCAGAAGTATGCTGAACTGCAGTTGTGGCCCAGGTTTGTTTGGTTTGGTTTCTGAATTTGTTTAGAAGAGAGTTTTGCAGAGGTATCTAATCGAAATGAAAACTGCAGAAAGGACAAAGTTACTAGATTAGAATACTTAAGCAAAGCCTAAAACAAAATGAAACAAATGTACTTTTAAAATTTAGCTACCTTATGGAAAGCACTTGTTCCCAGCATGCAATACTCCATCTTTTTCCTACAGAAAAAGCAATGTTTCAAACCCTTATTCTAAAAACCTCCTCCTTTTCCCTGTGTAATATATCCCCCCACCCCACTTAAACCCACTCTTCTAGTCCATTGACTTTGTTAGGTATGTAACATGATCCCATGATTTTCATTCTAATAATTCAAACCCCAATTTCTTAGTATCTACAATACTAGAAGGGAAGGGCTGCAGCAGAGTCAAACAGCATAATAAGAAAAATGCATGCAGTTTGGTAACAAGTTAGTGCATAAAATTCAGATTATACTAAACATCACTTCATTAAAAAGTGCAGGATACCTCTCTACTAGATAGCCTCTTTTTAAATATTAAATATTTCTCAATGACAGTTACCATTAAAATCAGAAAGCAATGAGAATCCAGGATCAACACCATCAGTGCAATCCAGACACTGTCAATCTTTGAAATAGGTTTAAATTTCTCTGTCGGCTGTGTGCCAGTACCACATTACTGTTTGCTATGGCAAGCTTTTTTTTTCCATCTATCTTATCTTCACAATTTTATCAGTAACCTGATTTTATTCCAATCATAATAACATCAGTAAATTTTAAATTAAGTCAGTTTCATGCAAATAATTTCCCCCCACCGCCCCCCAGACAAGTACTGACATTTAAAATCTGTCATTAAAAAAACCTTTTGGGACATCATTGTTGTATTTTCTCTCATTTGTTTTTTTTTTTTTCCCCCCTTTGGCTTCATTTTTTCATTGTTGTTTTTAACTACAGCATTCCTCCCTCCCCTCCAATTGTACATATTCCAGCCCACTTTGACAGACCAATTTATAGACAAATGATAGAAAATATCTCAGTAATAAAATACTTAAGCTTCTAAATTTTAACATTTAAATCATGATTCAAATAAGAAATGTCAGATTCCAATAAATAACTTAAAGGGACATCCAACTTAAATTATGTTCTTGTCTTTTAACTTTCGTATCACAAAACACAGTTTTTTTCGCTCTTCTGGCAGTTCTCTTGTAGTCAAAATTAGCTTTTACTTTTGCCTCTGTTGGTCTTAATAAACCAAAAGAGGGGGAAATTTTTAAACCACAAACTAACTAGCAGTGTCCAGCGAAGCTGCCAAAATGGTTAAGCTCAAAGCCCTCTAAGTCCACAATTTTTCTAGAGTTCAAGTTGGTGTTCCTTTAAGTTCAAAACGTCCAAATGTCAGTAGCAAACAGAACTATCCTTTCAACTGTTTTTTGCAAATACTTCATCAAATCAAAATCTTAACTCTTCCCAATCTATTCAGTACATATTATGAGGCATTTACCTCCAAAATTAATGGTGCTTGGGCGTCTCAGACTCATTGGACAAGTTTCATGCAAAAGCCTCCAAAAATAATTCTCCTTGCAGAACGCCCACCTCAGCGATTATATTACACCTACTGTGTGAGGCCAAAGCCCGGACATAGAAGAAGCATCATATCCTGCTGTACAAAACAAAGTGTTAAAGACAAGAGATAAGAAATGTAGTAAGGGCAATCTCACATTTATAACGTACGTTTCATTGCAAAGGATTCTAAAACCATGTATACGGTACCTTTACTGACATGGAGCTACTGTGGGGTGCAATCCAGCAAGGTTAAGAGTGCTGCAGAAAGTTTTAGCAGATTTGTGGTTTAAACAGATTTCTCTAGGTGATGTTACCCAAAGAATATTCTGGTACTAACAATTCAATTAAGTTACCCAGGTCAGAAATCCAGCAGGATACCATGATGAACGCTCCTATTCACACTTCATGTAACCTTTTGATTTAAGTGTCTAGGGCCTCCGTTCATACCGCATGTGAGCTATTAGTGCCGGCAGCACAGCTGCACCCTGTACACCAAGCACACTTACTGAAGCACCAACACTTCCTCATACAGGTAATTTTTCCTAGAAGTTTCCTATACAAGTACAGTCCCACCTTAAATTACAAGACCGTGGGAGATCAAACAGGTGACATGGCTGCCAGCCACAACCCTAGGGAAACACACTCATTTGGGAAGCATTCAGATTAAAGTTTCCAGTTATATGGCTGTTAGTAGGAGGACGTGAAGTACACTGTTCAGGGCAATGGCATGTAAACGATTATGTTGCTCTAGGAAGACTTGGTATCTCTTCGACACACATCACCCATGGACAGAAACTCAGTTTTGAAAATATTGGGAACACCAGACACAACAATAGTACCATTAAAACTGGAACAAGCAAATGCAAAGTTTACAAAAGCAACACTTGTGGAGTCATTTAGTTTACCACAGCAGTTTTCATTGTTTAAAACGGTTAATTTTTCTCTGTTGATCATTCAGACAGAACATCCACAGCTTAAAGTAAAGATCATTTTTCTTCAGCTAGCATGGCTTCAACAGAAGATACTAAGATGTTTTAACAAAATTTAAAAAGACAAAATTCTTAAGATACTTCACAGTGAGACAGAACAGAACGCTGCATATGCTTTAACAAGACCACTAGCCATACCTTCAAATAGGTAAGAATGGCAGGTTGTTTTCTTTCATACTGGATTATTTCCCAGCTAGAAAGGAGAATTTATATCCCTGTATCTCTGTCAAGTCCAAATTACCTCTCTCCCACTGCATTCTCAGTGCAGAAAGAACACTTCTGGATGAGGACTGAGCAGGACTGAGAGCAGATCAGTGTCAATTAGTGGGTCAGTCTGAAGATACAAACACTGAGCACACAGAAGTACTCATCCCATACTGGGCCTCCCAAAGACTCAGTATCATTTCCCTGCGTTGCGTTGCTGATCAGAATCACCAAGCTTCTGGCATTTTTTCTTTCTTTGTGTAATCCCAAATACTTTTATTTTAGCCCTTATTTTGATAGTATTTGAACTTGGAGAAGTTCTTGGTTTGCATGCTACAGTGCAACACAGTGGCCTGTATCAGAGCTGACAACAGCTGTGTTCCTGGGCGTAATGAAACAAGACTGTTAAGTTTCTTGGTATTTTTCTTTTTACCTGCCTAGATTCATAGAACCTATTCCAACTGCGTTTAAAATAAGATTTTTAATGATTTGTCTGTTTAATTGAAGTTAGTAGCATGCTGTAAAAAGCCAGCCATAAAACAGACTCACAAGGAAGGCTGTTAGTGCAACACTGGGCAAGATTTTTAAAAAATGCAAGAAAAATATGCAAGAAAATTAACCTATGGTTCCTGCAGCAATGGAAACGCAGCCTCCTCATGTACGCAGCTTCAATGATGCTACGTAGTAGTGTGGTGTATAATATTCTGTATTCACATTAGGACAACGATGGCCTGTATCTTTGGCAAGAAGGTTGGGGCTCCAGGACCTGAAAGTCCCAGGACAGTTGTGCAAGGAAAAGCGATAGTCAGGAAGCAGAAAGGTATCACAGGGAAGAGTGAGCAAACCAAAAATACCAGGAGCAGAAACACCAGGGAGAAGAGAGAAGTTGGGAGAACTACAAACTAACAAAAATTTCCACGAGAAGGTAAGAGTTACAGCTAAATACCTCTCCTCCGTGCACTGACTGAATAAAGAGTCTACTCCTGACACAGCTATCTCTGGCTTACAATAAGCATTTCCACTTTCTTCTGTTTGCACTCTTCTCCTTATTTAAGCATTTCTGGCCTAGTTTTCAGAGGGGCTGTGCACCCACATCTCCTGTGAAGGTAATGAGATTTACAGTTTAACAGCACATCTTAAATGCCAGACAACTAAGAGCTCATTTTTCAAGTCTGCTATAATCCTAAAACAGAGGCTGTTTTGTAACAGCACGCGCTCTACTCTCCTGGCAACATTTTAAACACAGAGCACCTCCACAGCATTATCAGCTCCACCATCTGCAACACCAGCTACTGCCCATGTAACACCATGGCTGCCAGCTAACTTTTGTCTAACACCTCAACTCCAACTAGACAGTTGTGTGTGCACAGTGCCATGTTAGACCCTTAGGCTAGCACAAGCCCCCAAGCCCTTTAACTTGTGTCTGTATCTAAAACAGGACTAGGCATATTAGAAAGATGTAAAGTAAACAGAAAACCCAATCAAATCTTCTGTAAAAATCTGGCATGGTGTTTTGAAACTACGGTAATCGGAACTGAAGGGAATTAGCAAGTGTATTTTGGTACCTGGCCTATGTATTGTAAAACTTCTGCAGACCTCTGTGCATGAAACCCCCTGGCTGTCCTTCACAGTCAAATAGGCTATTTCTTAAAAGTTCCTTTGCCAATTAAAGACTTTAAAAAGATTTTGAAATCACTTCAGAGATTAAATCAGTGTGCCAAAGAAAAAGGACTGTTCACACCACTTCTCTGGACATCAGTAGGTTTTCTAAAATGTAGTACTAAAACAAACAAACAACAACAAAAAAAATAGAAAAAGCAGCCACACTCACATTCCTTTGGAGGAAATTCTTTGGCTAATAACCTTAACGCGCTGTTTCTGTGATTCTATGTGAACTTCAGCAAGGGTTTATGAAACTGTTTCTCTCTTTTTTTTTTTTTGGAGCTTATTGTCTATCTTCAACTTGGTGACTCTGATGCTAACAACTCCAACTTCCCATCACAGAGGAAGAACTTCTATGGAAGACAGTTCTAGTGAGAAGGCTCAGGAAGGCTGATCTTACTTTCCATTCATTTTTTTTAAAGGTTAAAAAAATATCTTCTGCAGCCCAGCAGACAGGGATCTTCTAAGTCATTCACACACTTCTCATTCTTGCTTGATTTCTGGAATTTTCCACTGGTGCCAGAAGCTCCATCTGGTGGGTGTGTACACTAACTGCATAGCTAAAAGGAAATTAACTATTTCCTTATCAACCTTTGCTTAGTAGTATAAATTTTGTACACTGTGTGATTTCTATGCCCCAATGTAAAATACAAGATGGCCAAATTCCCACTGCTCTAGGAACAGTAACTCCTTATTTCTTCATGAGTAGTCTGCTACCTTGCACTCTGCCAGGAATTTGTTGGGTTTTCTTATTTTGATGACATAGGCTGACGTTAAAAAATAAAAAGCACATTGTTAGCTAAATTTAAATATTTTCTAATGATCTTTTGAACACATAAAAACACCAGCAATTCTGCCAGTTCCTACTGCATTCTGAAAATCAGTTTTAAATTGTATCCGTTATTCTTTAGGGCATGCCATACTTCAGTGCATAGGAAAGTTTAAATTAGAGGCAGTAGCACCAAGAAGTAAGCTTCCCCCCTACTGCTATCTTGAATATCTTTTGTGACTGTTCATGGTCTCCAAAGATAAACATTTACGTGAAACCACATTTGTGCAGTGAAATCAATACGTAATGTACATGCTCAATACAACAGTCTTGCTTGTTTAGGGCTATTTCTTAAATATTTCTATTTGAACTGTACTAAAGCCTGCCCATCTTACAGAAATTTGAAATCAAGACTAGAGGTCACTGAAGCACAAAGGATATTATTTGCTTACACCATGATATCCACACTTCAGTGATCAGGGAAAAAAAAGGCTGCATGAATATGCTTTACGATTTCCAAACATGATCCTCATCTGGATTGTAACTAAACATGAACAATCCCTGAACAAAAATGATTTGGGGAATTTGCAGTTACAAATTAAATAAAACCAAGCATAATCTTTCAATCCAAAACTCAAAAAAAACCCACATTTGAATAGAAATCTCTAAACTGTGCAGGAACAAAGCACGTAATCAATATAGATACAATTTATGATCAGATTACACCGATTGTGAAACTGCAAACAGAAATTAGACTGCAAGTGCAAATGGCAGTCTTATCTTCTATCCTGTTTTCCTTACACCACCACTGGTAGTCTTATCTTCTCTCTATCGTGTTTTCTTGACACCACCACTGTGTCAGCAACAGGACTTGTGCAGCAGCCAGAGCAGAGAACTGATTCAACTGAAATGTAGTCTTTTACAGCCAGAGCAGTTCCTCCGCACTCCCAAGCAGAAGTGCTAGGACTGGTACAAGTAAGGTGGCAGGAAGTGGGGCTTGTACTACTCCTTGTAGAGGCAGTATAGACAAGATGTATTTATACCACGAGTGAAACTGCACCCCTTAGTGTGTCCTAACTAGTAAAATGCATTGCTTGCATGCTGGTTTAAGTGGCAGAACAAACCAACAAAACAAAAGAGAGCATACAAACACTTTTACAAGCTCATCTAAAATCCTGCCAATACATGTTTTCTCAGATAGAGGATGTATCAGATGCTGACAGGACCTCGCCAACTGGCTAGCATCTAAGTATTTAAAATGTAAAAATAGCCTGTGAAGTAGGCTGATGCTAATTGTTTTTCCTTTGCCTTACCACTTCACACATGCTATGCACAAACGCTGAGTAAAGCATTTACCAAAAAATGATTGGGTAAAGACTGTAAATAAGAGCTTAAAAAAATCGGTCTTACCACTCCACATTTCTTACCTCTTTCCCTTTCTGTCTAAGCATAGCTCCCAAGTGCTCCAATCCCTGACTACATTCCAGCGTTAATCCACCTCAGCTACTGCTGTCTTCGGTCTGACTCAGGAACGTTCGATATTCAAAAGGCTTCATAGCAGCAGCAGCAGGAATGGGGAAACAAAGCAAAACAACAGATCACAAACTTGAGTTTGACTTCTTAGGAGAAAAAAAAAAAAAAAGCAATTTTAAGACCAGTATTTTGTCTACTTAGATTTCAAGAGATATTTTGCCCCCTTACTGTTGCTGCTATGAATCTGCATCACTAAGAACCGCTTTAGCCCAGATGCAGCACAAGTGAAGAGCTATCAGATCCAGAGTCACATCAGAAATCAATACACAAAAGAGGTAAAAAGGGGTAACGGAAAGAACGCCCAAAGGCTGAGGTCTGAAAGAGAGCAAAGGAGATGGACAAGGAAGAAAGAGCAGCCAGTGAAGCCAGGCTTGAGAGCATGCCCATGCCCTTTCCTACATGTAAAAGACTGGAGGAGTGTTCTTCAGTGGACAAGGTGTTAATAGTTAAACTTCTATTTCTTGTGACTTGTTCCAAAAATCTCTTAAGTAGCTTCTAAAGGAACCATTCTGTCACATGATGTGGATAGGCAAGAACTTGCAGGTGTGATGTGTTCACAGAGACAATTACACAGGTAATTGGGACCCAACAGGCAGCATGGACCTAAACAATCTCTTACGCATGCCACCTTTTAAAAAAATAACCACCTAAGGATATATAAAGGGTGGTAAGTGAAAAGTGACTCACTGCAGGAAAAAACAGTATTTATTGAACTCTTATTCAAAACCATCACCTCATCAACTGTCATACACATTCAAAAGCACTGATGTGAAGGAAGAATGGGATGCTGAATTTGAGCCTCGTGCCTGCCTTTCACCATCAGCTGCAGCGAAGTTCTGAAGAACCGTCTTTCCTTGAGGCATATGGCCCTCAGACAGGTAAGCCAGAGTTACACCCTCTCTGAAAATCTTTCTTCAAGTCTAGAACTGAATTTGGTTCTTACTCTAGATCTAAGTATTTCTTGAAAGCTCAAAATGAACAAGCCAATTTGACCAACCTGACTAGGAAAGCAAGAGCATTTTTCCCAAAATATGTCAGGTCAGTCAAAACAAACCTTCCATGTATACAGAAAGTATTGGATACATGCAGATATTTTAACTAAATTAATGTAATTAGAAATTCTTTATCTTCCAATGCGTGTACAGGTATTTGTATTACACTATCCTTACACCAGTATCATTTATTCTCATCTCCATAGCTCATACTATTACTAGGAAACGTGAACTTCTATCAACATATTTATTTACAGGAACAGGACTACTACCACATTAACTATTACACTTTTACAATTAATAAAAATTGTACCCAACATCAAAATAATTCTAAGCATTGAGCAGATCTGAACAATCAAAAATAACATAATGCTTGTTTAGATGCAGGCCAACATAGTCAGTTGTTATTCTTTTAAATAAGTATGTTAAATGTATCAAAAAGAAAAAAACAGAGAATGTAGCATTATTAAAATACAAACTCGTCTGAACAAATGAACTAATAAATGAAGCGCATCTTTGTCCATCCAAAGCAGACCAAATCACACCAGTGAACCGCACAAACTAACTGATCAATTTAAGTCACACTCGGTGCATCTCTCCTGGCACCTATGTCCTAGTGACTCTAGACTGTCTCATCATATCTGATGCTGTTTCGTCCATCCCCAATTCATAAATTTTGTGTCTCAAACTTACTTCAAATGCTGGAGCAAAGATAACCTCCCAATTCTGGAAAAAACAAAGATCAATAAATATCTTATCTTGCTGCTGAGTCTTATTTGCAGCTACCCAAAAATAAATACGCTAACCCATGAGCACTGCCTTTTCTCCCATAAAATGATTTCCGCCTTTTTTTTAAAGCATCAATCAGATCTTTATATAGAGTTGTAGAATACACATTTGGGCTACACGACTTTTGATTACCAGTGTGCTTCTGATTGAGTTACGCATTGCAAGAGTGCTACTTTAAAATTTAATATTTACTTTCGGTATTTACTATTATTATGGAGTAGTAAAGCTGGGTTGGGAATAATCATCTATTATTCACTCTGCAGTGTGACAGAAGCACAACTTACCTTCCACAGAAAATTTGTGCTGGCATTCATCTAGGAATTTCTCTGGCATCCCCTTCTATTTTACTAGTGAATGCAGTAACTGCAGAGTTCAGTTTGGGAAGTACCTAACAAACGATACTTTACACTACTGTCGAATTATTTCCACGCTCAATTAAAACGCTGTTGTAATACACCACTGTGAGTGACACATACCAATTCTGAAAATGCTAATGGGCATCTTCTGACAACTGTTAACTTCTATCCTACGTATACAGAGAAAAAAATCAGTTATTCATCTCATCCTGGAGAGCACGTCCAGTCTTCCTAGATGTTTTGTTTGTGAAGCTAATGCTTAACACTGATGGGCACGCGCTTTCCAAAACAGCCAAGAAGTTCCTCTGCTGTGAAGATCTTTCATTCCTGGGCACTCTGAGAGCAGACAACATTCACCACTCGCCTCTTACCTACAGGCAGGCACAGCCACCTTTCACCTTCACCATCCCTCGCACATCCAATCACTTCTCTCCTGAAAACCTAACACAAGTGATCTCACAAGCCCACAGTGACTTTCCAACTCTAGCAGATCCACGTAATACACTTTCAAGCATAAACAGTAGTAACCTAAAAGAGATACAGGTTTATAGAATCCGTATCGTGAACCATTCACTTCAAGTTAAAAATAACCTGAGGGTTTTTTTTCCCTAATAAGGGAGCATTCCAGACGTATCAATTTGCGATGATCTTAGAGAGTTGTCTTCAAACACTGGAAGCATTTCATTTCTAATAGATACTAAAAACTCTTTAAAAAAAAAAGTTACTTGATAAGAAATACTATTAATTTTCGTAAAGGGTGGTTTGCTATTAGAAAGCAAAAAAATGTTCATCTTTTTATTACTTTTGGAAGAGAATAAGTTTTTGGTTTGTGGCTGAAGTTTACTGTAAGCATCTGTATTTACTGTAAGCATCTTCAGCAAAGGTAACAATCATCTTACGACCCATCAGCCCCAAGTGCAATTTTTGTTAACAACAGTACTTTTTTGTTACCTCTTCTCAATGTTTTAAGATTTCAACACATATTGTGTTAGATGTTGATCTGCTCATACCACATTACTGCCCAACATCTGTAAAAATTATGTCTAAAGCAGAACCAAACACAGGGTTTGTTACTAAACGCCAGAAAAAGAAAGCTTTTTTTTTTTTTTTTTTAAACAGGACGATCCATCCTTCTCACCTGGACGGATGGCAACTATGGCAAAGCGCTGTAAGCCCTGTAATTGTTGGTTATCAGCCACCCCAAGGGAAAGTTTTTCTAAGTAGCAGAGATCCCGTGGTGGGGAACAATGCTGGTGGCCTGCAGGAGGTGCACACCGTGCTATGCAGCAGCCACGCCAACCTCAGACCACGCTACGTTGGCAGGTAGGAATGGTGTCTCCATTATCTCAGGCACATGGTTCACGTCCAAATGGAAAATAGTAGTAAAAATGAACAAAAACATAGCTAGCAAAAACAACCTGGAGAAGAAAAACCTGTAGTTCTTCTACAAGGAATCAAAACCTCTTTCCGACCTACCGAATGGTTCCAACACGTCTAACAAACAAAGTCTCAAGACGTCGAGGTCTCCCTCATCCCGCCTCGCCCACCGCCCCTAACAATGCGGCCAACCCTTCCGTGCCGCCTCACACCCGAAGTTTCTCCCCCTGCAGCCGTGCGCTTGGAAGGCGTAAGAGCCATGCGAGTTCCTAAGGCAAAGGGCACCAGGAGCCACGACCGAGTCCCAACACGACACCCGCCGCCCTCCACCCAGCCTCGCGTACCAGCCTCAGCGAACCACGCAGCCCCTCCAGGCGCTGCTCACCCCCCGGGGGACTCCCCAGCCACCTCCAGACCCCCGGCCGGGGGTGCACGGGCACTGGGGGGGCCGAGGCCGGCCGGGGACCCTCGGGTCCGGTGCCAGGAGCCCGCCGGGGCCTGCCCCGCTGGCTCGGCCGGGAGCGGGGAGGCCGCAGGCGGCGCTGCGCGGCCCTTCCCCGCCGCAGCCGTGCCCGGCGCGGGGAACGCGCCCCCTGCCGCCGCCCGCCCTCATCTCCGGCGGGGCTGCGCTGCATTTTGGGTGGGGGCTGGTATTTTTTTATTTATATATTTATTTTTTTCCTCCTCTCCCCGGCCACGCTCGGAAACCGGGAGCCACGATCCCGGATTGAACGGAGAGGGAGCTGGGTGGAAAGAAAAACAATTATGAAAAAAAAATAAACGGAGAGGGGCAGGCTGAGGCTCAGCATCACCCACACCGCGGTACTTGTTTGGGAAACCTTTCCCTCCCTCCCCCGCCCCCGGGCTGCGATCGCCGAGCGCGGGGAAGGGGGAGCAGCCCCGGGGTGCGGAGCGGGGCGTTCGGCCTCCGCTGTTCCCCCCCTGCCTTTGTCTGGGAGCCGGGGGTCGGCGGCCGGAGCCCGCGGCGGGGCCGGGCAGGGCCGAGCGAGGCGGCGCCGCTGCTGCTGCTGGGCTGCATCCCGCGGCTGGGGCTCGGCGCGGGGCAGCGGCTCCGGCTCCTCCCGGCGGGCTGGGGGCTGCTGCCCGCCTGGCTCCGGCCCCAACTCCGCCACCGGGGCCCTACAGCAGCGGCGGGATGCTGGCTCCGGGACGGGTCCCCTGAGCGGCCGGAGGGAAGGGAAGCGAAAGAGGGAGGGAAGGGGAGGAGGAGGGAAGGAAGGCGGCGGCGCAGCGGTCCCCGCCGCCCGCTGGGGCGGCCTCAGCGCTTCAACGGGTGTGCGGCCGGGCACGGCGGAGGGAAGGGAAGGGAAGGGAAGGGAAGGGAAGGGAAGGGAAGGGAAGGGAAGGGAAGGGAAGGGAAGGGAAGGGAAGGGAAGGGGCCCGCCCGCCCCCCTCGCAGCCCCCCAGCCGACCACCCCGGGGCCGGGTCCCGCCGGGGGGGGGACCAGGCCGTGTCCTGAGGCGGGCGGGGGCCGCCCGCAGCCGGGCCGTGCCGCGGCGCCGCGCACACACCTACCTGCCCGGGGCTCTCTGTCCTCGGCAGCGAGGGCGGGCGCTCCCCCGGCACCTCAGCCTCGGGGGTGTGAGCGGTGTGTGTGTGTGTGTGTGTGTGCGCCGTGTGTGTGCGGGGCGGGCGGAGCGCAGCCGGCGGCGGCGCGGGGGAGACAAAGGGGGCGGGGGGGGGGCTGCGTGAGGGGGGGGATGGAGGAGGAGGAGGAGGAGTAGAAGGAGGAAGGGGGCGGCTGTGGGGAGCGGGCCCCGGGGGGGCGGCGGCTTCACAGGGCTCGGGCCCCGGGGCGCGGGGGGTGCGGGAGGCGCGGGGGGGGTGCGGGGGGGGCTCTGTCTCCCCGGGCGCCCTGCGGACAATACAGCCGGGTCCCTCCTGCCCAGAACCTGCCCTGGCCAAGATGGCGGCCGAGAAAGAGCGGAAGTGACGCCAGGCGCTCATTAGCATACGGGACTCATTGTCCGGCGGGAGGGGAGGGAGGGGGCCGCGCCCCGGGGGGGGGGAGAGCAGAGCGGCGGTGGGTTCCCGTCGGCACTGCCCCCGCCGGGCCCCGCGGGGAGGCTCCTGGTAATGGGGAGGGGGCTGCGCTAACCGGGGGGGTGAGTTGAGGCGGGGGAGGGCTCTCGCGAGAGGCCCGGAGCCCCCCCGGCGGCTGAGGAGACGGCGGCGGGATCTACCCCGGCCCCGCTAGGAGGCGCCGCGCCCTGCGGCTGGGACCGGCGCCGCGCGGGTATCCCTCCGCCGCCCCCAGCCGGGACTACATCCCGGCCCGAGGGGGCCTCCCGCCGCCGCCGCCGCCGGGGGCGCGCCCACGTGACCGCGCCGCCGCGCACGTGACCGCGCGGCCTCGTGCCGACTGCCGCCCACGGGGCGGCCCCGCCCCGCCCCGCCTGGCCCCGCCCCCTCCCTCCTCAGCGCGGCCCCGCCCGGCCCCGCCCGGCCCCGCCGCTCCCTCACACCATGGACAGCGCCGCGGGGCGGCCCCGGGCGGCGGGGAACGGGGCACCCCGGAGCCCCCAGGGGCCGGGGGCACAGGGTGAGGCCCGGCACAGGGCACGGAGGCGTCGAGCGGGGCGAAGGCGGTGCTCGGTGGCCGCTCAGGGACAAGCCTCGCGCACACAGGTGGCAGGAGCTGCTGTGGGTGTGGTACGGCGCTGAGGTGAGGGGACAAATATACGTGGACGCCGCCAATTTATCAAATTTGCCCACTTTGGGCTTGTTTCCTGCAGGCGCGCCATTATCGCTGTTAGATTTTTGGTTTCTGGTGAGCACTGCACGCACACGCCCGCACAGCAGGCGGGAGGGAGGCAGTCGGCTTCACGGGCGTAATTCCTCAGCGGTAACGGCTGAGGCACGACAGGGTGCTGCGCGCCGCCTGTCCGGCTGGGTATGGGTGGGCACGCTCGGGAGCCTGGAAGAGACGAGGCCTAATTTGATAGCTTGGTAAAAAGGTGCCGTAAGTGAAGTGGAGCAGTGGTGGCTGCTACTTCTAAAGCACACGAACTTGAAAGGTGAAGCAAAGCTCAATTCCTGCCGTACTCGGCACTCAAAGCTTTGCTACTTCAGTGACACGCACAGCCTCACGATGCTAGAAAGAAAAGTCTGTTTTCTGAAGTTTAAAAGCATAGAAAAATTGCTGTAACTTACTTGGACTTCATAAAACAGCAAATTCCTACATTTTTATATGACTCACATCCTGCAAATGTTTACACCACAATTCACATAAATATCTTTCATGAAGAATTTAGTGATGTTTTACGCTGTTTGTTACCTTTTTTCAAGACTTTCTAGTTCAACTGCATTTATAAGTACACTGTTGGCAAATCATACCTTTATTTCACCATGTATTTCACGCTGTCTTCACATTAGTGGTCACATTAATGGAAGTACACAAAACTTACCTGCAAAAACAAAACTTGTGATTTAGCACTAAAAAAAAAAAAAGTTTCCAGAACTTGAAGTTCCTCTGTTTGGGGAAAAAAAAAAAGTTTTGAGATCACTTTTACCTAACGTCTCTTACTGCTCAGATTTACGTTTTCTTCTCCAAATTAAAATTTTAGAAGAAAGGGAGAAATGTTTGTAGCACATTTAATATGACATTGTTACACAAACGTTTCTGCTTTCTGAAAGACGAAAAAAAAGAATGACGATAAACAGTTCTTGAAGTTCTGGAGTGAAGAACGGTAACTACTGCAGTTGCCTTACCTGTTGTGAAGTTTAAGTCCATCTGATGCTTTTAGTTGTATAGAAGAATGCTTAAATGAGAAAATGAGAAAATGAACAATGGTAGCAGAAAACTTAAATGGAAGTTACCAAGCGATAATTTAGATTTGAGGCTGCAAGACGTTCTGGGGCATTTGGTTGTGCCAAGAAGATGGGCAAGGCTGGAGAGGATAGATTTAACTGACCGTATGCGTCACCACCATAATTTAGGGTTCTAGAATGGATTTATTACACATAGAAAATAAATTTCCAAGAAAATCCAACAGCAAGAGAAAAAATGTCTAATAAGACAAAAATAGCAGAAAAACAAATCCCTGACCCACAGACCTTCAAATCTAAAAGCTGAATTTGGGAAAACATAGAAGTGCCTGAAGGTTAGAGGAACTGCATTTTATGGAACACAACAGTGCCCTTGGAAATAGAAATTAGACGTGATAGATGTTTGACGGGATGAGCACAACATAAAAGTATGTGTAAATGATACAATAGTGCAAGCAGAAATATTTTGATTTCAGGCAGGAGAAATGAACAGGCTTTTGGACATATTTTCATGTCCTGAATTCTGTTTGCAAATGAAAGTATTAATTTTGTATCTTGCGGTAGTTTATTGATACTTATCAGACACAGCCTCCAGGCTAGGCTGGCAGCCAGAACAGCCAAAGATAGAAAGTTCTCTAACCACTTCCTCAATATCCAACAATATCAAGGAATTTCCAGCTGGAAATGACATTCCAGCCATGTTATGATGATGGTACCCAGTCTAATTAGGGACAAAAAGAACACAGAAAACAAACTGGAAAGACTTTGGAAACTGGAATTTGGTGTGAGGAAATTAAATTAGGTATGGAAGGCAAGAAGAGCACCAGAAGGCAGAAATATCTACCCAGTGCACAAGGTGGGTGATTCAGGCAAAGATTTTTAGGAGAGAACAACAGGAGGGAAAGATAATGAAGCAGCAGCAGTTTGAGCAAATGGGAGCCATTGCCTGTTTCGGCATAAAGTCTGCAGTGACAGGGCTCAAATGATTTGGGGGTGAGGATACGACAGTAGATGTTGAAAGCAATCCTCAAGTGATGGACAAGATCTTCCTCTCATTTAGTTCAGTGAGAGTTTTCCAGATGATTTGCACAGTATGGCAGTTGTCAGCAGTTAGCAAGTTAGAAAAGAAAGATGAGAATAATGCAAAGCTTGTATGAGAAGATTGATTTGAAAGGTAAAATTCAAGCAGTGGGGAAGAAGGAGAAACAAAGGCGTGAGCCCATTTTTCTGCTGTGTGCACAATGCGAGACAATAGTTCATGCTAATATTCTTAATATACTTTTTGTATTATGGAAGTGGGTATTGTTTCTCACAACAGGCTATGACAACTGGAGAAATCCATAGAATCATGGCATTGTAAGAGGCTAAACACTTAACACCAGAGGGGACACAATTAGCATTCCCACGTTGAACAGGTATAATTGAAGGTGTGTTGTGCTATTGATTCAGGTCTGACTTGTGCCCGTGTTTACAATTGCACTAGTTTAGCAGCCGTACTGTGTTTGTTCGAATACAGAATAACTAAGCCAACTATCAGTGGTTGTAAGTCCCTAACATAATTAATTATATAATAAATACAATTAAGGTTAATCCTCGGCAGCATTAAGATCCCTAGTCTCACAGGGCTCCATTAAGCCATCCAGCTCCTTTGTCGTTCAGACACTTCATCATCTGTCAGCATTCTCTAACCTTCCATGAAAATGACTTTAGCGAAAGTCACCAGGAAGGAGCCAAATTCAGTCTGTGTCAAGATGAAAGTAGGGAAGAACTATCCCTTCACAAACAGTACTCATTTTTCCCTTGTTTTTAAGAAAAAAATACTTACTGAGCAGGTGATAATAGCTGCTTAAGATAGATTTGCTTAGCTGGTTAGGATAACTTGGAAGGAAAGGTTGATCCCTTAGAACAGTAAGAAATTGGTATGTGGTATGCAATATTTAGATTTCACTGTGGAAGCTGGTCAGTCAAGTATAATGTCCTTTGGAGGTGATGCTGCTCTGCCATGACAAACCACGGTGTTTCTGTGGATATAAGATTGACAGCTTCCAGGTTCTGTCAACACTTTCAAAAACAATGAATTCTGATTGTGGATTTAGTTAATAAAAATGTCAATTAAAAAAAAAATTACAAAATCACCTACCTTGCAAATCTCAATAATTTAGCATGTTCAAGCAGCTTGTCTCTTCTACCTCCCCTGCACTGAAGCTGTAATACCAAGTAATGTAATTATTTTGACAGGATCAGCCCATCAAAAGTACTGCCGTATGCCTTCTTTGCAAGAGCAAGCAGAATGGAAGACTGGACTAGAAATGAGAGCTCTCCAAGCACATTTGAGCCACGACATGAACTTTACCACATAGTAAGTAAATCTGGTTATTTTCTTTGCGGGTATCCCCCCAGTTGTTGCACAGAAGTAGTGGGCTGGAAGGGACCTGAGCGTTCTCAAGCTGTGACTGTAGGAGCTCAGTCGAGATCTTTCCTGTTCTGGAGCAAAGGTAGAAGTATCCTTTAGTGCTCAGATCTTCCCCTTCCCGAGAGCACAGCATCTTAGGAGCTAGATAACTACCCTCAGCTTCCCAGAAAGCATCAAGTTCTCAATTGTGGTTTTCTACGGGTTCACCTGCTGCTACGGGTGTGACATGTTTGAAAAAGTCAAAACGGGGAAAGAGTTTGTGAGCCAAACGCGTGTCTTTGTGATGCATCATTGGTATCAATTTCTGTTGAACCATCACCACAGCTAACCTTGCAGGAAAAACCTTACATTTTATTGTGTGCGCCCACTGCTGTTTTGTTGAGAAATCCTGATCTCTAGGGATGAGTTTTCAGACCTAATTTTGGATTAAAAGTTGTAGTTCAGTTTACTTCTCTCCGGTCCCAATATACTTCCCCTGAACAGTAACAATCACGATATATAAGTTGTTATGAATGGCCACCACGCCTGAAGAAAGAAGGTAAAACGTGGCGGGGTCAGAGGGGAGGAAATGATCCTCCAAAAATGTTTATGCTTTACAGATGTTCCGTGATTACTTTCTTTAGTCATGACTTTTACAGCATGACACCTTGGAGGTGTCATAAAACAGTGATAAAACAGTGATATGTCATAAAACAGTGATAAAGTTTGATAAGCAATCCCTCTCGTCTGCATATACTCTGTATTTACTGATCCTAATTTGCCTGCCACTCTGGAATGCTAACTGTTGAAAAGCTGTTGCTCAAGTCCAACGCGTTGAACTGAGTAGGCAATCTGTCATTTAATTCAGTTGTGCCAAGATTTCAATCCATGCTTATACTGGGAATCTTGATAGACCCTTAGATAAATATTATTGATTAGTCATTGCTATTTTTTACTGTTGATATGCAGAAGGTTGTGCAGCCTCGCAGTTGGCTTCTACACAGTCCACTGGAAAATATGTTTTATTGTGCTGCCCATATTGGCAACTAGGCACATCTTTATTGCAGACTCAGATTAAAGCTTCGTATTTTAAAAACAAACCACAACTGAAGCCAACTCCTTCCAACCTCAGATCAGTCGACTCTTCACCCTCGAGCCCCAAACCTGCTAAACTAGGGATACTGTTTTGATGCTGATTTCTGATTCAGTTGGATATGCTAACCAGGCCTTGGTTGTGTGAAGTGGTTGTCCCAGCTGTGGGATCATAATGATGTAGTCAGAGGAGTTGCATATGAAAATTTTCGTACGACTGAGTGATAAATTCCATGGCTCGGGGTATGGGACTGTATTGCGTATCCCTGGGGCAGGGCTTTGGAAGGTGTTAAGGGCATAAGGAGACCACACAGCTGCTCACAGTTCAGCTGCCACACCGTATAGTTGATGGGGTGATAAGTCCTCTGACAAAAGGTGGTATCAACTTCAGGAGCCCCCAGTAGTGTTTCATCTCACAGCTCGGGCTTCAGTTTGTCCAATAAAAAAGTTCACATCAGCACAGGCCTGCTTAGGTCACAGCTCTGACTGGGGACTCACAAACCACACAGAGCGCAAGGAGCTCACGTATGTCAGGGATAACCTTATGCCCTGCTGTGTAAAACTCCATGCGTAACTTTGCAACCTGTTCTTCTGTAACTTCAAATCTGTTGGGACGACACTCTTGAAGTTTAGCACATGCTTGGGTTGTTTCCATGGGTTTGTGTGTAAGACTTTTCACACACCACCTTGAATTTCTAGTCCACAATAACAGAACAAGAGGTCTCCTTCCCATAGCTTTGCCCATCTGCCAAAGGAAATATTTGCTGTTCGGGGAAAGGGTGTATTACCGGTATAAAATGTGTTACCTGCTCCCCCCTCTACATTAAACATGTCCAAACAAACATATCCATGATTTGCACAGATTTAAGCCAGGAAGGAATTAAAGCTCCTGTTCTTGCCAAATGATTGAGTTGCTTGCAGACACAGATTCTTAAGGAAGTATAATGGAGAAAGTAAAGTACATTAGCAGAGTATTTGTGCTTTCATAGGAAATGAATATGGATGTAATTAAGAAAAGCTGATTTATGTGGAACTGTAAAACCAGGGACATAGAATGAAAAATTCCCTGTAAATATCAATTCAGTGTTTTGTGGTGGCCAAAACAAGGCAAGCCAACTATTGCAATGGGATTAAGGAAGGAACTGAAACCTAAAATGTGACCGTATAAATCCCTAGTACATGAATATTTGAGACATTGTGTGGAGTTCAGGGCACCTGGTCCCTAAAGATAGAACTGTAATGTGCTACTGACATTTTGAGAATAGCAAGGTGTGGGGTGGCTTCTGTCTGAGGGACTTTAAAAAAAAAACAGGACTGAGTACGATGAGGGGATAAGGAGGATCTATAAAATAATACACAGGAAAAGGGAAATGGGAAACAATAGGGAACATCCGATGAATTTATTAGGTGATAGGTTTGAAATGAAAGGACTTCACAAAATACACGTGTAAATTGCTGAACTCCCTGCCACAGGATGCTGTAGAAGCTAGGACTATAAATTGATTCAAAAAGCAATTAAATCCTTAGAAAGCACCAGAAGCCATTAAAAGGTCCAGGCCCTCTCAATCTCTGGCTCCAGAAGACTCCGTACGGCCCGTTGGTGTAGTTGGGCAAAGATCACAGTAGCTGTTTCTTACATGCTTTCATTCTGCAGCTGTTGTTGAGCACTAAGAGACAGCACGGACCTTCTTGTACAACTGCCTTCTTAATTTATAGGCCATTCTTTCCCTACAATACATATTCTTTCAAAAAAATATTTTTTTTTTACTAAGAATTTATATAGGTGGTTTATAACTTGTTTAAAAGAAGCTGAGAACAAATTCAGGTAACTCGAAGGGTTTATATTAACAGAAACTCAAAACCACCAGAAGTAGCACTAAATGAAGGCTGTTTTACCCCATGTCTTGTTTAAAAGATACAAGCTTTATTAAAGAAGGCTTTGTATTAGAACTCTGGCCACTGGCTACAGTTTTACAATATTTATTCTCTGTGAACTTTCACAGCAGTGCATACAGGAGAAAAGGTCAGAGTTAAAGTGCAGTCTTGGAGCTTGTTTTTGTAAAGTTTTCCTATGTACAGAACACCCGTTTGAGTGCTGGTGAGGCTCGGACGTGCTCAAGCACAGGGAATACTTTAGAATCAGATGGCTTTAGTCACCTCAGGGGAGAAACTATTTGGAAAGAAAGTACAGAAGTCTGAGATGGCAGAAAAGCTGAAGGGAAAGGCTAGTTAAGTCAAGTCTGGGCAAAGATTCTGTGTGTTTGTTTTACTCAGCATTAGCACAATCCGAATTTATGATTCTCTCCTCTGCAAGTGCATGGAGGGTCAAACACAGAAACAGAAGCTACTTCTGAAGTTGAGGCTTTTAAAACTTGCAGTAAGGGAACTTTTGAAAGTGCATTCAGTATTTAGTGAGGTACCTGTAGCCCACTCCCCTTTCCGAAGAAACAGTCTTTGGCTAGGGAAAAAAAAAAGTTATTTTTCATGATATATACAGTAAAATACGCATGTGTATCCATTGCCTGCTAACTCAAGGAAAGCTCGCAGAGCTGCTCTGCAGCCAGCAGTGACATTAACTTTGCTTCTGTCCACTGGATCCACGTTTTATTAGGTCCTTTCAGTAGCATTTTCTAAGAGTAGCTTGATGCAGGCAATTAAATCAGTTTCACTCTTGTGACCTTTTCTCGTCTCAGAATGTACTGCAGAATGCATCTTTCTGCTTGTGTACTGATGCCATAAAACACTTGCTTTAGTTTCTTTATGCCATTTTTCTTTATGATAACCTAAATTCTGTTGCCTTTACGCATAATGAGAAACATTATCTATTTATCTAAAAACCAAATATAGCCCAGTTATGCTTCAAACTTGCATGTACTGAAGCACAAAAAATACACTGCACATAATGATCCTAATTTATATTTAAAAGCAACTTACTTCAAATGCCATCTCATAAGTAGATGACTTTGCAATGAAGGGAATTTACCAGGTAGTTTTCATAAAAAAAAACACCCATGCATGTATGTTCTAATACCCAGCAGCTAGATCACAAATAACTAATATTACTTTAGTTACATAGAAGTTTGAGAAATATATGATCTTGCTGAGGCTCAATATGTATTCTAGGAAATGGTTTCCAGTTGTATGAAGATGCAAACAAACTTGTAAAAACTATATGGTAATTAAAAATTTTGTACCTATTTTAAACTTACAATGTTTATTTCGTGGATGCTCCAAATGAAACATAAATAGATGAAACCTATTCACATGAGAGTTCAGTGGTCCTTCAGGCCCAGAGATTTCTGTATATATTATTAGATCAGATTAGCCTGCACCAAATTAAATTATAGAGAGATGAACATAATTTGCTGGGAAAGTACAGGCAAATGTCACAAAATGTACAGTTAAGTCACTGTAATCCAGTTACAGGTAGATTCAAAACCTACAGCTACCTTTTTTTATTATTTTAAAGCATTTATTATTTGAAAACATTTGCTGTGAGTACTCAGAAAAGAGGAAAAACAGCAGAATCTGTACAACTTCACTAGAAAACAAAGGAGTATCTTTAATTAAAACAATCCACTAGAAAATAAGTTTGGATTTTGAAGTTTTTTTGTCATTGAGTGGGATAATTTCTTAAAAATAAATAATAAATTCACATTTCAGATAGTTATGTACAGACTTTTTACATTTTTTTAATATTAACAACTGCATTTAGTGTATTAGAGGAATGCAAACAAATACAAGTGAAATAAGTACAATCATTAAAGTATTTGTTGTTTCTCCTCTCCCCCCATTTTCTGAGATACATATATTAACAGAACTATCCTTCCTCCCCCCCAGAAAAAATGCAAGGATGTATTTTTCTCGTATACAAAGCCATTATCAGAACAATTTCATCTTCCTGCTTGCTCCTTTAAAAAAACCAAATCCTCCCTAAAAATGCATATTTGATTGCAAGTTCTTCAGCATTTCTGAAGTTCTGAGTAGGTCAAATAGTGAGACAGGAAAAAAAAAAACAACAAAGCAGCCAACAGTATTACACTGTTTGTATTTTTTTCCCAATCAGGATCTGGAACAAGTATAGATATTACATTGCAAACTGTTACTTGATGTAAGAAAATAATCTCGGATATCTTCAGTGAGGTTCTCTATTCAATTGGGTTTTCTATCACCCTAACGTTGTGCGATATGTTATCCTCCTGTCTTAGATTCTAAAAATGTTTATTTTTTAAAGAAAATAGGAAAAAAGAACCATCTATTTCTGGACATGCACACGCAATACAAACTACCCCAAAGTGATTCTCTTTCTTATCCCAAGAATATTCTGTATTTCTGGCCTAGAGGCAAATTTAAAAAGAACAAACACTGTACTCATCCGTACCTTCCTCTTAAACTACACAAGTCATCAGTTCTGTAGAAACACCTTTATGTTTTATATCTGCTCTAACATAGATTACATCTGCATCGAGGAAAGAAAGGGAACTAACTAGTATATATTTAACATACTATCTGCAAAACACAGAACAAAGATAAAAAAATTAATATTTTTTAAGGTACTTGCTCATCTTTATTTCAAAATTATCTTTAACTTCTGCTGAATAATGATTCATTTCTAAATGCATAGTACAATTTAGCTTTGTGTTCTTTATTAGACTTCATTTTTTTTTTTTTTAAAAAGGCATAGGGTATTAGTCTTTACTTTGACTAGTTTAATGTGCAGTTCATTTATCATAGAGGATCTTCTGGTCACCAGGCAAATTATCAAGCTTCTGCTATTACATGCTAAAAGCCACACACAGGTCAGAAAATGTTTTTATCCTAAATAAATTTTTTTAGAAAGTCTCATGTTGTAGCAAACAAGGTCAAGAGTCCCTTTAAGAAGGAGACTATTTCATTGCCTCCCAGTTTAGATTCTCCATAGACACGGTCCACAAATGAAATAGGAACCTGTTGAAACAAGGAAAACTATTTTTAAGGTTCAAAACCTAAATAACCAGAAATTACGTTAAAAAAAAAGAGAGAGAGAGAGAAAGAAAGGCAAAACCCAGACATCAAACTACGGCACTTTTATATGGGGGAATTCAGAAAGCACCAGACTGGCTTCCTTCATCTCAGTTCTTCTTACCAATGACTTTAATGATGGCCCATAGCTGGGTAGCATGAAAATATTTGGTTTATCACCTTTAAAGATGATCCAAAGACGTTACTCAGTGGTTGGATGATACGGCAGTTAGAACAAACTCAAAAGCCTAAGTACGGTAAAAGTCCAGGGGCTCAAAGTGAACCTTCATCACTTTCCCTGTTAGCTAAATAAAGTAACTTTAAGAAAACGCCTCTGGAAAGCAACCATCTCCTGCCATCCTGAAACAGTATTCTGTTCAGCCTCATCACTGGCTAGAAGATGACATGTGAGTATGGCAGTTAGGGAGTATTTTTACAAGCAATACCTACCTTTGTCAGTCTTTGACCATTTTACAGGTTATTTACAGGATAAAAAATCATTTAAAAGTTACTTTGTTTCCCTTACTTAAGTGATCATACTGTCCAGATTAACTCACTACTCAAAGTGTGAGGAACGCACTCCTTTTCGGTAATTTGACCATGTACAATGACGTATGACAGATCATTTTGCCAATACTGTAACAGAATATTCAAAAATTTCCATATATGTTTGTGTGTGAAATCAAGATACTTCAGCCAAAATAAAGAATTGCATTTGCAAAAGTCATTAAAAACTGGCTTAGTGTTTGCTGGCAGTTTCAACCAGAAATCATCCGGCAAGTGGAACACAAAAATTACCACACCCTTGCAGCTGTGCCAGGACTGAGGATTTCTCAAAATTCTAAGCACATCAGTCCATGGTAGAAGAGAAAACAGGGAAAGAAGACAGTTAAGATATAAAACAAGGCATGAGGATAGACTTAATGATTTTGGCTTTCTTAGTAAGGCCCCTTTTGGTAATCCCAGTAAGCATCACGGCACCTGGGGACAGTTGATCTAAGGGGCAGGGCCAGAAATCACTGAGGACAGTCAGCTCAGGATGTCAGATGTGGTATTTTGTGACCAGTGATGGAAGAACCATTTATATCTAACCTACCAAGAAGTATCCAGTCTTCCCCTTCAGTATAGGGATTAACCACCTGTGTTGTTGCTGAACTTTGCCGTTCTTGCATGGGAAGCTCTGTTATTAGTCTTAAAGGAGGCATTTCCAGAAGGGCATGTTCCATGTGCCGTGGTACATTTCACTTATGGTACAGAAACGCAGCAAAAGGAAACGGGTGCGTGTAGCTTGTGTCAGTTATCTTACCACCCCTTTGTTTCTTTTAGACTAGCAGGTCTTAGAAATCTTCATTTTTAACTTTGCGTAAGAAATGTTTAACCCTCATGATTGTACACATTTTACAACTGCATGAAAAACTCCTATTCCTCCTGTGGTTACAAAAGCAGCATCTGCAAACCAGGAATTAGACATGCAAGCGTCAACTCTTCTGAAATGTCAGTATCATTATTTGGATAATTATGACCTGTCTAGGAATCGTAACTATTGGTCAGGAAATATTGTATCAATGGACTTAATGGAAAATTATCCTGCCCCAGGAAGTTACAATATAGAGATGATAGAACAGTGTAAAAACAAACAAACAAAAACCCCCAAAGTAATAAAATAATCTTATATACAGGTCTACGTTAGCAATCTGAACACTGTCAAGTTTGTTACAGATATCACAAAGGATATCTTAAAAGATATCTTTAAAGCAGTGCTGAAGCAGAAAAATGAAGCAGCTCTTCAGATGTTAGAACTCTTCCCACACAGGAGAAACCAAAGAAGGAAGGAAGATTGGGAATGTTACATATGAATTGTGGAGGACAGCATAACTGACCTGTGACAGAGCCCATGTCACAAACCTGACTGGTACAGCAATCTGTACCTACATTTAAATGAAAGCATAATATACTTATCAGGACTTTTACTATACCTCTCCAATAGTATATCCTAGCTGTCTGGCCCGAACAATCATTTCCATCTGGAAGACATATCCTTTAGAAACACATTTTTCCATTAGTTTCTGTAAGACTTCTTTTCTGTATAACCTGTAAATGATTACAGAGAAAATGAAACCTGAAACAGTTGTTGAACTTCAGAAATCAACATACCGCGTGTAGGAGTCTTAACTGTAATCACTCATTCATATCATCACTGTTTTAAAAAATCATTAACAAAGTGATAGGAGCAACAGTTCTTGCAATCTGGTCTGCTATTTCTTACACCCTTTTCAAACAGACGTCATAGTCCTCTGTAAAGGTCTGTTCTTACTCCAGTTCCTTGTTTATCAGTTTCTTAATTTCAAATAGACTTTATGACATGAATACCAGGCCCATACCTGAAACTCCCTGTTAAGTCTGATGCACCCGGCCTCAGCAAAACCTGAGTTATAAAATTGGCTCCACGACTGCGAAAGAGAACACAAATGTCAAAATTACCCAGTACATAATTCCGAAAGATCAAGCAGAGTTTCTAGAAAATAAGTAAATATCAAAAAAGAAACTTTTAATTGCTTAGGAGGAAACAATTGTATTCCTAATATATTCCTAATATATTTTCACTGTTAGATTTGATTAATAAATGTTTGTCTTAAGTCAAATCCCATCATTTTGTTTTTCAAATGCAAATGATTAACAGATTATTGAACTTTATGAAGGAAAAAATAATTTTTAGAAATTAGTTTTACAGTCTGTTTATAGTAGAATTGTCAGTACAACCACACACTGTGTTACAGTACAGAAGAAATAAATTTGACAACAGACAAAATTACATTTTTCCTCTAACGTTCACTAAGAGAGAAGAATAAAATTGCTTCCTGGATGAATGTTAGACTTGGATTTAGAAAAGCACGATTCGCTTTTGGTTTGCTCTGGTTTCATAGTATAACAAGGAAAAGCTCCACAGATGAAAAATGTTGCAAGACTGAAAAGTCATTCATGACTATGTTGCTCAGGGCTATATTACATACAGATGAGATGTCCAACTCCTTCACATTGTAGTGTTTGATACAAAAGGACTTCTCTGTAACACCCATTACTCTCTTCTTCTTTCTTTGTTTTCTTTTTTTCTTCTTCCCTTCAGGGATGGGTGGGAGGAATGTGTACAGTGTATTTACATTCACAGAAAACTAAGCACTTACTCTAGCCGTTAAAAAAAGGGAGAAATCCAAATCCCTGTGATACCTAACCTGTGATACCTGTGTCTCCTAATCAGACTGTTAACACTTCACCTCCAAATTCTTTACAGTAAAAAAAGAAAAAAAAAGAAAAAAAGAACAACAGCGTTACGTTATGCCTATTCTCTTAAAACATGTAGAAGAGAAAAGATGTTATGCAGAAGAAATTTGTTGATTATCTGATGAAAATCTGTGAGCCCCTATAAACGTGAGATGCCAGCCTCCATGTGCTTATATGACCTCGATACAGTTTTCTTCTTCTTTGGGGGTGAAACTTTTCCTTGGTGCTGACTGTAACCCTTTTTCAGTAAGGTCTAAGTAATGATTTATTGACATTGATCATGCCAGATAATTCTTAACTTCTGGCAAATCAGAGTGTCAACAGAGGGGTTTAGCAAGTCATTTACTGTTGAGGGAAAGGACCACTGCAGCTCTTAAAGCTAACTAAACATGCCTTTCAAACTTGAGAAAAGCGTCAGTCTCAGCTCATTCTTTGGATGATAAACCTGAAAAAGTGTCCCAAATCGACATTTTTACACTGTATCAACCAATTTCTCAAATGGAGACGTATCAATAAGTTCTTTGTTATTTTTAATTGAAGAACCTACAGATTGTGCATACTCCTATTATTTAACATAATTTTGCAGTACCCAGTACAATTGACTAAAGACTCAGTTCAGTTCACACCGATTTACTGGAGTTCTGTACTTGGAATTTTTAATTTCTAAACAACAAATTTATGTGTAAGTATCTAAAAAATACTAACCTGATTAACTTTCTTTTCAAATCCCAGCCATGTACTCCTCCATTTCCTTTATATCTTGTACCAGACACAATATCAAAATTGCCTTCTTTCTGCTTTCTATAAGCAATTGATTTCATCAGAACAAAACAGGAACAATATTTGTATAAAGTCAGTATAAATTTCAAAATAAGAATGATCACTCAATACAAATTCTATACTTTACAAACCTTTAAACAAATAAGTACAGAAGACAGGAAAACAATAGTAAGGGTGGTTATGGTACATTATGCATTTAAAAATGCTTAATTGATCTCTTATAAAGAACAATCTCAGAGTAGCTTATTTTCAAAGCAAGTCTCTCTAGTATAAAAATAAAGGTAAGACCAAATGCTGATTTAGACATTTAAATTACACAAACATAAGTAAGGGGAAAAAGAAAGAGGTCTGGAACTATCCATACCATGCCTAACTGATGCAGAACCTTATCTAAAAGTTGTAGGCCTCTGGTACTACTTAGTAAGAAAGTTGAAAATTATTGAACTACCCTTAGCCACCATCGTAATGCCTGTTTACTGCTTCTCACAAATTGAAATCTTACAGAGAGAGGAAGATAAGAGGTAGGCAGACAGGAGAGAAGTACTTCACAATTAACTGAGGACTGGGTCCTCCAATCAGTATCCCTACACACACACGAGATCATTAGAAAAATAAAAAATAAAAAAGATTATCTTCTAACCCTAATGATCTCCTCGTGCATGTGTGTGTGTGTGTGTGTATATACATATATATATATATATATATATATACACACACAGCTTTTCAAAGCTGAACAACCATTACAAGAACGAGAAGTACTTAGCCACACATGTTCTCTGTTAGTTTAAACTCGGGGATCTTTGCTCCAGTTCGAAGCTAATTATTTTTTCTGTTCTATTTTGGAACAAATCTAACTAGGTCCAATCACTTTTATTTGATTTCTTGCCTTTACAGTTTTCTCCCTAGTTAGACAGTTATACAATAATCTAAAGCTTTCCAGTTTTACTACAAAACAATAAATGTTTAGAAGTCATTCACTTACACAAGAACTAGCACCTACCTGATAAACTCTGGAATAAATTTTGGCTGAAATAGAAAGAAAACAGATGAGACGAGATAAAAGAAAGGGGGGATTAATGAATATTTAATTACAACGGATTAAAAACAGTACATAAAATACAACTTACATGGTGAGAGAGGTCAGCATCCATAATAACAATAAAATCCCCAGTGGCGTACTTCATCCCATGAATGTATGCAGTGCCTGATGAAAACAACATAGAAGTAATTTCCCTCAGTATTTTAACATATGCAATCTTCTAGCCAGTCTTCACTTATTTTCTAAACTCTTTAAGTTCTACCAGAAAAGGATTAACTAAATACTCCTAAAATTTATTTTAAAATGATATATCAGAGGTCAAACACTAAAACCGCTTCCCCTTTTCCTATAATTTCAGTACTAGATTTTAGAAATATAAGTCTTGTCAAACCCTACTGCACTACAAATGCATAGAGAAATGACTTGATAAGTGGGTCACTATTTCAAATAGCATTCAGAAGCACCACAGGCACTTAAGAGCTATAAAAAACTGGGAATGGGATACAAAGAAATAATCACAGGGTTAAAAAAAAAAAAAAAAACTGTTCTATACTCAGGATTTCCTATTAGTAGCATATACATTTTGATTTATTCTCCTTGACACCATGAATTATATTCCTGAAAAGATTTTTTTCCTTCCTTATAGATTTTGTGTTTTATTCATCCTGAATGAACTGATGTAGCTCTTTGATACAAGCAAGTTTTGCTATTAGAGCTTTCCTCAATAATGGCAATTTCTGATCTGAGTCAGATCATTCAAAGATAGCACTGCTTCCGAGAACAGTACAGCAGCATAACAGAGATTAAAACCTCTTCATTAATCCACATTATTCTCTTAACTTCATAAGGAATAGATAAAACTGAAAACAAAACACTCTTAACTGATGTCCTTAGCAGGCAGTGTCACATGAAATTAAACTCCTGGTTAATGAACAACCTGTCTTTCCTTTCTTTCCCATGTCATTTCCAAAGTTACACAGTAGAAGTGTTACAGGTTTGCGTATTGTGTAGGATTGTTTAACATGGTACTTGAAAAAATTTAAATCAATCAGCTTATGCTATAATACCAGTCAAATTAGGACAAAGGCTCAAAAAGCAGAAAACAGAAAAAATAAGATGTGTACACTTCTTAAAGTTTCTTAGATAAATGAGAGATGTAGAAAAAAGTATAAAGGTGAATTTAGACAATTCAGTTTTCAGAAAAGGAGAACTTTGGTTTTGTCAGTGGAATGGAGAAAGTTGTTAGCTGCAGTACTCGGTACGTAAGACACCTGAAATGTTTTACCAAATGGTTGCCAAGATGTGTAGAAAGACAGATACTGATTTCCAATAAACCAAAAATGTACTGCATTTTATCATTTTTTCCATTCCTATTATAAAAGAGGAGAGAGAAAAGAATCCGCAACGTGAATCTTAACAAAATGAAACATCTCCACTTTATTTTAGGACGGCTTCGATACTGCCAATTTTAATGTCATTTATGACCTCCTAAGGGTGCTTTTTCTGAAGCAAAGAAAGACAGGCTTGACTTAGACTTTCTGTGAAATAGAAAATCAGATCTACAAAATTGCAGTCTTGCGTCATTCCATGAAAACTTTAATGATTTAGCTCAATGGCACAAGACTGGCTCCCAAATTACCGAGGGCTTCTGGAACACAATGAGTAACTTTTGTAATGCACTTCAAAGGCTTCAGTTCGTGTGTGAGTTAACAGGTGAGACAATACTTAGTAGTTTGAATGTTAGACATCTGTCAGATACGCATTTTTTTTAAATTTATAGTCATAATTAAACCTAATTGAACAGTTACACTGAAATGAGCTGACAGTGAAGAGTTCTGACAGAGGAGTGTCCCAGGCTTGGAGACTGCATAAGCTATGGCCCACTTTTTGAACCATCCTGTACACGGGTAGATGCCACAGAAAGCACCACTGTCTCCTCTGAATCAGTAGGCTCCATACAGAAACGGCAGCCACTCTTGTAAAAGGTACTTCTTGTCTCAATCCGTGTCCCTTATTCTGTAATCAGCAAATGCTGTGTGGGAAGAGAAGAGGCGCACGCTAACAGGAAAGCATAGTTGTACAGAACAGCAGTCACCGCAGGCTTCAGGTCTGAGGTTGTGGTTAACTTGCTATAAATAAATACACTGTGATTTTTACGTGCATGCTTTTTAACTTTGTTCACTTATACAAGCTTGTTGAAAACATATTTCTAGACTTGGGCTTTACTTTGATTCTTCTGGAACTTTATGTGCTAGAATCAAACACAATATAACTTTTTTTTTAATTTAAACTACAAACCAGACTTAATAAGGACTTACCAAGGCCCAACTTCTTTTCTCTGGGTCTTAAAAGCTGCAGGATACATTAAAATACATATAAATTAATTGAGGAACAGTTCTAAATTACTTTTAGTGACATCTTAAAATTCCATATTTTCAGTATAAGAACACCTTAAAAGCTCCTTTTCACTTTTAGGAACGTTAATACACAAAAATAAATTAATCTGACAAAACGTAAGAGAAACAAACCATTATTTTAAACAGGTATTTGATCAGGTCACATTTAAAAACAAACTCCTTATAAGCTTTACTTGTATTTTTGCAGTAAAAAAAAATAAATAATTAAAAGTACCATCTCTGTAATTAAAGGATTTCCTCAAATTCCACTATCAAATGCATATGTATGAATTTAAACAAAGGCCTCCCCAGTACCATTAATTTAGGGAATGGAAAACACTAACAGTGAATATTTTAGCACGTTCCCCAGCATGATTTAATATACTTTTAGTACTGAATATAAATTTCAAGATTTTCATGTGCATACAAGGTATAACCCATGGATACTGACTTTTAGATCTTGGCTAATTTTGTTACCTTATCTGAGAGGTTATAAGTAATGTGAGTCAGAGACAAGGGAATTGAGGAACTAGTAATCATTAGTCCTTCTAATAATTCATTATTTTGAATTTTGCTTCCCCCCCCATCTTTTTCTTTAATAGTCAAAGTTGAGTAATAGTTCTTTAATAGTAAAAGTTTAGAAAAAAAAATCACTTCAATGCCTTGTTTACTCCCTAGAATGCATTGTCCTCTCCAGCTATCTACATACCACATTCAGTAAACATAACTTAGTAAACAAGAAGCCCCATGAAATTATTTGGATGGAACCCCCTGAGGACAAATCAGAACACTGAATTTGCTTGCGGAAAAAAACAAACAAACAAACAAAAACCCAACAACAAATACTTTTAAAAGCTTTACACTCACACAGTAATAAATTGGAAAAGAGTCTGACACTGCTTACAGCACAAAACTCTGTCAAACTCAAAGTTGAGTTTTTACACTCTTCTGTGATAAAGCTTTTATCCCCCCCAAAAACTGGCTTTAATGATGCACAAAGAATAAGTAAATGACAATATCTTGTTATATATAATTGATGGCTCTATATTAATATAATAGAAAGAAAACAACCAAACATTACTCTCGTTATTGAGAAATGCAACCAGACATTAAAAATAAATCCCACAACCAACTAGCTTCCCATTTTTTAATTTTCCAATTCCTGCAGCCACAGAAAGTGAAACACAGCCGTATCCAAACCTCACCTTTCCCTCAGGCGTGCACAAAGTACCAACCAAACACCGTTCATTATTCAGTAGCACACGGTAACGCACGAAGTACTGAGAACTTTTGTAAGCATTAATATATGATTGTGCGTATGAGTTCATAATGCTGGTAAGCAGCTGCAGGACTGTTGCAGTTTTACGTTTGCTAAAGTGGAATGTAAAGCTTAAGTAACTTGTTTTTAAAACAAGTAACTTTATATCCTTGTTTAAGGAGGTAAGGAAAGTCAGCGCAGGATCCAGGGACTCTAATTCGAGTTCTTTAAAAACGTCAAGTGCTTTCCAATACAAAAAAGAAAAACCAAACAAAGCACGCAACTCACTATTTTATCTGACCCATATATCTTTTCCAGTTGTTTAGCAACTTCCTGCGTCCCGTCCGGGCTTCCATCATCAATGATGATAATTTCAAAGTTGTTTCCGCTGAAACGAGAATTATTTTTAGGCGAACAAGGGGAAAGTCCGGTTTCGCTGCCTCCCCCGCCCTGTAAGGCGCGACACCAGAGTGGAGCATGGAGCAGGGGGCGATTTCCCAACAGAGGCTCCCGCGGTGGTTCTTACCGGGACCGGGAGCCTGCGCTCACTGGGGTGATTCAGCGTCACGCCTCAAGCCGAGGTGCCTCGCGCCACAGCACTCGGCAGCAATAAAAACACCCTGCGGCACCCGGCACCCCCCGTACCTCTCCTGGAAGGTGCGCACGAGCAGCCAGACGACGAGCGGCAGGTTGTGGCGCTCCTCGTACGTGGGCAGCAGCACCGACACCTTCCCGGCCCCCGCCGCCATGTCGCGGCGCTGCCCGCAGCCGGCCCGCCCGGCCAATCGGCGCCGGCCGGAAGCGACCGGCCGGAAGCGGAAGCGGCCCCAGGCCGCCATTTTGTCCAGCATGGCGGGCGGAGAGGAGGCCGTGCGGCTGGGCGCCGAGATCGAGCGGCGGGAGCGGGAGCTGCGGGGCCTGCGGGAGCGGCTGGCCGACGTCCTGGCACGGGAGAGCGGTGGGGACGCTGAGGAGGGGTCCGCTGGTGTTACCGCCGCCGCTTTCCCCGCCGAGCTCCCTCCCCTGCCCGGCCAGGCCTCGCTGAGCGCCGCCGCCATCCTGCGGTACAGCCGGCAGCTGGTGCTGCCCGAGCTGGGCGTGCGGGGGCAGCTGCGCCTCGCCCGCTGCTCCGTGCTCGTGGTGGGCTGCGGAGGGCTGGGCTGTCCCCTCGCGCAGTACCTGGCTGCGGCCGGCATCGGCCGCTTGGGGCTGGTGGACCACGACGTGGTGGAGACCAGCAACCTGCACCGGCAGGTGCTGCACGGGGAGGCCCGCCGGGGGCTCCCCAAGGCCGTGTCTGCCGCGGCGGCCCTGCGGCTGCTCAATTCCACGGTACATTACGTGCCTTACTGCGGCGCCCTGAGTCCGAGCACCGCCCTGGAGCTGGTGCGGCAGTACGACGTGGTGGCTGACTGCTCCGATAATGTCCCCACCAGGTACCTGGTGAACGACGCCTGTGTCCTGGCTGGGAAGCCCCTGGTGTCCGGCAGTGCCCTCCGGCTGGAGGGGCAGCTAGTGGTGTACAACTACCAAGGGGGACCCTGCTACCGGTGTCTCTTCCCCAAGCCCCCCCCGCCAGAGACGGTGACAAACTGTGCGGATGGAGGGGTGCTGGGTGTCGTGCCAGGCATCATGGGGTGCATTCAGGCCTTGGAAGTGTTGAAGATAGCCTCGGGAATGGGTTCTTCCTTCAATCAGTTCATGCTGATGTTTGATGCTCGGGAAGGGAAATTTCGCAACATCAAGTTAAGACCAAAGAAAGCAGACTGTGCCGTTTGTGGGGACAACCCGTCTGTCACTCGCCTTCAGGATTATGAGGCGTTTTGTGGTTCTTCTGCAACAGACAAATGTAGGACTTTACATCTGCTGTCCAGTAAAGACAGGGTATCTGTAGAGGAGTACAAAAAACTGTTGGATGAGCACGTTCCTCATGTATTGTTAGATGTTCGTCCCCAGGTTGAAGTGGATATCTGTCGCCTGGCACATGCTGTCCACATTCCTTTGAGTAAATTAGAGGAAAAAAGTGAAGAATATTTGGAATACTTAGAAAAACGAATTTGTGAAGAAAAGCAGAGAACTAATGGCCAGACATCTTTTCCTGTATATGTTGTTTGCAAATTAGGAAATGACTCCCAGAAGGCAGTAAGAATTATTCAGGAGTTACCTGTCAAAGAATATGGTCCTGTATTAGCTAAGGATATTAAAGGGGGGCTCATGGCTTGGGCCAGTAAAATTGACCCAACATTTCCTCAGTACTAGAAATCTAAATGGCAAAAAAAAAAAGGATATTCACAGTAAATGCAGGGGGTTTAAATGTCTCTGTGCAGTGTCTATATCATGTAGAGATATAACATGGTATTTCTGTCTTCCATGTCTACTATTTTTTTAAATATATATTTGTTGGTGTCTGTTTTTATATAAAAATATGAAATACGTGGAAATAAATAATTTTCACTATTAAAAAACAACCAAGAAATTTTGGAATGACTGCTTAATTGTGCAAGTGATAATTGAGAATTACTTCTAATTATTACAGCCTTGAGAATGACCTAGCACAAGAGTCTAGCGTTGAAAGTTTTTACTCATTCTCCTAACTGGCCAACATAAATTGAAATAATATATGTAGTGGGTTTAAAAAAAAAAACAAAAAACACAACGCAACAATAACTGTTAATCTCTAGCTGATCAGTAGCACTATTAAACCCATCATAGGGAATTGCCAAGGAAAAGTCCATGCTGACAAGACTTTCAGTCCACATCTTTCAGCTTCTTTCAGCAGCACTGTGTATTTAGGAAAGAGAAGTGCTCACTGCGAGTAACGGTCAGGGTAGAACTACTACCAAAGTGACAGAGAAACCAGACTAAAATCTGTTGTCAAATTTTCTTTAGAGCCAAAGGCAGACCTAAGATTCTGTGGTATTTCTACAGGGTGCTCTTAAGCTTTGGTGACTCCTCACTAGCATAGGTAGGAAAGCCAAAGCCGAAGGGTTTTTCAAGATGTGCTTGAATGTGACCACCAAGTGTAGTTTATGTGTAGTTCCTGTGTAATCGACCACTTCATTCCTTTCATACCATGATCTTTACAGGCCTAGTTTCTCTGGATTTTGGTAATTTTGATAATAGTGCCCACAGTCTTAAGAAATTGAGTACGTGATGTATTTGAGTAAAATCAGTTTTGTGTAATTGGAATATTAAATACCATGAAGGTTAGTCTGTGACTAGGGAGTTTCAGGTGTATTTGAGGTATTTATATACCTGTCAAGAACTTCAAAAGCCAGCCATCCTCATCTGTGGGCTGGCAACAAGTGTTTGCTTCAGCTTGTACAGCAAAAGTGAAGTTATGCCATAGTAATTATCTTAGTAATAAAGATGTGGGTTTCCTTAAATTTCTAAGGAGGAAAACAGCACTCGTCATGACTAATCTTTGCATTATACAAGAGCGAAAAAAAATACTACTGATAATTTAGTTATACCTTCTTTTATTTTAAAGTGGCTTACTACAATTTGGCACAGGAATTGAACAGGAAACAACTTCCTGTTGGATATTTAGGATAATGAAAAGTGGTTGCAGCGTTTGTTCAGAATTGCTGCCTTTGAATCCCCATGTAGGTCTGTGGGAGAGCTTTATGGTTCAGGCACAGACTTAAGTATCTAAACTTGTTTTGTCCTGGGACATGGTTGTTATTTCAAAGCAGAGTAAATCAAGCTGGTCTAGCTTTCAGGGATGTCTAAAAAGTATTTCGTACAAAGCATTGATGTGTCTTGATAAGCTAAAAGCCTTATTTTGGTGGCAGGAGCCTCTCGTCTCAAAACTCCAACAAATTCAGTACTGATCTAAAACTGAAGTGTATAAATAAAAATAAAACTAATAATATTGTTAGACAAATCTTTAAGGGACTATGTCCAAAACAAGTTCTCAGAGTTCATGTACTGGAATTTTAGGTGTGTGAACACCTAGCATATTCTTACACTATTTGCAAGCATAATTTTGAGTTAAAATTTAACTGTTCAAAACAAACTATGCACTTGGTGCTTGTAATACTGCAAGCACAAGTTTATCTTTTTCTCTTTTTCAATATGAAAGTCCTAAGCTGTCGTTTGTAAAAACTATATCAAAAAATTTTTAAGGGTGTTTGCTAGGTGGCACTGCAAGTTTATAAACCGAATCATTCCCTAGTCTGTAAAGATGCAATTCAACCTTAGTAAGAGCTGAGGTGCATTTGTAGCAGTACAAAGTTATACATTTCTTTTGAAAAAGACCAATGAATTTCTTTGGAAAACAAGAACTGAACTTGCAGACCCGATGCATCAGAACAAGACCATCTGATGTGTCTGTGCCTGGAGCTCAGAAACACTCCTGTGGTAATAAAACTGGATTGTGAGCCTTAGTGTCCCACATAGTGCTGTGGGAATATATATATTTTCATGTCTGTCTTCAGTGTTTAAAAGCTAAAATAAAAAGAAAAAAGCCTACAGGTGTGTTCGGTACAAATGTACGTGAACCCACTGACAGCAAACCTACATCCTCCGCAGAAACTTCAGGTCACAAATCAACAACTGGCTGTGCCTCTTCTAGCACTCTAAAAAACGCTTTAAGAAAAGTGATGGAACAAGGGGATCAGAACAAACACATTCATTTGTTTAAAGCTTCTATAACAATAAACATCTTTTAACTCAGGATTTATGTTAACACTTTGAAAGTTTTTCTCTTTATAATCTTCAGCTTCATGTGTGGGATATCTTTTAAGCTTGCATTCCTTTAAATCTGTGATTAAACATCTGCATTATGCTAGCAGTGTGGAGTCTGCCAGACCCCTTGGTCCCTTGGTATAAATCAGATGATGTCTTGTGAGGTGGTGGCACTTGCATCAGTTTGAATAATTGTAATTTTCATTGAAATCAAGATGCTGGTTTGAAAACAGAAATGAAAAAATGGTGCATTTGGTATTTCCTACAGTAGACCATCACAATATTACAGATGATATTACTTAAATCATGTCCTGGTTAATTAGGCGAGTTGTTCATGAAACTGAGTCATTCTATCACCAGAGATTAAAGGCTTGCTTATCACTGTGTATTTTAGAAAGAGTTGAGTCATTACAGTGTCAGCGTGAACTTTATTCGTGTTGCTTAGTTTATGCATGCATCTGACTTAATAGCATGAAGCAGAATTAAAAAGAAAAAAAGAGGAGAACAGTGGGTACTGTAATGTTTTGATAAAATTGCCAGCTGGGTTCAGCCAATGTGTGTGTAGTCCAGGGCAGTGTTCTCAGCTGGTGGTCTGTAAGAGTAGCGGCTTGTAAGACATCAGAAGATGATCTTTAAAGTGACTGGGGAAAAAAAGTGCGCATGTTCCAGTATATTTGAATGAAATGCAGCAAGACCACTCTAGGGGAACAAGAATCCACTGTTAAGATTCTCCCCCCCAACAGCAACAACTAATTTCTCCAAAGGATCATTAGGCTTTTCCTTTTACTAGGCATTATTATCTGTGACTTTTTAGCAACTCTTGAAAAGATTTTTGTTCATGCGGACAAAAGTTTATAAAGAGTTAGATGTCAGATTTTTAAAAACAAAGCTTACAATTTAAAAAGATATTCACATTTTTGATGTCAGATGTTACTTTTAATCGAACCTTATAAAATTATTTTAAAATACCGAAAGATAACTAATAGCTGTCCGTGATTTACATCTTTGTAATAGCTAATCATTCCTACGTTTACTCCTGGTTCACTATTAATGTTCATGCTGACCAGTTTCACGTATAGAAAGTTTAGTCCTAATGACATTCTTACAAAGTCTGTGTTGCAAGACTGCTGAAGTTCCTGGGTGCTGTATTATTGTTTTTGCAAGATTTTCACCTGAAGCTCCTCCATTAGCATCTGCTCATGTCAGTGGAAAATCTTGGAAGAGCTGTGGATCAGAATGTAACAAGGATTTGCTTTTTCTTCTGGAATAAGAGCATGTTCAGCCCCTGCATTCCTTTCTATACGACACTGAAAGCTTTTGCCTTTTATTCCCATGTGATCACCTAATACTAATAAAAGGTGGCAGCTGTTTCATGTGGGAGAAGGCAAATGGATTGACCTACACAGGTCACATTTATCTGAGATCATCTGAGAAGTGCTCCTATCTGAGGGAGGGAACTAAAGAGGAATAACGTAATGTCATCTTTTCATTTACAACCCCTTTTTTGTATGTTTCAGAAAGAACAATTACTTTGTAAAATGCCTTACAGCTTGCAGCTGTCACATAGAGACAAAGATCTTAAATAGCATTGCTGGTTAGTAAAGCAAATATGCTGAAACAAAGCTTAAAAAGGAAATTCCTTAGCTTCACTTGTTTTTGCTGTAGGCAGTGAATTGGTTTCTTGAAAGTGCTGATAAAGAAAAGACGCTCATCTTTCGATTACTGGTCCGAAGTAATCTGCAATTTGCCTGCAGTTTTCTGAAGTCTTTTGGTGAAAAACAGGAGAGGCTTAAACAGGAACAGCGTATTCTATAGTTGAGAGTCATTGCTGGGGCAAACAGGCTAAATTTGGGGAGATTGTTTGCAGTTACTTGTTCAGCAATACGAAATTTTGCTGCCTATTGGCAGGTGATTTCGCCACAATGAATGTGCTGGGTGTTACCTGTTTTACAGGCATCAGAAGCGTGGATCCATTTTAGTGAATGCAAACTGAAGTGCGCCAGCTGCATGCTCTGGGTTGTGGTGACAAGCCCTCACAACAGTGGAGCTGTGTGTGTAACTTCACTGCTGAAACCAAAACATAACCAGCAGATCCACCTTTGCAGAGCTTGCTTATAAAGATAATTGCTATGTGAGAAGTCTCGCAAATGCTGCAAAGTGTTAGATGGAAATAAAGAGGAAGATCATCTTTCTTATGCTGGTCTGAGTTCTCCTTCTCCTGCAGAACCCTGCCTTGCTGGAAGTCACTGAACACTGAGCAGGTTATTTCAAAACTTGGACCCACGCTGAACAAAAAAGGTGGAGCCTGAAGTGGTACAAGAAGTTTGGTAAAACCAAACTGGGTTGCTTGGTTTGATTACAAGACTTCTGCCAGAAATAACTGAGTAGTTTTCAAATGGCAGGTTTGAATAAAAAGAAGTTACTTTGTTAAAGACAGTAGCTGGGACAAGAAGAAGGAGAGGCAAAAATGAAAAGTAGCAATAACTGTGGCTAGAGACTGGTGTTCTTCAGAGGAAGTACTAGTTCTTCGAATTTCTAGTGGGCGTGATAGCGTCATACATTTCATCCTACAGACTAACAGAAGAGTAAAATATTAGCGTGTTAGGGTAGCAAAGTTTAGAGCAGTTAGCAAACATCAACGTAAACCACAGAAAAACACACACACACACAGACTGGTTTGTGGTTAATACGTTCTGTAGTTTCTGTTACCACTGGTTAAACGTACCAGCCCCTCTGCTTACCTTATACCACAGCTTCAAGACCTTTGTGGGGAAAATAAATACAGCACAGGAAAAGAAGCAGTGTATGCTTAGAACCCATGGTTAGGAAGGAGATGCAAAAACTTCCTAGAGCTTTCTCCTTGAATAGCTGAGTTGTCCAAAGGAGTGATGATTTTGTGAATAATGTAAAAGACTGAGAAGAAATCCAAAGTTTCTGCTAAGTTTTGGCTGTGCACCTGAGCAAATCACTCTACCCCGGCTCCCTGTAGTGTCTGTGTGGTGTGTTTAAATCTTCCTCTAGTGATCAGATCCCAAGGGAGTATTTTGTTCTAGAACAGTTCTGAGATCTCAAATTCATAGGTTTTGTGACTTGGACAAGCCATGGGATATTGTATCTCCTCTGCTGGACACAATGACATATGTTTGCCCACTTACAGTGTAAATATGGTATAACCTTTATTATGCAGTCAGAAGCTTGAGCAATACAGCAGCAGAGCAGCAACTGTTACGTTCTGGTCTATTTAGGAAAGGAAAGTGGCTTCTGTTTGCCTATTTCTAGTCTTTTATCGTTGGATCGATTCATCTAATCTTGTCTTCAGAATATATTTCATATGGTTGATTCCGCCAACTCTAAAAGCCAACTGAAATATACTTGTGATGGTGCTGCTCTGACCTATTTTGCTCCTTTTTGTTGTGAAGTCGTTGCAATTCTTCTGTTTCATGCTGGTGGTAAAAAGTAGCGAAGAACAAAAAATAGCTTCCATCCAAAATGACACCTGCCGCGAAGTTATCAGAAAAGGAAATTGGTATAAATTTAGCCTGGTCTATTGCAACACAAGCTTCCCAGCCAGAAATATTCCTATTCTGTATCAGGCCTACTTATAACTATAGCATCTAGTGGAAGCTGCAGTCAGGCTACAGCTGCAGCCAGAATGAGGTTGGAAAGGCCTGCTGGGGCAGAGGCATCCAGGCCGCAAAGCGATGCCCGTGGATTCAGCTGCAGCCTGGCAGGTGGGACGAGGGCTGCCTTCCTCAGGGACAGCGCAATTTGAACACCACGGAATAGGCCTCTGACACCCAGAGTTCAGGCGCTCTGATTCAAGAAATGAGAACAACTTGGACTTCATCCCTCAAAGAGTGCAAAATGTCTGCTCTTTATCCTTCAGGTAAGTGCTTCTCACTGTCCCTTGTAGCTAGAGGAGAAAAAAGGGAGATGGATGTGGCTGGGGTGCTCAGACACCAGGGTGATGGGGGCAGTGGGCCTTTGGTGAGCCTGGACACGTGCGTCAGCTCTGAGTTTTGCTGACGGGAGCCTTCATCATCAGCCCCTGCAGGAAGAAACCTGCCGCCAATGTTCTTGTGGCTTCCTGGTGCCCACGGCGCGAGGCCCTCCCGTGCTCATAAGCTGCAGATTTGCTCACAAGGTGTTCGTGCTGTTGCTAGGAGACTGAATCTCGGCTCGCAAGGAAAGGTTATGTCCAAATTTAAAATGGCTCCTCTCATGTGTTTGGCTGGGAAATGAAGTTTCTGGTACAGACGGGCATTCACCTGCTCGTGAATAGCGAAAGGAAGTTCTTACGTCATGAAATAGATTTCTAACCTCACAATATAAGGGTCTGAAACTTAAAAAAGACAGACTTGTATTTACATGTATGTACACAAATGGATGTGCACGCATGGAGCACAGGCGTATTACACATACTGTGTGACAGCACCATAAGTTTTGGGTGGAATTTATAGAAATCCTTTCCAGGATATGCATATTGTCCATTTCAAACACACCTGTGAAACTTGGTTTCTATTTTATTACTGTACCTGTGGGTAGTAACAGGTGTATCGATAGTTAAAACTTTTTAAAAGCCCTTTTAGGTGTCCTTTTAATAAAACTGAATTTGTTTGTTATGTGTCTGTATTGTCCTGCCCCTCAGATGAGAGCACCAGCAGCCTCCTCAGTACTCAGAACCCCAGTGCTCGTCTTTGAATCACTCCCTCCATTGATCCAGCGAATATCTGAATATTGACACTTTGCTTTTTAAACAATAATTTATTTTTTATCCTTTGCTTTCTGCCCAAAGCTCTGAGTTATGGCCTTTTCATCTCCTGCCTTGATTAGTGTTAAGCTCCTTCTCTACTAATATATCTTTAACGCCATGTTACAGTCCATTTAAAGCACCATTATGAGATGGTTTCTTATAATTATTTCTTGAGTGCAGTTACCTTGATCAGTTCTTCAGTTTCATAGTGATAAGCTTAAATTTCATGTTCTTGTCTTGTCAGTCTTTTAAATCAGTGATCATTTTGTAGATTTTTATCATGTTTCCTTTTTTATTTCCTTTTCCTCTGTACTGTGGTTAAAAATAGTGACAGCATTGATGTACAATACTTCTAAAAAAAAAAAAAGGCCATTCTAGTACAATGTGAAAATTGCTAAGAATATTGAAGGCTTTACATTTTTGCAGAGTATAGACATTGGGGGAGACTCCTTTCTAACATCCTGGTGCTGCTGAGTGCTGTATATGCCAGAGACAGATAAACTTGAACAGAAGGGAGAAGTTTTGTGACTTTTCCTGCGGTAGTGCAAGATTGCAGAGACTCTGAAACAGCTTCCTTTTAGTCTTCCCATTATTAATTTCAGGTAACACTCACGGCTGTGATTAATACCACTGGCCTCATGGCTGGGCAGGCTTCTGCTTTAGAGCAGGGCTGTGTCTGTGCCTGATACTCTTCCAGGTGAAGACTGAAGCTTTTTGATCACGGAGACTTTCTACCTGTGAGGTTACACCTCAAGCTGCTGGGGGAACTGGTGCTTTCTGGCTGGAGATGGTGCCCTAGACTTGTCTGTGTGACATGACTGCTTTCAGTTTTCCTTTACCTACCAACATATCAATATCAGGAAGAGGCTGACAGCCTTTCTTCCACACCTGTGCTGCTATTGCAAAGGGTCTTGTTCAGGTGTTTCTCTCAACATCAACAGACTTCCACTCCCCTGGGCACCTTGTCCTCTCTTGTGGCTCTCAGTGTGATCCGCTGTTGCTGTGATGCCTGCAGGGTGCTTCCAGTGGGAAGGTGAGGCAGGCAAGGGTGAGCTGTGCTGCAAGCAATTATGTTACAGGAAAATTGTTATTTGTGGAGGTTGCATCCTACTGTTCTTTGTGTCCTCCTTTTTATCTTTACCTGTGCTTTCTCTCTGCAGCGAACTCTGGGGGTACAGAAGTAGAGGATGTGACAAAGCTACTTAAGCAATAAATAGTTCTACTGATACAAGTTCAGAGCCAAAATCATGTGCAGAAACTCTGTGCAGAGGTGTAGATTAGTCCGTTTGCAACTGAAGAACAGTGCGCTGAACATGTGTGCCTCCATGCTGCTAAACGAACCGTCTGTCACAGAGGGGTAACATGGTACCGTTGTATCTGACGTGTGAGAACCTCCAGCACTGTCCCTGCCTTAAGCCTTCTGGTGTGCTTTTTGGGAATCTATTTTTTTTTTAAACCCTAGACAACAGGGAAGCAAATAGTCCCTGTTTGGCTCCTGTTTAGTTTAGAACCTGAATCCTGCAAATAACCTCATTCAAATTTAAAGCATGTTAAAGTTAAGATTAGACTCAAGTTCTCGCTGTAGTCAGGGAGAGAAATGAATCTCTCCTTTGCAGTGAGAGATCCCGCTTGCTACAGGTGTCCCTGTTTGCTTGCAGATCTAACAGCCTGCTCTGGCGAATGAGAGTCCACATGTGCAGAAGGCAAGCTAAGGAAGGAATTGCATATTTGCCTCTATATTTTACAAGCAATTTCTTATTTTTTTTATACATCTTTTTAACGATGACTGGTGCGAACTGATGCTTTTAGGACAGGGTTCCTGCGACTTAGAAGTGAACTGCCGGGAGCGGCCCGTAGATGGCAATGTAAGATCCTTGAATTGGGCACATTCTGCGGTCTGCACTGATGAAAACCCGTTATCTTAACCAAACGCTGACGCACAGGTAGGATTTATACTGTTTATCATTAACTTGACTCTTCTGCAGAATTCGCCAATGTGGTCTAGCAGAATTGACCATTCCATCCTTTGTTGCTGCATTTTGATGCTAAAACTTTTATAGTTAGATATACAGTTGTATTCAAAGACAGTAAATAATGATAAATTTTGGTTTACGGGGAAAACTTCGACTTTGCACATCATATGCAAAAATTAAATATGCATCATGGTCTTGTGCAAGTGCTTGAAGTACTTTAGCTGTGGGCCAGAGTTACTGTTGTCAGTAGGAAGAGCAAGGAGTCAGTGGGAAAAAATCCACAGATCTATGCAAGTCCACCAAGAAGAATATTTTATTAATGAATTTTAGGGTATACAGAAGCCTGTACGTTGGGATGCCAACTATTGTTGCTGGTGCTGCTTTTCTGATCCCATCAAATCATGTTTGTTTTCATCCTGTGATAGCCGTATTGAATTTGTGCTCTCTGCTTTCACCTAACTAAAAGATAACTTCACCCAATTATTGTGCCACATGATACTCTGCAGTCTTAATTTCCCCACTCAGGTTGTCCCCTGAAGCATTTCTCTCAATAACTAAAGACACCTGCAATTCCACAGTGTTGGATCTGATTTGCTTGATTTCCCAAGATGTGCTTCTATTTTGAGTGATACTGAGTCGTCTTTTCCTTGCTTGGCCTGAGAACTGCTACTGATATAAAAGCTCTTGATGATATTATTCAGTTTCTTCATGACATGAGGTGTTTCACTAATGCAAATGAGCAGCATTACTTCAATGTATTGTTCAGTAATTGTGTGTCAACAACTTTACCTCTCTATATAATTACGTATAGGAGCTCATGCTAGCCCACACAACTTTGTTCTGGTGGTAGGCACCCGTTTAAATTACAGTGTTATACTGAGCAGAAAGATAAACATTACTATACTCACTGACCACTTACCTCGAATGATTGAGAGCTGTAAAATTATCTGTCTGGTTTTGGAAACAAGCAGCCTTGGGTTTTTAATTCTAATCTCCAGATGAGGGCTGGAAACTGCTTGTATTCCAGGTCAGTCTAATTATTGTAGTTAAAGCCCTGTTTTCTGGACCCACAATGAATGTAGGGAAAAAAATATGAATAATTAAGTATGGCTACAAAACTGCAGTCATTAAATAGGATACCTGATTAAGGAGAAGCTGAAACCTCGTCTTGGCAGCATTACATGGTTTATGTGCCCTAGCTGACTTCAGTGTTGCACGAGGCTGTTCAACTTGTCACAAGGGCTACAGGGATAATGAATGAATATTTAATAAAGTGTAGCAAATATTCTCTAATTACCCTAATTGGCCTACTGTGTTTCCAGTTATGGCAGAACTTTATTTCTGTTCAAGTGACGTTTGCTTCTGGATTAGTTTCCCACAGGCAAGAGAAAGTAAACCCTGTTGGACAGGGCAGAAATGTCCCCTGATGCTACGATCGTGCAGTTTCTTCAACCTGCTTTGGCAGGGTAATAGCACTCCTGATACCTTAGGTGAATTCTAGGGATTATTTCAGAAGACACGAGATGCTGGAAATGACAAAGAAAAACAACAAGCAAAAGGGAGGAAGTTCTGATTTTATTGTTAATAATTAATAGGGCCAAACTCGGAACATTTCAGTTTGGCAGTGCAGTGCAGGCAATATTCTTCTTGACTTTATTTGTGTATACGAATTTATCTTAATTTGTGGGTGTGTGGCTTTACGTAGTCCCTATACAGTGACTGACTGATGCCAGACAAGGAATACTGTCCTAAAGGACTTACACTCTAAAGTTACAAGACGAGACAGAACATGCACAAAGCTTAAGTTGCTGTGGTGAGGTGGAAGTTTTGGATCTAAACCAGTCTTATTTGCTTTCCCGTCCTTTTTATGTGGTCATTACTAGGTTAGGAACACTGAGATCATTACCAGTGCTGAAATGGGATTATGAATGCCACACAGGAAGTGGTAAATGAGTGGGTAATCTAGTGTTAAGCATTTTCTATGTTAGCAATAGAACTTCTGAAGGTATTTTTGTTGCTGGGGGTGCCACATTCATCCACTGTCGTGAACTCTAGTTCAGGCCTTCAGTTCTGTCTAGTTTCTGTAGATTGCACTCCTCGGTGTTCTCTAGATGGCCTATGGGATACCACAGTGCCACCATTTCAGAAGACATTGTACTTTAGGCATGTTTTTTCTGTATTATTGGTACCCATATCATCTTCTGGGTAAATAGATACTAAATTCCTGGTTAAATCTCACACAAGGGAGTCAACAGAACTATTAACCTGGAAAGAAACGAGGCCATGAACCATTGTAGCACTGACTGATGCACGAGCAGAGACTGATTGTCCCAGTCTTCAAAGTCACATTTGTCACTTTTACTTCTAATTCTGCTTAAACAGAGTCAATTAAATCTGTAGCTTAGAAGCATCCACTCCAGTTTTCAGCCTGTTACAAACCTGAGAGAGGGATGTGAACATTTGGCTTTGTTAAAGAAGTAATGTTCTTTTCCTCTTGTTTTAATTTACTGGTCTTGTTCTTAACTAAGCTGAAAGAAAACCAAATCAGTAATTGGGAGGAACAGAACTATTTCAGTCAGGCACGAGCTGCCACGAACCATATTGCCACTGCCATTGTTTCACACTGATCTCGGCCAAAGACCAAGCGTGACCTCTCTGGCCCAGGATTCTGGGTGCTGCTTCCTATTTCTTGGTCCCCACAGGAGCGAAATGAGACACAGAAAAGACAAATAATGCAGAGTTAGTGCTGGAAGATATCGGTGGGTCTGTGCAATTCAAGATTAAGGCTCCAATTCGTCTGACCTAACGTTGGCCTTTTAATGTGACACCTGAACTAGGGATCTGGTTCATTCTAGGCACCCTCTGTTTAAAAAATAAAGAATGGGGAAGACTACACGTCTGCCAGTGGTGAGTCAGATCTTCCAGCAAACAGGCTGTTGCTTCAGGTGCTTGGTAAGTGCCTAACGTGAATTTTGACTCTGAGCCTCAGTCCATAGCCTGGAGGGGGAAGACTGAGGCGGAAAGCTTTTGTTCAGAGAGACTCCTGTGAAACTTTGGTTTAGTAACACCACAGAGCTATAGCAGTAGGAACGAGAACCTGCTACAGCAAAACGTCTTTGCTTTTGCATCAGCCCTGAATACCCAGTTAATTCTACCCACACAAGTCATGAATGTAGAGAGCATGCCAGCTTTCCTTCCCAGACGTGTATCTGATGATGTGCAAATTCATGATTCAGTTCTGCATAATTGTTGGTATTGCTTAATTGGACTTGCTAAAGCCTCTGACTGTTCTGTAACACTACTAAAGCCTCTGACTATGGAAATCTGAAGTACTGAATTAACAGTGGGAAAAACAAAGGAGCAATGATTCTATCCCATTTATTACTGTTTTTTGAGGACATGCAGAATGAAGAAGGCACAGATTTTGGAGCAAATAATTTAATACAACACCTTTACCTGGAAGTTCTGGTTTTATTAGGATTTTTCTTGTCCTCAATCTCCACACATCCTTCCAGTTCTTTTCCTGAAACCTGTTAGTTTCTGTGATTAAATGGTTAAAAGTGTTTTTGAGGTTATGTCCCAATTAACAGGTCAGTAACTGATTGTGACTCTTGGGACGAACGTGCAAGAAAGTTTTCCCTATTCAAACTGCTGAACTAGTACCTAGATTTTTCTATACTGAGAATTTTATTTCTTAATAAATGCATTTTTTTTCACAGCCAGCATGCTTCAGCTAGTGATACTTACAGCCCCAACTCTCCCTCAACTGTTGCTCATTTCTCATGAGGATCCCAGGTTGTCATGCCTGCCTGTAGCATGTCTGAGTTTCTCTATACCTTAAGAAGGACATGGAAGTGGAAAGGAGAACCTAACACTTATTATCAAAACCAATACAGCTGCTGCTGTTTGAATTCATATTGTACATATTTCTGCAGTATACACAGGTTAATATAAATAGCAATGCAAGCCTACCTCTATTGGAGACATGCACCACTCTTTATCGTGCAATTTCAACAATTCTTTTGACTTCAGACAAGCACAAAGTGTTTTAGTGGGACTTCTTGTTGACTGCAACATGCTGTTAAAGGCAAAAAAGGAGTTGATAGCTGACTTGGGTAGCTGTCACTGTCACTAGAAACAGCCAGCTTTTGAATCAATGCATAATTTTCATGAATTTGACTAAAATTTCAGATAATGTGCTGTAAGGAGGCACTAATCGTGTTAAACGTTCATCCTTCACAGTAGAAGCTGGAACGCAGCATGTGGGTTTCATACTAATCTTGTGCTCTTAAGACGTATAGCTGGTTTTATTTAGCATAAGGACTACAGTATGCATTACCTTGTGTAAAACATAAGCAAGTTTGTTACAGTGATTCACAGTGAAACATGTTGGTATGCTTACAAGAGATGTGTTGCCAAGCTCAAAATTACATAGGGGTGCATCCTGGGAGGCTAATTTGTTCCTGGCTCAGGCAGAACTCCCAACAGGCAAGATGCTTTCACAGGTTTGCTCAACCAACACCCAAATTCAGGGTGATTTATTTATTTTTATATTTTTTGGACAAGGACTTCAGAATCAAGCTATAATTCTGGCATAAAAATAAGGTGATACATGAAATTAATGAGTATTAACTCAATGTAAAGGCACTGAGAAAATGGACAGATCTTCAGCATTTATTAGCTAGGGAAAAAAAAAAGGAAGTAAGCTTAGGTTTTATTTGGTAAATCTTGATTTCTCTTTATATTCACTTACAGCTTCTTATTTCTGGCTCAGCCTGTCAACACATTCTTAGATAAGCAACTGTTGCTCACAGGACTAATCTAATTACCGGCTCTTTTTATGACTGCTGACACAAAGGTAGAAGGATGTATAGCACTTGTGTTGAAGCCAATTCTACAGATGATCAAACATTTTGAAATTAAGAGTATTTTGGATGGAAAATGTGTCCCTTTTTTTTTTTTGTCACAGTGTTCCTGTTTTTTGTCCAACTCTAATTAAAGCCGAAGAACAAGAGTGAAAAGCTGGTTGCATTCCTAGCTCTGGCACGTAATTAATTGCCAAGAGTTTAGACTGGGTATTTTAGCGCTGCAGTAAAGCTCCGTAGGCACGTTTACCTATGATAGGCTGAAGAGTCTTAGATCCTTAATTATTTGTAGAGTGCATTTTTGCAAGTTTTGTAATTATTTCTTAAAAATAAGCATACCAAAACACCTTCAAATCGTGTTTTAAAGACATTTGAACAGAAAACCAGTGTAACATGGACTTGACCAAATAGCACAGGCTGAGGAACTTCCAAATCTCTCCCTAGCTGTTAACAGGTAATTAGGAAAAAAAAAAAGTGGAATTCATACATTTATCTTTTCTTTACCTCTGAGCACACATGAAGTCAAGCAATTGGATTTCACTCACTTTTTTAAAGTTCTGGAGTTTGTCTCCTGAGTTGTTATGTGAACCCGCCTCGTTCCCTCTAAAATAAATGGGAGGTCTGTCATTAATCTCCAGAGAAAGAGGTGCCAAAGCCGAGCGCCTCGCTGACCTGTGTACTCCCACTGGCTTCAGCAGGGGAACCTGGACCAAGACGTGTGTGGATGAATAATACACAGTTGTGCTTTAGGACCTAATTGCCTTTTCATAGCCTATTTAAAATTTTCTCTGGTACTGTGATGTCTGTAATAATGGTAAAGTTATAGTTAATTAAGTCTCAGGTCCCTCGTGATTGAGGACAGTAAAGTATAAAGCTGTCAGTACCCCCCACTCCATGACTCAAATGATATTTTCTTTTTTTCATCATTGGCAACTTCCCACGACCATATATTTTCTGCTCCTTTTAAAGAACCAAATGCAGAATGTGAATGGGTAGCTGCAATATTGATTTGCCAAGTAATGGTAGGGTGTCCCCTGGAAACAGGCCTCTTTTAATTCTGTTTCGTATCTGAGGTAAAGTAAAAACATGGAAACAGATGGTAGGGAACGACTGGCATCTTATCATGCATATTTCATTTGATTTGCAGCTATTCTCCTCTTGATAATGCTAAATGCTACAAAACTCAAAAGACTTTGTTCCTTGGAATCCTGCATTCGGTGACATAGGATCAACGTTGTAACTTCATTTAAATTTTGAAGCTGTTGAGCTCTAAGTATTTACATCTTTAGCGAGGTTATGATACAAACAGTTTTATTCTCTTTTTTTTTCCTGTTACGTTTATGGCTGACTTACACAGAATATACAGTTGGTGTTGTGAACGACAAATCTTAATGTTTTTAAGAGCACAATGGGACAAACAGCTGTGGTTATTTCCATCACGCTCTGAGGCATTTTACTGGGAGAGAATTTAGCCATTAATTTTCTTGTATTTACATTATTTATACACAAGAAGACCAAGAAAAATGGCAGCCTGCTTAATGATTATATACATTGTGATTTGTTTGCAAAAAATGTGTATTACAAATGACAAAACAGCCTGTCAAGTACAGAATTATATGTTGTTCCTATTTTTGTCAGAGAACTTTCAATCCCTAAAATCCCACCGTATGATTTCAGTGAAAGATCTGTCCCAAACATTATACTGGGAAGGTCAGGGGGGAGAAACAACATAATAATAGCCTTCTTAAACCACATCAGTTCCTGGTTAATAGCCCCTTTTCTTCCTTTTAATATGAGGGTTACCTTTGTAAAATGCTTCCAAAGCAAATTAAAAGATGAAATCTGATACAACAAAACATTACTTGACATGAGGAAAAACAGCAACTTAAATTTCATTCATTGTCCCTAGTCTCAGAAGAGAGACTGGGGAATAAAATATCACTCCCTTGTGATGCACTGCTTATCTGGGACTTTGTTTTTAGTAAGAACTGTGCTCTCCTGTACATTATTCTTTCCTGTTCTTGCTTTAGCTCAATGTAGGACCGTGAAAACGTGTGGAAGATGGAAGTGACTGGAAATGCCATGAGGAGGATGCCACTCAGGATGCTGCTCAGTGCCACCACTTGGCCGGGAATGCTCCTGGGAACCATATCTCCGTAGCCTACCGTGGTCATGGTGATGACAGCCCACCAGTAGCACGCGGGGATGCTGGTAAACTCCTGCGAGTCCGCCATCTCGTTCTCGATGACATACAGGAGCGGTGCAAACAGTGCAATGGCCACACAGAGGAAGAGCAGCAGGAGACCAAACTCCCGGGTGCACCTGCGAGCAGTCAGCCCCAGCGTCTGCAGCCCTAGGGAGTGTCTGGCCAGCCGCATGACATAAAGAATCCTCAAGGCACGGAGTATACGGAGGACCAGACCTACTTTGTCCAGGTAGATGCTCCCAGAGCTGGGCTTTTTGTAGCCCACTGAAGTGGTATCTACTAGCAAAGTGATGTAATATGGCAGAATGGCTATGATGTCTATCAGGGTTAGAGGTCTTCTCAAAAATGCAAACTTGCTCTTTGCCTGGATGAATCTTAGCAGGAACTCCAGTGAAAACCATGCCACACAGACAGACTCCACAATGAAAATATTGTAGCACATCTGGGAACACTCACCCTGGAGGAAAGAGGAGGAGTTTGTAATCGGCACTTGGATAATAACTATTTTAGTTGGTACGGTGACAGAAAGAGTTTTGTGGGCTTTTTAAAACCCCAAATATTAAAGGAATTGAAGCTGTTGCTATGGGGAAACACATTGACAAATTGGATCAAGTTAAATGCAAAACTTAGAAAAGAACTACTTATTGCACAAAGACGTTGCTTGGTAATTTCAGGCATTCTAAATACCGAATGCAAGATTAACAAAGTGTTATACAATACAAGTGTACTGAAGAATGCCCACTAACAAAATTTTCTTTGGACATAGAACTTGATATGGTTGATTCTTACAAGTAATTGAACACAGTCATGTAAGATTTCCAATCTTCTTTGTGCTATTTTTTCCCTCTAAAGGCAGCCGCAAAATCCCCATTCAAATCAATACCGTCAGACCTTATATTTTTCTGCTCTTCTCATCATATACTGTTTTCCATCCCGAAAAGTTAACTTACCTTTTCCTCCTCCTCCCTTAGGTCAGGCATGGTGCTGATGGATAAATTCACTGCTGTAATGGTTACAAATAAAACAGACAAACAAGCAAACACTTTCCCAGGGAGGCCAGACTGGGGTCTTTCCACCATGTCTTGTAACTTTCTCATGCACAAGCCAATTTTGTCTCCTCTAATGTTTCACCTGTTTCATTTTCTATGAGGTCATCCTCCCGTTCATTTATTTCGGTAAACTCCTCCATTTTTTGCAGATACCTCCTTTTACAACACCAGTCCAAGTTGTCTTCCTCAATTCCCCAGTAGAGCAGCTCCTCTTGGAAAGACAACGCACACATCTCCCGCAGGAGCCGAAGTTTTCCAACCCGCAAAAAGGTCAGGATTGTCCTGAATGCTCCTGGGTTGCGGTCGAAAAAGAATTCATTACATGTCACATCGTAATCATCACAGATGTTTAGAATGTCATCAAAATTGTTGCAGAATTTTAGTTGTCCCAAACGTGTCAATGGGAATTCATCAAGCGTGGTCCATGGGAGCAAATACTTAATGCCCCCTACGTTATAATAATATGATGCTTCCGATCATCAGGGTGAAACCCTTTCAGGAGATCCTCTTCAGGGTGAATTAGCTTGGCTCTTTGGTAAAAGACTCCCTTAAGGGTTTCTGTTTCTGGAAAGAATGTGTGGTTGAAGGAAGTATCTGAAGCACAGCTCAGGGCACTATAGTCATAATCAGAATTTTCTCCAGGTAGAAGAGTCATCTTGGAAGATAACTTCACATCACATCACTTCGCTACTTCTGCAAGTGTCTTCTGGAACGAAAAACAGATATACGGGTTTAGTGAGTGAGGCGTTGTTTTCGAGTTTGGAACAAATGTAGTGACTGAGGCTCAGAAACGTTTATGGTTGATAAAATAATTGGAAAGAAATCAGCAGTGGCTGAGTATGGTCAGAAAAGCTTTCTGGTGAGGCTCTTTTTGCCCAGTCAGGTAGAACTGACTCTATTTACTGACACTGGTGAACTTTTGTCTCAAATGCTGAGGTTTCAGTTCCCAGTGGGTACAGAGGGAAACCAGGAATAATTCCTGCATGTGGCAGGATATTCCAGCTTCAGAAAGGAAGTGTCAAACTTATGATAGTATCACGTAGGAACACAGAATTCAAGTGTATTTTTTAGAAAAGGAAATTATGTCTTTTTTATTTAACAATTACATGTTAAAATCTTTATTATTTTAGTTCCCATTAAGTATATAGAAAAATCAGAAGTCAATTATGCTGTAATTAACTAAATACTTCTGAAAAACAGTTAGCATCAGACTAATTTCTAAAAGGCCATATGGAAACAGCTTTGGAAAAAACACTTCTATTGACAATCACATAAAGTCTTTGTATAGAGTTTACACATTTAATGACATGGCAACTCCCCTTTTACAGTCTCATTCATGAAAGATTGTTAAGAAATACTTGGTTTCTACACAAAAATTGGAATATTATTTCAATTACAATTGGCAACCTATACACAGCAATAGGTCTTTGTTCTAACATTGAATAGTAGCTGAGAACCAAGGTGAATACCTTCAGCTGTGATTCTAAGAAACCAAAAAATTCTTAAGATGACTTTGAAAATCAGATTAAAATTCTGCTCACACAAAACTAGTATGAAGTTGGTGGAATGCACGGACCACAAAGTTCAAATCAGTATGAAAAACAGGTACTGGAAATGTTAAAAGGTTTTGCCTCCCTAATTCACTGCAATTTAAAAGTCAGTCTGAAAGTCTGCTCTTGCTCGGGAGAATTGTACAGTACTGCTTCTAGGTCTTCCATCCCCACAGTCAGCTACAGCTTAATGCACAATGTTTAATCGTTAAGCACAGAACTCTTATTTTCAGAAGCTGGGGTTTGTAAACCACATCAGTAACATTACATAACTGTTATAGAAGAAAAACAAACAAACATGAATACACTACAGCTGCACTTCAGTTTAAGAGCAACAGGCTTTCTTTGCTGCATGGGGGCTTAAAATAATATTTTCAATAAAACTGTCTCAGTCCTGCTCCCAAACTTCCCAAAATTACTCTAAATGAAGCAGTACCTTACATACTCTTACAAACAGCTGAGCTTTGGATGGAGTGATAGTTTTTGATTTTTTAATGTGTATACTCTTTAGTACAAAAAGAAATCATTCATTTACTTACCTTTAGGGCCTGTGGTAGGACTGTGGAAAAAGAAAGCCTACGGGAATATACAAGAATGGACAAGGCATGATTCAGACCTTTCATGAGCTGTGGTACCATTTTCTGGCCCTTTTGGCAGAGGTAAGCTTTGGCATCTTGCTCCTATCCCAAAGTGGGATCTCTATTGCTATTGCTAGTGATTTGAGAGCGGCTGTTTGGAGGGTTAACCCATTCTCTGCTAAAATCTTAACTATGTTCAGCTTTCAGTACCTTATCACTACATACTTTCTTGTATTGCTGAGTGGCTCTGTCTTTCCTCCAGAATTATGACTCTTGGGAATCCCCATGGCAGGCAATGGGCAATTCTAAAACTTCCAAAGGAGTTTTAGAAAAGGAGGATGTAATAAACTCAAGTAAACTTCTAGTTGATTTCAGTTTATGTCTTGTCTCAAGAAAGACTAAGTGAAGGCGTACTGATCTGCAAGTCCTGTTTTCTGAAAGAACATTAACACAAAATGTAATCATACTAAAGAGTCTCTGTCTAGAGAACTCCAGCCAACACTGGGATTATCAGCGGAGCATCACGACAAACAGTGGCACTCTGCCACTGCCCACTGCTAAAGCTGCAGGGCTCAGATAAATGAATGGATCTGAGGAGAATGACAGCTGGCTCACATAGTGCTAGCTAGAGCACGTTGAACAGTGCAAGTAAGGAGCAGTTGAGCTTGTAATTACCCTGACTTACAGTCCTATCCCATGAAGCACTCCTAGTGACCTAAGAGCTGGTCTTCTATTAAAGCATGCCCATCTGCAGAAATACTGCCACTGTGAGCTCAAGCTGTAGGTGGGAAAACGGGGCTACCTGAGGTATGGTTACGTAGGACCCTTCTCCTTAAGAGTAACTGTTTTTTTTTTAGAAACAAGTTTTTTCCCGTCTGCCTCAACTATGTCTAAGGCTGGGCTTGCCTAAAGAGAATAAAGATTATGATTAATGGAAGACTGTGGAAAAATTGGGAGCTAAGTTAACCGCTTTCCCTTCTGTAATACCAGATGATGTTGGTTAGCAACAATTTATCCTCTGAATCTCAGCCAGGAAAAATGAGGCAGCTCATCTCTGTGACTGGTTTGATCTCCCACCACATCCATTGTTGACACAATGGAAAGAAATGGGGAGAGGGAAATGTAAATGTTCGTGTGTGTCAGACACACGCTGTAACCCTGAGGCATCAGCTGTGAAACAACAGAGCAAAGAAAAAATAATTTTTCTTCACTTCCAGCTTCTCGACCTGTGCGAGACAATAAATTGGACAAATTAATCCCTGTGTAACACACAGTGACTGCAGTTATAAAAGGTGGTTCCTTCTATTTCCATAACCAGAAGTGGCAAGCCCACAGATTCCATGTAGGCAGCTTTGGTATTTCATGCTGTACATGTGTTATTACGTGATTTTTTACCTCCGATACACAAAGCTTCATATCTAAGAGGGAAGAATAGGAGAAAATAAGGGACAATAGAAAAGATGGTCTGAATTGAAGGAAAAGAGAAAGGTGAAAAATAAAGCCATGCGCTTCTTTGCATGTTTCTTCATTGGAAGGCACCTCTACAGAATGATGATCAGCACTACTTTAAGAAGGGAGCTATCTGAAGAATAGAAAGGGTTTTTTTGTTAGTGAGCTTGCAAAAAGAGCAACCTACTTTACTCGTGCATTGCAGACTGATGACATTGGGGATAGGTGTAAGAAATGCATTGAGGAGTGCGTTACTGGAATATAAAGTCAGAAAAACACATTAGCCTACAGCAACCATTTTCACAACACTTAAACAAGATGAACTTCAAGGATGTACTATAACAGTAAAATCCTCCTTCAGATAAAACTGCTCTGGTTAAGTAGGGCCCAGTGATAAAATCCCTACACATCTGAGATAGCATTCTGCCCTTTGAATGCTTGGGAGTTTGTGGAGTCCAGTTCTTACCAGCACCCTCGCTCATCATGTGTGCTTGTTTTTGATAAATCACTTCTCTCTGAGCTTCTTTACTTTTGTTTGTAAGCTTACCAGGGCAAGAACTGACTCTTACCACATTATACAGTCCTGGTTGTAGTTCTGGCTTCTAGAAACCATGGTAATACAGAATAACTGTCCCATAGCAAGAGCTCTTGGTGACTCTAAATGGTGTGTTGTGCATATGAATCAAGATGTAACATCTTTTCAAAAATCTCTCTTGCACAAGATGATATTCTGATCCATTATGTCTGGTGAAGAAATTGAATTAGAAATCTGTACTGCCCTTACTTTCAGCACAAATTCAGGAAGGGTGCCAGACTCCTAGACAATGGGGAAAGAATTATTAAAGATGCCCTTCTGAGGTAAAGAAATAAAAATCCAAAGTAACATGCTAAAATTCCACTTCAAGTTCTGTTCTCCCCCCCTCCAGCATCCTCTGCAGTATTTTGAATTCTGCAGTGCATCTCTGATGTAATCAGAGCTCCTGCAAGGAGTCCTGATACTGCTCTGTGATGCAGACAATTCAAAGTTGTGCCTAGGTGATAACAAGCATGCAAGGAAGATGCGTAACTCCCCCCTAGACTCTTCTGTCAATTCCAGTGCCTGGAACTGATCTCTGCTGCCTTTTACCATTTGGAAATTTAGCAAAAAAAAGTTTCAGTGCAGGGTGAATGTGAATACAGTGACTTGTCTGAAAGGATTCTGTAAGAAACGGTCTTGCAGGTTAGTGATCCTCCATGCTTTACAGTTTCCTTAGTTAAAATAGGCAGTGTTAAATGCAGCTCTCTTCTGACACTTGATTTCCATCCTGTATTGCCACTGTCAGAGTCCCCCCTGCAATACTTCAAGCTATACTCATACGGTTCTCTAGGTAGTAACAACAAATCTCAAACTTTAGCTCTGCTTGCAAAGTGAACCTCCAGCCAAATCGAAGTAAAACTTACAGAGGTCAATGTATAGCATAAACCAAAATCATCCTGAAAAACACAGAATCTCAAAAAAAAAATCACATCTGCATACTGCTCTCCTGGATCTGGTCAGTGTTACGCTTTAGGGCATCTTTTGACATCCTACAAACTGAATGATGACAAACATGTTACCCGGTGTTTTGCTTTATACAGCTGAGCCTTATTCTGCCGACAACATTCAGAAGTGAAATAACTTTGCTAGATAACTTATATCCCCAGGAGAATGTTTTGAAATACATTATAGCTAATAACTACGGTAGTTTGCTTACACTGAAATATATTTTTAAGCAATTTTAGCAAGTCACATTGAAAACAGTCTTTTAAACATCTTGCTATAAAGTAAAGGATTTGTCATGTATTTGCATATATCCGTATTTTGCCACTGAAATGAAGGTAGTCATTGAGCAGATATTTTACGAATGCTTTCTCTGCCCCCCCAAATCTTTTCCAACGGAAAAAAAAAAAATCTGCCAGAAATACAATGTTTATCAAGACCAGTTAACTTTACCTATTAGCTGCCACGACCGCAAGTCACTAAATAGCTCGGTAGCAAAGACATCTCAAGTATTTCAAAAATAACTCTGCAAGAGACCTTCAGATTAGCCCAAGACGAGGAGATTTCAGCCGGCAGCCTCCGTACCGAGCAGTGCAGGCACCGGGCTCGGCGAGAGCGAGCGGGAGCCGCGGAGGGGCTCTCGGAGCACCGCCAACCCAGCCTGGAGGACGAGGCAGCTCCTCCAGCCGGCAGGAAGGCGGGGAGCAGCCGGGAAGGTCCCTGCCGGTAGCCGAGCGCCTCCCGCTGCGGGGAGCGGAGGCAGCCCGCTCCCTCTCCCAGCCCTGCCGCAGGAGCCGACCTGTTGCTGCAACCCCTGCGCGGGCCCGCAAGACCCCCGGGGGGAGCCCCGGGCAGCCCCCCCCGTGCCGTGCCGTGCCGTGCCGGGCTCTGCCTCCCGGTGCCCCCAGCCCCTGCGGAAAAGTTCCCCGCAAACTTGCCTGCCGCCGGTGCCGGGCGGCGGGGGGCGGCCCCGCGGCATGGGGCGGCCGCAGCCCCGGGTCCCGCTCCCCAGGTCCCTGCTCCCCGGGCCGGAGCCGGAGCCGGAGCCGGCGAGGGCCCCGGTGCCGAGCGCTCCGCATGGCGCGGCGGGCGGGAGGCGGCCGGCGGCTCCCCCGCGCAAAAGCCGCGCAAAAGGCGCGCAGAGCCCGCCCCGCGGGGGCGCGCCCGAGCTGGCGGCGGGGCCGGGGCAGGAGGGGCTCGCCGGCACCTCCCGCCAACGGAGCCGCTTCTCCGCGGGGCGAGGGGCTCGCCGGGGAAGGGGGCAGCCCGCCGGGGTCGCGCTTGGCACCGGGGGGCGGCGGCAGGGCCGCGCCGGGCTCGCTGTGCGGGTGGAGGACGGACGGACGGATGGACAGACGGGCGGACGGGTGCTGCCCCGCTGTCACCCCCGGTGGGGTGCTGGAAGCAGGGTGCTGCCCACCGGTGGCACCCCTTAATAAACTCGTGGTGCTCTTCCCACTCGGCGCTGGCTCTGTGGGTGTCCCCGAGGAAGTGTGCAAGGCGCGCGCACACACACACACACACACACACGCCCCCCCCCCCTCCACAGGGATGGCTCCAGGAAAGCCGAAATCCTGCTCCATCCCCTCGGCACCGCCGCGAGGTCCAGGGGTTACCACATCGCACCCCTCGCACAGGTCAGAGGAGCGCTCCCTGTGCCCGCTCTGCAAGGGAATTTGCGGGACAGCCGGGTGGGAGCTACTCAGAGCGGGGTCCGTCTCCGATTTTAAGCGGGGAATTAAATCTGGGTGGCGGGGTTAAGGAGCCGGCAGCATCTTCAGCTCTGCCACGGGCTCGTTCGTGGGCAAACCACTCCCACCCCACGTGTGCTGGCTCCCGGTGGGCGCAGAGCTGCTGCGCTCCTGCTCCTCGGCTGGCCTTACCTGCTCGGGCAGGGCTCCTGGAGGAGGGCAATTCCTGCGGGTGGACTCCGGCACCTCGGGGCGGGACGGGGAGAGGCACCTCGAGCTGCGTGGGACAGGGGCTGTCTCCTGTTCTGAGCATTATGCACTGGCACCAAGAGCAGAAGGGGGGGTCTCATTTCAAGTGAGGTCCTTTGTTGCTATGGTAATACAAACTGAAAACCTATACTATAGTAATTTTAGGAAAATCTCTCTTTTTTTTTTTTCTAAATTAAATTGGACTGTGCTTCAGAATTGTGTGGGCATACTGAAATAGTCATGCTTGTATTCTTCAACCAGAGTTGTTAAACAGCACTTCTAGAGGGTTGTCATCAGCTGTGGCTGAGAGCAACTTGCTGCTTTTTTCCTGATATCGCATACAATTTTTATTTGATTTTGAAAAGTTTTCTTAGGATGGCTCTCAGCCTTTAACACTAGAAGGGAGGTAACTGGTTTTACTGACCACAGTGAGATGTATGAAGAGTTTTGCCCTTTGTGTATTCTATAACAATCCTGTTAATGAAAACCTGTATTTTAAAAGCCTTTATTGATGATTGGTTTCAAAAAGGAAGGACACACAAATAGGATCTCCCAGGGATTTTCTGGGATCATTTTTCGCTGGTATTTTCTGTGATAACTTGGGCGATGGAATGGATTGTACTTTTATAACACTTGCAGTGATTCCAGTCACGGTGTACAAGACTGGGTTTTAAAATGACCCTGAGATATTGAAGACCCAGTCTAAATTCAGCATGATAAAATTCTAGCAGAAGAAGTATGAAGTACGCCACTTAGGAAGGAATATCACACGTCAAATGAGGACTGTCTCGTTAGGAGAAAATACTGCAGGAGAGAGCCTTGGGATTGTAGTGGGTCATGGACTGTGCAGTGCTGCAAAATAGTTGTGCTGTTCTGAGTTCTAATAGCAGGAGATCGTATGTAAGACATTGGAGGGTGTTATTTCTGTTCTGTTTAGCAACAGGCAGACTTGGCTGAAGCACGCTATCTAGTTTCAAGCATTACACGCACTTTTAAAGAAAGATGTGGGCAAACAAGACAGGAGAATAGCAACCAGAACTGCAGGAGGCTTAGGAAATGTAAGCTATGAGGAGCGATGGAATTTGATTGTTTGATCTGGAAAAGAAAACACAATATAAGGACATGGCAACAGTCTCCAGATGTATAAACACATTTGTAAAGATGACAGTAATCAGTTGTTCTGTGACCACCAATGGTAGGATAAAAAGCAACTTCCTCAAGTGCAATTAGGGAGGTTACTTAAGATACCAAGGGGAAGGAAAAAAAGAGAGAGAAAGAAAACTGCTACTGTGTGAGCAGCCGGAATCTCAGGAGGTTTAAAAAGAAGATTTAAAGAAGATTTTTTTTAAAAAAGGTTAGATAAACATCTATCAGGACTGGCTGTAGCACGGATGACCATTCCTCAGAGCAGAGAAGAGTTTCAGTGATCTCCTGAGTGTTTACCAGCCCATGTTTCTAGAATTTCTGATTGTCAAACAAGCTACACCTATCTGTTCAGAGAGAGGCACAATAGCGGCACAGAGGGAGACCTCATTACACATCCCACATATGATTAATGCAGCACTTTTACTTTTAAATAAGTCACCCCAGACTATGCTATTTGCATCAGTATCTCTTTAACATCTGGAGACCGGAGCAGCTAGTGAGTGGAGCTAGCCATTCCAAGTAAGCAGTTTTCAAATCCACTTTTGAACAATAATGATTGAAAATTGTTACTGCTTGATGACCAGTGCAAATTTAAGCATCTTGGAACTCGCTTGGTACTTACTGCAAAAATCACCACTTCATTTTTGGATGCTGGTGGAGTCAGGTGAGGTCAAGAACTTCATTGAGAGCCTGACTTTTTGAAATGAGAAATAAAAGGCAGATGTGAGATCACTAACTGCAGGCAATACTAAATCTGTTCCGGCAAATGGAGATCTGTACTCTTCAGGCATGCCTTGCCTCCATCTTTCATGAACATGGAGTTTATGTGAAAAACAAAAGTTGTACATGCCCTTGAAGATAACAAGTAGTGTGCTAGCAGTTCATCTGCAGTGATAAGCTGACTTCAGCACAAACTGGCTGAGGATTCCCAGAGTAAATCTACTACTTTCTGCTCCTTGAGGAATTAGCATTGCCACAGAGTAAAAATTAATCCCACTTCCATTACTTTTTGCAGCTTACGGCTGCTTTTCCTCTGTTCCTTTGATTGTTGACATTGAAATCCCTTCCTGTCGTTTCTCTGGCTTTTGCAGATAATTCCAGCATCATTCTGCAGTCAGGAGCAGTGCTGCCAGCAAAACAAAGTATTTCAACTTTACAGCACCTTTCACCTCTAACTTTCCAAACAAAGCAGGAGGGTAAATTAATTTCTTATAAAACAGAACATAAATTTCTATGCAGCTGAAAGATGAGAATTTTCAAAATGAAGCTACAGAGCAAGAATTGTTCACAGAACTTATTCAGTAGAAAATTTCAACTAATGGATACATTACAAAAATGTCATCTGTTTGAGGAAGACTCTCTAAGCAGAGATAGAAGCAAAAGTAATTGAATAAATTATGGTTGAAAAATTATTCACCTGCTTTTAGAAAACTTAATATTTTTGTCTTTTGAGGTTTCTGTGTAATACATATGCAAAACGTTAAGCTGAAGGTGGGTAGCACAGACTGCTCTTGCAGAGAGGTTCAAAAAGGTCTGAAAAAATAGTGTATCAAAAACCACCATACATTTTGCCATGTATCAGTGGTGTTCTCACACAGAACATGGGAATTCCTTCAAGAATAAGGAAATTTATTCCTTTATTTCTGTTTATACCCAGATGCATTTGTATCTTGATAAAGAAAGTGGTTATGTGACACCTGTGATTTTGGCAATGGGGACAGACTGTGAAGGGCAGTGAGAGTGTAGCCACTCAGTCATTAGCCCATCCACAGCAAAGGAAGCAGCAAGTATTTGCCAGTTCAGCTCCATCAGCCCTTCCAATGTGACAATCCTACTGGGAAAGAAGGCTTTAAAGTGACTGCAGGTTAGGTAATGATTGTGGCCTGCCCTAAAATTCTCAGGCTGTGGGCACCTGTGGGACCACTTGGCCCAGGTATGCAGCAGATGAGCTGATTTCAGGCGGTAGCCATTGCTTGATGGAAAAGGCCCTTGAAATGAGCTGGGTTATGGCAGTTTCAGCAGTTCTTCTGGAATGGATGTGGTGGTCCATGTGCTGTGAATGCGCAGCCTATGTGCCTTGGTAACAAAGAAGAACCAGCAGCATCCTGGGATGTATCACAGGAGCTTAGCCACGATCGAGAGAAGTGGTTACTCCCTGCTGGATGACTTCTAGAATGCTGCACCCAGTTTTGGGCCCCCAGGACAGGATAAACGGTCCATAAACTGGACTGAGCTCAGCAGAGGGCCACCCAAGATAGTCAGTGGATGGAGCACACGATCTATTGAGAGGCTGAGGGAACTGGGCATGGCTAGCCTGGAGAATAGCGGGTTTCAGGGATTCCTATCTTCCAATATCAACAAGAAGGTTTTCAGAAAGATGGAGGTGGGCTCTTCACTGTGGTGCATGGCAGGAGGACAACTGCCTTGGGGTTTCCAAGACCCAGCTTGGTTAAAACCTGAGCAACCAAGTCTGCTCTCATAGCTATCCTTGTGTTGAGCAGGAGGCTGGGCAAGAAGGCTGCCTGACATCTCTTCCAGATTGAATGTTTCCATGTTGGATGGTAATTGCTGTTGGAAACACTACTGCCATTGTCAGCTTCCCCTGTGAGTCCAAGGTGACTGCTGTGAGGGGAGATCTGTCCCCTTGACATAAGTAGATTGCACGCTGCTTGCAGATGGACCCAATTCTCTTGTCACTGCATGGAAACATTTCTTTGCTGATTTATGGCCTATGCGGGCATTTCTGTGCTTGCTCTTCTCATGTCTTTTCTCATGAATAGCCCCATTACTCTTAATGCAGTGCTTCTGTAGCACACCTTCCTGTGGGTAAAGCTTCGGAACACGTCCCTGAGTTTTATTACAAGTAACCCAGTTAAAAGAGCAATTTGTCTTTGTTGGAATTCACAGAGATGCTTAGATTACAGAGTTGCAATAGCAGGGACGAGACTCAACAATCCAGATTCCTGTGTTTCTGTGCTCCTCACATCTTGCACTTCCTCCTTTCACTGCAAAAAGCCTTCAGAAATCCCGTACTTTCTCCATGCCCTAGCTTAGGATGTGTCCCTCCTAGCCACACAGATGTGCATTTGCATTGCAGTAGTGCTCATCTTCACTGTGCTTCCCCAAGAGGTAAAGTGCTCTGCCAGCCAGAAGAAATTGGCTAAAAGTCTCAGCATCACTGTTCCAAGCATGTCTCCAAGCTCTCAGAGAAGTCCTCCTCGAGCACACATTGCAGGTAAGCCATGTCTCCGTTGTAGCACCGTGTTTGTCTGGTTTGGGGGCCCTTTTCCAAGGAATGCTAACGATTTCCTCGCCTGCCTTGCTTGAGGTAAATGTGTCAATTTAATTACCTTTGCTGCTAAGTGAGATGCATTTGACCAAATGTGGTTACCCACTTTAAAGCAGAACGCAAACTATGTCTGACTCAATGGGTGACTCAAGACTCAACTCACTGCAAAAGGAATCCCAGGTAATTCTGGCATCTGATGCCCCCATTTGGACAGAGGAATCTCACCTGGAATTACCTCCCTAAGACCACAAAAGGTCTGTAGCAGAGAGAGAATTCAATTTAGACATCTTACTCTGGTCTTTAGTCATTGAACCAAAGCCTCAGACATTCATGTTTGGAGAAAAGCTTTCCTTTAGCTTTATTCCTTGTGCAGCTTTTTTTTGGTGAGTTTTGTGCTTGCTTTTGTGATTGCACATGGTCAGAATCAGGCTTTTCTACTGCTCTCCTTCTGTTTGCTCTTGCTGAAAACGATTAGGGAGGACTCCTGCACGAGCTTCTGCACGTCTGTATCGCGTTAGTCGTGGCATTGAGGGAGTGAGGAGTAACACATACCTCCTCCATCTGCAGCTCCGTGGATGTTATGTTTATGTTTGCAAGGTGGCCAATGTGACTAAAATTAATTTACAAACACTTGAAATCTTACTCCGGTACCTCATGCTGCCAGCCTCCCCATATCCCCACTGCAGATACGCTGAGGCTTGTTCTGAACGCTCCTTTGGTGTACGTGTGTGTGACTGATACCTATGGTGTACTCTGCTGGAAAATGAGAGTTTAGAAGTAGGTACATTGGTGGACATAAAGACAGGATAAGCAAAAACTCTACAAAGCAAATAGGAAGTTGACAGGTCCTAAAAGTGGAAAACGGCAGTAAGTCAGGAGCACGGTTGTGCTGAAAACTCCTTTTAATTTAAAAAGGCAGTGAGGTATGGATGTACTTGAAGTCTCTCAAGATTTTAGTTTGGCCTGTGCAGCATACATTCCTAAGCTTAGTGTGTCTCAAGGGCTTGGCCGTGCAGCACACTACTCCACGTAGGTTGTGCCCACCCTTGGAAAATCCTGTAACTTCGTAAGCGAGCAGAGGAATCTCTGCATATATTATAATGTGCATATTTTGCATAACCTCTGCCTAATCTGAATGTGCAGTCAACATACTAGCAAAGGGTAAACAGGAGAATCACTGCGTGCAGGTTGCTCTTGTCACTTTGAATCTGTTTTCAGGTAAGGCACACAACAGTAACCATGTGGCCTGCTACTGCAGAGCCACATAAAAAAAAATATTCCAAACATTTGATAAAATGCATTATTTCAACACATTTAAATTCTTATTTTGTACCATGTACTAACAAAACCAGCAAAAGTGTTTACAGAAGAGGAAGGTTCTTTGGCTGCAGTGAGTTTCAGGGGACTGCTGTATAGAAACTATCAGGGCAGCGTATTATTTATCATGGCTCTGGCAGGCTTCCAAAAACATGTCACCTTTTTTCAGATTGCTGATGCCTTTCCAAGCATGTGTTTTAGGCATCAGTATTGTTCAGCTTTATGAGAAAGAGTAGATAACACTCCTAAACACCTTGTCACTCTCTGCATCTGCCTCAGATTAGTCACAGAAAATCTTCTTTCCTGGCCTCTGTTCAGGCAACAAGAAGATGTGGGTGTATTCGTATAGTATACATGTGGGTCTAGGAATGTGTCTTTGGACCTAACTGATGTAAATATGAATTCTAGTGTGCAATTCCCTGTGAAAGTTGCTGGAGCTTTGCAGACCTGGCAGTCCTAGATGCCAGCTTGGTAAGTCTGGGTCCCAGCTGGCCAAGTTCTTGCTTTGCTTCCTCTGGGGAGGAGCGCAGAGCTCCCTGCTGGGGCTCTCCTGTTCCCCTTTGCTGGAACAGACTCAGTGCATCCAGCTCCCCTAGGCTCCCGCAGTAGCACACAACCACTATTTTCCATCATCCCATCCATCTGATTGCAGTTCACTCCTCATGGACAAGGCACAGTGGGAACAAACACATGTACCGCCTTTGCAACAAGTGAAGCAATCTACAGACAAGAAGGAGCACAGCAGTGCATGCTCCTTGCCTTCATCACTTCTTCACCCATGAAGGTTTGGTCTGAGAGTAGGCTCTGAAGAGGGCACAGGAATGGCCAGGACAGCACATGGTATCTTCTCCAGAAAATAGAGTCTCTTCGTGCTGCCAGCTTCCGTCTCCATTGAATGAACTCACAGCTCAACATCCATCTTATCCTTTATTTCTCTAGGACTAGCTTCTTGGGTTTAGTTCGTGGTAAAATTCCAGGGTGCTGGAGTCCAAGATCTCTGCAGGGAAACTGGAGAAATCTGGAGTCAGCCATTTCCTCCTTCCAGTGCATTTCCATTTGAATGGGAGCCTTTCAAATTAATGACTTCTTACTGTCAGCCCTTTTGAAATTCATTCTGTCATGGACAAGAAAGAAAAATAGAGAGGCCAAATGGCCCCGCTTTCAAAACAGAATCTGTGGTATGAAACACTTAACAAGGAGAGAGTCCCTAATGCCAAACTAAATTTACAAGTTGTTCCCTGATGATAGATTCCACAAACTGTCAAAATGTCACTGGAAGTTGCCAGGCGCACAGTTTTTGGACATTCACTTCTGTTCAAAGATATATTTAAGAAGACAAGATGGGCTTCCATTACATTTGCTTTTCTAGCTCAATCAATTTTTAATGCTCGTGATACATTAAGCAAAAGTGAAATAATTGTCTTAGTCATAATACTTTGTTTTGTACAATAACATATTTGGTGATGCGGTTTTCAAAAATGATTTTGACAATATAAAAGAAAATTTTTATCAGGCAAAAACATCCTGCATGACTACTGTAATTGCTGTTACAAAATCATGGGGGTATGCTGTACAATGGCATTTCTGCAGGTAAGGAGATTGCTTTAAAAAGTCCCAATCCTTGCATTCTTCATCCAGACAAACCTCATTCTTCGAGGTTTTAACAAGTAAAGAGAATGAGAACCTGAGGAGTTTGCATAGTTTGAGTCCCCAAATAACTGCTGCCCTTGTTCTGCATAGCGCGGCGATAGGCAGCAGTAGGTCGGTGTTTCCTCTGCTCACTCAGCAGTGTGGTTGCACATGAAACTGCACAAGCAGGCAGTGGCCAGGACACCAGGAGATAGGGCACAGTGGTTCTGTTCCTGTCTTAGCTCTGAGGCACTGGAGAAATTGCATTACGGTTTGTGCTTATTTTCCAGGAGTTTTGACTCTCGTGTCTGTGAGGGCAGAACATTTTCAATAGCAAAAAACGCACATGTTCACCACTGGAAATCTTCCCTTTAAGAAGGGAACCATCTGGAGAATACGCTGTAAAATAGGCCCTGAATGAGCTCCCAGACTCAGCGGGACTTGGAGATAATTCTGTAGGTAGCAGAGTTGTTAATGTAATTATAGTCCCAAGTAATAGTGAAAACAGCTGACTGGCCATTTGCACAGGAATTTTCCATCTCTGAATGCACAATGGGCAACCTCATGCTCAGATGAAACCACCCAGTATACAAACATTTAATGTGTTTATTTGTTGCATGCAGTGGTGAAAACAAGATCCTTGCCATTCATTTTGTTGGTTGTGAGCAGCATCCGCATCTGTACTCTGCTTGGTAAATACAGCAGCGTGCGAATGAATGTTTCATTATATGTCTGAAGTTGTGCCGTGCACTTTTAATTAAAAAACTTTGAGTGGTTGAAGCCCTGTAGAAAAGAAGTCAATTGCCAAATATTTGACAGTGGTAGACAATGGATCTGGGTGGGTAATTGCGGGCTGCTTCTATAAATGGTGCTTTTGACCATCCACCAGGATTCTGCTTCCTGTGGCTCGGCACAGTTCCCCATCTCTAATGAAAATTTAAAGCAGTCCTTTAAGCTCGGAGCCAGACTCTGATATTCTTGTCCTCTGTGAGCAAAGCCATATTTCCTAAGGAGCCTCACTGCGTGACTCCACATCTCTTGGAAGGAAGGAATGACCTCCAGCGTGATGGGAACAGGGGGATTTCTGCCTTCCTGCCCCGCAGCTGCTGCAAAACAGCAGTGTATGTGGGCAGAGTCCCTTGAGCTCCCCAAAGGATGTCTTCCTGCCCCTCGCAGGCTGTCTGTGAGTGACACAGCTGGTCAGCACTAGGGAACCCTCAAATGACAGCGTGTGTATATAAAAATATTTGTAAAACATCTGGTAGCTTACCTGAAAACCTTTAACCTTGTAGCTAGACCCCCCACTACAAGTAGTGAATAGCCCCTCGGTAGTCCCTTTCCACTAATTGCATTTTACTAATTAAATTTTACCTGTAAGTAGCCCTAAAATAAATGTGATCCTGCTTCAAAAACTTTTCCTGTGGGTTACTGTATTACTTGGAAAAGGTACAGCCCTGTAATCCTGTTGCCCTTTTAAATTAATAAATAAATCTCCCGTATACTTTCATGGCTGCATGGCAAACCGTAACATCTCTCTTACTAAATTCCAATTATGACTTTATCTCGTTATGATTCAACAGCTGCTGAAATTATTAACTTTAAAAATGAAAATACTGGAGAGTCCAGAGAGTCCAGGCAAGGTACCTCAAGGAGAGGTTTGGTTTTCCTGGTTTTCCTAGCATGTGAAAGTATCAATGGCAGCAGATAGATAATTCAAAGTTAAAACAATATGTAATTCTTATAATTCAAAAATGGACCCTCATATACAAGAAGCAAGACATGCATAATGTAGTTATTGTACCTAATTATTGTTCAGCTGTATGTCTTGCTTAGAGCAAAATTGCCGCAAAATGTAGACCAGCTTTCTAGTTAATAAGATTCTTTTCCTTCTTATTAAGTTTATGAAATGTTGCTCTAAAAATAATTCTGTAGAAATCAGAAGAATAAAATCAGGTTCTTCATTGGTGGCTTACTATGCATTAGTCATTCACTTTTACTGAACTTCTGAATCTCATGTATTTATCTAAAAATAAATATTATTTCTTGACATTTCCTGTTTGGATATAATGTGCCTGGCGTTAGCTTGCTACTAGGAACCCTTCTAGGCAACAACAGACTTCAGTTGCATGCTTTTGGAGTTCAATCATGGCACATTTTTGCTTGTTTTTCCCATTGAAATTCAAGTCAAAATTCCTTCGGTTTCAATGAAACTGGTGTGGGGTCGCAGGTGTAGCTGGAGCAAGATCTCACACAGACTCTGAGGCTTTTTTGTATCTCTTGCTCTTTAAATATTGTAGCAGTCATAGGTTTTGCTGGTGTCTTATAGCACAGTGTGGGCAGAATGGACTCTCAGGTTATCATACTTCTTTCTTATTTGATGTGTATTTTGGCTTACATTTTAAGCATCTTGTGGTTTAATTAACACTCATAATTCTGTTTGTCCTCATACAGTGAGGATTGGATCCACTGCTGTGGCTCCTAGAGGCTGCCACAATACAAATAATAAAGATTATTTTTCCAGCATGAGCCAAAAAATCTGTCCTTTTTGCCATTTCTGTGTTTAATCTGGCAAAGGAAAGGATTTGGGGTGTGTGTGCACCGAACAACTAAGTTCTCTGGGTTGCTGGGAATTGAAGAACAATGTTGGCATTTGTTATTTCTCTCATAAAATAGTAAAAACAGAACTGTCGTGACAAATCTGTTGGCATAACTCACAAATAGGTAGTTCTTCTGTAGGAAGAAATAGTTTAAGGCCACTCTACTCGCCTTATCTGCAGGCATTCTAGGACTAAACAACATAATGATTTATTTTATTTTATTTTATTTTATTTTTTTACAAATATACGATAAATCTCCCCGCTTTTCAGTCTCTATATAATCCACACCATGCTGCCAAAATAACAATGTCTGATTGTGTTGCTAATCAAATCTTAGTTTAGCAGCTAGTACCTCGATAAGAAGATGTTAATGAGTTCTTGGCAGTTCCTCTTCTGTCAGACAACTAGGTAAATCTACAACGTACTAATTTAATTGGAAAATGGGCACTCAAGCATCAGCACAGTGTGTGCTGGAGAGATACCATCTACTCTATTTCAGTAAGTGACTTAACTGTCCTCTCGTGGAAAGCGTTTAGTGCCCAGGAGGTGTAAACCAATAATTGCAGTGTGGGATTTGCAGAAGTGCTGCACTGGGGATCTTCTGGAGCAACTTGTAGTGCAGAGTATACAGTTACTTAGAGAATTAGTTCAGTCAGATATTTTTATGGATATATTGATGTGTGTTTTGTACGGAATTCTTTTTACATTTATTTTGCAATCTCATTTTTCTTAATTTATGGCTTTACAGTCATACATACCTTAGAAATTTGGGCTAGTTGTGTTAGCATTGTCTGATCTCTTGTTACACCAGTATATCCATATCTAGGAGAGAAAAGAAAGAAATTAGATCAGTATAAACATTTCCTCAGCAGCTGTGTCCCCATTAAAGGTTGTGCTGGTATTTCTGTAATGATTTCGTGAACTAACTTAGTTATAGCAGTATGAGCAGCATGTGCAGAGCATTATTGTTCCTAGAGCAGCCTTTTGAAGTACAGTGGGGGTGAGACCTTGAAGCTGATTGTCTCCAGTAAAGGAGATGTTTAGGTTCATTTTCTCTCTTCTTTGTCGTTCTGTTAGACTCATCTGCCAAAACAAGCACAAGAAGAGAGTTATAGACTGTTCGTGGCTCTCTGAACACTGAAAGCTGATGGACTGGCTGGGTCTAATGCTCTTCAAGGGTCTGGTATAAATCCCATTAGCCATGTTTATATGAAGACTAGCACTTTTAAGGCAGTATTAGGGTTATAATGTGTGTGCTATAACCCTTTATGGAGTGGAACTGTACTAAGAGGCCAAAAGGAGCAAGTCATGTTTGCAGCTATGGGGCTTGATACGCTTCAGAATGGCTGGGTGGAGACTTCGTCTGGCCAGCAGGGCATTGATTTAATTAATAAATCATCAGTTTTCAAGCGGTGTCTGCTGTGGGATGCCAACGACATCCCGAGACTTCCCATTAGTTTAACAAAGAGAATCCCATCTCCTGACAAAATGTGCTGCTGCCCTGGGAACACAGAACGGGGTTTGTCTGCTCCGCTGCCAGCTCGCTGAAGCTTTCACTGACAACTTGTTGAGCGGTTCGGCAGATAAACACAGCCTCTCCTGGGAGCCCTGTGGAACGTGATTGTTCTGCTTCCAGGGAGCAGCTAGGCTTATCTGAATGGAGATGCTGATATGCTGCCTAGGAGTTGGGTTTATAGATCTAATTGAAGTGCTGTAATTGTACAGCTGACACATGCCTTGTTGTTATGGGTTTCTGGTTTGGTAGAAGGAGGTTAGGAATATACTGATTTTACTTTTAATTACAGAAATAGCTGTTGGATCTTTCATCTCTAGCTGAGAGTAACCACTACTTAGTCAGTGACCTGGAGACACTTCCATTATCTGTTCTCTGAAAGCCATCATATAATGATTTGTCAAAACTTCCTTTACAAACTTCCGTATATGATGCTGTACTGTGGGCAGGAATCATTATTTGCTGCAGTCAGAGTATGGGGCCATTCTGATATATGGATAGCTTTTCCTAGTTCCTGGAAAACTCCTGTGTCTCCTGCTGTGAGCAGGAATTATTCCTTACATGCTGATGTGATGCTTTAACTGTAATAGAGTTGCAGCCCTAATGTGTTATTAAGGGCTGGGACCTGTTCACGTCGACTCCTGTAACAGGAGAATTCCTTCCTTGTTCATCACATATCCACCCATATCCACCTGCTCTGTTGCCCCCAGTCTTGAGATGCATCCTCCTGTGCTGCAAGGTTTTAGCATCGCTTATACTATGGATGCTAATTCTTGCTTCTTTAGGCAAGAAATCTTCCAATAGAAATTCCGTGCTGTCCAGATAGTTCCAGCTCCTTGACGATATTCTGGAGGAAGGTCTGTTGTATTCCTCGTGAGTGCTCATATGGTAAATTTCTCACTGCTCTCACTATAGCCTAACTTACTAGTGTGCTGCTATGTGCATAGATCACTGCATTTTTAATCCTTTTCTAAAACCACCTAAATCCTCTCCAGTAAGTAATGCCCATTCTGAGAGAGACTGATTACATCAGCCCCAGTTATCTGCACCACTCTCGAATACAGATTTTTTTTTTTTTAATTATTCACATAATAAATCACAGAAATCAAGACTAAGTCTTGAGCCATAGTACACTTTAAGTTTCCAGCAGGAGTACTTTGTTTGTACCATTTTGAGTCCTTTTTTACAGTACTGTATGCCTAAAATTTGGCAGGTATAAATTAAACCTCTAGAATGACTACAGTTACTCCCTGCCATGACTCAGAACAGTCTGTCCAAAGTTTTCCATCAAACTGAAATTATAATCCTTTATGACAAAGGTGGCAGGATGCCAAAGGGATAATATATTGAGTAAGAAGGAGAAATGAAGCACCGCACAGCGTTTGGAGCTGTGCTTCGCAAATTGGTGCCTAAGCATCTTGTGGCGTCTCTCCCGTCCTGCTGTCTAAGCGGAGGAGTGAGCAATGCACAGTCTCCACAGTCCTTAGCAGTATGTGATTCCAAATACCGAGTACTTTTTAAGCACAGATGTGTTTGTCCCAAGCCAAACTTCCCTGAATCTTGCATCCTGTCTTGAACTTGTGCATCTCTGGGTTTGGCACGGAATGAAGAGAAAGGTCATGCCCATCCTGGTCATTGGCTGTAATCACAAGAGCTGCTCTGAAAGGATGTGATTTGTGGCAGAAAGAGCAACAACTGTGCTGTACAACCTCTTGAGGACCAAATTCTGCAAAATGTAGTCTGTGCACTCAAGTCTAAATGAAATTGGTTAGAAAGCACACTTGAAGGAATGAATGTTGGACCAGATTCTCCCAAAATTCAGTATGGCTGGGGTTAGTCTGGACTAACTGGCCCATTATTTTTATTTTTTCTTATGCCTGTACACCTTCTGATTAAGTAGAAGAATAATCACAACATTATTTTCATTTCAATTGTTCTTAATCCAATACTTTCCTGACTAAACCTTTTGTAGCATGAAGGATTCACTCAGGAATGAATTTGGCTCACATATGACAGTTGTGTCTGGTATGATAGTTGCTATCTAAAGAGAAAAATGTAAATTTACCTACTGAAGGAAGGGAAAGAAGGGAAATATTTATTGACAGCAGTGCTACTATAGAGACCAGGAGCATTTTCAAATAGCAATAATAAAAATATCCATGTGCTAAATTATCTCTGCTTCGTTCTGTCCTTGTTAGTCTTGTTACCATCACTACCTGCTGCACTGGTTTGGAACAACAGCACCACCAGAACTTCTTTAGACATCTGTACTTACAAAAAACTCTAGATTTGTGGAACTGGATGTTTTCATTTTACTTTGACAATGATGTTTCAGCCTGTAGAAAATAGCTTTTCCATCTCTTCTGCAGACTCAAATTAAAGAATAATTTATCACAGAAAGTATAAAATGAGCTAAAGCAAAATGAAAGTAACATTTGTTTTTCTCTACATAAAAATATCTCAGGAGTTTAAAGCAAAACATGCAAATGAAGAAGGCTGATTTAGCTGCTACTACAGATTACATACATTCTGTGCAATCTTTGTTTATTTAGTAGTGCACAAGGTAAACTAAAATAAAACAAATATGGTTCAGATTTTCAAGTAGGTTTCCAGAATTTTTTCTGTGAATTCTGTTTATCCTATTTATCAAGTGCATTAACACTGCTAAGTCTAAAGCAAGGAAACTTCAATGTCCTGCACTGGATCTCTGTATTTATGCAGAATGCAAATCAGAGATACCCACCGTAGTGAATGGAGCACTCACACTTGTGCCCAGTGACTGAAAATATCTCATTCAGTATCTCAGATCAGAGAGATCAGAGAAAAATCCCAGAAACATCAGTATCCATCTCCAAGGCCTGCTGTTCGTGCCGTGCCCATTCATCTGGGACCTCCCTGACATCCCACAGCCTCTGTGTGCAGGAGCAGATGGCCACCAGAAGCGACAGGGCTGGGGCTGCTTTTTCCGTTGGTTGGGCTCCATTCCTCCTCCTTTCTGCCATAACGAGGTAGTTGTGAGCTAGGATTTCAGCCCATCGTAAAACCTTCCCCCCCCTGAAAATAGGATTGCAAAAATGCAAATGCATCAGCACTGCCAAATCTCATGCTTCGATACCTCTGTGTGCACCCATTGAGATGTGCGTAGGTGCAACGAGTTGCCACTGAACCGATGGGGTGACTCAGGGGGTTCACTAAAACACATGCTGGAGTCAGTGGAAGATCAAAGCCCTTAATTGTAGGCACACGGTGCAACTGTAAATGTACTTTCAGCAGGCATGTACAAATTGCCTTTTAGATGAAGGATTTGTCACAGGTATATGCATCTTGCTCAGTCACCTGCACCATGAGGAATAGCAATGGCAAATAGAAGAATGCCTGTGTCTATTCTTCTATACACGCATAGGTTAAAAAAAAAGGCTCTTTAGGTATTGTTGCCCATGTATATCTACCCGTACCAGCTCAGGCTCATGTTCTTGAACATTTTGCATGTAGATTTAGTTTTGTGAGACTGTTGAAGATTTTGCTAGTAGGGCAATAAATATTGCTCTTTGTTATCCTCATATGACATGGCAAAAATTATTTAGCCTCCTATTCAGTCATCATGCATTGGTGTTGCTCAGTAAAACACATCATTTAACAAATCCTGTTTGACCATGTGGCTAAGTAATAGAGACAGAAGGGGTTTTATGTGCTATAGTCACATCTCACCTGAGATGAAAATACAGAGTGAGTATTTCTGGTGCCCCTGGTATAGGTAAACTTCAAAGGGTACAGATAAATGCCAGGGAGAGCTCCCAATTTCCAATATTTGTGCTGAACTGTTATCAAACGTCAGAAGCAGATTTCTTCATCCTCTTTCTTTCCTTTTTGCTTGAGAAGGCGTGTAAAAAAATAAAAGACCTCATGTAACTGTGCCACTAAAGGTCCTTTATGTATTGGAAAAGGATGTGTCCAGAAACGCTGCTGTGTTAAGCTGCTTGCGCTCCCAGTAGTTTCTACGGCTATATGTAATCAGGGAGCTGTTAGCTTTTGAAATGATCTGGAAAGGACTAATAATGAATCTATAACTGGAATAATGAAAGCCTTCAAGTGTTCCCCAGGGAAGAGAATGTGCTTAACATTTTAATTCTATACCGTGTGGTCCTGGAGGCAGTGGGGCATTTCCACATCGGGAATCGGGTGCGGGTGTTACCCACTGGAGTGGTTTGCATGTCTGATGTACTGATAAAAATAATCCTAAACATCTTTATGGGCACTTGTGAATTATTAAACAGGCTAAAACTATCATTTCAGATAAATTATTGATTTATTCTGAGTTCAAAAGCTGTGTTTAGCAATTGCATATTCTCACAAGTGATACATGCTACTCAGAGGGACACCGAAAATTGAGGGTAGTCTATCTGGTTATCCATGTACATCTGCAAACGCTGTAAAATCGGTTAGCTGCAAGTCAAAACACAAGTCAAAACTTCACAGCAGTCAAAACACCAGTCAGAAGCCCACAGCCTCCTCCAGCACGCCCACAGCACTGCTTTGCTTGGCTGCGCCGCACACAGGAGGCAGGAGAGGCAGGGCAGGATGCTGCAAGGCTGAGCACAAGCGCTCCACATGAGCACTTCCTCAAAGCAGTGGAGCCAGCAGCCTGTTCTTCAGCTCTCTAGGGTGCCTGCCTGCTATGATTTGGCCCTCTTTTGAGTACTGGAATTTCTGACATTTCAGTGCTCCCAAATGCTGTTCAGAGATTTCGCTTAGAAAGTGTGCTGCACACCAAGTCATCGATAGTCACACTCGCTCTCCCTGGGTTTCTCTTGGAGCTTGCTCTGCCCTGTGCAGCTCTCACCAAGCCTCTCTCTATCACTGATGAGGTCTGATGACTTCTATCAGATCATCAGGGTCTTTTTTGCATGTCACACTTGTTTTTCTTCTTCTGAAATGTATGTGTGCTATTTTACTTGCTTTGGTCAATACGTCAATATTAAATCAAGTGGGATGACATGCCGTATTTTGGCCAGCATAACAACTAAGATTAGTTTGTCAACCCTTTTGAAAGAGACATTTGGAGAATAGAACAACAGTAGAACAACAAGTCAGTTTTCCCCTTACCGTTAGGCTAGTTACTTGTGTATAATTTTGTATGGAATGTAATTGGTAAATAAGGTAGGTAAGCACTTGCCTATCTGCATCTTTCAGTGCCTAAATACCCCCAAAATACCTACTGTATGCCACAAATTCACTTTTGAAACGGAATTTACACTTCTGCACATTCTGTTTAGGAACTTCACCTCTTGGGTAGCTGGCAGACTGGAGTTGAAAGCATTGGTTGCTTTGGTATTCCTCCTACTAATGAAAAAGCACAGGAGATGCTTCAATGTTCAGATCCGTTACTTCATCAGTGCATGAGGTTATATTAATGTTGGAAAACCCAGACACAAAAAAAATAAACCTTGGTTTGGGAATATGCCACTATGTTTGATCTGTACTACAATAAGTAATTAACATTTTTTTTTCCCAGTTCTTTTCAACCTTATTCTTTTTGTAGCTTTTAATCTATAGGAAAAGCTCAGCAATGAAAGGATAAACCAATTATTCAAGTTTATTAAATAAAATCAGTTAATTATATTTTCTTATTATCCTCTTATATTTGTAAATTGAAGTCATTCAGTCTGCTAGTTTTAGCAAGCGAACTTGATGTTCCTCTGCTTTTGGGGAATACCGTTGCGTCTGACATGGATGAAAATATTCTGTTTATGCTTTGCTGTACTATTTGGCTAGTTTATGGACCCGCAGTCCTCACAGGAGCGTAAAAGCTCCTTGTGATCTCCCTGAGAACTGCCATGTGGTTTCAAATGTTGGCATTAGCTGGGGGAAGTGTAAAATGCACGTGATGCCAGTCAGCTGCCCGCTGACTGTTTCTGCAGAAGCAGCCTGAGCTATTTGTTATTTCAGGGAGAACCAGCAATAAATTAACTGAAGAAACTTCTTTATTACAACTACAATAGGACATGAATAATAGCACCTACTCCCCTTGCCCCCTGTTTTTTGGAAGGCACTTGCAGGATTTGCTCAGCTTTGCTCTGCACACTGAGATAATCTGCTAGTCCAAAGCACACAAGGAAGGAAATATCTTCCCCTGTGCCTGTTGTTCTGGTGATATTGCTTATCCGCTGCCCACACCTGGGCTTGGGCAGATGAATCAAGATGGATTTTGTCTCCTTTTCAGGGCGGATGCTGGGATTAATACCAGTGCCCAGCTCTGGGACAGAGGCTCACCGGAGCAATTCCTGCAGGAGGCACATGGGCTAGCACGTACTGTGAGGCTCAGACTGCTTGCTGGAGCCTCAGATCCCAGAACTTGGTTTTATAGCTATTAAATCACCAGAAGCAAACAGATCCTTTTTAAAAGCACAGAAGTTTCTACTCCAGATCAGGCTAAGGTAACAAGCCCTGTCCTGCCTCCAGCAGGTGGACGTGCGGGGTTCCCAGTTGCCATCACTTGAGCATCCCTTCGGAGTCCCGGCGTTCAGCTGACTGTGGCCAGCCCTGTCTGCACTCTGGATTTCCCCTGCCCGGAGGGCAGAACAATGGAAATGCACATTAGGTGTTATTTATCACTGCAAGAAAACAAGGACACACAGATAAAGCTGTGCCAGAATATGGTAGATGCTCGTGTTCTGTGAAACACGGCACAGTGCGTTTTGCTTTCCAGGCTGTCTGGTCTGTATCCCCAAAACGCACTGCTCTTTGTTACCTCCAGCTTCCCTCAGCATGGAGGGGATGTTCCTTTGTTTTTCCAGGGAAAGTTAATGCCAGGTACACCCTTCTGCTTCCTGAGGTTTCTTCCAAGTGTTTGCCTATTGCCTCCAGCACACAGGAAGATAAGCACCAAGATAGCACAGAAAGCACATTTCTCCTGCTGCCTCTTGCTGGGCCACATGCAGGGATCTGCTGTTGCAGCAGGGTTAAATTCAGGAATGATAAATTCAGCTCCAAGCACTGACTTTCAGCCCCTGGACAAGATCCTACATGAGTCTGATATATTTAAGAAAAAATAAGGCTTAAAGGAAAGGGAAAAAACAGATGCATAAAATGTGAAATGAATCAGGAAGCTGATGAAGCAAGCATGTCAAGACGACATTAAGCCATAACTGATGGAGCAAATTAGTGCAGTTTTGGAAAGCATGCTTAAATAGCCTGGAAGAAATAGCCAAGCAGGATACAATTAATACAACTAGAATTATTTTCTCAATTGTCCTTAAACTTCTGGTTATATGGACCTGAACCCCACAGCTCATTGCCTGTTCCTATTGCAATTTTGTAGCAATTGCTTTCTTCTCTGAGGTTTCCCTTTGATGTGTATGTAGTGTACATGTATCTGACTAACTTGTAGCATGAGTTAAAAATTTACTTCAACAAGATTATTGCACATCGCAATCTAAAGTAATGTACATATAAATCAAATCAGTTCCTTTGAACCCAGTGAAAGGTCACTGTTATGCACTCGTTTTGCCCTGCAATAATGAATGGAATCAAAATATTTGAACATAACCATCGTTTCCTTTCAGTCTTTGTTTCTGTAATAAACCAGCTCCGCTCCTGGGCTCGCAGGGGTTACTGCAACGTGGCTCTCGCTCAGTGCCAAACGAGGCATCTGGATGCAGGTCCCAGGCTGCTCATCAGCTGCGCTAAACCCCTGTCGATAGCGCTCCATGCACATCGGGTTTAATGCTCAGCTCTGCTTTCTATAAATGTCCTTTGTCTTTTGACCTGTGACAGAGGGAGCAAAGTTAAGTATAGGGTAATTCCTTCCCTCCATAAATAGGCATACATGGAAAAATTTGGATGCTTTATTATCTCGTTATAGCTTGTGCTTTCTCTGGTTTACACTTGTTTCTTGGCATGTTTTATAGCAGTGTCTGGAAAATCAATTTTTCTTCTCCAAGCTACAAAGCAGTACATGTGTTCTTAAACAAAATCTTGTCATTCTAACCAACATCTTTAGTTTTGCTTCCCTGATGTTGTCATGAAACCTACTTCAGCCCCATACATTTGCTCTTTCATTTCAGCATTGCTTTTAGAGATCACACTTAGTTTAAGAATGCTGTCAAATAACAGATTATACGAAAGCTTTGCATGTATATTTAGTGTTTTTTCAAAAAGGGACTGTTATATTTTAATTACACTTTCTAAGTTGTAAAACTTCGCTGGTTTCTTTCTTCTAACCTTGTTTATTATATGTCGTCTTCTTTAGAAAGTTACATAGGTTGGTGTTGAGACTTACAGTTTAAATGCCTCTCAAATGTGCATTTGTGGCAGGAGAAATGCTAAAGATGCTATACGCCTGCTTTCATGGGTTGCCAGCCCCGTTGCAGTCCTGTGTCCCCACAGCAGCTGGGTATTGCATTCCATCTTTGAGATGATGCAGGGAAGTCCAGCGGTTTCAGCAGTTGTCTCCATTAGTGGTGGATGTCAATGTGGGTTGCCTGGGGGAATAGGGGATTAGTTCTACATTGGTTATTATAGTCTCCTAATTGGCATGATCCTGCATTGCTTTGAAGTCCAAACTCCCACAGGTCTCATCAGAGCTGTGGAGTCAGAAAAAGAAGAAAAGCTCAGGGTCAGTGAGTCTGGCTGCATTTCACTCTAAGGTTACGTCTGTCTGCTTCACAGAAATTGATGGCTCTTGCTAGGCACCAAGGCAGCAGTGACTAATGCCCTTTCTATGAGGCTGCTGAAATACTCTTTCTGAAGCTTGCCTTCATCAATCTAGATAAAGAGACTTGCAAAGGCAGAGCCTGTGGTCTGATGTCCAGCAAGAAACGGAGCCCTGCTGTGTTCCCCATGCAAAACCGATACACAGCTCAGCACCAAGCCAATAAAGGGCAAGCAGGTTTGTGTGAATACAAGGATGTGGACGGTAGCACCAAGCTTCATCCTGTGCTCATCATCACACTTTCTGCATTAAGGAAGTCTATTTAACCCAATCCTGGAAGGAAAAAACTTAGGAAGAGGCTGTTGACAAGCAGAAGAGGAAACCTGCAACGTGTTGTCGAAGAATGGGGGAGCTTTGCAAGGCAGAAGAGAGCAGGTTCTCCTTTTCTGCAGCAGGAGGTGGTATCTTGGGCTCTGTAATGTAGGACAGTTTGGTCCCCACTGCTGGGTGGATGCTGTCATTTTAGGGTCAATTAATCAGTCCTTGTGTAGGCAGAGCATATGCTTGACTGTATCTGGTGGAAGAGAATTTAATTACTGTATCGAGAGGTGTTTTTTTTTTTTTTAACATTGAAATTAACATCACCATTCTCATTTGAAATCAACTGATCTACTGAATTAATTTCTTGTTTATGGTATTTGTCTTGTAAATGAAGCCTTGATCTTTTATGCTAATGAATTGACATACCACAAAGCCTTGAAGAAGTGGGATAATGAAAGATGCTGTCAGATGTTGATGTTAATGGTTAGGGTTAAAGGGAGCTTCTGCCAGTACCCGCTAAGGTGCAGAGGATCTCTGCTTTTCTGATAATGCCAAAAATGCAACTGGGCATTTGAAAGGGCTACCCTGCACTGAGAGCGGTGCCCACCCGCCTGGGCATGGGGTGACACCAGAAGAGCTTGAGCTGAAAGCTCCCAATGCTCAGCGTGGCACGAGAAACATACAGACCGTGCCGTGCTCACATGGTCACTGGCAGTGCAGGAAAGGAAACTGCACGGTAGCGGGAGCACAGTCATCACCTCTTAGCATCTGTACACACAGAGATCTGCTCCAGGCTTGAGCCTTCCATCAGGGCGCGGATGGATAAACAGTGGAGATGTAGAAGTAAGAGATCAGAACTCTTCTTGTACCTCGTGACAGCATTGTTGTAACTCTTCAGTGGTGTTGGGAAACGGGATTGGGAAAACAAAGGTAAATTGCTTGAAATGTTTTACACCTTACATGTACATTGTTAAAGTACAACCCAAAGGGAAACAGGCCCTGAATATCTTGATTTGAAGAGGGAACAATGATTTGGGGTGCAGCAGTGTTATTAGATGCTGAAAAGAAAAAAAAAAAAAAAAAAGACTTTCTTCAAGTCCTTACAGGAGAACACTGGAAAAACTTGGCATAAAAAATGGTCCTTATCAGGAAGAAAAGGGGCAAGATAACACCCAAATCCAAAATGTATTCAATTGATTTACAAAGCAGGGATTTGAAAATATATTTTTGCAATAGAAGTCTCTTAGATTTTTCTTTAAATCTTTAAGGTTTCCTCAAAAAAGGAATCCAAGAAGAACTCAAGATGTTGCTAGATGAACTCCCAGCAGTAGCAGTGTGCTACTTACTGCCTCAACAGTCCTCAGATTATTTGGGGGAGTGCTTATATATGTTCTTGTTAAAAAGCACTTAAAGCTGTTTTGCTCTTCAGAAGAATATGTTGATTTCTCTTTATATCAGTGGCTTACTTCTGAATCTATTGGTAACACCTGTAGTGGTGACAGAGGTATTATTACTGAGCAGCTGAAAGCAGCACGTTATGTATGGTGCAGGTGTTCTCTCCTCTTTCTTTTTTTTTCTTCATATCTTTCTGCTGTTTTTCTTCCTCCATAGCTTGCAGTGACATTTTCTTCCCTACCGTGTGTTGTTATCACTTTTTTTTTTTTTTAACTCTACTCTTTTGATCAGTTTCACCAACACTTAGAATTCAGGTCAAACCCTCAAGCTTAGGGATGCCTGGGATGGAGCACATTGAGCCATCAACCTTCAGTGCCTGATATAAGAAGAGGCTGAATAAACCAGACTAAAATGTAAACCATTTGTTGACACAGAGGTGAGGCTGTGAGATTAAATTAGAAGGACACAAGCGATGCAGGTAAGGACTTTTAAAATTAAACTCTGAATTGCTGCTTTTTCTTGTGCTGTGAAAACCTCTAGTTTTGAATAACCTTGGTCCCAGAGGTACAAAGCTATACAAAGACTCTGCAGACTTGTAGCTGATACAAAAGGCTGACTTAACTCCCTTCCTGCTGGCAGAGATAAAATGCGTGCTATCAAACAGACGGAGCTGAGTGCAGGTGATGTGCCTGCATGCGAATGCTAGTCTCTGCTCAAGAAAAGGCGTGCTTTGTGAGGTCATAAGTGTTCCTCCAAGCCTCGGTTGTTTTGCTCACATGTGTGCGTGCAGTGCAGGTAAAACAGCATTCCTCCCCATCCTGGAGGGTCCTGCATCCTGGGTCTGGTGGACTTCATGTTACTGTTGACTTCATTGGAGTCAGAATCTCCTTCAGTCCCGAAGGTCCAGAAGCCAGACGTGGGGAGGATGGGGCCTGGACACACTTCACTGCAGACAGCCGTTTCTGAAGATAAGAGAGCTTTTAACTCCCCTTGTCTGCACAGACCTTAGTTCTACAGATAAGTGTTGTCAATAGGGGTGGGTATTAGTACATAATACAATTTATCTCGGCTTGTCTCTTCTGTTTTTGCAAGAGCTCTTCATCTTGTTGCCCAGGCATTCAATGCTATTAGAGCAAAGCACACAAACCCAGAGTAGCTGATATTTTCCGTTGGAGCTTGTTTGAAATTATACTGATGCAAGGCTTTAGGTGATCTGAGGAGATTTATTTATAGCTCTTGTGATAGCAACAGCATACTTCTAGCAGGATTTAGGACTTCGGAACCCTGTAGAGCCTTGGTCTTGACTTTCAGAAACACCTGTAATTCAGCTGTGGGGACCTGCAGAGGTGAAATTGGGTGAGCCTGTCCGGATGAGTTGGTAGCAAAACTCCTGTTGCAGAATCATCTCTTTGTATAGCATAATGTTGGGTAGCCTGCTGGACTCTTCGAAAAGGTATCTTCTCATTTTCTCTTTGCAAGAATCTTAAAGTGTTTTTTTTTTTTACATTATTTCTTTTCCTCCTTCCAGTTGCTTTAAAAGTGCATGTGCTGTGTTGTCTTGTCATGTCTCTGCCCTGTGTTTGTCCAGCGGTGGACAGGTATGCAAATCTGTGTTGTCCAGCGAGACTAAGGGCTGAGCAGCTGGCCTTACAGGCTTTGGACTACAAAGTGTGGCAGGGTGCAGAAGATACCTGTCACAGCACCTCTGGAGTCCAGCTATAGCTCTCCAGCCTCCAGTTTTCCTTTTCTTTACACTGACTTTTTCTGTTCTCTTTGCAGTTCAGGATTTGCAGTGGTATAAGATACCATCTTAAATACTATAGAAGTACACCTTTAGGCCAGAAGCTTTTAAAGCAAACAAATAACAACAACAAAAACTAATAAGTCTGATCTTAAACGTGGTACATCTGTCCACTGCACTGATGTATCTTACCACAAGAATAAGGTACAGAAGCTTGGTATCCTGTCTGGGTTAAGGACAAGAAAGGCAAATGCTGTTTGTTTACATCCCGAATGTAAAACACCGCAGCTTTTTCAGAGGTCATGCCTTTACTAGGACAAAATTACAATAGCAGAAAGCAGTAGCAGAGCTTGGAATAACTCATCTGCCTTGAACAATACCTGCTCAGGGCATATACGTGCTCATGTACCTGCGGGTTTGGAGAGTGAGTTGACCCAGATGAGTGGCCTCTCATCTCAGTGCTCGTCCTGGTGCACAGGAGCACTGCTGTAATATTTGATGAAATTTTAATAAATAGTCTAGGGCACTCTGAGATGCCCAGCTTTGTATCAACCTTTCATATTTGGGTTCTGAGTCGTACAGGGGATTCAGTACCACTTTCAGGAATTAAGCTGATGTTGTGAGGTTCTGTGCAAGCAGCGGTGTATCTTTCAAGGTGGGCTTCCTGTGCCAGTTTCATGGGATCAGACTGAACAATCCTTAGACCTGTCCTTCAAGAGATTCATGTCTAGCCAAATATTTAAGGAGTAATCAGGGCTTAACAAGCAGCCAGTCTATCCACCATCTTAACAAAACACTTTCTTTTGACTAGTTTGCTGTTCAGAGCTGTAAAAATAGCCAGTGGAAATTGTCAGTAGGAAATGTCACCTGCTTTGTAATTAATCAGTCTGCTTTGACTTCAGGGTAGAAGTTTGCTTCCTTATTAAGACTGTAACTATTTTTCCAGCCTGTGAATTTAGAAATTTCCTTAATAAAAAAAAAAAATGCTTACAGGATGTTTTGTTGGTGTATGAGCCTGGGAATATGTCACAGTTTGCCACCTTCTGTTTTTGCCATTTGGAAAAGCTAATTTTGTTACTGGGTTTGCTTCTAGCAACTTGTAAGTAGCAGCTGCAGTGAGATACAGTGAAGGGGCCCCTTTTGAAGGACTTCTGTGTGTTTTGAGAAGGTGGATTTATTTTCTATATTCAGTACTGCTTCTTTGCTTGGGGAAATTGTCCTATCCATTCCCAAACTCCACTCCTTTCTTTTTCATTTTTTTCCTGAGGGCATCTTCTGTGCTTTTAAATGAGTTTCTAAAAGCCCCTGATTGTTGCCTAGTTAAGGACAAAGAGCTATAATCACTCAAACTGATTTCCCTGATTTAATGAGCAGTGCAAATCACTGACAGCTTCAGATGCTGCCAGGTTCTGAAATACAACTAAACACTAAATCCTTCATCAGCTTGGAACAACTCTGAAACACCAAAATTATTAGCGTGACCTGATATATAGGAGATGACTGAGCAGATAATTAGATTGGGCTGAGTCTGGACCCGGGGATAATATATGAGCAGTAAGTGGGGGTTGGGGGGATGAGTGGATATTAGGGTTAAACATGTCTACTGTGCAAGGTATGAGAATCTGATACTTAGTTTTGCAGTGGGAGATAAAGGCATTTGTCTCCAGGACATGCATTTTCCTTCTAACCAAACCAGATCATGGGTATGGCAGGACAGCTTGTATTATTAATGGCAGCCCCACTAAGAGAGGCAAGGTGTGGATGAAACCCATTTGGGGTGAGGGTTATGAAGAATCTTAAAACATTTGGAACTTTACTTGTGATTTTCCTGAATAAAATGATCCCAAAATAGGATCAGGCTGTCCACAAAATAAACAGAGACATAGAATTTGTCTAATGCTTTCATCCGTGACAACCAGAGGTTAGAATAGCTGAAATCTATGAATGAAATGTTGATCCCTTTTTCTGTTCGGTCTCAGTGGACTGAAGGCAGACTTTAAATGCCATAACTGGGAATTGGATTTAGCCTCGTAAATCTAAAGAAATGCAGGTAACAAGGCAGCTCTCAATCACCTTTGTTTAACAGTTAAGCTCTGGTCACCAGTAATCAAGCTTAAACAGCCAATATCTCTCTGCTGGGAGATGTATTCAAGCACTTCTAAATATTTGGTGCTTTCAAACTTGCACCCAAATGTTGAGGCTCATTTCTATTGATGTTATTCATTGATGTGACCTTGGATGCCAAAATAACAATCCCTGGAAAAGCTAATGCTTCTGCATAATTAAATAAATTAAAATGAAAATGTGCATTTCATAATCACTATAATTTTTCTCCTCTCAGCTATATTTTGGGAGTGGATTTCTGTCCTATAATGGCATGTTGAGACACTGTCTCTCTTAAGATAGGGCAAAAAGGAGAAGAGGAATAGGTCTTAGTTGTAATTCTGGTAATTTTTTAAATCTATATTCAGTTGATAACTGAATAAAATAATTCTGAACTTTCTAGAAAACGTTGCATGAGAGACTATGGCATCAGGACATCCTGTTACTGAGGATAACTTCTTGGAATTCACACCTTTGTGATCTTATACTCCATCTCTTCTTGACTATTTTGACCAAACGTGTCTGCTGTGGTTGCACAGAAAGGTTATGAGTGAAGTGATCCCTTCATAATTCTCGATTTATGGATCGTTCCTCAACTCATGGAGTAATATAAAACAGTCTTTATCAAGAGGCTGTACATGGAAACAAGACCTACTTCTATCACTGTTCATTTTAAAAATGCATATCTATTTCAAAAGGAGATAGCTAGAAGTATGGGGAAACAGGATGACAGAAGAGCAACTAATTGTAGTGAGGCTTATTTTCTATGTTAGTGAGGCTATTAATTGGTGTATAAGTGTTATAGGTTTAGATTGTTTTTTGGATTGGACTCACCTTTCTGGCTTTCCAACACTGGTCCTTAGTTTTTGTCTTTGAATGCAAGTCTTTGTGAGCTTACAAAGAACTACGTTCGTGTTAGCGTGAGACAATAGGGTGAGGCAGCAGGAGCTGATGAGCTAAATAACTTTAAATATCTAGACAGAGAGACAGAACTACTGCTTAAACTTATTGCTTAAGCTGCAGTAGTGCTTAGAGACGTGTATCTGGGACAGATTTTCCTCCTGCACTAGGTGCTGTTTAGGCACAAATGAAGGCATGGACCTTGACCTAAAAAGTTCATAAAAATGATTTGTCTGCATATTATTCAGACTATATTTAGCATTTCCTGGGCATGCACAAACAACAACTCTGAGCTTGAGCTGTTTCCAGCCTAAGGCTTTGCAAGCAAACAGGCCTGGGTGAGTAAGACCTGTATATGTGAATTAGCAAAACTCACTGTAACTCGCAGAGTCTGTCAGCAAAGGGATTTTAAGGTCGTTTTCAAATTGCTGCCCATATAACAGCCCATATAAAGCTGATTTGGAATTCCAGTGGGATTCTGCAGAACTCAGATTTTTATTTCCTTCTTGTCATGCCTGATGTGGGGGTGGTCCCTCTAAAACCCTAGTGATGGGCTGCCTAAGTTAACTTCTTTTATGACAATTACTTCAGGCTGTATTGTTGGGTTATTATATCTTTAGTGGAAACAGGGACCCTGTCAGTCTTCCTAAATTTTTTTTCAAAGGCAGTAGGATTTGGACTATTTTGTTGTAACACTCCAGTATGATATACCAAGAGCTGTATCCCTGCTACTTCTCTTATTAAGAGAGGTAGGTGGGGGCAGACTGAAGTATGAAGGATATCATATTCAGTGTTATGTCATTGCATAGTTACAGAAATTTTAAATAATTGAAAACACTCTGAAGAGTGCTTCTTCAGCTTGGAAATAGAGCTGAATAAAAACAGATCTTACCAGCTAACCCCAATCCAATATTTCTTTATAGATCACTTATACATATCACTAAGAATGGAGTGGGAATGACTCTTCTGCTGGGGACAGTGGATCCATCTGCACAAGACCTTTATAACAATATGGTTCTCGTTTCTTCATGTACTAAGTGCAGTTGATGCATGCCAGCACCATGTCCTGCATTGCAACTTACCGAGCGCAGGGAGTATGCAAACCAGCACTGGAAATACTTGTGGAAACAGGAATTGTATAGTGCTTGAGCAGTTGCCCTCTATGAGCCTGGCCATTTTCCCAGTTAAAAGACATAGCGACAGCTGGAATGGAGTTAACACAGAAATTGTGTTCATTCTTTTTTTAGGTCCCCACATCGTGTGGTTTTGACTTGGAAAGATATACATGTCACTTGAATAAATCATTCCATTTTCTTCCATATTTTGAGCTGCTGTATCAGGTTCCATCTGAAAGATGATCCTGGGAGAGGATAGTCTGTAAAGGATATCATAGATGTGATGAATTTGGAGCCAGTCAATCTCGGGTGTAAGTAGTGTGGTTGGTCGGTTATAGCTTCTCACATTTCCTGTGGCACCCAAAGTGGTGTTAGCCAAAAGTTGCTTGAAAGAACAAAGGTTCCTTTTGAAGAGGAGGCAAAGCAGACAGCAGCAGTGAAGGCTCACACAGGAGGTAATGCATTTCACTGTGTAGCAGGGCAGCCTCTTCCCAAAGAGCAAGCTGTGCATCGCCTCACTAGGGCTGTTTTACAGGACCTGAGGGACACAGCTGGATGCTCCGAATCTGGACTGCTGCTCTGCTGGTTGCGTGATCACTTGTGCGGTGGAGAACTGAGTGTGAAACGGAGCAGTGATGGCTTTCTGAACCATAGAGCCTTGGAAGGCAATGACTGAGAGAAACGATCTTCAGCCCACCTTAATCCCTCTGGGATCACTGCTCTCCATGCTGGAAAGACATGCACAGGCTGTGTTGGTAGAGCAGGTTTCTTGGCACAGCTTGCCACCAGGTGCTTGTTAGCCTCTTGTAGAAGCAGCAGGTGCCACAGCTCCCTGCCTCCTTCTGACAAGTGAGTTGCCCTAGCAAGGACCATTGTGGTCAGATCTGGAGAACTGTCTGTTGTAGCTCTTATACAAGCAGAAGGAATGAGTAAAGACTGAAAGGGCTGCTTTTGTAAAGGAAAGCTAGAACCTCCTTCTGGGGAGGGCTGAGGTGAAAATCAAAGGGTGGAGGGAGCCGGAGAAGAAACATCTCTGGGAAGAGTAGTGAGAAATGAAAGAGTGGGGAAGAAGGCAAAGCAAAGGTCAGGAACAGTGCTAGTCCTGAAGGTGTACATTTGGCTGTTACTGAATGAACAGGAAGGTACTGAACAAATAGTAATTAAAATCCCAGCTGCTATGTAAATGCCACATTATAGCTGTGATCTTTTTGAAGACTTTCCTTTGATGTGAGTGGGAGTCTGTATACTACCCTTGGGAATGCTTAAGCCTAAATATATGCTCAGAAGCACAAGAGATCCTGTCCTCTTCTTGGCATGAGTCGATGTCCCTTTGACATGTACCAGCAGCACCCTGAGGTTTCTAAGAGGATGAGCATAGCTGGAATCTCTGTTCCCAGACGGTAACTTTCCTTTTTTCCCACAGATCAGGGTGTTTCACCAATACCCTCCTGCTCAGGAGCTCCGATTTGTCTGGATTCATAACCTGATCTGTGATCGAGCATCTTGCTTATTCCTGAAAATGTGGGCATGAAATCACATGGGGGAAATCGTGCTCTCGAGTGGGCAGCAAATATTTCACACTCCTGTTGGAGACTAACTGAAGTATCCTCAGGTAGATGCGGTGGGTAGGGTGTTAAGCACATCTTCAGGTAGGCAGGGTGGGTAAGGTGTGGTGGGCAAGGGAAAAAAGCTATTGACAACTTATTTGCTGAGCGCATCCCTATGGTTCTGTTCCTATAGCAACCCTAATGTGGAATGTGTTTCTAGAAAAACATTAGTTACTATAGAAACAACTTTCCTGTAAGTGAAAGTTTACTTTGTAACACATGATACCTAATATTAGTTTTTTTAAGTTAAACCACCCACGTGTGTGTTGAAATCAATAAACAGATCATTGTATCAAGGCTGCAGAGCTGGAGATGTACAGAACTTTCATGGCTTCCCTAAGCCCATCTGCTTGGCTCTGACCAAGAGCAGATCGGCTTCTGAGTAGCAATTAAGACAACAGAAATGTTAGATTATGCACGGCACAAGGGACTCCTGAAATAGCAGTATGGAAAACGGACTGTCTTGTGGTTTTGCAGATTTGAATTTTTATGTTATTAAAGAAAAAATGCAAATATGAACTTGAGTTACTAGGCTGTATCATTTAGACTTATCCTAATGACCATCAGGACTTTAAAACGGGGGAGAGGATTTGGACTCTTCTTGAGGTCACTTTCAAGAATTCCCGTTCTAAAAGTAAGGCTTACATCTGCTCATTGGTGTTCTGCTCTACTGCATCAAGCACCAATGCTGCTTCCGACCTTAAAGCAGTGGGGGTAACAAGAAACGGCCGATGTGTGACTTGAAAAGAGTGAGAAGTACTTCAGCAGTACTGCTGGGCTCTTTGCCTCTGCTTTGGGATCTCTCCCCTGTGCTTTTGCTGCTAAAACCTGGTCTGTGCTTTCTGCTTTGTCAGCCCGTGAGCCTCAGCAGTGTGGCTCTGGCAGTGAAAATCTTGGCGGAGATGTAGCAGCCCTGGCAGCCCAATCCTTTGGGTAGCACCCAAGGGACCAGCCTGTCCCACAGTCGCTCCTGCTGGGGAAGCGGAGCTTCCTGAGGGGAAGCTGAGCTTCTTGAGGGTCTGCTGGCCAGCAATGGCCCTGGCGAGGTGGGGAGAAGGCCATCGTTGTCATGGGAGCACGTTTTGAGTGATGAGCTGACTTCCTTTGCTAGGCAGTTTATTGTGTTATAAAGTGCCGACAGCAAAGCACAGTGGTGGAGTTTTAAATGTCACCAAGGTAACGATCATCAGTCACCTCATTACAATTTCACATATAGATCGCTCCTCTTGCAAATATCAGACTTTCTTGTTCAAAAATGATGCAGGATTCAAGACTGTTCCTGAGCTGGAGAATCAGAAGATTCTTCTGTTATTCTTCAGGCTTCACTGTGTACTAATGCTAAGGTTAATGCTGCTCTGAGTTACTGGCATGGATCTGCTGCTGGGGATTTAATGTAAAGGATTTCCTGCCTTTTGTGCTCTTAATTGCTAGCTGCTTTTGAGTGCTGCATTACATTTGCAGATAATGAAACTATATTAACGGGTTAGCAATAATAAAAGAACAATTTCCTATCATTTCTACACTTAGAGCCCTGTTAGTGAATCACTGCTTTACAAACCAGCCCCACACCTCCTCCTGTGAAATGAGTACTGCTAAATATTGTTGTCACTTTTATGGTTGAGTACACCAAGCTTGAGAAAAGATGAGGTGCCTGCCTGTACAGCAGCTGCAGGTATAGGAAGCTGTTAAAAGTGCTATATATGCCTTGTTTAGAGAGTCTGAGGCCTTTGAGAAGGGCTTGACACCTATTAAATGTGTAGGATTTAAGTAGGGTGTGGGAAAACCCATCTCATTTTATCTCTGTAAACTAGCTGAAATATGGAAAAGCTTTTTAATTCTGTTTAATGGTACTTTCAGTTCCTGATGGAGTCCTTTAAAAACAATCTGGCTTCAGCAGTTTCTCAAAACTTCTGTTTCAGGTTTGTCACCTTCTTTCTAGCCTGGAAGCTTTCCATTTGGGAAGGTGTCTAAGGACCATATGTTGCTTGTCCCTGGTGTAGGGACAGATCTGTTTACAAGCGGAGCATGGAGCTGGGGAGGGAAGGGTGCAAAGGCTTCTTCAGGGGGCAGAGGAGACCAGAGCTGGAAGGCAAGGAGAAATGAATAAACAGACTGAGGAGATATTCAAGTAACTGCCTGTTTCTGGAATAAGTGCTCCTCCTGAAGGTTCATACCTTTCCAGCACCTGCTGCTAGCTGTCTGTACACAGAGCCTTGAATTATCTCATTCTTGAATGAATGAAAGAAATGACATTTCATGTGGGGTTTCAGGATGGGTGTTTTTAGGTTGCTTTCCATCAGGTGACTTATACATGCTTTAGGGCATTTTAGATTTTTGCCTTTAGAAACCGGTAAAGATTACAGTTTATGTAATTCCACCACCCTGATATTTTTAACTTAAATGCTGCAATTGTAAAACTCAGTGCAGCTTTGGGGTTTTTAGCTATTCTACAGTATGTGCCAGCTCTGCTTAATCGCTCTCTTACGCTGTCTGATCACCTGCGAAGTCCTTGATGGACGCAGGGTGGACCTGGCATGAGGCTGGCCTGAGGGGCACGCGAGGTGTGTGCCTCCTTGTCAGCCTGACAGAAGATTGGGCAGCCTTCCTCAAAGGGATTCAAAGTCAAAAGGATTAGATTGGCCTCCTGTTTTCTGAAGGAATCTGAAACTTGGAATAGAAATGCGAACACACAAGCTGTTGTTTCTGGACTCCTATAATAGCCTCGTTCTTAGTGCTGCAGGAGTTTTCCTTCAAGCACATTTGTGTGGTGCAACTGTGGCATCAAGTGATTGGCGGGATCCATCTGCCCATCCTCTGTGTGGGGCCCGGGGGACCGGATAAAAACAAGATCTGTTAATTTGGTGTAAGGAAAATATCATCTTCCTACTGGTTCTGGTGTATTCCCAGCCCAAGAGTTTCACTTAACTCTTTCTTTCCTGCTCTGGGAGGGAATGCAGAGGAGAAAAAGAACTTTCTCTGCTTGCTTTACAGGAGCAGAGCCTGTTGGACTTCTCCCACCTCTTCAGTGCTTCCCTGGGAGGACATCTAGGAAGGTGTAGCTGTAATAGGGGAAGCTGCAAAGGTGCAAGGGGCAGCATTGCAGTTTGTGGTCTTGTTCCTGCTTTGGCAGCATGGTGCCGTGCTATGAATTTTAGGTGAACCAAGCTGGACCAGTTGGCAACCTGCCACTTGGTTTGGCCAGTTTCTACATAGTCCCACATTCCTTCTGTGGCTTCACGTTGGGGTCACGAGGGCTCAAACCATCTACGTAGGCTGTGCCGTTTGCTCTTTGGTCAGACCCACAAACTGCTGCCTCCTTCTGTGTAGGAAAGATGTGTAGGAAACCCATGACTGGTCTTTGGATTTTTATTGCCATCCTTGACGGCACAATCCCGAAGGAATGAAGGATTGTGTCTAACAGGCATATAAAGAAGGGATGATAACTAGTACTTCACTGAGACAATTGCCGCCAGGATGAGCAGAGCTGTCAGAACAGACTTCCTACTTTGCTGCTTTTAACTCACAGATTTCTGGTTTGGCTTTCCAAATGTCCTTGCTATATGATGGCTTTTCTTCATCCAGAACTAGAAATATGTTTGTACTAGAAAATCTCTCTGGAAGTTACTCCTTTGTGAAACCTCCTGGAGGCAAGGGCTCACATAGGTTAAAAAAATAAATCATCGTGGAGCTCACTTGACCTAACTTGGTGGAAGGCATTTCTGGAGCCAGTATTTCAAATCTTTTATGTTCTGGTTCATTGCATGTTTGACTAGTTCTAGAAATTTTATGGAAATTCTGGGGGTAAATTCCAGTATTGCCTCATTAATATCCTTAAAAAAGGGAAAGGAGTAAGAACCCATGTTTTTCTGCAATGGTAACTTAAGGACAGACTGTTCTAATTTGGGTACCATAAATTATACCCATGAATAAGCATGTCCTGATTCTTCAGAGGTGCTGAACACTCACAATTGTATTGACTTCAGTGGAAACTGGAATGAGCCCAGTGCATGCTTTGGATGAATCACGTTACATAACAGAAAAATGATGTTAATTTATGTTCAGTGCTGTGATGAAAGGTTCTTGAACTCTTTTTTTGCAGTTTTAAAGATGGAAAAGTCTGGAGACTTGTGCTGAGACTTTTAATTATAAACCCTTGCACCTGCACAGGACTTCTCATGTGCTGCTCCAGGACACCTGCCCATGTTAGCTTTCATCTAGCCCAGTGCTGGGCCACTTTCAGAGCACGATGCTACCTTGTGCAGCATAATGCCAGCAAAGTGTTGCATGCCTCTGGCTCTCAGGAAGCTGGGGATGTTTGGCAGCTTGCTGCATCAGAGCCTGGAAACCTTCTTGGCATGAGAGGTGTCTGTGGCATTTGAACACACTTGGTGCTGCTGGAAAGGTGTGTGCAGGTGGCTAACAGCCTTACTTACTGCTTGCACCTGCAAAGCACAGATGTGAGCATGTGAACAGGAACAGAGGCTGGGAACATGCTGTCTTCAGCCCTTTATTGTGTAAATCAGTAAATCAGGGGTGCTCTCTCCAGGCTGCGCTGGTGCAGTGGCTCCTGCCTAGTGTCCTGTGCCTGTCGTTAGGAAGAGTGGGCAACGTGTGCGATAACCGTGCATTCCCTTGGTCCCCTCCGAGCTGTTTGCTTTTAGCAAGGGTGCAGGGAACATTGAGTGCAAACTAAAAATAGAAATAAAATGAAGGGAGGGAAAGCAATCAGAACACCTAAAATCCGGCACTATCTTTAATCATAAGTGGGGAAAAAAAATGTATCGAGTGTTGTTTGATCACAATCTAAACACAGCCTAAACAACCCTTTGAATTTGTAAATGACACGCGATAGATGTATTTTTAGCTCATGTTGCTCAGATCCTGAGGAGGATTTTTTGTATGTTTTAGCTTATCACATTTCTTGCATAATAAGCTCTAGTTTTCCACAGCAGTTTAATTTTCTGTGAGCCTATTCTGTATGCAAATGACTTATCTTTTGTGTTCTCCAGTGGCAGGATTTTCTGTACTCAGAGGTGGCTTTAAGGTTAAAAAAACAAAAAACTTTACTAGAGGGCAAGAATGTAATCTCTTCATTTACCCCGTTTGTCTTTCACCGGCATGTGTTTTTATCAGTTTTGCTTATGGTTTTCTCTTCTCTCAGGTTGAGTTCAAATGAAAGTGTGGCAAAGACATTTCTAGGGAGTGCCAAAAAGCCAAGCCAGTGTTTGCTGCACTTCGATGTGAGGCACCTGTCTTTCACCATACTGGCAACAGAGCTGCATTCAGAAGACGGTGCATTTTCCTGATTTTGTCAAAGAAGGGCTTACTAGCGCATGAACCAAGGCACTGTTACTATATTATCACTTGTTTGACTTAGGTTTTGTCACTTGGAAATGAATTTAGGACTCAGGGCCATGGCTCCTAAACAGCCTCAGAGGATGTGTACAGCTCTCACATGAAGGAAGGGCTGGAGGGAGGCCACAGCAAATTTTTGAGGGATTTACCAAACAAACTGGTGCTCAGTTTTTGACTTACAACAAAAGAAATAATTACCTTCTTTAGGGGCCAACAGTCCAGATGCTTCTGTGTTCCAGCCCCAGATGGTCTGTGGTGGAAGCACTGAGGCCCATGTGCTGGGGAGGAGAGTTGCTCTTTCAGGCGATCGGGAGGGAGCAGAAGAGCCTGGGAGAGGCTGGAGAGTCCAAGCAAACTTGAAGAGAAAGGAAAAGGAAGAACTGAGGAAGAAGAGATGGAGCTGTAGGCAATCTTGAGGGGATAAGGTATGGGTTGCTTTCCTCAGCCATCCTCTGCTTCAGCCAAGGTCTTCTCCCAGTTGTGCAGAGCTATACGCATTCGCTGTAACGCTGATGTGTGCAAATAACTGCCATGCATGGCATGCCCTCACCCTGCTCCTCCTTGTGAGCTGCCTCTTGTCTACTTCCAGCTCGGGCAGTGAGCAGGCTGCAGCTTGGAGGCACAGCTGTGGCAGGCTGTGACTTCTACTTCTCATTTAGACCAAGAGCATATAGTTGTGGGCCAGTGACAAGGAGAGAAATCCATCTCTGGGTAACTGAGGAACACTACATCTGTAAATACAAAGGGTGAATGTGATCTCCGGGCTGCTCTGTACCGGCATCTGAAAGTAAATGGGCACGCTGCAATAAGCAGAATGGGAATCCTGCATTTTGACACTTAATTAAATTCTCCACTTGTTTTAAATATTTTAAGTACAACAAACTATTCACAGGAATTGATTCTTCCTCACTCTTAATGATTAGTCCCAGCAGAGGTCTGCTGAAATTGGCCAGATTGATTGCATAATAAATTTCATAGTCCTCAGCACTTTCAGTGCAAACGGGAGCACCTAGAGAATTGCAGGCTGGTTAATTACAGACATGGCTAGAAGCAGGCTCTGTGCGGCAATTCAGCACAGCACTGACTTCAGCCTGGGTTTTCTTTACCTGCCTGATACTGTCCATTTGACATTTTGGGATCTTTGCCATCTCCTCAATTTATATAGTTGTCATAGGAACTATTTCCTAAGCTGTGTTCTGACTTGTTCCATGAGGCACTTTATTGTGTTACAAAGTGTTGACAGCAAAGCACAGCAATAGATTTTTAAATGTCACCAAGGTAACTACTGGCATTCAATTACAGTTTCAGATAAAGATGAATCCTTTCTGCAAATGTGACTGTGACAGTCGAAAAATGTGCTGGAGGTGAAGGTGTCTTGTGATACAGGAAGATTTCTCTTGCTACTTTGTGGGGTTAACTGTGCCTGTTCTGATTTTTGGAAAGGCAAACGTAGCATGGCTTGTTGCTCCGTTCTTGAGGAATAGAGACATTGTCTCTACTGTCGATTGTCTACGAGACATTGGATCACTTGATATCCTATTTTTTTAAATTCTCTTCCATAAATGATCTGTCACTGTGTGAATAACAGGCCCAGGGCTTCTCAGACACTCTGTAACACCGAAGGTAACCCTGCTGTAAGTGGCATTTCTCTGGCTCACATGAACATCCCACAGATCAGGGCAGGCATTGGACTTGTCTGCAAATCTCTTGAATTCTTGATCTTTGCCTCATTCTTCCTAAGCATGCTGTGTGCTAAGGCTTGTGGGGACGAGGGAGAGTGAAAGCTTGGTTGTGGACAGTCTGATTGAAGGTCCGCATCTTAGCGGATGGCTTGTAGAGAACTGGAGTGAGTGAAAGTACTTCGGGGGGTGGGGGGGTGGTGGTGAGTGTGGGATCTGAGGGGTCGTGGGGAGAGAAAACATACTGGTAAGAGTCTAGCAGGAAAGAAAGGGGCAGGGGGGGAGCATGTGTGTGGGTGTAATCTGGTATTTGAGATTGTGCTCTTAAAGCTGGGCTTGGCAGTGTGCGAGAGCTGCTCTGAGGCTGTGGGCAGGCCATAGGCCCTGAAGGCAGAAGGCTTCCTGCAGGCAGCTGGCTGCTGAAGACACGACCCTTAAATCAGCTGAAGCTCTTGTGTGGCTTTGAGGTGCTGTAGCCACAATGAGGGCATCTTCCAAGACTGGCTGCCTCAAAAATACCGAGTGGCAGGCAGTGCTGCCCTGATAATTGCTCCTGACTGATTTGGTTCCCCCTGTTATTTAACATCCATTAGGACTCAACACCTTTCCACAAAGAGCAGTGATAATCACTTGGTATCATTAAACTAAAACTTAAGCACACATTCGTCTTTCCTCTATGACCAAGAACCATCTTTACTCTCACAGTAAGCCACCTTATCTAGTTTCTTTATTTGAAATTTCACATTAAAGGTGAAAAGTACAGAGCATGACTATGTCATCTGAGGAAAGCAATCATATTTTAAGGTGAAGTGGTTTATGAACAGCATCCTGATTGCTTGGCAGAGCTAAAAATAGCGGACTGGTTAAATAGCTTATCAGCATGTGGAGACCTGGGAGCAATGCGTTCTTACTGTTGCCTAAGAATTGCATGCCAAACGCTGCCCTGGCATCGGAATTATAGTGCAGGGGGAGCAGGTGGCTCCTGCAAGAGAAAGTGCCCATAATTAAGTGGGTGAAGTAATATATTCCTGTCCAAAGCAGTGTAGACCCTTTTACAACTTAATTTACTAGGGTAAGTTAGTAGGGGTCAAACTTCAGACACATTTGTGTTCACGAAGCAAACCCAGAGTCCTCTGGTGTGGGCATAACTGTGAGTCTGGGCAACCCAACAGCTGGGTGACAGCTGCCACTATCACCCACAGATAGCAATGTACCTGCACGTGTGCTCCTGCACTGTGCACATTCCTCCTGACAGCTGGTTTTCAGGAGGGTGAAAGGTTCCCTGAGCAGGTTTGGTCTGGGCTCGGCCCTGTCCTGCCCTCAGGGCAGGGGGACTCCAAGAGCATCCTCACACTGTCGGTCTCAGGCTTGTCTCAAGGTCAGAGCTGCTGTTGGGCACAACTCAGAGGGGGCAGAGCCTGCTGGTTAAGAGGAATTTTGGTTCTCTGAATAAATTGAGATTTGTTAGCGTAATCTAAAATATCTTGTTATAAACTGTTTCATGTTTTAGGCAGCTGAACAATGTTTTCTGGGCCTGTTCCACTGCAAAGCACACGTCTACCTGCTGCTCTGTAGGGAACGGTTTCATCTCTAACGCTTTATTTTGTCGAATACAAGGAAGACTGGTTGTCAGTGTCAGGCATACTGCCTGCTTGGCTAAGTCACTGGGACAAGCTGTGCTCCACCCCTCCAAAAATAAAAACAAAATAAATGCGAAACTCCCTAACGTAAAAGGGTAAGATGGGCAAACCACAAAGACGTACAGAGCAGTTGTTCTCACTTGCCACGTAACATGAAATCCAAACAAAGGACTTGGATTTCTGAGGGCTTTGCCATGTAAGGGGCCAAGTGCAGATGCAGTGCTTCCTGCCAGGACAGTTTTGTTTATTTTCCTTTCTTGTAACATGAATTTTTCTCCTTGTTTTCAAGGTGGCTTTTTGAAATCGTCATAATTCCCTCTCCCTTTCATCATCAGTCTTTATGCAAAGAGAATATTTCTTCCTTTTAATGCATCTGTTTCTATCTTCCCTCTTTTATTTTCTCTCCCATGCACACTCTTGTTTGGATTTCAGCCCTTCAGAGAATACTGTACTGGGGGTACTGCCCTCCTTAGAGGAGAGGTCTCTGCATCACTGGATTCTTTCCCTGGAAAAAAACAATTACTAAATAATTTTTGCTGCTTTTTTTTAGGACATAATAGGGGACGTGTCATTGGAAGAATCCTTTCTGAAAGGGTACTGTCACTGTACATCTCATACATGTGTGTGATTTCGCTTCTTGGCTGGTACAAGATCCAGCAACTATGCAAAGAACTTATGCATATACATACAGCAATTTACTCTCTCCTTTTGCCATGTTGTTAGAGGAAACAAAGTCTAATATGTTGTTATTAAGAGTTTAACGGCAGGAACCCCCTATTTCTAAGTGAATTGCTGTGTGGCAAACACCTGGTTAGCTCACATGGACGTGGTGTCTTATGAGCTCTATCTTTGGAAGGTCAGTTGAGTTTTATTTATTTTTTCCTACTGAGAAGTGACTAGGTGACTAAGCTGCTGGTACTTTCGGTAACAGTATGAGGTCATTGCTTGATTACAGTAAATTGATGATTGTGAGTTTTAATTTGGTCCATAGAAGGGACTGATTACCCTGTATATCAGCATAAGTTCTCAGAGGCAACCCCATTACACTTACTTAGATTGTCTTGTTCCTGACAGTGTTTAGCCTTAAGGGAAACAATATTATAGAAAAGGCATTAAAGGAGGACTGAGATGAATTAAGGACTGAAACTATGTATCCATGTGAAGCCAGAGTTTTTGTATTGTTTAAATGCATTTCTTTTAGTTTTAATATATTCACATCTAGGTATTTTTCTAATATTGTGAAATATTTCTAGTGAGAAAGGATGGAAATGGTTTTATTTCCTATCTCTCTCACTTCTGCCTCTAGGTAAATTCTCATGAGGTTGTATCTGACAATTTCTGAAACTTAGTTCAACAGCTCTTTGGGGTAGTTGCTGTTCTGAACTTGTTCAGAAGCTGTTAGTTTTGAAGCAATCCAAGCAGGGACACAGCAGAGAAGAAAGCAGATGGGAGGATCTTCTGAGTGTGTTTTTTCTTCTTTTTAAGAAATGCAGTGATATAGTAGAAATGGTTTGCATTTTGCTTTTGGACATAAACATCTAAACTAGTGATTCACTGATTTATTCTGTAACTTTACACTTCATGAAACAGAAGTCTTGAACACTGAAGCACTCCAGTCCTCTGAGAATTTGTTCTCAAAATATGTAATTCTTAAACTCGGCAGACAAAGCTCTGCAGGCTGCTGGTGAACTGAGGCCTGTAGTTTCAGAGGCACCAGGTCATGCAAAATTATTGTCCTTTTGGGTCTAGTGTCCATGCAGTCATGTTTAATCTTTACTTGACTCTTAGGCTGTGCATACGCTTCAGAATGATTACCATCTTTCTACACTGCTCAACACAGATGAATTTCTTCTATTAAAGCATCCTCTGGGTTATGCATGTTTACTGTATAATTATTTACAGTGCTGAGATTAGATGATCTCAAATGGATTGAGAGAAGCCAGTTTGGCCAAACAGCTGTCTACACTGACAGTTGCTCAAATGACAACTTAAAGTGAAAAGGAGCTGTCATGTACTTAACCTGTATTAAGATAGGCTGTCTTTTTTAGGGTCACATGCTGCCAGAGTGCTAGTGTTCCTGATGAGTAGAAACTGTCATTCAGCTTTATAGGAAGCCTGTAATGTGGCTATGTAATAACTACCCAGGAAAAGCTGGTTAGGATATAAGCACCTGCCTTTTTTTTTTTTTTTTTTTTTTTTTTTGTAGCTGAATATTGAGAAACTCTGTATACAAGGAGGTAAGAATAGGTATTTTAACTACTACTCTTTCTGGCTTCTTGGTTAGTTTAATCTCTGAATTGACACAAGCCAGATGCTGTTCACCAGTTAGAGAAGCTCTAGAGGAGGTCCTGATGTGACTCTTGCAGTGCTATTGTCATCAGTTTTCCTCTTCTCTTCTGATCATCATGCGTGGTGCATGTCCCCAGCTGGGAGATTCAGAAGGAGCAGCAGAAATGGCTACAAAAGACCTGATGGCTGGATCCTGTGGCTGGGAGGACACTTGCAAACTCCAGTACTTGTAGAGGAGAGCTTAATTTTCTCATAGAAAATGACCATTGTGCACAAATGAGGTCTGAACCAGGACCTCTCATCTGAGAGGTGAACTTGGGCCAATGCCTGCAAGCAAACAGGACTTCGTAGAAATAACTCCTACACAGATGGGACTCTGTGTGCATGCTTTTCCTTGTCTTTGTCTCCCATTCACATCCTAATTTGGAAACCAGATTGAGCTGGAAGCTAAAACACTGAGTTTATCACCACAAACATGAATGGAATGGCTCTATTTTTCTTTTTGTATAGTCTTTGCCTGGTTTTTGTTCTGAATAAGAAAAACGAGAGTAGGTAAAAATATGAATCAAGTCTTAAACAAGCAAATGTAGTCATTAAAATGAATGCTGAGGGTCTTAATTAGTAGCATATTAGCATGCTCTGAGCACTAGAAGTTCTGCAGAGCTGTTTGTCTGGCTGATTTACCTGTATTTACTACTAATTAATGAAACATTACAATCATTAATGCTCTTTGCAATGTCTTTATAGGGAAGTTAATTCTGTAAGGACCATTACTGCTGAACTAAACTGTGGTGCTTGAATAAGAGCTCTTGCATGGGGGGCCTTTGGAATTATTTCACTGGTGATGATAGGAACTGAGCTTTCTGTCCCGTTGGTAGGATGGGATGGCTATGTACTACACCTTGTTTTGTTGTAATTTTTTCATAAATGTCTTCATTGTTTGGAAAGCATCTGCCATACAGAACACCTGTATTAAACAGAGCAGAGTTTGTCAGAAGGAAAGCAGAAGCTTGTGTCTAATATGAGATGAAATCATATCCATTTTGATCTGTCTAGACAAGAGCTTGGTTGTATTTAAAAATGGATTTGACAGTTAAAACTTTCATCCTCAAACTCTTTAAAACCAAGAAGCCATTCTTGAGAGCACTTTTTTGTACCAAATTTGTTAGCTGAACTTCTAATGAACTGGGTGAGTTATAGTATAAATGAAGTTTGTATGGGTTCTCATTCGTCTGGGGTTTGAAATATTTTTTATAGTGGCATGAGTGTCCATTAAAGACTGATATTGGAGCTTATTTGGTCTGGTTTAGTCTTATTGGGTCTCTGGAGAAGATTGTGTAGTTTTAGTTCCTTGATCCTTTCCTCCAGGCAAAACCAGTCTCTAAAGGGTGTGCGAAGCTTCAAAAATGAAACTGTTGGTTGTAATTAAGATCAGCATGAAAGGAAGATGCATTAACAGTATTTGGAATAACTATGTAATAGTGAAGAATTGGGCTACTGCTGGTAAAAGTTGGCATTTTCTCTGTCTTCTCCATCAGAATTAGAGGTAGAAAAAAAAACGTCCCACTGTCTTAATTTTTCCATTAAGCTCATAAAGTTTCTCTTCTGAATCTTAAATGATCTGGACAGTATCAGTCTGCAACTCAGTCTCATGTGTGCATTAAGATGTCACAATAATGCAGAAGAGATCTTATTATCGCTGGAAGTGTTTTACTTCTGAAAGCTCACTGCATCCGTGCTGCTACGATACAGCCTTTGTGTTACCTCCAGGTGCCCAAAGCACAGCATCCAACTCCGTGGCTGAGGGAACAGCACCTCCCTCTGTCCTGATCTCTCTGCACTCCTAGTCAGTGGCTCAGCAGGTGTCTTATTTAAGAAATAAAATAGAATATGAAAAGAATCCCATCTATTACTTTATCACATCTCCCACATATCACACTGAAGATGTGCTGCTTATCTTAGTCTAGTTGGCTTTGAATGGCAGGTAATAAAAGTTTGCTTTCACCTGGAGGAAATGATTAAAAACAATACTTCTGGTGGAGTTTGCAGAAAGGGACAGGTTGTCCACTGTGTTGCTTTTAAAACATTTGTGAATCGACATTGGTGAGTAAATAGATGGGAATGAAATCCCTGAGTATTCATAGTTGGCTGCCACCTGTTCTAGTTGTGCGTTGGCAATATGATAAAGTGGGCAGAGTCGAGGGGAGGACACCACTGGTGTGCAGGGACGAGGGGGTTCCGGCTTCCAGTGTAGTCTGCACCTGGTACCAGCACTGCACTGGTCATCTCATCAACTCTGTCATAGTGAAAACTTGAGCTGTGACTTGTGATTTCTGTCCCAAGTGATCAGTGCTCCTTCATGGTGAGTGTGCTGTCTTGCTGGAAGCATGTTGGGCAGAGCCCACGATGCCATCCTGTTCACGTCTGTGCTGAGCTGGAGCGTGTTGTGAGCCTGTAAGAGAAGCCCTTTTAAGTTTCCCCGTCGTACAGATCTGTATGTGCACGGTGCACAGCAAACACTTTGGTCTGAGAGCTTGGCTGCCTTGTAAATGACTTCAAATTCTAAGAAACTGCAGGCAGCCTCAAGTGAGTGCCCAGCTGGGCTGACGTGAAGGGTGCACTTGTAATAGCTGGGCCCTGCAATTTGCCCCAGGCTACCCACAGGGCTAATGATGGGCATTAGAAAGGAGGAGTCTGTGCTCCGGGTGCTGGTGAACAGTACAGCTCCGGCCAAGAAAAAGGGGCAATCAGCAACAATTACATGTCGGAGTCCGTGTGCTCTTTGCTCTGCATGTCTAGCGATGTTTTTCTTGTGTTTGCCACCACCACGCTGGGCGAGGTGGCGTGCTGGAGGGCTGCGTGGTGCTGCTGACCCAAGGGTGCTGCAGGACCCCTGCCTGTCACCAGCCCTGCTGTCGGGAGGACCTGGACCACAGGGCGTGCTGTGAAAAAGCAGCTGCTTTAAAGGAGATGGGGAGGGAGAAGAATGTGTTTTCTAAAGGTCAGCGAAACCTACGGAGCACTTAGAAGCTGAGGAAATTATAGCTTTGGTCTCTCAGTAGTGGGCTTTGCAAAGGGAGGGAAAGAACAAAGGTGTGTTACAATGTACTCAAACGAGAAGTCTTTTAAACATTGCTATTAGAAGCTATTAGGAGGATTTCTTTGGGGATAAATGAGAGGCAGCACTTTGGCGTGGAATGTTCCTTACTTTTAACATGTTAAATGGTCTCCTTGATTATATGGGCTCGCTTGGCAGTTACTGGAACTGCACATTAACTCCTCCAGTAACCAGTGCTGCCTGCAGGTTAGATAACATGAAGGCTGCATCTGTGAGCCTGCCGAGAACTTGCATTTCTCATTTTCATCCGCCTGCAAAAAGCTGATGTGATTGCATGTTAGGTGCTGGATACAGAGTTAACATCGGTGGTTAGATTTACGGTGTAAAGATATTGTCCTCCTCTTAGGATTTACACAACTGTAAGAGTTTTTCCCCCAGGTATTCAATACAATGGGTTACTGATTCTTACTTCAATGGTAAGAATGAAAATTATTCAGAATTATGTTAAAAGTAAATTTCCTATCTGTGAGTTGCACAATATTATTAGACTTGATTCTGGAAACATAATAGCACCAAAGAGATCAAACTTTTACTACAGGGAACTCCAGCTAAAACATTTGTAAACCTCAAAACCAATAATGTGAATAAAAGCTTGTTTTCTTCAGCAGCAAGTATATTTGCAAGTGGAGAATAATGCTCCATTTCAGGGCAGAAGCTCTTCACAGCAGCATCTGTGCTTTCACTCTAATCCATTTTCTTAAGGTTCTGTCACTGGTTTCAAAATCTCCCATTTCTTTAGGGTCTTCAGGTCCTTCCTGCCATTTGTACAGGCTTAACCTTGACAGCACTGAGACATGAAATCTTTAAGATACACAATAAACACGGAAGCATAAAATACATTGCAGGTTCCTCCTTCCTTGCAGGGAATGGTTTCTACAACATCTTCTGCATAGGATCTCAGGGGTGCAGTTCTGTGCTAAAACCCCCTGCAATGCTGCTGCCGTGCATCGATTCTTTGGATGTTCCAGTCCATGGCTCCCGGCTGTAAATATGATTCACAATAAAAGTAATGACCATAAGGTGGAATATAACTTAGTACTCTTGTTATTAGTTTTCAAGGTGAATGTAAAGGCATTAAAAGGAACTCTTAACTTCCATTTTTCTTCTCTTACGTAAGGAGCTTCTACTGAATTGGCAATGTTTCTGTATTTGTACGTGGGCTGTTATGGTCTAATATCTGCTCTGAGTTTCATCAGTGGCATTGCAAATGACTGGTTACAAGATTCCGTTACTTGAGTCTTCTCTCTTTTTAGGTTAAAAGAGAAAAAATACAAATTAAGGATTTCTCAGAGATGATTTGGAGAGTTAAGTTTTCTGGATCTAGTCTTTAACGGCTGGGTAATGGTCATATTCCTGACCTATATTCTTTAAGTATATTCTACAAACCTAATGCAAGTGACACTCTGTCAGATTTGTATCCTCAGGTATATTAGGAGAGCATCATCTTTGGGAAGGTCATGTATGTACCTTGTAGCTTGGCTGAGAAAGTCATACAAGATAAGTGCTTTGGCTCTAGGTTCCAGCTTTACTTAAAAGCTGTTTTTCAAAAGTGAGTACTGTCATATGAGTGACAGTTCTTAATGGTCTTTGGCCAGCTTAATCCCTAATCTGTGGCCTATTAGCATTGGGCATGAATGTTTTCCATAGGCACAGGAGAAACCGAGCACCTCTAATATGGCCCCTGCCATTAGGTTGAGCAGAACTCACCCATCTGTTGAAATAGTTGAATCCATTTCCATTCCTCTTCAGTTTGTTTGTGGTTGGCAACACAGCTCACCACTTGGTCACCCTATTTTTGTGTGTGTGCCTGAATATAATTTGTGAAGAAAGTCAGATTACAAGTTAAATTCTTTCCTTAAAAAGCAACTTAAAGGCTAGGTCCTGCTCTCACCCAAGACACAAGGGTATTAGTGGGCTTTCCCTAGAGAATGCATTCTTTAATGGGAAACTGATTCATGAATTCAAATTATAGTCTGTGGTTGTAGTACAGACTGTGGTGGTTGTTTAACTGCCGTTTGGTTGATGGGGATATATTGTTGAATATATTGTTGAACTATGGATGTTCTAGAGCTTCTGGGATAGAAGCTGCGGAGTCCATATGCATGTTCTGGAAGGTGCCTTATTTATTTTTATGTGCTTTTTGATTATGTGGTAGAAACAATATCATTCAACTTGTACAGCTGATTGCATGCTGTGAAGTTTTTACAAAATAAATAGAGAGAACAGCTGGATGCCGAGGACAAATGTAGAACGCAATAAACCTTATTAATCTATGGTAATTTGAAGGATGGGACCTATTGTGCAAGCTGAGTTCACAGTGCAGCAGACACTCTGACAGCAGTTTTTAGGACACAAACTGCTAATTATACATTAATCATGCTTTCCTGAGATGACTGTTTTAGAACAGATTGTCTTTAGTCCACTGAGGACAGCAAGACAGCACAGACTAGCTGAAAATATTATGATTATCTAATAATCCTTATTAAGATAGATTTTAAAGAATGTGGTAAGTATGCAGGCTTTTCATTAGAGAAAATGATTATGGGTGGAGATCACAAAGTTTAACAAATTATATTGTACTGGAAGGGCAACACTGAAAGTTTGATGTGCAGGCAGGGAGATCTGTCACTCATCTGTTGTAATGACTGGCTGCTGTAGCACATAGTGAAAAGCACCATCACACCACCACCTTGTACTGAGAGCTAATATTTTGAGGGACCAAAACACTCAGATATGGCTATTGCATGCCTGAAGAGCATGAAAATTCCTCCAGGTAGGAAACGAGTGAGGGAGGGACTCCAGTTTTCATGGGGGTTTTCATTGTTGAGTTTAGTGTCCACCGAAGTGAAGTCATATATGTCTTAAAGAAGCAGCTCAGGTTCAGTGTAACAAAACAAATTGTGCACCTTCAGTGGAGAAAAACAAAGTAACAAGCAACTTAATGTGTGTCCTGTATAAATGGGAAAATAACATTTATCTTCATTCTGAAGGAATAATCTTGTAAAGCTGACAGCCGTTTATGACGAAATGACAAGCTCAGTAGATGAGAGGAGAGTAACATTGTCATTTATCTTGACTTAAGCAAAGCTTTTTTCAGCCATTATTGCCTCATAGACAAGCTGATGAAGAGTTGGTTACATAAATGAACATTATGGATTGAAAACTGAATGAGGTTTTTGGGCACAAAGGGTTGTGGTCACTGGCGGCACAAAGACCAACTGGAGGCAACTTACCAGAGGCGCACCCAGGGGTTGCTACTGGGGCCAATACAGTTTGATGTCTTCATAAGTGACCTGGATGATGACACGATGCATCATCAGCAAGTTTACAGCTGATGCAAAATCGGAAGGAATGGCTGATACACCAGATGGTTGTGCTGCATCAGGGGGAGTGACAGCAGGTTGGGTGAGGTGATCTTGTCCCTCTACTCAGCACCAGTGTGAGTGTTGGGTTTGGCTCTAGGCTTCCCAGTACAAGAGAGACAAGGATGTACTTAAGAGACTCCAGCCAAAGACCATGAAAGTTACAAAAGGGCTTGGAGCACCTGTTGTTCATGAGGAGGTTGAGAAGAGGAACTCTTCATCCTCAAAAGAAGGATCAGGGAGACCTTAATGTGTACCAATATCTGATGGGAGTGGGGTTGAGGGAGTAAAGGAGATGGAGCCAAACGCTTCTCAGTGGTATCAAGTGAAAGGACGAGACACAGGGCACAAGCTGAAATACAGGAATCATTTAAACATGAAAGGCTTTTACTGTGCAGCTAGTCTTGTGCTGGAGCAGGCTGCCCATGGGAGTCTCCATCCTAGAAGGTTTTAACCCAACTGGATGAGGTTCTGAGCAGCTCCTCCCTAGCTGAGGTGTTGGACTGGACAATCCCCTTTCAACAGCAACTGTTTTGTTATTCTGTGAAATACTCAGAGGTGGCTTTGAGCAAATAGTGCTCAAAACACTACTGCTATTTCCATTTTCCAAGTGAATTATAATTGGAGGAGGAGCAACTAAAGACATTTGTTTTAGAGACTGGAAAAACAAACTCTGATGCATTTTTAGCAGGGGAAAGAATTAATTACTAGACTTATTACTTAGCACCTTTGTTTCTTGACTAAGAGGCTACTATTTTGCCCCTGCTTGTTTTGGCTTTGTTCACTTTAGTCACAATGTCACTTAAAACCCTTCGCAAAGCCAGGATCTGAGACACCTGCAAATTCAGAGCATGGCAGTGATGGCAGAATGTCCTGAGGTGGCAGATCAGGCTCTATGGAGTTCTCTCATTTGTGCATCCAAAGCCACTATTATGCCCAGCTAGAAAATGCATCTACTCCGTATGTTGTTTGGAGTGCTCTTATACATGGAAGCAATAGGGTCTCCAACTGTGTGAAGGAAAACCATATGTTCTTTAGGATGGCAGGCTTTTCTTATACAGACAAGTCTTTGAGGAAAAGTTGGGCTATCTTGAAACCAGGAATATGATCTGTCAGTCTCGCGCATTGCACCTCAGAGGGACTTGTGCAGTTGAGTAAGATGTGAGCAACGAGACTAACTCTGTTCTGTGCAACTCTGACTGGGTAAGGACTGGAGAAATAGGCTGCTTAACCTGAACAACAATTTTGACACAAGATCAAAGTCAAATCAGGTGAATGTGTATAAGTCTAGCTAGGCTTCTAGCAACCCAAGCTAACTCATAAAGGCATCATCAGTGACTGCTTCCAGCTGCATACCTGGGACTTCGTACAGCACTGAAATACTGATCTTAAAGACCACAGTGCCAGCCTTTCTGCAAAAGATCAGTGAGAACCTTTTCCTTGAAGTTCATTGAGGGAAGTTCAATTTGGAGGCCTGTAAATATTCAGAGTATCATTTGAAGTATTTAGCATGTGAGGAGCACTCCGTTTTCCTTGGAGCATCCAACTTTTTGTTTATCAGAATTGACAATTTTTGTCTTGCTTGGGAATAATAAAGGCGTGCGTTCAGTAACAACTTGTCTGGGCCAAGCGCCAGCAAAGAAGTTCTAGGAACTGTGACAGCAAAGTGTTGGGGCTCCTCAAGGGAAAAATATCTCCTGAAAATGAACAAGCTGCATCAAATTTTAAATGGTGAAGAAATCCAATTGAATGCTAAGGAGTATCCATTATTGATGAGAACTGTACCTCGGCAGACAGAATGGAGTATTTCTTGTTGCAACACCTGCTTTAGCTTTTCCAAGGGAGCATGTCAGGCTTGTGTTTCCATTTGAAAGACTTTCAGATCTGACTCTTGCGCTTGACACATTTTGCCCTCTGGTATTCCCTTTCACTTAGCTGTGTTTTCTCCAAACATGTTTCTGGACCTGATGTTACATAGAAATGGGTGACTTTTGTTGGGTGAATAATGGCTGGTTTTATTAAGGAATCTACAGGTAGATTCAAGTTTTTGGAGCTAAAAAGAACTATTGTAAATAATATAGAACATAAGTGAACACAGTCTTGGATACTACGAACAACTGAAAACTAAAGCCATTCAACAAGTTGCTGTTGATATATTAGATAAAAGGTGCCAGCAGACTACATCTAAGTAGTGGTTTAGCGCACACATGCACCAACTATCTCCCTTTGATCTTAGTTCACAGAGGGTTTCTCAGATAGCTATCTGAATTTGATGTGAATCGTCTGCCTTGCCTGGACCCTTTCTCCTCTGGGAAGAGTGCCAGTGGTTCGCGCTGATCTGAACACTGCAGCAAACCAGCTGGAGACCTCTATAGCTAGCAGTGCTCCAGCGGCTGGATTAGTATCAGAGGGATGTGGAGATGTCATTAACGCAGGAATCTGCAATATTAACACAGTGGTTTGGAGGTGCTGACAACACCTTTTTGCTTCTGAGCTTGTTTAGGGTATGAGCAGAGATCTGTGGTAACTCTTTCCTTCTTTTGAACCTCTTTTGTATGAGGGGAAGCAACAAAGAAAAATCCTACTCGTTTTAATATGGAAATGTATAGCTTGTCCTTGACTGAATGTGAAGATAAATCAAGGCCAGGTGTATGCTTAAAATAGGCACTGTTCTGATATAATATTTTTCTGGTAAACTTCTTGTGGCTAATGTTTTATATCTAGGTACATTGTACAATATTTGAAGAGGTGATAAATTGCAGTGCAAATCCAGTGCAGCTGAAAGCCGAAGTAAATATTAAGATTCCACTTTCATGGGCATCTCCTGGCAAGGTTATTATTTCTGATTTAAGAAACCACCCCTTCCTTCTCCTACTTAAACACTTCTTATATTTGGAACAAGGCTGTTTTACTACATACTGCACAAACATTTAAGATAGTTTCTTCCCTGAACTTACAGTTATCTTCTAATAAATACAGTATTGCTAGTTTTATAGAAAAATATAATACATTAAATAGAACTTCCAGTTGATCCACAGATCACTAGTGTAGACAGCACCAATAATACCCTTTGTTTTAATAACCCAGAAAATTCTTGTCAAATATAGAAGACAAGAAAAAAAATCTGAATCCTCTTGAAGCTTAAGGGTGAAGGCAGTGATTCAAGTCACTGGAGGAAATCACTGCAGGTTGTAATTCCCGTAAAGGTTCTGTCCATTGTCAGTATTTTCCCTGTCTGTGATTAGCAGGTCACCGATATTTCCTTTTGATTCATGAGAATGGAGTTTCTGTTAGCTGGTAAACAAAGTCTGCTTGTGGGTTATTATAAAATGCAGAAGTACAGCAAATGTAATTGTTTTTTCCCCTAACACCTTTATTGACTATATTGATCTAAAAGAGAAAATTAGGTTTTCTAAAGTTCAAATGTAGTTTAATGTCACTGGAGTGATATGGAACTTCTCCCAGAATCCGAAGAGCTCAGTGACTGTTCTGTGCAGATCTACCCTGCAGCAAGAACAATCTCGCTGGTTCAGTCAGAGGTAAAGTGACCACCAAGCATGAGCTGCATGATGCTATTTATATTGCTATCCGCCGTATGTTCAAAGCAAAGGTTCTGGCAGGGAAAAAAGATGTAATGAACTTAGGTAGATGATTGAAAACAAATAATCTGAGACAAGCTAGCAGTGTTCAGATGTTTAGATTTGTATATTTACTGCATTCACTTTGAAGTGTTTGCATTTCTGTCCTAGTGCAGAGCATCTAAGGAGTGTTCTTCTCTCCGGTTGGCAACCCGAGGTAGGTGGCAGGCATAGTTCATACAAAATACAGTTGAGCTGTAATTTAAAACGTAAATTCACTTCTAAATTCCCACTTAAAACCCACATTTGTCACAACAATGATTAAAGTCAAATAAAGTTCCAAGGTTAATAAATCCACTGTTCAGCCCAATTTCCTTCTGCTATAGATATGCCTGGAGAGATCATAACATATCACATCTTTCATCTCCAGTCCAAAGTTCCTAAGCACTTTGTAAACATCAATAATGCATCATTCACAACACTCCTGGAAAAACAGGAATGAACATTTAATGAAGCAGGAATTCATTCATGCAGGCTAGGTGCCATGCCAACAGTTCAAGTTAAAGTAGTGGAATGAGGATGTGGCAAAGCCTGGCCTGACTGCAGAACCGGGGGAGGTTTGGGGCAGTTACTGCCGTCTCACATGAAAGAATACCTCACATCTGTACAGGGAGTGATAAAAGAGAAGAGTTGGACCTATCACCCAGGCTTAAAAACCCACTTTATTTGCAGGCTTGAGAACAACCCATAATGGCATGTTTATCCAGGAATATGAGATGATCTCATTCTTGTGCAGAATAAGTCATCAGTGGATACAACGGTATGGAAAGAGCAGGAATAGCATTACTGTTCGGTCATCTCATCTAGTTCAGCTTCTCTGTAATAATCTTTCACATATCCTCTTCTTATGCTAGGGGATCAAAGAATGCAATAAAGCTATGATCAGAAGTCTTACAGGCGGAGAGCGACATACAATCTCTTCATAAAAGGCTCTTTTACCAGATATTACTTCTTGTTTTCACCCGACGTAAAGTATCTTCACCTCTCTGGTGCTTTAACTATGCAGTTCTGTTCATTTTTCAATTTTGAGTGAAAGACGCTTCTGGCAAATTTACTTCTCTTGTTCTGTTGCAAAATAGAAAAGCAATGCAGGATCTAGAGGGACTTTTTTTTTGATTAGGATTCCAAAATTGCCATTTGAAAAAGTCACAAAAATCTGGAAACTTCTCCAGGTTCCTCTAGCAGCAAATGAAGCAAAGCATCTTCAGAGTTTCCAGCCCTCTTTGCTGTGCTTCTCTGACAGGCCGCTGAGAGCATTTCTTGCATTTGTTTCTGTGCCAGCCCTGGAACCGCATGTCATGTGTCACATGGAAAAACACTTAACTGGAAGTGTTTTGAATCCTTGGCAGGATTTGGGGTTGGACTCAGTTAAAGGGACAAGTTAAATCTCTTCTTACTTCACCCACACGGGTTCACCAGTCTCCAGCCTTAATTCCAACTGGAGCAGATGTGCGTATACACGAGCTAGCTTGGGAGGCGCTCACGCTTGGCCGTTGCCTCTTTTGGACTTTTTTAACACAAAGGTTGTTGCAGCTTTCTGTGGTGCAGCCGGGCCCCTGGCAGCTGCCGTCCTGCTGTGGGGCTGCTCCTGGGTGCACAGAGCCCCCATGGGACCCAGGGTCCCCAACTGGGCTCACCGCTTTGGGAGTAGCCCAGGAAGTTTTCCAGAGCTGTGGCGGTGCAGCTGGCCTGCAGCAGGTATTGCTGCCTTTGTTTCTTCTTGGAACAGAGTTTTGCTCTTCCCGAAATGTGTCCTTTAGTATGTTTTGGTGGAAAATTTCTAAAAGTTCAGGTTTTGTTCAGAACCAGAGTTAAAACTTTCCAAAATGTCCCAGTTTCCTATGAACTATAGGGTGTTTCAGATTGATCAGCTCTCCAGACTCAGACCGCACCACTCTTTTTGGCATATGACAGGATCTGGGACAGTCTCTGCTCACCTTTAAGCAGGAATGGGCTCAGTACAGAGCGTCTCCTGATCCTGAAAGTTCTGCTCTTTTTCTGCCCTCTGTTCCAGGAGGTTGTGCACATCTCAAAGGGAAAAAGTCTTTTTCCACTGGATATGGAGAAATAGGCATATATTATTCTTTTCTGAAAATTGTTCTTCAATGTTCATTTGTATAATTATAAACTTGCCGTTCCCTTGAACTACTGTGCTCGGCAGCTTCTTCCTATTACTTTCCTGTTGGAAGGGGGAAGAAAATGTGTATCAAGTGTCACAAAGCATGACACATCATTTTGCAAATTCTGTTTTTGTTCCTTTTAATATATTGAATCTATCTGCACACTTTACCTCCAGAGTGCAACTTTTTAGTTAACTAATTTTCATCCTATTCCATGTTCTGGGGCTTTTCCCCCTTGAGAAGAATGTACCTGAAGTTTCCAAGAAAATTGTGACTTAGATGAGTCACATTTAATTAAAGCGGTGAGGAGATCTATGCTTATATGGTTAACTGCCCATTTTATTGGGCACTTAATTTAAGTCCCTAGAGAATTGTAAGAGACTTGATTTAGTTTTTTCCTCCAAAGCTTTGTAATAATTTTGACTTGGGACTTCTTGTTCTTGTTTTTCTTTCTTTTAATTAAGGGCTGAAAATATATACTGCCATGAAACATCTGGCATTGCCTGCCTCTGTTGCAAAGTAATATGGTCTGGTATTTTGCACTTTTTGCCGGCCATAAATAACTTCTGTCTCTCTAATATTCAGAGCTCTGTGGGTTTATTTGCCAAATATCACCAACTATTTTAACAGAAACTTGAATAAAACTTTTGCATTGGTCTCCAGAACACTTCTTGCCTTTATTCACTGCAAGTTTCAAACTGCAGTGCACAGCAACTTCAGCCTGATTTTTTTCTGAACTTTATTCATTACAGTATTTCTTATCCTATGAGTAAATTACTTAATTCTTTTTTTTTTGTTCTTACTATCTGCTGTTCTCTACAATAGTTGTGAAATCTGAACATCTTACGTACTAATTCCTGATACCTCTTTCCTTTGTTTCATGCAAAAGGTCTCACAGTATCCTGTGCTTAAAAGCAGGAACATTACTATTAAATGCTAACACTTACAATTTGGGCTTGATACTATAGAAGCAAGACTCAGGAGGTATGTTTTCTGTGTTGGAGCCACAATCTACAGACAGGCAGGAGTAATTTCAATAGTAAAAGGATCCTCCTGAACCTCAGGCAAAGCTCAGATTAGTTCCAGCTGGGACTGGCTAGGACTGCAGCCATTTGCTAAACTGGTGAGTTATTCATGAAAAAATGCTTGTACCTTCCAGCAATAATTTTTTTTCCTCTAAACATTAATAAAGAGGTGGGAAGAGATAGAGTTTAAACTCTAGTTTCTTTCATTTTCCAGCTGGATTTGGATTCAAGTACAGTACGCTAGCAAACAGCAATGTAAACACAAGTGGTTTAATTCAGGAGAGAGCAGGGCAACAGTTACCTGGTTTGATTTGAGGTGAGGAGGATTTAGATGAGATTTGAGAATACCAGCCATCGGCCAGGGCAGTGAAGCATTGCAAAGAGCTGGGAAGAGTCTTTGGAGATCTGCAACAATCTCCTGGACAGATATTTGGTTGTTACTGTCTAGACATAACTTACCTTGACTCAACAGAGAGGGAACAGAACAGGGACTTCATAAGTGGATGCTGTTTCAAGCCTGAGATTGGAATCAGTCACAGAGCTTTCACAAAACTTTGATGTTCTCTTACCCATTGGTTACAACCTCATGAAGCTTCAGCCTGTGAGGGGAAGGAATTTGTACTCAGGGTTTTTTTGTACTGCCTTAGCATGTAATGGTTTGTCAGAATGACCTAGATGAAAAAGATGGGAATAGGGAAGTAGAGAATTGAATTCAAATCATGTGATAACTTAAATTTTTATCTGAATTTCCACGTTTGTCTTAAGCAGCTCCATTGCAATGATCATGGTCTAATGAATGACCCCAAACTTGGAATAGGCAAGTACAAGTCTGTGTCCAGGAAAAAGTCTCTGTAAGGAAGGGAATTTAGGCCAAGGAAAAATGTATTTTCATCATGCAAGAAATAATTCTGCATTTTGTTCTGAAAAGTTTTTTCAAAACATTGAGAACATCAGGTAATCAATCCTCTTTATTAAACCTTTTTAAACTTGGAAATACAGTTTAGTTTTTTCATTTTTTAGGTTAATGAATTAAAATGTTAATTGCAAGTGATAATGAATGCTCATTTCTTTGCTTCAGGTATTAATGTGTGCCTCTGTAGGCATCTTCTGTTAACATTTATGACATATGACTATTATCTACCAATTCCTAGAGGGCATAAAAGTCTATAAGTACCTGAAGAGCCTTTTGGTTTTGTGGTATTTTCATTTATTGTCATAATATGCTTCCATTCTTCTCTCAGAAATCCCTTCTGAAAGCAGACAAGTTTAACTATTTTCATTTTACTGGTAGAAGTTAAATAGGTTCAGCAAAGAGCATTAGAGGAGCTGGGATCAGACTGTCCCTAGAGCTGTGAGACTAACACACAACCAATGATACTGAAGATACAAAAATGTTCATGGTGAGGTTTTGGGGTCTGAATTGTAGAGAATGAATACTTGTAATGATGGAGGGGGCAGTTATGAGACTATTATAAATTATACGGCATACTGTATAATGTCATATTGTAAAGGAAGCATTGCAAACTCTACAGTGAGAAGTTTGCATGCATAATCTTCCCAAGGGATAAGCCTTGACTCAGTTGCATCCCCATGAGGTTGCAGAAACTTCTACATTTATTATCACAGACAACAGAGGCTAAACTCTTAAACCTGTTCTGTTAAGGTCTGTGGACAGAATATAATTGTACTTAAAGCAAATCATCTTTTTCTTAGATGACTACATTAAATTAGTTGAGATAGCAAAGCACCCCCAAACTAACAGGTATGTGAAGTTGTTTGCCTTTCTGAATGTCTGTTCAGACAGAAATGCTAATGTGAATGTGGCTACTTGTTTTTTTTTGTTGTTGTTATACTATTAAGTAGTGGGTATTTTTAGTAAGAACACTATTCTCCCACAATGCAAGTCACAATATCTGGAGATGGCTGAATTTATATCGCTCATTACTCTTGCCATCAGTGTCTGTCTGCTTTCCTCTCTCTGTCTGAAGAGCTTCTCTTCTGAAACAATAGTAGTAATCTTAGGTATTCGAAGTGGCCAGGCACAAAGCACTGGAACAAATAACATTTGTAAATAAGCCAGAAGAGAAACCAGGGTAAGTACTACCTTATAGTCAATTTGCCGAAAATGGAACAATTGGCAGAAAGGCTCACAAATGAACAAAAGATTCATCAGACAAAGGTATCTGCAAACTATTCTGTCATGTTCTGCTTTTAGTCTGTTTCTATGCAGCCCCCTGCATGCATCCTTCAGTCCCCCAACTCCCCAAACCATCAGTGTGCTTCCATTCTCTTCTATAAGCGGAGTTAGAAAGAAACTATATTAAAGGAGAGGCAATAAGAGAGGGTGTGGGAATGCTTAATGTTCCCACATCTTAAAGAAAAAACCAAAACAAACAAACAACAAAAAAACTTAAAGTAAATGCTCGTGTGTGCTTAGTAATTTCTTTCGTGGAATGGACTGCTGAAAGCTAAGATATAAAATTAGGCTTTGAAAAGTTGCTGGTCATTATATAACACTTTGGGTTAAATAAAACACACCTATCTTATACTGCATGCAATGTTGGGTATAATGATGCAAGTCTGAGATTACAAAAAAATGCCAAAACGACTGCTTAACAGCAGCTAAGCCGTTTCCAGGCAGTGTGTTTTATTTTTTTTGTGGTCATTCTTGTCAGTAGAAGGCTATGTGCTCGTGAAGGTAATATGGAACCGCATCTTACTAATGGTTACCTGCAGAAATGGAAATCTGCTCAGTTTCCAAACATATTGGAAATGGGAATTAAATTCCAGCACTTGACATATTATTCTGGCATCAGGAAAACCTTGTCTCTAAGCGTTATTTATTTCTGTGATTGGTGGGCTGCTTTGTAAGAACGTCTGCTTCTCAGCAGAGGGGCTGTACCTAAATTGAAATTGATTTTAAGTGTAATGCTTTTGCCTGTTTTAATTTCTCCCTTTTTCTCATTCTCTATAAATAGGTCATTTGCTAAATAGACAAAAAGACAAATTTGAACTGGAAACAAACGTTGCAATGTGCTTATCTGTCTGCACTAGCGTTTGTAGTGCAGCAGATAATCAGAATCCCCACAGCAAAGGGAGTAAGTGTGGATAATGTAGCAGAAACTTTGCTCTCCAAGAGTTACCCTACGTAGTAATAAATCTAGTACTCTGAGACACATTGCAATTGAACTGAAGTCCAGTTAATACACGTGGCAAATGTATTTGAACTGTCCTTTTAAGTTTTGATCATCAGTTACAGGTTCTTTGTGAAAGGTACATGAGACAACTTTAAAAACATACAAAGGAAGCCTTGTTTCTTCAAATGGTTGCAATGCCTTTTTAGTCTAAGCAAGATGGCTTTTGTGAAATTCAGAGAGAATTAAGTCTCCTGCATTTCTGAAGTTACAGCACGTCAGGGTGCAGGGGCAGCGTGCTGAGTTCTCCAGGAGCAGAAGCCACTTCTCTGGAGGTTAACGTGCTGTAAATTGATGTCTGTGCACAGAATATATCTTCAGCTGCTCTCATTCATGTTTTGATGTAGCCCATTTCAAGTTCAAAGCAGCATTTAGTGTTGGTTCCCACTTCTGATGGCATCTTACATTTTAGCATGGAAATACCTGCGTTTCTTCAGACCTTGAAGGGATTCTTCCAGTGTTTGCTGTTCAAGTATTTGCTTTTGCGTAGGCAGAGAGACAAGAAAGGCTGATTTGAAAAATTTTAAAGAGAAAAAAAAATGAAATTGTACATAACAAGTCATCATTTCACCCATTTAATGGGCAACTAAAATATATATATATATTGCATAATATGAAGTTTAAAAAACCAAAGACCCCATACAAACAGCCCTCTACTTCAGCACTGTCAGAACACCAGTGAATGTCACCATGGTGAATTACAGGTTTCATCACTTTCTGTGGTTCCATGTATGTCCATGGAAAGGAGAAGAGTGCTCAGTAGCTGAACAGAATCACTTTATATAAATAGGATTAACACTAACTTTACAGCAGTGCATTTAAAATACAGGCTAGGCAAATGTCACAGCAGCTAAGCAGTCTCAGATACATGTTCCTGTCACGTTGTCTGTATAAACAGCCTTGCTATATGCTCAGGGCTTGTTGCTGCTGTTTTGTTTATTGGCATCTTTGGCAAGCAGCTCGCATGCTGCAGCCAGAGGAGCTTGCGTGGAAGAACGACTGAACTGCATGGCGAAATATCAAACTCAGCGAACAGCACAAACTTCAGTAGCTACAGTTGAGTTAAACCAACAGAAGTGATTACAGCAGGATTTATGATCTCAAACACTTTTAGTTTAAGGGGGTATGCAGGATGGACAAAGGACTGGTTTGTTTTTATCTGAATTGGTAACTTTAAGCTAGCACGCTTTCAAATTCACTTTGGCAGTTCAAAACAGCACCCATGCCAAAAGGCCTGATTTTTCCCTTACTAATTGAATGTGAGCCCATCTTTACTGGTACAGTGATAGGGGGTTATCCAAATGGGCTCATCTCTTTGAACTTGGAGGGAGTTCAAGGCTGCTAGCTCTGATCTCGATAATGAGGTGTGCGGTGCGAGGAAGGTCAGAGTTAGGGCTGCAGCTAACAGGCACTGGCATTTTCCGTGCGTCAGGATTATGACCGTTATTAAGGCTCAGTGGTGGATTTGGTCATGTTCACAGCTGCAGTCCTCTGCGATCCTTGTGATGATGTCACATGAATATGAGAGTCTAAGCAAGCTCAATAAATTAAAAAAAAAAAATTCAAAGCAAACACCAGCTACAAATTAAAAATTAAAATATAGAACAAAGGCAACCAGAGAAGTATAACAGCTGCTCAAATGACTTGAAGGGGAGACCATAAAAATGGCCTGACTATAAAAATGACCACCAGAGTTGTCTCGATTAAAAAGGAATAAATCCAGGACATTGTCCTCGGTGGCAGGCCTGGTGTGCTCTGGGTGCGGGGCTTCAGAGGCAGAACGGGCTTTGGGGCAGGGGGCTCTTCTGGTAACTTTATTGTGTGGAGCTGCTTTGTGTTGTGTCCTGTCATGAGAATGTGAGTGAAAAGGGGCAGTTACAGTAGACCTTGTTGATCAGAGAAATATCATGCCAGCGCTGCAGTGGAAATGCGTTAGTTCCTGAAAAAATCAAGCCACTGGTATTGGCGACCAGCTGGCTCGCACAAGTGGAGTACGTTTCTGTACATTTCTGCACTGTTTACTCTGTACACTAAGTCAGAACTGTGGGAAGTGATGGCTTTGACATTGCCCTTCAGTCAAGAGTTGTGCCTAGCTGTGGGATCTGGTTTCTACATCCTGGAAGGCATTGAAGCAATGCTCTGACTTCTCAGCACGGCTGTGTCCTAGCCAAGACCCAGCTGCTGTAATCGGAGTCCTTCACATTTTAAAATTCCTTTCTGACTTTGAGTGGCAGCAAACTGCCTTTTCCCCTCCTGACAAGCTGAAGCACACGGTTACGCAGCTCCTGACCTCTCCCACTGGTGTCTGCTAGCAGCGGGTCTGCACAGCGCCCATGGCAGCACACCCGGGGGGCTCGGTGCTGCTTGCTGCCCTTCCTCCCTGTGTGCCCTGAGCTCAGCGGCGCTGCCGGCCTGGGCCAGGAGACAGCCAGCTGAACAATAATTCATTTAGTTCTGCCAGGTTGCTCCTCAGATGCACTTACTCCTTAAGCAGCTGTACAAATGCCTGTGCTGGTACCGAGCTGCGGTGCGAGTGGGCAGCTGGGGTGGGCTGGGACTGTTGCTTTCAGTGGCAGCGTTTAGGTTGGCTTGATGTTCGTAAGCGTGGCCTTTTTCTGAATGATGTTCTGCCACGTCTGCATACAGAGCTGGCAGAATCATAAATGAGTGTCTGTGGTAGCAACAATCAAGGTACAGCAGAAGCTAGAGAGATTTTTTTCTTCCTAAAGTGATTAAAAATTGCTACAAGAAATTTGCCCATGTAAGCACAGTTCTTAAGAAAATGCAGGACCAGAAAATGAAGATAACAAAAATGGCAAATCTTCCTCCTCAAATATTATTTTTTGCTTATCTTAATAAAGAAATTGATTTTACTTTTCCATAAGTTCTTGTGCAAGGAGAGTGGAGACCCTAAAACGGGAGGGCAAGGTAGAGGGGAGATCAAGGATCAGGGAGCCCTGGGCACAACCCACATTACTGCTGGGCAGTGGGGATTTGGGGCAGTGAATAGGAGCTGCCCTGGCCTCCTGAGTGGGTTGAAAGCCCCACCTGCCAGCAAGCAATATCCTGTAAATGTGTACGGATTACCCATTTCCCTTATTTCATCTGGGAAATGTGTGAAGAATAATTAAGTAGACTTCTCCGATGCTGCTAAACCGGAGTGACAGTGTTTAGAAAGACGTGTGCAGTCTGCCTGGTCTGGGACTCTCTTCACTGTTAGTGCAGATTTCAGACCTCTGGAAGTCTCCTGTTTAGAAAATCTGCTGTCTTGAAAAGAGCTGTTAAAAACCAAAGCTTTTGGGTGGGGAGCTTTTTTGTCAGTTCAGTGGAATATTTTGGTGCAGGGAGCTATAATTTATTCATAAGACTTGAAGGATGTAAGCTGCAGGACTCTAAACAGCTTTGTCCAGGAATTGCAAAGTTACACGACACCGGTGATGTTCGGCTGATCAGAATAATTTCACAAAACAGGAAAGATGCTCAGCTAGAAATACAGTCAGATTGAAGGAGGGCTGCAGAGTCTCATGGGAATTGCAGCTCAGTGGTAGAGTAACTGCTACTTAGGCGGCGAAATAATTGAAAATTGGGGGTGGAGGGGAGCTCTGCAGATGGCTGCGTGCTCTGAGAATCCTGGAAGAAGAAGCTAAAAGCAGGAGCATTTGGCGTTGAGGAGTAGGCAAATGATGCAGGCTTTGTGCCAGGCAACTTTTTAATACAGGCCTCTATATATCTGGAATTGCAGAAACAAGCAAAATCAAGAAGCCTGAATTATGAGCACAAAAGCAAAATAAGTCCCCTAGTGTTAGCTGAATTTCTTTTCCTGATAAATGCCTCCTGCTTAGGGATAAGGCTGTCCTCTGGCACCAGCGGGAAGCATTTGTGTGTCTGTTGGCTGCGAGAGCCACGAGGGCAGGGGACAAACAAGTGAGCACAGGCAGCAAACACGGCGCGTTACATACCTGCAGGATTGTTTGGGTCAGCTGGCGATTTGCACTTCTTTATTTGGCTTTCTGGTCCTAACCAGACGAAATGTGATGAGAACTGGCTGTCTCTCTGCAGGAAAACTGTCTTGTTGTGAATCTCTTGTTCCAGAGGGCAATCTGACCTACAGCAAGCTTTCAGGGCGGGGAGGAGAACTTTTCCAACGTTCTCCTTGGCATACAGGAAATTTCTGCTCTGGTTACATAATAATGTCTTAAACTAGAATCCTTGATGAAATGGACATAAAAGCTGGCTAAATATCTGTGGGTTTTTTTGTTTGTTTGTTTGAAAAAGCTGTTTGTGCCTTATGGGCATGTTGCTTTTACAGCACTAAAACCCCCCAGAGGTCAATGCCAGGTGCAGTTCGTGTGTCCCTGATGCCCTTTGCAGGTGTGTACCCACAAGCAAAGGGCATTGAAAAAGAGACTAAATCAGCAAAAAATATCTTTTTTAGTGAAAGGTATGCTGAAGGAAGCATGAATATGGCAGTGAATGCCTGCAATAAAGGACTGGTCCCTGGGCGGTCTGGAATATTTTGGATAACAAAGAGAACTAAAACTTGCATATTCTTTTGCATGCGATATCCAGTTCCTACAGCTATGTCTAGGACGAGCCTCTTTTTTTTGTTAGACTTGGGGTACTTGATCCAATAGCCATGAATTCATTTTGCATGGATGATTAAATGAGTCCTCAGGGAAGGGGAAGGAAAAAGTAGGGATGAATCACTGCAGGTGGCAAAAGGTGAAAAGGAATTTGAGAATGTATTAGTTTTTAACATTGTGAATAATTTGCTACAACTAAAGAACAAGATGATGCTTATATTTTTCAAAATCCGGTTGAAGTTATGCAGGGCTGCAGATGGGATAAAGTACAAGGACTGTTAAAATTGAATACTAATTGTTTTTTGAAAAATGTTAGACTTCCTAGGTAATTTTTCCCACGTAAGCTTTCTCTAGGTCATGTTGACTTTTTTGATAGGAAATGAAAAATATTTTGGCTCTGAGTTGAACCAGTTTATTTTGTATATGTTGCTGCATTTGCCCATTTGATGCTTCAGTTGACTTCTTTACGTATTGCTCCCTATGGAAAGGACGTTCTTCTGGGATCATACTGATGGGACTCTGAAGTGTTGCAGTCCAGCATCTACCCTCGAAGAGGAAGATCCATAGCGGAGTAAATGGTCCGCTCAGGAAGTTCAATGTGCCAAAGTAAATGGGAGCACAGAATTCCTGAATCAAAGCATGTGTTTCTTACCCCAAATATTGAAGTATTTTAACCTTTTATTGAAAATTAAATCTTCCTATGTGAAGCGATAAATTCTTTAAATTTAGGTAAGAATGTATAAGTTCTTAAATCTGGATGTGGATGCAATTCTGTGCTGCTTCCACCTAATAAGGTGATTTCCTGCTACATGGCAGAAGAAACCCATGCAGCAGAGGTGGCATTATGCGGTTGTACAGCCTGATATAAGATGCAAAAATGTGAGGTATCAGACCCAGTGTGTCAGTCGTTCAATGAAAACGACCTTCTCCTGATGCAGTGCCTGCTCCCATTGCAAGGACTTCCTGTCCTGTTGGAAATTTATTGTGACAAAAATGAGACAAGCGCCTTCTATGAGGCGTGTTTGGGGAACTGCTAGGCACGCGCACCTTAATGACTGAGTTATGCTTCCTCTCCAGAGAGCAGTGCTGAAGAAGGCCAACCATCTCCCAGTAGTGCTGGTTTTGATAGGCCTTTGAAGTGTAGTCTTGTTCCTCATCATAATCCAGCACCAAAAGGTCACAGCAAGTACGTGGTCCTTGTGATATTTTAGAGAGTGGCTGTCAGGTTTTTCAAAACAGCCACCGCGTCCTGTTTTCGAGCTGTTGTTGTACGTGCTAAATTAAGCAGCTGTCTTAAAGGGAAAAGCGTTTCTGGAATAAGGATGCAGGAATTAATGATACTTTGACACAAACCCTGTTCTTGGGGATTCTTGCTAAATAATTTTATGATAACTGGCTGACTAACCAGGAGTTCCTCCTGCAGAGTTGGGGAAGGCAAAGGAGAAGGAAAAGGGGGATTAATCATTGCTCTACAAGTGGCAGAGAATGAAGAGATCTCATCTTTCTTTGCTTTGCCCTATTGAGGTTCTTACTAAAGGAGCTCTGTGGGGACTGTGCATGCAAACTTTTGATAAAGAAATTGGTTTTCTATTCAACCAAATACATCATCACTGTTCCAGGTAGGAAATTAATACCATTTTCAGCTATCCATGGGAAAGCTACCCTGATTTTTTTTCCCGTGGTCATGCCATTTCGTTACACTACTTTGCTGCTTCTCTTTCTTGGTTTACCAGAAGATGGAGGATTGTTCACTAATTAAGTTAGCAAGAGCTGGTAGCTCTATTTTATAAATCCTTTGCATTAATTCAGTAATCACAGCAGCCAAGCAGAATGGTAATACTTGAAAGACTGCTCCCCATGAGAGGAATTATGCTGAGTTGTGGGTTGCCAGTGACGGGGAACCAGGATGTATAGGTCAAGGCACCTGAGCATGGCTCCCGTGGGGACGCTGCCTCCAGAACTTGTGATTCCAGGCTTGTGCCTGACCCCTGAGCACATCCACAGCACTTGTCGCTGCTTCCCCTGAGAGCAGCGTGGTCGGGAGCTACAGTCCTGCGATGACCTTCACTACGTTCTTCTTGAGGACTGAGGCCTCCTGGGAATATGGTGTTGCTGCTGCCTAGGCTTTGTCTGCTTTTCACTGCAGTGTCTGTAATGCAGCACCGGATTGTGTGCAAAAGGGAACTTTGTGAAGGAAAATCTACTGCAATTCCAAGTGAAAACTGTGCTTCCTGCTCTAGTACATTCTGCTCTTTGCTGAAGGCCGACTCCATCGTCAGCGCAGCGGTCAGCTGGTGGGTGCCCTGGGGGCATTGATCTATGCCACGCTTCCATGGGGAAATCTGGTGCTGGAATGCTTACAGGACCTCTGTAGTATATTAGATTGGTCCTTCTTTTTCTTGTATATAACTTTTCTTTTTGTTTGTGCTCCAAGGCACAGAATGCCTCACAATGGGCTAACCTAGGCAATTTGATAAATGCATTTGAACAACAATAAAAATCCCACCCCTCTAAGATTTGTTTGCAAAATATTCATGTGATAATAAATCTGGGTATGACAGATACAGCTATTCACTTTTGGTTAACATGGCACAAACAGTTGCAAAATGTAAGGAAATGAGCACTCTGGTGAAATGTTGAAGCTTCTGAAAAAGAAAAGGCTCCTACTCTATGTGGGTGAGTAAATATTTCCGTTCCAATCCACGTTTAATCCAGTAATACCTAAGGGCTGTGTGTGACTGGGGCCAGAAAAACAAACTGGGAAGGACAAATGGTCTTCTGTTATTTTTTACTTTAGTAAGTGTCTTTTCTAAAAGTGGTCTCTAATGCTCTTTCTGTAATATTTTAAGACCTACTCAGACGAATAACTGCTATATAGAAGAGACTTAATTACTGAAAGATGATTCAGTAATGACTAAATGACCTGCTCCATGTGAGGACAAAGTTCAACATGGTAAAGGTGTTAGATTTTTATGAATACAAAGTACCTAGGGTTTGTGTTTCATGCAAATGAAAAATTGCAAACAAATTCATGCCAGAGGGGCCTATTTTTTTTCAAGTGCTAAGCTACCTATACGTTTATTAAAAGCACAATTATAAAACGCTCAGAGCTAAGAAAGCACCAAGCAGAAAGCACACACAAAGCCCTAACCCATTTATTTGTGAGGTGCACGCAGCTCTTCCCAATGAAATCCCAGCCTGTCTCAGACCATGCACTTTCTCTTGGAGGCGTATTGTCAGACTTTGTGTCCTTTCTTTTGCAGAACTTTCTGTCCCCAGGTGCTTGGATGATTAATATCCTTGGATTATAAACCATTTTTCTCAGTTTTTGACAAACACTTTTACCAGTAGTATTAAAAGTAATAGTAAATCTCACAGGACTCGTTAGTTGTAAAAAGTTGTGAAACCTGATACTGCTAAATACTGCTCGTAACCTGGGACAAACCCTATCAGGCAGTAAATCCTTCTTCCTTCCCATCCACGCGATTCTTGAAGACACCGGCCCCTACTCCATAGGAGGCTGTGGTGGGGATGTCTAGAAATAAAGCTGGCCCTTCTCAAACACATCAGCTTGGTCAGAAGTGTGAAGTCTCTATTTAGGACATTCTCAGCTTCCCCTTTATGCTGTACTGGTCACCAGAAATTACTGTTTCAGACCCCTATCCTTTGTGTGCTTTCCTCTTCATTCATTCATAATTGCATCTTTTTCTCACTTTCAGCTGTATGTTATTCACCACTTTGAATACATTTAGTACCCTCCATGTTCACTCTTAAGAGTGAACCTTTTCAGAATAATTACTCCCACTCATCTCCAAAGCAATCAATACAGTGAATAAACCTAGAGACAGCCACTGTTTTAATTCACTCCCATTTTCTAGAAAACATTTTAAAAGTGAAATGAATGGACATAAATGCAGGACTGAGTATGCTGAAGAGTTGGTAAAGTGCTGGTGTAGCAAAGCAACAGAGGCTTTCCTTTTGAAGCTGTGCGTGGCTCATATCAGAACAAAAAAAAAAAAAGTGGGATGTTTTGCATGCAAGTTATGTCCCCAGTTTTGTTTGGCTTTAAGACTGAATGGAAAAAGAGCCTGGTCTTAGATGTAGTGTAAAGGTACAGCTGGCAGACAAAGGTCTTTGTTATTCTTGCCACGCCAGGGATAACTTCTCAAAATGATTATCAAAGAGCACAGAATAATCTGCCTTTCACCAGAAGTAGATTGGATTGGAGGTTTGTTGTTGACATGGAAATCTTTTCTTACTAGTGTCTCTGCTTTTCCCACTCCAGTGCTATGTGGAAACCTTTTTTTTCCTCCAAGACTGCCTGTGAAGGCTTTTCATCACCAATAAGTACATGGGAAAATGGGAAAGAAAGAAATAACAAAAAACACACTGTGAGAGAGGAGAGCTTGTTCTGAAATATCCTCTCCCTTTCCATGGAGGAGAATTTGGTGCAGTTTGGTTGCTGAAATATGCCAGCTAAACTAAATCAGATGAATTATTAATGCTTTGCAGGCTGCTTCTCTCAATTGGCTGCAGCGAGGCAGCTTCGATGGGGCGTATGTAACTTCAGTTCTCCATGTTAAAAATAGATGTCAGCCCTCAGAGGAATGGGAAGCTTAACAGACTATTTTTTTCAGCCCAGTTTTAGTTCTATTATGTGTTATTTTGTCAGAGTGGATAGGGTGGATTGTTATTTTGGACGTAGTGGGTGATCTGACTGAAAAATCACTTCTGTTTCCTTTCTATATGTCACAAGCTGCTTCGGATTCAAAGCCCTATATTTCCCTTGCTGCATCCTCAGTCAGAATAAAATAAACAGGACCTATACGGCAGTTACCGAGATGCAACTGCAGACTCTCAGGCTTCCACCAAGCAGGCACATTTCCTGCTAAGGGCATTTGTGCTTCATTAACAAATCAAGGTCAAAAAGGTGGAAAATCAGTCTTACTCTTCTTTTATTAACTTTTTAGTGTTGATGTTTAATTTGATTAATTTGATCATAACAACTTTTACCCTAACATTTTGAAGTCACTCTGCTGCACTCCCAGCCAAAGGCTCTGCTGTTAGCAAGCATCCTGCTGCATCACAGTCCGAGCACCCTATTTTGGCATTGCAGCCCAGGCACCCTATTTTGGTTGCAATGCTTCCCAGAGCTCCTGGGTCGCTGCAAACCAACCCTGTAAATTGAAAGAGTCCAACGGAGTGGTGCTCTTCTCTGCAGAACACTTAAGTGTTCAAAAGTCTTTAATACAGTTTTTCGCTCGAGCTCCTTCCTGCATAGGTTAAATGCTTGTTTTCATGCTTTGCTGCCTTACTTTTGACTAAATTAGCTGTGGTCACTTGCACCTTCTGCGGCTCGCATCTCCTGGCTAATGAGAGCACAGAAAGCATGACCTGGCGTTGTCCATGTCACTTGTGCTACCCAAGTACTAGTAACTAAAGGGCCATTTATGCACTGTGTGTGAGGCAGTGTTTAAGGCTTCAGCCCTGATTGTTGTGAATTTAAATCCCAACCCTCTTGCCTGTAGGTTTCAGAATTTGGTAATCCTGTAGGATCACTGTATTTACCTCTGTATCTGAACCACCTAGGTTCACGTCTGCATGCATTAGAGAAAACATTCGCTTAATTGAATCTAAGATTTTGGTGCTGCTGGAGTAAGCAATTCCAGTTCCTTCCTCCTGGCTTTGTTCTCCAGTTGAATCTCTTGAATCACCTTCAGGGCCACTGTGAAGAGCCAGAGCTATAAAGGAACTCTGGGATTTCGCATACCTGCTGCGCTGACCTGGGTGTGCCGCAGCCCTTGGCTCTGACCCAGGTCAGACCTGTGAACATACAGGTAACGTAGTGAAGGTGCAGGACACCTCTCTTCCTCCTAAACTAGGGAGCTCGTAATGATCTGTGTCCTCTGATTTGCTCAGAGTACTTTATTCTGTAAGGTTGGGGTTTAGATTAGTAGCAAAGATAGGTATCTTTGTCTGGGTTACCACAGTGCAAAACACATTAAGCCTCTATATAGTTTTCAGATAGATAAAACAAATTACTCTGTTCATCTTTTATTAATTTCCAAGCACTTCATACAACAACAGCATCCTGCAGTGGGATTAGGCGACAGCAGAGACCGATGATTAATGGGCTGTGCAATACAGCAGTATAAATACTGACCTTTCACATCTGACATACCATATACAAGGTTTTGGCACAGGCACCAGATAGCTCTATAGTCCAGCATTTAATTTTTAAAATAGAAAAGTAGTAAATAAAAGCAATCAAGTGTAGGAAGCGTTATCAGAGGTTATAAACTGCTACTTCCTTGAGCAAATTCGTTCATTTTTTTTTCATATTGTTGCAGCTCTTGGAGATTGCTGTAGTCACACAACACCAATAGCAGCTTATATTAACAAAAGTGAAGTTATTTATTGCTCTGAATGAATTTTTCTTTGGATCGCAGAATGTTAGTAATCACTTTTTCTTTCTACTTCATACCTATTGACATCTTTTTCTCAGTAGATATTCTTGATTTACAGTGCTATTTTGGTTGGGGAAATGCACATTCGTTTTACAGAGTGTGAAACAGAACTATTATGGTATAGGGTAAGATTTAACCTTTACTTCAGTTTAAGATTTCAAATGCTTTTTGTGGAACTAGTATTAAGAATCAGGCTTTGTCAAGTTCTTTACTGAGTATCATTTCTTTAGACTCTTTTGCTATTAGCATCAGAACACGATGGAAATTGGTTTGTACATATTTTGTGTGATTCCATAAGTATCTGATAATGGATCTGGCAAGGCCAGCAGAAAGATTCCTTTCTAGTTAGACTAAATTGTGGCTTTCACATAGGTATTCAAATGTTGCGTGAAGGCTACAGTGAGCTTACAGATGACCATCTTTCTCTCTCTATATGTGTGAATAAAAATAAATGCTTAGGAATTTGTGTTGCTAGCAGTTTAAGTAACTGCTTGTGTCTGTGAAAATTTGTGAGTGATGGTAAGCATTTGACCTAGTCTGTGCTTATGGAAGATCAGATTGGCCCTATATACATTTAAATGCTCCTTTTAGTGTACAGGTGGCCTGTATTTTCTCTGGTGCTCTGGATGCTGCTTTTGAACACATTACTTCCGCTTTGAGGTAGATGACTGCAGAGAAAATCTGTTTGTTTTGTCTTAAGTGTGTTTTATTCCGTTTGTTCCAAGACTCTGAGATTTATGGAGGTTTATAGGAAAATTTTCCTGCCGCGCTCTGCATTTGGGTGCTATTGCCAGAGCCTTGCCCTTCTCTTGCTTCAGTGCATCATCACTTGCAGGCTTCGTGACATCTGGTGGCTGGCATATTTTGAGATATTTCTAAATTCCCCATGAATCATTTTATTTCCTCCTTTATTGTTTTGAATTTACCATCTTGTCAGATATGCTAACATTTAAGCTCTCATTCCATTTACACTATTAAACCATAAAGCAAACAATCAGATGCAGCAGCAGTAAGTGGACTGTCTTTGGCTTCTGTGCTTTGCTGATATATTACTTCCCATGCTATTCCAGTCAAGACAGAACCATTTTCTTTCTCTGTGTTGATTAGATGCAACAAATAAAAGTTCATGACCCAGTAAAAGGCAATTCTGCTACCAGTGTGTGTGTGTGGTTTTGTTTTGTTTTTTAATGAGTAAGCAACTTTGCTGTAAATAGAGGGACACTGAGAGCAAGAATTATGTTCAGCTGAGCAAGCTATGGCCCAACTTTAGGCACTTACCTGCTTACAGCAGTAACGTGTCTTGCCCCAAGCAAGGAGAATTGTAATTAAAAGTTAGAAAACTTATTTGTTTCCAGTTCCTGAATCTATCTTTTCATGTCTACTTCCCACCTTCATTCTCTCTGAATTTCAAGGCTTCACATCTGGTTTTGTGTTAATTGGTCCTAAAAATCTCTCTCTAGTGAAGGAATCACAAATCTTCTAATCTTCAATAGCTGCTAATTAAATTACAGCTGACTTTTGCTGTTATAGATTTGTGTTACAGAAATAAGTGTTTCCTTTTTGATCTGATTCTTTCTCTTAGACAAAGTATGGATCAGTTCTTGCAGAAACGCATTTCGGCTGCAGAATGCTATTTTACATTAAAAATGATTTTTTTTTTAGGGGAAAAATGTCTTCAAAGAAAATCATTAGAGATGAAATCACTAGAGATGATTTAGAAAGGGATATAAAATCTGAGTCACAGCAGGCCGTGTACAAAGAGCCACTTACTGCATAGTACACGTCTTGCATGCAGGTTTGTGATAGCTATACTGGGGATGGCTGTGAGGGTTGGAGCCTGGTTATCCTTGCACAGTCTCTGTGTAAGTGCATTGCTCACACTTCCATATATATCCATTTCAGCATGTGCCTATATTCAACATTTCAGTCAAATGTTAGCCTGGGCAAGTGGCACTTCCACTGGGTATTTTGTATGTACAAAACATGCATGGGATGCAGTAGCATTCACCCAAGCTGATGCTTGGCCCTGCTGAGATGCCAGGGCAATTGCTTATCAAAGCAGGCCTGGAAGGCTGATGTGAAGACCACGGGCAAATGGCATGTGGGTGGGTTTAAAGTCTAGGGTCAGAGTAGGAGGCAGCTGAAGCCACGTGCCCTAAAATTACTTGATATAACAAGACTTTAAATTGTTGTGTTAATTTTGGTCTCAAAGAGCAATTATTTGTGTTTTTGTTGTTTTCATTTTGGTAAGAGTTAATTTTTTTCATTAAAGAATTTCCTTCATTCCATGGCATCGTGTGCTCATCTCTCTTCTGTTGGAGTTTTGTTCCAAGTCAGATATTTAGAGTCAAATCAATGTTAGAATATTTATTTGAACTTTGGTCTTAGATGAAAAGAATTTTTGGTCTGATTTAGTAATAGTTTTGCAAAATCAAAACCTGACATGGCTTTTACTTGCTACTAATATTGATCTGTGGAAGCTTTTGATTCGTTCCAAGCTGTGCCTTGTAGTTTGTGAGCTGCCTGTGGTCCAATAGTGGTTACCCACACTGTTTTCTATTTGTTGTTACTCAGGGAAAATTTATCCCACTTTTATAGCAAATTTTGACAATGATATTTATTTCTCTAAAAGGACTTTTGTTGATAAAGATTTTCTTTAACACACTTATTTGATATATATAACACAAAGTCCTTAAGTAGCTGCTTTGCAGTTTTCCTTCCATCTCTACTGATGGATATGGAATGAGAGCTAAGCTTCCCAAGTGAGCCCGAAGGTGCATGAAGGAAGAATCCCTGGTAAAGGATCGATCACTGGAGTATAACACAAATTCATTTCCCACATGGGACAGGCACTGCTGAGGTCGGTTACAAAGGAATTTGTTGCAGTACATTTACTGCAGAGGGCAAGTTTGTCCCATACAAAGGAGGCCTCTTAAGGCTGCTTATTTTTCGCTAGGGGATCAGCAGAAGATTTGTTTAGTTAAAATGGTCACCAGCAAGTAGCCTGTAATTTTGCTACTTGTGCCCCTGAAATGTCGTGGAATCACTTCAGCCCTCAAATAACAAATTCTTTTTGCAAGAATCAAAATTTCCATCAAAAAAAAAGTTCTTGTATGAAATGAGATGGTGCTTCTTTCTGCTCTTTTACCACTCTTTCCCCCAGGAGCCAGTTGCCACCTCAGTTTTGCCCTTTGCCTACCCCCTAATGATGAAAAGCTGTTGATTAGGAGTAAAGAAGGATCAGGGCAGGATTCTGCAGCCCCACCACACAGAGAAGCATAGGTTGCACACAAGTCAACGCTGAACCATGCAACAAGGAGCTGGTTTGGTTCTGGTTGAAAGCTGAGGTTCTAAACACACAGGGTCTCATGGCAATGCACGTGTCTTTTGGCAGAACTGTGATATTAATCCATGTCTGAGCAATATGTTTGATTGCAATGCTAATGTACAGCATGTTCTACCCATACATTCCAAGTGTCTTTTATAAAAGTTTATCACATTTCACCTTCGAGATGGTCTCATTTCAGAGATGAATTGAATTATTTCACGTTATGTATCTTGGAAAAGCTCTTCTGCAACCTTTGGGACGAAAATCTCTGAGTATATAGAAAGAAGATTTTGCTGTTGCTTTACATCCTTTCAACTCCATTGACTTCAGTTGGCTTTACAGGTGAGGCAGAGGTTTATCAGAAACCTCTGTGCAACTTGCAAGTGCTTGAATTATGAGGGTTTCGATTTTTCATGTCCATTAGTCTTCATTCCTTACATACATGAATTCTGATTTTTCATGCAATTTGTCAGTAAAGCATTGCTTAATTGACAGGCAGAGTTAATGGGAGTGCATACACAAATGGTGTGGCTATGGGTAAAAAAATAAGTCATTTGTATGCATCCAGAGGAACTGGACACAGTACCTCATCATATGCCAATATTGTGCCCTCATTTGGATGCCTTACAGGTTCAAAAACAGATGCACAAAGTCTGGGAATCAGCTCTTTTGCAGGTTGGACTTGAGTATCTGCTGCCCTGTAGTCACAGGTGTTTGTCATGATACACGTTTATTGAGACTTAGGTTAAAGTAAACAAGATGACTCTGTGCTGAAAACGTAATTTGAAAAATATTTAAATGGGAAATGAGATATTAAAAACCTGTTTGTGTCAACTTCTCAGACAACTGGAATATGAAATGGTGTAACAGCTACATTTATTAGCTGAGATTAAGAGCACAGTTTGAAATGAAATCAATATAGATAAAAAGATTACAATGAATGAAAAACAAAGTCAAAGATGCCAAGTAAACAAAATGCTTTGAAAAATTGAGCAAAAATTCACGTTGCTATGGACTTTCTGCTAGGGGATTTTATCTTTGACTATCTGGATCCATTAATTACATTTAATGGTGGTGGAAAAAGCACCATGTTATTTATTTTGAAGTTTAGTCCAAAATCAATGGGATTAAAACAGCTGCAGGAGTGAATAATAGGGATGTGATCAGATACTTGGGAAGCTTTATCTTAATCTTCCTTTATCTCAGTGTGTTGTCCGGTGCAGATGAGACCTGAGGACTCTGAAGGGGGAGTTATTAATCTTAGCTGGGATTGTGATGATCTCTACTAGGATATGGGTTTTGCTGGTAAACAATATGATCTTGTATGTAAAACATAGTGTTGCAGTCAGTAGGCCTGGGAGTTATTCATGATTTGTCACTGGGTGACCTTAGTTCAGATATGCCATGTGCCTGTGCCTCAGTTTCCCCATCCATATTATGGAGAGGGTTGCCTCCATAATAAACCACAGATGTATTACGTGCCTCAGACGAATTATCCTGTCTGCGTTCCCTGTGTCTAAAACTGAACACATAATTTTCTTACACTACTCAGAAGGATGTGGAGGTCTCTGCAGAGATGTTCTTGTTGGGGAACTCCAGCGGAGTTGGACAGAGGGCAGGCAGTGGGGTCTGTTGCACATAAAGGGCCTGAGGACAGTGTGGGTTTCACTGCCTCTGGAGTGTGCATGGCACAAGGGAAGGGGCTGCGGGGAGCGCTAGCAGGAGTTATGGACGGTGGAATGCAGAGGTATTATTATCGCTGGCAATGTCTAGTATTTGAAAACAATGACTGACATTTATGTTGGAAGGGGCTTGAAGCATGGCATTCACTTCCTCTCAGGGCGCCCTGACGGCGATGGCTGGATGCAGCTATTATGATTGCTGGGGGAGTGCAGTTTAAATGTGCCTTGCTGCTGTGACAACTGAAGTGTAAAAGTTTACTTTTATTTTTAATGTGACTGCTGTAATAAATGTCTCTTTGTCTAAAACCCCCAGTTGGCAGAGAAGGTTTAAGATGTTGATATTCAACGAAAGGATGTGGTAAGGGTTCCTTGCATCATCCAGTAATCTGAGCAAGAACCATTGTGTCTGTGCCAGGGAGCTGCCCGTACCACAGAGTCTCCTGCTGCTTTCTTGCTTGGGGAACTTTCTCACCTGAGTGATCTGAATTATTTTTGTGTTCTTTCCAAAGCAGTAGGACAGCCCTTCCTCTCTGTCCGTTCTGATGCTCAAAGGAGGGGGAGCAAGAATTCTTGGTGTATTTTCTCTAGACAGAGTAGAAAAGATTTATGCAGGGCTCCAAGGCCATATCACCACCAAAAATGTCTTCCTTGGGACAGAGGAGGAGCAAAGGACCTGAGCTCTTCCCTTGGTTGCCACAAAGCTCCAAGTGGCCACCCTCACAGCTTGACTGAAGCCACACACTTGTATGTGCCGCTGACTGTAGTCCTTGTATGGATGCATAGGTATTATTTACACATATTCTGTACATCATGCATATGCGTATTCATTTATATGCACGCATGTGTTATATATAGGCATACACATGTATGCGTATCTATATTTAAGGAGCAGGCGCACTGTAAGAAGCTGGGGCGAAATCTCTGCCGATATGATCTCCTGCTGGCAGAAGATGTTCTATTTATGGGCCTTTCTTATGGTTGTTATAGCAACAACCACAGCGAGTGGTCCCTTTTGTGGGGCCGCGCAGGGAGGGTGCTGTGTGCCCCGAGCCGGCCTCCTGCTGCCAGTGGCACTCGTGGCCAAGGGGACGTCAGGGTCCTGCCCTTGAACCTAGCATTGAGAGCAGCTTTGCGCGTCAGGGCAGGGCTCCTGCTGAATAGCTGGCATGAGCCATATTTGAGTGGGATTAGTTTATATTTACACCTGAGAAACAGGAATTTTCACTTTGGGTGCTCTTCTGAGATCCTTCTTGAGCTTGTTATCGTGGACTGTCCTTCCACTGACAGTTCTAGCATCTGAAACGCTGCTTTGCTCCTTCAGCTTGTCACTGGCCTTCTTGACATGGTGCTTGCTCCACTCAGATATTTCCTTCCTGACAGTCCTTTCTTAATTTTCTCTTCCTTTGTACAGTTTTATAGCTTTTTACCACCCATCCTTCTGGAGGACACTGTCCCAAAATGCTCTGCAAGCATGCCTCGGCTGAGCTGCTAACCCTTCGTGTGGTCCCCCAGGCAGAAAGGGAACCAGAGGCACCCTTTACGCTACCTGTTGTGCAGTAGAGCATCCCTGAGGGCACTCCAGCCCTGGAAGAATCGGTCTCCATAGAAAGCAAATGCTGAATAGAGACATGCTTTGGCACTCAGACAAGAAAAACATTGCAGATCTGTAAAGGGTTGTGGAAGGGGACTTGCTGGCTTCCACATAGGCACAAGGAGGGGACTGAGTGGCAGGTGTGAAAGAAAAGAGCCAAACTACAAACCTTTGTGCTGTGTTCCTACCACCGTCCGTAATGCTAGAAAACTCCAGAAGGAAATCACTGTGCCTGCTGCAGGGATTTTGAGGAGCAGACAGTTTCGTGGCTGCCTTCCTTTTGGGATGGATTCTCCTTTCAATACTTCATTTTTGATCATGTGCTTATTATGGATATTTTCTGGTTCATTTCTCTTGCTAATAGCTACCAGATTACACCCAGTCAGCCAGCCAGCTCACAGCAGTCCCAGCTTTTAATGCTGACTGACTGCAAAGCTGGGCACTGCCATTTTCTTATACAAATGCCTCCGAGGGCGGGAGGATTTACTCTTGTAATGTGCTCAGAGGGAGCGAGGAAAGAGCAAATCATCACATAAGCACTGCAATGTCCCTCCCCTATTAAACAAACATAGACTGGGGCATTTTTATGGTCAAATTTTCCCCTTTAGATCTTTCGCTATGCCCACCACAAGGATTTCTGATCATCCTCTTCATGGGCGGTGGCTGTGCATGCTACATATATATAAAATGTAGTTATTCAATGTTTACACATGCATGCCAAATTAATGCCGTGCCCATTCTTTCTGCTTCACTGTTATCCCAAGACTTGTGCAACAGTTGAATTTCATGGGGAAGATTAAAAATGGGATACTCATTCTGTTTGGATTTGCTGACATCCGAGCTTCCTTTTGCTATTATTTCCAAAAGCAAAGAAACTGCCAGCTCCTCCCTTTCCTCCTCCTCCTCCTTTCCTTGACTTGGCTGCTTTCCCTTTCCCTATTTTGGAACGGCGATCAGCTTGAGTCAGAGTAAAGTTTGTCAGATTTGGAGGAAAACAACTCAATTGCCTGGGTCTGCTGTTGATCACTGCTGGCTAAATTGGGTTAGGGAATAGCTGGGACAGTGCAGGGAGTAGATAGATTGTAGAAGAGCTGTCAGCATTCAGATATACATCAGCTTTTGCTTCACATCTGAGGTTGAATCAGAGTTCAAATTCAATAGCATTAAAATCTCATAAATCATCTTGCACAATTTCAGCATAAGCTGGCCTGAAATCTTTTAGTGCCACCTGTCTTAATAAGATTCCTTTGGCTGTACAGATTCTGAAGATAAATCCCATCCGTGTTTTGGATTGAAGGTTGGATTAGATCACAGCGTGCTTTTTTGTATCCAAGGTTGCAAATAGAAATTTCCTGAGATATTCAACAGGTTTTGAAGGTTCCAGCCTTGGTCCTTACCCAGAACTGAAAACAGACTTTTGGGTTTCTGTCCAGCATGAGAGTGCCTTTGGCTGCCAGAGGAGATCTAGATGCTGTTCTGGACTAACCCTGCACCTGGCGAATAGGCATGGCTGGAACAGAACTGCAAGTATTCTGCATGGAGTCAGCAAAAATTCGTTCAATGCTAACAGACAATTCTTCTTATCTGTCCTCTGGAGAAGCAGTTGAACCTCTTTTGTTCAACACTTCAGTTGAAGTGCACTGTGACCTTCAACTTTCTACAGATGACCCAAGGATCTGTAACAATTCTTAGTCCAAAAAATTCTGTATTATATAGACCAATGGCATTGGCAGAGGTAGCTGTAAGAAATATAATTTGATTTTTAATCTACAGCCGTATAGAGTTTCTGGTTTTTCATTTGAGCCAAACATATAGCTTGTTGTCATGACAATCATTAAATGCTGCTATTCCGTCGGCTTTGCGCTGGTTTTCATTTTTGTGCATGCTAACTGTACAAGAGAGTTCGTTATCATTCTTTATCAGTAACTGTGATCCAAAATGTCAGTTTGTTACAGCCCTTTATTTACCAAGGCCTCCCAAGTTGTACGTATTTGTTCAAAGACCTATAACAAAGTCCTGTAAAACAAGCAGTGACATGAAAGCAATGAAGATCTATAGTCTAAAACTCACTGAATGTGATGACGTTACCCAGGATGTCTGATAAATCCAGCATGAAAGACACTGCCTTCCTTATGTCCTGCAGGAAGCTTTAAAAGTCCTGAAATGCTTGAATTCCCCAGGCTGTTCCTGTCACTGCTGTGAGTGGACACCCTCTCATTACAGTGTTTTGAAAGCAGCTGGTGAAACACAGGAAAAACCTTCTAGCAAAGCTTCATGCAATTAGAGGTCTGACACTATGCCTATGTTTGGCACCACAAGCACGGGCTGCTGCACGGAGATCTGCCTCGGGCTTGCCTCGGGGGTCTCTTGGTCATTGAGGTGACAGTTGCCCAACTTTCTGCTGTGCTAAGCTGATGTGAGCCTCCCTAACTGCTCAGTTGTTCATGGACGTAAGCTCCTTGCAGCTACCTGCAAGCTCTCTGCCTACCCTAGTACTCAGCCGTTGGAGAAGTGGCCTTTATCTCAGCCCAGGTGGATGCTGCCAGTACTGGTTGGTGTGCTAGTACCCTGCTGAGCAGAAATGGCAGACTTTACTAGAGAGAGACACCTTTTTTGTAGATCTAATTCTATGTCTACTAAATTCTATACCTACTGCATCCTTTTTCTTGAAAGATTATCACATTTTCAAGTAATAGCATAAACTCCAACACTGAGATGTATTTCTATTCATTGCATCCCCAGTATGGAATTTCAAAGAACAGCTCTACTTATAACTACTGAACCTCTAGATATTCATTAAAAACATATGTATATCACTTCATCAATAGTGGATTGAGCTGCAACCTTCAGTACCCTTTGTATGTGATGGTAATCTAGAAATAAATTGATAGAAATTAGGTAATTACCACTGGTGATATTCATGAGAATTTCAAAGCAGATAAATAATGAATAGGAATGTCATTTATTCATTCAGCTTCAAAACCAAAGAACAGTCTCCTCATTATTCTGTTGACTCAGTAAGAGGGAAGAAAAAGGAAAACTAAAGACAATCAAACCATTTTGGAAGCGTCATAGGTTCCACAGTCAAACCAATTTAGGGATGGAGAGCCTGGAAGAGGAAGAGAATGATTAAAAGAGGTGATTTAGCAATGTTATCACAGCACATGGATTTATCTGTTTTAAGACCAGATAAAAGCAGCCACATCTGCTGCTGTGCTTTCACTTAGCCCTGAAGACATCTCTGGGCCTTCTGGACAAGGAGGGGATCTCAGGAAGGCACAGCCCTACTGGGATTGTCCCCTGAGATTGTCCCCTTTGTGTTGTTACGCTACATAGAAAAGGAGCAGTCACTTAATAACCATAAGCACTGTCTGCTCCTGGAGGTAAGACTAAAATGTGCACGTACTTTTTGTATCTTGAAGCACAACACAAGGGTTTATATGAATTTTGAATGTGAACTGGGTGGAGGGTGACTCCAAGACGCAGTGTGTATCGGTTCAGTCATTTCTCTGTGGCTGTGTGCCCAGAGCTGTGCCTGCTCCCTGGCAGCTCAGTGGTTTTCATGGGCATGCTCTTCACTGTTGGTGTTTGGCCTTGACCTGTTTCTCTTCCTGTTTTGCCCAATTTTGAAGTTCCATTAGTCAAACGCTGATAAAAATGCTGAGCTATCTTCCATCAGGTAATGGCTTTTCACTATCTCCCTTTCCACTGTTCATTTCTGTCTCTTGTTTGTTCAGCTATTTACGTTACATCCTAGCATCAGTAGGAGAACCTCGGGGACAAAATCAGGACAATAAGTGCATTGCCATTACTCGTCTAAAATCCATTTTAAAACAGTAAAAAAAAAACTAGGTATTTTACTGTGAAGTATGTTTGTACATTGAAAAGAACATTTCTGAAGGCATGTGTACTCCCTGGTAGTCCGTGCCTGAGTCAGTGAGGAGGAACAGTGCTGAGCGCTGTTACTCATGTTGCTTGTGCTCAGCTACCAGCAAGTTGGAGTTAAAGGCTCTGCTTAAAATTTTGCTGAACTCTCGTTGCAGCTGCGTGTGTTCATTTTCAGTCAAATGACATTAATAATTTTCTTCTATTTATGTAATCAGCTTGCCGTTATGAAGAAAAAATATTTCCTTTTGGAAAAAAAAAGAAAAAAAAACCTCTTGTTTTGGTGGTCAGTGGACTTTTCTCTTTCAGTCAATGCTGACGTGTCATTGCTGTCAGGGACTGGGTGAGATTTAATACTAGGGTTCAGTTTGGTTATGTCGATTTCTGAAAACAAGCAAAGAGAAAATGAGTCCTGTCACTCTGTGGACGGGTTTACAGCAAGTGACAAAACTACTGGAAATTCAATGCGCGAAAGGGTTTTGTTTTGTTTGTTTTGGTTTTTCATTATAAATTAAATGTGAGCATACTTGTACAATTATTTCAGTGTAGCCAGATTCTCAAAAAGCTGCTGGGCTTGTTTATGAATAAAGGTTGAATAAAAGTTCCCATCATATTGAAAACGTAACATTCAAAATGTGCCATTTCAAAAATAAATACATCCATTATCTCTGTGTAGGAAATCCAGTGTGGCCCTTCCACATGAAATATCTGCGTGGGGATGGTTGGTTTGTTGCTTTTGTGCAGGGCATCAGCCTTACAGTCTTAACGTGGTAAAATTCCAGTGCGAACCAATTCTGTCTGATTAATATTCTTTGTTTTCTTGCAGAAAAAAAATGTTATTCTCATTGTTCTAGCATTTCAATTCTAACAGCAATGCTATTTTAGCACCTGGGATTTGAGTAGGGGATTTGAGTAGTATTCTTTTCAATACTTCATAAAAAATTTGCCACGCTTGCCTGTCTTCTAAGTGTAGAAACTACCAGATCCAGGAGAGCAGAGCAGAAGCATATGTAAGCGTTTAGAGAGGATCCCTTTATTTGAAAGAAAAAAGCTTAGGCAAGACTAATTGTACAAAATTAAAACTATAATACCTATCATTTTGGCTTAGAGATTTTTGCTGGTTTGTCCCCCTGAAGGAACAGGTGTTCTACACGAAATGAAGAGCAAATAGGATGGGCCATCCCTTTGGTCAGTACCTAGCCTGTATCTGGCTTCCTTGTAACAAAAAGTCTCAGGCTCAGACTGGGCCCAGTAATTCTGCCCAGGCAGCATTGCTGCTTTCTTGTCTTTTTTTTTTTTTTTTTTTTTTTGCATTTTTACCCGAGCTTTCTTGTATTTCTCCTCACATCCCAGAATAATGGTCCATAATGCTCCCCAACACAGATTGCTTGAAGCTCAGGAAAGCCTCATATCTGCTGGCGATATTGAGAGGAGAAATTTAATTGTCTTAATAGCTCTCTTCCAGTTGAGATGCACAGGTATTTTACTTTGCCAGCACCAGTGAATGCTGGAACAGAAAGCCTGGTTGTCAGGACCCATGGTATGTTCATGGTGCTTCCTCCTTTTTTTTTAAATGTGTTTTACATGAAGCAAACACAACACCTGTGAGCGTGTCCCAGCAGGCATGACTGCTCAGTTACAGATAAACTTGCCCTAGCTCAGAGAAGTTTCCCAAATATTCTGAGATCTTCTGGCTGGAAAGCAATTCATAAAAACAAGCACCATGCTAGGATTCAAGATTAGCAACCCATAATCGCAGAACAGAGGACAGCGCCCAACATTGCTGCCTGTCTCCTAGCAGGTCCTTGGATGCAGTTTCCAGCAAGTGAGCTTTTTTTTAATAATTTGTTTTGCTGTGCAGCATGAATTTAGACACGTTCAATTCTTTAAGGTACGAAGCATATTACTTTTCCCCTTGACTGAAATGATTCATCACTCAGATTATGCTTGGATTCAGACATGGACATAGCAGAAATATTTGCAGTGATGTTCTCAACTCTTCCATTGCTCTGAACTGAAAGGAACTTAATTCAAATTGTGTTTTCCAACTTGTTTTTAGGAAAGACACTCTTAGGCACTCTGGAGAGAGCAATTATTTCAAACACACATTATTTGCAGTAAATTTATTTCACAGATATGAAGCTGCCCTTTTTCTTTCCAAATAGCTGCTGTCTCTCTGTTCCAGAACTTTTTGATGGCTTGAGCTGAGAAATAATTAAAAAACAAACAAACCTGACATTTGCTTATCAATTAAACTCCATGAACAAATAGGCAGCCTGTGTGGGAGCGCTGTGGGCTGCAGTTACAAACTGTGCTCTCAGACACGTTTATGAGGACGACATCCTTCCCTCCAGGGTCTCGTGGTGGTGGGGAGAATGCCAGCAAAGACCATAGACTAGACCAACTGGGTGATAAAACTTTCCCAGCTTCTCCCTTCTTGGGGCAAAGACACCAAACCTGGGCTCACGTTAACCCAGGTGTCATTTTTACAGTTACATTTGGCATTTTCTGTGGATTTGATATTTCTGTTAGAAAATTGGCAGCACAGGATGAAGTGCATTAACTGGGGAGGAAACAGAGTTGGAAATTGATCCCATTTCCTCCTAGGTTATTTCCTAGCTCGTTTTTGATATGCAGGCTGCGTAAATGGCAACATACGCTAAGGATGTGCCCAGCAGTGCCTGCAAACGTGAAATTTTGCGAAGGTAGCTTAAAACATACCGTTTCCCCATTTCTTGGAATGGTATATTTGAGCTCTAGAAAGGATTTTCCATGTTTTCAAGGTGAGGTGCTGATTTGCAAATGTGGAGTATAACTTGACCAATTCGTAGGAGTGGATGAAGGTACAAGTTTTGGAGAACTGGCTTTAGAAATTTATGCTGCAGGTGGCTGTAACTGTAACCCCTTAAACTTCACCCCTTTAATTTAGCAGGAGCCATTTTGATTTGGCCTTTTCTGCTTGTCTGGGTACAGTATTAAAGTAAATATCACTGCACAGCCGTGATTACACAGTGTTGCATGCATTCCCCTTGTGCAATGGGCAGAGGCTTTCAATTCAGATGTCATTCACAACTTGTGGCAGCAATTTGATGGCAGTGAGATGATATCCCTGCAGTGAGAAAAAGATGAAAGGGAAAGATTTATTTTGTTCTTCTTTTGGAAGCAAGGGACACAGGATGCACACATCCTTTTTCTTCTTACAGAAACAGCTGTTCTGACAGCCAAGAAATTTCTCCATCTCATCCAATTGAACAAGATATATATATATTTACCATCTTGAAAGTTCCATTTAAGAGCAGCCAGCACAATTCTGCTTCCGCTTATAACTGTCTAGCTGAGCTGGTAGCAAATGCACAGATCCTTAATGCACACTGGGAGGATATAGAATAAGATACATGTAATGGGTTCTTTATATCTATTAACCCAAAGGATACCTCGTTGATAAATACTGACTTCGTGTAAGTTAGAGGAGAGAAGCGCGTTGCTTGTCAGTGGAAGTGGCAGAAAATCAAAGCTGCTTGCTGCAGAAGTTCAGAGCATACATCTTAAATAGGATCTCATATTGCAGTTTTTACTCACACACGTGATCATCTTTATTCCCATGGAGCATGTGATGGAAGTAAGAGCTGCTGTAATTGGATCCTCATACCCTTCCTGTTACTGGTCATGAATTTAATTGAAATTCTGGTCTTTTTAATAATTATTGAGAAATTATTCTTTCTTTCCCTATTGCTGCTCCTAATGTGAACACGATGTTCTTAATTTAAAAATTAAATTAGAGGAAAGTCTTTCTGGAGCATGTCTGAGTTAATCAATTAAAACTACCCCCTTTGAGCTGAGCAGAAGAAAATACACTGCTGTCAAAGGGTAAAGCAAGGTCCAGCACTGAAGACTTAAGTAACTTAAAGATTCTCAGCTGAGTGGCAGGAAAAACAAAGAGAAGCTATATGACCTCAAAAATAGTGGCTGTCTAATGGTGGTTAGCTGTTTGGAACTTTATAAAAATTAAATTAAAAAAAAAATAATTTGTTTTACTGTGCATTGCCTTCAAACTGAACAGTCGTAGGCATGACTGTTTCTGCCAGATGATGCTGTGAATGGCAACAGGGGTTATGGAAGACATCACGGAAATTAGTCTAAAGCAGATCTTATCTATAGGAAATAGCTTGTGTATTTAGTGGGTATTTGTTATTTTTTAATGAAGTCTGCGCGAAATACAGAAGAAATTTCAGTGTCTGATATCCAGATGCCTGGCTGCGGAGTCTGACAAGTAAGCAGAAAAAAACAGTCAGAGATGTGCTTACATACTTTATGGGCAAGGCCAGCTTGTAGATATACGGCTGGGAATGTCAAAGGGCCCCAAGGATCATGGCTGCTTGGTACCCCTATTTGACGATCCGTGGAGGTTTGGTTCTCTAAAGATAAATCTGCACCACGGTGTGACTCAGTGCAGAGACAACTAAGCTGTAAAGTTGTAAGTAATCTAGCACATACCAGAATTTATGTAAAGGCAGGGGCATAAAGTTAACTTACCTTTGGAAGGAGAAGGCATCTTTCCCTATAGAGCTCAGTGCTGAGGTGGCTCACCTGCCTCCTGTACCTGCCTGAGAGCAGGCGGATATTTATCTGCACCAGCCAGAACCTGAGCTTCTTTCTATTCAGTGAAAGACTTTCAGTATAGCAACTGCATAACTCGCAGAACAGCACTCCACTAAGAATCTGAATTTTGAAAGCAAACCACAAAGTATCAATTATTTTCTTTCAACCAAAAAAATAAATGAAGGCATTCAATCACATGGTCATATCTTTGAGGGTCCCTGTATTTATATGCATATGTTCAAAAAAAAAATTAAATCAGTTAAATGCCCCTCTTTGGACTGGGTTTATTATGTTCTTGTATTACGCTTCTGTGGTTAAGAACTTTCCACTCTCTTGTTGAACTGCTGCAGCAAACCCCAGGAGATGCCATCCAGCCAGGGAGCCTGGTTCAGCGATGGATGTGAATGGGAGCTGGAGGTGCACTGCAGGCTTTCTAGGGCTTGGCAAGCTGACAGTTTCTGTGAAAATACTGTGAAACCCAAACTAATACAATCTTATCTTTTGCATTTTGGGGGGAAAGACAGCTTTTGAGAGCAGCTTCATTGCCTGAAGCATAAGTGGTAGTGTCATGCTGATTGAGTGATGACATACAGGAGAAAGTGGAGGTTAAGTTAGGCTTGGCCGGGGAAAATGTACTGACTCCTGCTGAGCACAAAGCTGGAGAAGTGCACTAGGCAGCAATTCATCCGTACGGGCTACTCAGTCCCAACAGACTGCAGGGTGCAGGGAGAGGAAAGGATCAGATTTCCTACTAAACCTGCCAGAGACTGCAAATGTCAGTACGTGCACTCACAGCTGGTATGGACAAAAGGTAACGATGTCGGTGCGTGCTGGTCCAGTCTCCTTGGCTTTCTGGCTTTGTTCCTTAAGCTGCAAAACGGGCGTGTGGAGGCTTCTCTCACCTTTAACTCTTTGGGCTAGAGCTGCAAGAAAGCATAAGGAAATGTTCATTATTTTGGTGGGTTTATGCACAGAAGTCTTGAAAGCCTGTTAAGAGAAAGATTCTTCACTAGCATTCAGTGTTTTTTATTCCTATTTTGTGTATACTATTTTGCTGTAAGCACTCTTGGAAGGAAGAGGGAACGTGTGTTTTGAGGGGAAATGCGGGGAAGAGAGAACAAGGGAGAAAGAAACAAGTTTATTTTTAGAGACCCTAAGATCTTAGCTGTGTAATGTGCTGCTGGAAAGAGGCATGGCACAGGGCAACCAAAGTAATCTGTCACTGGCCTGACGTGAAGGGCCATGCTGCACCTGAATTACAGCATCGTGATCAATGAAAAGCAATACCCCCATCTCTGCAATTGAACAGGGGAATTACACGGTCCCCTGGTGATGGAACAAAGTGTGTAATCAAGTTAGGCCCAACGCAAATGCAAATCAAGAGCATTAATTAACAGGAGCTGCACGGTAGTTAAGCGCCGCAGGAACACACACGCGATTCCTAGGCCCCTGCAGTTCTCTTTCGATAATTAGGTTTCTTAGGGAAGAAGAGGAATTTGGGGAGGCAGTAGGGGCTGCGGGGAGGGCATAGCCTTGGCCTGCCCATCCTTGTCCCTTATCGCAGGATGCTGCGCGTGGCCACCGCAGGGAGCCAGGCCCTGGAGCCTTCCCTTCAGCAGCCCTCGTCCCTACCGAGATCTGGAGATGTGGCCTGGCAGGAGCAGAGCCTCTGAAGCAGCACCTCATTTCAGAGCAGCAAGGAGGCTGAGGTGTTATTAAACTATACATGTGATTCTTTTTATTTTTTTTTTAAAGGCTTTTTATGTTGCCTGCAGCTGTGTAATTGCCAGCTTTCATGTAGGCTGGAGAGGGCTGTACCTCTGCTATGTAGCGTTTACAATTCTTATTCAACAACAAGCTTCAAAAGGCCCAGAAACACAACTGCGAGGCCCTACCAAATGCCACAGCAAATTGTTCTTCAAAGTGGCTAGTTTCTTGTAATTGTTATAGCTGTCCTCTTATCTTTGTTTTAAAAACCATTTAGGAATCTCATCCATGGGTGCCATGTGAAAGAACAATGCTGCGAGATCAGCTCTTGAGCTTTTAATGCAATGATATATAATTGGAGCCCAAATGTCACCGGATTGATGCTCTGGGCTGTCCCTGCTGCTGAGTTAGAAGGGATGACTGATGAGGTACTGCTGGAATTCACTCCTCTTCGTGCAGCACAGCCATCATCTGCAGTCAAGCAGCAGTGGTGATATTTGCTTTTAAGAAGGCCAGGGATTAGGACACGTGGAAGCCAGCTGCTTTCTAAACTGAGAAATAAGAGCCACAATCAAGGTGTGAGACTTCCCCCTCCCTCCCCCCCCATATATTCATTCTTTCACAGCCTCTTGTTCCTATTTTTTCCTGCTTCTTCTAAATTGATTAAATGATGGGATTAAACAGGCTATCATTTTAAAAGCCTGTGTTTTATTCTGAGGATTCTCTGGTGTTATGGTATTTGGGACTTCTGTGCAGAATAAATAAATAAATATATCTATATACACACATACTGGCTTGTTAGGAAAAGGAATTACAGTATTAATAACAAAAGAGAATTGAATAGTGTTACTTTTATTCCTGTGGAGCTCCTTGTATGTTACCCTCTGTGATGTGCTTTGAAAGTATGGGCAGTATTCCTCAACGCAAGCCTCATTTTACTGAGATGAAGCAACTTAGCCAAGTCACTCAGTCAGCCAGGCAAAGGACCACTGCAATCTTTTTTTCTCAGCCTGTATGTTTAACCCCTCTGTCCATGTGGTCTGCCTGTCTTGCTATTCTCAACAGCATAATTAAACATCTCTGCCTCTAAAAGGCAGCTTCTTGTGGCTTTTTGTAGCTATATTTTAATTAATACATTTTTTTTCTGAGTTAGAGGGCTAGAGTAGAACTCAGACTCAGGAATTTCTAGCTGTCCTTTTTCATGGTTGACTACTTGTGAATTCATGAGGCTGTTGGGAAACAGAGGCAGTTTTACTGTGTTAACCTTCTCTCATCCTCCTGCGTGATCTGCGATCTTTTCTGCCAAAAAATAAGGCTCCCGTCTCCTTGGCTCGCGCTTGTGTGTATTTGTATGCAGTTGGGTCAGTCAGCTGCAGTAATCAGAGCTGAGTACTCTAGAAAGCACTGACACCTAGTGCTTTAGATAAAACAAGTTAATTCTTTCTCACGTTAGGCTTTGGAAAATCTGTTGTCTGAAGTGGTGTTTTGAGTAGCTCACTCACTAAAACCTCCCTGATCTCGGGGATGGTTGTATGGAGGTGAGCAAGGAAGAGCAGCAGGGATGAGTTGAGAAGAACTATGTGAACTCTGAGTCTGGAAAAAGCAAATGATCCAAAATGAGATGCTGCCCTACTCCATGTATTACTGCAGGCTGTGGTGATCCTATTAGCATATAAGTGAGGTGGCTGTTATTATAGGATTGCTTTCTACTACTGTTTCGTTTTTTGTTCTTATCTGGGACATACCTGGGCTTTAGATTGAAACTCTAATTAGCCCTGTCTCTTTGTATCATTGGTATAGTTTTTTCTTCCCTCATTCAATTTGAAGATGAAACCCCAAACTTGCTTTTAAGGGCAATCATTGTGAGAACTTGTGAAGCAGCTAAAAGCTGAAGTTTTATGGTGTTGGAAACTTGCCTTCCTTTCATACATTCATTCTAGTCAAAGAATACTTCACTGTTTCTCTTAAAAGGCATCCTTTTACTTCTTGCACTTTTTCCCACTTCCTGATGATCTGAAAGAGGAGCTTGGAGTCCCTTCTAATGGTGCTTGTCCTATTTTTGCAATTGTGTCCATCCAGCCTGTTCTTCAGCGTGCATCCCAGCTGAACTTCAGCCAGTGAACACGAGTAAGCCATGGCAGTGCTTCCAGAGCTGCACTGGTTAGCTCAAGGTAAAGATTCTCTTACCTCTAGCTTGAAATATCATGAGATCAGTCTTTGCTGTGAGCAGGATTAAAAAAAAAAAAAATCACATCTGAGTAAGTGCAGTGCCTGAATGCTGGGTAGAATCAACTCCAGTGAATTTAACCTGTGCTGCAGACACGTGGGCTGAAGCTGCTTCTCTGTTTTCTTGAGGGCCCAGTTCTTGATACATTGAACCCAAGCTGTAACTGGCCTTGCACCAGTCTGTGCTGGGGATGAGAGCAAACCAGGAAACTGAAATTCTCAATCTATATTTAATGCTAACTCCTAACTAGGTTATGGCCTTTATTCATTTTTTGCTTTTTAAGCAGCTCTGCAGATAAGCTAATTCCTTCACCGCCTTTAATGTCATGTGGCACTGGTAGAGAAACTGAGGCAAAGACTGCTCAAGTGGCTGGTCAAAAGCCAAAGAACGAGGCAGCACGACAAATGTTAGTGATCAGAGCTTCCCATTAGGCATCAATGCTAGTTCACATTGCTTGTTGCTGAATTTATCCTAAGATATGGAGAAGAATTTTTTGTAGGATCGTATGATGGAAAGTGTTACTAGTGAATTGCATTACTCACAGAATGCTCATGCATAACATTAAAGGTCAGATAATGAAGTTCTTAGTCAGGAAAAGCTTCCAGTGGCATTTACTGGGATTTTGTCTGAAGAAAAGACTAAGAGGACCACAGGGTAGGGTTTGGCAGCATGTGTAATCTTTGTTGGAGAAATGAATGTGGCTCAGTGGGAACTGAACTGGATCCTTCTGCAGCATGCAAATGTCATTAATCATAGTAACAAAAAGCCATAGCATTGACTAATTTGAAATATCCTGCCCACTGGCCCTGTGGTACACCATGTAACGGGTCTAGTGCTATTGGATAATGACTGTGATCAACATAATATTTAATATTTTATTTGCTGAGCTTTTTAAATTTGTAATGAATTCACTCCCAGCCCCAGGAGTTAACAATCTATATGATTATACAGACAAAGCATCATCAAATCTATACTGATTTATCCAATTCTATTGGGCGGAAGCAATGGTATAGTTCTAGGAGAGCTGAACTGTTTCTGAAACAGATCACTTTGAATTAATAAGAAATGTATTATCACCCTTTGTTTTTTAGGTTTATAGACAATCTTTGAATATTTGTCAGTTGTAGAAATTGTTTGTAATTCTGGAGATGCTGAAATCAGCATGCTGAATTTCTTCCTACATCCTCCCTACATTGGAGTCTTGACATATGACTCATTCAGCAGCACTCAACATGCAATCTCTCTCTTTTAAAAAATCTCCTAATTGCAATTCCAGCTTCCTACTCTGAAATATGTGGTTGCTTGTTCTTCTTCGTCTTATTCAAGTGAAAAATGCTGTTCGTGAATCTGGGCTACCAAGGGAGTGATCTCACCTGGAGGGTGGTTCAGATATCTGTCACTTGTAGACTTCATTATATTGACAGCAAACTGAATGTGCTGTTTTATTCCTGTAATGCTACTTATTGATGCTGCCTGTTTTTAGATTACAGGAAACATTTACATTTTAAAACTAAGAAAAGTGGATGTGGGCAGCTGATTTTAAAAATAAATAAATCCAATCTTTTAAATAAACACCAAAACTCTTCATGAGACCCAAAGCCTCAGGGGCTTCACATACGTTTCCTGGGTGCTCTGTGTGTCTTCACTTGCTTCGGTCTCTTTTTTGAAATATCTTTTTGGGATTGTAGGTGCAGAATTATTTACCCAATTATTACATGTAAGCTGATGTATTTCATTCCATTCAATTGCCAACACGAATGACTAGTTAGATCCTTGACTAGCAGGTAGCACATGTAATCCTCTCTTTTGACTCTTGCCAGAGGGAGGTTGATTTTCAAAAGCATTTTTAGACTGTGCGTCAGGCACCATATCGTCAAGAAAGTTATAATTATTTCCAGAAATATGCATGTACATTCATGTGATTGTATTTTGGGGGAATACAGGCTTCAGTGAATGTACAGCTTGATTTGTGCACAGTGAGTGGAGCTGTGTGTGTGCAAACCAGTACACAAACCGTGGTAGAAATAAGTGGCTGCTTACTCCACTCCTCCCAGCCACCATCCAGGCACAAGACCCCTCAGCTAAACTAGGTTCTGGGTTCCCTCAGTAGGCAACAACAAGAAGTGAAGTCTTCACAAGGTGATGAATTACCCATACAATGCACTTGTTTTTCTTTTTTAAATGTAGGGGAAGCTTAGGCTCACTGCCAGTGCTGGATGAGATGTCTAACTTTTAGATGGCTGAAGATACAGACAATGCAGCCAGGCCTTGATTCTTTGAAGATGAAGCCCTTGTAAAAAAGTGCCCCAAACACTTTTCTCTCAACTCTGCTGGAGGAAGAGAGTGGAAAAAAAAAATGTTTGTGGGTCAAATAAGGCTTGTGCTTCACTGCGGAGGTCTAATGGTCCGAAGATGAAAAGCCTTTCAGAGGCTGGCAGTGAAATGAGTGTTGATGGGTATGAAGCTCATAAATTCTATGAAGTGGTCTGGGCAAGTTGACGAAAAAGTTTCTAATGATGAATTAAAATGTTTCCCATTTTGGAAATTGTTTTTCACTGCTAAATCTGATGATTTGCTGTGTGCTGGCACATACAGGGTAGAGTTCAGAGGAGATTGTTGTGGCCTGTAGATCTGAATGAAAAAGGAACCTCACTCTTCCTGCTTTTGAGATGCTTCTCATAGATGAGAATTTATCTTGGTGTAATTCCTTCTCTGTCTTATTTTCTGTGGAGTTTTTATTTCAGCTGGGACTGCATGTATTTGACTAGAAGGGAATGCCAATGAAGTGGTGACCAGACTATCCTAGTTCTCAGCAGAGCGTGTCCCCTTGCTTTCAGGTACGTGCTGTGTGCTGGGCAGAGGCAGAAGCCCAGCAGCAGTCCCCACTGATTAGTCATTCTCCTGTCGCAGCAGCCTGAGGGAAGGTTGGAAAGAACAAGCCTAACGTGTGCTGGTGCTATAGTAATAAACCAAGACACGATAATAAATAACCAAACTCACAACGTATTGAGGCACTGGCAGACCTGAGTTTAGCATTTGTTTGTTTAGGGCTGTCTTGTGGAAGATAACAAAGTGTGTAATGGATGGCAGGGCTCAGATCCTTCCTTTTTAACCAAAAATAGATACATATCAAGCATACATTCTATGCAAAGTATTATTAAAAATAATACTAGAACATAGTGAAATAGGATTATTAAATCATAATGTAAAAGTCTATGAAAGCCTCTGATGACCTCAGACAGGTACAAGGTACAGCCCACCATCAGGAATGTTTCTGTTGAGGGCAATTGTTTAACATCACAGTCACATTCTTAAAGAATAAAATGTATGCTGTATGAAAGGTAATGAAAGCTTAGACAGAATGGAGCATGAAGGTATAAGTGAAGTGATTTGTTATGAAGTATGACAATTAAGTCCAAATTATTCATGAAGCTTTAACTTTATTGGGTTCCCATTCCTGTTAAAACAACTAATTGAAAGGCACCGGAGCTGTTTGAGGAAACAGAAATCTGATCATTAACAACTGAATCCTCTTTGTTATTACTCATGTACATGCGCAAAAATGAGATGTAGGCAAATAAGAAAAAATATATCAGCCCCACGTCTCATATGTTGCATTTATTGAAACCCCATCTCTGTGGATATAGCAAGCAGCTCCATCTTTCAAATGAAATATGCTTCTGTGGCTGTGCAGCTGATCAGTATTCATCACATAGTGAGGAAATCTAGTCCATATACAGAAAAGTGCACCCAGGCTCTTTAGATCATCTCAGACAACTGTTGGGCTGAGCTAACTCTTTAAATTCATGTTTGCTTGGGAGTTTCTGTTTTATGGGTGCCACCGGACACCCAGGACAGAATCACAGTCTCACCATCTCGTTTGTCTTGAGTTGGAGCTGTAGTCATATCCTGTGTGACCAAGAGGTCTCTGTGACTTTTGTGCTCTTGCTGTATGATTATACTGTGAAGTGACATGATGCATTTCAGGAATTTAGGAAAATGTCATTCTGTCTTCTCTAGCTAAAGCCATAATATATGTCTTTTTGCAGGGGGCTGAGTTGGGAGGAGGATTTTGGCTCTATGCTGAAATGGGCTCTTTCTTGCTTTCTTTCTTGTTGATACCAAATTGCACTACATTAAATTTTTTTTTTGAAGGAGCATATGAAAGGAAAAGCGCCGAGACTGTGCAGAGAATTCTGTGAATAGCAGTGCTCATTCTCATTCAGAATTACAATGAGGAAATGTCTTCGATACAAATAATGATGTACAGCAAAGAAAAATCCCATGTCTCTTCCTACCAGAACCTTTAAATACAGACAAGCCCCTTCTAATTTACAAGTACTTTTGTCAGAAAATCATGTGCTTTAGGACAGGGCATTGTCTGAACTTCAGAAGCTGTGGTTAATCCTTGGTTGTATGTGACATCCAACAGTTTTCTCTGCACCCTGAGGCATTAGCGTTGCGAAGGGAAGGGGTGCTCGGGAGACAGATGAGCAGCTCTTCTCTTTACTTCACGCCTTTGTGGATGTGCTTCCTGTAAGTTGTTGGAGCCAATAACCCTAAAGCCTCAGCTCTTGTGATAAGCTGTGCACAGTCCTTCACGTCCTTGAAAGTGTTCAGAGCCTCTCAGGGGCCTTCGGCCCCAGGTTAATAGAGATGAAGCCCCAAGGTTCCAGCAGGGACAGCGTGGCCATTCTGTTTGGAGGCTGCACTGTGCACTTGTGCACTGCTTTTTGGCTCCTGCAATTTAGGCTACTTCTCTGGTATGAAGGATCAGAAAAATGGCAGCCAATAAACAAACCTGGTTAATTGCCAGAGTGTAACTTGGTGTAATCTAACACTCCCCAGGGGCCTGGTTTGAATAAAATAAGAACTGATGACACATGCCTTCATTTCAAACTGTGAATGAACCTAAGCATGAAATTTAAACATGAGTAGTTTTTTCCCCTAGTTTAATTATTTCCACATTTCTCTGTAAGTCCAGATTTCTACCCAGTCTGGAAGTGAAGATTCTCTTAACACAGAAAAACCAGTGCTCCTAATCAAGCTGGATCCATGTTCATAAGATAAGATGATAAGAACATTGGTTATACATGCTGTGGCAGTGGAAATAGAGATGGAGGGAATTGAAGCAGTGCAATACATGGACAGCATGGCTAATTGTGCGTGTCTCAGAACAAAGAACTAGCATCATAGCTCTACTGAATAACTTCAGCTTGTAGTGAGTCTAACCAAATTCTGGGTCCTGCCTGAAAAAGCTGACTATTTGAAATCTCAGATTTTCAGACATGAGATTTCAAACCTGTTGAGATTTCTATCTTCATGGTACAATGAGTCTGTCTCTAGGTTGAGTTTAATGAAATTAAAACAAAACAAAACAAAGCCTATTCTATCTCACTGCAAATTATTGTTGCTTTGATAAACACGATTAGCCAGTACTCAGAAAGACTGGATGAAAACTCCAGGCATTGAGAAACTTTTTGGAAGTGTTTTTTATGATATATGGTAGGAGTACACTGTATTTTGCACAGAAATAGATCTGTCTAATAAAAGAGTGAGATCTTTCACAGTAGGTTACCAGAAATGTAATTGACATTGTGAATTTGATTTATGAAAGCAATAAAATGTTGCATTAGGGGTATTTTATCATTGCAAATCATGAGCACAATGCATCAGAGCCAACATATAATGGATTTATCATAATATTTCTTGCAGTGTTTTGTTAGAAATAGGTCCTGACATACCCAAAAAAGATTTAGACAGCAGGAAGCTGCAGTGGATTTTGTAAATCCACTGTCAAATCTTCAGTAAGTAGACAAAATTTTTAAACTTTGACTACAACATGTTTAATCTAGGTGCTATTCTATTTACTTGGAAGTCTAGTGAAGGTCTTGTCGATAATGCTTGTCACTTTGGGTCAAATTAAGCATCTAGCATTTCAAATCATACGCTCTACTTTGCAGTCGTTTTTGTCTTATAAAACATGGGTGAGAGCTAGTAAAAAATGTTTTCCTACTGTTTTCTCATGATACTTTGAAAACTTAAATTCAATGGTTTCTGTTTCAATGGGGTTTCCAAACCTGCTAGAGATTGACAGCTTACTGTTATCAATGATTTTGCAGTTAAACTGGATAAAGGCAGCTACTAAAAACATGCAGATTACTATACTTGATGTTATTAGAAAATGATCAGTACTTGCCCATCATTTTTAATAATGCAGTACTGCAAAAATCTTCAATCTTGTCTCAAGAGTTACTCAAGTAATATTTCTCCTGATTTCATTGACAGTGTTTTCTTTTGATGAGTTTTGATTAAGGAACTTGGGGATTAACTGCGGTGATTGCAAATGTGGAAGTAATGCAGAAGTGCTATCTGCTTTTGTGGCCTCCTCCCTCTTATACCTTAATAGAATACGCACGTGTTAGTACAGCAGCTGTAATCTGTCTTTGATAATTATTTGGAATGAAATGAAGTTTGCTGTGAGTGGAAGCTATCCATGCTGTTACTGAGTACGGTGCAATCTCCTTCAGAGAGTGATTAGACTAAAAGCAAAGTTTTATCGCCTGCCCATTTCTTTTTTGACTTCATTTCTTTTGCCAACACTGTTCATAGTCTTAATGTCTTACTGTCTTAAATTCCTCTCTTGTCTTGTCCTGGGTAGAGATTTAGTTGTGTTTGGAGTTTACCAGTGCCTAACTGAGAACTCATGCCTTTCTCCATGTGCTTCATGTTATCCCTGCCATTCTGGGCATGCTGTAGATGTAGATTCTGTAGATGTAGACATGCAGCCATGTCCTTCAGTAGGCTCTCCTCTCATCCCAGAATTACCCTGGCCGTAGTGATTTTCCATATAGACTGTGATTTTTGCCTGTACTCCTACTCTACTGTAAGACTTATACAAGAGCCTTCTCCTCTGCTGTCTCTAATAGGCATGGTAGTTCCTTTCCTTTGAGATACGTTCTTGGCACTGCTTTTGATTCCAAATCTCATTTAAAAATCTCTTTTATTACCTGTTTCATTTCCTTTTTTTTTTCTTCCTTTCTTTCACCCTCTTTTGCTACTATTATGCTGACATGGTAGGTCTATTTAAATGTAAAGTGCATTTTAGGAAGAATTTTATGAAAGTAATTCCTTGACATGCCTATAAAAATGCAACTTCCAAACAAGATTTGTAATCTTTGTTATGCCGTATCATAAACAGTGTATCTAGATTTAAATTAAGACTATGAATATCAAAATGAGCAGGAGCCAGAAAGTGCTGGAGGAAAAGAATAGAAGCCCAGAAACTAGTGGAAAATGTGGAAGTTCAGATAATAAGACCAAAGCTTCTTTCCTGTGAATATGCTTGTTATTCCTCCTCCAGCTTTGCCCAACTTAATAAAATCTTGGAGAACTTTCAACCCTGCACTACTGATTTTTAATGAAAACTGATGAAAGAGATTAGGTATCTATGTGCTTGTAATCTCTTTTATAGAGTGAATATTTTTCTACACATAAAAACTGCTTCTGCATAAAAATGCCCATGAAAGGAGATTTTTAAAGAAATCGATAAAGTTTACTCTTGTTTTATTGGATGTGAAATTGCTATATCTAATACTTTCTGGATGTTCTTGGATTTATGGAAAACAGCTTGTCAAGGCATTTCCATTTTCTGGCTGCCATGGACTTGCTGGGGCAGGTTATTGCCATGCCCCTGCTACAAGAGCAGCACAACCTCTGCGTGTCATTCAGTTTGTGCCTGTAACACCAAGTCCCTACTCAGCTACCCCACAGCACACGGCAGCCAGGGGTGCTGAGGTCTGTGAAGTGCTTTGAGCTCCACAGACCCCTCACTGCTCAAGGCTGGGGAGCACCAGGGCCACCTCCCCATGCTGCAGCGGCCATGGCTGTCCCTGTGCAGCGAGTCTTTGTGCATGGACACACGTCACAGCTACCTGCAGTGAAGCTTTGGCTCAGCTGTTGCACAGGAAATCTCAATGCACATGCCAAAAAGCACCAGAAAGGCTGCTTCTGCAGCAGCTTGGGGTTAGAAGTGGGTCCTACGCAGTGTTTCCAGCCTCCCCATTTCCAGTTCTGTTACTTCCGACAGCTCCAACGTACCAAAGGCAGCTGCAACGTGAAGGTGGCTGTTTCTTGACAGTTTCCAAATATGTATTCTGTCTTTTGTGAAATCCCACTGTGGTTGTAGGCTTAAAAATATATGTTGAGTCAACTGATCGCAGCGTAGGCTGAGCTCCTGTGATGTCTTCAGGAGGTACTGCTCCATATGGGCATTCCAACCTGGCCATTTGGGGAGGACTTTCTCAGCACCTGAAGGCTACTGCACAGAGGCAAGGCTTTATCTGGAAATATGACCTCCCAGATGAACCATCTTCAGTAACACGTCTCTACTCGCTGCTGCTGTCCATGCCTGAAGTACTCAGAAGCTTGGAGGTAAATTCCTGTCCCTGTTGGAACCAATGGGGGGCTGTCATTGAGCCCATCACCTTTTGTGGAGAAGGACACTTAGCTGTTGTAGTTACCACAAAATACATATCACAGACCCCGTTTCACCTCCTTCAGTAAGCCAGAGGATGTATGCAGCCCCATCAGCATGATGACTCCTGGAACAGGATATAATTCAGAGTGAGGTTGGCAGGCTGAAACCTTACATCACTTCACACTGTTTGATATCGGTGCTCGTGGCTGGCCATCAAGTATAATTGAAAGCACTTGGCACACTCCTAAATAAAATATTAAAGCTTAAGGCTGAGAGGCAGAAGCACGTAAGTGATGTATGAAAATGTTGATTGCCAATTTCCATGTTCCAGGTGTGATTCATGGGGATGCTGCCTGGGAAGCATTTATATCCAACTGTAACAAACATAAACAGAATGACAGAGTTTATTAAGCCAGAGGCAAATGTAAATGATGAAAGGCTGCTGTGTAAAACCACATTAAACATGTCCCATTACATGATGTAAACCACATTTTGTAGCTGCTTAAACATAATGCTCCTTTCATTCCTCTAATTCCTTGGTGATTTAAATTTCTATATTTTATGAGGTATGAAAATAATAAAATATGTGCATGCTAATGCTCTGTTATCAATATAAAACTAAGAGATAAACTAATGTCACCGGGAAGAGAGGTAGGTCTCAAAATATCTGTCTGCAGAAAGGGAGAAATATTTTGCACCCACAGCTGAACGAGGGAAACCAATCCCACCTACATGCTGGTAGGTGGCAGTCACACAGACCTCAGGGCTGATGCACATACGTGGACGCAGAGGGTAAAACTGCAACAGCAGAGGATTGGGATGCTGGAGGATTGAAAATACACCTCTGAGACTATATCCTTACTAGCACATTTCAGGTTTTTGTATTCTGAGGTAGTTCCATTGCTTTCAGGAAGAGGAGTGGAAAGGAGGCTGTTACTAACGACAGTTCAGCCGAGAAGAATGATTGTGCAGTTGTTTTCCAAGAAGTGCACAAGAAATGACTTTGAACCTCTACAGATGCATGTCGTTTTGATAAGATAAAGCATGGATCACCTACAATGGGCACAGCTATTAGTTTCCTGGGGTGGCCTCGGCGGTCCATCAGAGTTCACTGTCTCAGTTCGATGCTTAAGGGCTTCTTTCTAAGAGCTCTTGCTGTTGAAGGTCCCTGGAGCTGTTTTGATATGCTCCAGCTGACTACTTCTTGGCGCACACTTGCGTTACTGAACGCAGAGCATTATCTTGCGCTGCTCTGTGGGCTGCTGCGGCAGCCCTACCTGGCAGCTTAACGCCATAAACATAAAAATGTGAGAAAAACTCCGTGTGCCTTAGATTTTAGCAGAGTAATTTCACTCTTTTGCCATTTCAGGGTTATTGAAAATCTTTTGTGGAGAGGATTCATCTTCCTGATGCAATGGAATTTAAATGCATTTAACAATTCACTGAGCTTTCACTGATGTTGTGTGAAGGGCATGCGTTAGCTTTGTTATGCAAGCCTGGCTACCTTAAAGAAATGTTTTTTCCAGTTTATGAAGATCTGATAATTTGGGGTCAGACTTTTTCAAAATTTAATGCACGATTCTGAATGCAGAAGTTGGCCTTGTAGTGTGCGTGTGCCACGGCCGTGCACCTGCCCTATGCGCCAGTAGGCCTGATTTGGGTGAGACTGAAAGCCTTTGGGGTTCATCCACACAAGAAAGTGAGGGGTGGTCTAACTTTGTCTTCTGCCTTTCTCCCTTCTTGTAGGCAGCTGGCTGTACTGTTGTAGGAAGGAGAACAATCCTGTACCATTAGCTTCTTATTTGTCACTTTTTATACGCCTCTGAATTGCTGTTATTACAAGGTGCAGAGAAAGAGAAACCTCTTAAAAGCATGAAGGAAGTAGATAGCTTTGTTCTGACTTGCTGTTTAAAAATGGAGTTGAGAAGGAAACTGGTTTCTCATCCTCAAAAGATATTTTCATTGTGGAAAAAAAAAACACCAAACACTTGAGCTGTCCTCTAGGGTGAGGCTAAAAGCCTCAAAACTTCAAAGGCTACCTACCTGCTTGTCAAAAGGTAGCTAACCAACCCATTTAGGCTGATTTAGAGAGAAAAGGAATTTAAACCTGGATTTCAGACACCCTTGGCCAGCAGAGCAAACATTTCCCTCTCTTCTTCGAAAAATTGGCATTTTCTGATTTACTTTTTTTCCAGATAGGTTGAAGACAATCAAATTCTGTTGTCAAGATAAGGAGGAGGGAGACTCAGGAAAAATACATTACTTCTGCAGTGAAAAGTTTTCCCGTTTATTCAACAGTATTTATTGTACTCTCATATCACAGTTCTTGTTAGTGTGCATTCGGTAGAAACCATGAGCCAGCCTCAGTCATAAACTACTGATTTCAAAACATGTGCAGTGCACAGTACAAGCAGCATAAACCAAATGTAATTCATAGTACCAATTAAAAATATTTACGGTGCTATATTTCTTATTTAAATTCTAAACATTGCCTTTTCATCTTTTTAGGATTGTGTTTTGCATGAATTGGATTATAATAATTTGCAGTTCACAAACACAGAACAGAAATGTTATCTAGAATGTGATATAAGGGATTTGGGGCATTGCAGGTTACTGCTCACTGGCCCAAATCTGTTCTTACCACGAGCTTTTTTTTGGGGGGGGGCATCTGGGCTATTTTTGTAAGCGCGTGCTGGTAGAGGTGGTGGAAAGGACCTGTGACACCGAACCGTGTGCATGCTAAATCTGAGGGGCCTGCCTGCTTTTCCGTGCACAAGGAAGAACACGACTGGAATTGCAAACAGGGGAGTGAAGAGAATGGGGTGTACCCATCTCTGCTTTCTGTAGGAAGCCCCACAGGGCCTCTTGGCAAAGTGTTAGAGATGATGGATCATCTGGGGATGGAGGAGAAACAGAAATTTCCTACGATTTTTAGCAACAGCTAAACAAACTTAACAGCAATCCTTTTACAGTATTTTGGCTGCATCTAGATTGGACTTGGAAAATAAAATTCCTTCTGATTTAATCCCCTAAAGTTTTATGGTTGCAAATCCTTCTTAGGTTCTTTAAAGGATAAGGGATCTCCCTCTCAGAAAAGCAACTGCTCTTTAGCACAGTGTAAAACACGGGCTCACACTGGCCTTTCCGCAGGCAGTCCCTCTCACTTCGGTATTTCATTCACAGTTGTGCAGTGCTGCTCCTGGCAGCTGCCTCGCTTGGCTGTGCAGGACCCGGGAGCATCCAGAAAGAGAGGCAGTGATGCCAGCTGTAGGATTATTTTGCTGCCTCTGTGACTTCTTTGCTGTCTTTGCCCACTAGATGTAACAAGGGGGCTGGAAGATGTTACACACAGATTTTCAGAAGCTCATTGTGCTCGACTTCTTTTTCAGGCAGTATTTTTATGCACCTACCATTACAGTCATTAGGCCCGTGTGGCTGTTCAACCCCTACATGCTCCACGCTTGTGTTTTCCTCCTACCTTTTTTAAAACCAGACGTTTCGGCATTCTGCAGCATCACATCGGTTGCTGTGGAGACGACTGTGATGTTGCCAATAGAGATATGACTTCACTAACAACCTCTGAAGAAGGACAGAAACATGAAGACACAGTGTGGCTTTATTTTCCTCCTGCTGCCCATTCCTAATAACCCTGTTCTGCCATTCCCTGCGCTCTGTGCTGCATCCTGACCTTCAACCGATGCACAAATCTCTCTTCTTTCTTAAACTGGGCTGCATGGCCACGTATCAACAGCCTTTGGGCTGTATTTCTGCAGGAAGGATCGACCAAAAGTATGTGCATGAAGAAATTTATTTCTAATATTCAGGGAAAACTAAAGTAATTTCCTATCCTTCCAATCCCAAAGAAAAGTGACATATTTTTAAAGAGGGAGGAGAGGAGAAACCGTTGGGCAGGGTGGCAAGCCATTATTGCTCATGCTGCTTACGTGGAACGTCTGGCAAAAGAGTAAACATTGCTCCCCACCCTGCTGCTAACCGTGATGTTGTGAAAGAAAATTGGTGGACCTGTCAGAATGGGTTTGACATGAAAGAGCAGGATTTCGATCAGCAGGGCACAGGTAGGCTGTGGGGAGTGGGTTCTGCTGTTGCAGGAGGCCAAGGACAAACTCCCTCCTGCAGGGAAAAGATTATGGTTTGGTGTTGCTGTAATACAGGGCCATGGCTGGAGTCAAAGTTTGGAAAGGAAAAATCCATCTCCGTGTAGTAGTATCCGGACACTGTATAATTGTCAGTGTAGTATTTAGTTGTACAAAGTTTTGTAGAAAATTCCCAAACTGTGTAAAAACAAATGAGTTATATTTGCCACTTGGGGAAAGTAGTGCTTTAGAAATACAGCAGTTATTTCTTCCTGGTGGTCTGAGAGTCCGTATCAGAAGTGGTTCGTGCTGTGGTGGTAATTGGGTTTCAGCTGATTGCAGCAAAACTATGAATCAACTGCAGTCCATTTTTAATAATGAAGAACTGAAACATAATCAGAAATATATTCACAGTGCTACAGCTTTCAATGATTATGTGCAGCAACTGGTGCCCACAGCCTCTCTTTGGACTCAGATTCTCTCTTTTGCCTTTTTTTTTCTTTTTTTCTTCTTTTTTTAGTTTAAGCATTAGAAAAAAAATCAATATTTAGAGCAGTTGATTTGGCATGAGATGGAACAGAATGCAGGAATTAATATTGCTCTTTTCTGTGCTCCAGTGCAGGCTTCTTTCTGAAGCCCTGCTGGAGGACAGCTTCCTTTCCCTGCTCCTGTCCCAGGCCAAAGTAATCAGCAGGCATCACCGGCAGTGCAGAATTTGGCAGGCTATGATGTGCTCTTGGAATCACTTGTCAAAATGGTGCGGTAACCTTGAGGGCTGATAGTGGAAAACTGTATTTTATCTCTCTTGAATAAAGGAAGAGATCGTGTAGTATTAACAGATGGATAAGTTACTATGGTGATGGAGGCTATATAAATAGATAGAAATAAATATATGTATAGTACCTGTTAGATATGATCTGACAAGAAGATTGTGACCCGTTTCCATGGGACTTTATGCGGGATTGGAGTGTGTTCGTATTAATACTTTATGGAAGTTTGAAGTGACACGAGAGACCTTATGTTGTATCAGCAAAACACTGCAGGAAGTTTGTGAGCTAGATCAACACCTCCTGAATCCCAAATTCCTCCCATATTTGCTGCAGTCCTTGCACCCTCTCACTTCCAATTCTGAGGGCTGTGGCTACGGTATTAAAACTCCCTCGTCCTTGTTTTTGTCTTTCGCCTCTGGATACTGGGCTTCGCTCAGGTCAGTTCAGCTTAATAGGGTTCTCTGCTCTGTGACCTTCTTCCTGAGTTATTGCAAACAAAGCTCCAAAAGCGATAAATTTCTGGCCTTTGCCCACCTTGGTTCCTATAATTTCTTTTGTTTTGACTCTGCTGGGCAACGTTCCTCCACTCGGGGTGCAAAGTTGTCCAGACCGCAGGCAGGACGCTCCGAGAGGCTGTCGCCAAGGGATGGACAGGCAGTGGGTGTTTGGGTACAGCGGCTCCTGCAGGAGAGAGAGGCTGTGCCAAAGCCCTGCACATACCCACGTCCCGGCTGTGGCTGGGTCTGTTACCACAGCTTTGCAGAGGTTCTGGACATAGCTTACTTGAACAAGCCAAATAAATGTGATGAAAATAGAAGGGGATGGAGGGGGGAAGCATTTTCTAATGCAAAAAGATGCAACCCTGAATTTTTCTGTTTAGATTTTTTTCCTTTTCTGGATGCTTAGGTTTCAAACTAGGCAAACATTCTAGGGGGAAAAAAACCATAGAATTTAGTTGCTTCCCCTTCTTTCTCTACCTCTCCCTTCCCCCAGGTTACTAGCTCATTTTCAGCTAACCCTCAATATTATTCTGCTTTTCTCCTCCCATATCTCTACCTGCAGGCTAAGGTAGCTGGCCAGCTGGACTCTGTAATGTCCCTTATCTTTATTTGTAAAATGTCAAAGTGAGTTGTAGGAAGGGTTTAGGCAGCACTGATGGTAATGTGATGATTACTGAGATTAATTTTAAAGCCTTCTTGGCTTTCAGAATTTTGCTCATGACTCACGTCTTCACAAGATATGATTAGAGAAGTTTTTGGAGCAATGGCATGTGTGCAGCTTTGGAAGGCCTCTTGTATTGATTTAAAGGAATGTCTCAAATGAGAAGGTAAAAAATGAAGCCCCAGATGAGACTTCAGGACTCGATTTTTCTACCAGCTGGTATTTGTTTGTCTGCATCTGCCATTCCTCTGAAAAAGCTACTGGCAGCAAGAGCTGTGCTGTGTCTTCGTGATGCATGCAGGGGAGTCTGCTCCCTGTGTTGGTTCTGCAGTGCCGAGAAGGTAGAAAGCTTGATTTTGTCAATAAAATAAAAAAGTTATGACTTAAGGAGCAAAACAGGAGCTGAGTAAAGCTGTTCTGCTCTACTGGTCTCAGAGCAAGATTTAATGTGGGCTGTGAGAGGGCAGAAAGTGCCGTGCATTCACAGCACCCTGTGCACCCCTCTCCTCTGCAACACACCATGCTTGCCCTCTTGGTTTTCCACTGCTCCCCATCAGAAAAACAACCACGGGTCAATTTTCCAATGAGTGAATGGTTGAAGGGGGACACATCAGCTCCCAAACCGGCTGAACTCCAGCCCTGCTGATCCATGTCCAACACGCCATCTAAGGGCACGTATTTATCTTTGGATGTAATCCACATTTTATTTCTCCATTCAGACTTCTTTTGTTCTCTCAGAACAGTTCCTGGTGTGCTGTGCAACCAACTTTTTATTTGTGTGCTTCAGCCTCAGCATCACTGAAGAGACCTTCTGCCTTAGCTGCGTAACTGGTGCCATCAGCTATCTTTACAGCTACTCACACCCAGCTATTCTGGGACTGTGAGCAGAGCCTGATTTTCACATCTTGCTTCCTGACGGTGTCTGACTCGTGGTAGACGCACTATTTGCACCCAGTTCCACGCAAAAATCCCGAATGCCAGATGGGCTCCTACCAGCCCCATGCTGAACCTTGGCAAACTGTTCAGTGAACCCAAGGTAAGATTTTATTTAACGTAAGACAGAAGATGTCCCCAGGCATTCAGCTTTCTTTTCCAGTGGTACAGAGCCCAATTTCCTGAAAGGTGTTTATTCAATTTTGTGTACAGCTGTTGTGATTACGTACCTGGACTGGTCAGCAGTCAGTGTTTTGGCTACCTTATCGCTGCTTTGGCCTTAGCCAATTAACTGATTTATTTCTGCACTGGCAGTCGTTGGGCATGTGAATCAGATACAAATTTGCATATCCTAAATTTAGTGTATGCATCTATGTATCCAGTCTGTGTGCACGATTTGGGCATGTTTTCATTTGCATTTTATCACATTTAACTGAGGCAGGTTTAGAAAAGCATGTTTAGATCATTCTGAGTTGAGCAGGACCTCTAGTGGACCGCTGTGTCAAAACACCAGTATTTCTATACCCTTCAACCATCCTTGAGGGCTTGCTGGGAAAGGAAATTTTTTCCAGTTATACAAATAAAGTTACGTAAGTTGACAAAATACCTCTGTTACATGGAGTTTTATACATCATATACCCCATGGAAAGCTACTCTAGTGTATCAATATCAGCTTGAACTCACAAACCAACTTAAACAGTATATTTTCCCCTTTTAGTAGCTTTTAAAAATCTCTAATATTGTCTTTCCAAAACATCTACTAGTAGGTTTGTTCCCAGATATTCCATTAAATGTACTTATTCGATATTAAATTACATATTATATATCCCTCACGTGTCCTCCCATAGGATATCTGTTCCCAGAGTATGTTGAGAGGCCTGGACCAATGCAGTGCTGTACCTGTCCTGACCAACCCTGCCACATGCCCATTGCTTTTTATTGCTGTGCAGCTTTGGTGTTGCCACCCCTGCTCAGGTCCCCAGGGCCATAACCCCACAGTTCGTTGCTGTGCTTCCACATTGTGGAGGAATTTGATCTCCTTACTGTAACTGCAAGGGGCACCCAGGGGAAAAGCAGGGTGGGAGCAGTCAAATCCTGGAGCTCTTATTTCATATTTCCATGTTTAAAAACTTTTTTTTTCTCACTTTTTTCCATTTGCACGCCTGAAAGTAAAAGAAAGCTTGTAGGGGTGTGGGTTGGTTCTGAGGAAATCAATACACGAGTTCATCCACATTTACTTTTCTGGAGGCTCTTTGAGCAAAGGCAGAGTACATGGCAATGTTAAGAGTTCATCAAGAATTTACTCTACTAAAATGAAAACTAGCCTTTGGGGTTTAGTTCCAAATTGGAGCAAAGCAATGTATGTTATCACCATTGGCTTTTGATCCTCGTTGTGTTCCTCTGTTATCTTCCTTGATCTAAGGAGCTAAGAAGTGGGCAGGGTGTTTGGCACATGTCTGAGAGTTACGGAAGCATCACTCCATCCAAGTACTGAGGCACTAGACCTTAAAGAAAATGCTAATGAAGCTTGAAATCACATTTGCATTGCAAATGACACAATTTGTTCTGCCTTTATACAGAATTAATTTGGACTGTTTGTTGTTTTGTTCCAGTTGTGCAGCTGAATAATGCTGCCTCTTTAGGTGGCTCAGCACCGTAAAGATCTTATTCATAACCAAGGCAAGGTAAATTAAAAATTTGCTAAGTTGGACAGATCATCTATTCAATTTTCTGACATTCATTTGTCAGCCATCTTCAAATTATAACATAACAGGGGGAGTCCTGTTCTCCCTCCCAGTCTGAAGTATTACTGCAGATTTGGTCAGTTACAGGCAGATTTTTATCTGCAGTTGCTTTAGGTGACTGCCTAAAGGGTTAAGCTACCTCCTGAAGTGGTTTCATTAGCTCTTTTGAGTAAACAGAATGTAGGAAAGTGTGGGTTTTATTTAGTAACTGATTAAACAAGAAGTAAAGTGGCAGGCCTTAGAGGAAACAAGTGCGGTGTCCATAGCAGTCCCTTTCAAGCCTGCCTGATTGCTTTGTACATCCCAGCAAGAGCTTTTGAAGACCTTTGTGTAGCAACAGCAGGCAGGCAGGACTGCACTGAGGCAGTCTGGAGGGAACAACAGAGTCCACCCTCACCCCGTGACCTCGTTACATGCTCGGTCTGATTGAGGATCGCACAGCATCCCCGACACCTTGCTGAACCTATGAATCTGAGAGCAAAGCTCGTGGGTGCTGGAGAGCCACGGGATGTGTGTGTGGTGTGTGGGGGAGCTGGGAGATGACAGCATCTCTCCGGGGCCCCATACTGGGGTAGGCTGAGGCTGACTGGGTCAGAAGGAGCGTGGGTAAACGGGTGGGTTTACCCTGGCAGCTGTGTGCACTGTGAATGTGTTTCCTTGCATGGCTCGGGACTGGTGAACAGTCCCTGCGTCAGCATCACCTGGCTGCTGAGTCCACTCCGATTTCACCCAGGAGCAGCCCATGAGAGCCGCCGTGGCTCGGAAGCGCAGGCTGAGTGTCACGCTTGTGCTACCTTACTGCCTCCCATCCTGCCATAGTCTGGTTCGTCTGAAGGAAGGGCTGCTGTAATTAGAATGTAATTTCTTTAAACAGGAGCCCAAAAGGAGGGAAAGCCTTGGAAATTGGCCTCTTGGTCTCTAACCACTACATGCCGGTATCTGACAGGAGGCGAGTGTTGCAAGGCAGAGGCGTTTGGGCAGGTTTTCTCTTGCGCAGTGCATAAACAAAGCAGCTCCCGTCTGGTTCTTCTCAAAGATCATAACTTTGTGACAAATATTCTAGGCGCGTAGAAAAACTAAGGATGTTTTTTGTGTCATTTCAATAAGCATTGCTGAAAAGTTATGAAGTCTTGAAAACAAGACTGCTGTTCTGCACTGTAAAATCTTACGTGCATGTGGGTGACAAGACAGGTTAGAAACCCAGGATCAGATCCAGATCCTGTTACTTTTCTTTCAGAACATATTTGAAATTCAAAGATACAATTTCCTAGGCCTGCAGTGTCTGTATGTCTGTTTGGATGTGTTTGTGTGGCAGTGATGAAATGTGTGGCTGATGTCCCTTACGGGTAGCTGCAGCAGCAATCTCTGCTGTTTGCTGCCTATACAGCAGTAAGTGTTGGGTCAGAAGAAGAAAAAAAAGAGAACAAAGAGACTTGAAGAGAACAAAAGAGAGAGCAAAACAGACACTTGATGCATTATGGGTGCTTGAAGATCTTCTGGATCAAGGAGATGAGTCCTCCCATTGGTAAACCTAGGAGGCACATTTTAATCAGGATTAGTTGCCTGTAACTTTGTCTTATGCAGACTAGACATCTCTTAAACAATAGTCTTGATCCTTTGATCAAAGTCAGATGAGCTCCAGGAGGACAAGGCATACACAGCTTATTACCAGGTTGGGTGTAACATCCACAAATCCAGGTTTAGTCTGAGTACATATTCCTTGGCCAGGGCAGCCTTACTCTGGAACAGTCAGAAAAACTGGAGCTGATTCTTATCAGCTGGGGAAACACTTAAGTCTCGTTAGTGTAGATACTTGTAGGTCACCTTTACCAAAAGGCTTTAGTCTCAGAGCCACATTTTAAAAGCTTACTCATGGTGATTTAGGATCCAGTTCCCATTTTTACAGGCAATGAATGCAACTATGTGAGGAATATTCCATGAACTTTCTTAAAAAGGCATGGAAGTTTAGATCTGTTTAAATTTTAAAGTTAACCGTTTAAATTCTAAAGTTCTCAGAAGTGTGGAAAGAAAATAAGTGTTATGTTTACTTCTGCAGTACACAGATCATAGAATCCTAGACTGGTTTGAGTTGGAAGGGATCTTAAAGAGCACCTCCTTCCAACCCCACTGCCATGGGCAGGGATACCTTCCACTAGAGGCAGGGATGCAGAAAATTTGACTTTTTCACACAAATGAAGTTTTGCACTTATTCAAAGGGAGCTATTTCAATTTCCCAGTGATTGATTGCAGCTTCCCCCAGCAAAAAACACTAAATAACAAAATACAAAACTATACAACTGCATTACTCTGAAATGTTCCTTTGATTCATTTTCAAAGAAAGATCATTGGGCTGTTGTTTTTGAGAAGGAATCATCTGTTTTTTGTTGTATATTTTCCACCTTTTAAATGCTAATTTATACGGTCATAGTTTTGCATATCTTCATTCATTCATACGTGCAACAATAGGATATCCTTAGGCAGTGACCTTCCTAAACATGTTGCGTGTCTGTCTTGATTGGCAGTTCCCGTACCTTCTGAAGACATTTTTGGATAAGTGTTTAGTAGTTCAGCTTCATCTGCGTACAGAGATATAGCTTTTTTTTTTGGCTCTCTGCAGAGGCTTCGGAACAGTCACATCTACAAATTATTTAACTTTAAAATGCTCATTAAATCTTTGGCTCCTTCTGCAGGCTGTGCAAGTGCCACATACAAAATTCTGGAAGCATGGCAGGAGGAGGAACAGGATAAAAATTGCTTACCCTTCACACTGGTATACCCTGTGATGCATTGCTGTCTGGTCACGCACTGTCACTCATGTGAAGTAGCCTGTGCAACACCCTGGGAGCCTTGTAGCATGTAGTCGCACCAGATAATTAATTAAGTTCATAACAAAGCTTGACTGGCAGAAAGGCTGGACAATGCTAATGAAGAATTCACATTTGACTTCATAAGTTTTGTTTGCATCAGAGCAGTCTGAAAGGAGACTGATACCTGAATGTGTTTGTGTGCCTCACATGGCAAAAGCAATGAGCAATAGGTGGTGTCTGACTTAAACCACAATTTTCACCATCTAAATCTTTTTTTTTATTCCCGCTGCATAGTTTTAGCAAGAAAAACGAGTGAAAAATTGCAGTCATAAAAGACTCATCTGCTTTCCATTATGCTGACATTTAAGGATTGCACACATTGAAATGCTCCTATGTGCTACAGAGAGTGACAGAAAAAACAGAAGGCTGAAATTCACAACAAACGGGAGATTTTGTAATTCGGCCACCCTGGGGGTGGGTGAGGAACCATCCACTGGGAAACTATAAAGCTTTCCCTGCACCTCAGCCTTTTCATCTCCATACAGCTGCATGCCAAGGAATTAAATTGCCAGTGCATAGGAAAATTGTTTCTGAAAACACCCTTTGCCCTCTGTCTCCTCCAGATATGGGAAAAAAAAAAAAGAGACAGAGAGAGAAGAAAAAGAAAAGGAAAAGGAAAAGAAAAAAGAAAAAAAAGAAAGGAAGTATCAATATTTTTGGCCAAAAGTCAGAGTGCTGTGCTCCCTGTAGGCATAACTCTAAAGTCAGTGATTTAACGTGATCTGCTTGGTCAGTGGCTTTCGGTCTTTACAGGAATGCAATTGTTAAGAAGCTTTTTCTTTGAAGCAGGAAAGTCAATTCCTCTTTTCCTTCTGGGCAGCTTCCAGCCAACTGGTATCTTTCCTCACAAGTTGAGGAGCAGCATTTTTTGTAAGTGAGATTTCTAAAAATACTGGTTGTTTTACAAGCGAGTGGCAGACAAACAGTTCTGTGTTCCTCTACATGGGGGAGCTGGGACTTGTCTCTTTGGATGCAGGAATATTAGTGTGGAGGAAAACGAGGTCTTACAAACCTTGGCTTTCCAGGTATCTTCAGAAGACCCCACAAAACCACAAAGAAAGATTGAAAATCACGTTTCTATAACAGTATCTCATACCTATCTTTGCATTTGAACCAAGTAGCACAGGTCTAGGCCTGGGGTTTTTGACTGCTATTGAGTGGTTTTCCTTCAGATCTTTTTTTCTCAAAGTTTTAGATGTTCATAAAATATCTAAAATCTATTTTTTAAACAGGTTACTATTTTCAAAACTTAAAGTTGTAAAGGCACAAACATGAAGCTTCTGCCTCTTATTCTCCAGCTACCACTTCTGTATCAAATATATTCAGTTTACAAGTCAAAAACAGTGGTTTTTTTTGTTTGTTTGTTTGTTTTTTCTATCTCTGTGGCTTTCTGCTCAGCCTGTTTCGTGTAATTCAGGCTCTGTTTGCTCTGTTTCATACAGCACTCCTGCCAGCAATGAACCTGGACTGGGACTGTGCCTGGCTTGGTGCTGCTGCGGCCTTGAGAGCAAAGCACTTGCTCTCCTACTATTATATCCCTCATCTTTCCAAACAGTAAAACTTAGCTTTGATACTAAACTGTATGTTTTATCTTAAGAGGGAAGCTGTAAAAAGAGATGCCAACAGGTTTTATCGGATTCAGCTTGCATTGTTTTTCATGCTCCTTAGAAATCTTTAGCATTTTTTCTAGCTTTGTGTCAAAACCTGGACGTTGTGTTTGGCAGCTACCTATCCTCAGGCTGCAAAAGGAATGTGTTTATTGCTGTGTAGAAAAGAATAAAATAACTAAATACCCGCATTTGAATGAAAACATTCAGCTTCTCTTAGAAATAGAGCTGTGTAATTTGGATTTCCAGCATTCATCTCCTTTTCAGAGCTGGAAATCCCTGGGCTGAGGCACATTGCAGTAAAGAAGTGAATTGTCTTACGCTCTCTGAAGACAGTCACTGAGCCATAAAATTCTCAGGTCTGAAAGCTGAGGGGAGCTATTCACCCTCAAGTAACTTCAAGTAATGTGCAATATAAAGTGGAAGCCAGACGCAGTGCTCTGCAGCAGGATCACATACCAAATCCCAGCCGACATTTCTGTGGGTGATCTTTTGCATCTGCAAATGATGATGCTCCAATTTTCACCCCATATAAACGATGGGTTCAAACACATACCGCTGCATTTATGGCTCTGAAAGCCCAAGCAGTGGGTAGCAGGAGCAAGCGGAGGAGGGGAAGGGAAGGTGCTCACAGGGAGTAAAGGTGAAGGAGAAGGAACACTTTCACTGAACCACAAATTGTCGGCCCTCTGTGTCTTGTTGATGCGTTAACGATCAATAACTGCTTCCTTCTCCTAGCACGTATTGTTGTATGCTGTCGCCTATTGCTCTGCTTGCCCTGTTTTCTGAGACTGCACAAGAGCTCCTAACAGGGACACGGGGACCTGGAACCAAAACGCAGCTGCAGGATGAGTTATGGCAGTATAGAAGAGGGTGAATGGCAAGCTGTAACTATCTTTTTTAATCGTAAAACAAACAAACAACAAAGCATACAACTGGAACATTAAAGATTTAAACATTTTAATTATTGCAGCTGTATGGACTTTGGAAAAAAAATAATGCTTCTCTCTTGGTGCAGCATTTTTAGCAGCAAGGTGGGAAAAAGAATCAAAACTTACAGAATGAAAACATTCATCTTCAAAACCCTTGAACATCTCATGATCTATTTCAGGGTGTGTGATTCAAAGAAATGCCTTGGGAACTTCGGTATGATGATAGCAGGGGCTTAGCAGAAGTCAAAAGAAAGTTAAAATACCAGTCTGGGATGCTGCAAAAAGCTAAGCTCATGTCCTGGTTCTGCTACAAACCTACACCTGTCACATCGGTCAAATCATTTAGGTCTTATTTCAGCAGCACTTTCTTTGTGCCTCTCATTACACATGTAGACAGGTTAGTTGGCTTTAGTGAATCCCTGTGCTTAGTATTTTAAGCACATGCCTAGCTTGGATGTACCTAGGCCTAAAGAGACAAACAGTGAAAATATCCTTGGAGGATCTTTATTTTCACTAATCTTTATAAACTACAGAACAAGACCTCATACTTCCTGAGATAGATGAAGAAAATTAGATAGGAAAAAAAGCGCATTGCAAAGTATGCTGCCAAACAAAAAAAACATTGTTTTTCTAGTTTGGGGTGAGAGCAGGTAAAATGTGGTATGTAGGTTAGTGTTTAAACTGCATAAGAGATCAAGATGCCTAATTCTAAGTTTGGAAGAAACATCAATGAATTAATGCAGTGTAAACCTGATGTGGGATGAGAGGTATAGATTTAGATTATTTCATGCTTGAAGAGGTATTCAGTGAAGGAAGTGCTACTTTAAGCATTTGACAGAGACTGTCCTAGCAGGTTTTTGCAGGTTTAATGTGTTTTTTTTCCAAAGAGAATATGCTCAAAACCCCCCCCCTTTTTTTTTTTCTTCCCTGTATTCTGACTTTGGCTTTCTGGAATCCTTCCCTCCTGGGACTATCACCGGAAAATTAGGAGCTGTCCTGGCATTTGTTAACAAAAGGCCATGGCACTTTCGTGATCGGGGTCACTTGCATGTCCCCTGGTTTACAGGTTGCATGTGTTGCCCAGAAGTTGCCCAGAACATCAGTTCTGGAGCTCTGAACGGGTTTGCTTTCCAGCAAAGCAGGATGATTTGTAAACTGTTTATCTTCTTCAGATTATTCTCTTTCCCTACCACCAATGCTTGCTGCATAATTTCAGTGGATATTGCTATGTGAGAAAGGAATTTTTATAGAGGCAGGATAGACTCTTTTCTGGTCTTTTTTTGCTATAACATGTTCATTGTGTCCCACCACCACAGGGCTCAGCATTGGCAACTTCAAGCACCTGACTGGTGCTTGAAGTAGTTTAAACTGTGGACGAAACCCCTTGTATATGAGCAGTGAGGTGGTACTATTTTTTATGATTAATTTCATGCCAGAGTGATAATTTTCCATCAGTTATTACTAACAGCAGCTTGGACCAGAAGTCCTTTTCCATGTGACTCGCTGCCCCACGAGGTTCTGTTCTAAAGAAGCGAATCTTGGAGACTTGCTGCATGTTCATGCCAAACTCCAGCTCGCGGGCAGGAGGCACCAACAGGGAGAAAGCCTCAAAGATTCAGTTCTGCAATGAAGTTCTGCAACTCCCCAGCCTCGTGCATCCAATGAACAGTGTTCAAGCATTTGGCCTGGAAAACCCCCTGGATTCGATGGAAAGCCTCTCAATTCGCTCAGCTTGTAATGTTGAGCACATTGGAGGGCAGGGAGCTGCCAGCAGACTGTGCAAGCCGGCTGGCGGCCGCTGCCTCTTCATTAGCAGAGGCATGCGTAACCTTCTAGAGTGCCTGACTCCAATTAACTGATTAGCTTGAGGTAAAATCCTCGCAAACACAAGGCAGGTTGAAGTTTCAAAGCCAAAGACTGCCAGCTAACCTGTGGCTGGAATACAGAGTGTATTGGGGTTATTTCTGTGTGGTTTGGGGCTGGCCGAGGAGCGGCGCTGGCACTCAGCATGATCCGGAGTGTGGCCAGGGATGTCACTGCTCAAGGGGTGACAGCGGGTCTGTGGGATTGTCACCTTGCTGGTGACTTGTGTGCCTGTATGGGTGTGTAACTCAGTGCAGCAAAAAGGGCCTTCCCTCATGTTTTAAGAAAATAGTTGGAAAAAAAAAATAGATCTAGTTGGACTTTGTATCTGGTATCCCCTCTCATTTGACTCCGGAGGGAAATGCTGTAATTTCAGGGTGTAAGGTGTTAGATTAAAGCTGCAAAGATCTTAATTTTGATCTTTTCTTCCTTTCTTTCCTTCTTTCTTTCTTTTCTCCTGAGATTGTGATTTCATGACACTGTCATCCATCTCAGCTATTGTACAGTGCAGAATGCCTCTGCAAACATTTACTCGCTTGTATAGTGTTAGAAAAAAACAGTTGTTCATTTTGATGCACAGTGGGAAATACTGTGTGATTACTTATACCAAAGCATTAACATGATAGGACTAAATTCTTTGAAGATAAATATCACATTTTCTAGCTTCAAAAGCATGGCTTGTGAGCCCCTGGAGGTCTGCAGCATGGATTTTACTGTACTGTAAGCACAAGAACCCTTTTACAGTATTAATTTTACCTGAGTATATAGCTGATCGATCAAGCCTAGGTGCTTCTGACAGTTTTTTTAATCACCTGTTTTGTTTCCCTATTCTATTTTCATTTTTTTTTTCCATTTTTCATGCCAGGCTGCACTGTATCATTAGTATAGAAAAAACATGTGATGCTGTGGCTGTCCTGTATCGCTGCCGTGCATTATGTATGCAGGGTGGGAGCACCTGCTGCGAACGTCTTTGCTGCATTGCTGCTATCTTAGCCAGCTCCAGGTCAGAGCTAAAAAGAAAGCCTTCTCTCTCATCAGAGGAAACTTTGCCGTTGTGTGAACTCTTGAAAAGGCAGCAAGAAAAAGCACCAGCCAATTTCTCCGGATGGTGGTTTTCCAATTATTCGGAGAGTGTCAGATGGCAGGCTGTGCAGCTTGGTCCTGTGGGTGAAGAAGAAGATGACGAGGTTTTTTCCTGCAGCAGTTTTGCTGTCGAGGGGAGCGTGGGGACAGGAGGGAGGTCAGGAGGTGGATGCTTCTGGAGCCCTCACCGGGCTGTCCCCTCCTCGCACCCATGCTCCCCACCGCACCAGGCAGTCCCCACCAATCCTGTGCCATGGCTTGAAACCCTATCTACCTCTCTGCAGCTCTCTTGAGGCTGGTATTATTTTTCTAAGGAATACTGAATGAATTCAAAAATACAAACAGAATGGAAATAGCTACAAATATGCCAATTTATGCATTTAGCACTACCCCCAGCATTTTTATGTTTATTCTTCTTTTCCCTACCCCCTTCAACAATTCAGGGTTGTAAAGTTTTATTAATACTTAAAATGCTTGGTTAATTCTTCCAGCATAATGACCTTGCAAATTCTAATTTGCCTCTTCCTAGGCACAATTGTTTTGTAAGTGTAGTATATGGGTTTATCCTCACTTACCCACCTGTTTCACAATTTCTGATCTCTGAAAGTTGAGATTTTGATATTAAATATTATTACAAACCTTTCTTTTTAATGAGCTTTAGAATGTCCCCAAATATTTGTTGCATTAATGTTTGTTGCGTTAAGATCAACAGCTTCCTAATTGCCTACCACAACGTGCATGCTTGCAAATGGTAATTAGATGCACAATTTTATGAGCGACATGAATTCAAATGAATGTGCTTACACCAAGCCCTGAGTCACAGAACAGCTAAGGGATGCTGATAGCAGTGATTAATCACAGCTGGGCTACAAGCCAGCAGAAACTTGAGGCTGGAGTTGCCTGTGCAGTTTCCAGCCCCGCAGAGCCCCAGGGATTTCAGTCTGGGGTCGTTATCCCTGGGCATGATGCAAAGCAGTCCACTGGCTACATGCTGGGCTGGGGCCCTTTGTATCCTTATGTTCCCAAATGCTGTACAAGTACGGGTAGTATTTAAACAGTTTTTAACCAGGAAAGAGATCTGCTGTTTTTTCTTGGTCTTCCTGATCTGCCTCACAAATGAGAGGTTCCTGAGATCCATTGTCCTTTAGGAAGATTGCCTCACTTCTGGCATCTAATAATATTGCTTGACCCGCTCTTCTTGAACTGGTTCTTTCATAAAACTTTAGTTCTAGAATGTTGGTATCCTAGTAAGATGTTTTATGCAGGTGCATTTTAAACTTTAGCATTAATTAATTTGGTAAAGTATAATAAAGTAGCAGAAGCGTAGATGACAATAGTCATGAAAGTAATAAAAACAGATTAATGACTAAAGCCAAAGAAACAGAACGCCAGCCTCCTTGCAGACTTGGACATTAATGAGGTTTCTTTAGTTTCTGCCCGAGTGTGGGTCCTTTTTCCTACCCCACTGATCTCTGCAAGAATTTCCTTCTTTTGTGCCTGGTTCCAGTTAGGGCCAAGGACAGGAACTGGTAAATACAGCAAAATATTGTCAGAAGGAGGAATTTTTGACCTGACGGTACATGCAGCCAACCAGTAATCTTAATGAGGCTTTTTTCTTGAGGTCGTTAAAGAGCAGGGAGAGGCAGCTTTCCTTCTGGGTGTTTATGCAAACTGAAATTCTGAGATTGCTTTGCATAGGTAGGAAAGACAAGCATACATTTTTCCAATGTCTGTCCAACTTACGAGGGAAATTTAAATACATGGAAATGCATTTAGGGAAGGAAGTGAATTAGGGAGATTCTGCCACGCCAGCTGCTGGCCTACTTGTCTGCTCAAATAAATAGGACCAACAGGTGTCTTGAGGGCAAATGAGAATCTGTTAGCAAAGCATGTAAATGGTACCGGGTATTCGGTCCTCTGGTATTTCCTAAAGGCTCAGCATTTGTTGGCTACATCTTTCCCTCACTTGATTTCAGCAGGCAAAATAGAAACAAGGCTCAGCTTCTTCAGTGATGGTTGGTCTGCCCTTTTTCCAGTGAAAAAGGGTGGTGATGGACTAAAAATTAAAAAGGCAACACCCTGTAGCATGGGACACGTTCCAGTGTCCGCATCTGCGTTCTGCTTAGGGAAGCAGAGAAGGTTGAATCGCCAATTTCTTCTGTTAATGACTTGTGATCCTGCAGCAAACCCAATTTGTATCCATAATGAAACCTTATAATGTTAGTGGCAGTATTAATATCAGTGTAATTAATAATACTATTTATACCATCAAGAGACAGCCACTAATTATGCAGAAGGATTGATATCTCACTAGGCAACGGCTTGAACTTGTTTTCACCCAAGTAACTCATTAAGGGATGTGTTCAGAAGCGTTGCCACAAGGGGTGGGAGAGCTGCTGCAGGAAAGCACCTGAAATCTGCTCACCATCAGCGTGCACTACTGCAAGGCGGCCAAAGTCTTGGGGCCAGGGCTTCTGCCATTGAAGCTAAATACAGTTTACTTCTTAGTAAGGCTCTATCATCCCTCTAAAAAGGCACCTGGTTTTCAGAAGTAAATCGGTGTGTGGTCACTGATGATACAGGGTGATGAAGTGAGAAATATTGTGCAAATAAAGCCTTGATCCATGGTGAGGAGAACTTTTTTCAGACTATCTGAAGCTCTTTGGTTTTTGTTAATGCTGCTCTAACTCAGACTTCTGAGAAACTCTCAGGCGTAAAGATGTCTGTTAAAATTCATTACTTCTTTCCCTTTATTTAAAAAGGGAGAAGAGTCTGAATCAGAGATTGGTGATGAGTTATATGGGAAGGTCAGAATTGATATCAGTTGTAAAGAAGAACAAAAACACTTTAAAACCTCATCCCTTTCTGATGATAAATAAAGAACGCAATCTCAATTATATTTCTCTTCTGTGGACCTGTTTTAAGTGAGGGTTTTTTTTGTTATGCTTAGTTTCTTTGAAAAAAAATAATTGCACTGGTAATAAAAAGTAATTCTACTTTTGGGTAAGCTTTGTTCCATAAATTCTGACAATCCAGCAGTCAAGGCTGTGCTTCTTCATTCACAGCCTTATGAATTACACTGCACAAAGGGTTGTACATGTGCAGCGCACAGCAAGAATGATGTCCCACGCCCGTTTACTATGTAAAGATTATGTTGTGGTGAGAAGACAACGGGATTCCCAGTGAGAAGTTGGAAAGCCATCAGGACGGCTGCTGAGTAGGCTTGTGCTCAGAGCTGGCTTTATAAAGACTCTTTAAACTACTTCAGATAATTTATGCTCTTGAAATTTCAGTCAGTGAAAACCAGAGGTCTCACATATTTCTCCACTGACAGACAGCCGTTGCATGCCTTGGTCTTTCCAGCAACCCACTGTGTATATTAAAAGGTAATGGGCTCCGGATTAAATAGTCGTGGTAGAGGCTGTGTCACCTGAAACTTTTATGTCACAGCTTGATTCAGACTATTGTGAAGATGTCTATTAGTGCTAGATCATTGCTTGGTGCTCTGTAGATAATAGCCTTGTACAAAGGCAGAGTGATGGATGAAAATCCCATTGTATTCCTTCAGGTACTAAATGTTCTCTGATATTTTTACCAAGCTTATCAAATGTTATAGTAACATAACTGCTCTCTGACTCTACAGCTTCAGGAGGGAGGGGGGAGTGGGAGGAGGGAGAAAAGCATTCCTTAAGCTCAGGAGATTGAATTGTAAGTAGAATAAAGGAGATATAGTATCCAGATACGCTACGGCTCTTAAGCAGTCAGCAACTAATCCTGATGCAGGGACACACAAGGACATAGCTGGGTGAAAACACTACAGGGCAAATCCAGCCCTGGTACGGGGCTGCAGCAAAGCAGTGCCTGAAGCCCAGACCCGCCTCAGTCCCATCCGGAGGACGCCTGCCCCTCACTCTGCCCTTTAACCTCAGTCTGGCCCCACAGAGGAGGGATGGCACATGGGCACAGGAGGCAGGTTGTCCCATCCGTGTCCGAACTTCTGGAGCTGGTATAGAGCAGAGCTTTGAGAGGGGCTACCAGCAGCTCTTGGCAGGGCAGCAAGCGCTGGCTGCTGGTGCTGCCTCTGCTTCACCAGGGCCTGCTCACGTAGTGTTTGATTTGAGGGAGAGGTAAATAGCTCTTCTGTAGCTGCAAAGAGACATGTTAGCAATGTGACTAGTACCCAGACCATTATCAGACTCGTGCTGCTCTGGCCAGAGGTACAAGCACAATTTCAGGGAATCTGAATGTCTAGCCGGGCCACCTTCTATCCAGAAAACAAAGACATATTTGAGTTTCAGTCTATTTATTGAATTAGAAAAACAACATAGCTCACACCTTCCTTCCCTTTTTAATGCTTAGTATTTCCTGCTCATACCTTGGAGCATCCTTTACCTTTGTACTCTGAGTCCTTGGTTTCTCCTTCATCTGGGCAGCTGGCACTCACAAGGTAATCCTCCTTCACCTCCACCTTGGTGAGGGCGTTCGCCTGCAGCTGGGAAAGGAATTAGGCAGGAATTACCTAAGGCTTCCTACAGAGGATTTTTTTTTTTTTTTTAAAAGGTGAATTTGTGGATGTAGAGTAACACTCGTGTTCCTGGTTCCCAGCCTGGCAAGGCTCCCTCTGAGCTGAGCCACGTGTTTCGGGTTTGAGCTGTGACAGAGGCTCCCAGCATGTTCGTGGGGCCTGGGAGGGGCACAGAATTAGTGCCTACAGTGCATTAACTGTTCTTATCGTGGTGAGACCCTCTTAGACCTCAAGGCCTGTTATTGCAACATACAGAATGAGCTGCTTAGACAGCTTTAATAGCGGGCATGACATTAGAGCCTACAATTAATGAGTTCCCAGCCTACTGCAAACCTGTCCTCTGTTGCTGAACATGCAACTTCAAAACAAAGTATTTGGCTTTTTAGCAGAAGTCCATGGATTCCCCAATGACCACAACGCTCTGAATAACAATGTGGGGTTTGCAGACACTCTCACACGATGGTGAAAAATAGTTGCAGGCTTCTATATAAATTAATTTTTCATGTAAAAGCCTTGGAACAATGAGTCTTTAACATGCATATATAAATAATTAGTGTGGTTATAAGTTGGTTGGTTTCTTTTTAATTGACTCTCTGTGTGTATTTATTGACTTTGGAAATGATGCCAAACTTTTCTGCTAGATCAAAGGAGCTGACTTTCCCTCTTAAAGTCAATGGTTTCCAGGTGGTGATTTGTCTAGCAGGAGTTTGTCTGAGTTACAAAAGGAAAAGGCTCCCCTCTTGTGGCTCTGGAGGAGAATGACATTTTTCTGCACAGTATTCTGCACTTTTCTACTTAGAGGAATGTAAATAAATTATAAAATTCCAGTTATCTTCCACGTAAACTATGGCACAGAGCTTTGCCCTCTGTTGTGCTGCAGCCGTATGCCAACGAGCTCTTTAATAGCTGCTGTGTTTGCTTTGGGGTGAAGGGAAGTATTTGGAGTGAACTGATTTAAGTTATTTAAATTGTAAATAAAAGTCATGGTCTAAATCAAGCGGTCAGAAACGTTAGCTTTAAAGAACTGATTTAAAGCTGTTTTGCTTTTGGGCTTCAAAAATCCTATCTTAATTTGTATGTGCTGGATGCATTTTGCTTGTTCTGTGTGCTCCCTGAGGAAAGGCTTTATTGGTAAATGTTTAAGGCAACAGTTTAAAATTATTAGTTAAAAGCTGCCTTCAAATACTTTGGACCCCTCAGAAAGAAAAGAAGTAAGTTTACCTAACTCTGTTTCACAATTAAATGAATGCATTTATTAAAGGAGGGAAGTTCTACTCTGAGTCAATAAATTGAAACAACTGTTTCTTGTCAATGTGTCTGCTAAAATTTTTGAGCTAACAGAGCTCAGGCTCTCACACCTCATTTGTATGCATAAATTGGAAGAAGAAAACAAACTTTTTTGCCTTTTCAACTCCTAGCTAGTTTCTCAGTGTTGAATAACCCACTCATCGAACACAAATATACTGAAATTCAAATACGCTGATTTTTCTTTCCTGTGTTCCTACAAAAGAAACAAATGCTATTTGAAGTAGAGTTCAATTACTTATTTAAATGGCCAGCTTTTTGGAGAATAACTGCTTGACCTCCTTCACAATATCAGCAGCAAAGATGTATTATTTCAAAAGTAAATAAATATGTATAAAAATGTAAGTAGCTATTAAATTTATATCTCAATATATTGAGTTTTTATCTCAAAGGTTTTATCTCAGATTTAGTTTTCAAATTTGTTTATTTAAAAAAATATGTTAAATTATCTGATTTTTACTTAATTCTGTTTTATCTATTGTAGAGAGACTTAAATTACAGGAAATAATTTGATACTGGGATTTCAACTGGACCCACATGAAAACAGTAGAAGTTTTGAATTCAAGGTTATGATCTTGGCCAGTTGTCAAAAGGAAATACAGTAAAGTGTAGCTCAGGAAGAAGGCAGCCTGAAATTAGAACTGTTGTTAACACAAATAGAACAGATTTATATTTTAATTTTAACACTGGTGCTATTTTTATACTCTAAAGAAGCTAGAATGGGAAGTCTTTCATGTAATGAAAATCCAAATACAAACAAATCCCAAAGTAGATTTCTCTATTGAGGAAGACTTACCTTTTTATAATTTGCAGCATCTCTCATGATTCAATAAATAATAATGAATGATCTTTAAAATGAGGTACACTCACCCTAATTGCTTGAAATATGTAGTAGTAGAACTGTTTTCTTTTAATTATTAGTCTATGCCAGTAAGGCCTATCATTTTTGCTATGCAGAGTAGAGTTGAATTTTCCTAATCAAAAAGACTTTGAAGTGGGATGGAAATGGAATTATCTTTGTGTTAGGGCAAGAACAGGAAAATTCATGGCATCTGTATCAGGTCTCAGATGAGAATATGGATTGAGAATATGCTCTGTTTGTGTGTCCTGTCTTTGACAACGTTCTGCTTTGGGTGCTGCTAAAGAAGACAATACACTGAAAGATAAAGACAGCTTTGCAGAACAAATTTTCTGCACTGTTACCTGGGGCAAGAGAGGCAGAGCCTCCCCCTCCTCTCTCATGCCCAGCTAAGAATCTCGCAGCTGACAAAGCTGTAGGTGTTACTGGTGGCAAATTCCTCAGCAGCTGTACCCAAATTATCGTTCTGACTTTCATTGGTGTCTCTCTGGAGCAGAGGTACCTTAGTAGGGCACTGCCACCAGGGAACTGAGCATGCCTGTTTGCAAAAGAAAAAAAAAATCAGAAACCTTGAGAGCTGGAAATATCCCCAAATTTATATTATGCGTGTTTAGTCCACATGCGTTATGCATGCCCTTAGCTGCACAGAGGGCTTCTCGGGAGCTGCAGCTATAACCGCAGCACAGCCAAGTATTTGTTCTTCCCTCTGATAGGCAAATATGTTCCACAGAAGGCAATTTCACCCTGCCACATTTGGACACTCAACCTGCTCTGAGCAACCACTCCAGGAGGAGTGAAGGACACTCGAGGGCTCTGTCTGTGCAATTTGCAGCTCACCACGGATTGCTGTGAAGTTCCCCTGGTAATCCCCAGCCACCTAGATTAAGAGGTTTGGGGATCCTTTGCAGATTATTTTTTTTTTAAAGAAGCAATGCATGTAGTTCTCTAACAATGAAAATAGAAAACTGTATCTTCAGTGCTGCAAGAAGTTAAAATGGGGGCCATTTTACTTTTTTTTTTTTTTTACATTTCACTTTACATTTTACCATGAAATGGGTGTGTTTCACTCAAGTTCTCTGTAGGTATACGGCTGAACAGGAGAAACGGGCTGTAAAATGCAGATGCCATTCCACCTCAAATCCATCTCAGAGGAAGTGTCTTGTGAGGAGAAGAGAGCAAGGATCACCACCAGGAGCCCTCCAGCTCCTCCTGGGCACACTCAGCAAGGGGTTGACCAGGTGGTGGCACATCTCTGAACCTAAAACCCAGATCAGACTCCTTCCCATTCTTCTTTTTGTTGAAGCCCATCTCAGTCAATACCTTTTCTTGGGATGAGTGTATATGGCACAAGAGAAAAGATGATTTTTCTGACAACAGTCAGTATTAAAGATAAAATCCTGCTTGTCCTCATGTGAGTAGGCCCAATGAAACCGATAGCTTTGTCTACTTGGATAAAGAAATTTGGAAATTGTCATTTGTGCCTACAGCCACTAGCTTGCAGATCAGCTCACTGCTGAAATGTGACACTTGAGCAAATGCCAGCAAGGGACTTTGCACTTTTGACTACTGAATTCTCATTCTGGGCATAACCCTGGACTAACACACCAAAAAAAATCTGTCCTCTGCTCTGTGCTGGAATAGACTATTTCTTCCATAGGCATGATATGGCTAACAAGGTCAGCTCGATCCTACGAATCTTATATGCTTGGTTTTATCTTTTTTGCTTGAGAGTTTTCTATGGTCCGTTTGGATCTCTCAGATTTACAAGATGACTTACTCTGTAAATTAAAATTTATGAGCTAATTAGGAAAGAAAACGAACACATCAAACAAGGGCTTAATCCCATTTGTACAGACTAGTCTAACGTGAATTCACTAATTCAGCAATTCATGAATTCAGGGAGTTTTTAACTCACAAGTTTTCTAATTCACAACTTGTAACTCACATGCCCATGCGCAAAATAGTTCCCTGGCCCACTGTGAGAGCACTCATCCTTCCTCTGCCTCATGGCACAGGCGTCCTCTGTATCACAGCAGGTAGCATGAAAGCCAGCTTGGCCTCTGTTGGATCCACTTCATAAGGTTTTTGGGGATAAGCTGATTATTTGTATCTTTTGGCTTGGAAGTTTGGACTATACCATTTCCATAAGTTTCTGGATTCAGGAGAAACTTCGAGACAAATAATAAGCAAGGATGCAGAAGGTGATGGTGGCTGCCTGATAACCTTTATCCCACCCTGTCCATTGTGTCCTGCCTATGCTGTTGGTCTTGCTTTGACCTCGTGGTGCTGCTCCCAGCATACATCAGGCCTTAGCACCAGGGATGTGTTAACCAAAACCTGAGCAGGAGCAGAGCGAACAGTCCCAGAGGTGCCTGCGACATCAATTAAGCTGCTGCAGGGGGTGGCAGGAGGGCCTGAGGATGGCATGGTTTGTGGAGTTCCTCTTCTCAGCTTTGTGTTTGCCTTTTAGTGCTCTACAAAGAGGTAAACTTATGCATGCTTGTTATCTCATTAATGTGCATGAAATAACCAGGGCTCCCCCAGGTGAAATGAGCTTCAGAAATGCTTGCTGCTTTTCTGCTCTACATTGAAGCAATAATAATTTATGAATCTAATTAGGCTCTGGTTTGCAAGAATGATGAATATTCACATTCTAAATAGCTGAGAAATATTAAAAATGTATGACAGCTTTATTTGTTCCAGCTCTAAGGATTACGGGTGAACATTTCTCTGAATGGGCTGAGCTTTCTGAGTGTCATTCAGGTGCTGAACAAAGGCATCCTGAAAAGGGCATCCAGCCTGATGCACGGCTGCGTGCAGTGCCCCACAAATGCAGTTGATGTACCCATTGCAAAAATAGAAGCTACAAAATTCTTTCACTCAGGGTTTTAGAGCCCCTGTGACAACTTGTTTCATTGCCTTAGTTACTATCTAAGTCATTTTATGGTAAATGTATTTTTAGGAACTAGATTTGTCGAAAGTGAAGCTAAAGATAATGTTTTTGTAGTAACCTCCAGCCAATTCTCATCAGTAATTTTGGAATTTGTGTATTTGACCTAGAAGGATTTAATAACTCCCTTGGCATTTCACCTTTAATTTTATATCTTTTGCTCTGGATTCATCTGCAATTATCAAAGCAGATGATCAGCAGTGCTGCTGCCCTTTATGAGGTGTTTAATTTACATATTCTAAGTTGCCTACGTTGTAAGGAAAGTTTGTTTTTTTTTGATCTCCTTCTAATTACTTTCTCTATTTTGCTTTGCTGGCACAAGGATATAGTATTTGATATGCTTTTGTTGCAGTGATCTTTTACATACTTCCAAAAACTAATTTTACCATCTAAATGAGCAATCAAGCTTAAATTAATACCTGAACACTGGCCTGTCAGAGAGCCCATCATAGGAGAATTTCATTTGAAATGCATCTGTGTTTTTTTTGTTGTTTTTATTTTTCCTCAAGGAACTGAGCAGATATAGAAAAATCCTCTCTGGTGTATTGCTCTATAGGGATTAATTTTTTTTTCTTTTTCCTATTGGTATTAATTTTGCAGCACAGCTCGCAACAAGGTCATGCTACCCATCATGCTAAAACGGCGAGCAGTGTGTCTGTGGTCAGCCAGGAACTAAACGTCTCCATGTTAATGATGCAGTCAAGTTCCTTTGAATCGGATTTGGTTTCCAGGAATTGCTTGTGTACATATAAAGAGAAAACAAACATTTCTGCCTGGCAGCTCATCAGCTGGGCAGTACAGAATCAGCATCCTGGGAGCTCTGAGCATATTTTTTATGAATGAAAACTAGAGCAGGCAACCTAGAAGTCAGCTTTTATAAATTTCAAATACCTTGGACTAAGAAAAAAAAAAAAGAATTAAATGCAAATTTTAAATGACCATAAGCATGTCTGATGGGTGCAGTAGCAATCCAGGTCATTACCCTGTCCTGTTGGCACAAGGAGGCAAGGTGCAGGGGGCAGCTCTTTTAAGGACAAAGGTTTGGCAGCTCAGTTTGAGTATTTGCCAGTTCGTGAGACAAAGTGGGCTGCTACATTCTCTTTCACTTATAAAAGGGAGAAGAGCTCCCACAGAGCCTTCTGTGCATGGGGAATTGGGAAGGGAAGCAGGGGGGCCAGGACTGCTAACATATATTGCAGTATAGAAATAGCAGCCTGGCACTGGAGCAGAGAGCCCCTGGGATGTTGTGTGGCTGGCAGCTGATCTTCTGCTCAGTTTACCCAGACCCCAACCTCCCAATAGACCCAGCCTTCTTGGGAGCACCACTGGCTGCCACAGAGAATCCCGTGAAGGCAGCATCCAGCAGGTTCAGGCCAGGGACCTGCAGATGCCCCGTTATAGAGTCTGTCTTCTGCTAGAGATTTGGGTATTCGCTGGCTGAAGGCAGTTCTCAGAGAGGAAACAAGTAATGCAAAATCAGGCTTAGAGGAATACTTTGGGGAGTGAAAGAGCCCTTACAATTGGGCAATGCCAAAAGATCCAGTTGTAGAGACATTGGACCTATCCAAATCCTTCTTCCTATTTGTTAACAAAGCATTTTCAAAAGCAAGACTCTGATACAGTTGCAGGGGTGTGGTGTCTGCCCCTCCTTAGGCAGAGAGGCCTATGGTTATGTCTGGGAAGAGCTGTGTGGATTGACAGTCATAGGAACTACCTGTCTGCAATTTGAGGACAGAAAACCACCCCCCTTCCCTTCGCCCTGTTGTTCACTCTACTTATTGTAGACAGGGCCGAGGTTCTGCATAAATGTAAGAAATTTTTACATTTTACTGGCTTTGTCCGTCTTTGACCACTTTCTCTCACAAACAGTAATTTCCTCACACTATGGCAGCTTGACTGCGACATGCTGGTAGAGCTGCAGCAGTGATTCCTTGAGAAACTCTGCCCTTCCAGTGTGACACAAGTGAGGGAGCAAGCCCTCTGCATGACAAAGCTTGGTTTATATGGTTTCAAAATGGAGCAAGATGCCTCCTCCAAAAATGTTGAGCAATCTCTGAAAAACATGTTATATCGGACAAGTTATGTGGACAGAATCCGAGCTGACCAGGTGCCACTTAGCCAGTTAGTGCCTATGAAAAGACAGGCCTGATCTGATGAATTTTTCACCTAACTGGATCAGGCAGAAAAATGGGAGCATGAGGAAGTGTTATTATCCCTCTTCCATGGGCTGGGGAATGGAAGACGGTTACTCACTGAAGTCACACAATAGACTCCGTGGGTGCCAGATGCTGTCTGTGCCAGGGATGGGATTTCAACCCAGATGTCCTGAGTGCCAGCCCAATGCACAACATTCATCATTATCCATTCTCTCTCAAAAAAAAATCAAATAAGGCTTTCTGATTGATTCAGTAGTTTGAAAGTTTCAGCTGCCATAAAATGACACTTCAGAGAACCCTACAGTTTACTAATGGAAAAGACTATTATTATTACCCAGGTCACCTCCTTTAGGAATGAATGACTGTAGTCTTTTACAACATAATAATAATCTGAGTGCCTTTTGAAAAGTGGATGTTAAAGCACATCTGAATTGACTTGCCAATAACATCCGAGAAGTCTGTGTTATAAGGAGTAATTCTGATTCCACTCTGTACTGTAATAATTTTGGGGTATCCTTCTTTAAAAATTCCTTCTTTAGTTTTCCCCCATTCTTTGACACATTTTTTAACTTTGCAGATAATTAAAACTATATTGGCTTCAGATTGATAAAAATACCTTCCTATATGCCAGAATAAATGGAGCATCTCTGCTGGATATGATTGACTTCATCTCTGGTGGATACGATTGACTTGATTTACTATCAAAACAAGCAACAAAGGAATTCAATTTAACAAGGAAGCCACTGCCTTTAAAAAATGAAAAAAAAATAAAAATCTGTAATTCTGAAGACTGCAAGTTTTGGAGCACAAATGACAATGGAAGTTTATGGAGCCTTTTGGATTAAACCAAAAACCAGCTCCATTAAACCAAACGGAGCATTCCTAATCTGACATGTTGACAGGGACACCTCTGCCTATTCCAAAAGGGAGTTTCAAATGAATCCAGATTTACTGTATGTTCCCAACAGGGGCTGGGCTGACTCCAAAGGAAGTTATGCAGTCCAAAAATAAACAAGATACACATGAAGCAGTTTGTGCCACCAGGAAATCTTCCAGGGAATATGCAGAGAGGAGAAGGAAAGCCAGCAGAATCGTGGCTTAAGATGTCTTTCCTCTCTCCTCATTATCTCCTATCTCTGTGTCTTCAGAGAATGTAAATCAGAGTTTCTTTCCCATGAGATCTTTTGCCCTTATATTCACTTTCTTCACCCTTGCTTCCCCAAGAAAACAACTCTGTGTGCTGCTGCTTTCCAACACTCAACAACTGCCGTTGCTGCAGCTGCAAGGAAGCAGCTACAGAGATGCTCAGCGTTGAAGTGCTGCTGATCCTGCATCTGCTAGTGCTCATACTTGGTTACGGACTTCCGCAAGAGTAGACTGGAGCTGAACAGCCATGCTTTTCCCAGGAGCATGTATGAGTGATTTGAATTATGTAATTCTAAAAAGCAAATGTAGCCTTTTCCAGCTGCATTTACCATGAGCAGACACATAGTCAGAATAATTGCAAATATCAGGACAAGCACCTTTTGCATTTACATTTGGGTAGATTGGAGCCAACCTTTTAATTTGCTAAGAGACCCCAGGAGAGCTGTGCTGGTGGCACACATTGTTCACTTCTTTGGGTCTGACCAGAGTCTGACTTGGACTTTATAATTTGCTGGAGCGGAGTCACTAAATTACACACTGCTATGAGATATATAATCCCACATGAGACACAGAGCAGCTCCTTAATATGGCAGCCTTCAAACAGGCATGAGCTCAAATACCACTGCAGAGAACAAAGCTTCCCAGTGTTAGATACAGCATTAGAAGTTCTACCTCATGAAACATTATGGACTATATTGTCAAAGGAAATCCAAGTTTGTGCCCATAATAATAGCGTGTTTGGAACTTCCTGCCCAAGAAAAAGTCTGTATAGCTACATATAGACAAGCATCAGTGCACACAAAAAAGAAAGTTGTAGAGTGTCTACTTTGCAAATGCAGCCCTAGGGTTTCAGAAGTGCAAGATATACACACACAGAATGGAGACAGTTATAAGCTGTTTGGCAGTGCAGACCAAAGTATAAAATATGCGTCTCAGAAGGTTGCTTTATAGCCTGAACTTAAGATTTTGCAGCAGCCTTAGTATTCTGTTAGCTGTATTTTGGATATCAGAAATCTGAATTTCCAGAGATGTGTGTTGCCTTCCAACTAGTATTAACATTTACATTTTTTGTGAATCTCTCATCATCAAAATGACAGCAGTCCTGCTTGTCCATTTATTGTTTATGTAGTATCTCAAGTGATAACTGGATTGTAATGGCCAAATTCTTTCTCATAGATTTTGACACTTGCTAACACAATTAAATGTGAAAAATTTATCAGATTACTGGTATCACTTGTAGCAAAACTTGTGCAAAAAGATGGCATAGTACATTGCCACAGTATAGAAAACCCTTGAAACACTGCACATAAAATAGGTGATGATGATGATGAATGATTGTACATGCATATTCACCAAAGTCACACTGACTTTAATAGCTGTTATATGTACACAGCCAAGGAATATTTTTTATCGTGTATCTATAAATAGATATATCTCTATCTATATATGAATAGATGCATGTGCATGTATACGAAACACAGAAAAACATAGCTGGTTGGTCCTGTCCTTTTGCCATAATGTCTGATAGAGCTTTTTTCTGATAATATTATATTTATTAGATGTAATTATTTATTATTATTATTATTAATTTATTACAGGTACCAGGAAGGTAATAGGTAGCTCATTTGGGAGTTTGGAACAAATGCAAAAAATCTGAGGCCAGTCAGACCAAGATTTCAGGCTGAGAAGCACAAAATACATAGCCAGATCACTCCAGCAGATCTAGCGCAATGATTTTGCTTGTCTGTTTGTAAGATGTCTTTTGACTTGATTTTGATCTTGGCAAGAAGCTCCTGTTTGAGGTTTTGGCTCTCCATCCAAGGAGGAATATTTAGGCCAATATGGACACTTGAATCCCAGTCCTCATAGGAACTGATAAAATTATGGACAAGTTCCATTAAACAATACTGGAGCATTTTGTGTTTAGTTACTTAGAACTCGGTCGTGCACAAGGGAATCTGGCTGTTTATCTCCAAGGGAAGCAAGAAATCTGTGTGCGTGGGTGAGCTACCTGCTGGAGCAGGGTGTGGAGGAGCTGAGCTCCACGCTGGAGATGGGGTGTCACCACCCACCGCGCTGTCCAAGCCCAGGGTTTACGAACTGTTACTAGCTTTGGCCAGCCAACAACCTAGCCTCTCCCTGGGGAGGGAGCGTGACTCAGAGGGGTGTCTGAATCATCAGGGCTTCCCCTGGGCGAGGCTGGGACTCGTGCATACGGCCTGTCCACATGTCTGGGCTCCAGGGACGGGGAAAGGCTGGTGAGAAGCTGCTTCCAGCTCTGCAGACCTGCAGGCCCAGGGACAGCCTCCTGCCTAAAGGACCTTGCACTTGCAGAGTAGCCACGGGTGAAAAACAGGATCAAGGTGAGACATGGCATTTGTAAATGTTACTACGATGACATTGTGTGTTTGCTTTCAGGCTCTGTTTTTACATCACCAGTGCTACGAACCATGGCTGCTTCCCTGCAAAGTTTGCAATAATGTGAAAACAGAAATAAGCAGTGAGTGATTGTTGCAAACTACTCTGGCCTCCTGGCATTTTCGGCTGTTTCCCACCCACCCTTGAAAATCATCTCTGGCCCAAAATGGAACTGTGAGCTGTACCACATGATCTAAATGAAGTGCTAATTAAATACTTCTACTTAATGTAGACAACATTTCTTTGAAAAGATGGTAATGTATTACAGATGCCATGCGTTCCCTTAGAGAACGACAAAGTGAGCAGTGCACATACTGCGTCCCACTTGAGGAGGTAGGGATGTAACCTGAGTGGCTTAGACTGATATGGCCTCATGCTGAAACAGCACTCATCTGGTCCAAATCCCCACACATGGTCGGTCTCTCATTGTGAACGTGGTAGCACAAATACTGCACGTACTTCTGTCTGGATGCATGTTTTGACACGTGGGAGATAAATTCCGGAGCCATACAGTTTGATAGAAACCTAGTGCCCCAAAGCAAACAGGTAACAACTGGCAGATGGTGCAGAAAAGGAGCTGAATCCTGCTGGATGGAGGCCCCGGCCATGCTCCATGAACTGGCAAGCAGTTTTGGGCTTGCGCTGTCCTAGTGCAGGACAGAGCTGCATAGCAAAGGAGCTGAAAGGATTTGGGTTTAGTGCAAGCACTGGTGTCCATTCTGGCAACAGGAGAAAAGCTGACAATCCAGCTCCAGAAGAGCTGGAAGGCTCTGCTAAAATTATTGCCATTGAAATCATGATTGATCTCTAGGTTTTAGGGTCAACAGACATCAAGCTCAGAGGAGCCAGATCACCCAGCTTTTGGGGTAGGCTTATGCTGTTAATGGACCATATGCTCAAGTCCATGTCCAAGTCCAGACTTGTCCACGAGCAGCTTGCTTTCATCCTGGCTCTGGCGCAGGCTTGCATCCAGCTCTCACTGTCTTGAGGCATGAGTTTGAGCAAAATGGGTGTCTTTGTAGAGACCCAGGCTCTCATCAGCACAGTCTGGGTGGATTAGACAAAAGCAGGGCTGTGCATATACGAGTTCAGCTTTCCAGCATGAATCCTGAGCTTGGATTGAAACACTGTGTGTGTATACTGGACGCAAATTATCATCAGGCCAGCAGCCTGCCAAGTGAGCAGAAACTTATACGTCATGGAGATTGTCCCCTGTGTCTATACTCACTGCACACAGCCTGTCTGCAGACAGGCTCTGAGACCAAATGTTCTTGGGTTAACCTATGGGGAAGATGGATTTTTCCCATAATCTAGAGGACTAGACATCCAGGCTGTCCTTTCTGTGACAGTTTAAACCCTTGGGTATCTGAGGGTCTACCTGTGAAATACCAGCACCTTGTCTGAGCTGTGGCATCAGGGGCTGGGTTGGCGAGAGGCCCTTGCTGCCTGCAGCAGGGCAGGAAAGGCTGCTGTCAGGGTATGGCAGCTGCAGCGGTCTGAATGCACCCCCTGCACAAAGCAAGTAGGATGGAAAAAATAAACTAGGAAATACAGTTTTCATGGAGTAATGGTTACTTACAGGGCTGGAAAAGATCCTGATATGCCATTGTCATGATGGGAGGAAAAGAACCTGATTAGGCAGAGATTCCAGTTGGGAGGGGAAAGACCATAAGCCAGGACTCCTGGCTTTAATTCGTTTGTGCTAATGAGCATTGTTAGTGGCTTGCCTTGTGATACATCCGTTTGCTCTTTAAAATAGACAGTACCATCCCATCTGACTGAGCTCAAATGATTGAAGTGTGTTAGTGCAGGTGAAATAGTATTTATGTAGAGCTTCCAAGCCCTCCAGTGACCTATGTTTTGGGGTTTCAGTGGTGATCAGTTAGACCTTGCCTTAACACTGAATATGTGTATGTTTGTAAGTGTAAATTGGAGAAGCAGAAAAGCACTGAAGAGTTAATAGGTGGGGAAAAAAACAAGTCCTGTTCCTTCTGTTTTCATTATGACATGTTTTGCTTTGAATTGCAGCCAGTGTGAGCCACTTCTGGCTGCCCACAATAACTTCTCCGTATTCACCGTGCTCTCTCCCTAGCCTGGTGTCCTGCAGGTCTCCCCAGCAGAAATAGGTATTCACAGATCCCTAACTCCAAATTGAATTCCCTCCCTTTCTCTTTTGAGGATTGCAGGCTTGTAAAGATCTGAAGCTGGCTTAGCAACTGTTCTCTGCAGCAAGATTGTGCTTATTGTGTAATGTTGAAACACTTACTTTTATTAAAAGAGTGAAGCCAGCATGCTTCCTTGCTGGTGTCCCTGATGTGAATCATTGTACACAAAGTTTCTGCCTGCAGTGCCCAAAGTCTGCAGGCAAAACGGAGGCAAAGGGTGTGTAGAAGAATGTCTGGTCACCTCTGCAATGCTTCTCCCACCACCCTGTCCCTGGGCTGTTCCTGCCTCATGCTGGGCAGCTATAGCTCAGCTGTCTCCATCTCCACTTCTACCTTCTCATTCTCAGGTACCATGCAGGGAAAGGTGTGTCCTCGTGCCAGTGACAGGAGCCTGTAGAAGTCATGGCACCTTAGCACTGAGACCAAATTAACCTCTGGCAGCCCCACACGTGGGGCACAGAGAGCATGTTGGTCCTTCACAGGAGATCTGGAGCTGCTCAAACTGACAGTTTCTAAGCAAATCACTTGCAAGGTGCCTGGTGGCCCTCAGGGAAGAACTAGGAGTGCAACCACAGTACACAATTATTTGGAATAGCATAATTAATTTATCGTTCAGCTCTTGTGGGCTGAGAAAGAAGTTTCAAAGTGGGATTGTTATATTGTGTGAAAAAGATATCCCAGGAGATACCAGAGTCAAAAGTAGAGAAAATCTCTGTTTTCAGAGTGACGTGGCAATTAAGTAGTGCTAACTTTGTTCTTTGTTTGCTGAGGCTGATGACAGTGATGGCTGAACAATATGGAGATAGCTTCAAAGAATTTATTCTTAAGAAATATGCAGTACCTTATTGTGTAAAGTGTACAGAAGCTGTTCCTGTAAAAATTGTAGAATATTTCCACATTTCTTTCAAGATGGTTCTGCAATGTTGTGAGTGCTTTTTGGAGTTGGATGCTCTCTTGGGAGAAAAAAGAGGTAGGAGTCCAAGATGAAGAAACAAGAAAAAGGAAAGATGGGAGAGAGCGCAGATGGCTAGGTGGAGAACTTTCTTTAATAAAATATTTCACATTAAGGATGTGAATTCAGTTGCCTGTTGCTATTCATCATGACTACATAAAATTCAAAGTACTTTGGTATTTAAATAGTTATAGATTCAGAGATGAGTCATGAACCAGATCTTGTATTTTATCCATGGCCATGTTAGTGAATGGTTTTCAAATGTAAGGAACTTTTTTCCAGTTTTCTGTTTTAATGGTATTTCCGTTCTCAGATTATTTTGTTGTATGTATATGGGACAAAATGAAGGAAGAAAACCAATGCATCTGGGGCTGTTTGTATTTGTAGACAGTAATTTTCTTTTTAAAAACTGCTACTTAGTGTTGCAGAGATGTTCCAAATTCCCACTCTCTAGAGAGAATTAATTAAGAGAGAGACCTTCTGGCTCTGCTTCTGTAGGAAACTTTGAGGAGACTTCTTGCTGTTGCTGGTGAACAGGTCTCTGAGTCAAGCCTCACTTTGTGCAACTTTTTGCCAAAAGACAACGTGTCATTTGTATGATAGCCACTGCAAGCATCGTATGCAAGGGAGTGGGTGTTTGGGAATGCCGGGTAGCTTATGGCAAGAACTAAAAAAAAAGTGAATCCAGCAAAGTTAGACTCTGCATGTGGAAATGGATATGGTTTTCAACGTTTCATGTTTAATTTTCTTAGTATTTCTGGGTATGGCAAATTAGAATAGTCCGAGATTAGCACAATAAATAGTATCATTCACATGAAATTTATTTTGATACAAAATGTTCTCTCTTGCCCTACAGACAACCAGCTACTTAGGCAGCTTGTCTGTCCCCAAAGGAATTTGTAATGGTGATAGAAACAACAAAAAAAGATACTTTTCCCCCAATAGAACAGTAAAGTTTGAGAGAAGACAGATCCTTGTCCCAAGGAAAGTATGGCTGATATTACAGTAAGGGATCTGAAACAGAGGCTGCTTTTGGAAGATGCATGTTGAGGATTGTTAATGATGGAGAGGGAACTGACTCATCACATCATCAATTCTGCTCCTCTGCCAGTACAGCACAAAACATCTTTTATCATCACACTCTCTCTTTCTTCATCATTTATTTTTTAAATTAAAGGAGTTTAAAACTCTTTAGAGCTCATCTTCCCCCTTCCCAGTCAGCTGCTGTTCTCTGGCCGGTGGTTACAATTTGGGGTGATAGAGCCCCCATTTGCCATGTGCAGGAGGACTCTTCCCATCCAGGCATTGTCAGGAACAAGCCAGAGGATGAATTTCTTGGCTTATGCTTTCACTCTTAGCACTGAGTTGCATACATACCCTTTAGCTGTAAGAAAACTAAGCTTTCCCATCTGAGTCCTTTTTTTCTTGTCTTAATCCCTCCTTTCTCTTCGTTGCAGAAAAGCACTGTTTATCTTAATAGGGACAGCAGGAACACTCTGGCTGCATAATTGCCACGAAGGCTACAGAGTGGTCCAGACGGTACCAGTTTGCACTGATATTTTTCTGGAGCATGCCAACAACAAGCTGCTGCTGTGAGAGCTGAAATTGCTTTTTTCTGTTCACATCTGCATTTGATTTTCAATCAAGACTTGGTTGGTGAAAAGCCAACTAATCTACAGTACTTAGGTTTTTATTTTTGTTTTTTAAGAGGCTGGTTTGAGCCAAGTTTAGTACCACAGAACTAGTTTTTAATAATTTTTTTCCCCCTGAATTATAAGTACTTTTGGATACAAACTATTTCAAATAGATCTTGTGGGAAAATTATTATTCACCATTATTTCTTTGTACTAGTGTCTCATGTATGACTATTACAAAGGACCAAGACCTCATTGTGCCAGGTGCATTATAGCACAAGTAAATGGCAAATCACATACCGAGGCCCCTGTGGTGTCAGGGACACTGCTGGGTGCCTCTGCTTCATGCTCTGGAACCAGGGAATCAGGAAAGTGGCTTTTGTAAGAACTAGAGAAGTGATTTCCACAGGTTTTGCATGAAACTTCTGGCATTTTATTTGGGCTAGTGTCACATCCTCTTCCTTTGGTGTCTTGGTGGCAGATGAAGAATTGGTTTTGTAGTGAAGATAAAGGAAAAGTCATTGTTTAATCAGAGACTTAAAAGGAACTGAAAAAGGATCTGTGTGTTTCAACCATCTTAAGCTTTGGGGGACAAATATGGTACCAAAAAGAGGAAAAAGTCTTGGCTTACAGAGTTTTAATTTTCTTAGGGCAATTTTCCTGTGAATTACAGTAACAGAAAGCACCAACCTGTGACTTGCATGGTCTACTGAGGGAATTCTAGTATTGCTTCTTATCCTTCATTTACTTAAGGCTCCGATTTAGGCATAACAGACTTTTAATAGAATTATTAAGCAGAATGTACAGTTACTGTTGCTGAAGGATGCTGAAAACCCTCTGAAACTGCTGTTTCCTTTTAACATGGTCAACTTTGGTTGGGGCATTACCGGGTGAGAAAGAGAACAAATTATACTATTAACCAGGTAAAGGTACAAGCAACTAAACTACCACAACAGGAACACCATCAGCCTTCAACGCACCTCAGTGCTTTGTACCTATATGTTAACATACGTTCGTGCAAAATCAGTTTGAAATCCCTGGGTTGGCCTTGTGTACGTGACAGCCACAGTGGCCACATCCACGAGGTGCTGCAAACCCAGTGCCATCTTGCCCCTCCCAGCCGCCATCTTGACGCCCCCCCCAGCCTCCATCTTGCCCCCCGCAGCCGCCATTTTGTCCCTCCAGTTGCCATCTTGCCCCCCGCAGCCACCATTTTGTCTCCCCCAGCTGCCATCTTGCCCCCAGCCGCCATTTTGTCTCCCCCAGCCGCCATTTTGTCTCCCCCCAGCTGCCATTTGTCCCCCCAGCCGCCATTTTGTCTCCCCCTAGCCGCCATTTTGTCTCCCCCTAGCCACCATTTTGTCTCCCCCAGCCGCCATTTTGTCCCCCAGCTGCCATTTTGTCTCCCCCAGCCGCCATTTTGTCTCCCCCCAGCTGCCATTTGTCCCCCCCAGCCGCCCTTTTGCTGCCCCAGCTGCCATCTTGACTCCCAGCCGCCATCTTGTTGCCTGGCCCCACAGCACTGACATCCCTGTGCCTCGCTCCCTCTCACGGTGCCTTGCCTGTGGCAGGACGCTGACCTTTCAGCTTGCCCAAATTCTTCTCCTTTTTCCTGTAGGGCATTGTTTTGTGCAGATTTTCTACAGCTGGTGGTTTTCATCCAGGATACTAGGCTTTAGTGATGTAAGTCCACCAGTCCCATCTCTGCCCTGCCTTCCTCTGTGAGCACGTGTGGTGTACTTACTGCAGCTTGTTAGAGAGCGTGTTTTAATAGTTGAAAATATTAAATGACTGTGTGGTTGTAGGGCAAACCACAGACCTCAATAGTAAAAAGCTAAATAGCTATTAATAGCTAAAATCTTATCACTCTTTTCTCGTTCGTTGTTTAGACAGCATCGATATTAACTACAGTCTCTGTATGGAAAATCTACTAATGTATTCACTATCTTCAATTTTTAGGGTCCCAGTCCAAGTGGACTGGATGTTTAAAAGCATGTAATAGTTGGAGGCTGCAGCTGCAGTGTTTTTGTGTTCAGCCCTGCTGAAAGCTGGCAGCCGTGTTTGTACGGGGCACTGAGCAGCTGAGGGGACTGAAGCGCCAGTGGTGATGCCAGCAACAGCCGCTGTGTGGGCTTGGGGCTGCCACCCCCTAAGGAGTGATGGGCTCTTGTCCACCCTACATGGAAAGTGGAACACGCAGAGTTTTAAATCACTGCCTGTTTAGTCCTTTGGGGACATTTTTAGGGAGCTTGGGTAGCTTGATATGCCTTCTGGGTAGATGTGGTGGCATCTGTTTCTGCCTTCCCTGTGGTGTCTAAAAACCTTCCTCTTGATGCTGTTCATGCTTATGTCCAGTATATTCGCCTGTGTATCTGACTTAGGCACCAATGTAGGATGAGCAATTTTAGTTTTTGAATTGAAATTTCTTTCCTTCCTCCATGCTTGGCCTTCGGATTTTTTTTTCTTTTTCTGGAAGGAAGGAAGGAAAAGCATTGAACTTCTGTTTACCTCATTTTGTTTGAACAGAGCCCTGTGTGTTAACCCTCCTCCGCACAATGAAACTCTGTACAGTGAATTGGCTAAGTGGGTCCTTATTCAGGATCATTCATCACCATGGCACGGCCTCATGCATACATGGCAGATTTACATCATTGAAACTGAGGAATAAAAACAAAAGGCCCATGATCTGAAGGAAGGGCTGTCATTATTTATGAAGCGCCAGTAATGTGCTGAGGGTGAGATGAAGATCTGATCAGCCTGGCCTCTCGGCTCGCCCTGCAAGGGTGCTGGTGGCAGAGTGACACACAGCTGGTGGCTGCAGCAAGGACAAACATGCTCAGCAACTCAGGGCTTCTTAAAGGCGTTTTGAACACTAGACGCTCCGCTTCAAAAAATGGGGCACGTGTATGGGAAGTAAGTCTAATGGTGAGTACAGACAACAAAATGAGTTAAAGGAAATAGTGTTACTGTTGCACTTCCTTGTTTGAAACCTCAGCACCTTAACGAGGCCAGGGAGCCCCAGTGATAGTTCCAAATCCCTGTGTTTCTTCACCTGCTTTTGATCTCATTGTAGCAATGTTCATTTTGTCCAAGTAAAATAAATGTCCTCGCAAATGTCTGAGAGGAAGTGAAGAATGGAAAACATGCTCGTTGGAGTCAGCAATTTGCCCCATTTGGAGGCTCATATAGATATATATATATATACACCTTCTCTTCTGTCTCTCTGCTGTGTGTTATGGAGGGACCAGCAGCAGCTCTTGCCCATACCTGCAAGCGAGGCTCAGGCCAACTTCATGAGGAGCATCCTTAGAATGCTGCTGTGCTGGGCGCATGGCACTCACTGTCAGCTAGCACATGCTGCTCATTCACAAATTCTCAGCTTTTTCATAGCAATGGCAATGCTTGCTCAACAACCCACTGCCAGGCCTTGAGGAAGCCTGATCCCTATCCCTGGATCCTCATGGTTTTTGTTAAAGGAGAAATTGCATCTTTTGGCACTGGTCGGGAAGAGAGTTCTTCTGTTTTCCGAGGCATTGCTTTTCAGTGAGTGTCTCCAGCTGCAGCACACCCCTTCAGTCAGGGCACTGACTCATGCTTTTTGCCATCACAATAAATCTGTTTTCATAAACAAAATTAAGTGCACTGTGTTTATTCATTAGGGAGATTTAAAGTTAGATGTCTCTCAGCAACCATGAAAAATGTTTCATGGGATGAAATTCTCCTCCTTCCCCTCTTTTCTCTTTTTACAGCTAATGAAAATAGATTTGGGACACTAGCCCGATGCTATCAGTGGGCTCTTTCTGTGCATGCTGATGTGCAACACGGTGACTGAAGAGACGGTGCTGACAATTCAGCTGCAGTACATCTCAGAGAGTCACAGCTCTAGAGAGGTATACTTAAAATTACACAAAGATGAACAAGAAAAAATGTGACAGGTTAATGAAATAGGCTTTAAACATTGCTCCACATAAGCACAGTGCAGATGAGGGGTCCTGGCTTGCCGGTCAGGGAGAGAAGCTTGTCTGGCACATGGTGCCAGCTCTCCAAAAGCCTCTGTGCCAGTGGCTCTCTTATGGATGGTTTTGGGTAGGACTGATCCTGCTTCTGGTCCTGGGTGAAGCCAGGTGAGGCAGCTTGCCGAGAGAGCCCTGGGGGAGCAGCCGGCTCTGCTGCTGTTCTCCCGACCGTGCCCATATCACCCCCAGCCTTCTCCTCTCCTTCCCACAGTGGGAATGCAGCTGGACCCAGCCCCGTATGCTAAGTTTGACAAAATGCAGTTTGCCTCCAGTGTTGGTAAGTTCTGGGCTGGGTCTGCAGCAAGGTGAGAAGTACGTACAGCCCAGACTCCCCACTTCATGGCTCTCACTCCCCACTGCTGAGGCTCCTACACTTGCTGCCACCTGTGATTACTGATGCGGTGGTGACATCAATGTTTTCCTCATTAAGGACTGGACTAATGTCCCCAATACAATTTGAAAGGAAAGAAAAGTCTTCAATGGTTAGGCCTGAAATAAAATTAAATCACATGGAAGCTGTATGAGAGAGTTCATGTAATAAGGTAGATAAACTGTGGGACTAAAACAATCCCTGTGCTCTCATACAGAATAAGTGTAAAGGAAAGTAGGAACCAAGAGATGGTATGAGGCATGTGAGAAGTCAGAATCCAATTAAAGTAATAAATAAGCCTCTGTAATTCATGCAAGTTTTAACTCAAGCTTCCAGACCAACAGATTCTGCATCTTGGTCAGCTATAGCAATGCAGAGGGAAAAATGCCAAGTTTTATTAAGCATTATTAACACGTATAAATTCTAATGCAAGCTCAAGAAAATGAACTGGATCAGAATGAGCAAATCCGTACAGGGACATGTCTTGTTCATTTCAGCCTGCTAATACAGATTTACTCCCTAACGTTTGTTGCCTAGTACCATATTTTTCAGTGTACCACTGTGATGGGATACCCCATTCTGCCTTGGAAATTTGGTTTGTACTATAGAATCCAAATCAGAGACTTGCAAACCATCTCCTGACCTGAGCTCATGCTTCCATTCAGATTGCTTTAATCCTGTAGAAGAGAAGAAAAAAATAATCCGCAAACCAGTGGTGAGCAGCAAGGGAAGCAGTTCAGCTGGGCAGGTATAATGTCAATATACATGGAGCGTAATCCCAGCATCTGAAAGAGCAAGATCTGGGACTTAACACTGATTAACAAAACCACATTATTACAGGGTGGAAAATATATCTTGAATTTCTACTCATAACAACTCCCCAGTGCCTTCTTTATTAGCATGCAAATTTTGTACCCATTGAAGAGGAAATAAACTTGGAATTTGCTGTCTTTGCAGCAAATGTAGAAGGTATTTTGGCCATTCTCGCAATCCCATTTTCTACCACATACCATAAGTAAAGTGAATACCTTTCACTTGTACTTGAGAGCCATAAATCAGAAACAAAAGACAGAAGAATAACAGGGTGGTGTTTCTCCTTCTCGTGTACCAGGCACCTGGTGCCAACAGCAACAATGTCAATATGAACTGTGGTTTCCGTGCCAGACTATTATACGGGTCTCTGGTGTGGCGGTTGCTTACCTTTCAGCGCTCAGCACCAGCCCATGCTTGCCAGCCCCATGTCTTTTTTGGGCCATTCCTCAGTACAAGATGCTTGCAGCCTTCTCATACTTAATAAATCGGGGGCAGGAGGAGCATGGCTTTTGATCTGGGCTCAGACTACGGTTAACTGGGTTTTGTCCCTGGTTATTCCAGTTGCTGGAGCTGGCACTTTGGTGAGTCCCTTCCCCATGCTTCAGGTTTGCCATCTGTGCAACCAAGGTTATAACATTTCCTTGAGAAATTTATGCTGTGTGGATGAAGAGCACTGGATAAGACCAAGGAATTTTGTAATTTTAAAATTTTACAATGTTTTCATTTCTCTGTGATTGACAGCTAACGCAGGGGGGTCTTCTGGCTTAGGTTCCCACATGGAAAATTGGGTATATTGATTCATATAAGAGTTTATTGGCTAGAAGAGCATCTTGTCTCCAAAAGCATAACCAGGTGGACTTCCTACTAAATACTTACAAGCATGTGAATGTGCATAATTCTTTAAGGGAGCCATCTTATCCTGCAGCCATTCTTAAATTGTTGCGTCTCCAAACAGCATTTCAGGTCTCTTCTGTTGCAGTTTCACTTGGATTCTTCCATCACTGAACAATGTGCTGAGTAAAGTGGTGGTCAGGTTAATTTTCGGCTGCCACCAGGTCAGCCCCTGACTGCAGTTGCTTATGAACCATCTGCCAGGTGACCCTCACTCAGAAGTGAACCATCCTCACCTTCAGTCAGTTCCACGCCTGGAGCTGTACCAGCGCCTGGGGGACACGAGGCGAGAGCCACCACCAGCTGCGAACAGGAGGTGAGTGGCTCCCGAAGGCCTTTGACACCTTTTCTAAAACAGCCTGTCATGTTTCAAACCTTCTTATGTCTGAAACTAAAGAAACACAATGCAGAGGAGATCTCATCAGGCACATGATGGGCTCCTAGTCCCCAGACGGGGCTGCTTCTCTGTCAGGGGCAGGTCCAAAGGTTTCAACGGGCCAAAGCATCCAGCAGGGTTGAACGTGGTACCCTGGAGTGCCAGACAGGGAAAGTTCACGCTCAAACCTGGTGTCACATATTTGAAACAAAATTTGTCACTCAGGTTTGGAGGATGGAGAAGATGCCTGGTTATTCTCCATGCTGCATTTTTTTTCTCGACTGAGAATAAAAACCAGTATGACACTGAGCAGGTATTGTCTCAAAAAAAAAAAAAAAGCACCCTTGTCCTCAGATTTTCTTTTTGCTCAGCAAATCCCTTTTATTTCCTAAGTTCTCCTGATGGAGCTCTCGCCATGTCCCTGGGTAAGAAAAACAAAGCAGCTAAGCCTTCTTCATTAGTCGTATTTCGGAGGGCCTGAGGCTGGCCAGCAAGATCTGGCTTTATCAGATACAGCTTTAGGAAAGCAGATTTGTCCTGGACCATAATGAATACAAAATAGATCTTGTTTAGATGTAGCTCTTTAGTTATAAAAAACACATGTTTAGTTTAACCTGTCTCTAAAGAATGGAGGGATAATTAAAGAAAAGGTTAATTGCTGCCAAACCCACTTGGTTTTCTGTGACCCAGAGAAATTGTGGGGGCTGAATTCAGAGCCTGTCCTTCTTTCATTCATGTTCACAACAGCTCTGCTTTGCACCACCACTGGAGGCTGTGGCAGCCCTCCAGCCCGCAGCACTGCGCCTCCTGCCCCGTGGCTGCGGTGTGTCCCGGCTGGCGGGCCCTTCCCCTACGGTTTTCCCATCTGTGAAATGGGGCTATTGGCTCCTGGCGGCTGACAGGAGTGTGCGGTACGGGGGAAAGGAGAGGAGAAAAAGTCCAGGAAGTCACACAGCCATTGCAGCAGCTGTGTAAACAGTGGTTTAATAAAGGGCTGCTGCAATTAATAGAAAATGCATCACCCACTCTCATCGCCCGCTGCCTGCTGCATGAGACATGGTGGCAGAGCTCAGCCCGGTGAAACGCGCCGCTTTCTTAGGAGGGAACTAACTGGCACGAGGTAGATCAAGCTGCATGGAAGACTGGAAAAACAAGGTTTTCCAGACAAAATAGTTTTCACAATCATGAAACACTTACTAGTCTTGGCATGGCCTTGCGCGAGCTGGGGAAGGATGGCTGGGAAGCCCTGCAGGGGCGGGTGGGGGGTTGTCTGCCTGCCCACGTCTCGGCATTGGAAATGCAGTGTGTCCGTGCCCCGTGCCTGGAAAAGTGGGTGTCTGTCTGCAGGGGGAGTAACCCCCAGAGCTTCGCCCGGCAGTGCTGCTTGCTGCCTTTTTCTGGGGAGGAAGCACATTCCTTCACCAGCAAACGCAGCTGGGGCACGGGCTGAGGGTGCAATGTGTGACGGCGCAGCGTGCGAGGGTGCTACATGTAAGGGTGCTACATGCAAGCATGTGGGGTGCAAGGGTGCTGCATGCGAGGGTGCTGCATGCCCGCGTGCAGAGGTGCTCCGTGCACCATGCGGGCTGCACCAGGCGTGCTGCCAGCAGGCCCCGTGCCCCCGCCTGTCCCTGCACACCCGGTTGCGGCGGGGCCGGGGGTGCCGCGGGCGGCGCCGTGCGGCAGCTGTGAGCGCTGCCCTGCAGGTGGCAGTGCTCTGCTGTGCTGCGGCCGGGCGCCGAGACGCTGCCTCGTACTGCTTCCTTGCTAAGGCGGGGGGGGGGGCAACAAAAAAAAAGGACAACCTAAAGAGCAAATTTTATACAGCCTTTGCTTTGGCCCCAGCCTCAGCCCAGAGGGAGCAGTGCTGTTGTAAGGCACGGGATTACATGTCCCAGTCCCGTACAAAAGCCTTGGAAATGTAAGATATGTGGGCATGGTTCAATTACATTTCTTCCTTCCACTTATTTCTTGTATTATATGGCCTTTTGAAAAGTAAATGAAGCCAAAACGATTTTTTGCAAAAGCCCTACGTACATAGCCAGCAAGGATGCCGATTTATGGAACTATTTGAGTTTAGAATGGGGAAAAAGAAAAATAATAGGGAAAGACGGGCACTTCAGTGCTTAATGGTAGACTAAGCTATTCGGTAGAGATTTCAACTCCGAAAGGAAAGGTCTCTGCTTCTCTCCTCCCCTTGCCGTTAGTGAAGCCTGACATGAAAAAGCTTAGAAATTAAACATCTGTTAGGCTCAGATTTCAGTGGCTTGCTCGTGCTGATATAATCAGCCATCTGAGAAGGTTTTCCTGACAATACCCTGCTTTCAATAAGGTTATATAAAGTGTCCATGAAAAATTTACTTAGGCCGACATAAACTGTCCGGACTGTTCCTCCCGCCAGCCGTAAGGCCCCACCAAGTATTTGATAAATGAAGAGCGGCCACAGGGAGCAGGTCATGCTGAAGCCCTTCGTATCATGCAGAGGCAGGATCCTGGCAGTCAGCACTGCTTCACTTCCACTGGGCTGTAGCCGGTGGCATAGGAAATGAATAAATTCTCCTCACTGTCAGGGCCGTGTACTCTTACCCAGCACTGCGCTGGGCTGGCATAGCCCATTTGTCATGCTCTGTGAGGCCCAGCAGCTGTGCTGCCCTTGGGGGTCCCCGTACAACACCCAAGCAGGCTCCTGAGCTGCTGGCTGTTAGCACCTGCAGCACCTGCGCTATGGGCCGGGAGGAATCCACTCTATAAATTAGCCTGGGAAGCTTTGTGAATGAGCAGGACTAGCCCAGGGCTCCCGCTGCACAGAAATGACACAAATGAAGCCCCATTTCCCATGGGCTTTCTCCATAATCTGGAAATCCTTTAGTTTTAGTTTGGGATGGGCAAAGTTTGATGGTAGTTGCAGCAAGCCTGTCAAGCCCGTTTGTCCTTCCTGCACAGGCAATGAGACGTGAGGATGCCTGTTGGCAGCTGGGAGGGGCTACAGGCTTCTGAATTTTTGATGGCCGTGAATGCCTCAGGTTCACTTGGTGTGAAAAGTTGTCACATGGATTTGTGACAACTTCTGCCATTACAAAAAAAGCAAAAAATGATGTAGTTGACAAAAAAGTCACTGATATCACCTGTCAGGACTAATACGGATCAAACTTGCTTCCCCCTGCGGTTACCTAAGGCTGTCATTAAAGCTCTGCCACAAGCTCACAGCACCCGCGGCGCAGCTCAGCACTGGCAGATTTCCCCCAGCAGGGACGGGGAGGGCTCCGCACTGCGTGTCCCTGTCTGCTGCCAGCCTCCAGCAGCACATCGGGAGAGGAGGGTCCTCCCATCGCAGGGCATAAATGCCACAGCTGGTGGAGGAAGTTTTGTTGCACTTTTTGTTTGGTTTCTCAAGGAACCGAGGCTGCTCATGCCCCATGCCCTAGCTGTGGCCTGTAGGTTTGGGCCTGAAAGTCCATTTCATCCAAAATCCCTAAGCAAAGGTGAGCTCTCAGAACTAGTTAGCAAACTGACTGTAATGCACAAATAAATCCATCCTTTTACTATTTATATGCCTGTGGCAGATGTTGTTTCTGTTTCATTTGCCTGCCTTTCTTGCTGTGCTCTGGCTCCATACTCTCCCACTTGATTTCGGCTGCAATTTCGGTCCTACCCTCGGCTGAATAAAGAGGTGCCTTTGTACTGCAGTCACCTTCAGTGGATATATTTGGCCAATTTGTGTGCAGCGCTGCTCCTGCCAGCCTCTCCCGCCTCCCCCTTCCCCCAGGCCTTTAGGTTAAGTGGTTCCTCACAACCTCAGCAATTTTGCTGTGCCAGCAGTCTTGCCCTTTGGTTTAGCAGGAGCTGAAATCCTCTGTATGGGCTCCCCTGCCCTAAGTCTCTGCATAAATAAAAATAATTCCAGCCCCTGTCCAACATGACTTCACAGAGATGACAGCTGCCTGCAGAGCAGAGGGTCCAGACAAGAAGTGGTTTCAGCAGGGATAGAGATGACAAGAATAGGTTCATGGGGAGCTCATCTTTTCTGAGCCACACACTGTTAGTGGTTGAGTGTGGCCACCTGAGCAAGCCAGTGATGATGTATTTAGAAAAGAATCTGGTATGAAGCTGAAAGGCAGCTTCTTAAATCGAGTAAATTACATTTGTATTAAAAACAACAACAAAAAAGAACTTGTAAATCATGTATTTACACAATTGAGCACGCGAGCAAGCAAGGTCTCATAAGAAACCCAGATGTTCATTAGAAATGTGAATTGTTCTTCCTTGCTGCTACCATGAAAAGTAAACTGGGAAAAAAGTCAGCTATTTTGAAGGGGTATAAAGGAGTGAGTTAAGTCTACAAAATCCAGGAAATTTCCCGTTAAGACTGAAAATCTGGGGTACTATGGTAGTTTTGTAATTTGGACCCAAGATATAAATTAAAGCCAGAGTATCGGGTCAGGTGCTCAAGTTCTCAGCCCTTAGCTGTGGAATTTCCAGGTTAAGTTACTTAAATTTTCCTGTTGCTGAATAAAGCTAAAATCCTGTGTGCCATATATTTGCTCATCATAAAATGTTCTCTCCTAGCCAGTAACAGCTTCTTTGTTGGCGAAGCCTGTCTGGTTTATGAGCTTCCCAGCCTTTGTACAGTGTACTGGGAGTTAAGAACTTCCACATGGCTCTTGCTCTGAGGCTTTTGTGAATAAGCAAAGCAAAGCGCTTGCTCTATGTCCAACAAACGCATCAAATATGGTTTGAATTCTCTGTTTTTAAATGCAAAGGATAATATTGATTCTGTTAAGGTAAATGTCTTTAATTGTATGCTATATAAACTTGACTCTTACCGAGACATAATGGGCTCTGGGCATCCTTCCAGCACAGCAGTATGAAAACATATCTCTTGGTGTCTCCAATACCGAAATGCAGAATTAAGATTTAGTTGAACAAAAATTTAACAGAGCACATCCCCAGTCTCTAAAAAACTTAGACGACTATGGAAGGACACTTACTCAGACAAATTAATGCTATAGCAAGGCAAAACCCCTGTGGAGTACCTGCTGATGTGGATTGTCTCATGCTTTTTACTGGGGTGGGGGAATAGCAAATGAAGAAGTTCATTAAGTTAACGGTCTATGAATCAATCTCATCTACAGAAGCTGAATGGGATCTTAATTCACAGGGATACTGGGCATCACATTTACAAAGAAGCACTCTATACTCTGAAATCCTAAGGCACGCCATTGTGTTAAGGAGGATGGTGAAGACAAGAAGACTGGGTGACTTGGCATTAGTTTATAAAGGAAGATAAAGGTATTTAAGAATAAACCAAACACTCATGCAGCAGATGATATCCTCTCATTTATTGCTAAACTACCATAGTACAGGCAATATATAAAAAATATTTTACAGATGATAGCAAAAAAATTATTACATTGGAGGTTAACAATGTTGTCATAGGAATGTGAATTATATAAACCCTTTTTCAGTTCTTAAAATTAGTCTTTCAAACAAACAGTTTAATTAAAAAGACATCTGTTAGAATAATTTGAGAGATGCGTATCTGTTAACTTCGGGTTTTTCCTTGACATATGGGCAGGGCTTCAACAAGGACACTTGGACTTCTTGAGGTGGGGGGAACAATTCATAATTACACACACGCACGCACACACACACACACACACGGGTCCCAGTTAGGCCACCACTATTAAGACTCTGCAGTACCTTGACTATGTTCCCAGGTCTCACCGCACTCCTGTAGTAAGGCACTGAACCAGCACCGGTAAAATGATGGCAGTTTAATCCTTAGAGCTCTGCAAGAATAACTGGTTATTCTACCATCACGTGTCTGGGTACGTCTGACATAATACAAACACAGGGATCATTATCCATTTTTGTGACTCAGTCATTCCAGAACTTTCTACCCAATTTCGCTATTTTAAGAGAGTTATTGAAAAGAAACTTAAAATATTAACTTCTCCCCAGATAACCACTCACTCACAGCCTATTATGAAGTATTAGATTATATGATGTACCAGCATCTTCATTTCAAATTTTTATTGTAGCGTGGGTCAGGTCCCCATTTTTTAAATTATTTCATTATTTTTTATCTACATGAGGAACAATGAAAATGGTTAAACAAATCTTAAACAGACCATAATGGTTTAGATACCGATTGGCAGAAATTACTACCGGCTATCACCTGCTGCAGTTATAAAGTAGCAGACATTAAAGACCGATGCCAACATTCAAAATGTGGGTTATTCATTCTGAACTGAGATGAATAAAGAACTATAATTTCCCATGTTTGGTGGCAGATAGCTGCCTTACATTTACATGTACGAAATCATTGCAATGTAAACGACAAGGAAAACAAACAGTTGATTTCTAGAGAATTTGCAGTTCACCCGTTCTTCACCTGACGTAGGCACCTCTTCCTATTGCATAGGAGTATGTAATATAAATAACAAACACTTGGAATTGCAGGTAAACTGGAACTTCAGGTGATTTTATGTGGTGCAAGATTTATGAAGATGTGAATCGACTTAAGATTTGAAATTAAGATACTCATTTTCTTGAATCCCAGATGGCAGATAATTGTTCGCTATTAAGAAGCAATTTGGAAAGAATCGTAGGGAAAAAAGTCAGATTGAAATATTTAGAAACATACTTCCAAAGTGTTTAAAGCTGTCTTTGAAGTCTTTGGAAAATGTATCAAATACATTTTTTTAGGACAATAACAATTCAACAGCAATTGCATAGAAAATTAATACACTCAGAAAAATGAAAATTGATCCTTTATAAATACTATTCTTAATCCAAAAGGTGTTGCATATTTGGTCAGACAAAAAGCATAGACTTTTTTTGTAAAGATATGGATTACAAAATATACTTTAAAAACATGCTAGCTAATTTGAGAACTGTTTTAGATATGTTATCAAGCAGCAGCATTTTATACAATAGAGAATAACATAGTGCTGGTTTTGGAAATATTCTACATTCAGAAAATGCTGTATTCCTACCAGAAGAATGGAGTGATACATATTTACATGGATACAAATAAAGCAAGTGCAAAAACCATGGCTCTTCTACATTCTTTCTACCAATAAAAACACATACATTAGACACTTTCAATCCATTGCTGTTCAGATCTTACATTTTGCTCATTCTCATGGAGAAAAACAAAAACAGGACTTCATATTTCATTGCAAGTATCTTCACAAGCAATTACTCTTCTGGCAAACCGTTCTTCCAACACCCATAACTGACAAAAAAAAAAATCTTCCTGATATCTGTCCACTCCCATTCCACTCTTAGACTGTTTACATATCATGAATGATGATTTTATTCTACGTATTCATATATTTGATGCAGACGTTTATAGAAGCTCATCCTGTATTTGCAGCCAAAGCTTTGATGGAAAAATGGAAGTTAAAAAAAAATGCACACACACGCACAAAAAAAAAAAAAAAAGAGATGAACTTTGAGTTCCAATGAGCCCCATGCACTTCACATGGTATAACTTTGATGGAAAATGCATTAGAGTTGTTCACCCTGTAGACAATATATTTGGAGGCCTTTGGTACAATGGCAGGAAGGCACTGTGGTGAAACATTCAGATAACTGAGGAAAGACAGAGTTTCCTCATGTGCAAATATGGCTATCTTCCAGATAAAGTGAGAACAAATTACTCATAAAATGGTATTAACTCTTCCAAGGTTAAGCTAATGCTTCTACAGAAAGAGAGCAAGGTGTATTATGCAACAAAATATTAATACTGGAAAAACACTGCTCAGCAAGAACAGGAAATAATTTAGTACTGTATATTTTGAAGTTCTTCAGCCTAGCTATATAATTTTAACATAGCAGTTTTCTTTTTAAAAAAAGAGACAACAATGCATAACGCTATGTCTGAGGATACTCCTTTTCTCCAGAAATAAATATAAAGCTGATTAAAGCTGTATTATTTAACTAATGGTGGCACGTAAGAGCAGATAGAGTAGCACAGCCTGACCTCATGTAGCTGTAAATAAAACCACTAAAATGTAGTCTATATTATATACATCTTATGAACACTTGATCCACTAGCTGGCTCCATGTGCCTGCATAGGTCTGCCTGACTGGAGCCAATTATAGGATTGTGTAGGATTGTGATCCAAGTTTGTAATGCTGTGTGTGTTCATACAGAAGCATATAAGTGTGTGTATACATATATTATAACCATATATACTTATATGGTTATATTATATAATTATGCATGTATATGCACCTACACAAACACACATCCAGATTAGTATCTATGCCTTAAAAATGAGGAAGAAATACTGCTAGTGCAAGCACGAGTAAAGCACTTGTAGCATATATATTTAAAAAAAAAATAAATTCCTCTCCCTCTCTCTACAGCAAACTGCCTGAAAGAACACATACAAGCAGTGTATATCTTATCTTTCAGTTGTAGATCTCATGTTTAATGGTGCATCCTGCACAGTAGCTTCAGTGGAGCACTGCAGGGGCTCAGGGCATCTGCCTGCATGCATCCCTTTCAAAGCTTAAAAGCTTTTGCTATGGGTCCGTACTTTTCTTGTCTGCTTTACACTATGCTTCATAGAAAAAAGGGGAGAAGGATGCTTAAATGATCACTGGGGGACAGAGGCAAAAATTTAAAATTAAAGTCAGTCCAGATCCTGAACACACATACTACAGTTGCATGTTGCGGGAGGAAAGTTGCTAGTGGATTTGGTGTGCAGCTATCTGACTTAAAGAGCAGATGTTCATCTGTATAAAGAGGATTATTGACAGTCAGTTACTATTGGCAATCACCAAATAAGCAGTAATATGTTCAGACCACATCTATGTGTCTAGAGATTTGCAAAGAAGTTCACATTCTTTGATATTTTATTTGAAATCCAGCAAGAGAAATGTTTCTGTCACTTATTTGGGGATTTATTTATTTATTGTGAATGGGTTTGTTTTGTTTTGTTTTTTAAATTTCTCCTATACCTTAATCTTGCAGGTTGGATTGGGGAAAACTAGATGGTCGTTTTTGGCAGTGAACCCTGTGAAACTGTTCTTTTGCTCAGCCGCACTAAAGAATTTCTGACAGGCAACTTTTGTCCTTAGGAATTTTTCAAAATTGTCCAAAATGTCAAACTGCATTAAAAATCCATAATATATGGCAGATTCTGGCAATATGGCAGTTTAAAAACAATTCAAAATAGCTTATTTGAGGCATGTGAGCCAGCTGAAATGCTATACAGTGTAAGTGCTGTTTAACAATCACTAACTCCCCCATACAGAGGCCATTTCAGCTAGTCCAAGCCTCGGTTTTGTTCCTGCAAAAGTCAGTAGAAAAAAGGCCATTGACTTCTGCAGTGACAGGCTGAGGCTCAGCTCCGCTGGCAGCTGTACTTCCCGGTGCAGCACTTGGTGCTCACATGAGCACCAGCATGTGTCATCCTCAACCAGAGACCTGCAGGGACCTCTCTTTGGTGTTGCTGAAATGGGAGCCAGGGGACTTGTTCTGCGACAAAAGATTTCAGTCTCACCAAGCAGGTAACGCCTGGTTCAAGGGGGAAAAGAAGCAAACTTCTCAAACCGTGATATTAATGTGAGTTTGGGATTTGCAATGAAGAATGGCTCTGCTCTGGTTATGGATCTAGGCTTAGTTGAAACCAGAGCTTAGAGCTGCTCTTGTGAAATTCAGCTTTCAGGTTAAGATTGTAGCTGCGGCTAGGGTCGGATGTTCTGGAAAGTCTCATGCTTCTGTCCCTCACTTCCATCTCTCTCCTTGCAGAGTTTGTGTCACCTTTAAGTGGCAGAAATTTTTTTTTCTCAATACTCCTGAAAAGATTTCTGTTGAACTGAGTCTGTAGGGTTTGTGCGAGTAGGCAGCTGCTCTGCTGGTCTTCTGTACTCATATAACCTAATTCCTACTGTGAGCATGTGGGCACATTGGTAATCAGCAAAGTCTGCTGTGAAACAATTGAGAACAGGGTAGTTTCACCGTGTTTTCTAGAACAGAGCTCAGGCTCTGCACTCATAACAAATACCAGCTTTCCTCTTCTACAAAACCACTAAAGATTACTATGTACTGCCTACAATATTATGGTGACTTTTTACTGCAGATTTTTATTGACTCTGGATACCTTTTTATAACAGTGGGGTACCAAAGACACACCGAAATGTTATAAACTTGCTAGCTGTACAACTGCAAGTGGCAGAAGTTCTCTCTTATTGTGATAAGCATGTGTCACTACATTATATTCAGACACATGAAGCAAAACATAACAAACATACTAACTTGTGTGGAAATTTAACCTTTCCAGAAGTTGCTGGTAGCTTTGCAAAGCTAAAGAGACAAGGTGTATATAAGGAAGTGTATACTTTTCTGGAACATATGGCTTCTGTAAAATGCAAATATTTTTGCAGCTTTGCAGCTTTGTGTGGTTAAACATTACAGCTGCTGAGACAAGGTACCAGCCAACAGCAGGTTCTGTGTGAAAAGAAACAGCAACAATTTGTAAGGGAGAAAATATCTAAGATGTGTTGATACACAGCCTAAATATTAATGAGAGTAAATCATAAAAATCTTTGGGTTTACTGTAACTCCTATATATTAATTTCTGTTTTATGTGAGTTTATTTTACCTTGGGATGGGTGTTACAACTAATGAATTGCTCTTTTCACTGGTTCTCTGCAAGCATCCTTCTCCGTCAAATTCCTATCCAGTCAGACAAGAAAAAATGGAGAAGACTCCTGGATTCAGCTGACAGCTACTGTTTGAAGTACCGATCACAGTGCTCAGGGTCAGAAAATACAGCTTTTGCTCCCAGGTTGGATAAAGGCCGAGTAAGCTTGGGCTGCCTCAGTTTCCTACAACAAAAAATTTTTTCAGAAGGGCTTTGTGACCTGGAGGGCAAATTGTTGTTAGTGAACTGCAAAATGTTGCTATTCTGTTATGGAATATGTTACTCTTTCTTCCCTCATTTCCCACCCCACCCAAATAAGCACTAATATATAATCTCCCTTGCTTTGTGTGGCGTTCAGGAGTGACATCTTACTTCTCCCTTATTAGTCAGATAGATTGATTGATACATAGCTAGATATTTTGCAGCAGGCTTGAAGAGTTTCCTCAGACAGATGCTCCGTTACATGAGAACAATACGATCTTTGGACAAAAGGAAGGGTGTCCTTTTCGGTGTTTACAGAGAGAGGTGGCGAGTTGCTTAGTCAAGGCTGTCAGCTTGATGCCAATACATTGTTCCTTGCATTGAATTGCTGCCTTGAGATGAACAGTTAAGGAAGCAGGAGGTTGCAGGGGCACTGGAAGGATCTAAGAGGTCAGTTATGGAAGGATTCGGTAAAAGTTGTCTCACAAATCTCTTCTTCTATGTCTGATTTCTGGCAGGGAGTCCAGAAAATTCCTTCCTGATAATTTCATTAACTGTGAAGTAAAAGAAAGAGGAAGAAATGTTAGAGCACTTTCAAAGTCATGAGAAGTAAAAGCAATCCTTGGGCAGTTTGCTGTTAAGCTGAAAACGTCCCCTCTCTATTGATAACATAATTCTTTTGATTTAAATGTTAAAATTTTAGCCTAATAATGCAGGCTACATGTTTTTGGTAAGCAAGGGGGAAGGAGAGGAGAGAGAGGGTTTACACAGTGTTTGCCATGCTTCAAGTACCATGAAAACACAACTGACAACTTGTACCATGTGTCCAGTACATGCTACGTCCCCTATGTAACACAACTCCTTCACAGACATTTCCTTTACCCGCATAAAATAAATAAATAAAAATCTCTAAGTGTCTGAGCATTTTAACATTTTTCACTAGGATGAAATGAGAGTATTCTGAAAAGAGAAGGGCCAGATTTGGACGAAATATAGTGGATAGTACTGAAAACACTGAGACTGCAATTCAGGTGCAAAAAAGCATTGGCTTTTTTGTGTTCATTTTCTTTTGAAAAATCTCACTGTAGACTTTATTTGATCTACATTTTCATTCTAGTTTGTTTGTAGATTGTAGCATAAGCGAACTTCCATACAATGCTGTAAGAGTCTGGGGACAGGCTTGGAAATAAAGCTCAAGAGAAGACACTGAATCACTTCATTCTCTGTTTAAAAAGAACTGAACAGTATTACGTTTTGTACACAACAGCTGTCCTCTCCTGTACACCTTTCACATGCTTGCCTAAAGTACCCTTTGGTACCTCCTGGCACAACTTTTCTTTCTAGGCAGTGATTTTGTTACGAGAGAGACCTAACACATGAGTGTGTTGGTGCAAAACTCCAGAACTGCCTGTCTGGGGGCTCCATTTCCATGTAGCTCCTTGGCACTGTATTCACAGGGGCAGGGGGGGATTGCCAACTTTGGAAACTGCTTATTTACTCTAAGAAATTTGCCTTAAAAACAAAGACCAAATTTTCTAAGGTTTCAGATCCCGAATCTAAATGATTTCACCCCATTGATATTTCAGGGCTAAGACAAGGACTAAGTCAAAGCTAAGCAGATCCTCACCCAAGCCTGATTAACTGTCAGGTATGAAGCTGTAAGACTCCACAACACTTAAGCTTGTTTCTAACAAATGATTACGAAAAATAGTAATTAACATAGTATTTCACCAACAAGTAAATATGGTGCCCAATCTTGTATTGTCTCTGGGAGAACACATGCATTAATTTATAACAGTAAGACTAATACTAGTACTAGCAGTGAGATAAAAGAAGCGGGCACCCACTCTCACGGGGTCATTTCCTTTCTAACAACAATGGAATTTATCTCAGAAAAAAATAAAATCTATGGTTTATGCGAAGCTCAACACTGTTGCTATACAGCTATCTGGTGTGGTTGGATGTACTTCTCAAGGACTGCACATCTGCACAGAGCAGTGTAGGTGCTGGGTGGGAGGAGCAGGACAGCAGTCCTCTGAGTTTCCAGGTGCCCCATGCCCTGTGCTGATGGAGGATGAGGAGGGGGCTGAAGGCTCTGCAGGGTCTCACTGGAGAAGCCCACCCATGGGCTGGGGAGCACAGCAGTGCGGTGAGCTGCCCTGGTCTCTGCCGTGTGCTCTGACACTAGGCTCATTCCATCCCTCCGGGCTCAAAAATCCCCCTGTGAGCAGCCTGGATTTCAGCTCTTCTTTCTCATTCCAGCCAGGAATGCCTGGTTTCAATCAGATTGGTGCCTGCTGAGGAGCACATGGACCAAAAATAGGTGTCTAACAGCCTGGCCTCTCCTGCTGCCCAGCTTTCTGCTGCCACTGTCACCTGGTGGCCTCTGCCCTCAGCCTTTTGGGTGAATCCATGCCCATGAAGCACATCGCGGTGGGGGATTTGGTTATTGCTGCTCTGCAGTGCAAGCAAGCAACCAGAGGGAGGTGAGGTTGGTCTACTTTCAGGCCAAGCCCTCCTGCAGCTCAGTCAGAAGAGCTTCCTGTTTGCTCTACCCAGGAAATGAGAGGAGCAGGTCTTCAATGGAAATTTTTCAGTCTCAGCTAAAAATAGCAGTGAGGTAAAAGAAGTGGGCACCCACTCTCACAGGGTCATTTCCTTTCTAAAAACAAGTGGGCTGAGGCTGCAGGCCGATTTATTTATTGACAGGTTTGTTTGAGCTGCCAGCACACCAAAAATGCTGTGTACGAGTTTCCTTTCATACAATGCAGCTACCACTTACGGAAACATCAGAGCCAAGTCATCTTGGTCTAAGATGGGTTAAATATTAGGTGAACGAGCAGGTAATTAATGGCATTTGCTAACCCCATAGCCTTCTGAGGGGTCCCTTTCTGGTGCATTTCTCAGGCTGAGCTTCAGGCGAAGCGAAAGCTGTCGAGCAGCAATAGCAAACCGCGAGCGCTGAGCCCAGCCAGCGCGGTCCCACTCGCGGCTCCAGGCAGGTGGGACGATGTGGTGACGGGGCTTACTCAGCCTGCAGCCTTCACTTTCCCTCCTGCATGCTGCCTTGGAGGTCAGCGGTAGGTTTTGTGGGCTGAGGTTGTAGACGGACAGCAATCTGAAGAGAGCTAGAGTTGCAGGGGAACGTGGAACATCCGCCCTGTAGAGGGGCTGCAGGACCACGCTCGAGGACACGGCTGGGCTCTCTCTGTGTGAGCTCTTACAGGTTGCAAATTGGGGTTTTGTTGTATCTGAATGACAAGGTCGCTCCCTGTCATCAGTTGGCCTGAATGTCTTGTACTCACCCTGAATTCCAGCTAAACCCATGTGGTGAGGGGAGTGAGGGGCAATTTAGGCTCGGCTACACTGGAGCTCCAAGGGAAGGATGTGTCAGTCAATGACTGCCCAAGCACAAAAAGCTCTAATCTACACCCAGAGCCCCTAAACCTAATAGCCATGTAACAAGTGGATCCCAAGGCAGGTATCGCTTTCCCAGCTTGGAGTCACTTCCACACAGCCTGGTGACATCACCCATCTTCAGCGCATCTGCTCCAGAGATTTTGGGAGCACTTGGATCCAGACTGAGGTGTAATCTCAGCGACTTGGGTTTCAATAGCAGGGTGAACAAAACCAGCAAACTGAGACATATCTAAACTTCAGAGGAAGCTGAGATCATGCACGGAACTTGCTATTCTGAAGTCCCACCTATCTTTTTTTGGTAACATGGTTAAAATGTCTCTCAAGTATCGGTTCTCATTATTTGCTCATTTCTAGCTGCGAGGAAATAAATAGAGATAACATGATTAATAAATAAAATGTTATTTAAGGTGCCTGGCATGTGGCAGCTCTGGAGCACACTGTTGTTGATCCATTTAATGAGCGAGAACTAATTACATGGGGACATGAGGACATATGCAAAGATTATGAAAGATTAAATCATAAAAAATGTATTGAAATTACAGCTGACGTCAGCCATCCAGACCAAGGAAATGCCTAGCGTGGCCTGAATCTCTTCAGCATATCCTGTTAGATACTGCTGTTGTATGGGTATTGCAACAGCTCTGGTGCTTGGAGATCCCCAAGTCAGCTTGGGAGACTGGCTAAAATCACAGAGGGATGTCTGCGTTATTCTAATCACCCAGCTTTGATGGGTTACAGTCAGTCTCTCAGGCTCCGCTTCTCAAAGACGTTTAAGACTCTAATTCGCATCCTCTCAGATAGAAATCTGGAGTGTATTCGCCTGTGGGATGATAGTGGGTTGTATTAAATACCGAGCTTTGACTAGTAGTCCAGAGACAGAAAACAGTCTCCAGTTTTAGCTGGCAAAGAGTCAGGCTCCTTGTAATTGATTATATACATGCACACACTCATATGCATGCGTGCGCGTGCACACATCCACACACGCATTGGAATAACAACTCTACTAGCGTTATTCCGTGTATGTGTCTGGAATAACACCAGCGGAGTCAACGCTGTCACAGCACTGTATCCGCTGCAGTGTCTGGGGTTTTGGGATCCTCTTAGAGTGAAGGTCCCATCGGAGGAGGCAAAGCCAACCTCCTGTGGGTCGTTCCCTGCACCACGCTGCTGGGCACGGATCCCACACATTCCCCTTTGCTCTGCCAGTGTGGCCAAGAGGCATTTTATGTGTGCAGCCAACACAAGGCTCACAGGGAGGGACTGATTGCATTTCAGGGACCAGGGAGGGAAGTTGAACCCTGAGCTTTTAGCATGCCATGAAGATGTGACCAGGCAAACTGTGGTCCTAGCGTGGTTCTGGGTGCTGCCTGGGGACAGCAGGATGCTTCGGCCCAGCATGCACAGCCCCGTCTCTCCTTTCCTGCCCACCAAGCCCCAGCTAATGCAGGACAGCTCTGTGGTACACACGTAGGGAAGAAAAAGAATGAAAAAAATTAAAGTAAATTAAATAAGATTTTAAACCCTCTAAGCCAAATAAAAAGGGGCATGACTTTTTAATTGAAAAAATAAATAAATAAAGGTTAAGAGAAACACACAGCTGGAGAAAAGGCAGAAAAATACCAATTACCTTTCTTTTTGATTGCTTGGATCAAAGATCACAGTCATTCTTTTTCATATAATGTTTTGTATCCAGCTAAGGTGTGTATCTATCAGCTCTGAAAAAGATTTGCAAAACCATTTTTGAGAAAAAAAAAGTAACCTTTGGCCTATGTTGCAAGGCCAAATGTTACAGTTTTCAGCTACTCTTTCATTTTGTGCTTTAATTTATTAAAAGGACATTTCAGCATATACAATACATAAGGCAGAACGTAACCACTGACCTTTCTGTTTGCTCAGATCCAGCACTAGATTTTACTTTTTTTCCCCTCTTTTCTCAACTGATATTATCTAAAAATAAGTATGCAAAAAATTACACTCCTAAATTGATCAGAAAACATACGAGAAATGCTGGTAATTTGATCTGAGACTTCAGAGGCACAGGAGGTCCATGTGTCTGTGAGTCAGGTCAAAGACTAGTCACTGCCTTTTGCAAAACTCAGTTGTATTATCATCTTTGTGGCCCAAATAAAGCATGACACATTTATGCCAGATCAAAAGTCAGTCCCTTCTTTCAAATGAGAGATCTAAGCACGGTGGCTGTGTAAATTACACTTTGCTTGAGTTGTAAGGAACAGGAAAGATATGTGCAAAGAAGTTATGCAAGTTATAGTCTTTCCTTCAAATACAAATGAAGATTTTTTTTTTCTCACAAAATGGCAATATTTAAGATTCTGAATCTTTTTTTTTTTCTATCTGATCTTTTTAGATTTCTTCTGAATGCATCATGAAAGCATTTGGCACTTCCCACAAAACCATGTGGAAATTAAAAAATTATTCCAATATTAAGGAGGAAAAAGTGCTTCTTAAAAATTAAGCTAGTTTTGAGTACAAGATTCAGAAGTGCCTCTGCTGCTGGATTTCAGGTGACTATATATAGAAGAGAAATATTTTAGTTGGCTCCCTCAGATTGTGCAGCCACGTATCATACACTGGAACCTACCACTCAGTACACAGCCTATTTTATATTCTGCATCCTGGAAAATCAGCCTCTGCACATGCAAGCAGAGCAACTAATTGGCTGGTAAATACAAACTTAGGTGTATCAGGCATAAGGAGCCCAAGTCCAACAAACTGTCTTGGGGAAAAATACTGGGGTGGGGGGATGTTTTTATAAATCAACAGCAATGAAAGGCTTTTTCTGGAAAATTGGGACAGATAACTGCCAAGAGGTGCTCAGCTGTAAAGCTTTGCTTTAATTGCATCTCCACCTCTCCAAAGGTTTTTTCTCCTTATTGAAATAATGTCAGGAGAAGCACCCCGGAACTTTTTTGGCCTGTATTGTAATCTATCTGTGTGAACTATAAGCCTCTTTAACGCCATCCAGCTCAACAGCAATCGTGTCATCTCTGTTACTTATGCAAACTCTTGGAAGAAGTTACTGATCTCAAACTAAGTGAGCCCCAAACTGAGTCAAGTCCCGTGATGCATTTTTGCTACAATAGTTTCAATAGACTGAAAACCCATCGGCATCTTTCCATGAATTTAACATCATAATATAGATATCTGATGGAAAACAGAATCTAAATAAAATACATATTTTTGGCTAAAGCCTGTCCCAACTGAAATCAATAGCTAAACTCCTTGCGATTCACAGGATCTGTATTTCGCTCACGCCATTTAACTAACCTCCCCTTCTATTTCAGTAAGCTTCCAGAGTGAGGTGTAAAAAAAAAAGATCGCTATCTATGGTACCATCCTACCCAAAATCTTTAACAGGAAGCTGCGTGTTTCTGCAGCAAAAGAGCAGAAAATAAAGATAGCATTGCTATTAAAAAAAAAAGTGTCCTAAATTCACTGTACATCAAAAGTATCAAGAAGGAAATACTCAAAACACAAATCTCTCCATGACGACACCCCAGAACTTTTAAGGATTTTCTAAGCACTTCCACTATTGTCAGCCTGCTTCCAGAAAAGACCAAAAGCCTATTGCTATGAAACATCTGTGTTAAAACTGTGAGGAAAAAGTGTGACCTAGTGGTTAAGGCACAACTGGACAGTGGGACTCGCAGCCTGGAGCTCTGCTATGCCGTCATCTTGCCATGTCGCGCTGGCCAAGTCCAAAGTTTTCCCAAAGGACCAGCTCTATCAAAGGTTTGCTTGAGTCTGAAAAATGCAGACAGACTGTGAAGGTCACACTTGGGGAACTTAAATACTTCACAGAAGTATTTAACAAAAGTCTAACAGAGAAAAAAACAGCCTGGGATGATGATGACCTGGAAGGAAAGGAGCCTGTGTGATGATGACACAGAATGAGCCTGTACGGAGCGTGTGGACATAGTGGAGAGCACTTCATTTTCAAAATACTCCTACAGGGATGCTATAAAGTCCTTAGGTAGCTTGAATCCCAAACTACCAAAGGCATGAGGTGCTGAGCTCAGGTACTCTAAGCATCCTTATAGCCACCAAGGTAAGACAGCAAAATAACGCCTCTAAACCCACAATCATCAGTCAGTGTTGGAGCACTCACTATCTCTAAAAATTAGGTCCTAAGTATTTCTACTGGGATGATCAACATCGAGCCAACATAGGTTACCAGGAGCACACTGAAGACAGTGATCTGGCTTCGTTTTATGGCATCCAAAGCCAGGAGACTACGGAGCATCCCTCACCCCGGGGACGCCATGTCCTGGCAGCCCCTGGGTACCACTGTATGAAGCTGGCTGCTCTCTCCACTGACGGTGTGGGAAGCCGGGGCCTGGCATCCCAGGGCAGCAGGTACCGAGTACCTTCCTTCAGACGGGCATCCCCCTGCTTTTGTTTATCCATGCACAATCCTCAGGCAGAAGTTGTTACTCTGCAAACGGCGCCCTCCAGGCACTTTCTTCCCAGTGATACAAAGCAAAGTGAGCAGTTCCAGGGGAAAGAACACAGAGCACTTTGCACGCGTGGAGATAATGTGGAACCCGCGCTGCTTTCCCTGTACTACACGCCATGGGGTCTGTCCCGGTTTGCCATGCTTCACTTCAGCCCGTTACACAAATGGTTACGATCTTGTAAATCAGTAATAAGTTGCACCTGAACCTGTAAGTGATTAGTAAAAAATCATTACACTTCCATGGCCAGAGGACTTTCACACAGTTAATCAGTTAAGAAGAGAACTGGGTGTTAACGGGTTGTTTAATTCCCTGGTAGACCAGTTTATTGAGACCCCCATAACAAGAGGACTGAAATCAGAAGTGCAAACAATGTATGGAAGAATTATATTGCCTACAAACGACATTCTGTCCTGGAGAAACAGGTACCAAATGTTGCACTAAGGTGAGCTGAAGGAAGGAATTCAAGGACTGATCAGGTGCCATCTGTGGTGGTTTCTCCTACTGAACCCAGTTGAATCCTTGTTTCAGTCTATTAGAAATCGATGAGTTGAGTTTTCTAGGCACTTTCTCCATGAACCAGGAAACAGAGGTTACGTGGTATCTGCAGGATACACACGCACTAGCTTTCTCATCCTGGGTTGTTGACTGGAATGGCAAGAGAAAGAGCAAATTTTGCTCCAGAGTGTGATTTCCTGTTCGCTTGATGAATTTCACTAAACATCATTTTTTTAATCTGAAGATTCTAAGATAGGTGCAAACTCTGTTTACACATCGACTGGAGGAGGAATCTGTGCCAGCTGGCAATGAGAAAAGTGCACCTTCAGGCAAAACACTGTGTACTTTCCCTCCTGCCCTGGGAGCTCTACCACTGCAGGAAGCCTTTGGAGCTCATCTGCAGGGTCACTTTTCACACTGGTATAAAAACCCTTACTGTAGAGTACCCCATCTCGGTCACTGCATGGCTACAATGAGGAGAGGCGCCCCATCGAACTGGGGTGTTTCTGTAAGTACCAGTCTCAGCACCCTTTTTCTGCCTCCTCCTCAGCACTGCACATGTTGAAACCAAATCCGAGTGATGGCAACTGGGGTGGTCCCCAGCACCACGCCTGGGTTACCTGACACGGGGACTGCCTCTGAATGTTAATGGTGACGCTGCCAGCAACCATATGAATAAAAAGGAAAAACTCTTGTATTATTAAATTTGCTGAGAGGACAATAAATATGCTGTTTGTTTACCAGATAAACCCTTTAAGTCTGCTCAGTCACTGTGTAAGGCATTCCATAGTGTCTGACAGCTTGGTGAAGTTCTTCCAGGAGTCTAAGTAGCCACTTTGGGAAGCATACCTTGAAAGTGGAAAACTAGATCAGCCTGGGTGTGAGGAGGAACTCCAGGCCACCGTGGATTTGGTTTGTAGTAGCTTTCCATAACAAAGTCTTTTTTTAACTGACTTTCTTTCTGCTCACATATATTTAGATATGACTTTCATTCTGCAATACTCTGGTGCCAGATAGTTTTGGCTGAAACTGTAAGGGGTGGACACGTGTTTGAGTCATGCAGTTGGCTCTCTCTAGTTGATAGTTAGTAAGTTACTGAGAAAAAATGAAGTTTGTATTTAGTTTTAGTTAACATGCAATGAGACCAAGTGAAATATTCCAAGCAGAAGATGCACATCATAAATACATATACAAAAACTTATACCAGAACGGGATGGAGTTCATTTTCTTAAGCCACATTAGTTGGCTAAACAAATACAGAAATTCTACACTGATGGACTGAAGCTTGAAAAATACAAGGCAGGAGGCTCCACTTTCTCACTCCTAACTCTTGATCTAACTCTGTGGCTGCTGCTGCAAAGCACTGCGGGGGGAACTGTGCTCGCATCTATTTCTGTGAGCGGGGCTTGGACCTTGTGAATTTGCTACAAAACTGCTGAGATAAGCAGCGCCATTTGGTATTAGTATCTATTTCTTTTAGATTAAAAACAGCAAAACCAAAGGAGGTTGGTGATGATTTTTTCCTACAGTAGCTTGCACCTCGTGGTCTGAACACTAATGAAATTTGTAGCAGATACCGCAATGCCTCTAAAATAGTACCTGCCGGCAGGAAAAGCACACAAGAGACAGCACTGTTTATTCACATGGCACTTTGCAGTTTCATCGTTCTCCTAGACTTAACCTATTTACTGAGAGGTGATATGAGTCATTCAGCAAAGTGTTTGAAAAACAGACAGAGAAAAAAGAATGGATGGGAGAAAGCTATGTTTTACAGGAAATAATTGGGGGGGTAGGAACCGAAGAATAGTTACAGCATGTTCAGGATTAGTTGAAAGTAACGAGAATAGGCAATGCTGCTGCTTTTTATATTTCTGTCACAAAGGAACTACCAGAACAAATATTTAATTGAGGGGAAACAAACCATTTAACAAATATTTAATTGAGGAGAAACAAACCATACTACCCTTCCCTTAAGGCAGTTTTGCAGGGGATGAACAGTCAATAATGTAATCTATTTTCCTCCCTTGAGCACTTGTGCTTATGTCTATTAATCCAGACAACTATTTACTGGCTCTAATTCTCTGGCATCTTATCTTCTGCAGCGTCTTAACTTTGTAAGCGTCCCTGCTGAAGGGCTTGTGGATTCTTGCAGAATCTGGTCCTCTCCAGCAAACCAGGTTTCCTTCTGAACGTGTCTGAACTGAGTTTTGAAGCTGGTTCTCAGGAGAAAACAGCCAGCAGAAAGCCATTGTCCAAGGGAACAGGAGAGATGCGCAAATGGCCTATGAACAACTGCGAGACAGACCAAGCCTTCCTATGCAACAGGCATGCAAATGACCTTCTGCTTGCAATTACTCTGCTTTCACAAACAACTTCGCAACAGCGAGCACGAAGAAGGCATATGTTTCTGATGTGCCTTATTTTAAAGAGGATTTGGGGCAGTAGGCATACTGTTCTTAGTGCAAAACACTGAGCATGGGGACATATGAAATCACTTTTGCATAGATTACTTTTCTATCACAATTCCACATCCTTCAGCAAATGCATGCTCGGGAGCAGGTTCTTCCCCTCTGCATTAGGCACTGAGTGGTGAGTGCTGTTTTCAGAGCACTGCTGTCAGGAAAGTGATCACTGCACTGCAGGTGATGGAAAGGGACAGGGTCGGGAGGTCTGCAGGTCTGGGTAATGGGAGCCCATGACAACAGAGCAAGTAACTTTGGGGCTACAGTTACACGCCCCAAGTTCACTGGAAAGAAGCCAGACCATTAAGTATTTAAGTGGTTACTGACAGAGTGTTACAATTCACATAAAACAATGTCAAGGAGGTGCCACATACAACATGCTGCCTGTCGGCCCACATCCATCTGTTAGCTTTTATTTTGCTCTTTGACTGTAAGCCCTTTGAGGCAGCAACTGTTTGTTGTTGTGTTGGTTTTTTATCTTAGGAGTCAATACAGCATCTGTCACAATGGAGAGCTCATCCATGAGGGGTTTTCTACCATACCAAAATACAATGATAAAAATAATACTATGGAGCGTACGGACAGAATAGAGACTGTGATGAAGTGAGAGGGAGAACTAATTATAAGAGACACCTGTAACTCCAAACAGAGTGCAAAGAGTACGGGGAGCAGATACTGTAGCTCACTTTGCATCTCACCTCAAGAAGGCCGGGAAGCTCTGACAGTAAATGGCCTGAGAACATAAGAAAAATGCATGTGCATCATCTGTAGACTTAAAACTTTCAGTTTGAGTCAATGACACGAACAATAAAACTTTTGTTCTCAATATGAAAAGAAAAGAGAAGGGGGATATAAATTACCAGAAACAGAGCTGAGCTCCTCCATGTCCAATAGCTGCTGAGGTGACTATCTTTAGCTGAAGAGCAGCCAGAGCTATGGAGGCTGGGCAATTTCCAACTTCACCACAATAGCAATAACCTACATTTGTTCAGACATTAGTCCTCAATTATTTGCAGACCTCCCATCCCAATTCTAGATCAAGACATAGGAACAACCACCCAAAGAGACTGCCCCAGGGAATCCTTCCCCGGATGTAATGAGCCGTCCTGAATTTTCCAACTGTGAGGTCTCCGAGCTGTGTGCATCCCCGTGCGACCCAGGCAGGATGCGAGGCGCTCTGCTCAGCGCCGCGTCTCAGGGGCACGCTGTAAGTACCTAGCAAGACTGTCCTAATCCGTCCCAAGTTCTCATCAGCTGTATGACAACGTTCTCCTTTATGCACGAGTTTGCACGGCCAGCTCACGAGCCCCGCGTCTGTAGCTCATATTGAACCTATTAGTTTGCATTTAACCATCCATTGCTACATTTCCTGGGTGAATTCCAACCAAATGGCGAAGGCTTTGGAACCACATGGTGATAAAACACCCTCTTGCCTAAAATAAAGATAAAACTTTCTTACGTGTGATATGATCCCATCTGACTACAGAACACTTTCAAAAGCAATTGGCAGGCCATTCCTTCGGCAAGGAACGTGGACTGAACGGGAACACTGCTCGTCCTGCAGTTGGGGAACCAGCCACAGACAGCTGGAAGACACAGCAGTAGCAAATTTGAAGCCCAAGCTCACAATAACTCTTTCTGAGTGGGTCAGAAGGAGAGCAATTGCCAACGGATGAAATGCCCTGGCTAACACACACAGCATAACAGAATAATATGAAGCCACTGGTATCTTCCTCAAGGCCAGATTTTTAAAGCTATCTGGGTAGCTAATTGTCAGCTAAATCACTGTGGATGAGACAACTACCCACTCTAAAAAATAATCAATTATACAAAGACACGAGCATGCATCGCCCCTCAGAATCTGGCCCAACCTGTACCACCATGACAGAGAAGATGGAACAAATGTTGGTGAACAACAGAGAAATCCTACAAGAGGAACTGAGGGTTGTCTTTTAGGATGCCGAGGAGAGATGGGAAGGTTTTTGTAGCAGCAAGGGCTGAATCAATGCTGCCTCCTTGGACGCTCCTTGCAGCATCACCACGAGGAAGGCTCACAGTGCAGCACCACCACAGACCGCCACTGCACAGTGCTGCCATAACCTGAGTGCAGCAGCAGGAAAACAGGCAGGTGCCCAGTAAAGGGAAGGGAAGTTTTCAGGTATGAAAAAACGCCCCCTCAAGAGACCTAAAAATGAAAGTAATTACTGGTGGGAAAAGATAAACTGTCCAAGAAGCTGGGTCTTTCCCCTTTGCAGCCAAGAAGATAAAACACGTTCCCGGTTTTAGTGGGTGGCGAAGCCACAACGATTTCAGAGCAGGCTCACACTGCCGTGGGTGCTGGGAGAGGGTGAAAGGAGCCTCGCAGAGCTGAAAACTCCCCACGCCGTGCTGCGGGTGCCCGGTCACCTGCGGGGGGCTCCGCTGAGCAGCAAGCATTTCGTCCACAGCCAAGCCAGCAGCCGGCATCCCTGTGGGGCCGTCAGCATGCAGGGTGATGCCCTGCAGGTCACGAAGGGAGCTTTCCCCAGGCACGGCTGGAAGCAACACTGAGAATAACGGCACAGTTTATACTGGGGCTGTAAATCGCTGCTGCAAATAGTGACAGCCAGCTGAGTCTCCAGAGAGGGTTTGGTCACTGCTGACCCTGGCTGAGATCTGAAGGGTGACCTAGATACAGAGGGCTGCAGCCTCTCACCTGCAAAGACGGGCAATTTTTATGGTTCAAGAGGCTGGCCATCTCCAGTAGGCACTCCCCGCTTCTCTCCCAGATGGGGTGTCCCAGAAACGTCCCCTGGTTGCAGTTCTTGTTTGCCTGCCTGGACAAGGCACTCAACTGCATGGGGGCAGCATCAGAAGGGGAAAAGAGCAACACGAGAGTGGTTTGTTTGGTTTGTTCTTTTTTTTTTTTTTTTTTCATTCCGAAATGTCATCTGCATCCAGCTGTTAGTATTTTGGAAATCTGCTCGGTTTTGTTTTCCTCGTGTGGTTCAGCATGGCTGATGCTCCAGCTGCAAAACCTCAGCTGCCAGTGAGCCTGCTTAAAGCAGCTCTGCAGGAAAGTCCATGTCCCAGCCAGCACCTTCCTCTCCTGGGGTCCTGGGGGCAGCCTCTTCATCACCCTAAGGGGAACGGTGCTCAACTCCACCATAACCACACAAGAGGAGAGCGAGGTGGTCAGGACCTACACAGTAGGTGTCTCCAGCAAATGACGTGGCAGAGAAAGTATTTCGGCTGCAGCCAACTGCATCTTGACCCCAACAGCTTCTGCTTTTTGTGAAAGTATCACAATGCCTACACCATGAAATGCAGCATAATAAATGCACTGCAGATTGATAAACTTTCAAACACTGTGGCATTGCTTGCAGGTTTTCTGATTCCTTTTTTTTTTTTAATCCCATACTGTTATGAGTATAATCTATGTTATCTGTAAAAAGGCCATGATTCAGCAGCAGGACAGGTTATACGTGAATGTGGGTGATGAATTTACCCAGCACACGTCCCTTCCAGTACTTCTCCCACGCCCATTGCAGTTGCCTGCTCTCTCCTGAGACCACAATAGTATCCTCATTTTTCCCCTGACCCCAGAGCAGACATCCCTGCTACAGCCAGAGAATAGCAGGAGAGCGTGCAGAGTGCCTTGAAAGGGCAGGAGAGTGTGCAGAGACTTCCAAGGAATGAACTTAGAATGGGGTGTGGGTTACACACATGAAAACACAGTGATTAAGTAAAGTTAAGGGATGGGGCTTTATTATTGAAATAACTTTCATGTGACAGCTGAACCCCAAGTACCCAGTTTTTATCCACACAACTTTATTCTATACTAAGTCTCTCAGTGACATGGACGAAATCATCCTGCACTGAACAGTCAGGTAAACGCAACCCCTGCTAAATGTAGCCTGATCACATCATCGGCCCTTCCATGTCTTTCCCGTTCCTCCCAAGCAATGATGGAAACAAAGTGGGGTGATTAATAACCCCTGATGATGAGATTTACCAAGTAAGCTCTAAGAGAAAGCATAAGCTGTACAAGTGCCTTTGTTGCAGGAGAGGCATTCAGAAGCGTGCTAGGCGGGTGCTCAGCACTATCCTGCAAACCAACAGGAGAAATGCTGGGAAAAGAGCAAACTTTGTTTTCCACGTGGCTGGAGAAGCAGTACCTGTGCATCCCTGGCAGGGGTAGGACAGCCCAGCAGGCAGGGATGTGCCCCCACAGCCCAGCCTGAGTGCCCTAAGTCCCAGGGGAAAAGGAGTAGACACAACCCTCTTTAGCGAATCCCTGCCTCCTGCAGATAAGCACATCATAGCAGAAGATAAACAAAGCTGAAAAGTAAATGCGTAAATATATAGTGTGGGCTGCTTGGAAGGTCACTAACCCAGAGGAGAAGGGATTACTTTAATTTCCCTTTTACCTGGAAACAAAAATAAACTGAGAAAACCAAATAACTTCAGCATCACTTTAAAGAGCTGGAAAAAAAACCCTCTCTGAGAAGGGGGACAGTCGAGAACGCCTCGCTGGACGCGTGCTCTTTGCCTTCCCCCATAAGCAGGACTTTGTGTGTCTTTCACCGAGGCTGGCCTGGATGCATGCACAGCGCGGGAGAGGCGGGCCGAGGAGTGAGAGGACGTGAAGTTTGCTGTGCTGTCCAGAAGATGAAAACACTAGTGCTGTTTATAGAGGGAAACCCAATTCGTCAGCCCAAATGAATTCCTGTGCTAATCCATGCAGGCTTCATGTTTTCCACCAGCCCCAGCCACTGTAAAGACTATCTTTAGGAGGCACAGTGTGTTTGGAAAGGAGCAGCTGGAAAGAGGGGACGTTTATGCCAGCTTGGAAGGCTTTCTGGTATGGAAAAAGAGGAATGCTCTCTTGGGTCTCCCCACAAAATTAAAGCATCTTCATCCAGAGCAAAACGATGCCAAGCACAACAAACAAAAGCGGCTTTCCCCAACTCTCCTGGGCAGCCTCACTCCAGGGTTCACAATGGTTTCCATAGAACTTGTTTTGCTATCAAAACAAATTTGATCTATCCAGGCACGATGGCGCGCACTGTTTTCTGAAGAAAAGAAAATTAATTTTCTCACTTCTTTGTCAGCCAGAGAATTTTTGTCCAGGTGCCACAGACAGGGACTCCCCAGATAACTGGTGCATCTGCCGGTCGGCTGAAGGCAGTGTGCATCTCAAAAAGAAAAAAAACCTCGAGAGGTTTTGGTCCGTGTACACGGCATGACGGAGCTCCCTTCGCTGCAGAGGCAGGGGCAGAGCCGGGCCCTGGCTAATTGCTCTCGTTCCTTGGCCTGGGAGGCAGCCCGAGCAGAGCGTGGCTGTGTGGCAACGCGTGCTTCCTGTAATAAACCAGCCATCAACTGCGTGCATCTCTCGTTGCATTCACGGGAGGAAATGAATGTCTTGTTCTATTGACCACAGTCTGTTGAAATGCTTGTAAATATTACAGTCTAACTGTGATTAAGGGCTAGATTGCTCGCATGGCCGGGGTACGCGGCCCCTCGAGAGCTGCGCTGGAATGTCACATGCAGGAAAGGCTCCTTCCAGCCCTCCTGCACGGACACTCACGCTCAGCAGTGGTTTCTGAAAAGCAGAGATGATTTTCTGCACGACAGACTAGGCTGGAGGAGCGCTAAAAGCTACATCTACACCAAGACCATTAGCAGAACCGCCTGAATTTTGGGTAAGTCTTAATCTTGATCTGAAACTTGCACTAGTCTGGAAGTTGGGAAGAGCTATGAAATGTCAACAAGTGTAAAACAAAGCTCCATAAGTAGTAATTTTAAAAACTGACATAACAATCATTTTGTGGGCTTTTTATTTTAATAATAACCTATAAAAATTATATGGAAGAAAAAGTGCATTGAAATCCATGGTATTTTTTAAAAGAAAATGTCTGTAGAAGCTATTTGAAGACATGAGGCTGCAGGAAGACCTTAGGAGAGGCCCAAGGCAGCCCACCTAGCCGAAAATCTTCCGCCAGAGTTTGTCCGCTGGTAATCAGTACCCTGGTGTGCTTTCCAAGGAAGAAAACAGCACCCCACTCAAAGCAAATGTATGTGTGCATTTCCTTGTGCACAAGGAAAATTGAAATGATTTTAAAGAAAAAAGATGCCCAAACCAGAAGATAACTAAAAAACTACAAATCTTTAAAGTTCTGCTCTGATTTGCCTCAGTCCTCTGATTTCAGCCAAGCCAGTTTGCTCCCCAGACCTGCCCTGAGTGGTCAGTGCTCACATTCACAGACTATTTCCAGCCTTTTGCAAGCACCAGTTTGTACAAATTTACAATTACTTCATATGCAAGGACTTGAACCAGGGGACTCCTCAAAGCCATACAGACAACTTCCTAGGTTGGCGACCACTTAGCTACAGAAATGCTGGGCCTTATTTTGGGGTTTTGGCTGACCTGTGAATTGGGTGCTGTGCCCCACGTGCCCCTTCCCCTGCAAGCAGAGGCTGAAGGTGCTGCCCGTGGGCAGTCTGGATGCAGAAAGCTGCACAGAGCGTCTGATTTCAGGAGCCCTCCAACACCAGGACCTTCACAGACACCTCCCGAGAAGCGCCCTGCTGCCTCCGGGTAGGAGCTGGAATCCCAGAGGGGGCTGGTGAGTACCTGGCCCGAGCACCGGGAGGTGTCTGACCATAAAGCAAGGCAGTGCCTGGCACATCACTCGGCTTCCTCTGGCCTTGTGGCTCCCGAGGCTCCCGGAGCTGAGCTCTTACAAAATAACCGATGCCGCGTTGCTCATAATGCCAGCCATTTCACCCAGGGAGGTTTAACTGTCACAATACTTTCACCACCGACTCCCATACTTCTGAAGTGGCTCCCCCTTCATTTAGTCATTCTCACTCTTTCCAAAGAAACTTAGAAACCACCTAAATAAACCAGCACCAATTGAGACACTGCAAATGTCATAAGAGTCATTCATGTGTCTCACTATTTGTCCTACATTTGACTCGATTCATTCACGAATGATGAAGTCATTCATCATTAAGAAACCAAACCAAACCACACCACAATTTGGGAATCTTTGACTAGGCTCCCCTGGCAGAGAAGATCAGAGGGGATGATTGCAAAGTCACACTCCTCTAATTTACTGCTTCTTTCGCCCTGGTCCAAATTATTCTTTGCGCGTTAAAAGTGAAGGTTCAGAGTCCCTGCACAAAGGAAGAGCAAGCATAAGCACTGAAAAAGGACTAAATGATGCTGTCACTTTGCTGTGATATCACCTGGTTATTTCTGCACGGCCTCGAGGTTTTCTGGTCAAGCAGTGCACCCTGGTGCACAAACAGGGCTGGCATATGTCTGTGCTGCCAGTGCCCCCCCACCAGCCAGGAGTCAAGGCATGGCCAACACAGGCAGCTGGATGGCAGCACAGCACGGCCCGCTCTGACCTTTACTTTGACACCTGACAATTATCCACGTGGAAAAACTCTCCCTCAGATGCAAACGTATCCCTCCAGCGTCCATGGGCAAAAGTCAATAAGTTTTCTCACTAAATCTAGTTCAATTACGATTTCACTCTAAAGAAATCGTGTTTGTTCAGCTGTGGGCAGAGTTTAGTCTGTGTTTTGGAATGCAAACAGACTCCAAATTAAAAACCCACGAAAGGACATGGCATGATTAAAATGGGAACTGCGTGGATTAGGAGAACCTGCAGGAAGATGAAGAGTGTTAGGCCAGCTTCTCACTTAGCGAGTTAGTGTTGCTCTGCTGAGTCACATGGGCATCACCCTTGAAGTCCTTTGATCCTCAGTGCTCTTACTCCAGGTTAGAGTAGCTGAAGATTTAACTCTTCTGTATCTCACAAAATCCACTGGTTAAATCTAACCCAGGTTCAAAGTCAACGTTATCAGGCCATTAGTCACGTGAATAGAGAGCTCAGATGTTTAATTGCCAAACAGAATGTAGTCTTCGTAGCAGACGTGCACCTAAACTGGAGAACAGGAAAGCTTCCAAAGTCGGGAGTACTTGGATTTAGGGTTTTTGCACAGACCCCTTTCAGAGAGAGGATCCATCTGTGAAATTCACAGCTGGATGTACGCCCAGATTTCTGTGCTTGCAAAATTGAAGCATGGGGACTTGGAGTGATGACTCAGACACAACTGCATTGTTTATGCATTTTAGCTTGGCTTTTACCTTCCTCTGTTTTCTTCTTGGTAAACACAGAGAAAGAGTGTGAAAGTTAGCAGCTGGATGGAAATTCAAATTAGAAGCTAATATGCTGGGAAGGGAGTTTCATGGTCTTCACAAATTTACTTTGCTCCCCCTATCTCTGCCTCTCCTGCTGGCAGGACTACAGATGTGCTGCTTGTTTTTCAAATCACAGAAGTAGAAATGACCTATTAGGTCATTTAGTACCTCTCATAGCCAATGCAGAATTGTCTTCTTGTGCATTTGTCCAGTCTGCTTTTAAAATTCCTCTAAAAACACACTGCATCCAAATTACAGCAGAGAAATCTCTTGGAACTGGTGAGTAAGCAGCACTATAAAATGATCTGCGAGTATAAGGCCATAGCAGCTTCTGCTGGGCAGAAAAGCTCTCACTGATTAGAGCTAAATTAGCTCTCATTATTTAGAGCTCTTGTAAGAATATTGTGTTTCATGGGAAATTCAGATGATTTATCCTCTTTTTTTAAGTGCTCAGGGATTTATAAATAATCAGTATTGTATTTTTTAAGAAATAAAGTATGAAAACCAGGTGGAAAAAAAAGAAAATTTTAAATTAACCACCTATAGGACTTCATTCTTGTGTGAAAAAAAATCTATATGGACCAGAAGCCCCACACCAGCTATCCACGCTGCCTGGCAGTACTCAGCTGGAAGGGTTCTGTTTGTGTGAATAACGCTGCGAATCCAGCTATTCTTCTGTAGCTTTAGACTTTATAACTGGCTTTCAGCTTGCACCATAAATAGCCTGTATATCTTTAAGATGGTTAATTTTGCCAGGCATCTTATTTCACAATAGTTAAACGCGCAGATGTTGTCCAAATTTTTCAAAGCAGCAGGGCTCTTTGCAGCTGCTTGCAAGATTTCAGAAGTGCAGTTTGAAGATGGCTTGAGCTGCCTTTTCACTCGCCCTCTCAGCGGGAGCAGAATCCTCCCATTATACTGTGCTGGAAGGGGAGAAAACTTCCTTCTCCTACCTTTGCACATTCTTAACATGAACTCAATTTGTAACAAATGAAACTGCAAAGAGCAGCAATGCCAAATGCAGGCGCTCAGGGCTCATGAGTCAGGCACCTAATAATCATGAGATTGGTTTTAAAAGCAGGCAATCACCCCCCCCCGCCCCCAAAATTGCATCATTTTTGCATGCCTGGGTTTTGAAAGATCAAAACACTGCGGCTCCTAATTTTAATGTTTTGTATTTTCTTGGCTTAGATTTGAAAAGATCACTAAGAGCAAAATCCTCTCATATTTTGCTGCAGTCACCTGCACAGGGACTTCAAATCACTAAGAATATTCCAAGGCTCACAATGAAATTGCAAAGAATGAGCAAAATCTTTGAGCTGCCATGTAGACGCAAGCCTGTTCACATGTATATTCAGTTACATAGTACTAATTTTAAAGGGGAGATAACAAGATAAACCATGAGGACAAGTACACACCTAGCTGCTAGTTTAGCTCTCAGGGAGGGCACAGCTCCCCCCCGCAGCGCATCTTTGTAATAAACGAATCCAGCACGTTGCATCATCTTTGCTGGGAGTTACCAACATCAGGATTCATTTTGAGGTGGTAAAGGCACAAAGCTGAGCTGGTGCAATTACTGCCCATGTTGCGTATGCGAATCCATTGGGTTACGTAGGCTGCAGCTACCCCTACAAGCTCAGCCAGCTGAGCGGCACTGGTGCTGCCGGTGAAGCCCTCCCCATGCGGATGTACAAAAGGCTTTCAGTGGAGCAGCTGGTGGTGGTTCCCTGCCTTGGCACCAGCTGTGCTGATCCCAGCGCTTTTACACCGACGGAGCTGTGTCTATACAAGGGCTCATACCATAATAGCTGTGTTAGCAAAAGAAAAAAAATCAACCACCTTAACCAGCATAGTTCTGTGGTAAGCTGCCTAAGTGTAAATCAAGCCTTGTTAAAGGCTTCCAGAAAGCACTCCTCTAGTTCAAGGCAAAACGGTGAATTCAGCTCTAGAAGGAGTTAACCCCCTTTCCTGCTTTTGCACACTTTTCTTATAAAAGTGCTATCTGCACATTTCTTGCGTCTCATTTCCAAAGGCCCATTTAAAAATAATATTGTCAAAACAGTCATGACTTTGCCTGAACTAAAAGACTTTCTGTGTGGAGCCCTCAGTGTCACCCCTAGCTGACAGGAAGACCACTGATTCATTTTTTTTACACCCTGTATTTGCTCGTGTGACAGCTTTGCTCTTTCTCCAAGCTTTGCCCTAAGAAATGAGGGTGTTTCTAACAGCCACACCTGTTCTCAGTGACAGGTAACGTACTGCTTGCCAGCAGTCACTCATTCACTCCTAGAAAGCGGATAGCACGCTTTGATATACACGGTATGAAAAGAGTGAGTCTGATGGAAAGACAGAAAAAGGAGCGAGTAGCTCTGCCATGCCTCCCGTCGCTACATGTGTGCTTTCACAGCCTGGGGGGCATTTCCAGGCAATGGCCCCAAGGTACTGTTGGTACCCCCACATCTGCAGGAAGGACGTGGCTGGGGGACCTGGCAGCGTAGGATGCTCGAGGCTAGTTTGGTTTTAGCAGCGCCATTCTGCATCACCTTGGGCAACTCAGCAGCTCCATGCCCCCGCTTTGTCCAACTTGTAAGAGCTGGGGGAAAGCCTTGCCTGCTTCTTTCTGCTGTGGAATTGTTTTAATTCATTACTGTTCCTCTGCACTGAACGAACAGTGTCACTGGACTGAAAAATGTTATTGTTGTTATCCCTTTAAACTGAAAGTGGATTGAAGGAATAAAAGTAGATGTATGGTCTGTTTTGGCAGATGTCTTCCAACAGATGGGTGTCTATGGTCGTCTTTATAAGAGCTGTCTGCTGTCTGTGATTCAGACCGTCTAAGGAATGCCATGAGCGTGGAGTAAATGGACAGCAAGTCTGGGAAAGGACTTTATTGTGGTTTAGAAGCTTTCAATTCCCAACTGCATGAACAAGTTCTTTTTTTCAAGTAATTCTGCCAGTATTTCAAAACTATCATTGAAAATTGCTTGATGCCTTCTGAAAACTAAGTGCTTTCTGCTGATAACAGTCCGCTGTTTAAGTCTTCAAACGGTGGCATGCCTTCCACCAGCAAATCGCCAGGATTGGGCTTTATTGTCTTGGTGCATGGGTTGCTGGTGGGACCCTGCCCACTGAGGCACGGAGCAAGCTTTCACGTACCCATCCTGCACTGTCAGTTCTTGGCGGCGGTGCCTGTGGTCTCCTAATGGAGTCTGCATGTTCTTTTGAACAGGAAACGCTTTGTAACACAACTTGCCTGTGGGCACTTACTGCACCAATTAAAGATTCCTGAGCTCGAGAACAAAGAGGTGCCAGTGGAACTATGGTTTTAATCACTTGATTCATTTTCTTCCTTCCTCCACTGCTGATTTTAGATGTATGTGTTGTTTTTTTTTCTCACTTTTCTTTGTTTTGCATGTTTTTAGGTGGCAGGACAGCCACTCAGAACTACTGGGAAAAGAGCGTTTTTGAAAAAGGGCTGAATTTTCAAATAGTGAATTATTTCAGGAGGTGAAGAGCAACATCAGATGCCTGTCTGCCATAACAACACTAATACTTAGCTCTTATTCAAGTATGCAGCCATTTCTTTTCTTCCTGAGAGTCCATGTGAGTTTTAGTAACATGAATTAATTAAATGCTTAACTGTACTAGAAGAAAGGATAACAAGATTCATTTTATTAATGGTAAACTGAGGTACAGAGAAGTAAAATATGTTGCTGAAAGACCATGCTCAGACACAACCCAGGAGACCTGCCTCTTGATAGAAAGATCCTTCTACTTCCTACCAGCAGACCACGGGCTCTGGGGAGCAGAGCCACCTTTTTGTTCTTTTTTCACATCACATCTAGCAAAAGCAAGACTCTGGAACACGAATGAGGGACTTAGGTCCTAACACAAGCATACAATAACAGTGATCCAGACATAAAGCATGTAGTGTACCCAAGGAGTGGCATCAAGTCCCAGCAGAGAACAGAAAATCTGGAATAAAGTGAGTCAGAGCATCAGGAATGAGTCTGATGAATACCCTGATTTGCTAGAGTGCTTGAGCAAAACACGGTGGAGAACGTACATGCTTCACTCTTAGTCAAACCCTGTCTGAGCAGAAATGACCACACCTTCTATGAAAAGTAGTTCTAATTAAAAACAGAGCGTGCCTTTTTTTGATGCAAACTGTTGCCCTTACTGAACGACAGCCCATTTGCAACACGCAAATTCCCTCCTGTCTAAAGCACCAGGAAACAGGAACATTTCCCCCCTGCCCTGGATTGCTCTTCTCCTCTGTGCATTTGATGAGCGTAGATGCACGATGAAGACAAATATAAATCAAACTAAAACGTGTTCCCACAGCCACCATCTTCTGTGCTTCCTGGCCAGGAGATCAATACAGTGCTACAAGAGAAAGGCAGCTTCTCTGCAGCTGGCCGGATCCCTGCCCTCTGTTAGTGCTGCTCCGCTGCTCTATAATGCACGGAGGGTGTAAATTGCCTTCACCTTGCAGCTGAGGTTCCCCCTGCACAGGGAAATCCCCAGCTGGCACCAAGCTGTGAGGGTTGGTGGCTCTGTGCCACCCTCGCCATGCAGGGACTGGGGAGGGTGAGGATGCTCGTGCCATGCTGCTGCCTGAGCTGAAACCCCAAAAGACTTCTGGCTTTGAGGTGAGGACGGTGCCCTGCAGACAGTGGCAGAGCATCCTCCTTCCCCCAGCCTGTGCTCACCCTCTCCTCTCATCCACACACGTGTCAGTGGATGCAGGCTCCTGAGGCACGTGTGGGACCAGCGCAGATGCAGAGTAGGCAGCGAGAGACCAGTGCTGGCAGGAAGGAGGTCAGAGCCTGGCTGCTGCTTATGCAGGGCTGACACAGTAGCTTTGCTTCCCCAGGGGAGCTGGGGTTTCCTGGAGGTGCTCAGCCCTGGGCCTGACAGCTATGTGGCTACAGAGAGAAAAGCTGCTCGGAAAAGGTTTTTCCTGTCCACGGAGGAAAGAAGAGATTTGCATTTGATTTCATGCCACTGTGGGTTCAGACTGCACATCTTCTTGCAGTTGAATGAAAGAAAGAACACAAAAAGAAAAAGGAGAGAGCTGGCACATTCCGAGTAAGGGCAATGGTTACTGAGGTGGCGAGCAGAACTCCCAAACTAACAGGTTGCTTGTAGTGAAGGTGATTGAAAGTGCCGGGTGATTTACAGGCACCACACTGCACACACTGCAAATTCATTTTCTGAAGAACTATCTGCTGCATCTGAAATTTTCTGTGAAATACATGAATTCACTCTAAAGCATCTCTGCTGATCAGCAGTCTGATTAACCACTACACAGCCATCTGCCTTGCTTCTCTCCTCCCCATTAAAGATTACTGGTGCACCAAAAATAATTTAGAGATCCTGTATCAAACAGACAGTTCTGAGTGTCAGATGTGGTTAGATAGTTATCATTTGAATAATGACAATCGTTTTTCTTTGTAAAGTAAAAAGCACACAACATGACAGCCGAACCTAAAGGAAGGACTAAATCTGAGGCAGGCAAGTTGGTAACATGCAAGACAACAGCTACACGTCCGTTTATTTGTATGGGAAGACCTAACCCCATGCTTTACACTGAACCTCTACGAGGCACTTGTAGATCGTGTCGCATCTGAGAGCTTTGTCTGCGATGCATTTCCCCTCCTATTGCTCTTGTCACACGATCGCTGTCTCTCTGTGTCTCAGATGGGAACTGCAGCACACGGCGGCTGAGCAGCTGCCCCAGGCTGTGCAGCAAACCCCTGGCTCTGCGGCAAACCCCTGGCTCTGCAGCAGGGGCACAGGGCACGGCCGCAGCCCCCAGCCCCGGTCACCCTCGCTCTCCATCCTGCCCCTACAGAAGTCAGCACCGATGGATTTTGGGTGGTGTTGGAAATAATTATTTTTTTTACAGGACTTTTGCTTTAAATAGCTAAGCCGATTGTTCTGAACGTCCCGGAAGAACGCAGCTCTACTTGTTAAGGTTTTGTGCTTGGTGGTGTAGCGTTTACCACTGTGGCTGGCTTTGGTTATGAACAATATGAAAATGAGGCCTCATCTGAAACATGCTGAGCACTCTCTTTTCCTACGGTATTCACTTGCATTTGAACTAACTAATCGCTTCTTGCCAGCATTACCTGTTGAGTCCTGAGGGTTTTCCTGACCATGGCTTATCCTCTCTCCCAAAATATTTCCAACAGCAATGGGCCTCTGAAGCAGAAGTGTGTAATAAATGCTTCTCTGCCAATCTTTCATGCGTAGTCCTTTCCTCTGGGGATCCCTGTTCACTTTTTCATATCAAAAAGTTACAGATCTATCTATCTATGTATTGTTTGTTGGACAGAGAAATGGTGCATGCAGGAATATGTATATGGAGATACACATATGGGAGGCAACATCCAACCTGCATCAGTCTCCCTGCTGGCTGCTTTTCCAAACCCAGCCTCTGGGACTCTAGAGCTCCAGCCTTCCTTCCAGCAACCACACACTTTGCCATTTGGCCTTACAGGGGAAAGGTGAGAAATTGCAAGTGGGCTGCATAGGCTGGGCAGGGCACCTGCTGCCCTAAGGAAGCACAGGTAAGAGGAGAAAAGGACAAAGGTCTCCTTCAAACAAAGCATATGACAGATCCCCACATCTGCAGTATGGTCAGAAATGTGTTACAGACACGCTAAAGTTGTCATGAAGGTAGCCAGTATGGCTGGCACCAGTTATGCAGCTGCTATGCGCAGAGCTCCTTGCACACAGCACAACCAACCGGAGAAGACAGGTCAACGTTTGCCATCACCTGCCTTAAGGTCCTCGCTGTTTCAGCTGTGCTACTCGACCTGAAGAGCTTACAGCCTCGAGAGCTATGGTCACATGTTTGGCAGTAATCCTCCTGTGGAGGTGGAACTGGCTGTTATCTTTACACGGCAGGATGTAAAGAGAGATTAGGCGTGCTAAGCCCCGAATCTTATGTGCCCCGTGGAGCAGTGAAGACTCTGAGAAAAGAACAAACCATGGGCTCAGAAAGAAGGCCAAATACCTTTTTTTTTTCAGCAGCAGCAGAGAAGAAAATAGTGAAGGGTCCTGCCAGCAATGGCAGTTGGAAGAAGTAAATAGAAACAGTAATTGTGTTATCTATGAGATGTTATTCTTGGTCACTTCCAGGAGAGCTCAAACAATGGGACACTGTACCCTCTGTGAGAGGGAACAGCTCCAGCAATGAGGAACTGAGGGAGCAGGGCTCGTCCCAGGTCACACAAGAAGTTCATGGCAGAGCTGAGAATAGAAGCAAAGCCCAGAACACCAGGGCTGTGCGCTAACCACGAAGGCAAAGGACGAGAGCTGAGAAGAGGAGGTCAGAACTATAGAGAGGGTCGAAAGCTGGACTGTCAGCAGAAATATGGAGAAAGAAGAACAAAGATGAGGGAGGAGGAAGATGGGGGAAGGGAAGAGGAGAGAAGGGAAGCGAGAGACACCAAAACAGCCATTGCCTAAGAGTCTGTACACCAGTGGCACTGCAGCGCACTCATGCCAAGCCTAGCTGGGGAACCATCATCTCAGCATCTATCCATGAAAAATCACAACAAGGCCTAACAGCTCACTTTATCTCAGAATAGCTTTCTGGATAAAAGGGATTTGAGGGTAAAGCCTCCATAATCCTTTGGGTTTGGTTTCTTTTAATACTATAAAGCACAAAAATAAACTTTCTAGTTAGGAAAAATATGGCTTTTGTTATGTTCTGAGTCATTTTCCCCCAGCAGCAAACAGAGTGGCTTTTCAATTTAAGCCTTGAACATTTCAGAATCAAATGTTTTGCAAAGTCCTAAAGTAAATCACAGTTTTCCGAGTCAGACGTCTAACTAATGTAAACTCACTGAGGTCAGTAAGGAGGCTGTATGTAACCAAACTCACCTTGCTCGACTTGAGTGGCAGAATTGATAAATTAATCTCTAGTCTGAAATCAGTTCGGAATGACCCCGTCAGCCAAGCAGAAGCCTGGAACTTCATTTCTAACTTGCTGCTATTCTGCCTAATGGCTTCTCTTAGCAGAGGTCAAGCACATCCCTTGTGAGCCATGCTCTATTTACATGTTTCTGGCCTGATTCAAAACCCATTGAAATTAATTTCGCAGTCCATTTTGGGAGTTCATTTAAGTGGACTTTGGCTCTACTCTAAAGTCTGCTAGCTTTAACTTCAAGTTTCATTCTTTTTATTTCTTTTACAAGGTTTGTACCGAGTATTTCTAGAAATGTGGAAGAAGCTCTCACTTTCTCATATTAAAAGTACCTCAGAACAGAGAGTTCAGTTTTATCATCAGAAAGATTATCTTGCTTTCTTATCATGCCCCATTCCCTGAACGGGAAGTGGATTTTTCTTAGTTGTTTTCTTGCAGATCTAGCAAATCTCCTAAATCAAATTCACAGTTAAAGCCCAATTCGACACTTCTCTTCAGACAAAGATACTAGTAAAAACTCTCCAGATTTTACAGTCATGGCACCCAAAATGTATCACCTGCATTTCAAACAGAGAGAAACAGACTCAACTGCTCGACTAACGGGCTCTACTCTGCCCACAAAAGCAGCAAGGAAGACTGTAGATGATACAACCACAGAGCACTCAGTACCTGAATCTAAGAAAATAAAACTTCCACAGGCACAATTTCACAACTCTAGGTAGGTAACTGCAGGAAAAATCCCAGACTACTGGGTGCCTGCAAACCACAAAACTGTGCACCTTCACAGGATCAAATCATGCATGCAGTTACCTAGACTGTAAGGACAGGAGCAGTGAATATATGTGAAAGTCAGGTCTGTATGCTATGAGTAAGAGCATCATATATTTGCAGCAATATATCCAGCAACCGCACTCTGCTCCACTAAAATCAATGTAGGTTTTGCTACTCGCCTTTATGATTGCAGCAGCCAGCTGCAAATACTAACTTTGCATTGATTTCCTCTTGCAAGGAACAGTGACACTACTTTAATGAAAAAACCAATCAACCAGTTTGCCAATAGCTGCCTACCTAAGAATAAGCAGGATATGTTCAAAGAAAGCTTTACTCTAACTTATATTCATTCCTAAAGTCTAAATCTGCTGGGCTCACCACAAAGAAACAGCATTGTTTTACTTATCAATGTCCTACTGTTCATCTAGAACATCTGCAATAGTTTTGCCTGCAGCACTACCCCATTCATTACAGGCCTTGATAGACTCTTCAATGGGCTTTTTTTGGTATGAAATGTACAAAAGCGTTTTACAGAGTGTACTTTGCCCTGGTATGAATAATAAAAAATAATTTAAAAGTGCATTTTGTTTCAGTTTCTCCATTTTCCAAACTAATGCTTGGCAAAGGGAAACAAAATGGCAACAGCTTGAAACCTGACAGCTCACTCCATGTCACAAAGCAAGACAGACGGTTTCTGCAGAACACTCTGTTTTTCGCTCATTTGCCAGAGTCCATTGCCATCTACCAAAAATGCAACTGATGAAAGACCAAAACTTACTTTTATGAGCAAACAGCAAATACACATCAAAAGGAGGCCACATTGTTTTTGTGACAAGGAACAGGTGGGATCTCTAAGTCATGAACTTTCACCCTCCCTCCAATGAACCAACGAACCCGTAAAAGAGATGAGCAGTGCTTACCGTCGTCCAGATATGCTTGGTCCAGGTTCTGTTCCTGTTTAATAGTGACTCCAGCTGGTAATACTTCTTTCTGGTCACTGACTGGTGGTCCATTTTTTGCTGCTCGTTGGCCTGAAGCTGTCTGCTGCTGGATCACGGTAGGATATGAACTCGGACTTAACCTTTGTGCTTGACTAACTTGGGGCTGGCTGGGTCTTGCAACATTGGATGTGAAATTTTCACAGCACATGATGTGCTGAAATTCTTGGTGACTTCCACACCTCAGCTGCTGGTTGGTTGGAGAATAGTGAATCACTGGAGAGGACTGCTGGTTGCCTGGAGAGTGGTGGAGCACTGCTGAAGTTTGGCCTGGAGAACCAGCATGCACCAGCACTGACCTATGGGCATCTGAAATAGCAACTGGTGTAGCCATCAAACTGGATTGCTGGTAGCCCAGTTGGCTTGGGCTAAGGCTCTTGCTTCTTTGGTATATTACAGCAGCCGGATTCTGCTGATGGTATCGCGAATCAGGAGAAGAAAGGCCTGAGCGCAACTGCTGGCAGGGAGCCATAGTGGCCACAAGACAGGAAGGGGATTCGGTGACCATTGTGTGCTGTGAATAGTATGGCTGTGTTACTGTTCCCAGACCACTGTGTACTGTATTGCAGATTAAGGCTGGATCATAGTCATCAATGGGCTCTGTTTTGATTGATGGTACTAGAACAAAGCATGCAAAGGATGTTATTTGTAACAGGCTGATGAGGAACAGAGAGGTTTTCCTTGGAGTAATAAGAGACTTAAGCCATTTACAAGATTTGCATGTGCGAGCCCGTATCTCACAGGCATTGAGCTTAATAAATATGCAATCAAGGGAAGCTTTCTCTTGAAAGCGCTTTGTACTAAGATATTCCTGAAAATCTTTAATCAACTATTTAACCACAAATTTCTGAAATTTGAAAAGTACAATATTTTAGCTCATATATTAACTCATTGAAGGGCCATTCTGGAACATATGCAAAATAACAAGCCCATAGATAAGTGTTTCTTGTAGTACTTGCATCTCAAAGGAAGACTGAGTAAACAGAAATCCTATGACATCAACAACTACTAATTTTTCTGTCAAACATTTAGCTAGTGACCAAAAGCAGAATTTAATTATTTTAGGGCTTTCTTTTAGTTCCTTTGTTACATGTAACTTCCCCAGCACTGAGAGCTGAAGACCTTTCTGACACCATCATTTAAAAGACTATGATTTACTACAAGTTGTATGAATCTTGGTGTGGATAAACAATGGTCCTCTAAAGACAAATTCTGACATTTCTAATGCTTATTCTGTCAAATCTTCATCAAAATTTGATACAGAAATACTGCGCAATGGAAACTATATAATGGTCATGCAACAGGGTTATTTTGGGGAAGTATAAGGTTTTCTACTCTGAAGTGGTCTGTTTCAGAGATTGTATTGAAATAGTATTGTACTTCTCAATACTGTTCTCCTATTCTATAGGAGAACAATTTAGCAACTATATGAAACCTTTATATCAGTGATGTCCTAATACAGTTCTTAAATTTGGGGAGAGGAGCAAAAATTTTTAGGCTAGAGGAAACTGAAATAAGAACCAGAATGAATGTTTGCCTGTCCTTAGAAACCAGCCAAATTAAGACATCATTTTAAAGCTTGCAAAAAATCTGGTACTATTATTTTATGCTTTCTGGTTTCCACAAGCACAATACTCCAATTTTCTCACAATATTTTTATCCCAGCCAAAGCTGAGAAATTCTGGGAATCTCATTAGTAATCCTGTTGCGTTTATTGTGAGATTGCTCACCAGTTCCCAAGAGGAAGAACATCAGAAAAGCATTCATATTTTTCTCAACCAGCCTCATTCTGAAGAATATATATTGCTCTTCTTCCTCCACACCAAGCCCTTGTTACATTTTCCCAGATCTGATGTTATCTTACTGTCGTACACGTCAACTGTGTACTGCTCCCACTGAAGTTGCTGGCAAACTGCCTTCAAGTGAATAAGGCAGAATCAGCTCATTGCCAAGATAACTGTCCCCTTAAATTTATGGGAAATTCCTGATCCTAAATCACATGCACCCTTTAAACCAAACAGTAGCTGATGCTTAGCTGCACTCAGCTGATTAAAACAGTAACATTTAGATCCTCAGATAATGGCAACAAAACAACATAGCAGAAAATAAAATCTTGCTCATGAGAACAAGGCAACCACTTGCTCTGTCCTTGACAATTACCTGGGTGATAGGTAAAATGCTGGGGCTGGCTTCTTTTTCTTTTACCATTGATGACATAGAAATTCACCTTCACAGGTGTGCGAATGTGCTTGTTCCGGTACTCTGGTATTTCTACAAAAAGCATGCTCTGAAACAATGAAAGGTGACAGTACAGAGTTAGTAACTGAGGCTGACAGCAGATTGTTGGGTATGTCTCTCACATTGCATGTCCAGAGATAAAGGAAGGTAAACCTTCCAATTCATCCCTATAAAGAAGGGTATGTGAGGAAGAAAGGAAAAAAGGGCAGATGGTGAAAAACTGCAAGATTTTTGGCATTATGGTTTCTATGTACTGTATCCTCTGTGGTACTTGATGTTGTCCTGAACTTGGAGAGAGAAGTCCCAGCTACAAATAAAACACACAGAATGGTGGTAAATACAGCAGTGCTGTTAGCCATTCTGTGCTTGATAAACAAGTATTGCTGGCAAACTCCCATCAAGCGAATGAAGCCGGATCAGCCCATTGCCAAGACAACTGTCCCCTTAAATTTATGGGAAATGCAACAAAATATTTCCTTATGGCAAATGCAACAAATATTGCAGATCTCCCTCCATGTGTTAGAATAAACTAGATTATTCTATAGGCTTCTTACTTATAGACAGCCGGATCCTGCTTCCATGGAAATTAACAGCGTCTCATTCTCTTCCGCAAGGACAGGCATGGCCCATGGCAATGCAAGTGCTAGCTCCTAAATGCACTGAACAACTACAGTAAGGTCCCATTACGCAAAGTGAACAATGAGGCCCATTCCCTTGAAAGATCAACGTTAATTTTAAATACTATAGTGCAGATCCTGTCCTCCACAGTACAGAGTACCCAAGACTTCCATACAGGCGAAAGGAAGTCAGTATAGCCAGCATCCTGCAGAAGACTCTTTCAAAACTGGGCTGATACAATAGAGTCTTCTGCAAGAACACAAAATCTAGCAGTTATTCAATTTGCTGTGGGTTACTGCTAAATGAATAGTTTCTTTTTGCAACACATCTACTGCTGAAGCATTTGACATTTGGTCATCACAGCAGTCAGATAGCTGCTCTTTCTGCTTTTGAGACGCTCTTTGAAAACTATCCCTTGAATACAAGTTGCTGTCTGAGAAGCTCAACGAGGGGACATCCAATGTTTTGCATACTTACAGGCTGGCTCTTATCTTTATCCACTGTTGCCTCCATTTCCCAGATCTGCTGTCCATCTGGAAGAATATCACAGTATTAATGTAACTATTTTTTTTTAATCATAAAGCTTGACTTAAAAAGTAAAAAAATAAAAAAAAAAATCAAGGACAAATTAAGGGCATCAGGTCAGCAAAGCTCTCAAAATTTACTTAATTTCAAGAACCTTCCCAGTTATAACCAAAAGGAACAGCATTTAATTTAAACACATCATTGAACACTTCTCTCGCCAGGAAAAGACTTACGTACATATTAAAATTAAATGTTTATGTAGAAATTAAGCAAACCGAGGAATGAAACATTCTGCACAGGTGCACCATCTGCTTTTTGCCAGACTTGATTTCAGCCAAATTTACTTGATGAAGGGCACCAGAAGGTCAAATAACTCATTAATGGTCATAGTGGGTCAAGGGCTCAGCAAACGTTTTGCTGTTTTAAGCTAACACAGCTCCCCACCAGTGTGGTAGGAGACAGGCTGGGTGAGGAGGAGAAGAAAGGACTAGATAGAAATCCAGCTCTGGCACCGGTTGCATGGAGACTGAAGCATGCAAACTGAGCCGCTTCGGGGCTGACTTGTAGAGCTGGTGCACAGTGAAACTGGCAGATGCTCTGAATTCTCACCGGAGCTTAGGTTTTTCTAGAAGTAGTTCAACAGGGACAGATTCTTGCCGTAATTGGGAAACCAGATACGTAGGATGCTTGATTTCTATTTGCATGCCTTCTCACTATTTATACTCATTTCTCGTATGTGCAATATGAAACCTCAGTGCACGATACCAAACAATACAACTCCTCTGACCAAGGAATAAGCCCAACACCTCCACCAGTGGATCTGCACCTCTGTGCTGCCACCACTGCTACAGAAAAGCCACCAGCACTCCTGCCTGAAGTCCCTGCACAGGACCAAATATTCACCAGGCTTGGAGTAAAAGCACCTCACGACACGTACAACAGCCTCTGCCTTCAGCCCTCAGGAAGTCTTCCTGCTCTTAATTACACTGCAGCTCGTACCCATTCTGAGTTACACAAAATGGTATTTATAAAGTAAAATAAAATATAATCCCCTTGTATGTAATGCCAAAGTAACCCAGTGCTGTAAGTACATGAGCAGTCACAGGACATTTGTACCCAGACAGGGTGCTTCGCCTGGCTACAAAGGTTTCTGAAATCTACTGTCGCTCACAATTCCCAGAAATACTTCTTAGCAATGCCTTCCTTATTGGTTTTTAGATTTTAATCTCTACCCCTTTGATTTTAAATTCTGCTGAGTCTTTCAGCCAATCAATTTTCAGAAGAAAAATACCAATGGGAAAAAAAAATTTGCCTCGTACCTTTCTGAAAGTTTGATTTTAAAATGAACAGGGGACACGTAGCCAGGCTAACTGACGGGCTCTGAAGTACCGCAGCCGCTGGGCTGGTGTTTGCGTTAAAGGGGGGGAAATCGCGGGGGTTCCCCTCCTGCTTGCCCAGGTCTGGCAGCACAGGGTAAAGGCTCATAAAAACACTTCTCAGAGGACTTTTTATTTTTCCTGATTCTTGGAAATTCTGCAAAAGCTGCTTTTGTCCTCTGTTATTTAAGCACTTCTGCTTCTGGCGAAAAGGGAAATGAAAGAGTATTTTTAAATGCATTTTGCATTTTTTCTGTTGCTTTCTCTTTGTTCTCTGCTCCGCAGACAATGAGCTGACAGATGTGCTTGGCTCTCAGGACAGCATCTCCCGGAGAAGGGCTCAAGCTGCTGCTCTGCACCACAGACACTCCATCGCTTCATCCCTGGGCCCCAGCGTGCCCAGTGAACCTGGCAGGACCATGCCTCCCCTGGTATCCCATCCCCAAGAAACCTCTGCTACATTCCGGCCCCCAAACACTCACGAGGAGGAGGAGGGTTTCCCTGGATCAGTTGCCCACAGTGTGCCCCTTCCTCCCTCCAATCCTGCCCGGTCCCCGGGTGTTTCCCTTAGCTCCGTGCATTTCTTGCTTGCATGCACACACAAAACAGCACCGCTGCAGCATGACGTCCAAACACCTTGCTCCTGTACTGCCACTGCATTTTGGTGCACAGAGAAAACACAAAATAACTCTGACTTTTCTCTCTTTTCAGCATCTCAAGTCCCTCCCCTGTGAGTCAGTCGTCTTCTCCACGCTAGCATGTGGATTGGTGACGGCAGGCGGGGAGGAACGGCCAGAGCGAGCAGTGTAATTAGAGCCAGCAAGCCTCTCGCCTGGTTTGCTGTTTAGCCCTAACATCCCAGAGGACCGCTGTGCAAATGAATGGAAAGTATTCCTTATTTAATAATAAGCATTTGCTTCAGCCACTGCTCTGGACTGTTCCAGGTTAAATCCATACCCCTGTTAATGCAGCTAATGCTTCACCGTGGCTGGAATGGTAAACACTTCGGGAAAGTGGGAGGCTGTGGGTTTAATCCTGCAGATACTAAATGCACCGTCTGATGACAGCACAATTAATACTTAATGGGGGGATTCCCCTTCGAGATGATTTTTGTGAAAAGAAACCATCACAATAGCTGTTAAGGAACCTCCCCACATCCCCCAAAACAACCCCAAAAGAGAAATTTTTATAGTACTTTGAGGAAGAGAGGTGGTAAAAGAAAACCAGAAGACACGACAAAATAAGAGCTCTAATAGAGATGTGCATCAGGAACAGTCTAAGCAATGCAATATGAAGATGTCCTGACAGCAAGGCCAGCCAAGTGGGAATACTTGACACTGTTTTTCCTCCAGGCAGAATGTTTTCATCTTTGTTCCTGTACTGCTAAATTCAAACAGTCTGTGCAGATGCAGCAGAACTAACTTCACATAGAAGGTAGAAATCAAAAGGATTTCCGAAATGCAAAAAATAAAGGAGAAATAGGCCTCAAAGTCATCTGCCGTACTCACGAGGCCTGTGAAGCACATGCAACCACAATCACAGTTGATTTGGTTTAGTAACTGAGCCACTGAAATTGCACTAAAAACTAATGAAGCCAACCATAAAAATCAAATGATGTTTAGGCAGAGTCCAAAGTCTAGGGGGATTAAGAATGAGAATAAGCCCAACCGAACAAGAAATAAATGTATTAGGGGTTATCATCCTAATGATGATGGATGCTTCTGTTTGGATATATTCATGCTTGCAGCAGGCTAAACAGGTTCCTAACAAGTCTGTCAGCAGCATCGTCCCTGTTCTTTAAGCTCTGAAGCCCTGTTGAATATAAGCACTCCACAGCTTACATGCTGACCTTTATGCTTAAATATCATGATGTGGCTCCATCTGTCTCACTGCTTCACTTTTATAGTTATGAACGTACAAACTTTAGTTCGAGGTAATTAGTATTTGCTTTTCCTTTAATCCCTCTGGATAGGCACATTACAGTGAGCTTTTAGCAGAAGGATGCAGGAAGCTGTGAATAAGATGAAAAATACAAGCACATGCAGAAATACCTCTCTGCTCTAACCTATCCTTCTATAATCAAGGGTAAATCTTTTGATTACTCGCACTCAGACAGTTAACAGACAGCAGGAACAGTAAATTAAGAAGAATTCTAAGGTCCACCTGTAGGACAATTACAGGAAATTTTGAGCAGAGAAAACTCGCACCAAACTGTCAGCACATTTATAATTTTTTTTAATGCGCATAAATTGGTTTTTTTTTGAGGGAGGGGAAAAGTAAAGTGAATGTTTCAAGGAAGTCATCAGCAAAAATGTGATTTTTACTGTAAGGATGTGCTAAAAACCACACTGCTGATATGATGGTGGAGCACGGACCCAGTACAAAAACAGCGTCACGATGTGCACGCTCAGGAGCAGGCCCTTTTCTCCAGCATCAGGGTTGCGACCCAAGTGGTGCCTAAATGCCGCATGTGCATTTTGTTCTGAGCAGGAGGCTGGGCTCAACGACCTCCGGAGGTCCATTCTGGCTTTAATTATCCCATAATTCTGTCATGCCACATACGGGGTAAATGACTGGTCCTCTCCCTGCCTGTAGACAGAGAAGATTAATCCCCAGCTTTACTGGTAACTTAATATAAAGTCTACAAGTACAGATAATTGTGTATAATTAAACCTGCACTAACAGCGAAAAAGTAAGAAAACTACAAAAGCACAACAGCATCAGTTTTGCTGAAGTATTTTAAAGATGCAGAGAGCGTGTGCTGGGCTGTCCTGGGAGCGATACGCGCCAGCCAGAGCACTGCAAGGATGTCCTGGTATGTGCAGGGATCACGTGGGAGCTCAGTGCCAGGTCCACGTGTGTGGTGTGTCTCAAATTCCACCTCCCCAATGGGGAATTCAATCCATGTCTCTGAAAAGAGCGGTAGTTCCACTCAAGATGATAAAATATTTTTGGATGTGGACCCTGAGGTCTTACCAGCCATGGCTGCCTCACGCAATATTTTTACTGTTGTGGTTCCCTGCTCGTTTAATGGTTTGTCTTAGTTGGCAAGTCTTTAACACCACAGGTCAGTTAAATGTTCAGGAAATAGAGATTTTTGTGCTGCTTCAGGGCTATGAGACTTAGCATTAAACCCCGATGAGAGATCTGATTGTGTCAGCACTCTTTGGAGGAATGAATGAGTTGTTGGAAGAAAGTAATTCTACCCTCTCTAGCTCAAACCATGATCATACCAAAAGTCTTGCTCCAAACTTTGGGGAAAATCAAAACGTCAGTCTGCATTAGGAACATTTTGGGTGATTCTCTGCAGCCCCATATAGGGCTTTTTTTAATTAGCCAATTAAAGGTTTTCTGAACCAGTTACAGCCTTTACACATTATTCACGATCCCTTACTCATGACTCTGGGGTCAGTAACTAGCAGAGAAACAAACTTACTGCTTTATTTGAACAAGCATGACTGATGGACTGAGAGGTTCAGGAAATTTTCTTTGCAGCTCTCTCCAACTGAAGACTAAGTGCACTATTGTGCCGACTCTGTATGTGATTCTGTGCCTGCATGTGATTTTATGCTTGAAAATGTACATTGCTTTTTCAGTCAAGCATTACACAAATTACTTAATGAACAACCTGTTACCTTTTTCCCAGGCAGCAAACCATGCAAGTTCCCCAAAGAAATGGAGCCTGGTAGCCAGTGGGGCAGCTGCCCTCGCTACGCATTTCTGCAGAGTTCCCTTTGGGCTTGCAATGAATTGTCCCTATTCACTGTGACTTTTGGAAAGTCCTCCAAAAACGCACAGCAATTATCTCCGTGAGGTTTTATCGGTACATGACAGGCATCTCTGGAAAACAGGCAAGTCTTTTTAAGCCACCCCAAGAACAAAGCTAGTAACAATGAATGCTTTCCAGAAAAACAGACACTACTTCTGGGATGTGGAAACCTTATAGGCAGGGGAAAACGCACACAAAATCTCTTGCTCTTTTGGGGGATGAATTCTGGTTTCAGCTGGGAAGTTATTCTGCTTCATGTCAGTGCAAGGTTGCTCAGCATTGCACCTGAGCAGTTGCTGCTTCCTAAGCTTTTACTTCAGAATAGTTTTCAAACTTTAGAGCAAACGCAGCATGAATGAATTTACAACTTGCAAAAGAAGAGCTATTGACTTTTTCACTGACTCTGATTTCTGTGGATTTCTTTTTCTTGCTGAAGTGAGACTGCCCACTGCAGTTAGTGAAGTTCTGTTTATGGTGAGCTGAGGCCAGTGCCTTCATTTTACTGAGGACGTGAGTTTGAGTCACTAAGGCCAAAGATACAAGTCAAGGTCTGGGAGGTAAAAGGCCAATGGATTAGTCATCCGCCATCCAGCCCAGCCCCAAATCTGACATTTTGCACACTGAGAACAAGTCTAGAGAAGATTTCTCCCCAGCTATTGTTGAGGAATTCAATTCACACTAAAATAAAACATAAATACAGTAGTTGAGCAGTGAAGCAGCAGGGGCAGTCTGTCATCCCAGAGCTCTTCCAAATAATTCCTTATGCCAATTCATCAAAATAGATTTGTTGTTTTTTTAAGATTATACGTGTGTGTTTGTGTGTGTCTGTGTATAAATTATTAAACAAAAGCTCGTCTCAAAATAAAACCACTGGGAACCTCCATGTAATAAAATGAGTCACACCAGGATGTGATGACTAAGTGGGAGAATAGGGAATTCCACTCCCCGTGCCAGCTTTTTACATGATCAATTTTCTGTCAACAGGTGATGGGAGCTTGTCTCTCTGCCTTTTGTTTATTCTCAGAATTGTTATTATTATTTAATATTCTCTTTAAACAATTAAGATTCAAAGCTGAATAATCAGGACCAGGCACACTTCCACTAGGCGCCCCCATAGTAAACAGCAAGCCAGGGAATCCAGGCCAGTAGTGGCTGCCTGTGTTAATAAGGATTTACCAGCTGTAAAATTCCAAAATCTTGTGTCATACGGGGAAACCTTCCAAAACACTGGATTCCACCCTGTCTCGCTGAGTCTCTAACAGCTATGGCAACTCCGTTTCTGCAGCCACACACTTTTGCATTTTTGTGTGCGTGATCCTTAGATTTTTTCCTGTTTTGCAGTGTTTTTCTGAGATCCCCAGCTTAATGCCTAACAATTGTCCTGAGGGATTACAAGAACACCTGGGGCAGGCAGCACATTTCAGCCATGGGGTAAACCTGTGGGCAGAAAGATCTGCTGGGCTTTCATCAGCAATATCAAGAAAAAGCAGGTGTCACATTTACCCTGAAACCCTTTCATCTACATAGCAAAAAAGGGAAAACTCAAATCTGCCTTATTTTATACACTTGTCACTCTTCAAAATGATGGGATTTGCTGTATGCCTTCCTCTTTTGCTTAGAAAGAGCAAACAGAGCAGAAACCCAAAGAAAACAAAACCATCCTGACCCTCCTCAGTTCTGACACCTTTTTGCATGAACAACTACCAAGCAGGTCCTCTGCTCTGGTTTGCAGCCACTTAAATGTGCTGCACTGCAAGGCATAATAAGGACGGGAGATTAACCTGTAAGGTGATCACCTTTAGCTAATGTAAAAATCAGATGTGCCTCCCAACACAGAGATCAATAATGTACTCCACTGGTTCAATCCATCGCTCTGTCGATTTAGAGTGGATCCAGCACCCAGCTTTAAATGCTAGACTCCAGCCACAAACTGAGCAGAGCAGAGAAAGTGGTGGTGCGTGTGTGCTGTCTGAACTACTAAGGAAAGAGCAAGATAGCAAATATATTTCATATACTGTCTACAGAACTTCGTGTTGCAAACAAATGGAATAATTTCAGATTGCAGTACCACTCTCGCTTTTGCTAACTCTGTAACTACTCCCAAAGACTTGTGCTTTCTTCCTCAGACTTTTCCATAAAAACAAACAAACAAACAAGAAAACCACAGTAGTTTGTTTCTTTGCTTTTTCCCCAGATGCTGGGCTTTTGTCTCAGGTTAAGATACCTTAAAAACCTAAACTGTAATGGATGTTCATCAGTGTGTGTGGCTGAGTTAGGATCCAGGTTCTAAGATATGTCCTGTTCCCCTCAGTTCTCCACAACTTAAATCTTCTTTTTCAGTTCATTAGTTTAGAAATTCAGTAAGAGAACTGGAGCTTGCATGAAAGATTTACGGTTATTTGCTGGATTCAGACAGAAAACATCTCTGTTGGATGGATATGAGAAAAAAATGAAAGTTTTAAAAGGTTTTAGGTTTCTCTTTTATCTTTAATTTGTCTGAGTAAATTGCATCATTAATTTTGCATCATTAAGTTCAAAGAGATAATTGTCGAAAATAGTTTGCTACTTTTTGCATTCCCCAGGACATTTTTTTGATCATTCACGAAATTGTCAGACTACTAACTGGCATCTAGTTCCCTGTTTAGGGCACGGTGAGAAATTTCAGACTTGACATAACAGGATAGGGGAACATTACTCTTGCCAGTCTTACAGTTTCCTTTCACATCTCCCACAAAAGATTCTAATCTTCAACCCTGGTTCCTCACTATTATCAAAACCAATATACAAGCCACCTTCTTTTCACATTATATGTGTCATAATGCCTTCCCATCACAGTTTTCTACAGCGAATTGTCTTGTCCAAAAGACTGTCTCATACTCCAAGTCATTTGACTGACTTCGAGCAGATACATATCAACTTACACAATTAAAACAAGTATGGGCTGTAAAAGGCATCTACTGCATAGATAAGAACATGCAATAGGGGCTTTACTCATAATAAAGTGTCAGACAGTATGTGCCTTGGGATTCCTGGGTCTGGAGCAACACTGACTCTGGACTCAGATTGATAGCATAATTGGGTCCAACTTCTTGTGCTTTATAAACAAGAATTTTTCTAGAGAGTGTAAATCTCAAAATCTGCTAGCTTGCAATGCAAAAGGAATACTGAGAAGTGCAAGTCTAAGAGCAAAATCCCTACAAAACAATCCCTGCTTGTTTGCTTTTAAAACTGAAAGGAGTATATTTCAAAGAAATGATTTGCCCAGAGTTAAAATAAAGCACATCTGCAATGAGAGATGTACAGAAGTGCTGGAAATCAGAGAGACAGTGTAAAGAAGTAGAGATATCATTAGAACAGTTATTGGCATTATTGTTATTTCAGTAATAGGCAAGCCATGGCAAAAACATAAGTGCTTCTGCGCACGTGACGCGCTGCAGTTAGTATAGGTGGACGTGCAAAGAGAGCCCACCTCCATTTTGCACACTGTGCAGACGAAAGCTTCAGCTTGCCACGGACACCAATTTCCAGTGCAGCTGGGTGTGCACATTGAACACAGCAGTCCTGATCCTGCCCTGCGGTGAGGTCTCCTGAAACTGGCAGATGTTCAAGTATGTTCACCTGCTCTACCTATTAGCGTCCTAAGAAACCACAGTCATAAGAACATCCCTGAGGTGACAGACAGACATAAAGGAACTCAAGGGAAAAAGAAACTAGAACTCCATTGCTTGAATCTAGAGGCTGGAAGGATTTATTTTTGTTAAATGGACTTTGAGTGTCCATGCTTCAGCGCCCTTGACAGCTGCATCAGTTCAAAGGGTGCAGAGAGCACCACCTCCTCTCTTTACACTGTGTAGCTGAATTGAAAGATTTATGGTGGATCTACTCCAAAGATGTACGCTTTCTGTTTGGGTTGTTCCTCCACCACCCACATTGTCCTAGCGATGATTCATGATGTCCATGTGGCCACCATAAGAGTTTGGCAGGGGAAAGCACAGTCCATTTGCACTTTTCTCCTGGACCAACACGAAACTTCTCTATCACTCACAGCACAGCAGCAGTAACCAGTACACAAATGGGAATAAACAGAATGCAACCAACTGCATCTGATTTGCAAATTATTACGTGATAATTAAAACAAATAAGAAGGGGGATTCCAAACCTTTTTTTTTCTTTTTTTTACTGCATTGTAAGATACAGGCCCTAACTAACACCCTCGACCTTTAGCATATTCAAAACCCTTAACAGCCACAAGACTGCTTTCCAAACTCTCTCTTCCAGATCACAACTGAAAGAATACATGCACTTCCAAAATCTCTCTGTACAATCCCATCCAGTTGCTTCCCCTGACCTATTTTTATTCAGATGCGCTCAGTTAGGTTTCTCTGAGTTCAAATCTTCTAACTCCTTGAACCCAATTCTGCTTTTTTGTCCTGACTCTAATTCATGAGCTCCTCTGCCCTACAGCAGCTGAGCATTACAATTGTTCATCAGAAATAAGTAACCTTAAAAAGAACATAAAACTATAATGCTTGCATGTTGGTAAACCTTATCATTAAGAAAATTAATGTCATTTAGTCATCAGCAGTTCAAACACAAGTGCTTTATCCCCCTGCTCACAGACAAAGCACTGAGCTCCAGCCCCTTCAGTTCGCTTCCTGCTGCCATTTCCTGTCGCAAGCCTAAAATGAGTCTTTTACAGACTTCTTGGTGGCGAGTTAATTGCACTAGTTTTAGTATAATACAAAAAGGCAGCTATTTTCATAATGACATCCCAGCGTAATTTTGGGAATATTCTTTATTTTCCAGGTATTTCTAGTGGAAAATATACATATGTTATAGAGAAGTAAAAAGTATTCATTATTGTTCTTAGGAGCATGTTGTATTTTGGTCACAAGTATGAGCAGTTCTACATTTCTCTCTGTCGAAAATAGTGAGTGAAGAATTGCCTACAAAATCCACAGGAAACTGAAGTATGTTTTGAGCATTCATCTGAAGGGTAAAACCTAATTTACAACAGTGAGACCCAAGAGCAGTTTACTCAGTTGTGTAAGTCACAGAGACTTCAATCTCAGCACCTGGATTGTTGCAGACACTAATCCAGACCCCAGGCTCAAGGTACACCCAGATGGTAGAGCGTCTGTGAAACACTGAACAGGAGAACATCTCGCTGCACAGAGTTTTTTTTTAAGGGACAAAAAAAAAAAAAGTCTTGCTACTCTCATCTTAAACACCAGGCAAACAAGCCTAGCCAAGGCCCTCTGCAGAGTACAACATGCTGAAAGCTATTAGATGCTTTTCCACACTGCTGCTCTCTCCCTTGCCATTACTGGCAGAGCTAAAACTGGTGTCAAAAGTGGGAAATCAAACACCACTTTCTAGCACGGACAAGGCTTTTGAGCTATTAAAAAGAAACTCAGAGAAAACTGCATTTCCCCGAGAGGTGGTGCACCTTCCTGCCTTCACAGAGGTACAATTCTTTCTGAGGCTCCCTGGGGCAGCGCTGAGAGCTGGGAGAGGACGCGACAATGGCAGGGTCACGCGAGCAGCGTGCTATCCACCCACCAGAATGTTTATTGTGGCTTAGTTTGCTGCTGAGCAGCTTATCAGAGCTTTCTGCACAGTGCTGTGCAGACAGGAGCTGCAGCGAGCGAGCTCTCCGAGGTGAGTGCAATATCCACCTCCTCCTTCCACCCAGCGACATTTCTAATTGAGAACTGGGCTGTAGAACCAGCCCTTTTTGTTCTGTGTTCCTGTAGTCTAATGCAACAACAACTAAGTAAGGCCACGGCAATAATTAAAATAGTCTACAGTTTATAAAGGGAGAAGTTGAAAGTCCCAGATGTGTAAGATCCTAAGTTTCAGGCTCTCTGGGACACTTGATAACCTCTACAAGCCATGCACAAAGGCTTAATTCTCCATCTACTGCAGTCAGTTGAAGTCACATCAGCCCCTGTGTGATTTGCATATCCAGATAAGCTTTAACGTTCCTTGCCTTAATGTACACCTATTAAAGAAAGCAATCTTCACATTAAAAGCACTTCATGGCATATCTGCAAGAGGCATTGCTACATTATAACATGGTGCATGGACACACAGAGAGCTATCAAGCCTGCAGCATGGCGCAGAGTCCCCTAGACACACTACATACCACCATGCACACACTTCTCATCCAGACCAAAGCCTTGAATCAGGTCTCCCGTCCTCTAAATTCCCCCTTTGCCAATCATTTATTCAAAGTCCGGCAGCCTGAGACTGACCACAGAGATGGCCAGGGAGCAGTGCAGGATATGGAACACCGGCATGCAAATCTCTGCTCCAGACTGGGCACTGCTGCTGGGATAAGCCATGGCTCTCCACTACCAGGAGGTAAAAAAAGAAACAAAAAAATGCAGTTTCCCCAGCAGTGAAGAAAAGCTTTAGATTTAGTGTGGAAAATGTTGTTGTTCTTTTTACTTTCTAACATCTGTTCCAGCCAAAGCCTTCTCTGCTCTCATATGGAAATAGGGGCTGGGCATTTCAGATGTTTCCTCGAAATGGCATTAAGAGCTACCTCTTTTTTAGTGTATCATCTCCTTTAGTTACTGCAAAACATTCTTGGGACAGGTACCGTTGCGGGCTGCCAAGCATGTTCCCATGCACCTTCACGATTCGCTGACATCGACGGAACAGTGGCAGCACAGTGGGAAGGAATTAATACATGGTCTTAAAAGGAAATAAAGGGTGCCAAGAAAATTGCTCTGACTGCACAGGCTCATCAGAACCTTCACAGTTCAGAGGCCTAGTGGCCTAGCAGCTCTCCTTCTTGCTGGGAAACAGCATGGCTTGCTGGAGCTGTGGGAAGAAAGTGGGACCTCCAGCATGGTTTTTGTTCCCCCACTTCACCAGCTGATGCCCACATATATTAATGTTTGACTTGCTTTTTGCCAAAAGCATTACCCCATAAATCACCCACATGCTGTTCACTTGGGTGATGCTATTTCTTAAATCCCTTCTTGCAAGTCACTGGATATATTGCTTAGGCTTTCTCTGCCTTAGTTTACTGACAGAAAACTTAGGAACAGTGTGTTTTCTTAGCAATGCAAAGGGACTGTGAAGTTTAAATTTAAATTGCTCTTTTACTTTTTGTATTATTATTATTATTATTATTATTATTATTATTTTTACTCTTGCTGCTCTTTTGTACTGCAGAGTCCTTTGTCTCACTAAAACAAACAGGAGTAAAGGATGGCAGAGTCTGGTCTTTCATATTGCAAGATGCTTTTCTGATCCCCGGATGCTGTTATTATCCTTGCAGAGCACATTATTCCAAACACAAAAATCAAGCCTAATGAAGGGTAAGTTAAACAAGTCCAGACCATTTACAAAGAAACAAATGTCATTTTGCAAAAGCCCTAAGAAATCCAATAAAATACACATACTGCCTAGTGAGGTGAGAGGAAATGCCTGTATGCATATGATATTAGAAAAGAAACAATTCTGCTCTGAGTAAACAGGTAACTAACTACAGCAGAATGCATTTGTTTGTGTTTCCACCTGTAAACAAGAAAATCTGGATTTCTGCTGCCCACCTGAACCATTAGACCATGCTAAGCATATTTTCTAGGGTAAGGTATTCTTTGAGTCAGAAATCAAGTGGTATTTATTATGGCATGCCATTGTGAAAACACAATGAAGAGAGTTCAGCAAAGGCAGTAGAGGTGATGCTAGGCAACCAAATAACTCCCAGTAACCAGTCATTATTCCTATTATTTATATTCATCCAACACCAACTAGGGCTTGGGACCATCTTGTATTGTCTCTGTGCAAGTTAAGCAAATAAACAGCCAAGATGAAAAGAGAAGAGAGATAATCTGTAATCTGCTAGTCATTCCCTCTTTGTGATTGCTCAAGAGCTAGCAATAATACCCCCAAAAATTGGCAAAACATATTTTAAAACATGCAGCTCTATTGGAAAAAAAATACTGTGCTATAACAGGGAACTTTTCTCTCTGAATTGAATTTGATTTGTTTTGCTACAAGTCTGAGCCTTCCTTTTGTGAGTTCTTCATGTATCTGGTGTACATGGTTGTGCAGTGCCAGCCTGCACAGACAGCAGGACAGATGCATGGGTGTGCAGAGGTTTAGATAGCTGCATGATTTAACCTGATGCCTCAGTCTGCAATGGCAATGCTGAGGTGATGCAAACCTGTACACGTGGAAGTAGTGCAAATTTCAACTGTATTTCAGGGGTATGTGGTAAAGTTAGAGACAAATCCTTCAGAGAGCTGAGCAGCTGCCTGCCTGGGGATAATTGAAAGAGAAAGAAGCTTTACAGAAGCAGGCCCTTAGTCAATAAAATATATTTTTATATGTGTTTTGTGACATTTTGGATTATTTTCCATTTAATCTCAGCACGTTTCACAGGCTTGAATTTCATTTGCCTGTGGAGGCACTGTTTCCCTTCACACTGTGGGGAAATATATATTTCTGTTTATGCTTAAAAGAGTTCTTTTTAAGAAGTGATATGAAAACTATCAATGTGGAAACTATCAATGTTGAAAATATCTGAAAAAATATGGAAGATGCAGTAATGTGTTCTTGTGTCTCAATATGTGTATAAAAATAATTTTACTTTGATATCAAAATACATATTACACACATTTTTCTCTCACAGACTTCTAAGGACAGAAGCCCCAACCTCTGCCTATAGTTCACTTCAATAAAAATGGTCATTTCAATTGTTATTTCTATAGTAATGTTTACAAAACATGAGATCAAATAAGCATAAGGGAACATGTAACGGTCATTTAATGTCTTTGATAATGTACCCTTTTTCTGCTGATTCCCAATGTCTATATTCTTGTGAACCTTCCCCATGACATGGCTTTGATTTACTTTCCAACAGTGCCTGCAAGGCCGACGATACAGATGTGAGCTCCCAGGGCTAATTTTACTCACAAGGTTACCTCAAGAGATTTGGTTTTACTTGGCAGAACTTGAATGGGATTACTCACTGGAGTAGAGTTACTCACGAGCAAAAATCTTAGAACAATATCATGAGACACAACAGTACTGCAGGTTTGCCTTATCACATTAGGGAAAGTGAAGAAAAAAAATGCCCTACCTGAAGTTTTCTCTGTAAACACAACCTTGGACTCTGCTGTGAAATTTTGTCCAGTCAGAATCATCTGTTGTCCTCCATACACAAGGCAGCTGTCAATATCTTGTCTTTCAACCATTGGAAGTTCATGAGCAGACCTTTGGGCTGTGGACAAAATACAGACATGAATGAAATCAACTCTGTTTTACCAGCACTTTCCAAATCTTCCCAGAACTATCCACAGATCGATCTTGTCATCGTTACCATCCACTGACTGCCAAAGCAGCTTCTCCAGGGTGCTAAATTTAGGTTTGAGAGGGAAAAATAAACTTACTCAAGGCATTTTATTTGGAAACATTCAGGAGCTGGCTGCAGCGATTCAGCTGTGCTGGCCTTACTCCTTGTCCTTGAAAAAGGACAGCTTGGATGAATGAGCTGGAACTTGCCCATGTCTGTTTCCAAATAAATAGCCAAATTTTCAAGTGCAGGCACACTACAGTCCTGGAGCCCAAAAATTCCACCTGCAGAGAGGATTCCACTGAATAACACTGAATTCCTTCAGAAAAAAAATAAAAATAAACCCTTTCTACAAAAGCTCAATGCTTCTCACAGAGACCAGGCCCAATGTTGGGCCTGGCACAGTCTGATTGCCAACAGAATCACCGTCTCCATGTGCACAGAGCAGGCCTCACACACAACCAGAGGGGCAATCACAAAGCTGCATGTGTACAAGCAGGCCCCAGCCTTATTATTCTTTTCCTCATCAGTCAGAAAACCAGGACAGCACCATCTCTCCGACTTTGGTCCTCTCAACCCATTAAAATGGCCATTTGCATGGTCAGGAAAGCTTTGGAGAGTCCTGGTTACCACCCCTACGATCCTGTTTCAACTCTTTGCTAACAAGCAGCAGGAGCTGAACAAAGTGAAGATGCGAGAATTGTTCCCTGCAACATAAACAGCTGGAAAATATCAAGAGCTTCCCTGCGAGCAGACCAGGTGGGCAGCAATTCGGGTCTGGTGAACTGCGAGTTCATGACCTGCACTCAAACTCCTCCAGATTCATCCACCCCAACTGGAAAGGCCTCCAGAGGATGCCGCTCATCTATTTAACAGCTGCCTTGGCTGGGTTTTAACTTTCTCTGACAAAGAGCCTGTTCCCAAGAGACCCCGAGCGTTTGTGTCTTCCCTTCACTGAACACCATTCACCACTGAGCCAAAACTAAAGAAATGTTAACCTGTATGTTCAGTGCTGGGCCTCCACTTGCACACAGGCAAGGCTGCGGTCCAGGCACCCTTTTACTGCTCTGAAACCTTCAGAGAGCCGAAAATCCAACAGCTCTTGGCTGCAGCAAGAGCTGCACAAACTCTTTCACTGCATCAAAAACAAAGCTGGGGTATTTGGTGGGAAAACATAAACGTTAAACCGTGTAGACAGGTGTCTGTGGGAGAGGGGAACAAGGCTTTTCTCTCGTTAGAAATACAGATAAGTCAATGTTCGTAACTTTCTTGTGCCGTTTGAGAGGCATTTTTTAAAATCTATTTAAAACAACCTTATGACTCATTGTTCCCCTCAAATATATTACAACAGCTGGGCTAAGATACTGCCAATTAAGAATATATATTCAGATTATTTTCACAGAAGCTGCTAATTTCTTTCACATGGCTCCATGATTAATTCCTATCCCTAAATACTCATGCTTTTGATGAGTTCATAATTGGATTTATCACAAAGGTTTGTAACCTCAAAGGCTTACAAGTAAATAGCAATAACCAAAACCATGTCTACAACACTCAAGAGAAAATGTATTTAAACTTTGCCCTGAATGCTCTTTATTCCTATTCAATCCACAAGTTTCACTTCAAGAGTGTCTCAAATTGTCAAAATTGCAGATTAAACTACGTCTTCTGCAGATTTAGTGTCTTAATAGAGAGCTTTGTACCTGACATCCCACTGACCAGTGGTTCTCAAGGCTTTTTCAGGATGAGGAAGGACAAATTTTAGCCTGGAAATAACCATCTGACTCATCTTAAATACATCTGGAACTAGGCAAGTTGGAAATCACTGCCGAAAACCAAGTCTCTATCCAACTTCCATAGAGCGCAGTGTTTGTGTATGCTGCAACCTACCAGGGAGCTGGGGAGGACAGCAGGTTCACTGGGGAGCCTGTGCATCCATGCTCCTCAGAAACCCCAAACCCTGCTGCTCTCCTCAGCTGAGCTGGGCAGCCAAGCAGTGCTGCCTGGAAGCCTGCAGTGGGCAGAGGAGTGTTGGGATTTCCCTGATGCAGCCCCATGCTGGCCAGCAGTAGCCAGGCTGGTGCAAAGCTACATTCAGGCACAGCTACAGCACAAGCAGGCTACTGGCATCTCCAGAAGTGCTTTCACCCAGGCCCAGAATTAGTCATACCCGTAGGTGTAAAAACCCACATCTGCTTTAGATGTGCAGCAGAACAATGTCATTTAGAAATCTTCCAGCTGAGTTTCACAGTGCAGACATCATGCTAATGGGAGGAATGGGCTAAAGGTGGAGGAATTCAGGTACCTACTGAGCATCAGGCTTCCTACTGCATGTTTTGTCTGCACTCTTCTCCCACTGGGTGGTTTGCAAACCATTTTGTAAGAAAATTTAAAAATTAAAAAATTTCATTTTCCAAGATCTTATTTTTCCCCCAGGTCTGCAAGGAGACCCCCCTATTTCCCATTTTCACTAAAAAGGAGGCTCAAGGTTCAGCATGGAGCTGCCTCAATAGGATCACTTTATTTTTCTCTGCAAGAAATATTAATTGCCAATAAATCCCCTTCCTCTAAGGCTCACGATGGGTGGACTGCATGCAATAATTTCACACTATTCCTTCTCTTCCCCCAGGGGTTGGCACTTCATAAAGTGACCTACAGCTACTGGAGTTTATGAGCTTTGAATAAACAAAACGCTGTTGATTTAACCAGTTGGGGTGTTTACTTTCAATAGCAACAGTTACTGACATAAGGCAGCAAAGCAAATGCTATAGAAATACTCACACTTGGCCTGAAGCAGTGTGTCAACCTATTAACAGGGGACATTATTTTTCTATTTTATTTGACTGTCTGCAAATCAAGATGTCATGGATGCACAGTGCCAAGAAACACAATGTGCACAGTGACATGAGAGAGAGAAAGGCAGCTGCTGTCCCAGCCACTGCACCACCTCCAGGCACCCCCAGCCAGGAGGGATGTGGCCCCTGCACCTCCTCCCCTGCCCACAGCACCCAGGGGCCTGCATGTCACTGCCAGGCCATGAGGCTTGTCCCCTTGGTCCCCATCCCTGTGCCAGCTGGTGGAGGAAGCGTAAAGACGGCCTAAACATCTGGGCTGGTGGGTTGAGTTATGCACATGGGATGCACAAGCCTGCAGGCTGACCACAAGAAATGTGCCAAGGCTCGGAGGTGGTGTTTCTTGCTTCCCCACCTGCTCACAGCACCTACAATCACTCCTTTTTTGTCAGAGGTTACTGGGCTTCGAGGAAGAAAAAGGGATATTTTGAGACAACTGACTACTTGGATACATCTATTGTGGCTCCAAATTCTCCCCAGGGGAGTGTTACCTGTACGCGCCCCTTAGGGAATCGCAATTCTGCCTGAGAGCCCCTCTTGCTCCCCATCAGTGCTCCTCCACACATCCCCTTGATGAGCAGCTCCGGCCCTGCCTGAGCATCATGTTTCCTTCCACCGATTTGGAGAGCTTCCAAGCACTGCCTTGTCTTGCCCAAAGGCTGACTCGTTTTATGAGGAGTCTTAACTGAAGCTAAATGTATCTTAACAGCCTCTGGAGAGGAACCGTCTAGGCAATCTTTCTCCCTGCATATGCAAGAAGAGCAAGGGCCAGATCAGGGAATTGACATGATCTGCCTCTTGGGAGGAAGAGGCTTGTGAACTCTGCGCAGAGCAGTGGGTCTGACGGTCACTTGCAGAGCAGATACTCCATAGCCCCCATGTATTAGCACAGCTTCTCAATATCTTAGTCTGCGGACTGACTGAAGACCTCCATGCAGACTTCTGTGTAAGCAGAGGCCAAAGAATAGCTTCTCCATGCCACCTGACACCTGCAACACCAGATCCAGAGCTTAAATTGACGTGTTGTCCCTATAACTGACTCTATAGTTGAGCGCAGTTCAGGAGAGATCTTATTCTGGGTGGTCACAAGGAGCAGGGCTGAGGACCACCTGCAGCGCAGCAAGGACAAAGCTAGCATTACCCCTAATTACCTCTAACTGCCTTCACAAGCCAAGTAAACTAAAACTTGGATATTCAAAAGGGGGGGGGGGGCAGGTCAGAACTTGCATCCCAGCACAGCGGTCCCCCCCTGGCCAAATGTCCAGGTCTCTCTTTGGACACCCTGTCCTGGGCTCACTCAGCTTTCTGGAAGCCTTTGAGCCGTGACTCACTGCCCCTAACACGTCTTTCCAAACCCCCAGAGGCTCTTGGCTCAAGCGACTGATTCCTCTTGGATTGGAGAAGGGCAAGTAGAGCTGCCTGTCTGATGGTTAAATAAATAAATAAATAAATCCCAAACTCTAGAAGCAATAGCAGAGCCTTAACAGCAGTATAATTTGTTGTGGGATTAATTCTTCCACCTCAGTGCAAACCTTAATGAGCCAAAGTAAATATCTCTTTCCTCTTGTCACACTGTGTTTATTTACTGTGAACTGCTTGCCTGCGGTAGGATTGATAGGAGCAGTGCTCCTGTGCCCAGTGCCTATCCAACATGTTAACGTCCTGAGAGACTCTGATCCCATTCATCACTTGCTGAAGCACCCTGAGCTCTCAGGGTGGGCACAGAAGCAAAGGGCGGGGAGCTGCAGCGTGGGAGCTGGGGGAGGACCAAGGAGAGGAGACATCTCTAGCAGGCAGGCAGGCACCAGCAATGCACCCCATCGAGGAACAACCTCGTAATTGGAGGCGTGGGAGGATTACCTCCTGGTAGGAGTATTGGGGAGCTGAAGGCTTAAGTGAGAATCAAGTAAATAAAGCAAACTCCCAGCCCTTGTGATGTGAAACCTTGAAAATGTGATTCAAATGCTACCAAAAGAAGAACCCCCATATGGGATGACAACAGTTTCCAATTTGTTGCCAGCAAGACTTAATCAGCAGTTTGTACAGAGCCATCCAAGAAAAAAGCACCAAAAATAGAGGGCTTTTCTCCACCTCCTTCTCTGCACATAATTTATTTCATGATGCCCTTGCGAAGGAGGAGTGACAAGCACTGATGGCAGCAGTGTCAGATAAGTATGATACTTTCTATGAACTGCAGCCAGCTCACCAAAACAGCATGTGATTAATGACAGGAAAACCATGGCCTCGGTTCACTTCTCTGTCGATCATCTCTGCGGGCATGCACAGCATTTCCCTTTAATCCCTTGTGGAGGAGATCTGCTGAGCTTAAATTATGCTCAGAAATCCATGGTCTGCGTAATAAGCTGGGTCGCTTGCTTTTACCAGCAGCACTACTGCAAAAAGGGTGAGCATTTTCCTTCTGACAGACTTTTCAGGTTAAAATCTTTCAATGGCATGTTAAAAGTGGCAAAGGATGTCAGAATTAACTTCAAATTAGGAGAGAGAAATTTTACTTTATGAAAGGCACCAGGTTTTGTGTCAGCTGTATTTATGGCAAACTGCATGGCTGTCTTGAAGTTGAAATGAAAGGGGGAAAAAATTCCTTTAATTCATCTGGAAACCATGCTACTCTCACAATAATCTTGCTTCTGGGTAAAATTGCAATGGGCACCTCTCAGGGGCAAATAGACCACTTGCTTCTGCTTTTTTATTTTGGTAAACCAGACCTGCTTCTTGCCTGCCGTTGTATTCCAACCAGCACAACTCACGGCCGAGGAAAAGCACTCCCTGCTTTGCCAAGACAACATTCTTTTGAATGACTAGCTCTTTCCTCTGTAGTTATTAATGTGTCAAGTATCATAGGCTCAGATTGTCTAATACGATGGGAAAATCTACTAGAAGGAGAGAAAAATAAAGGAAACTTCCAGGGAAATTGATTAAAGGGAAATTAGATATTTGACCCAATTTAATGGAACAAAATACTGTCAATAATAGAAACTATTTTAAATTCCTCGGATGGACACACTGTTCTTTAGTAATAAGTTTTGTTTGTTTTGTTTTTACCACCGTGGAATATCTATTATAAGAACAAGATTTTAGAACCTTTCTCTCTCTCATGCCAAGTGCCATCATTTGCATTTTAATGCATTCACGAGCACAGTTTAGTTTCAGCAAACGTGGATTATATGAAACAAGAACTGTGAGACACTTTGGGAAGCTTTAAGCACAATCCACTAGAATAAAAACTGTGACACAGTATGAGTGGTACTCCTCATCTTACATTCACATCTCAAAGACATTTGCATAGAGCGATTTTTGGTTGCCAGCAGCATGGAGTAAACCAGGCAGCCTAACGGGTGCTTATGTGGCTACTCTGAAATCCCTTCAATGCTGCTTCTTTCCTGCTCCACGGATATTTCAGCTGAGGAGTAGAGACATGACTCCACCGATACTCACCAAGAAACGAGCCTCAGCTCACACTGAACAGCAAATCAAAGGAAACAAACAGAACTAATATTGCAGATGTTGTCTGAATAGTTTGAGAATAATGATCAGGTCTGCAAATACCAAAAACCCTCTGCGGCAATTCACTGAGTGGCTTTTTATTAGGGCTGCATGTGAAGGGACAAGTTAACTCTGTAACCCTTCAATCCCTTGTGTCACAGCAAGTGAGTTAGTTCTGTGTGTTAGCAGTTCTGTGATAGCCACTCAGATTTCAGACATGCTGCGGTGCTGATGACAATATTGTATTTTGGCACCAAAGAACTGTGATTGCAAACTGCTTAGTTCTAATTATATTTTCAAGACATTGAGAGATTAGAATTCACATTTAGACTCAGACTTCAGGTCATTTCTGTCAAGTTTTCAGATCCAAGAAGCTTATGCCTGAGCAGCAGCTCTTTACTGCAGCACAGGATGGTGGCCAGGGGATACTCACATGCAAGCACCTGCACCCCGTGCTGCTGGAGCATTCTTGCCCTGCCTCTGCACCAGGTTCAGAGCGAGCCCTGCCTGTCCCAGCAAGAGCTCACCCTCATGAGTTAACCATATGCCTAAAACAGATCTGCACAGTCAGGGATGTGCATGTGGACATGTACAGCTGCAGCAGGAATAACCCTGCAGACATGCACAGGCAGGGAGTGGGGCCATGCTGCATGATGCTGCACGGACCCAATGGCTGAGATTACGGGGACAACTCACCTAGCTCCTGTGGGCTTGCTGCCATTGCAGGGTGTCAGCGTGGAACAATGACCAGGAAAAGAGATTTTTCTCACCTTTCCAGAACCACACCTCAAAGACAGTGGCTTTTTTTATCCCTACCTGAGTGATAGCCTGTTGCTACAATTATCAGAGGACTTTCAAATGCCTTTGTCTCCTCAGTGGCTTCAGAGTGAATCAACAGGCAAAAGGAGGGAAAAGCTGCAAGCTGCTGAATGTGCAGGCATGTCTGGATATGAGGTCCATTTTGAGGCATAACTGATCATTTAACAACATAGCACCTCCATGGTCCTCCCACACAGCTGCCTGGGGAGGAACTTGCTCCGGATGATTCTTTGAACCTGTGAAATCCCCTCCTAAAACCTGTCAAGTGCTGAATGTGACGCAGATGAGGTGGAACCAAATCGCCCCCTAGAAAAGCAGATACTTCGCCGTTCTTGCTTCATTGCAGCTAATGATCTGCTGACACCAGTGGGAGTGTTTAGCTGAGATCTGCTTCTGCTGAGGAGAGCACTCAGATGTTGGTAGCAACAGCGCTCTCGAGGGAACCCCACTGGTGAGGCCAGTTATCTTAAAGCTGCTACTTACTGAGGGTTTCCCAGTGGGATGTTATTAACAGCTACCAGACAGGAGAGATCTCAGGAGAGAGGCTCCAGGGACAAGGGCTCCCAAGTGGCCATGTCAAAAAACTGAAAAGCAAACAGTGATGAAACAGAGAATCCCAGCAGCACAGAAAGGGGGGGGATGGGATGCAAGGACAAAATGTCTCGAAGTCCCAGCATGCCCCTTCTGCTACACCAGGGCTCATCAGCAGGTCTCCTGGGCTTATCTCAGTGCTGTCTGTGAGAAACTTAGATTATGACCTCTAGTGTGATTTAGCCTGCATTACTAGCGCTGGCTGAACCAATTAATATTTCTAACCTTCTTCCTAGAACCTGGCTGTGATCAGAAAGTGCTAGCGAAGTGCAAAAACACTGTAAATGTGTAACATACATTCTAAATGGAAGAGGCTTACTTCTCCAGGTTACTTTATACTCTATTTCCATGAGTTCAGAAAAGCACAGTTCTCATATGTCTTTTGTTGTCTGCTAAGCAGCCCAACATTTTCTTAATTTCAATTTAATTATAATAAACTTATAAATAAGCCACAAACTAATAACCTGACTCTTGGCTTCTTTTATGCCTCTAGGACTCATCAAAGCAAACACATCTCAGAATAAGTGCCTAGACATCTTAAACAAGCCGTTGCAAATAGCAGTCATTGCACAGGCAAATGAGGTGTGCACATACCATTCGGAAAATGTGATCTTATTCTGTAAACCGTGACCGGATTTCTGCTTGAACGCTCTTTGATGATGGGCACAAATACAGTGTGCTGTCGTGGGTACTAGAAATGCCTAGCTCACTCTTCCTGAAAGCAGTGTTTGCTTTTACTGTAGGAGACTGGAATAACGGGTGTGATCGGTGGGCTCACACACAACCCAGGGCCCATCCACCTTCCGCTCTGGACCCACGCTGGTTATCTGTACAGTGGATGTAAAAGTCACACCCAGAGTTCCCCCACCCGAGTAAGTCCCCATTGCAGGCAGACATGGGCTGCTTTCACTTGGAAAAGAAATTGAGGGAGAAGCCAGGTGATCCTTCACTGCGATTCCCTTCTTATCAACAATATTTGCAGTTTACTGAATGTTTCCTTTAGCAAATAGGCCTTTGTTTCAGCAGGTACATATCTGGGGTGGAGGCTGCTATTGTTTCAGGCACCTGGTCCCATAGAGGATCTTGTTTCCTGTGGAGACAGGTTGTGGCTACCCCCACTGTTCTCCCTTCCCATCACAGTGCCCAGAGCCTTCACACAGATGGTAAAATGCTGAGAGTTGGTATCCTCTCAAAAAAATTGCCAAGAGATCATACATATCCATCATCCTCTCCTTAGTCTTGCCTTGTTTATTCGCTTCTACTGTTTTTTTCAATAATTCACTAGTCACAATTTGTCTTGATTTTAAATCCAAAATTGGCTCCTCTCTTATAATAAGTAGTTGTTATTTAAGTAAAGCCTGCATCTCAATAAATACACACGAGAAACTCTTCAATGACTTTCTTCACATAACTTATGGCAAGATAGGTTCTGCTAAAGGGGTGAGTCATTCAGCAAAGGGACAGGAAAACTGTTCATTTTGTATTTGTGAAATCCCCAAACCACTGAAAAGGCACCATTTATCAACAAAAAGCATCACAGGATGCACATAAACCAGCGCAGTGGGTGGAGCCCTTCCAGAAATGACTTCGACCCTGGGGGCACCTTGCTGGAGGCCTGTCTTTCTCAGGATCCAGTACGTTAAAATGAGTGGGAGGTGCAGGTTTCTCAGTTTACACACTTATAGAATTTGCTCCCCAGAAATCAAAACTGCAAGCTTTCTTCTGTCCCTCAGGGGAATACCAGAATAACCTGGGCTTTCCCTCCTTCAGCTGCAGCCTCCTGAGCTGCACACTCCCCAGCACCATCATCTAGAAAAAACAACAACCAGTATGCGCTCAAGCCTTGAAATCCAACCTGTTCTCCATTTCATTTGCCACCCCATGTCTGTATTCAAAGCCTCCAACCACCAGCTTGTAGATAACAAGTTCTGGTTGTGCCGCCACTACAAATATGACCACTCCCGGGAAGGCAGGCAGTGTGCACACTCCTGCACAAACAGGCAGGATGCATATAAGCCCCATATGCACACCCACACTGGCTGCCTGCAAATCTCAGGAGGTACTTACAGCATTCAATGGGGTTTGATGCTGCTTGCAGAGAGATGATCCTGCCGTTGGACTCGGGGATGTGCACGCGGAAGACGAGCCGGACGCGGGTGTTCTTCCTGCCAATGTCTGTCTCGCCCTTACGCAGCTCAATGTCCGCGTTCCTCAGCTTCAAAATCCCCGCACAGTCGATGCTGCCAAACATACAAACTATTCAGAGCAGGCACAGCCTGGTAGCAAAGAAGATTCTTCTCTGCTCCCATTCACCACAGCCCTTCACAAAGGGAGGATGTCAGGAGAAGGACAGGGCTGAACGGCAATGAGAGGATGAGGGCTGCTGAAACCAGCATTGCTACTTAACATTAACCAGTACATACACACTGGTTAACTTCTCAGGAGCCCCGCATAGCCTAGCAAACTTGTCTACAGCAGAGCCCGGGCAAGAAGAAGCACCAATTAACAGTTACAGGGTCTGAGCTCAGCAACAGTCCTCAGAGAGTGCAGTGAGTATTAACAGGCACTGCCAAACTGGTTTGATATCAACTTGAAAGACACCATACATTTCATATGAATTAAAATCACATTTGGTGAGGATACACCCCGAGCTGTTTCCTACACCCACACTGTTCCTCACCACTGTATATGTGCAGGGCTTTATTATTCCATGGTTACTTGTTAGGAACAGACAATCACGTTCCATTTAGCACTTGGCTTCTTAAATTTGAGATGTGGGCTTTTATTTATTTCCTTGGGTGCAGAGGGAAGGATAAGCCTGAAAGAAAGGGAGAAATGAGGTATATATTCTGGGGGAAAAAAAAAAAAAAAAGATATACAAAGAAAGAATGTGGATTTTGCGATGAAGTAGGGGGGCTTAAAAACATAGTTGCTCTGCCAAGTTTGTCAGTATCCTCTGAAGGATGGAGATACAGCTCTTCCCTCTGCAGAGCAATCACTCTCGTGCTGCCTGGCACACATTCAAGCCCAAAGTTTCAGACTGGTGCCCACTTCATCCCTCTGCCTTCATAAAACTGGAAGAAATAATACATTAAAGATGTGCCTGTACTTGCTTTTCTGGTAAACTATTACAACAGGAGAGTGCGATTTCATGGCCAGAGCACTTGGCTGAGTTCAGGAGAGATGTTTTCTATTCCGTTAACTGTTGTAAAATGTAATGTACACTTTTCATGCACTGTCTACTTACTGCTCCTTGTTTCTCATTGTGTCCCTGCAGCATATGGACTTTATGGACTTGAGATTCATGTCTCATTTTCCTCAGTGCCATACCAAGCCATTCTAACTTTGAATATGACTGGCAATTATAGTGCAGTTCCTGAAGCAGTTGGGGCAAATAGCAAAAGTGCATACATGGTAACTCTTTGAGCAGCTTTAACCAGGTGCTTGTAACCGTCTGTTCATACCTTTGTAAAAAGAGTCTTAAATTCATGCTTTGGAAAGGGGAGTCCTTCCAGAGCAGACATCTTTATTCATTTAAGTGACTGCTTTCCATAGGAGCAGGAATTTCAACATGCCACAACTTTGCTAATAAAAATAAAAATGCTTACGTTGCTTTCATGTTGTTTTTGGGTTCCAGTGGGATCTCTAAAACTTTGGTGTTGCCTATGATTTTTTCATAGCTCGTGGTGGTGACAGTTTTTCCTGTAATGCGATGGACTTGATAGAAAGCATGGGGTTTAAGTATCCGTTCGTCTGCTGTCCCAATGAAGATCTGAAGACCCAAGGGTTTGTTCTCCATGTAACCATGAAGCTGGCAAGACATTAAAAATCTATTATCACACATGGGGGTTGCAATGCTCTCATTTCAGGAAACTAAACAGATCTACAGACATCTACACAGACATGGAGATATAGATAGATAGAACTACACATGTAGTACAGACTCTTCCCTGCTCTCAGGGACAGACAACCTCTTAAGAGTACTTTCTTGTACATTGTACCAGGGAAAGGAGTTAATGGAAAATAATGGTTATAATACTAGATATATCAAGAAGGAAAAAATTCCAGACAAGCTCTCCATTACCAGAAATTTGTTGGTTGTCTCCAAAATGTTTTGATAAATACCCTCAAAAGGTACATTTTTTAGTACTTTTGTGTATTTCGCAGTGACTGAATCCTAAATGAGGTTCAAAAGATTTTTCTCTGTGGGGTGGATAAAGCTGTAAAAGCAGAGGTGGTCCCCTGCACCTGCAGCCCTGGGCATGGCTTCCTGCTTCCCGTCAGCAGGAAACACAGCAAGAACAGAGTCCCCTGCTTACACTCCTGCAGGTATAAATTGTACCTTCTACAGACCTTATTAAAGGTATTGGAGTTAGGGGTCTTTGAATTGGGCCCTGTGTGACATTCAACTTGTAAACCCTGGTGTCTGTCCAGCCTAGCGTACAGTAAAATGACTTTGCCTCTGCACAGCTTATGATTCCTTCTTCAACTGCTGTAAAAATACTTTTAAAAACCCTAAACAGGAGGTATCTAGCAATTGTGTCTGTGATTTTGAGAACTGAAATGTTAAACTATGTATAAACATTTCAGAAATTAACAATCCCTGTCACGTCTCTTTCTCCGGCCTTGGCATGTGCAAGGCGCAAACTCTACAGCTGTCCCATTTCCCTGTTTACCTCACAACTGACACAAGATGCCTGCCTTCATCTTCATAGCTCTGCCCTTCTCTTTGTCCTCTCATTTTCTACCCAGTTATGAACGTATTTTCCCAGACTTCCCAAATCCAGTCCTAAATGCCAGCATCAGCTTCTCAAATGCTCACAGCATTGTATTTTCTGCCCACCTGCCTCTTCCCTCAGGGAGGATGTTCCCTTTTAACATCCACATCTCTACGCTACAAAGCTCTCTGTCTGCAAGATTCTTAAATAGTCTTAATAGGAAATATATTCTTTTTCTCATGAAATCACTTATGTGGGCTTGAGTCACTGCTCCTTGCAACTCATTCTTCCCTCAGGATGATTCGCCTTCAGCCACTTTTCTTGCCTTACGCTAAAATACTATCTGTACAGGTAGAGATGGCCTTTTTGTTCTGTGACACAAGGAGGTCTTGGTTGACCTTAGAGGTGGGGACCTCTACAGTTCAAAGACATTAACAGACTCTTCTGTACCAAATGACATGCTCCTAAACAGTATTTGCTGCAAGAGAATCAATAAAGCCAGAATTTCTCCATAGGCCAGGAGACAAGGAAATATCTTCTTCTCTATTAACATTCAAAATCACAAATCAAACCATTCTGAATTTTTCACATAACCAAAAATGAAAAACAGACATTTATTTACCACATAGCCAATGATCTAGCTGAAAGGGAACTTTATGGTCTGAGACTCACTGAATTTGTTTTCAATTATTCTGTCCACATACAAAACCTTGATGAAGCCATACAAAGCAAATAGTACTGGAAGATCACAGAAAAGGAAGATTAAGCTAATGGTATTCATGGCCAAACCTTTTTTTTTTTTTTTTTTTTTTTTTTTTAACCAGTCAGCAGGAGGTATCTCTGCACAGAAGGACTAATTCCACCCCCGGAAGGGGACCACATGCAGCATTAATGCAATCCTGGCAGCCTTCCTTCAGTATGGCAAATGTAAAGCGACACTCACTCTTCTGAGCTATCATTATTATCTAGCACATATTTGCAAGGCACACAAAGACAGGGTCTACGCCCCAGAGATCTTGCAACCCAAGGGCCCAAATGTGCAGCCTCCATTCACATGAATACCTCCACTGAAGCCAACAGGCCTTGAGAACAGGTCATGCGTGAAAGAATTACAGAACCCGTCCCTGCCACAGACCATACACCTACAATAACTCAGTCACACAAGTACTTCAGTAGGCTGTTAGGAGGGAAAAAAGGATCCAAGTCTGCACCAATGTGCTGGTAGGCTCTTAGAGCGAGGTGGCGGAGGAGCAGAGCTGGGCTCCAAGGGCAAGTCTTGGTGTTGAAGGAGCAGCATTGCCAAGAATGACGGCCATGAGGAGATTCAGAAATGTGCCGAGTGAGGTGAAAAGTTAGAGGACTAAAGCTGTCAGAGGTCACAATGACAGATCTATCGGGAACAGACCTGAATGTACAAATTATCCCCTGCTTACCCATGAGGAGGCCTGCTAAGCCCAGGTGCTCTGGGAGCCATACTGAAACCCAGCCTAAGCACAATACTTTCAAAATCCAAAATTTCCTGGCCTTCAGTGAAAAGCCATTGTATCAGAAAAGGCCATATTGTCTTTACAAGGGGAGAGGGAGAAGAGAGGAGGAGCTTTTAAGTACTAAGCATGGTTATTGTCATGCCTGATGGAATAATTGTCAATCCAGCTGGGATGACAAGAGGACTCTTTGGACTGGAACAGTGGCTACAGCGACAGCAACACAGCACTCGTTCTGTCTACAAACTGGCAGAGCAAAACCCCAGAGTTATTGATGGGAGACTGGAATGGAAGAAAACAGGTAATAAATTACAAAAGAAAATTTGCCCCAAGTGAGCACAGTCAGTAGCAGCTGTAACAGAACTGGCAACGTACACAGGTTTTAAAACTGGCCAACTTTAAAACTAATTGTAAGTGGTGTTTTTCCTCATGTATAGAGTGAGTTCCCAAGGTAAAAACTATTCCTGGTCTTCTAATAATAAGAATGTCCGTAGTTGTGTGTCTGTGTAAATGTATACATAGTTAAAAAAAGGAAAGGAGTCGACTGTCTGTTCATATGGTAACATCTGTGTCACCAGTGGGACAAGGGGGTACAAAACACAAAGTAAAAGAACTTCTGGTCCTTCACAGAACAAGACTTTAAATAAATCGCTTGATCAGTGGAAGAAAGTAAGGTAATTACTTGGTAATTTATGACATTATGACAATGCTTTGGGATGACATCACCATAAAATCAAAATAGCATTATAAAAAGCAAATACAACGAGAAAAATACAAGAAAGCATCAGGCACCCCAATTTAAAAGTGTACGTCCTTATCTTAACTGTTTATATTTTACATTTTAAAGGATAATAAGTAAAGGTGATCTTTTAGCATAAACATTTCCATCTATCATTCATATGCTAAGAATACATCAGGATGACTTAGGAACAACGACTGAAGATGGACAGCTCACAGAACTGCTCCAGGCACATTAAAGTCAGAGTTTTACACACAGTTTTGCCAATAATTCACTATATAGCTTTAGTCATGTCATATAACCTCTCTGTTTATTTGTAACAGGGCAATAGTGATGCTAACCCTTTTTCATGAGGACAGGAAGGAGTTAATATTTTGTGCTGCATTTTTATACAGAGAAATTCATTGTGAGCTAGAATGAAAGAACACATTAGGGCTTTGTTTCAGATACACCTTTCCTCAAAACTGAACCGGGAGAGACTGCTACTCTCCACAAACACTCACCTCCGCCACGCTAGGCAGCTACTTTACAACTTAACCAGAAAGCCGATCCTTCCTTTGGTGGCACAAAGAAGGAGAAAAAGCAACCCTGAAAGAACCCTACAGAGAAGCAAAGACTTAAGATGTTTTTAAATAACAACTCTGATGTTCATCTTTTCCTTCCTCAGCAACAACCAAGCCCCTGTAACGTCTCCGTTTCCCACTCCACTCTTTTGCTCATCTCTCGGAAAGGGAGAGCCCAGCACGCACTGCAGCAAGCTGCAACTGCCCAAGGGGAGCGCCCAACGCTTCGCTGCTCACTCAGGCGAAGTGGGAGATTCACCACAGACAAGAGCAGGGGACCAGCACTGTGCCAAGGTGCTTTCTTACCATCTTTCTCACTTGTTTCAGTGAAGAAAAAGAATTCATCTGGATTTCAGTTTTGAGAGAGTGAGAATGAATAGAGAACTCTGGAAGGAAATAATTTTGTGTATTATAAGGTGAGCTATTCACAATAAAACTCCCCCAAACTGTATACGGATCGAGCTGGAAAAAAACCAACACCTTTGAGTCACATTTGCCACAAGGGGAAAGAGAAGCCAGACATGATGTGTACCTTTCCATACTCTATTTTGGGATTTTAAGATCCTATTTCTTTCAGTTGAAAGATTTTTCTTAAACTTTACTTTTGCATAACTCTTATAATATTAACATAGCCAGACATGGGCTGGTCTGTGACCTGAGGAAATGCAAAGCACTTTGGCAGATAAACAAATAACATCATTCAGAAAACAAGGAGACTTTTCTTGCTCGGTTTGCTGCTTTGATTGGGTTTCTAAACAAAATGGAAATTTGTGGCATGATCAGAATCATCAGCTCACCTCTGCATAAACAAAATTAATTCATTCTACACTTCATCCATGGATCAATAACAGTCAAATTTGGGAGAGGGGGTAGTTAACTGCCATTTTCAGAATGGCACATATGCAATTCTGCATGCAAAACATGAGCAGATATACCATTAGCTGCTGTGCGTGAGCAGTCCAGCTACCCACCCAAACACAATTCCTGTGATGGTACAGGGAACCACAGCCATTAAGACCACCACTGAGACCACGCGCATTAGGCATGTGAAAGAATGATTTTTTTTTTCTTGAACTATTTCTAAACTCATGTCCTCTTACAAATTGAGAGCCTGGCCCCAAATACATAACCACTTACTGAGAAAGTTTGAAAATCAAGTCTAAATCAATCCATGTTCCAGTATTCAGATAAAACAAACCCTGCAGCTGCAGTTTGCATAATCTCTGGCTGTGGGGATTTAAAAACATTGGTTCACCTTTGCAGTACTGTGTAAACAGCAAATCTCTTTGCAGAAGCAAAGTCTGCAACACTGCTTAGCTATGTTTTCTGGTAACTGAGTGATAAATTGACAGCAGAGTCAAAAAGAAGGGTGAATTCCTTAAGATTCTATAGGTGGTCACCAACAGATACAACATATGCACATAAAGAGGGAACTTAGGAACTCTGGAATTTAGATCTTTGAATCTTGGACATATGTACTTGAATTTAAATATTAATGTAGTATATAGAGAACTGCATTATTAGCAAGAGATAGGAAGAGCAGACGGAGGGAAGTATTCTTAAATGGGGAAGCCAAGGCATAGAGATGCAGTGATTTGCCAGGCCCCACAGGGGATTAGCACAGTGAGAAACCAGAGGTCCCATCCCTGCCATGCTCTGCTTCACTGCAGGGGCTGCCAACCTCTTTCTACCATGAGCACTGATTGTGCTGACACCCCTCACCAGCTGTACAACCTTGTTTTCCGCTATTATTGCTAGTTTCCGCATTTCCCTTTTTAATTGACAGGTTTCAGAGCCAAATTTTCTTGAGAATTTCTAGCTCAGTGTTGCACATCTGCAAGCTAGGTATCTGGTCTGCTTGCAAACAGGGATGGACTTTGTGAGACAACAGCAGGAGCATCTGCAAGTCTTAAATGCACCTTCGGAGAGCCCCATTGAGAACCTGCGTGATGCAGTCTGTGCGCTACAGACTCTGATTGCCTTCGAGAGCAGAATGGAATAATTTGTTTCCCATCCAACCCAGCAGAGTTTTGCTTGTCAGGGATTGAGGTCTTTTTCCCCTGTGGGGTATAAAGCTGCATCTTTAAAGCTGATTGTGCACATCTTCCTGTCTAGACAACACAAGCTACTGCCAAAAGGAGAGTATAAAACTGGGGAATGAATTCACTAGCCATGGTGTTTTTATTTGCCTGAAACTAATCAGCTCTCCTGCTTGTTGCACCTCACCATAACAAGAGGCTTGGTCTATTAACTGCTGCATATTACTTGCTATCTCCCCATGGAAGTCATTTCAGCTTCCCTCTGAACGGGGTGTGCATGTGTGTGGTCAGCTTTGAAAATAACGCCGTGGTGATTCAGAGAGATGGTCATCAGCCATTGGTGAAAAGTGGGAAAACAGAGCTCGACTGGCAACGTTTAATTAGAACCAAATACAAAGCCGCGTGAGAAATCGCTTCCTCCTACTGCTTCCCTTTTCCTGCTGTATAGGAGAAGATAAGAAAGCACTTACAGGCTCGCCCCTCGGCGCACAAGGAGCAGCATGAGGTCTCGGCGCCGGCTGCTGGAGGAAGGAGCCCCCACTCCCAACTCCCACCTTCCTCCTGAAGCAGCCAGACTGCAGAGCTAAGCCTGTGCCTCAAGGGATTTGATACCACAAATTATTCCCCTGCCCAGACTCTTCATCAGCCCTGATGCTGTTTTCCATGCCAGAAAGCGTTTTAGGACAATCCGCAGGAGAGCAGAGGAAGATGTGCTTGTCTCAGTAGCCCCTGCTTGCCACAGCATTTCTGCGGCGCCTCTTCAGTTGGTTTCCTGGTTGAAGGAACTTTGTGTTTTGGATTTGATCATTAATTCCTATCATTAATACTTTTTGGCTGCAACAATTTCAAGGATTTTTTGGGGGGTCTTTATTCAACAGTACTCTGAGATGGAAATTTATATTGTCTCGGGAGAGTGGCATATCAATAGCTGTCAGTAATTAACACAAAGACCTCATCCAGACACTGTAACGTAGTGGCTTGCCTGCCTGCTTTCGTTTGAGCTGACATTGAGCAATAAAGTTGAAACTTGTCACATGTTTTTGTTCAATTTGATGTACTTGGGACATAGCAAAAGAACGCAAACCAGAAGGAAATCCCTGCCTCGGTTCTTTTTACTCCTCACTGAAGCAGTCTAAAAAGGCCTCAGAAGATAATCCTTTGAACATCTGATTCTGCTAAATGATGAGTTTTTATTATATTTGATTTTAAACATCCCTTATTTTGGTGACAATTTTGTCAGAATTCCAAGGACTGAATCTCATTTACACTGCTGTTCCTTACAGTAAATGACAACCAGGCTCCCAGTGCCTAACTGGGCGTTCTGCTTCCACCAAGGGTTAAAACAGCAGCCTGGGGCAGAGAAGGCAGGTCTCAGGAAAAAGCACTTAAGGGTCAAAGCAGGCTTCGGTTCCAAATCATTTTGACGCTGACCACACTTTGCAACATGGGCAAGCTTTTGCCTCTTTGTGCCTCAATTTCCCTATGTCTGTGAAGAGCTGCTTGTTTTCAAGGTGCTTTGACTTTCATTGCTTGAAGTTTAAAAAAAAAAAAAATAGACACTATGCATCTGACTGCATCTCACTGATATGGAGACTGGGAAGGCAGGATTTTTATATTTGAGTGAAAATATGATTTTTTTCATACTAAGAAAACCATCTGCGTAGTTAGTCAGCTTCCATGCACACTCAAGACAAAAGATTTCAACTTCCCTGAGCAAGAAAGAACTCTGCCACAAGCAAAGCAGAGGGTACAAATCTGCTGATTTCACCAGAATTGCACTGCCATCTCCCAGCACAGAGCTCTGCCACCAGCTAGCCATGTCATTCCTTGCCAGCTGCGGGAGGCTCGGTGCGGACCGGCCTCAACGAGGTTGGAGCAGAATGAAGGTAGCAAGCAGAGATGTTTTTCTGTCACTTAACCCTGCAGCTTCCCCTGCCACAATTATTTTGCCCTTCCTGGCAGAGTACACAGTCCCAGGTAGAGCACGCTGTGCAACCAAGAGGTGGCACAAAGCTTGAGAGCAACCAAGATAAGGGGAGAAATGGGACAGAGGCAGCAGCAAGAGCATCTTGGAATCTGCTGGAAGCCTCAAGGTTTCAACAGTTGTTTCAGAAAGAAAGAGACCCTAGAAAATTTTCACCAAGAAGCTCCAGGAGGAGCCCAGCCCCTTTCCCTCCAAGCAGGCATAAGCCCAGTGACATGACTCTCTCCAGAGACACAGACACCCACGTGCAGGTCCTCGCTCGGAGCAAGGCACTTTCTATTAAATAGGAATGGGTCTTGAGAGAAGGAGAGGGAAACTGGAGGCTTTGCTGCATGGTGGAGCCCATGCACAGAGTGCCCAGATGTGAATTTAGAGGATGCTAGCTGCTCTGCATGAACAACTTCTGCAGATACTTGAGCGCAGCCTGAACAGGATGAGTTCTGTAGGCGTTATTGCTGTATGTGTCCACATTCATGGCAAACAGCCACGAATTCAGCCTCTGGTTTGCTGCACACTGACTCCTGCATGTACAGTCTGTCAGTTAAAGCACACATGAAAGAGTAGCCTAAATCTTGGATCTGCCTAATCCGGACAAGGAATAACTGAGGCCGCCTGCATCTCACAGGCATCATCCTCAGACTTGGCTGGTATACTTGCCTTCCCCTCACCTCTGCCAAAATTACTTTCCATCAAAAGCAATGTATTTTGACTTGGGCTCCATTTTCATTTTGAGACAAAAAGTTGCAATGAGAACCATTCAGTCATCTCTAACACAAGACACATGGTAAGATCCAGCTGCTCCCTTGAGGTATGTGGTTCTCTGGTCACCTGCATCTCTGCACCCCAACTGTAAAAGGGAGCGATCCTCCCTGGCTCTCTGCTAGGGGCGAGATGCACTCATTCAGCACATAACCTCTTTGTGAGGGACAGCATCCCTTTCACAGGGACATGCAGACTCAGTTTAACAACTTCAAGCAACAGAGGATGCAGCTTAAGTCCAGGTAAATTCTCCCAATAGCTAATTATCCTTACTGTTGTCCAGCAGTTCTCCTCTTGCATTAATGGTAGAGAAGGCATATGAGCCAGCTCTTCCTCTTATCTTTGTTTATTAGATATCATATTTAATATTCCCTATTATTCAGTCCAGTCCCATATCTTAACAAAAGCCACTTTCAGGCTCAATCATGTTTTCCTACACTACTTCCGATTTATCTAGTAATTTAATTTCCTCAGTGTTTCCAGCAAACTCTCAGTTAGACAGATCCGAAGGTACAGCCACGCTACCAGTACGCTACCACGACAGCGTGCGGGGTACCAACTCATCTCCCCATGCATTTGACAGGATAGTAGTTTTAAAGAGAATTTCTCAGATATTCCTAAAACCAAGGTCTACACTTTCAGAACTGCACATCGATCCCTGCAATAGCACATGTAAACACAGTAAATGTACCCACGAACCAACAGCTCAGAGCTCAAAAGGCACATACAATCAATCACCACAGTTGTGCAAACAAGTCCAGTAATCCTGCAGGCTAATTAGGCATGATGCATGCAGACAATTTGTCACACTCTGTTCTCAAGTTGGGGGCAGAATCCCTGCAAGGTCCAAAAGCAGCGAGGAGCCAACACAAGGCTCCCACTCGCTACAAAAAGGAAGTAAAGGCAACAAGATCAGTACGGAGACATGGCACAGCACGAGCCAGCTTAGCTGCACACGTCCAGGGCAGCTTGCAGAGGCCAAACACTTACGGAAGTGCAAACATCCCCCTTCATCCTGGACCTCTGACTTCCCCTTCACTGAACAGGAGGATGGGCAGAGAAAGAGAAACCCAACCACCCCTATGTCCCCAGCGGTAAATCATCTGGGCAGGCTAGCTTTCATTTCAGCAGGAACACATCTCTAATCTAGCCCTGCTTGTGAGAGTGTGAATTACGATATCAAGCTGTGATTTGGTTTTGAGTTTCCATCAAAGGTTCTGGTTTCACTAATAAGCAAAATAATTAGTTGAATGTTGGAAGTCACACACACAACTCAAGGCCCCATGGGAAGCCTAGCCTAGAAAACAAAAGTCGTCTTTGACTTGGAAACCACAAGAAAACACATACGGCAAAATTCAGATATAAAAGGAAAGTGAACATACATTTGTTATTTCAAAGCAGCTCCCGTGTGTTCCAATAACAACTCCACAATTACAGCTTCTTTTTAATAATAAAAAATAACAATAAAGAGAGAGAGAGAGAGGCAGTGAAAGGCACCACAGTTTTAAAAGTTAAAACCCAGGGGGAGGAGGGGTGCACTGTGCTGACTGGGTCCCCCCCTCTGTACCCTCCCTGCAGCTTCCCTGCCTAAAAGACCAGAAGCAAGGAGGAGCCCAGCACGCGTGGCACAGCACCGGCTGTGACGGGTCCCTGCGCTGCCTCTGTCCCAGCACTGGTGCTTTGTAGACCTGGTCTATATTTGGATGCTGTACTAAATTCAACATTTGGGTAACACATTTTATTTTTACCATTATAATCAAGCCCATAAAGGAGATGTAATTACGGCAGTGGGATGATAGCTCAATGATATCAGGATCACCTCCCCCCACTTGGCCTCTGAAATGAGGCCCACAGGGGACATCCATTTCCACACAGCTGAGGGCCATCTTGTGCCCACTTTGCCCATTGCTGCCATGCTGGAGGTCACTGCTCCTAAACCTCTGTCAGAGGAACTGTCAGCAGCTTCTGACATTGTGTGTGCCAAGAGCAGAGGAGACTGAGGACCTCACTGGTGTCCTAGACATCTGTGCTGGCAGGGCTCTTGTTAAATAAATACAACTCCTGGGTGATTTGAGGATATTGGCAGGGGCTGAAGTCTCAGAGCACTTGAGATTTCTCCCCACCCCGCTCTGAGGAGGAAGTGGGGGAAGGAGGTGCCCCCGAAGCTCTGACCTGGAGGACAGATCTCCTCCTGTCTCTCGGCCTCATTGCTCAGCTTAACCCGTCATGTTCGACTCAACACTGACCCCAGGACTTCACAGCAGTGGAAGCAGTCGCAGGGAGCTTGTTCCCCTGCCCACAGGGGCCGAGGGCTCCAGAGGAGGCAGGAGAAAGCTGCGTGGGGTGCGCATGTGAAGCCGCTGAGCCCTGCAGCGGAGCTGGGCCCAAGCGCGGGGCTGCCACTTCCTGGGGAAGCGCCCAAACCGCTGCGATGCGACTTCGAGGCGGGAGCACGGTCCCAGCACCACTCGGCCCTTGGCGCCAGCCTCGCAGACAGGCCGCCACGGCTGCTCACTGCAAAGGCTCTGCTCTCCCCGAACACCGAGCAGGCCCCAGCCCCAGCCGGCTGGCTGCTCCGGTCAGGCTGTGTGCCGTGAATAGGGCGCTGCCTTTAAAAATGGGGGCCCGAGAGACAAGCGTGCTCGGCTGCTTTGCAAATTGGTTGTGCTGAATCGATTCAGTTATCTGACACAAGCGGTGGAAAATGACGGGTTTGTAGATGAAAAACTGAGTTAATGCAGCGAGAGTGTGAGAGTAAGTGAGAGATGCAAGTAAGTTACCGATTACCTCTGTGCTTGTTTTCATTCAGAAGGCTTTGAGCCTTTTGTAAAGATAAATTAGAGAAGTTAATACATCAGGGAAGGCTTTGCTAAGATGGCAATAAAAAACAAAATACCAGAGTTAGGCATGCTCCTTTGAGAAAATTACTACAAATTACTGCGCCGAAGAGCTGTGTAAAACACTGGGGACTGTTTACAGCAAGACAAGTCCAAAACACACAGGCATTTGAGGGAAAAATTAGAAACAAAGGGTTTAAAAAAAAAAATCTTATTTACCTCTCTGACCCCCAAGACTTAGCTGAGTTCTCAAACAGATTCTCAACAAAATAATATACTTTGGCATCTCTATAGACCATGGCAGATACACAACTGAAACTGATGCCCTGTACCACTGCTCTCAATTATATGCAGCAGTAAATCACACATTTATCAGCACTGATCAACTGCAAGGACCCTGAGTACTTCAGAATGTGGGAAAACAATTATGTGAAATGGGACTGTCTTTTATACACGTGGACCACAACATATGTAAATGCAACCATTTCTAATGGAGCAAGTACAGATCCAGAGTACGTGCACAATTATTTGCATAAATCAACTGCTCATCTTCCTTTAAAACTTGTCTTTCCTTCAAGGCAAGTGAAAGGGAAAGGAAAAGGGCTCCACTTAGAACGCCCTGAAATATCACACTATTGTGTGAAACTTAATTTCCATCTTGAAAAAAGTCTGCTTCCATGCAAAGCAATAGGACAAAAACAGAACCACCAAGCTTTCCAAATATATTTAAAACAATACTTTTATGGCTTTTAAGGGACCAGAGGCTCTGCTCAATGGGGTGAAGTCCATTCATATCCAGTCTTTGCTACTGAAAAGGTCTTTCCTTTTCAACACCATCTTAAACAGTTCAAATACAGGAGAACCTTTGCTGAAGAATTGAACATCTGTCTCCCTGAAACAGAGAGGTTCTTACTGTGACATTTTCCTGTGTGCAGTAGAAATACACCTATGCCAGCATCCAGTGTTACTCAAGTGCTACCACATGTCCTGCTTCCTCTTGAAAACAGGATAGCAAGAAATGCCAACAACACCAAAATTTTGATTTCTTCAAAGAGGTGGGAGTTCCTATAATGCTGGGTGAGATCTCATGGAATTATCTAGTTCATGTCTCCTGTCCCAAGCAGAATACAAATATATCCATGTACTTCTTAGTAGATGTTTTAAAAGCATGCAAAGAATGAGACTGTACTCCTCTGAGCAGGCAGCACTACTGCGGGGTGAACTTGGACTGAGCTAGGTTTGTTTTTGCATTTCCATCTCAAACCCCATCACATCCACAAACTCTTTACGCAGAAGCAGCCTCTACCTAGTGGACAGCCTCTTTCAGAGTCTTGATGTGAGCAGTTAATCCTCAACTTTAATGAAAAGGAGTTGGGAAGGAAGAAAACAATCATGTCTACCCCTCCTCTGCTATTTCAGCAACTGGATGGCCCTGCAAGAAGGTAACTGCGTGGAAACTTCAGCTTTATCCTTGCTACTTGGGATTTCCTTGCTGTTTTCAGCGATGTGCCAGTGTGTGTCCACCAGATGTCTAAGTGTTCGCATTCAACTAACATCTCTAAAATGCAAGCTTAAGTTTCTCTGTAGTTAATAGCAAACTGCAGTTTTCCCCAAAGAATGATTCAGAACACCTAAACTGGAAGCCTACACTTCTCCATGTCTCTAGAAGGTCTCTGAAGTTAGATGGTGTGAACATTACATGGGATGAATGGCTTCTTTCTTCCTTCCCCAGGTAAACAAAGTAAATGGCCTCTTCCGTATGGCCCAGCTAACCAGACATTTTGATTAATCAGACACTTCTCCTGCCAAACTTGGAGTGCACAACTTGGTGCAGAGCACAAACTCTCGGGGCTAGACACGTGAAAAAGAGGAAGCAGCATCAGAAAGATAAACCACAAGATAAGGCCTAGAGGATATGAGATCTGCTGGTCTGTAGCTTCAGCACACCCAAAAGAAGAAACTTGCATGCAAAATGCAGTTTTCAAAAAATAAATATTGCAAACTAACATCATGCTGGAAAAACTAGTCAACATTTCTTCCTCCAGAAGGCTCGGCTGGATAGTCACATGAAGGGTTAATTTTATGGGAAATCAGAAAAGTCAGAAAAAAAAATTAAGTCATTATGTTTTAGAAAAGGTAATCAAAATAAGCTGTCTATTGAAAGTGGTTGTAAAACATAGTAACGTGAATGGGATGTTCAGCCTCAGTATAAATCCCACCGCTTTGGTGGGGTTCTCACACTTGGGGCAAGTTTGGCTTCTCAGTGTTTAAGTCCAAATGCTTAAGAGACAGCACTGGATTCAAGAAAGTTGGCATGGAGGGGTCCTAGCGCTCAAAAAAAACTAAACAAACAAAAAAACACAAACCAAAATTAAAAAAAAAAAAAAAGGTGGTTGGTGTGCTCATGTCTGACATTTTGAGAGTGCAGCAAGTTCCCAGCATAAGGTCTGCAGCACGCAGGAGAACTGCAGCCCCGTCATCCCTGTGTAAACATTGCCATTCCTGCTCTGGGGCTGAAAACAGATACAACTTGTTGAAAAGTAATATAATTTAGTTTCCTTGCAACCAGTTGCCTCTAACTCAAGCAGGCTTTCCTCAGCTTTAAAAATCTCTCCTGTTTCATTTTGTCTGTTGCTGTACTGTTGGAATCTGACAGGAACACAAAAGTTAAAATGCACTGAGGGGAAAGAAGAAGAGAAGCTTGAAGCCAAATAACTTATGACATGAAAGCTTTGGATTTTACTAGCCTTCATGAGTTTCAGATGTCATAAACCATACAGGTGCAACTATCTCATTGCTCATAGTACCCATATGATCTCTGTTATGTTAAAGTGAACACAAACCCAACAAATACTTCCAGGTTTATAATAAACCTTCATAAAGAAACTGTCCATATTCCCCCCCACATGCAGGCACAGCTGTGCAGAGGCACATCTGCTTGGGAGACTTTAACGTGGATCTTTGTATTTACAGTTTAAGATCTTTAAGCTGGATAGCAAATTGTGATAAAACTAGGAATATCAGCTCCTATCTCCAACAGAAAATATAAATCCCTTTTTTGACAGATATTGATTACAGGAAGGAAACAAAACACTTATTTCCCCATGTGACAAGAAAGTCATTCGCTGTAATAAACATCCGGTTGATAGGAACATATTGGGAAGGTAAATGGTATTATATGTAAGCAAACTGAGAAATGAGCAAGTGCTGATTGGACATACAGTTCATGTTTCCATGTAGCTTCCAACACACTGTGGTGGGTTTGTCAGATTTATGGACTAAAAAAATTGTATATATTAAGTTATGGCAAATGTGATTACTATTTATTATCCGGCACCCTTTGCTCAAGTATCCAGTCCATATGTGCAAGTCCAGCTCAACAGAAATAAACAAATTCATTGATTTAACAATTAATGGCTTGATTTTAAAAGGGGCTGAGCCGGCAGCGTAATATTTAGTGTTTGAAGTTAAACACAAATCAAACCAGTGAAATTACTGGTATTGATCACATGCTTAAAATTGAGCGTAAACTTCAGCATTTTCCTGTCTCAGGCTTGCTATAGAAAGTCATGAGTGTGATGGGAACATCTGTAGGATGCACTCTGACTTTGCTTATTGAAAGCTGTAGCTGATCTGGACAGTTGCTATACATGATTACCAGCAATATCACACGAACACCTTGCAACCCTGGCCAAAAGCTTGGCTTTCCTTCTGGAATGGCACTGTCTGAAATCAGGAGGAAATGAGTAAAAAACCTGATGTGGCCCCAAATGGCTACCGTCGGGCTACTCAGCCATTTTTGTACCTTGGACTTTGCACGGTGAAGGAAAAGCCCCTTCACCCTCTTCAGCAGAATAATGAATCAGCTCAGAGGGCCAAATTTTGTCACTTCCAGCCTGTCAGCTTGGATTCTGTTCACTGATTTCAGTAGCATGAGTTCCCTTCTCACAAGCATAGCTAGGACCAGAACTGAACTCCTAGTAGCAATAAGTAATACCTCAGAGAGATAAAATTTTGTTTCTATACTGACATCAGCCCAATTCAGGAGGGAGTTCCTGCTTAAACTCATTCACCCTTTCTCTACAGAGTTACAGTCACTAAACACATCCTCTCTGCAGTCACAGCCTTTATAGAGCCCAAACTTTCTTGAACTCATCCCCACTGCTACATAATTTGTTGCCCTCCTATCTCCTTATCACACAACAGCTACAGCTAGTGCAATTTCCTATTGGTGTCACACATCCAGGACAAAAAGAAGGCAGCGTTACCACAGATGATGAGCAGAACAGCATGCAAGGTGGGACACAGCATAAGCAAGTGACATAAAAACAGGAGAGGATTGAAATGGATGTGCCGAGTGCTTGGATCCCACACGAGTGAAGTTCCCATTTAAATGTAGGTCAGAGAAGGCCCTACAGCCAGAGGGCAGCTTTGCCTTCCTTTAAACTTCAAGGGAACTTGTGTGAGTCTCATACAATTTGGTTGTATGGACCGGAGAGGAGTTGAAGTTCAATACAGCCAGGAATACCAATAGCACCTCCCTGCTGCAGGGACAGACGAGTCTGTTCTCAAGATAAAACGGGTTCAGGTGGAATACAGGGCATCTGGACACCTTATGACAGAGCTAGGTCACAGGACTTTTAACATCTAGCCCAGAAAAGGTAGCAAATATTTTTGTTTCAGTTTCTAAGCTTCCACAAGCCAATCCAAACTAACTTTCCAAACTTCTAGAAATTCACCACCATCCAACTTCAGACATTTTACGCACGCCTACTACAAACACATGCAGTACCACAAGCTCCCCTGTTTCGGGGGAAAAGCCCCCAGCAAGAGTTTCAAAAATAAGGCCAGCCCCATTTTTTTTCTCCATGCAAGTAATCTCCAGACCCTTACCTGAACGACGGGATGGCCTCCGGTCGGTGCCTTGACTGCCCCTCGGCTCCCCTCCGTCTCGTAGTGTGCACGGTGGTGAGGCTTGGGCTGCACTTCGATCCGCAGCTCGTAGGAGCCGGACTGGCTGGAGAGAGGCCACTCAAGGGGTGGGAGCGACTGGACGGGCAAACTGGGCAGAGAGAGACCAGATAAGCTGAAGCCTTTCAGCACTTTATTTCCCAAAGACCTGAGCTGTTTGTCCTCCGAGAACACCAATGGGCTGCTCCTGCTAACAAGTTCAGGAGTTTGTTATTAGTTTCAGTGATCGCATGCTGTCCTGCTCACGTTTGATTACAAACCTAGATGAAATTCAGGACAAACACAGTAATTTCTGTGGGCCCACCTGGCAGAAGTAAGGCACCTCCATGTTCTTAAATAGAGATATCCATACCTGTCGCATTATTTCAAAGATCCCCCTCTTTTATCTAACTTTGCTGCGCGTCTTGAGTTTTGAACATGGGTATACGCACTGTGAAACATTATCTCCATTTGCCATTACTTACCAGTTGTGTAAATTAGTAACACTGTATGATTTTCACAGCTAATAAGATGCAGAAGAATAAAGTGCAAAATAGTCTTTCCCGATAATAGTTCTCCTGTTATCAAAATACACAAGAGCTTACCACGTGAGATGAATACAGTGAAACATCCAATTTGAACTTGCACTGCATTTTAACCAACTCCAACTTTGTGAGTATAAACTGCTGCCAGGACTGATCTAACAAGTCACAGAAAATCACAATCTATGTGACTTCTTCCTCTTGCAATTTGCGTTTCCCAGGTCCGGAGCAGCACGGGGTAACCCCAGCGTGGGGACAACTGTGCTGACACAAGGGATGGCAGGTCTGATGGGATTCCAGATGCGACTGGAGGTGGAGTCACAAATTTGGAAATCACCATTCTGGCAGATACACAACAAACAGGGTCCAAACTGGTGTGCTGCTGAGTGCTGCCAGTGCCAGATAATGGAGTTAAAGAGGGTCATGCAAGTGACCGAGATTTTGGTTAGACGGCAATTAACAAATTAACAACCAACAATAAGTCACTTGGAGTAGAACGAATGTTCAGTCTGACTTGGAGCAGCATGCTCTATTCTGACTTGGGAAATATTTAAAGTATTTTTATCCTTTGTGGAAATGTGTAAGCAAGACATTTGCTGAATTTAAAAAAACAACCAAACCATTCTCTTTAAAAGTAGCTGGATGGAATGAGAACATTTACCCTTTGTCAAAGGCTGTTTGGAATCTGCTTTTTATATAAATAGTTTAGCAAACTGATATGAATTTGTTGCATGACGTGGTACCAATGAACCACTTTGATGATGCTTCTTCCAAACCCAGATCCTTTATCTCTTGGAGGGATTGGGTTCACATGAACCAGGGCCATCCCTGAGCACTTAACTTTGCTCTGCAGCAGGATCTGGCCCACGGGAAAACTCCCTAGGGATCATCATACACTAGACAGGGCATCATACCATGAGAAAACACACAGCCACAAGAAGCATTACATACCTGCAGATAGGAATTGCCGGCATCAGTTGTTTTGTCCAGGATGGAGGAACCAACAAAATCGATTCTGGGGCTGAGTTTCTCCTGTCCTCCTGCTCGCAAGGCCCATGGAAGTCAACAGTCTGAAAGACGTGACATGGAATGCTGTTTTTGTGGGAAGGCATGGACGAAGGGTCAGGGCTGGTTTTCCAAATTTTCGTGGGAACACCACAGGAAGGATCTGTAGGGAGGCTGTTCATAGCATCCATGGAAATAGAAGCGGTGGGCAACTGCGTGTAAGTAACTGAAGAGCTGTCTTCCCTCAGTGAGATGCGAGGAGAAGATTGTGGAGAGGGGGTCCTTGACTGTCGTGGAGAAGTGGAAGGCAGCTGAGTATTGTAGAGCTCAGTGCAAGAGTACCTCCGTTTTGCACCTGGTGACGAAGACCTTGAGTTGGGACGGGGTGATGGTGAATGTTGTCCCAAGCAGGTTTCCTCCGTGATGCTTGTTCGTGGTGACATTATTGGAGAGGTTCTAGGAGAATAATGAGTATGGATGTTTTGAAACTGCGGACAAAGGTCATCACTAGGACCATTATTTGGTGAAACACATGGTGATGTGCAAGGAGATAAATTTGTCTCTGAAATGAAACTTGCAGAGGAGCCGCTACTAGCTGGGCTCAAACACAGTGGTTCTCTGTAGCCCTCAAAGCCAGGGACAGGCAGGGTAACCCTCGGGCTAGCGGTAGCTGAGTTTGACTGATGTTCTACCAAAAGAACATCTGTGTCTCTGCTGCGGTAGGGACCCCCTGAATGAATCAGTTCAGGATATGGAGTAATTTCAATCCTAGGGCTCGGAGCAGAGGCCCCTGCAGCGTTGGCAGGGTTTGTAGGTGTTGTCCCTATGCTATCTGGCTGTCCATATCTGCCCATGGGATCTGCAGAAAGGCTAGAAAAAGGCAGGGGGCATGGCTTGAGGCCACAGTCCAAGACATCATGAGCGTATGCAACTCCAGAGGGTGGGCTGTTGGTTTTATGTGGAGTCGGTTCTTCTGGAAAAAGAAGGGTCTCTTTAAGACTATAAATATTATTACAGAAGCTGAGCAATCATGGATTAAAATATGCATATTTATAAACTGACTGTGATCTGATATTAGGTAAATATTTGTTTAATTTTAACTGCAATTAATGTTTGTGAAAAGTACTGGATTAAGAGCCAGGGAAGCTCAAGTGCTCAGAGCAGATGCAGCATGGACAGAAGCACTGCAAACTCCTCCACGCTGCCCTGTCGGGCTCCCACTACCTGAGCTAGAGGGGTCACCTGGAAGGGTAGGCAGCACATCAGCCTCTCTGCCCATTTAGACACGGGCCTTCCTACTCATTTTGCCGACTATGTCCATTAGCATCAACTGAAATGTTGTGATGCCAGTCAATTTTTGTCAGCTACAAGCTGGAGTGAGACCATCACATCATGAAACCCCTTCCAAATAGATCTACATAAAACCAAAAGGTTAAGGAACAGCTTTTGGTGAAAAGAGAAAAACGTTTCTTACACAGTAAAGCCCAGCCAAAAAAGGTTTCATGAAACCAATGCTGAGTTCAAGCTCAGCATTAAAAAGTCAATTCTGTGTGAAGATTTGTTTGGCTCCATACCACGTCAACAAGTTTTGGTAACAGGTTTCACATAAAAAAGCACCGGATGATCAGAAAACACATTCACAAAGATTTGTTAGAAAAGAAAGAGAGAGAATCCAACCCATGTTTACAGGCAATCACTTTCTAATTTCAGCTCAGAGGAGGATTATAAAGTACAGGAAAACAGGTAAGTGTTCAGTGGAACCCTCACTCCTGGTACAAAAATTCTCAATTCTTAGAGATTCTCCATTTTGCAAACTGCCCCCAGACTGCAGAGCATAGGGATGCTTCTAGGCAAGAGCAGAATTCCCACCAGTATCACTGAGCCCAGCTTGGATCTCGTCCCAGCACCCCATCGGGCGCTTAATGCCAGGGGCATCTGAAAGTGAGTCATGCCAGGTATCCCCGGGACAGACTCCTCGATGAACATCAGCTCCAGTAGTTTCCCTAGCCTAGGAGCTGAATAATATTTGTCATTACACAAGAACATGCAGGATATCACCACGAATTTTATGTTTTTAAAGACTTTAATGTATCCAGCAGGAAATACTTGAAACAGCATGGTTTGAAATTAATTTGCTTTATCTGTTCACCCTTGGGCACAGATCAGTATGTGTCACAGGCAAAGAGTTTTTTGGTTCCAACATTTTCTCTAAGTCCTACATGAGACAGCATTTCCTCTGAGCAATAGCATTGTCCATAAAGCCAGGTAGGAGCCAACCATACTTTTTGCAAAAGCAGCAAAAGGCCATAGTGAAATTTCTACACAGAGACTGTCATTTAATTTCAGGGGTTTTCTGGTATCTTTCAGTTTTAAATCCTTCTTAATGTGAAAGCAAAATCCACCACAGATTGGGTCTGTAGTGAAAAGTTCAAAGCCATCTTTATTTTTTGATTATGAACCTGTTTTTCTCCTCCAAAGTGGCAGCATTTCCCTAGTCATTAGCTCCATTAGGGATTTTTTCTTAAAATTAACTCAGCTTTAAGATTGTGTAAACGAAGACAGAGTCTCAGTGTGGACTACTACTACTACTTTTTGTGCTGAAAGTTTTGCAAAACCTGGAGAAAACTCCACTTAAAGAAAAATTTAGCAGGAAATGCTGAACTTCAGTGTTTATTGGACAACACCAGCCTGCCAACCAAACAAACCAACACACAGAATTTCTACATGACAGGATCAGAGACAACTGGAAGAGTCCAGCTTGCAGAGTCCTTAAGGTTCCTTCTGGCTTTTAATCCCAGCACGTAGCTGCTTGGGGAATAGGGAAAACAGCAACGAGTAACTGAATTTTGAGCTGAACATTTTTTAGCACCGTTATCTCAGATATCAGAGCTTTGGCATTCACAGGAATTCATGTGCCATTCACATCACTCAAATTCTGTCACATCATGCCTAGATATTGGTGCTATGATTCACTGTGAATTAAACTCATCCCTCCTTAGGGCTCAACAGAGCAACACGCCTCCTCACAGTCACACAAAACATCACTCCCACTGCTTTCAGAAGAATCATTCAGATTCAAATTGATGCAAGCAAGCAAAATCAGCACCAAACAGAGCAAAGATTGACATCAAGACTCGAGACAGGATTCACACAGCAATCAGTAATCGCAAAAAAGCTCTCCAGGCTGAGCAGCTTCACATCAAGGAACAGGCGGCCGTTTCAGTTCCCCATTCAACAGACTGCTGTAATAGCTGCCCCCACCGCACACGTTAAACCCTACTATCTATGCCATTAGCTGCCAGGTAAACATACAAGAGGGAAATAACAACAGCTCCTCACAACGTATGTTATGCAGTGAAGTCAGCATCTTCAGATTTGTGTCAAGGGGATAGGGGGACAACAACAACCTATTTATGTGTGCATGTGTAACTTTTAAAGTTTTGTGAATAGCAAACACATACATCCTGCATTTTGCTCATTAAAAAACAGGCTTTAGATGATTTATATTTTTTTTCTTTCCTTTTTCCTGAAATAATGTGTTATTAAGCACCTTCAATACAAGCACTTTCATCCTGGCTATCCACCCTCCAAGAGGATCCATGCCCCAGATATTAATGACAATATTTCGGCACAACAGCAAGCTGCAACACGACCGTGCCTTCATGCAGCATTCTTCCCAGAGCACTCCAAAGTGCTTCACAGGCCACGCAAGCCGGGATTGCTCACCCCTCGCTAGCCGGGAGTAAGCCAGGCAGGCACCCTTTGCCAAGCAGACAACACCCACAGCCTTCCTCAGAGCAAAAATATTTAGCTTCCCCCCCGCTATACACACACATACACACATGTTGAATTATCGATAAAGCGGGCGGCAGCACTGGGACGTGGGCAGTGCTGCAGACGAGTACGGCTCAGCCTGTGGCCCGCGTCAGGTCAGGGAGCCCCTGGGCTCGGGGCGGGGGCGGCTCCGTGCGGCCTGGAGACGCTGCCGGGCCCTGACGCATCGGCCTGGCTTCTGCTGGACCCGGGGCTTGAAGGTTTTTTTGGGAGATCTCCCAGGCCTGTGTAGCTTCAGAGCTACAATGAAATCACTGTCCCAGGCGCTGTTGCCCACGCCTGTGGCGTCACAGTCTGTTGCCGCAGAAACGCCTGTGATGCTACAAGGCAACACTCTGACTTCACGGGGGAGGGAGAAGGGGCGCTTGGGTGAAGCAGTGAGTGCTGCTTTCCTGAAATAAACGGCTCTTCCACTGACAGCAGCAGAAATTTTGGCTCATGCTTCAGCAGGAGCAGGACTGGCTGCTCAGCTTGCTGCCGATATGCCCAGGATCCACTCGGGGAAGGGGAGGACGCAAGCCAACATCCCACTTCCCCATGCAAGTGCCATGGGAGTTTGTTTTCCCAAACAATGTCAGGAGACAGGGGAGGCAGGGGTCAGGGAAAGGTTGTTCCCCTCCTGCTTTCCCTCTGCATTCACATGCACCAGCCTGAACGTAGAGCGGCCCCAGGCACGGCCCCAGGGATGGCAGTGTATCTCATGGATGCTTCTCCCTGGCATGGGGAGGAACAGCTGCCCCCATGAGCTTGGCTGGGGTGCCAGGAGCAGAGGACAGCCCCCTGCAGGGCTCCCTGAGGAGGCGAGGGGCCATTGCATCCCCCTACAAGGGGACCATTATGATCAATGGACCTAGCACGCGTGTTCTACAAGAACTGAAGTAGCTTTGCAACCTGTGTGGAAATCCTGGTGGCACAGCTTTGCACCCAGTGTTGTGCCACCTTCAAGGATTCATCTACTCCAGCATCCCAGCACACAGACGGAGCTCTTCTTGTGAAGGACTGCCCTCTCCACTGCTTTTCTGACCACAGCTGGACAGACATCTCAGGGAGCGACCCAGAGCAGCACAGCACAGCCCCCCTGACACCCCTCTTTCTGCCCCTGTCACTACAGGGCTTCCCCACCTCCCTTCACTTGGGCACTGCTCAGTCTCTCAGCCTTAGCTTTCACTGCTGACTCATCCTCTGATTCACTAACAAAATATCCTTCTTGCTTGAAAGGGAGTTAAAAGAAAGAAAGCTTCACATCCAAACAGCACCGGTGCCTCCCCACATCCTCAGTCAGCGTCAGTGCAAACTGTCAGCAGACTGACTTCACTACTCCCCTCTGGTACCCAAGCCTCATGGCTAGCGAAGGCCTACCTCCAAGCCCTGCGGGAGGGATCGCATCCAAGCTGACAGCTCTTTATTTCCCGCTTTGTTCCTCAGTCTTTATTCAGTTAAAAGTTCACAAGATGATCTTTCGTCTTCTCACAATAGGAAATGGAAGCAGAACTCTGTATGCTACCACCTTATAAATAAACAGCACACCAGCTCCTATAGACACATGAATGCTGCAGGCAGCTCAACTAACCATCTGGTGGCTGGGCCACCTCCCCAGGTGCTCACATTGGGAGCAATTACCATGAAGAGTAAAAAGGTGAAAAAGATCAATGGATTTAAGTTTCAAAGGATTTAACTTTTCACACACCTCTGAAAGAGGAAAACCTGTACTGAGGCCTGCTGGGCCCAGGAGATTTCCCAAGTCTGGCCCGACGCACGCCAGTGCGTGCACACATGGGTTTGCAGCGGCCCACCCTGTGCTGTTTGTTAAACAAGGCAGCAACTTCAAAGCCATTCAGTCAGCCAAATGTGACCTTGCCAATTAGCATGAAATTAGGGAATAACAGATCACCAGAACAACTGCATTCCACAATGGGTTCATACAAATCATCATCTAAGAAAAGCTAAAGATAGCCGTGTGCGGGACAAGGGAGCCAAGGGAACGCAGGGGAGAAGCTCGGTTTTGACCTCACACCCGTTTGCTATGATTTAAATGGAGTTACTTATTTGCATAAGTAAGACAGTCCTAAAAATTTTTAATTACTTAATATAATTTCATGGCCAGTCCGGAGCTTTTTTTCATTTTTCAAAAGCTGAGTATTCTGATATTTACTCTAGCTGCCTGGAAGCTCAAAGTGAAAGTTGGTTTCCTGAGTGAAATCTGGTATTCTCTGTTACATGTGCATATCTGTTTCCTTACTGTACGGCTGCTGCTGAACACTGCGTCCTGTGTTACTGAGGCAGTTACCAGCAAGCATTTTTCCCCTTTTAATAGATTTGTATTGGGGAGAAAAAGAAGGAATGAGGCAATCAAATTATACAGCGTTTGACAACTACAAGAGGTAGCAATGTCCCTGTGAGTCTATCTACATGAAAACAAGCATTTGGAAGAATATTAATATTTACAGATGCTCCCTGCTTCTCCTCTCTATAATATACATAGCCACATGCTTGAAGATTCTTATTGCAAGAATCAATGTAAAGGCTGCTAAACTACAGCAAAGGCTTGAGCCTATGAGAAAATCCTCCTTCTGACCGCCACTCTTAGGGCAGGATTTCTCTGGAACCTTATTAAAAGGTGGGTTTTGTTTGAATTTTAAGTTTCAGAACTCCACTCAGAGGATCACTTCACAGAAGGGTTAACCTCAAGTATCAAAAAAAGATGTGCTAGTGCTATCTATCGGTGGATCAATCATCCCGTGGTGAACACAGAACAAAAATACAAGAATTAACCTGCAAAAGCAGAGCAGAGCAGAGGTCTGGTTTTCAGGTTTTTTGTCTCTCATAGTGGAGAGACATTATGGAATTAGTATGGAATAACATACAAAACGTTTGTCAGAACATATTCATCAGGGAATCCTATTTGCAGAAGCTAGTTCAAATTCTCATTTAGGGTCTGCCATTCCTCTTGCAGAGGAGTTGTAACCTTGCTGGGAGGTTCAGCAGGTGCAACTACTTTCTGTCAATCCCCTCTGAGAAACAAAGATATTCAGCACCTTTCAAATTTGAAATTAGATAAAACTTGGGATACCACTAGCAATGCCTCCACGTGTCTCTTTGAAGGGCATGAATCTAACACACAGTTTAAAAGGACAGTAAGCATCTTCCATGCCTAAGCGAAACCATGACTTCAACCTAGCAGCCAGGACACCGGCTTTGCACAAGTTCCAAAGCCATTCACCTGGGCACTTCTTGGAGTTCAGCCTGCTAAAGGCAGACATGTCTGGTTTGAAAATACCAAGGAGAAGATAGCTAATTAAAGTCTGGCAAGTAAGGGTGAAAGTAAAAGGCACATGGAAAATGGCACTGTGTACAACACTCCTGCTTATGGAAATGGTTGGTTTCAAGAGGAATATCTAATATTAATAATATTGACCGTAGGATTTTTATTTACCCTTTTTTCCTCTGTTGCTTTTATAGCAGTCCATGTTCCTGTTGTCTCAGGCACACATAAGCACTCCTGAATGCCAACTGCTTTCAGTAAGAATATTTCTGGCATTTCCATGGCAACAAGTTGTGATATAGATCCTACTTTTAAAACACAAGCTTAGGTGGATACTGTCAAATCACCACCTTTTAAAAAATTGTTTATCAGGAATAAACTTTTGTCCCAATCCATTTCTAGAGCCCCAGATTTCCATTTGTTTCATTAACTATTTTTAATTACTTTTAGCATGTTTGCAGAGATTTGTTATTACAGGACTTGTCGTGAGCTGTGGGTGGAGCTGCCCAGACTGAGGAAACCAGAGCCTCTTTCAAATGGGCTTTGAACATAGGAACCAGACTCAAATACGGGGATCCTCGCTCAGACACTCCTATGGTTTTGGTTCCATTTTGAATCCTCCACTGAAAGGGACTTGTTTTCCTAACTGCAGTTCAGATGAGGCCAGAATCTCACATGAACAACACGCATCATTTACCACCAGCATGTGGATAAAGCCCTTCCTTAACATTTGAACATTTTCTGTTCTCGTGTAAACATGCTTTAATCTTTTGTACATTAAAGGTCACGGATGTATACTGGATTGCTTACAGACTCGAGCTGGTGCCTTTTCAAAGCAAGAGAGAATGTTCTCCAGATTACAATGCCAGTATATATGACTGTGATTTTTTTTTATGCTAATGATTTCCATCTTTGGAACAAACAAAATTACTACTAATTATGGTTTCCAGTCATTCAAATGTGGAGAAAGCAGGCTCAAGAAGGAAGTTACTTCTACTACAAGCGTACACTGCTCTGCATTTATGCGGTTGAGAAGATTAAACTTTCTACCCCCCACCTACGCACTGTTATATTCTGTGGAACTTCCCACCTAAGGCCTTACAGCAGTACTCTCTATTACAAAGATGTGAAAAAAATAGTATCTGAAACTTTCACTGAGAGCGAATGTATTTTCATTAAAATCGCTGACCTCTTCCCATCATGGATCTATTTTAGCATGGTTTGATATACATTAAACCTCGAAAGAAAATTCAGCTTTGGACATTGGATGACATTAGCCACCCTAACTCAGCTGCCATGCTGGTGCACGTTTGTATATGTGCGCATGTAAACAAAGACTAAAACTCAGTAACTGCTCTCCATTTTGCTAATGATGCCACAGTTCAGGCCTATTGGGTCTCCTTCACCTGCACCATCCCCTAGGAAGACAGCATCTCTTTCTTCAAACGCCCTACCGAAACGCCACCTCTACTGTTCAGAATCAAAACGAGCGTGTCTTAGAAACGACATCCCAGCACTTCTTTCCTCTGGGTCCTGTCTCTTTCATCTGGTTTACACAGATCTGTATTTTATGAAGCTGGAAGTATCACTTTTTAGCATCATGAGCAGACAGAATCATCATTTAGAAAGTCAGGGAACACTTGTCACAATACTTTTAGTACCACAGACTTGCGTAAAGTCGGGAAAGTAGGAGAACAACTTGTCACTTTTTTAAACAAATATATTTTTTTCAGTTTAACCAAAGTTTATGGTGTTTGAACCCAAACTGACAACCAGCTCGGCAGGGCTCCCTGCCGCCCCAGCGTGCTGGGCAGCCCCACACCAGCTCCCTAACTCTCCTCCTGGGCAGGGAGCTCCCAGCGCACCCTCCGCCGCCGTCAGGACGGCCACAAGGAAACCAACCGAGCCGGGCGCTTCTCCTTCTCCTTCCCCAAGCCCTGCGATCCGCGGGGGCAGGACTTTGTCACTACCAGGCGAGTCCCAGCATCGCTCCGGCCACCACCGAGGCACCGCCGCCTGCTGCAGCCCGGACGGGCGCGGCCAGAGCGGCACCGGGAGGCAGCGGGGCATCGCACCCGGCCGCCATCCCGGCCAGGGGCTCGGCGGGGCGGGCAGGGGCCGGCAGCACCCCCGGCCCCTTCCTTTTCCCCCCGGCCCGGTCCCCGGGGGCCGCTGGGTCCGGCAGCGGCGACCCCCGTCGGGGCGAGGCGGCGGCGCCCGGCTCCTCACCAACCTTCGATCGGCTTCAGGTAGTCGTAGTCGAAGAGGATGGAGAAGTCAAACTCCTCCTGGGGGCTGCCATCCCGGGCCGGCCCGGGGCCCGGCCCGGGGCCCCCTTCCTGCGGGTCGGGCTGCGGAGCCCGGGCAGCGGCGCTCATCGCGGCCAGAGCCCGGCGGGCAGCGGCGGGGAGCCCCGGAGGTGGCCTTCAACAGCGAGCGGAGAGAATTACAGGAATTACAGGGGATGAGAGGGTGGGGAACAAGAGAGAGAGAAAAAAAATAAAATAAAAGAGGGGGAGGAAAAAAAAAAAAAGGAAGGGAAAAAAAACTCTCGCAGGGGTCGCGCAGAGGCCGGCGCGGCTGCCCCCGACGGCGGGGTGCGGGCGAGGAAGCCCTGCGGCGGCCCACGAGGGGATGGCGAGATGAGCAGCGGCTGCTTCCTGCTCCCGAGCAGCCACCTGCCGCCCGGGGCCGCCCCCGCGGAGGAGGAGCCCGGCCCGGCTGCACCGCACCGGCCCCGGGGAAGGGTGGCTCCGGCCGGGGTGCTGGTGGCCGAGCGGGGCCCCTGGGAGGAGGAAGGAGAGGGGAAAGGGAAGCGCGGGGAAAGGGAAGAGCAGGGAAACGGCCTCGCACAGTGCTGGGGAGGCCCCATTGCCCGAGCTGCTCCCTGCCCTGTTACCCCAAGGCTTGCTGCTGAGGTTGGCAGGGGCTGTGGGCAGCTCAGGTGCTGCCCGAGCCTCCTCCAGGCTTCACACATCCCGGGCCATGTGCTCCTTCCCCTCGCCACAGGCAGGTTTCTGGGAGCAGCTCCTGCAGGCACAGACTGACCTCCCTTCACTAGAACGTCTTTAAAAACTCAAAGCCTGTCATGCACAAGGCCTCTGTTCTTCCCTGCCTTGCTCACAAACAGCATTTCACCCAGTGGGCCTCGCCGCCTTCCCTGCTGACCACAGCACCAGTGCTGCCAGCTTCCCCAGGTACCCCTCAGCCACCTGGGCCACATTGGCTGCATTCATCTTGTCTGCCCTGGGCACTTCCAGGGGCTGGTTGCCTCCTGCCAATAGCCCTGTGCCCCTCTGACGGCTGCTGCTATGAGCAGGCTTCACTCACGGGTACCTGGAGATCCTAAATTTGTGTGTTTAGAGCATCTGTGGTCAGAAGACTCTGTTCCCTCGCTTACCTGTTTGTATGGTTCCCTTTATTACTGAACAGATTGCTGTCACTGGGTCTGTGGCTTTGAAAAGCGCTCTTAGTCTGTAGACAGGGTAGGGAGGCAAAGGCAGAGAGACCAAGACCATTAAAAAGGTATTTTAGTGTTTACTTCAATTTGTTTTTATTTGCTAAGCCTAAAAAGCCTACAAATCTGACCCTAAGTTACTTGCCTAAAGTCTGTTTCATAGCTCACATCAACCAGAATCTCTATGTCGAGGCTTATAACCTGCCACCTTCATCGTTAATATGGCCAGCCACATCATCACCTTCTCATCGCACTCTTTTGCTCCATCCTTTGCCAGTTCAGAGTGCGAGAACTGGACTTCTGTGCTTTGAAGCCACTTTCTGCGCTGAGCTGCTGCAGAAGCCCGCAGCAAGCCCTGTACCAGCCAGTCGCCCAGCGGCGGCTACTGGGACGTGTAAGAGGCACCTATTGGCGACTGGAAACACTGCACCAGGCTTTCTGGCGTGAAGGGAGAGTGAGGGTAACTCCAAGGGCTCTGCTTTTGTGGCTGCATAAAGGCAGGTGGGGAGCAATCAGGCGGGAATTAGGCTTTTATGGCATTAATTCTTTGCCTGAAAGTGGCAAGGGATAGGGATAGCAGACTTCCAGAAACGGCAGGCGATCCATCAGACCTGAGGGGCTGGGTTTTTTACTAAGGTATTTACAGGAGATGGTTAGCTGGAAATACCGGGATCCCTGCTGGTATGTTCTGTCTATACATGTACCGCTGGGGCGCAATTTGAACAGGGAGAGGAAAGCCACTAGTCCACATTCACAGCCACCAGCTTAATGAGCGATTTCACTGCAGTCAGTGCCAGGTTTTAACTCAGCAGAGACTAAAAGGACAATATTTTTTTCTCGTGAACACACAATATACAAAGTAATACAATAGCTTCCTAGGACCAAGCTATTTGAACTTTCTCCTGCGCACCCTGCCAAAGCAGCCAGGAACAGCAATTAGCTGGGTTTCCGCATGGTCAGCAGGCAGCTTTGTGTGTGCACGCGCATGTGTACAAGCGGTGTGAAGAGCCCACAGGCTGTGTACATCTCCCTTTGTGCCACACGACGCTGCTTCCTGGCCCGATGTGGCTGCTTGCCTGGTGCAGGGACTGCTAAAGCCTGTTTTGAAAAGGAGCCAGTGCTCTCTCTGTGGTTGAGCTGGAGACCACAGTTAAGTCTACCTCATCTGCTGCAGCGCTTCTTAATACTATACGAGGTGCTCGCACTGTAGCTTCTTACTGGTTCAGCCAGAGACGGGGCTTTGCTGCTGCCGGGCACAGACCAGGAAGCCTGCGCAGCCGCTGATTAGCGGTCTTGGCTACTGGGATTCAGAAATGAGGCTACCCCAGGAAGCTGCAGATGGGGTTGAGCTCCTACCCTCAGGAACGTGCATGGGGAACGGCAGGCTGCCGGCTCCTTGGGGAACATGTGCTGCTGTGTCTGAGGGCTTGATTCCTTCTGAACTGTTTAAATTTGAAGGAAAAAATATATTAAATTGGTGTATTTATGTATCTGTTCTAAAATGATGCTTACCATTTGCTGGAGCACTAGCCTTTTATCATTAGCCCTTCTATTTAAAATTCATTAGAAAAACTAAATATACTTGCTGATCTTGGCTTAGCACTAAAGAGAGCTGTCATCCTTCCACCTAACAACACATGGAGCATGATTGGATAGCATCATTTATATTAGCCACAAAAAGAAAATATGTAAATGATAATATTAGCCTTTTTAAATAAGATATGGGTGACTGGCAGGAGAGCATGGGGAAATGACCCCAACTTCTGCTAAATCTTTATCCGATCCTTCATCCTATATTTCCTAGTTTGCCTGCAATCCGTTAAGAAGTTTTAAAGTTTTAAAGTTATCCTTAGCTACTCCTAGAATTAGTAATATTCCACAAACGGAAAATGTACCTTCTGCTTTCCAAGAGGACCATGTCATTTGAAATAGCTTCACTGCTAATTCATTGAATCATAAATTCTGACACTGGCGAGGAATTAGGGTGACAAGACAGCAATGAGAGAAGTGTTAGAGAAACGTAGGAATTAGCTCAGCTTGTAGGATTCAACTTTTTTTTTTTTTCTCTCCCAGCAGACAACCTGACAGATGTCAAGGAGCAATAGCCACCAGGCACACAACTGACTGCGTTCCTCTGCTTCCTTCTGCAGCTCACGGGGCACGTGAGGACATTGGTCCCATATGCCCACTGAGCAGTATCATACAGGAATTGCAGTTTCCACAGACTCTGAGTACGTAGAGGTGTGAGTTATAATGTTATACCCTGTGGGCTGCCTTGGAACCTACCAATGTGTTATTTTGTGAGCAGAAGTGGTCCAAATCCACAAAATACAGATCTGGCCTAAATAGAAATGCATGAAACCATTACTAGGTGCAAGCAGCTGCAGAATTCAGATCAAGTGACAGCTGTAGTTTTTGGAGACCTCTAAGGACTGAGCATAGTTTTGCTGAGACCCAAAACATGCTCTTGAGCCAACAGTGAGAATAAAACATTATAAATTGTTTAAATTGTAGCTGTTATAACTACATAACTTACAAATACTGCCCTCAGTCTGTCATTAATAGTTAGCAATGGAGAAAAGACAGGAAAGCTACTAGGCTTAAGTAGTGCATGGACTCTTCTGCTCAATGCATGCACTCAGAAGAGGCATCCAGCCACTCCAAATCAAAGGAAAAACCCAAACAATGTGACAAACACTTCCTAGTGCTTGTTTTCCATTAAGGCTGGAGAGAAAGGCTAGAATACAGCGTCCAAGGACCGGAAATACTAGCTGCTTTCCCTAATTCTCAGTCTTTTCCGTATCAGGAACACTTCCTTTCTGCAAGGCTTCTCCATGTTTTCTCCTTTCACTGCTCTCAAAAGGCGACACAGCCACAAGTCCCCAGCCTCACTCACAGCTCCACTTGGACCCGTAGCACCCACATGAGAGCTCTGGGACTCAGCATCAACTCCTATCTTTCTGCAAAGCCATTTTCATCAGCCAGAAAGGTGTTTCAAGAAGTTAAGCAAAATCTGTCCTTGGCAGCATTAACAAAAATTGCAGCCACGTATACTTGCAGCAGCCTCTACACAGAGCAGAACTGGAAATACATTGCGCTGCCATTTCAGGGAACTGGAGAATGGAAGGAGTCCTTTTCCACATAGTTGGATCGGTGCTTGCCCTTGGCAGGGCTTTGCTTTAATAAACTTTAAAAGTATGTGAATACTGGACTACCTAGATACTTGGGGATGAGAAGTCCAAAAACAAAGCTAAGAAAGAGTATTTTCTAGTGTAATACAAACTATGATTTAAAAAGTGCTTCACGTATTTCTCAGTGTTTAAATTCACTGCAGATCTAATTTATCATTTCCAATTTTCAGTTTCTACTTACACTGTTCCATTGTATTTCCTACACCAATAACTTCACTTATGCAAGTGAGTGGATGATGTTCCAAGCTGAAGAAAGATTTAGGCAATCTTCTCAGAAATATGGTGACTCTGCTAATTATTATGTGGACCACATGAAATGTAACTGGATCTGTAAAACTGTATTTTAAAGCCTCATATTAAACATTTTAAAAGAAAAAGAAGTTGAGAAAAAAATGTATTAAAAATGCTGCACCGCTATTTAGCAGCTAAAACCCAGAGAAAATACAAGTCAATATTGTCTTAAAAAATCTGAGAGTTCTACTGGTGTATGTGGCAAGCATTAGAAATTTAACAGGCAGCTAAAACTTGTAGATGGACTTAATCCAAGGTCTTTAAAATGAGCTCAGACTCTGAGTGACTGGTTGCTCAGTCTGGAGTGTGGGGAGGGCTATTAGAGGAAAAAAAAGAGAGAGCAGGGAGAAATATTCTGGTACTTCCTTTAAAAGACACACATGCACACGCTACTATTCAATTTTGGGGTCAGGTTGAGTCAGAGATATTACCCCCCAATTTTAGGCTTAAAGTGGTTTGGCAAGAAAGGACAATGGAAAAATTGCTCATATCTCCGTGTTCCCATTAAGTTCTGAAGTCTGCTGTGCAAACCAAAGGAATGCACATATCATAGTTTAAAAAAATAGATTAAGCCAGTAGTGGAAAAGAAGCTCTAGGATATTATTATCCTTGGCTACTTCCAAAAAATGAATGATGAAACATTTCAGTTAGAATATCTATTGGAATGTCATAAAAGAGTGCTCCAATTATGTCAGTGTCCCATCTGTGAATGTGATTTCTGCCCTGTAAAAGAGACTCTGAAATGATTCACTGACTGCTAGCTGGTGTAACTGTCTCGCCTTGCACGCTTACCCATAGGAAAGGGCTACCTGGAGCGACAGAGCAGCAAGCGATGTGGGAAAACAGGATGACACAGGGACTCAGTCGCCTGATGAAAATCTCTGCTGTGTCTAGTACGTCCTGCTAACAGTTGCAGAAGCACAGCACAGGGGAGCAAAGCTGCTGAAGCATCCTTTTGCTAACAGCCTTAGGCTATGCAAAATCTTCATTCCCCATTCTGAACCTGCTCTAATAAAACGGGGCTAGAGCCCACAGTTACTAACCTATCTTTTACACACCCTACATTATTGAGACTCCTGCACTGTGCTGTCGGTGCAGAAATCCTCCCAAACCCAGAGCCTGATCCTGAAAGCGCCACGTGCTATTATTCACTCCTAGCAGTTTCATGCAGCTGTTTCTCTGGGGACAGGTTGGGAGCCAGACACGAAGCCGAGTCACTGTCAGACTCTGCTCCCATCGCTGCTGTGCCACGGACAGAAGCAAGCATTTTGCCTAAGGGAAAAACACATGCCTGGGCCCAGGAGCATATTCTTTCTGGAGCGTCTCCAGGCTGTGTCGTGTAGCTGACTGCACTGCTTGTCTGGCTACTGTGGTCTCAAATATTTGATCTGGAAAAAAAATCAGTGCTTTTCTTTTCAGTCGGTGACTGCAGGGCTCTGGGGAACATCCGCTCCTGGGGAAAGCTGGGATGCATAATAACGGAAGAAATTGTGGTAGGTGCCATCAGAGCTCTGCCCTGTGCTTTGGTACACCACTACCCTACAGGAGGTGAGAGCGTGACCTTGCCAACACCCAGAAGAGCAAGAAGTCTCCCATCTTCCCCCTTCCTGCCTTCTCTGCAGCAAAATAACTTCTCTGTGGTGTTGTGAGAGTGACTAAGAGCAGCTGAGGTGCTCAGGAGAGGGGGAGTTGTGGCTGGAGGAAGCCGAGGAGCAGGAGGCAAGGCGGTGGCCTGATCCTAAGGCGGTGCAAAGCCAGTCGGAGTCTTTCCATTGGCGCTAGCGAGTGCTCGGATGAGCCCTTTTGGGCGTACGCGTTAACGAGTGTGTTTTGGCAGGTGCCTGGGGAAGCTCGCTAAGACAGGAGAAAATAAAACAGCCGCTGCTAAGAGCCCTTCAAACGCCTCCTACCCGGTAGCCCGAGCATCCCCTCCGCCGGCCCCGGCAGCGCCCGAGCCTGCGGCTCTGAGTCAGCGGCCGGCGGCAGGGCCAGCGCTGGCGGCCAGGGGCGGGAGCGGGCCGGGAGGCTGCGGGGCCGGGCGGGACCTAAAATGGAGCGAGGCCGTGGAAAAACGCTTCCCCCCCCCCGCCTCCCGCCCCTCTCCCGGCACAGCCCCGCGGGCCGGCAGCCCGCCGCTCTTCGAAAACCGCAACTCACCTGCGCTGCCCCCCCGCTGCGGCTCGGGGGCTGCGGGAGCGGGGGAGCAGCCGGCGGCCCCCGCCTCCACCCCCCCCCCCCCGGCCTCCCCAGCGGTGCTTTCCCCCGGGGAGGGCTTTCCCAGCGCGGAGCATCCTCCGCTTGGACCCGCTCCCGAGAGCTCCGGGCACGGAGCCCCCCCTCCCCGGAGCCCTGTCCCGTGCCCCGTTACCCCCTGCCCCTTGCACCCCTCCGCGCCCTCCCGCGAGGCCGCGCCCTGCCCCAGCCCCGCCGCCGCGGGGATGGGATGGGGGGGACCCCGCGGAGGATGCCGCAGCCCCTTCCAGGCGGCGCCAGGCTCTAGGAAAGGGGCAGGGGACAAAGGAGGGCGGCCGGGGGCCATCTCCGCGGGCTGCCGGCTCGGCCCCGGGGCGCAGCGGAAAGTTGCGCACCGCGCAGGGGGCGCGCACCCAGCGCTGGCGGCGGGGGCGGCTCCGCCTCTCGCCGCGCTTAACTCCTGCATCCACCGGCACCGCCGCCCGCAGGGGGGCCGGGAGGAACGGGGGCGACGAGCCCGCACCCCACCCGGCCCCGCTGCTTCCCCCTGGGGCAGCCGCGGGCGCCCCCCGCGCAATCCCTGCGCAATCCCCGCGCAATCCCCGCGCAATCCCCGGCCCGAGCCCAGCGGTGCCGGGGAAGCCGCCGGCGGTGCCCGGAGATGCGGCCGGGGGCAGTGGCGGAAGGGTTAAGCGGCCCGGGGGGGTGTCAGCGAGCTCCTCGGGTGCTGGCTTGCAAGAGGAGTCCCCCTGGCTGAGGTTTAAAGGAGGGTTCTCCAGGCAGCTTTGCAGCGTCTTCACAAAGCGCGCTTCGACTCAAACCCAAACCCAGTCCCGTCCCTGCCCCGAGGGACCTTGTCGCCCTGAGAGCCCTCCTGCCCACCCTGCCGAGCGAGCCGAAAGCCGGCAGGAGGCACCTGGTCCACGGGGAGACCCCCGCACGGCCCTGGGAAAGGGAAAGGCACGGGAGGGCACACACACAGCACACAGACACGCAGCACCCGAATAAGACCCTACCTTGATCCATAGACCTCATGATGTGGTGGTAATGTACCAGCCTGCAGGCAGTTTCTCTCTGCATCAGGAATTCAAAAATAAAAATAAAAAATAAAAAATAAATCAATAGCAGGGAAAAAAGAAAAAAAGAAAAAAAAAAAGTCTTCTTTAAACCATGTTCAACCAGTGCCGCCCAGACAGAGGGAACCCCTCTTGCTCGCCTCCTCCGTAAGTGTTTGGAGGTGCAAAGAGGGATCCGAACTGGGCTGAGCTTGTTCCTGAAGTGAAGTCAGTTCTCTGCTCTGAGATGAGGGTTACTAGAGAGGGAAAGGCCACTTCCTTCCCTGCTCCGAGTGTTTATAGTCTTTGAATGCTGTAAAATAACGGGATTCCCTCACTGTTTCCTCCTGTTTATCCCAGTGCCATGGAAACTCCTGGATGGCCGCCATCTCCCAAACTGAGGGCTTTCCTGCAAGCTTCACACTCAGGAATCCATGACGTCTCCAGCTCCGGGCCAAGGCAGCTCTGCGGCTTTCTCAGTCTGCAGCACAAGCACTTAATTGTTGAGCAGAAAGTTAGAGAGCGAGAAAGAAAGAAATATGGATGATGTTAAAAATCCCAGTGTGTGCTTTTTAAACAAAACTTGCAGGCACTGCAAAGCCTTTCAAAGCAACGGGGCTTCTGTGCAGAAGTTTTCCTTCTTCCCAGCAGAGACAAGCTCGGGCTGCTGCTGCTTTTACCTTTGAATAAATCATTCAGAAAACTCAGGTCCCAAGCTTGTATTTACGTCTTTTAAATTTGCCAGCACCCTATTAATACCCATCTTGTTACTGGCACAGGCTTTGGCTTCTAATTACCGCTGGTTCAATTCTTCACGGAGAAGATAAAAAAAAATCAGTTAATTTGTTTAGTGGCATTTCACAGACCTCTCTCTGTTTCTATTTTTAGATCCATTTAGAAGAGAGAGGAGCAACCCCATGGATTTCCATTGATACACGTGGAGCTTAGCAAGAATGAAATAGCCAAGGAAGCCTCTGAAACCAAGACAACCCGTGTGTGTTTACACATACTATGTATAAACAGGAAAATAAAGCAAAAGAAAACAGGAAAATAAAGTCAGAGATGCGAACCGTGTGCTGTCTCACAATGTATAGTTTTCACTGGCGTGTTAACAAGCATCTGCCTCTTGATTCTGTACGGGTTCAGTGCCTGCATGCAACTGGACTTGCATATATTTTTTTCCAGAAGCGATCATGAGCTCACATACGTAAACTGCTGCCTCGGGGATCGGGAGAGCTCTGCAGCTCCTCGGTGTTCGTGTCTAACCCCACCGAACGCTGCAACGTACCCTGTGAGCCGGGGTGGCTGCCGGGGTCAGCTGGAGCCCTGGGCTGCAGCGGGGAGTGAGTCACTGCACAGGGACTTGGCCCGGCGCTGCACGGAGGGCTGGCTGGCACCCGCACGGCGTTTCCATTTTTCACTCTCTGAGTCCCAAAATCGACTCGAAGGAGGTATCACAATCAAACTTTCTGCTTCTCTAGTTTGTTGTCTCGCAGGCTAGCAACTGCAGGCAGGCCAGGGAAACTCAGCACACCTCACTTTCCTAGCCTTTGTCATTTTTGGACGTGCAGAGGCGGAAATACCTTCCCCAGCTCCTCGCCCTGTTAATGCAATGTGCTTCCACTGAACCCTGAAGGTGCCGGGGAGCCCCCTCCCGCGGCACAGCACCATCACCCCGTGGGGCTGAGCGGGGCTCGCAGCGAGCGCCAGCCCCCCCCCGGGAGGGGAGCATCCCTCTCGCACACCCACCTGCTGCGGGGGGCTTTTAGGGAAACCTTTCCTCCTCATCCTGCAGAGGCCAAGCCCCGTGACCCCACTGCTCTCTGAGCAGCAAAGCTGGTTGCAGGCCTCGCTTTTTGGCTGCTGTCTAGCAGAGGTTTTCCTTCGCATTGCACCCGCACAGCGAAGCCATCACAAAGCCCCAGGCACGCAGCGTGGTGCTGGGGGATGGAACAGCAGGCAGGGAAGCACCAAAAAGCTGTGCCTCACACCAAACCTCACCCTGGAGGATTTGTCCTTTACCAGCCCTCCCCACGGGCTGCAGAGCAGCCCTGATATTTAGGAGCGAGATCCTGCAACCCCCCCCCACGCACTGGCCCCAAGAGGTAGGTGCGAGTGCACCCCTGGACCCCCAGCTCCCCTGCAGGATGGGGCCGGTGCTGCTGCACCCAGCAGCTCTGCTCCTTTTCAGAGAGAAGTTTCATGCCTAAAGCTGGTTTGGCACATGCTCCAAGCCAGTTCATGACCAGATCCACCATTTGCATCACTTGAAGCAAAGTGAGAGCCACGTGGTTTCTATTTCCAAACATTAAGGGGGTGACGAGATTACTGCCTTGCTTGCAGAGAAGTGCAGAATCACTATTTTTGCATGACTTGCACCCCCACGCCCCCAACCTCCTTACCACAGCACTACCCACCGCCCCCAGCATCCCCTGCTATGCTTGCACTGGGAAATGCAGAGAGGGACTGAGGAGGGGGCTTCAGGCGAGGGGGAGCACTGCAGCAGAGCTGGGGTACAGGATCACAGCCGGGGCGAGCAGAGGGAGCAGCTGGGTACAGGCTGGGGGGGGGGACAGGCTGGGGGGGCCAAGGGCACCAGTCCCTGCCAAGGGTATCCCAGAGTGAGCGGAGAATGGGCGACCCCGATGGAAAGCTTCGCCTCATCCCACGCTGAGCTATAATCGGGGGAGCAGTCACGGCTCAGCGGTTATGGCACACAGGTTGGCTTCCCTAGTCTGGACCGTTTAAAAATACAATGTCTTTCTTTTAATAGCTCAGTTTGATCGGCTCCCGCTAGTTCACATGACAGGGTTTTCCTAAAATATCTTCTTCCACCAAGTTTTTTCCAACTTAAAAATGCTGAATCCTGCTACCCAAATTAAACTCAGTGCAAGGCGAAAAAAAAAATAAATAAAGAAAGAAGTGAAAGAGGGCTGGCGGCTGCCTCCGGACTGCTAGCATTCCCCAAACCAGCATATGACACAACTGTAAGATTTCCAAGGCTTTTGGAGAGTTCAGCGAGAGAATCGTGTCCTCCACTGGCTGCAGCTTCCCCGCTGAGTTAAACTTTCCTGACGGAACCTTTCTCCATCTGGCTCCGGCTCGCAGCGCGTTGTGAGCGGCCGCGGAGGAGAAGGGGGATATAGTTCAAGTCTTATATAACTGTGCAGGCTGGATGCGGGGGCAGAGACTTTCCCTAGAAACGAGAGATTTTTATATATATATAGTTATTTTTAGCTTCCTTTTCAAAGGAAGGCCAAATACCTCCGACTTTCCTTTGCTTTCTTATTTTGGTATCACTAAGGGATTTTATTTTTGGAGGTAGGGAGCTATTAATAGCTAATATTTATAACTATTTATTCCCTCTTTAGGAGAATACTTCCTCTTCCTTTCAGGGGCATATTTTGGACCGCATCCCTACCCCCCAATAACAGACCCACCTCCCCACCTTGCGCACGGCAGCCCCCAGGATTTACCAAGAGGATGCCCGGCTTTGGGGGACAGAGCAGAGGGGAGGGAGCACATCTCCCAGCCCTGGCCTGCAGGCAGGTTTGGAAACCGCTGCTGTCCCCGGGAGCAACCCGTCCTCAGTGCCGGGCGCCCAGCCGAGGAGGCTGAGCAAGGAGCTCCCTGCCTGTGAGAGGAGAGCTGCGGGCAGCTGGGGAGAGCCAGGAGCTGGCCCAAGGAGCGGGGAGCTGGGTCCTGGGGGTCCCAACGTCACCCCGCTGCACCTCCTACCAGGGAATGCTGCTGCCCCGTCGGCTCCACGCTGTTGATCGGCAGTAAAAATGAAATAGCTTTAAAAAAAAACACAAATTCTCATGCTCTCCAGGAGATAAGACATCAAGGCTTCCTGAGGATGTGCTCTCAGGCCATCGGGGCAGCTGCCCGGAGAGTTTATCATAATAGACTTCATGGAGACATCTCTGTTTTCCACTTGCAAAGGTATTTCAGGCTCACAGCAACAATAAGTATTTTTGACAAAAGCTGATCACCTTTCCAAAGTAAATACAGTTCTCTCCGAATCTGCCACAATGCACAACACACACTGAGCTCGATGCATTGCAGGCCGTAGGCAGAGCGGTGCCCGAACACCACATTTAGGCACCTGGGTATCGTCACTGCACCTAGCGCCCGGGCTCCCAAACCGAGCCCGACAGGGACCAAACAATTCACTAGCTGCAGCTCGGCCTGCTTAAGCAGTGCTAACTGGCATCTTCCTCCGTATTCATAACAGTCCTAGAGCATCGTGACTACAGAAAGCACGGTACCAGCTTATTTCTGACAATGCACTTGTCTGAATAACATTCACTCACTCAATTAAGTTACAAACGGAGTGTCTGATCTTGTAATGAGCTCCACGTGGCCCGGGGAATCCACCCACATACAGCTCCGAGAGATTGGAACTAGAGCTGCTTGAATTTTTCCCATCAGAACATTTTTTCCAAATGAAAAATAGCTTTTCATCTAAAATGAAAATTGGTCAAAATTTTGTGTTGTTTTTTTTTTTTCTATAAAAACTCAATAAACCGAAAGGCTATTTTTTGAGTTATAGTGTGTTATTTTTTTTCCTAAGAACTGGCTTTTAGTAAAAGGATTCTGTTCGTGAAAATTAAAAATAATTCTTATAAGTGAAGAATGATTTTTATTTTTTTTCCCCCTCAACAAAGGCAGTTTCAGAAAACAAAACCACAAATAAAAAAGATATTGAAGAAAGTGTAGAGAACATTCTTTCTCTTCCCCCTCCCCTCAAAAGTTTCCTGTAAAGGAAAAAATAAATGTCTTTCGACTCACTCACAGAACAATAGGGCCCCACTCTCACTGTCTTTAGTCAGGCAGCTCTTGAATTAGTGTTCTCTTATGGGACCAGGAAGATGTAATTATTTCAGCTGGCCCGATACAATTCCATCCCAGGCTTCAGTGTTCCGCTTTACCTATTACCTTGTCTGTCTCCTAGAAGTATTTAGGATTCCAGACAGACAGCAAAGCATATTTGCAAAGCAGTTGCATGACTTCAGAACCACTTGTATACGGAAATGTCTAACACCATCACGTCAGGTAGCTTGTGAAAGGAGTAACGGATCTGCACCTGCAGAAAAACCTGTTCTGAGCTTCAGCCTCCTAAAAAAATGATTTTAGATTTTAAAAACCTGAAACCTCATTCTCCCCCTAAGGCTAAAGCCAAACCACACAGCCCGGATGCAGCACAGGTGCTCCCAGGGCAGTTGACCGGCACTTGTCCCCTTTGGGATGGCATCCTCCGGCCCCGCCAGCACCCCAAAACGTGCCCACCATGACCCAGCATCGCAGCCCAACTCTTACTGAAATCCCCACTCAGATCGACCCTGGCCCCTTCGATCTGCAGAGAGCCTACACTGAATCTCAAATAGGGAATTTTAAAGGCGTGGAAATTCATTTGCATGAGAGACGAAACAAGGTGGAGTGACCCTAGGTAGGACAGAAGGGAACAATTTTCTCCCCGGGAGGCTCTTTTTGACCTTGAGGAGTTTGCAGCACTGCACGAAGCACTGGAACAGCTGGGGCTGGGGGCACCAAGCCTGACCCCACCACCCCCTGCACATGCCAGGGCAGGGGCAAACCCAATCACGCAGCCAAAAACCTGCAGGTTTACAAGGGATTTCCATGCTCAGTAGGGAAGATTTAGCTTGTGGCAGGATGAGGGAGTCAGCCAGGAAGGGCAAGGAACAGGGAAGGTACAGGTGGATTGTGAACTTTGCATGCAGCACCCAGACACAACAGCTTGGAAATAAAAGCAACGGATTGATTTACTGCCTTGTAAGTGGCACTAGGTCTTCTCCAAAGCTGAAATTCTCCTGGCGCCCTGATTTAGCAAACTTGTGCAGAGACGGATGTTTATGCGCCATGATTTATGCTTTTATCCAAACATCAAACATTGTTTGCAGGGAACACTTAAGCCTTCCAGATTGGCACTGCCTTAAAAACCACTATCAATGACGAGGTTAGCAGCTCTGAGGCTCTTTGCAAACAAGCAGGTAGGATAAAATTGAACTATAACTCTTTTTTTTTTTAAGCAAGACTAGTTAAGCAAATAAGAACCCTAGACAACACCATAAAGATATTGGTTTCTTGCCAAAGATATTTTCTCTTTAAGAAAAGAAAACCATAGGGCGTTCTTTGTTTTTGTTTTCCAAGATTTGAAGCTGAGGTTCAGAAGAGAGAGACGGCTGAAAGGAGCAATTACTCACTGCAGTAATTAGGAAGAACATTAGTCATGTTTGGGAGTTGGAGAGGTGTTTCTCTGTGCAGGGATGGCAAGTAAACAGCACGTAACCATTTACCTCTTTCTTTTAGAGCCTGAGCCCCTGTGACAGCAGTCACCAGGCCACATTTTGGGCTTTCCAGCAAACAGCCACACAGGTGAATGCCTGTTTTTGAAACATCCTTAATGATGGATTTTTTAGCCCCATCAAGTTGCTACCTGGAAAACTCCCATTATTGATCATATCAGGATTAGAACTGCCTCGTGAACCTCCTGCCCTCTGCACAGCAGAGGACACACCCTCTGCACCGCTGCCCTTTGCACACCTGGAGCTGAGAGCAGAGGGGCTGGCGGACCCTGGGCACCCTCCCCTGCCTGCTGTGTGGCCAAGATCCTGCAGTGACCTGCCTGCAAGAGCCAGGCTGCAGCAGCAGCTGCCCTGCGGGGCTGGCATGAGGGCCTGCAGAGCTTTCAGAAAAGGAAAGCATTCACGGCTGAAAGCTAGCCCAGGAAGGACTTCACTCAGCAAACCTAGACAACGAAACCCACCATGCTCGCAGAACCCCTGCGCTCCAACACCCATACCTCTCAGCCACAGAATACAGCTGTGCTGGTGGATAACTCAAACCATCACGCTGCTGTCTCACTACATAAAGTGATTCTTTCACGCAAGGTCAGAGTAAACTGTAGATTAAAGTGTATCTAAATACAAAACTACCACTTGCTATCAGGGCACTGGCAAAAATACAGGTATAAATAGATGGCATTAGTTTTAGTTACATTAAGTCTGAAGTTGGCTTATTAATAACAACAACAATGAACTAATCCAATTAGACACCTGCACAGTAAGTTTAGGATGGAAACACTGATGCAATCAGCTACTATATCATATGATGGCTAAACTAAATAATGATAATAAAGAAAGGTTATGACTGTTTTTGAAAAGGTGGTTCTATGCCTTTAATATTGCCGCCAGGGCAAGGGAATCTGATATTACATCCTAAACACAATTTACGATTCATTACTGGGGCTCTGGCCACACCCAGCAGCTAATCTAGAATTTCACACATTTAATGAACTTCATACTTGAAATATGTGGTCTGTAAAATCTGATTTACACTGTTGTTAAAGTGGTTGGTGTTCGAAAGAAAATATATTTTAAAGTATGTATTTGTGCACAAAGTTGTTTTTTTCCTAAAAAAATCCAAACCCAGTCATTAATTTACCCCAAAGCATATAAAACGTTCCCTACAGAGTAATTTCTAGTGCAGTATTTCTTTCAGCACCTCAGATTTACTCCCTATGTTTCTTCAGGAGCAACTGCATTCAGTTATAGAAAGAAGTAGAGAGCCTTCACAATATAATTGCAGGTACTTTGGACAGTAAGTTAACTTGACAAGTCAGCTCATGATGGAGTCCAGGGTCTATAATTAGTGCTTACCTGCCACCATCATAAAAATGCTGCATTTGGTCAGTTCTTGCTTGAGCCATACAAGCCTTGCAATCCTAGCTCATTCAAGCGTGTTAGCTTTTTATTGGATGTTAACACCTGATATTTCCTTCAGGCTCTGGTTTTACTGAAGGCTTTGTCACATTACGTTCTTCGAAGCTGGAATGGCAACAGGAGCTGAAAGAAAGAAGAGCGGGAACATTTATAAATCACTGCCCCACATGCATCCTTATGGTGAAAGATCACAAAAGACATGAGGGCTGCTGAAGGAAATAGCTGTCACTCAGATGTGAAATACAAGATGTTTCTTTCTGTTGAAGACTATTTATGGTGAGCGCTGCACCTGTAAAAATTAGTTCCACACTTCAGTAACAAGGACTCAAAAGAATTAAACTTAAACAAAACCAGCCAGATTCCCTGGAGGTGCCAAGGAGCGCGACCCCCTCAGCGCACACTAGCCACGGATCTTCCACCAAAATATCAACATGATGCATCTGTCGATGCATCTGATTTTGGAACGATTTTCTCCCTAAGGGATTAGTGTTGCAAATAACAATTTTACTTTGCAAATTTGTTTTCTGGATCATTTCTCTTTGTATATAGGAAAGATCAGATGTCAAAATGTGATCAGCAAGAGCTTGAGGCTGCCTAGAAGCAAAACTGGGCAGCTTTGAATCAAACTTTAGCCCATAGACATTTGCCTGAGAAATTCTGGCACTGGTTGTAACCTAAAATGTAAACTGTCACTCGGGTTAATATATCTGGATCCAGCTAAAAGGCAGCAATACATTCAGATAAACAAAAAGGAGGATGCTAAAGACTAGAAAGGGGTGTATCTGGGGAAAGAAAAATATATGAGGGTTGAGAACATCTAACCTTTGCCTTTTAGAAACTTCTTCATTTTACAGCCTAGCCATCAGGGTGGAGAAGGCCCAAGTTTCTATGCCACTCTGTGCATCATTGATAAATGCTTCTTTGGAGTAGCTCTCAGCAGAAAACAATGGCGTGGAACCTATTTAAAACTTGTCTTCTCTTTCTCCTTCTCCAGGGATTTTACTTACCTTGGACGTGGACAAATAGAGATGAAGGGAAGAATTGGTTATTAGTTTCCAGCTCACACTTCAGGGGGAAAGATTGCTTGCCCTTGTTTAATTTTATTCACCTTCAAACATTAAAATCACTCTTCTGTTTGTCATTGGGCTTGAAGTAATTGCTGCATGCTAGAAAGAAGCCAAGATGGCCTATTAAATATTTAAAGCTACATTAATAAACAACAGGATGCGACTGCTCCAGTTACTTTCAAAAATTAAATTAAAGATCCTGAGTGCAGACTGAGTGACTTGTAAATACGTCTTGGTGCCCGGGCAGGAGCCCTGTGAGGACTGATGCCCACACCACAGCCCAGGGCAGCCGTGGAGGTAAGCCCTGGCTGGGCAGGGTGGGTGCTGGTGTTTCCTGGGGCTTACTAACCATGAGAGCAGCTCCAACAGCATGCTCCCTCCTCGCTCACATTGCAGGCTCGCGCCAAGGAAGCCTTGGCAAGAGAGTGGTTAAAACACTGGCTGCTCTTCACTGGGCCTCTGAAACTTTACAGCTCAGGGTGTGCTGGTTGTCAAACATAAGGAGAACAGGATGGAGCCTAATAGAGGTGCACCTGGAGAGAGCAATAAACATTTCCAGCAACATCTCCAGGGCAAAGAAAGATCATACCTCGTAAGGGCCAAGAGGCCCGCTGGCAGCGCCGCCAGCCCTCAGTGGACGATGATGAGCTGCCTCACCACCCGCCGCAGCCCAGGCCTCTCCTCAAAGGTCCGATCTTGTCAACTCTTGGAACGAGACCGAAGGGAATAAAACACAGTAAGAGCAACCCACTCAAGCTCCCAGATGTGAATCAGCACCCTGAGGTGCCCAGGAGAGCGAGCTGAGATGCAGAGCTTGCTGCCCGCTGTGACAGGCCCTGTGGCGCTGGCCCAGGCCTCAGGTGCAGCAGCGGCTGCAGGGTGTGGTGAGGCGCCGGGGACTGCTGTGTCAGGACAGAGATGCCGTCTGACAGAGGCAATGCCGATCCGTATAATGGTGCCTTTTAGTCACAACCTTTATACTGAACTTACAAACAGTACAGAGGAATTCCACCTCTGCAGACAGCATCCCCTTGGCCTTTTTGATAGGCTCAGCACCAGACGGCATTTCTTCTCATGGCAGTTGGAACGGGTTAACGTGCTCCATCGAGACCTGTGGTATTTCATATAATAGTCACAACAATTCTCATTTTAAATAGGAAATCTGATCAATAGCGATTTGTATAGCTTTTTGACAAGTTACACGATGGTGAAGTCTGCCACTGTACAACATAAATCGGAAGTGACATGTCTTAAAAGTGTAAGAGCTGGCACAAGACAGATCCATATCTAAAGGCAGAGAAATACAACGCCTACAGCAGAGCTGCAACACAACTTTTTTGGAGCAGATGCACAACACTTGACTAAATATACTGTCTGATGAAATCACGAGCACGGGAGATGCCCCCATCCCGCGTGCCCACCAAGGTGCGTGCCCCAGGAGCACATCTGAGCTGACTAAGCAGAATCATGTAGCACCATCAATCCACCTCTATTCAATACTCTTAATTTATATTGTGGGTAATTCTACTTTTACCCTGGTAACCATGTCCAGAGACTTGTTTAAACTACTCAGAGTGTACATTTAAAATAAAATCTGTTTCACATAAAAGGACAAATGAGAATGACTATTACCCCCATCTTTAATGCGCTAAATTCTTTCGCACAGATTGTTCTTGTTACTACTTCTTTCTGTGAGAGAATCTGAACAGCACACAATATTCCTCCTTACGTGCACAATTACAGCAAGCCAAGAGAAGGAGACTTTAAAGTGGGAATGCTATGATTTTAAAGCCCTTTTTTGTAACCCACTCAGTGAATAACAGTTAGGTCCTAGGCCACAAAGGGAGAAAAAGCAGAAGAGGGAAGGACATTTTTCTGAAGGCCAAATCCTGCAAGTTGCCGATCATCTAAAACTTTAATTACAAGAAGCAGAAACTCAAGAGATTCACTGTGTAACATAGACAGCCCCATACCACCCAGGGTTTTAGGGCAAGGAGGTGCTCGCTTGTGGCCCCCGGAAGCCATGGAAGCTAAGCAGACATTAGGCTGATGCAGTTTTGTTACCGACTTTACGTAAGTGCTGGACCAGGACTTAGTGCTGCTAATCACTGCTGCCACGTGCAGCAAACTTCTTCCTTGCATTACCTTTTTGCAGTTACAGCAAAGCCATTTCTGCAATTAACTGCTGCTCACATTCTCAAACTGACCATTTACCATGGAGTTGCAAAACACTAGCCCTGATCCGCAGTCCCAATTTCAAGACAGAACAAGCCAGCAAAATTGTTAAATTGAGGTTTATCAAAAGTCCAAATAACAGCAGTAGTTTTGTGTTTGCTTTTTTTTAAACTTCCAATCACATTCCTAATTTAAAAACAAGCATTTGGATACACCACGGAACAAGTATCTTTCCTATATGATTGACTCTAAGGTGGGGAGAAAGTCCAATAATCAAACAGGAAAATAATTTTGTACACCACGCTTTGCCGTGGGTTTTGGGTACAGCCCAGAGACCCCAGGTTCTCTGTGCCTGCCCCCATTTCCTATCTGTGAAACAGGAACAGCAGCAGCTACCTTCCTCTAGTAAACAGTTATCATGACAATGATATTTAATGCCATGCTAATGCAATGTAGAAGCAGCAGAGTACAGAAGTACAGCTGTCATTAACTGGAGCCATCGGAAGGAAGAGACAGAGGGCATATCAACAAGATTTTCTTCTTTATGAATGGCTTAAGGTGAGGTTCTGCATGTCTTCATACCACACGTAAGGCTCAGGGCCATAACACGAAACCCAATTACCAGCCAGCACCTTTTTTTTGCCCTCCTCCCCTCCCTTTAAAGAAAAAAAGACACTAGTATATAATACAACCACAATCTGAAAAATAAGGCCACTGGCATTCTTTAGTAAAGCTTAAGCTGAAAACTTATCCCAGGATGCGTGATCTTCCAAAAATCTGCCAACCCCTGCAGTGTTCAAACTTCTTGTATGACCACAGCCACATGAAGAATGAAATTAAACCCCATGGAAATCTTTGACATTTCTACTATTATGCAATGTTTGGGTGAAAAAAAAAATTGCAGAAATTCTCCTTCCCTTTCCAGAGTGAGTTTAGAAAAACTATTTCTAGCTTTTTTTAATTACACATTTCACCATTAAAAAGAAACCGTCCATAAATTAAAAGAACCACTAACTAGGGCTTATGTAACCCATTTGGAGTGGGAAATTGGTAACACTTGGGAGTGAAGTCTGTTACTGTAATTTCTGGAGTCCACAGCGTTCATTTGATGTGTGCAAACATCACAAAAAAACTGCATATTTAACATCTGCATTAACTATCTTACACAAAAGAATGTCGATCATGAGAGAGGTTAATATGCTGGCATCTGTCTCCTATAGAATCTAAAAGAAAAGATTTTTAATATATATTTAGGATTCTGAGGGAATAGTTTTTAATCACTGCTTGAGTTAAATAATCTCCCAAGTTATGGATTTACTTTATCTAATTCTATTTTTCATTTTTATTTGAGAGTGTTTATAGTTCTATCACATTTTGGTAGAAAAACACTGCATTGTGTCCTTAATGTTATTGCAGTTTCCTCTGCAGAGAATATTCAGCATTAAATTCCTTCCTCTCCCTTCATTTCTGACACAAACGCGGCAGCCAACTCTATGTGTGACTGCTGTGTGCAGAGCAAGTTCCTTAATCAAACGTTCGAGTGATGAGAACATGCCAAAAATAGCTGCTCCTACTGCTGTTGCGTCACTGCTTTTCCAAGAGCAGCACATACATGTTTCAAATGAAAGGCCTGCGCCTCCTAATTCACACCAGCGGGAATCACCAGTACCAACCATCTTCTCCCTCACTGGGGTTACACCAGCTTAAAAAACTCTTGAGGCTAACTTGACCAGAGTCTTCCCAAACAAGCCGGGTCTCCTGAAAATGGCTTTTCAAACAGGCAGGCACCCGGGGCTGCCTGGGCCAGGAGTGCAGTGGCACCCAAATTTCCACCTTGTTGTAGCACAGGTGGCACCTGCAGCCGCTCCTACGCTCCCCAGGGCTGATGAATACCTTTACATTGCGATACAAAGCTTAGACAGCTTGCAGAAAGCAATCCTGCATGAAGCTGCAGTCTTGCAAGAAGCCACTGATAAAGCGAGGGACAGCAAAAGCTGCCATCTCCGATACACTTCAAGCTTCCTGTGAAGACTGCTAGCAAACTGTTTATAGCAAAAACTAATAAAGCAGGTCTACACTGATCAGCAGGGAGCACTGATCATTTCTCGTGTGCCTTTCCCATGTAGCCACATTAAAGGGCCACAATTTAGCTTAATCTCTACACTTAATTCTGTCAAAACACATCTTGGACTGATCAATGCAGGACTAACTCAGGTGCATCATACCTGGCATATATGGATGAAATAGAGAAGTTGCATAAAATTTATTTTTCCATCTTGTTTTACAACATTCCCTTTTAAGTTCTTACACATCTGCAACATAACTCCACAGAACAATAAATAATTGGCATTCATATTTCTCTTGAATCAAGAGTATTTACATGTTGTTTAAGTAGATGACAAGTACAAAACATCAGCATCACAGTAAATATCCTTTTGACAACAGAATCCATTTCCCCAATTAAAAATTAAATTAAATTAACATTAATTTTTAACAAGTTTTAACAATTAAAAATGTTCTCAAAGGCATATAAGTACACAAGTTGTAGTAGGCAGTAGTAATGGACCATATTGGCAAAGCTGTAGAACCCAGGATTTCGTGCAAATCAGAGTTTATTAACTTTGAAATAACTAATAATAAATAAAAATAAAAAGAGCCCATCCTGCTCACACTGACTATTCTAGAGGGCACTCAGCTGGCCCTAGCTATGCAACTGTGGAGATGAGTCAATCCCCATCTGAACAGCTGTGCACAAAGAATGTGTGATGGTGAGCTGCATGCAATCTAGTTCACGTACCTGATTCAGAGCACTGCCTATGCAAACTAAGGATTTATGATGCATCTGACAATGCAGATGCTCTCTTTAAAAGATAAAGCCAGAATACAAGCTTTAGGGATTCACATGTCTAACTCACCAGGGCTCCCTGACAAACAGCCCATCCACAGCAAAATTTCCGTCAAGAGTTGCAGAGAGCAAGAGAGTTTGTCACAGTATTTAATTGTGATAGTTCAGCAGACTGCAGAAAAACACCTTTGGTGCTACTCAGTTTGGTCCGACCACAGCTGTACCTCTCAGCATGTAGCTCTCAACTCTGAGGGGACACCAGGGATGCCACTCATCACTCCCCAGTCCAGTTCTGATAAGACCCTGCACAGATTTAAGCTGCTGAACAAAGAATGTTGCATTTCAATTGCAGTATGAGCTGAACAAAGCAAGTGTTTGCAAAGAGAAATACGGCAAACCCTACAGAGGAAACACATCCAAGAGGAAAAGAAAAGAAAAGAAAAGAAAAGAAAAAAAAGAGGTTGCACCTGGAATTACTGCAGTGATGCAAGAAGAGAACAGTGCATATCACAAAATCTGCACGTAACTAACCACCAAAGCAGCACATCACAGAGCACAGGCTTCCCTACAGCAGCCAGGAGAAACAAGAACACACCAAGACACACACTGCTATCCTACAGCATCACTTGTAGCGCAGTCCCAAAGCTCACAAGTTATACGAACTGCTGCAGTACATTAAACCAGAACAACAACAACAAAAAAGGAACAAAAAGAACACTAAATCTACAAACAAGATACTACATACAAGAAAACAATGCTTCACTCTCAATAAGCACAAATGATGAGCGTACTAGATGAAAAAGATTAATTTAAATTTCCAGCAGAGAATACATTTATTCAGATGTACAGTAAGTATGAACATATGTATTAAACTTTGCTTTTAAAAACATTTTTAAATAACTTAAGAGAAATAGATTTCAGACAAAGTGCTAAACTTGAAAAATACAACAATCATTCCTCTCTCCTGCTGTTTGTTAGATGGCAGTTTTAATTTTCTGATTGCTTTAAAAAATGCAGTGTATACTCAGAGACAAATTACTTCTGGATTTACAATCTTGTGCAAAAAAACTAGCTGCAAAGAAACATAATCCCCACCCCAGGACACAGCTACAGATTAGTCTCAATGCCACTAAATACGCATTCGTTATTAAAGTTATGATTCAATAAATATTACTGAATTCACAATTCACTCCCTTTCTTGGTGTAAGCTAATATTTTGCGAATATGGTCCACTCAGTGTAAACTGTATTGACTTCAGGAAACAGTGAATTTTACCACACATACGTCTCAAATATTTACATACAGTAGCATGGCACTGTTATTCTTGCAGGACATTGAACTACTAATACACACTAGATAGGGACAGGGATTTTACAAAGATGTGTACCATGATGCATTTTCCAAAAGACAAGAGGTACTTGACTTCTCAGTCACGAGAAGCTGCCAAAAAAAAATATTGATTCTTGTCTTTAAACCTATTTAAATCAAATGTTGACTGGGGACTCCAGAACAGCTGCATGTCTGACACTATTCAGGAACTGTAGCGAGTCACAATAAAGACAATATGAGGTACCTTTTGGCCATAATTCACAAAAGGCTGCTAGCCCAACTGTTCCAATATAGGGCTGTTCAGGCACTGCTTTTCTTCTTTGAGACAAATCAATGAGAAGTATAGGACTTTGAAGCCCTTACCCAATATGAACATGCATGTCAAAGGAGTAGGAATATATATTATTACTATTTTTAGGAAAAATTTAGAAGAGAATGAAAGGCAAATTTACAAATTATTATTAAAAGGTGACTGCTAAGAATTAGCTACGTTTCCTTGGTCAGTAGGTTGTTTCTAAAGGTGGTTGCCATGTATTAGGATTTTGGACAAGTGCCTAATCAGAAGACTGGCACAAAAGAAAAAAACATTGTCTTAGATTAAAGGGTGTTGGCTGTTCTTATTCCTGAAGGATTTTGAAACATAACTTCCTAAATTACGAGGGTTTCCCCCACATGAACTAATGACATGGCCATATGGACTTGCACCTTCCTCTCACCCCAAGCTACATGCATTATGAATTTCTCTATATAGCTTTTGGAACTTGCTTCCTCTCTTTCGTATTTCCTCTCAGTAACTTAGAACAAGGAAGGCAGGTCAGGTTGTCCAAAGCATTCCTCAGAGAAATTACCAAAAATCAACCGCATAAGCCACAGCAATCTTAGATCTGAAAATCCAAGATGCACCGCTATGGATCAATGCAGACTCCAGCTCTCCCTTTAAAATAACACTCGGATTTTCCACTGATTTTCACACCAGAGCTTTTCATGCAGCACTGTGCTGCTTGCGACAGTGTCTGTAGCAATGGCAACAGAAGTTGGCAGTCCATTAAAGGGGTTCAGTATGGCACAGAGGCAACCACGGAGCTTCTGCTCCTCACACCAGCGCTGTTGCCTAGACCTGGAGGGGCTGCCTCAAGAGACAAGAGGGAGTTCAGGCTCTGGGCTCTGCCGTTCCCTGTCCCTCTGTGCAGCTGACCAGCAACGGCGCCAGGCTGTGCCCGCCACGACAGTGGTTTTTATGATGTGGGAACAAGACAGCAAGCAACTAATTTATCACAGACTAAACAGCCATTAGATGAGGATGGCTGCCACTATAGAAGCTCAGCCATGCTCGATGCACAGATCCAATGGTGAACGGTTCCTGCAACCCTGTCATTCTCCTGAACAGCCTGTGCCCGTGTTGCCCTCCTCACTGTGTTATAATGGGGATCAATGCTTATTAGGAAAACAAAACTAACTGAGTTTTTGAAAATTCAAAACAAGTATTTTGCTCTTCACATGAGCCTAATACCTTTGTATAGACCCTGCTCCTGCTTCCCATTCAAGTTTTGGTTTTAGAGCAACGCAAGTGCAAGGTTCTCAAAAACTGCCTCTGCAGGGAGGGTGTCAAGAATGACATCCACCTAGGAGTGCCTCAGCTTATTTGCAGCTCATCTTCACTGTTTCACCCTAACAGGAAACAGATTTTGTATAGTTGTAAGGAGTAGCAGCTTTGTGACCTTTCCTTTCAGTCTCCAAGGATTCAAGACATGTCTGCCACATTGTCTGCGGAACAGTACAAGTCTCTCCTCACGTTGTCAACGCATTTCAAGTCTGATCAAGTGCAAATTTCTTTTCCAAAGACGATTTGCTTTAGTTTAGATAATTTTCTCCTATACAAATAAATACAGAGTAAAGTTATTATGTCACCATCTCCTTTTAACAGGAAGCACAAGAACTAAACAGAACTGAATTTCTTCATTTTAGATTACATTTCTCTGTATTTATCCATGGCTGGATACCACCAAAATCACTAGGGTGACCACATTTCATCTGAAGGAAAATCTCAGACATGCTCAGATTCTCCAGTGTGTGTAGATTCGACGTGCTGGAGCCCCATTATGGGAACAGCATGCCATAAATCAGGAATCAGCTGTCAGCAGTATAGTGTATCACCTACATTAAGGGATTTCCAAGATGTAAAAAGAATGTACCTACTTGAATCAAAAAAATAAATAATAAAACTACGTTACACAATGCAAGGAACACCACAGATATTTTTAAAAGTAACTTAAAAATTGTCAAACATATGTTCCAAGGTCAGTTAGCAGCTTTTGGTACTTTTAACCACGCATGAGGAACCAATCATCATTGCAGTTGCATGCATTTGACCCCAGTTAAGTTGAACAAAAGTGACAAAAAGTGGATGAACTAACAAGTGCCTCCACCCTCAAAAAATACTTCCCTTGTATCGTTAGGTTTCCGTTTGTAGTAGTTGTGAAGTCTTTTTCAATAAAGCAGCATGTAATAGAGATTACTACATGATCCTTATGCAAATATCAGACGTATTCATTATAGTAACAACTACATGATTTTTGTCTCTCAGCCATGTGCAATATTCGTCTCTGGTGTGCAAGAAAAGCAGCCCTAAGATGTGAGCTTTGAATAGCTTGGGGGAGAAAACCTTCGCCTCAGGTACTTCAGGACGTAGAGGGGAAGGCAGCTCACCAGAGTGATGACGGTGACTTTCCACAAGAATGACAAAGTTGCAATGAAGTAAACATCTGTAAAAAGAGAAGAGCACAGAGTCAAGAAAGAAGGGAAGCAAGCATATTCTGGGAAGAGGTACAGAAAAGCAATACAATCTAACAATGCAGCTTAAACAGCCTCACCTTCTCCCCACGCACAGAATTTCAAAGCTCCTGCAGTCCCTGGTTCCTCACTTTTCTGCCCTTCTCTTTCACAGAAGATTCAGCTTTCTGTATAACACATTCCCTGTAGGATTCCAGCAGGGCATGTAACCCATCACAGGCAAGCACACATATATTCCCCATCTGAAACTGGGCTATCCATCTGCTGGCAATACTGAGCTTCCTTTAAATGGACTATTTGTATTCTGGGACTTGCCCTCTCCTACGTGGCTGGTAGTCCAGCAAATACATCTCTTAACTCAGTCACGATATCTCAGAAGCATTACAAAAATAGCTGAAGTGTTGTTCAAAATAGAGCTGGTATACCCATATTCATGACACACAGATCTAGCCCATTGGGAAGTTATCCTCATTGTCTTCAGAGGACGCAAAGAGTTTATGGAAGAAGTAGTGACATCTTGTGGCTTCCTGAACAAACCCTGGATCAAACTGTATGGACCTGATACTTGCAAACAGACAACTACCAGAGTAAATCTGGAAATTTAGAATTCCTCGCCTTTTTCCCTTTAGCCAGGGGAACTAAAATGATTAGCTGTCTTCCAGGTAAATTTTTAAAAAAGGCAAACAAAACAACAACAAAAAACACAAGAGAAGAGCCCCCATTGAAGGAGATAGAATTGGGTAACTTTACTTCATCCAGTTAGAAGATGGCATCTTTCAAACCAACAAGAGAGGATAACATTTTTAGTTTCAAGTTCAGTTCCCACATGGAAATAAAAAACCGCTATTGCACATGACAAGTGATATGCAGTGGAGCTCTGAAAGCAAGGATGAGATTCACTGAGCAGCACAAAGCTTACTGACTACCTTACCTTTTTCTCCTCTAGTGTTTTGCTATGAGAAGGAACCATAAAATATCCTTAAAAATCAAAGAGAGCTTGTTCTGGTCAGAACCACTGTCATTATAATCATGTTAACCTCCTCAACAGCCTTTAAATTGAGTTCATGTCCTTACAGTCCTGTTACTATCCAGGTCATGAAGCAACTGGTTGGTGAAAAAAGGCATTTAACCTTACCAATAAACTCATGTAAGAAGACCAGGGAAGCTATGTAGCAGGAGAGACTAAGCAGCTCAGCCACTATCATGAGCCAGTGCCACGTCTGAATTGTCAATGCTACCATCAGCAACTCGGTGAGAATCAAAGATGTGAAGGAAATGGCGACAATGTGGACAAATTCAGATTCAAAGAGGAGGAGTGCTCCGTACATAATGATGCTACCTGCAAAAGAGTAGAACAATTTGGATATTTTTTAAACACCAGCTGAAGCTCTAAAACCCACTGCCAGGTCTTGGAAAGGCTGTAACATAGTCATGAAACCTGTTAAATGTAATGACAATGACTCAGTTACTATTTAGGAGACAACTGATAAGACAAGGAAAAGTTACTGCAGAGGTGCCCAGACTTTTACGATAGTCTATCATACTCTTAGACACATGGAAATAGGAAATTAACGCACACTATTTTGGCAGCTGGTGACTTCTAGCATCACGAAACTCTACCCTTCCAGAAAAACAGCTGGTCACTACTCAGAAGCTTAAAGATATCAAATACTTCTAAACCCCACCGCATTGCCTCAGTGCCCAGATGGAAGAAAGGTGTTGTGAAGCTCAGTTGATACAAGTTAGCTTCTCTTTTGCACTACTTTGGCCAAGTTCTCTCCCCTTGACACTTTCCCCTAAAAGAAGGGCACATTAAAGCACACCATTAATGATGTATTGTTGTGTGCTTCTATTCTAGCCATAAGCCAGGGAATGCTCAAAACACCCTGCACAGCCACCTGCATAAATAACTCATGTTAGCAGCATGAGTAATCCGCACCAACATCCATCACACTAGGCTAGTTTCGGAAGGGAAAACCTGCAAGTGACTAGAGCTCGAGCCACAGAGTTCAAATCCAGCTGTGAACTTTCCAAAATTTAGGGCTGCTCAAGTTTTTGGTTAGGCTCATCTCTGCTAGCAACTAGTCCAATTGTTTGGCCTGATGTTTTTTAGTTATTTAGCACATCAGAAGTGAAGTCACTTTAACCAAATATTGTAATGAGATAGTGGTCTTAGCTCAAGGATAAATCTTTCCCTCAATGCATCACCCTCTGGCTGTAGCTTTCCACCACTTGTGAGTTTTCTATAAATGCCTTGGCTTTGCCATCATATTTATACAGCAACAGAAGACCGTTAGCCCTGTCAAAGGGTTCTACTGTATTAGATTTCAGAAGATAATGCTAAGAGAGCTTTTGTATTCTTGGCTTCACTCCCTACAGAGGATGGTAACATCATTTAAATCAGTAAGAACTAGCTGCTTATTTTGGCACATTTATGCTGACTGTTGTTGATAAAGGAGTTTTGGAAAACAAGAAATTTTGTCGCAGGATCATGTTACCATTTTTAGCTTTATAGCTCAGCATTATGTACACGTTTTCCATGATTCCCTGATTAACAGTTAAAGTATTGGAGTTTGAAGTTACTTAATTTAAAAAAAAAGACAAATTGAAAGAAAAGGACTTCTTAGAGTCATATACCCAATCACCACATCCACTTTTGTAAAATGGATGCATTGTAATTAAGGCATTTGCTCAACTCTCTTAGCAGGCTACATAGAGTGTATGTGATATGATCAAGACCTTGAGCTCTACTCTAATCCTTAATTACAAATGGCTATGAAGTAACCAGAACTATTGCCACTACTAATAAACAGGGTTTAGATAAAATACACTAATCCACAGATTCTGTTTTGCATACTGACTAACCAGCATAACCCATACATTTGGAAACCTTTTTCAAAACAAAGGAAGAGTCTCTTAGAGTAGAGTTTTAGAGAAAACTTTCTTATAGTAGTTTGGCTGTACTATACAGATGGAACAATTACAGCACCAAAAGGAACTTTCACAAAATCACAAAGGGTTGTCCCGATGGAAAAGGGCACAATACTTTGAACTTCGACATCACACCACTATGACATTGTTGATCAGTTGCTGCCAGTATTTAGCTTTAAATTGTTTTTTGCTTTGGGAATGCTACCCAAATTTTCTGAAACAAACAAAAAAAATATTGATTCAATAACCTAAGGATCCATTGCTAAATTCACTTCCTTAGCTTCTCACAGTATAAACAATTAGATATTCTGTACTCATCAAAACTTGTAAAGGCATAAGCAGAAGCTGATTTCTTACCTTGATAGATGCTTATTAAGACCCATATCAAAAATGTTTTGTATGACAACGGTCGTCCCTAAAAGGGGGAATGAAAAGAAAGACAAAGCTCTGTTAGGGTTTTCTTTTATGAACATTCACTTACAGGTCAACCCACCAATTAATAAAAGGGAATTTGAAGGTGATTTGGAAAGAAACCATACCAACCAACCCTGAGGTACTGTCTCTTTATTCTCATTTTTCATGATGTGCAGAGGACGCCTGGGACTGTGGAAGCTCACTGCTTGCACAGTACCTCTTCCTTACTGCACACACAATTAATTCAATGAAAAGATGTCTCTCATGAGTTTAGTCACTGTACTGTGAAATATAAGATGTGTGTATACACAAATATGTGTATATATTAATATTATATTTCTATAAACACACAAATCACATCATGTTGAAGGCAGATAGGTTTAAAAAAAAAAAAAAAGCTTCTTCAGCCAACACAGCTATACCAGTACAAAAAAACCTATGTTTAGACCAGGCCTAAGGATGGTTGGAGAATTAGTGGTTTATGACATCAGAGACAACATACAAGTGAAACCAGATGGAGACTTATTCAGACTGTTGGAAAAACAGGCTTTGCTTCTGAGAGTATCTGTTTAACAGAAATCCTTGAGGGAAAGGATCTGTTGAAGACTCAGTCCATCCTTTCCTTCAATTAAGAAAGATGTTCCCAGTCCACATACCCAGTTATTCAAAAAATTTTCCAGAAAAGAAAAAAAGGGAACCAAAGACAAGATTTACCTTCCCGATATTTCTATGGTAAATATCAAATAAAGTTTCCTTTGTCTAAGGAGAAGGAACTCTGTCTTTCATGCTCAGGCAACAACAAAAGGCACAGCAACCAAACTTTTAGGTGATCCCCTTAGATGATCCTTAAGGCAAATTTCCATTCAAGAAACTATGTGATAACCTCCTTCCCTCATGAAATTAATAGATCCCTTACCCCTATGACCCCCACCCCCTTTTCTGGCTTCAGGAGAGTGCAAATTCCCTGACAATTTTTCTTCTCCCTTTATTTTGGAACAGATCAGTAATATTAAGTACTTTGAATTTCCTGCAGAATGCAACTATTATTTCCCAGCCGTTTTTAATAAGTTGTATTTTATGTAGCATTCAATAGCAAACTGCATGGAAATCTGGTTATATCCGTTAATTCAAATTTGCCTTTAAAACAATTTTGCTTGAAAATATATGATATGCCCAATGATGAGTTCTGTATCTACTGAAAATACATTTGATTTAAAACATTTAGAGAGTTTCTAATCAAAACATGGATTTTGTCTGAAACCAAAACGGACAAACAAGAGTCTCCCACACCTTAAGAAGATCTTTGTAGAGTTCTGGGTACAACATTGCAACTTCAGATTTAACATCCTTGTCCAGGACTAGGGAAAACACTGGAAACATTGTGTAAATTGTGGAGTACCTGTGAAGAAGGTTAAAGACCAAAAATTATCTAAGATCTAGATGAGCAAACAAAAATGCTAACCTTCAGAAAGAAAGTACAGTACAGTAAACTCAAAGTATTAAATAATGTCTGTATTACAAAAACTTGCAAATGGAACACACTAGAGTTTTGCATGTAGGAAAAACCTGCAGGATTTGCTTTCTGAATAGCTTTTGATTAGAAACATTCATAGCTAGATGACTGTTTCAAGTACTGCAACTGGTGTTATAGGTTTATTAATGGAGCCAAGGACAGACCTGTCCCCACCCTAAATTCCACTCCACAGTTCGGGCTGAGTCCTGTTTGCACCAGAAGGGAGTGGAGATGAATTTGCTGTTTGTTTTTTAATCACATAATGGATAGCTAATAGAGTCATGGGATTGCAAGTGCAATACCAGTATATTTTACTGGTATCTCTCAGTTTACTGTATCAGCTGATTCCTCCCATTGAAGACTTTGTGTTGTCCCCTTAAAATGACACTGTCAGGAGCTGGGCACTGGCTCTCATTGCTGCACAGCCACCAGAGCACCATGACTGTCTCTCTACTTTTACCAGGATCGAAGGAGCTCCTCCTGGAAGATGGACTGCTGTAACCTTCTGATATTCTGAATTTGACACATTCTCCTTCTGGAAAGGCTTCTAGATGTGATTGCACTGCCTCAGTGGCTTTGTTCAGCACAGAGGGACACAGATCACACCTGCCTTCTGAAGCAGTGTTGTGAAATATGCAGAGCAGAGACGAGCATGCCTTGCATGTTAATTAGCCCAAATCTATCATCACACATATGTTTTCCACACTATTAATAAAAAAAGTGAGCTCTTACCCAATGATGAGAAAGCCTTGGTAGAGAGGAACTGAAGCAAAGTAAAATACGGATGAGAAAACAGCCTAGAAAAGAAAACAGAAACTTTTCAGGCATTAAATAATGCAGTTAATGTAACAGCTTAAAAATATATCCTGTTCAAACTGGAAAGTACTTTCAGTGGGTTCTCCAAATTCCTGAAACTAAAAAGAATGTAATATCAACCCTTTTATTCCTACGCAAACCTTGGATGAAAACTATGTTTAAGAGCAAACGCTGAAGAACTGGACTTGGAAATTTTTTTGTAATATAATTCCACAGAAAAGAGCATAAAGAGTTTCCTTCAAAGCCCACTCTTTTGATCAAAGCCATCCAGATGTTGTGAAGGACAGGTGCATACTTATTTATGCCTCATTCCCTAGATTATGCCTGCACAATGTAAAAATAATTTTTGTCAGTTACAGAAATTATGGGTTTGTTTTCTGATCTTGTTTTTAGCTTGGGATGTCTCTTAGGTTGTCTCTGCTGCAGGGAAAGCTAGACCATCCCCTTAAGTTTGAGCCTTTTGTCTCCAGTTATCCCTCTTCAACACATTTATTCTAAAAAACGTGGAAAGGAAGAATGAGCCTTCTGAAAAATATCAAGTGCTTTACTAAAAAGCTTTAGTATTTTTAAGGAATGCAATTATACTCTACAGCGTGGCAATACAAGTCCCAAAGAGCAACCTCCATTCTTAACTGCAACTTTCACTCAAGTCACCACAGCTAAGAACAGAATATGGATTACGAACTCTTAAAAACTCTTTCAGCTCTCCCTGTCAACTGGCAATTGCATTTTTGTTACACTGGGACCCTGCACACACGAGCAACATAAATTTTGAGACTACTAAATCTGTTTCTAAGGCTCTCTTTGGAATGAACTGGAACAGACTGCCTCCACATTGCTGTTAGCAAGCTGCTGAGCACTTGGGAAGTTTAATATGTGCTTCAGCAGCCTCTTGGGAACACTCTGCACCACATCAGACCAAGCTTTCGGGAACCTCATCAGGTTCTGAGCCAGGTCCTCAGCCAGATGCTTAACTACAGTCCCACTATTTGAAGTCCTTACCTAAAACACACCTGAAAGTAAGTGCACTTGTTGCTCAGCAGAATATTGTTCTCCTTCAGATTTTCAGTATTTCAGTGCATTACTAAGAAAAAGCAATGCCATACTGTATCACAGCAGTGTTTCCTAAGGCAGAATACTGTCTGTCCAGTTTTGGAAAACTTACTGATCTTCACCCAATACCAAGAGCTTGTGTGTTTTCATAACAAAGTAACAGTCTGAAGTTCCAACCCAAGAAATTTTTCAGAAGAAGAAATAGCTGCATGCAATCTGAAAAGCAGAACGTTTGCTTTTTGATTTTTTTATCCACCTCTTCAATGGAAAAGCCCACACAACAGCCCACTGACCTGCATTGTACTGATGCACAAGCTCCTGTGGATTACAAACTGACTGAGAGCTGCTGACCGCTTGTAGCTGTTCCGTCCATGCACCATCAGCAAACGACCCAGATGTTTAAACTGAGTGATAGAGAAATCCGCTGCAAGTGATGCTTGTTTGCCTTCCTGTGTACAATAGCAAGCAAAATTATAAGGAGATCATTTTATTATTGGAAATATATATATATAATTTATTAGTTATCACAACAGAATTTCCAGGAAAAATTGCAATACATTAAGTGGGTAAGAGTATTACCTCAGCATTTCTGCCTTCCACCACAGCCTTTACTTAAAGAGCAAAAATATGAAAAGAATTCCCATCTGAACCCTGGCCTCTGATTCTAAGCAACCCTCTGGACTATGATTCACAACACGAATGTATGTTAACGTGACACTCATTTTATACCAGGTCAGTTTTGAACACAAATTTTCAGTCTCAACAGTTCACTCAATTTTAATGTTTTGGCATACTGCAAGCAGAGTCTTTCCACCCCCATTAAATTCAGTCCTTTCGCTCAAAACAACTCCACATGCAGGAACTAGAACTCTAACCTGAAGTTTGCTTTCTAAAATAATACACACTCTACAGATAAAATATAACCCATTTTTAATTCTAAGAGCAATCATAACTCCAGCATTTGGTGCACAAACACATGATTAAAAACCCCAAATTAACCATGGTGGTTCAAGTTCAAGGAATCTCCCAAGAATCAAATTAGAAACTTCAACTCTACTAAACTATTTGTCACTTCATTTTTGGTTGGATGATTATTCTTGTGGAAGCTTCTCACTTTCCTGCACAAATTTCTGAGGATTTACTTAAGAGATACTCGCTAACTAGTTTCTGAATTGCCATAGGAAGTTTTATTGAGCATGAGAATCTCACCTTTCCTTCAACTCCGACACCACAGTCAGCCTCTTGAATCATGCTAACATCATTCCCTCCATCACCTGCAGGTCACAGCACAGATGAATGACATTGGTAGTTAAGCAACAGATGCAACTTGCAACCTAACCAAAGGCATCTGGGCCAGGCTGTAACACTAGAAGAAACACTGAACCCTATTAACAAAAGCAGGAATTTAAACAGAAATTGGGAATTTGAATTATTAAAGAAGTGATTTGATTTGTTTGTTTGTGTGTGTGTTTTTGTGTTGTTTTTTTTTTTTCTAATAGACCTGTATGAATTCAAGGCCAGTGATCAGTTAATCTGACTGGTAGGTGTACCATTTTACATACAATGATTAAATAAAGCTCCCATTAACAATAGCACTGTATCTGACAAAGTTCAAACTCTGTTCTGCAAAGGTACCACCCCAAATATTTATGAGTTTCCATATGCAAAACTTGATTTTACCAATCATCCTCCCCCCAGAAAAAAAACAAAGAACCTGTTCCTTAGCTCAGCATTTCCAGATGTTACAGGATGACACAGGATTGTTCACACTAAAAAAAAAAAAAAAAAAGACTCCATCCTACATGGCCACTCAACCCTAACTAGAGTGGTCGCTGCTTCTGAAACAGGTATAACAGATTTCTTATTGCAGAGCTGCATAGCCAAAACACACTTTTCTTCAACCTCTGGCTGCTTGCAGCCTGAAGCTGACATAAGTCAGGCTTTTAAAGAAAAGCAACAGTTCACTTGCTTAAACACTTTTCAGTCTTTTCATACCAGCCACAGATGTCCCCACAGACACAAAATCTTAGACTCTGCCTAATGTATGAACAAGAGGTTGAGCAGACTAAAAGGGAGGCAAAACTGTTTTCAAGTTTCTCTCAAGCCCCTTACCTACGGCACAGGTGAGCTTGCCAGTCCTTTCCTGCAGCAAACGCACGATCTGGGCTTTCTGCGTTGGAGCACATCTGCAGCAGACGACGGCAGGGCACTGGCAAGCCAGCTCCATGAACTCATACTCATAGTATTTCAGACACACCTAATTTACAGAGATCACAAGCATCAATCACTACGTTTGTGCTATATTTCTTTACAAATCAAAAATCAGCCACAGGGTGTTGGGGCTGCTCCTGAGCAGCCCGGGGAGCTCACAGCCTACCTCCAGCGAGTCGCCAGAAATAACAAGTGCACAGTCATGTTTCCGGCGGAAGGCATTCAGCTCGAGATGGGCTTCTCCACGGTTAGTCACCTGGAGAAAAACATGGCAGGGAGGAAGAGTTTGCTTTGTTGGGGTGAAAACAAACAAGTCTCAAAGGGAGCAAAAGCAATATGGACAGGCAGCACACTGATAAACAAAACCTCGAGGGGATAGAAAGCTGGGTCAAAAAAACATAAATAGTCTGGGTCTGCTGCTGGAACAGAGCTCTGATCTCAGCACCCCTCCTGTCCTGGAATTTGGTGACCTGAACAGGTCTTGAGAGGTGTACACGGGTATTACTCACTAGTCTGAATATATGGATGTCCTGTGTCCGCGTCACCAAATGAGCATTCTTTGCTGTACACGTGGCTGTCTCTAGCTTATCCCCTGTCAGCATCCACACCTAAAATCCAAGTATTTAATATATTAAACACAAAACTTAACAACCACGTCTGCAAGACATCTAAAATTACCACCTACCAGTTCAGGCATGGAAAAGGACTGTTAGGAAATATATATATACAAATTATTTCTCTAAAAAAGCCCTATTTTAATATGTACAAGAAAATTCTTATATGAAAAAAAGCAAAGCTTTTAAAGAGGCTGAATTGCAAAAGAGGTTACAAGCTGAATAGCATTTTTCCACCTGCAATATTTCACGATTCTGCTGATAAAACCCACAAAATGCAAGCTAAAGAATGTGTATGCGTGTGTTAATGTGTCCCACCCCAGCTATTTCTTGTACGCTGAAATAAGCAGGCCTCGCTGCAGAAATATCCCTCATGGCCCTGCCTCAAATGTGGATGATGCAACTGGGGTTAGCTCACTGCTGATGTGTGCGTCTGGAACAGACTGAGTTGGTTTTGTGTTAGTCTTTTTTCTTTTTTTTTTTTTTTAAATATATATACACACACACTGCTCTTTTTATTTTCTGCTGGTGGGGGGGCATTTGAAAGCAATGTCAGCAGCAATATTCAGCAACAATAATATATTATAATCTGGCAGGGAATTCCCTCAATACTGTAAATATATATTTTCTTTTCTTCTTTTTTTTCCTCTATTCCCCACCCCCCCACCCCCCGGTGTTTCGGTGTTTTTATTCTTTCAAGACAACGCCTAAGAATATTTAACTAAACTTTTTTAAAAATGCACAGGGACTCATTTATTTAATAATCTGAGGTTGGAAAATGATTTGATCTTAACAAGATGGTCCCTGTAATGAATTACAAGACTGCCTTCAGTTCTGATTTGCTTTTTGCATGCCATACCCTAACGAACATACCGCCATGACAAGCGGGCAGAAGCAGAGCCCTGCATGACCCACGCTGCACCACAACGCCCACTGCAGCCAAGGTGAGAAGACAAAATTAAACTGCTCCAGAGTTACTGGCCAGATCTATATCAGATAAAGCCACAGCACTGCTGAGTGACTGTTTTATCCTGCTCATCTCACTTTGTAGCTTGAGATCCTGTTGTTTAAAGGGACGGCTCCAAACAGAAACCACTTCTGGAACACTGTCCTAAGCCTGGAATTCTGACTCCTATCTAAATTTCAACACACAGCCCTCCCTGCTTTTGGATTTACAGCACAGCGCAATATTTTGCTCACTTTTATATTTAAAGCAGAGAAGCCACAGGCAGAACGTTTTATCTACTTTATTGCCCAAATCTGAATGTTTAGTCTTTTTATTTTTTCCCTTTTTCAAGTCCAGAATCTGAATGACAAGTTCTCAGAGAGGAAAACTGAGCAGGAATCCTTCTCTGCCAAGCACAGCTGGGGCCATAAGTGCCTGCGTCTCAGATGCAGGAGCCCAAAAAAATGGAAGGGTTTCCAGCCTCTCATTCTCTTGGCTCAGGCACCCTCTAGTGGCTGCTGCAAAGCATTGACCTCCACAGCCGAGCGCTTCACCCCAGCTCCACCGTGTGCCGGAGTCATAATCATAAAGGTTGGAAGAGACCTTCAAGATCATCTGGTCCAACCATCACCCTACTACCAATGTCACCCACTAAACCCCACAACAGCCCTGTTGTTTCATGCAACCCCCAAAGTCTCCTCCAGCTCCCCTCCTGCACATGCACCCGGTTTCTCGGCGGAAGGAGCCAGAACAGGCCAGGGGAAGAAAAGCACAGAAGATGACACGCTCTCACGTATTCAGTTAACTTTTAACATTTCCCGCATGTTCTGTACCCAAAGTCGTGCTCAAATGCATCAGCCAGCCTCACTGTTCCTGCTTCTAAAGGGCACTTGCTAGAACATTTAATCGACAGGGCCCCAAACCGTCATTTTCTGTCTGCAGGACAGTAGACACCGGAGAGCCTAAGTGTTCCTGTCAGGGGTAATATTAAATTAGGCAAACCTTAATGCCAGCATTTCTCAGGGTCTCCAGAGTGGGCCTGACGTCCGCCTGCAGCTGATCCTCCACGCCAGTGAGACACAGCAGCTCCATCTCCATCTCCAGGCTCTCGATGACCGTGGCCACCTTCAGGGAGCGGTCGTGCACGCTCAGCTTCGCCTGCACATAGCGTGCCTGAGGACAGGGCAGAGGTAGCCACAGCCACGTGAATGGTCAGCTTACATTTTTGTGCAATACAGGGTTGGCTCTGGGGGGGGTCATGCTGGCTATCTGTTGACTGTCATTCAGAGGTGTCACCTGTAATGGCCCACGAGCACAGGATGCTGTTACAGAATGGGCCAGAAAACGTTTCAGGAAGTTTTTGTCATTCCGCCCCTGTCCCACGCCAGCCAGGTGGCAAAGCTCACAGTGTGGCACACACACAAAGACCTGGGAACGATGCCATCACACCACAGGTCCAACCACTGCTTTTGTGACTAACACGTCTCCAAACAAGGGCCACAAAGAATCCTAAACCTTCCCACCATCTCGCCTCTGCATTTAACCAAACACTTTTACTTCACATTTTGCCTGCTTGGGGTACAAAAGTTAGCACTGTGTGCAGAGACCCATCTAACAAACCCCACGCACGAAGCTTGTGTTTCCGTGAAGCCTAGCTGTATGTATGTATGTATATATATGTATATATGTATGTATATATATATGTGGGATGTTTGTAGTTTCCCTGGATGCCAGAATGCAACAATGAAAATTAAAAGCCAATACATTGCCTCAAACAAACACAACTTGTCTAACATATGATGGATATTTGCAGAATTTATAACCACAGAAGATTAGAAGGCAGGATTCAGGAACTGTTTTGGAGAGTCCTGGATGGGATTCAGTTTCCTACATATCACTTTAAAAGGCACTTTGATTAAAAGAACAGCAAGACACTGAAAAATGGCAATTCTAACAGAAGGAGTACGGAGATGAGAGGCGGCATTATCATTAGAGGTCTGTGAGAATCACTTCAGTGATTATTTGTTTAAAAACAAAGCAAAAAAAAACAAACAAAGAACTTACTTCAAAGTCTTGATACTGCTCTTCCGTCAGAGACTTCTTGGCTACAACGAGAACCCTCAGGCCTTCCCTAGCCATGTTACCACACTGGAAAGAAGTATCACATTGTAAACCATAAACTGCATCTCAAGTAAGATGATTTATGCACAGCATTTCAGAGATTGCAATGCAAGATAGCAGGTTAAGAAAATAACCGTACCATTTGAGCAACCCCAGCAGGTCTATAACATCTGATAAAGTGCATGATAAACTCCAGAGGAAAAAAGGAGATCTGCAATGGTTTGTAATCTATCCCAGTGATCAGAAACAAAACTGTCCCCTCTGCCATATCAACATGGCAAAAACAGCCCCATTGATTTCATTTTCTCCATCTCTAAGTAAAAGGACACAAGCCTTTGGTTTAAGGACTTGGAATCTTTGGCCATAAACTCTTTAAAATAAGACCATAATTTCTATGAACCCTGGGGTGTGGGGCTGAAGAATACCAGTAAACGAAGCTACTGTTATGAACTCTGTCGACATTACTGCTAACCTGACAAACACATCCAAGTACAAAGCTGCCAAATGGAGTTTTGAAATCAGACCTTTCAGTCTAAAATAAATCCAGACACAGGATCAAGCCCATGACAAATTAGGTGATCTTGAATGGCAATCCGTCTGGAGCAAAATCCATTTTATTTTTTGAAATTATTCTGCACTAAATATGCTGAACCTGCCACCTGACTTCCTTGTTACTACTGAAGTAACAAAGCTGAAGACTAACCCAGTGGATCACCATGATACATGGTCTTTTGGCCTGCAGGTGTTTTAGCACTTGTGTCCATTTTGGCACACTGACAACAGAAGCTTTGTCAGGTGTTGCCCTGGAAGGGGAAAAGCACTCATCGGAGGAACCCTCAGTACCAAGAGAGACCGCCCCGTACCTCTTCTTCCAGCCAGTCATTGTACTGCACAATCCCAGCCATCACCACGTCAGCACCCTTCATATAGAAGGTGATCTCTCCCGTTGATTCATCCTGAAGTTGAGAGACAGAAGAGTCAAAGTTGGGCCATTATTAGCACATTTGGAGTGGTCTCAGCAAGCTAAGTGATTAGGTTTTTTACACAACAGTCACAAAAATGTCTGCACAGGGTCAGGCTGAAGGTCCATCTGGCCCAGCATCTTGTCTCAGGGCCAGAAGGAGATGCCTATTCAATTACAGTTCGGTTACTTGCAGCAGGAATTTAGACAAGTATGATCAGCTTCTTAATCAGCAACATGTGATCCCTGTGCAGCCACCTCTCAATCCCAACAGCGTGTGCCTTTGGAATAACCTCTAGCCCTCACCCTGAAAACCTGCTTCATACTTACCCGAAACAATAAAACAGATGCACAAAAATTAACAGAGTAAAAGTCACTTCGATTTACTCCGTTACATTATACAACATAAGCATAATTAAAGTTTATGCTTGCCGCAGAAAGGTTAGATTGCTGCTTGCCTTATCTGATAGAAGTAATTTGTAGGCTGCAAGCAAAGCATATTTACATTACCACAAATTAAAAAATCCCTTCTAACCAGGCAGATACCTAAGGAGGTCACAGCTATTAGTATTACAAGCTAATGGAAACCCTGGCAATTTCCTCAAAGGAGACAAAACAATGAGTAAGGAACAAACTGCTCTGTAAACGAAGATAGCCACCAGGGATAGGAAGAAAATAAACTTAACACGCAAGAGCAAGAAGTCTAGAAAGGTCTGGAAATAGACAGCCATGAACAAAGGAGAAGAAATACTTTAGGTAAAAAGAGAAATGAAAGAAAAGCACAATGAACACTGCTTTGTTTTTACACTATTTAATATAGGTGTCAATTTGTTCTGCCATTACAGAAATTAGTGGTTAGGCTCTCACACACGAGGAGTACAAGTCGATAGATTAAAAGCCTGACGTCCTGTGGCAAAACAGTTTACTTGCACAGCAAGAAAAAGCAGCACCTGATGCAGATACTAAAAACCCAAGGAAGAGAAATAAGTGTCTTGGCTAGGGCAATTAATAAGTGGACAAGGATAATGAAGATCCTTTACTGAACATTTTTGCCAAGCTCTAAGATCTTCACAGGTAAGATTCTTATGATTAAGCCTAAGAATGTTTTCCAAAGCCCTGAAAGGTTTAGCCTTCGCATACTGATACCCACACATCCCACCTCCCCCAAAGCAGAATGCGTGCAACTACCAAAACAAACAGAATCTGCTTAAATAAAACATAACACTTCTGGCACTGGCAAAAGGTAAGGGTTTATCTATTAAATTATTTGATTAAAAAGCGTCTAACAACATCTCTGTAGGAAACTGCATAAGGACTCTACTTCCCGTGCTGCAGAACTGGCTTAAGACAGTTTAGAGTTTTTGTCCAATATAAATACTGTATCAGCTATCTCCTTGCATTAGTCATTTCCTCTCACCGAGTTCAGTAGGAGGTTAGTGCGTTCTCATATTATGGTAAGATCACACTATAAATCTACACAAAGATTTGCCAGTTATATTGTTTTGGAGAGGCATCTTTTTCCACCGTGGTCTGATTCTGGCCACAGTTCAAAGGCTTCTTTCAATTCCAGATATGACAATAGCACTATCTTCGCTTTGCAACAAAGACCATTCCACATGGGTAAGGGGAAAAAAGCAGAGAGAAAGAAGAATGGAAAATGTTGTGGTCAAACAAACAGGCCTCTTTTCAAGAAGATAAGTAAGTAAACAGTACTGTAAAGAGTGGGTGCTTTGTTAAAACGGGACTTCTTAGAACTGAAATAATCAGCTACAGAGATGACAGTTTGATCACATATAACTAGCAGATATTGCAAAAATATCCCAAATGAGGCAACATCTGCTACTTGTTTTCAATATTAACTACTATTTTATTTACTAAAAGTTGTGTGTTGAAGGAGATCTTTTTATGAGAGCCAGAGAGGACTGGACCAGCAGGGGAGACGGGCGTCCCTGCCAAAGAGTTTGGTAACAGCATTGCTGAGCTTGATGCATGAATCACTTGCTGAAATTCTATACCCAGATTATGCTGGCAAGACAATCGCAATGGCTCCTGCTAGCTGGAAAAATGGCATTTTCTAAGAATGGGCAATATCTGTATGGCTGAGCAGAAAATATTACCATTTTAATTCTACTCACTGCATTTCTGAGTGTGGTTTCATTCTACAGCTGCTCTCTTCTCCCCTCCTGCACACTGCTTCTCTTGTCTTCTGGACACTTTATGCTATTTTCCCTTCCCTTTCTTCTGATCCTTGGACAAGTAGTACAATTTTAGATCTGCTGAAGAGGTAACTAACCACCTTTGCAAGTTGTGTATCAAAACCAACATGACTGCCTACACCTCCATACATGCACATTCAATAAAAGAACATTTTATTTGACAGTTACTGATTTTTAAACTGTTTTTTAATGTAAATGTAAACCCTGCTCGAAGATAATATTTTGGAGTATACAGGAACATGCTAAGGTAGCACGCAGGCAGCCAGCCAGCATCTGCTACTCAAAAGCAGGCTCCGTAAAGGGTGTATAGGAGGCTGTACAGTGGCTTAGCAGCAGCTCACCAGCTGCAAAATACACTTAGCTAACAAGCACGATGGACGCAGTGCTTTTATTAGCAACACAAACCTGTCTTACAGACTTAGGATCTGGGCCTGATATTGCTCCCACTGACCACCAGTGGGAGTTTTGCTGTTTTTTTCAGCAGTACTACATTAAATACAGAAATGCACAATAGGAAACTTTTTCTTCCTAAATGGGAGGAATGTAGCTAATGGTTGTTTTAAAAGGCACAAGCTTCAAATCACTGCCTTGCATCTTGTCATTTTATCATACATAAAGGGGGGAAAAAAGATCTTTCTACTTACTTTTCTACTTTTTGTTAGATGAGAAAGAATTTCAGAGCATCTGTTTCTCTGTTGAGCACACAAACACAATTTAAAAGAAGCGTTCTCTTGTTCTGATGGTTAGCCCACTTCTTAAACTTTTGATAAAACAGTTTCTCAAAAAAATGTACTTATCATAAGCAATGGTGGGGACAGGTTGTTTATTCCTCTACCTTTTATTGCTCATCTTTTTCTTTTAGGACTCAAAAAGGTTGCCTGAAGGCTCCACATCACTTTCACCATAAAAAAAATAATCCATCTGAAGAAATTATGCTTGCTGTATTTAAAGGTACACCCTTGCTGCAGCTATCATATCCCATGCAGCAGGACACATTTGTGGGACTCTATGTTCAAACACAGTCAGGTCTCTGGACTCACAGATTTAACACACTGATTACTTTGTACAAGCTCAGCCTATCAGCCCATTTCAACCAGCATTCCTGCCCTCAGGCAAATTTTAATATTCCAAAGCCTGGAACAACTTGAAATACGTATTTGTGCCACTGTACTAAGGCCTGCAATCCGGCATTTAAAAGCAGTTCCTTGAGTAACAGGAGATCCAGGTTCAAAATACTCAGGTGGAATAATGCAAATACAGCCATTTGCATGAGCTTTAATGAACTTCAATCTGTATGAAACACAGATTGTCATGCATGGGTTTGCAAAAGCTGTTGTGTGCACATATTACAGTTCCATCTTTATCACCAATATTCCTATTACTGAGACATTTGAAGTTCTCCGTGACATTATTCCTTCATGATGTTGTTTCTGACAGAGGCTGTGCTCTGCCAGATAGCCAGAGAAGTTCAGATTTGTGAAGCCTCCAAACATCAGCCAATGAAGCAGGCCAAATAAATCTGCTATAGAAGAGGCCCATGTACACTACACTGGTCCCAACTGCTTCTAAGGACAACAAAGGCTATTCCACCTACTGTTGTAGCTTAAAATATACAAGGCAGAAGATAATCTTACACCCTCTTTCCAGATACCCCCAAATAAATATGCAGCAACCTAGTTTTAGCACAAAGCAAAAGGAGGCAAGGATCAATCTTACCCATTATCCCCACCCTAAATAACAAGGCTGTAGATCCTATGCAATGATACAGTAAATCATATCTTGCCCTGGATTATAGGTTTCCTATTCATGTTTTAAATTCCTGGTACCAATTATATGTCTGTACTTTCAGTAAAAAATAACAGCAATGTTTTAATTATCTCCAAAAGAAATATTCAAACTGCTTCACCTTGTTTGCTTTGCAGGAAAATGGAAGTGCCTTGCTTCAGCTGGGTTGATTTATTTTTCTAACATCGATTCCCTAGCAGTATCTGGAAAACTAATGATGATAATGGTGAAAACTCATTTCTACTGTTTTTAGAACATCCATGCTTTCTTATTCTTTCTTTTTCAAGGTAATTAACTTCTGGAAGTGTGATCTTCTATTGCATTTGCAGACAGAATCACAAAGGTACGTGCACAATTTCAGCTGAGCACATATTTAGCCTGTGCAGTGCCTGCCCCTGCTGATAAAATTACCTGCATGCACAGATGTACCCTTTTACCTTAAATGAGCTATTTTCAAACTCTGCTCATGATACAACATTCTCAGCATGGCTTTGAGATGTTAAACAGCTCAGAAAGACCTCCACCATTCCCTGCCTCTACAGCAAGTGCCCTCTCCAGCAGTCTTGTACTTCCACAGCATCTGACAGAGTTTCAGTGCCTGGCAGAGATCAGGGCAGCACCACACTACTACTACCAATCTGCTGAAGTTGTTTGCTGTGGCATCAGTCCACAATGCCCCACTCCTTCCCAGTTGCTGCTGTCTTTATCTCCCCCTGTTGTACCACCACAACTGCTGCGGAGACCAAGCACAAGCTGGACCCACAGCTGAAATCCATGATAGAAATTAAAAACATGAGCAGGAAGGAGAAGCCAGAGGCAGATGGAGCCGTGGAGGACACATGCACACAGTGCCTGAAGCGTCAGCTCACTCTTCCCTTTTGCTGTCATTTTAAATGAGGGACTAAAGTTCAATAAATTGAAGATGAAGTAAAAGCATACATCACCAAACTAACCCAGCAGCAAGATGCTATTAGCTCAAAACACAGAACCAGTTTATAGCCTGAGGAGGAACACCACTCCTGAGAGCAAATGCTTTGTACCTTCCACGTTACATTCGCAGGAGAATCACAAAGACAGAAGTGTGAACTGAAGCCACTTACCCGGACGATTATCCCCATGCGCTTGCTCTCGTAAGTGAAGGGGAAGATCTGGAGGATGGTGAAGTTCAGGATGTGGCCGCCTGGTGTCCTCAGCTGCATGGAGGACTGGTCTCTGCCCACCAGCGTTAAGCCCACGCTCTCGGTCCACTGCACCAGGGCCACCTGAGAGGAAAGGCCCAGCAGGTTGTAATCTGCTCTGAAACTTATGCTGTATCATGAATTAAAACCGTTCCCATTCACCGAGGCAAAAAAGGAAATGCCTGTCCGGGCCTAGCACCCTAACCATGGTTCTGGGTCTGGCACATAAGTGGAGCCCAAGCTTTCCAGAAAAACTGGTGGGCTGTGGATCAGAATGCTGAGATCTCCACCTAATGTTAATGATACATTTTTTACACAGGTGCTCTGATACGGCTCAATATAATGGGCTTTTCCTGACATTGAGCATTTACTAAGAGTAATTTTGTGGTTTGGGCAGGCCAGCACCTGAGTCAGCTGCAAAGCCTTCCTAGGCCCTTAGCAGGAGGCAGCTGCCAGCTCCCTGCCTCTGGCTGCAGCGTCCAGAAGGAAAACATTCAGCAAATGGAGGCACCGGTACCCTCTGCCCAGCTCTAGGGCACCCAAACCTCTGTAGGGGCACATTAGGAAAATCTGTTCACAAAAACCTAACTTTTTGAATGTGCTGTTTCACAGCTTGCTGTTTATGAAATCAAGAACTCAAAATGATGCTTTCACCCTGGATTTACAATATCAAAATCTGAAACGCTAACATAGAGATCATTAAAAATTCATGTTAAAAAACACAGGAAAATGAGCTGTGTTGTACTCTGGTAAAAACAGTTCATCAGCAATTTGCAATCTCTGTACTGAGCAGCAAAGCAGCTGAAGGCTGGCTCGCAGGTGCTTCTTAGCAGAGCTCCTTCGCCCCACACATTAAAACAAACAAATAATAATAATAATAATAGATTTTTCAACACACAGAAGTACTCGTTTAATTGAGCTTATACAACTATCATTTTGACTGCCGCTTTCAGTATTTGAGGACCTGCAACACTGATTTCCTTACAAGCATTCACTAAATTACAACCAAGTCACAACAGAAGACCAAAGACTTCATTTTGCTCCCCCAGCGCTGCCCCCGTCTCCCCACCTCAGCTGACATAGCCATCTAGGAATGATCCTGCTGAGATACAGGCATTTAGCTCTAGAAGCTGTCCTGGCAGTAACGGATGGGAGCAGCAGCTGACATAAGCCCATATATCACGTGCCTCCAGGAGGGATCAAGGGATACTTTCCCCAAACAAATACAAAATGCTAGAAGTATTTTACAGTGACATTCTCAGCAGTGTGAGAATGCGGGGCACATGGTTGCTGCTGACTTGAAGGTTAATTACTCCTTGGGCATTTCAGGTTCTGCTTTTACTGCCTATTACCACAAATACCTTACGTAACAGTGGGATTTATTTTGGGAAATCACATACACTAGATACAGATAGAAATGAAATCTATAAATACTTGCATTGAGTCAAGGTTTTACTAGGGAAGTTGATACAATTGGTCTAATCAGGCAATCTTTTATGATCTCGGCTCCCTTTCATCCACAATTAGGTTTAAAAAACAACCTAAAATAAATCATTTTCTTTCTTAAGGTAGTCTTAAATCATCAGATAAAAAAAAATAGCTGAGTTGGCTTTGTCTTTAAAGGCCTTTAAATCAATATTTGTTTTAATATTAGCAAGTTTTTGCAGGCTTATTCACAAAGGTTACAACAAATCAAAGGATCTTTCAAGATTCTTTTTCAAAAGTTTCTTCAAGACATCCTTAGTGCATTAAAGTATGCAGTTGGATAATCCTCCTAACTACTTCCCAGAGCAGAGATTGAGCTCAGGTTTCTAATACTCTGGTTAATAATGATTGAGAATTTTTCACAGTGTGATGTTACAAAGACTTGCTTGGTGTACATAGCACTAGATGTTCATCTGCCCATGTTGGTGAGCTGCAAATGTCTGAAGACGTAAAGCTCTGCTCCTACCTCAGGCTGTTAAAGCATCTCCATTGCTACTTTCTTTCACAGATCCCTCCTTCCCTGCCAGCATCTCATTTCAATTTTATGTCAGGAAGCATTCAAACCTCCTGAAAGAAAAGCCTGGCACACAGTAGCAACTGGAAGAGCAGCGGAGGATACCTGCTATGCTGCACACGTCATACCACAACTGACTGCATTTCATTGTGCGCCGCCACTCATTTTGGATGGCCCTGAGACCACAAAAAGGCATGTCAGCAGAAGGGGAAGAATAATGAAGGAAATCCCCCCTCTCCCTTGCTGCTGGGCCCAGGAGCTCTACTTCTTTCAGCCCTTAATGGCCCTCCAGGTGAAGCCCATTCAGCACGGGGAAGTGGGGCTGACCCCTTTTAACTTGCCACCTCCCAGCCTCTGCAGTGCTTCATGAATTACCAGAGAGGAAAAGTGATATCATTTTGAAGTGTTCCCATCAGAGCCACTACAAGCACTGAAATTACCATCCCCATTCACCACAAAGCACAATGTGATCGGCCCTGAACACCGGGGGATGACACCAAGGACAACAAGCCACCAGTTCTCCTGCAGGGCCAGGGCACCTGGCCAGGCAATGCGCTCCCAGAGCAGCATGGCACAGAAGAACTTTACTCCACACCCCATGAATCAGTAACTGGAGGGTTTCCTGATCACAGCAAAAAGATGCAAAACATGGAAGATGCAAAGATACGTTGGCAGCTTTAACCAGGATGGAAAACACTCATACACCTTTTCATGAGCCCATGCTGACTGATGAGAAGTCAGCAAGGTTCCTGAGAGCACGCTGGGAGTTTGTAGCTCTGTCCTGGCCAAGTCAGACAAAGATCCATGCATTACAGAGCAGCTACAGGAGCCCGCTGTACCATCCCCTCAACTTTGCTCTTTCTGACAATTAAATTACCCAAGCCACCACTGAAGTGGATATCGACTAATAAATTTAATTCCAAAGGGACAAATTGATCCTTCTGTGCTATGAGTTGCTCTACAAATGTCCCATTTAGGGTTGCCTAGGCACACAGACAACAGGCAGAAACCCATTGATCGGAGCACCCTTTCATGTCCTGGCAGCTGTGGTGGGCTGTCAGGGTTAAAGACTGTTTGCCCAGGAATCCCAGGCACTCTTATCTCTGATCAGATTATATCTATTTCATTTCCCCTGTTAGTTACTGTATGGCTACAACTGACACGCTTGCAGAGCCCCAAGGCTGTAACTGATATCTGAATAAAGATACTTCAAGTCTTCTAAATAGCAGTGTGCACAGGAAACAAATTTAGGAAATCCTGCTTTCTGTTACAGGAAATGAATCCTATGCCAACTGGTAGAAATTACCCGTGCTGTTAAAGTAAAGAGAATACAAGTTTTTGTACTCATTTCATAAACTGACCTTCCCTGCCATGGTAATATTTTATTGATATAGAATTTCAAAGGCTGGCTTTAACAGGAGTCCAAAACCATTCCCCTACAGGGAATGTTATTTAACAGCATCGCTCTCTTCTCTAGGACTTGACTTGTGCTGATCCTGCATATTGTACCATCTAGTATGACATACACAGAGCACGTCTAAACAATATTTGTATATCTAAGACCTACAGATGAGATTTCCTCAATGCAGCAAAGCATATCTGATTTCTGAACTCACTGTAATTCTCTACTTAAGACACCACAAGAAAGAAAAAAGAATTTAAACAATAATGTTGGAAGGATTAGTTATCATGCTATAGTGAAATAAACAAACAAACAATAATCCCTTAGGTATTTGAGACAAATTGCTGCATAAATATTTTAAAGACAGAATAATACAAAGCAAAAAAGGAAAAGAAAAATCACTGACTTCACTATATACCACAGCATACATGTAAATAAACAGAGGATGTGCAAAAATAGCCAGTAAGTGCTTTGGGGGAAAAAAAGGAAAGAAAAAACTTAAATACAGATCACAAAAATTACCATCTGGAAATCATTCAGATCTCATTTCAATCCAAAGGCAGTTGCTTTCTGTAAAGCTGCCTTCATGGGGGAGAGCAACACATTAGAGGAGAAAAGCAGGTAAGCAAAACACAAGACTTTGGTCATGGTGTGGGATCTGCTCACCAGCTCAAAGCCAGGGAGGGGTAAGCATTTGTTGTCACTGTAGACATACCAACGGAGTGGGGGGAAAAAACAAAGATGCAGCTTTTGTATAATACAGACAAAACCACATTACATGAAATGAATGAATTGCATGCTTGGGAAGAAGAACGCTATAAGGAATGTTTTGAATGGCACAAAATGGGGAGCCTAGCTCTGTATGCCAATCTTTCAATAATACACACACAACAATCTCAGAAACCCGTCTATTTGAGAATTTTTACCTATATGTTGATTTCTATGCAAACAATTTCTCGTCTTTAGCTATAAGGAAAGCTAGTTTCTCTTCTGATGTCAAAGGTGAGAAGTTTATTACCAGAGGGAATTTTGTTTTATCTGGGGCAGGCAATACATGGAAGAATCCTCCAAATGTAGTCCAATGGCTGATACGATCTCAGTAGGATTCTTATGGAAAGTTTAAAACTCCAGTCTTTCAATGGCATAAACCAAATGTAGTTATACAAGTTAACAGATAAATTGTTTTAGCATAGTTGCACTCAAGAAGATGCGTCACAGTAATCATACGCTAGCACTAATTTTTCAAATATTGCAGAGCATAGCGGTGAGCACTATATCATCAGTTATGTACTCAATCTGCTCTGTAGAGTGCCCAGTAGGAGTCTCCATCAATCCTCTGGAGAACTGCAAATTTCCCCTCTGCTGTACCACTACACGTAGACCTGGCTGGACTAGGTGCTGGTGGAGAAATGGTACAGCACAGATTTGCTTCAAGACCAACTCTGGTTCACTTTGGTTATCCTGCAGAGCTAACTCAGGCTCCAGATCTGTCCCATCTGCGCAGCAAGGGATGCCTCCTGGGTAAGACATGAGACCCAGCAAGACTTCCAACTTTGAACTCCGTCTAGAAGTTTGAACACGTTGCCAACGAGGGACAAGCTGGCTGATGAGAGTGCTCCAACCACCTTCCACAAGTTCCCAAGACACCATTGCCTATAATTTGCTAAATGTCGTCAGCGGAACTTAAAATACTGACCTACAAAATACATCCTGGACAAATCACGAGTGCAGAAACACAAACCAAACTCCGCAAACTGACCTCATCAGGACTAGAGGCCTGGTACACCCTGCAGGAGTCCTCGTAGTGTCTTTCAGCTTCAGCCTGGTCTGTCACCCCATTGGACTCGTACACCGGCGTCACGTTGTGGCACAGTGCAATTGCCTTCACAGCCTCGTGCACTCGGCTGCTCATGGTTTTACGCACCTTGGTGGCTAAGGTAAGGCCTTTCACAGCAGGTGGGTCCTGAGATTGCTTACAAAAAAAAAAAAAGGAATAGAGTCTTATTGGAGAGAAAAAGATTCAAACTGCAACTTTACTTCAGTGAAGAGTATATATGTACTATAGTAGTTTTGCAGACTCTCATGTCCCTTGGAATGAGACGTGCTCACTGTCCTCTAACTCTGACCAGGAATACACTAATTCAATTTATGTATCACAATTAGTGGTGGAGGAAGGTGTCCACAAAAAATTCACCTAAATTTTTAGAATGGTACATGGAGTAAAGGGCCCTCTGTTACAGATCTACCAAACACCAGTGGATGCAAGACCAAAGTCAGAGGACTTGGTGAAACCACTTTTTGCTCCACAAAAGACCAATGGCTCTGAAAGTTTAGCCTCAGCTGGGTTTCATGCGCAAGAGCATATAATTGCTGAAAACAGAAAACAGATGACTTGTATGGACCTAGAAAATCTTAATTACATTCATTTAATTTTTAATACTATTTTTAGTATCAGAATGGGACTCTTCAGATAATTGCACAATTACTAAATTATCCTGGTTGAAGAGGGGACACACAGTGATCTAGTTTCCTGGTCTGTTAACCTTTAGTGTCAAGAGGACAAAAGTTTCGCTTCCAGGTCAAAGGCCACAACGTGGTAAAAATAAGAGCACAGAATAAGAACTACAGTTCAAAATGAATCATTGCCTGCAAATGCTTCTCATTATAAGAAATCTGACTTTGTAATGATAAACGTTTTATGAGACACGTCCTTTACCAGTGTAATTCCATGTGCTACTTTCCACATTCTAGTGATTAGGACACACAAGATTTTCAAATTTACTGTTGCAGCGCATCAGCGCTGTTGCAACAGGCAAAACAAACCAAACAATAGCAAACCCTCAGCTCAAGTACATTTAGATTGATGTACAACTATTCACATACTGGACGACTCACAGTCATCACAACATTCTTAACAAATATTGAATAGTTTGGCAAATAATTAACCAGTAGTCTTCTCTGGAGATTGAGTACAAAATGATGGCAAATAAATTGAAGTCTGTTTTTTTTGTTAGTTTTTTGTTGTTGTTGTTTTGTATTTAGCAAAAAATGTACAGTTCAGTCATTTAAGAGTCTCAACAGCAAAAGAAGAAGCAGATGCTATTAAGGGCTGTGAAAGCAGAGGAGGGAAAGAGAGAGATGACTACAGGAGTTAAAGCTACCTGAGACACATGTCAGTGAAAAAGATAATTACTCAAAATACCAAGTATTTAGCAATCATAATATACTTGGTTAAAAGGATACGGTAGCCTGACAGTCTGCCCAGAAAAAAAGCTAGGCCACCAGACAGATTACTGAGGTCAAGGAAAAATGCTGTGTATCTTTACCACCATGAATAAAATCAAAAAATAAAAATCCTATTTATGGTAGTGCCTTTTTCCAGGCAAGAATGTTGGCTTCATGTTTCAGTTTGTTGGGTTACAGACAATGCACTTGAGTCTAAAATCTCTAGAACAAAACAAGAACAACGTGACACGAAAAATCCAGTTCACTAAACGGGGTGTTCATGCTCAAGGAAAAGCACAGGTACCTTGAAAACCACTTCTGTGGTTTCTGTAGGAACGAAGCAATACCACAACTATTGAGACATGAAAAGGCTTGACACAATGCAGGACTAGTAACCCATCACTAACCTCCGCAGATTGCTTCTGTTGAATCACATTTTACAAAAAAAATTCAACTGTCATTAAGTCACAAAAAAAGTTATTTCTAACTACAGTTGAGAAAACAGTCATTAGCAGAAAATGGAAAATAATGCTTCCATGATTACGTTATTAGTGACAATTCTTAAATCTTTTTATAAGTACTGCTCAGAGGGGTGGCTGGAACATCAGCTGTAGACAGCTGATCCCTCCCCAGCCCCCAATATTACAGTATTTTCAAGTAAAAGTTCATCTCTTGCTATAAGAAAGAACGTCATGCATCTATATGAAATTTCAGCTGATAAATGTCCACTGTAATATGCTAAGGAAATACAGTTTGCTGATCCAGACAGATCTCATGGCACCACCTGGTTATCAGATAAAACAAATAAATTCTAAGAAGTTATTCTTAGAATTTCATCCAAAGATGAAGACTTTTTGGATGCTCACTCATCCAGTTACACTGAAAGAGGAATGCAAGGGAAAGATTTCCAAACCACGATTTTCCTGTTCTATACTTTATATCTTGACTTTGCCACCTTCTTTAGCTATAGATATTTTTCAAAGCACACATCAGTTATGTGCCACATGAGACTTTCAGAAGGCACTGGTGCACTGTTGAAATAATCCCACTTTCACCATTTTCTTTTTTAACCACCAGGCCTAGAGCAGCAGCAATGGCCCACTGTTCTCCGTTACTGCTTATTGAATACCGATGGCTCCTCTTCCTTTATTACTTCCCCAGTACACAGCATTTCAAACAGCAATTTAATCCACTACACATCATATACCATTAAAAAATAATATTTAATATTTAATAAATAATTTTAATATTAATATATAATATAATAATATATAAAAATATAAAAATATAATAAAATAAAATAAATATATATAAATATATAATAAAAATAAAATAAAATATAATATAATATTATATATTATATTATTATATTATATATAATATATAATATATATTATATATTAATATATATATAAATAATTTTATTTTAATAAATAATATTTAATAGGCAGATCCCTGACATTAATTGACCATTAGCCCAGTGATCTAGAAAACTTTAACAAAGAGTTAAGAAACCCAATTTAATTCTACCTGCGTGTATATGCTGAATATGTGGCTCTGCACTTCATCCATGGAGTCCAGGCCGTAAGCCACTGTGCCCAGATGAAGTCTCTTGAAGACCATCTCATTCTGTGTAAGAGTTCCTGTAACAGAAGCAGCACCAACATGGAACATGAACCAACACGTCTATCCCCCAGGGCATGTTCTTGTCCTTGCTGTATCCCAGCTCCAAGAGAAACTGGTCCAGAAGCTCAATCAGTCACTGCACAAGGCTCTCAGCAGAGGCTGAGGCCAAAGGTGACAGTGTTAAAAAAACTCAGGGCAGAATCTCCTGGGAAGCTGTGGCACACATCACTGTGCCAGTAAGAAAGAATGAGATCCCTTGCGAGAGGGAGTGGAGAGGCAGGTGACCTATTCTCTGTTATCACCAGTGACAGGACCCGTGGGAACAGTGTGAAGCTGAGGCAGGGGAAGTTTAGGCTGGACATCAGGAAGAGGTTCTTCACCGAGAGGGTGGTTGCACACTGGAACAGGCTCCCCAGTGAAGTAGTCACTGCACCAAGCCTGTCTGAATTTAAGAAGAGATTGGACTGTGCACTCAGTCACATGGTCTAAACTTTTGGGCAGACCTGTGCAGTGCCAGGAGTTGGACTGGATGATCCTTATGGGTCCCTTCCAACTCAGGATATTCTATGATTCTATGATAAGATCATTCACCCAAAAGTTGATGCCAGAAAGAGCAGCAGGTGTAGCTCTGGTCCTGCTGGAACCAAAGAAAATTTCTGGGAACACCTTCAACAGAACCAGGAGTTTATGTCAGACAAAGCTTTTGTTTACAGATTAGTCCTTTGTAATCAACTCAACTGTAAAAAGTGAGGATAGCAAAAGGCAGACTGATGGTATGTTTCTGCCCAAACGTGTAAGTTATCTTCATCCAGCTTTAAAATTAACTCTAAAAGTTGCTTTTGATTTTAAGTCTAACCTCTACTTTTGGTTTAATATCACACTTGAAGCATTCTTTAAAGTAGCATAGTACTCCTGTCCTCTCTTATTTACGACGTGTTCAGAACAACAACAAAAAATCCAAAAAAAAATACTTTAAAATGATGAAATCATATTGTCAAAGTGGCAGAAAGTGCATATTTCTCCCAGCCCAAAGAAATCCTACATTATGATCAGTGGCTAGTCAAAAACACAACAAAAAAGAACAACATACCACGACTCAAAACTGTATTTTCTACACACATACCTGTTTTGTCTGTGAGCAAATAGGATATCCTCCCCAGCTGCTCAGGTATAGTGCTGGATCGAACCACAGTCCCAGGGATTTTGGAATCTCTGCGGATCACCCAGCTATAGACAATTTTCCCCATGTCCAGATTCACACGCAAACTATGCAGGAGGAATGGGAAAAAGAAAAAGGAAGTGTATCTGCATTAAAACTTTGGAAAAAATCACTGTGAATTGCGACAATGCAATAGAAGGACAGGCCTTCCATACTGAGTTTGAGCAGCCAAAGAGGGAATTTAGGGAGAAGTATATTCAAAATGAGTGGTTGAATGGCAGATGGGGAGAACTGTGCACTGCTGCAGTGGTACTGTGACTCAAAAGGATATATGACAAAATTACATTGAGAACGGATATAATTTGAGAGGATGATGGACACAGACACATAAGGACAGTGTGATTGATAAGCAGACAGCAGGTTAAAAGTGGAACTGAAACGAATCCCTGACCTACACTGAAAATAACAATCTGCTTATTAATATAGCACAATTAAATATTAAAATTTCAGCCCATTTTTAAAGGCAGTTGAATCCTATTATACTACATGCTGTATAAATCTCTCTCCTCTACTTTTGCTCTTATCAGAGTAACCAGGCAGCCTGAACACAGAGACAGGGGCCTTAAATGACTAATCTGCAGCCTAAATTAGCAAGCACAGACAGGCTAAAACACTGAACAAATTCAGCAGAAACAACAAAACAACTTTTAACAGTAATTTGATTTCTATTTCTAAATTTATTTAGTTGTCAAATGAGGAACACATAAGACTGTACATGACTGTTCACATTAGAAGTGTGGAGGAGGATGCAAAGGAAGCAGTATCTTGCTGGGAGAACTAGCAGTCAACTCACCTAATAGGAATAATGTTTGAGAACAGAAGGAGAAATCTTATGATCTGAAGATACCAACGGCCAGCAAAATGTTGAAGGGCCACCATGACAAGTGAGACCACGACAAGAGCCCCAAACAGGATCTTGGTAAGACAGTTCACTTCCAAATCAAAGAGACCAATCTAAAGAAATAAAATTGAGACATTTCAATCACACTAATGCAGGTGTTAGCTCCATTTAATATTCACAAAGAGAACGAGCTGCTATATCCAACGAGCTGTCCCTCAACAGTCATTAACTTTTTTCATATAAAACACTATAAACATATTTAAATTTATAAACGATACTGTTCCAGCTTACTAAATAAGAGTTCCATCCTTTGGAAGCTGAGGAGTGCATGAGGAAGTGTGAAAGACTCATGCTGTCAAAAGCTGCAGACTATATAAACATACCCACACCTTGTCTTAACTTTGCTATAATGAAGAATGCAGCAAAATAAACCTTCCCATTCTATCTGGGTCTATTTTATTATAGCCACAGAAAATAAAAGTGTTACCATTGTCAAAAAGCGAGCAGATACTTGTAGTTAGGATCAAAAAAATAAAATAGGTCTCTGATAATGGTAACTATCTTAAATCACAGGTTGGAAGATATAAATCATTTGTAGGATGTTGTTCCTACAGTGTGTAGGCATAGCATTTGTAAATATATATATATATTTTTTTAAATGTTAAATTTCTGCCCCTTTTTATTATAAGATAATTATTACTTATTACCCTTACCCTACCTTACTTCTTGGGTTTGAAGTATTCATCACACTGCGCAGTTCCCTTCCAGTGTAGAGGACAACTCCCACAACAGTACCTGAACAAAACATACATCAGCCTAAGAAAAACAATCTCCATTTGTTTTCTCTGAAAAATGCTTGTTGGATACACATGCTCTACAGTTGAAATGGACTTTTAGCAGGTTAATTTCTAATGCAATAACAATCAGAGTAGAAAGGCCAGCACTTGAAATATAAAATCCATGAAAACAGATGCTGAACAGAAGACATCCTACTGGAAGTCAGCAAGTCTTCAACCACACTGCCCTTATGATTGGACTTGTTCCAACTGGGTTGGACAGACTGTAGCAGCTAAAGAGCACGGAAAGAGAAATCAAGAGTTTTGCTCTCTTGGCTTCTCCTTAACCCCTTTTGATGTAAGCTGTTATTCCTCAGCATAAATAAAAGCTGCTGAGGAAGAAGGATTTCTTGTGTTTCCTCCCACCACTCTGAACCTCACTCAGGTGTGCTAAGTTTGCCTTACTTCAGATAGCGGTCCTCCATTGTAAGTGCGTCTAAATTAGTGCTCTGGACTGTAGTTGTTCTTTATTGGTGAAGTCTGCCACAATCAGAATAAAACCAATTATTTCCAACAGCTTTTATAGATAGAATTACCTTATTTTAAAATCTACGTTTTAGTTTAAATTAAGTATTTGTTTAATAGCAGAAAGGCAAATCATACCAACTCCCACCTTACTGCAACAGATGGAGCTGCTGGGAGCCCATCTATGTATTTTAATGCTATGTTCCACAGTTTCTAAAGAGCTCTCTTTTGCTCTCTTTTCTTACTGCAGAAATATAATACAGTTTAGTACCATAAACCACTGTTTTTCTACAGGTTTCTTTTAAAGCCTTTGCAAAAAGCCATTAAGAAAAAGCTAGCTAATGTCAAGAGTTTTAAAGCTGCTATTGCTGAAGTCAAAGTTTCTACTAGAAAATGTTAGGGGTCTATAAAAATGGATAAAAACAACACTGGGAAAAAAAAAGCACTGTTGCTCTGTTGCTAATACATTGCCATTTTATACTCCACTATTCCCCTGCTCCCATTAGCGACAGAAGTTTTAACAAGCTGCAAGTGAATTATTATCAAATAAGATTAATTCAAAAGAGGTGGTTTCTAAAAATGCTGGGAAACATTCCTTTGGAAAAAAAAAAAAAAAAAAAACAGCACAACAAGAAGTCACTGGAGCCAGATGGCAGGAGGTGGTAAGATCATCACAATTCAAATCAGCAGATGGCACAGCTACTCCAAATCAACTGCAGAGTCAGACCCGCTCCTACTACAGCAGCAGATGGAGAAAGTCACATAGCTCTGCTTTACCTTACAAGCAAAAGCTGCCCTAGTGAGATGGCATCACTATGACTTGACAGCTTTTGCTTACAGAAGAAGAAAAATGATATCCACGTTTTCTCCAAACCAATAGGTTTTCCTTACAGAAATGACCTCCACCATGCTATTTATTATTGCCATAGGAAAAACAAAACTGAATTTAAATTGATCAAGTCGGTCAAAATAAGGGGAAAAAAAGTACCGGGGCTAGAAAACAGCTTGAAGACATGCTGGTATGTGTATAAATAGTGTTTCTAATCATTTTATGGCTATCCAAAACAGACTTCATTGTACAAACCAGATGAAATTACAAGAACATCTGCAAACATTATTCTTACTAGCTGAACTCCCAAAGATATCTATCTACAAATAACTTTGTTCATACTCAGAAAGGAGGGTTAGATTTCACCCTCAGTAGCCTGGCTGTGAGCCTGCTCAGGGCAGGACAGCATCTTCCTCCCATCAGCTGCACTGCTTGTGGCAGCACACACCTGCGCTATGCTCAGCTGTGGCATCAGCCCGAAAGCTCCCACGCAAGAGGTAAGAAAGCCCCTGTGGGAAAGGGGGCTGCGGGGAAAATTGCCATACAAGTCAGAATCACAAGGAAAGTGGCTTTCTTTTCCCATGTATTTGTTCCAAAGCAGGATGGACTGAGGCTCACGCATTAAGCAGCCTGTTCCGTATGTGAAACTGCCAGTCCCAAAACATCTGAGTAGTTTTACACTCAGAAGGGAGGAAGGCAGGTTACCTACTGCATAACAATTACTCATCCCTAAATATAATTTACTTGACTAAATAATACTTGGCCAACTAGATTTTTATGACCCTTTGGTCACATCCTGTGACAATATTGAGATGTGTTTCAACTAGGAGTCTGAGCAGGTGTAGATGGAAACATACAGGAATAAAATCTATTTATTATATTCTGCTTTTTTAAAAGAGCAAATCAAAATCTTTTCAATGCTTCATAAAGTCTTTTGAAGTTCGTGTTCCTTCCCATTATTATTAATTCCATGTACACCTTGATACAGCACTCTGAAGTCCCTCCATTCAACAGCTTCAATTCCACCACTGCATTACAGAATTTCACTCTCCTCCAGCTACTGTCCTGTAAATCTTGCAGGCATGCTAGGCAGGAGAAGAGCAAGGCTTTTATTTTGACAGACCTCTACAAGAGAGCATTGATTAATCTCAGGCCTTGCGAGCTTATTGTATACGTAACGAAAACGTGTCAAAGATTTTATTTTTTTCTTTTTAAAAATACTAAGACAAACTCAATGGAAGCAGTTACCTGGAAATCTTTCATCTTAGCTTCTGTTACCAGAATCTATTTGACACCATTTCTGTTACAGATTAGGATGTCAATGCGGAGAGCAATTAAGTGCTATTCTGGTCCTAGATGCTAAAGAAGTGCCCAAAGGCCACTCCAATTCTTTCTCATCTAGGAATGTCCAAGAGGCAATTAGATGTCAGTCTTGCTCCCCAGAGGTGTTAGGACAAGTGGGAAACCTCACTCTGACTGCTAATTTCTCCAACTGACAGAGATTATTTCATTACAAAAAGACCTTTAAAAATTGTTAACATATTCCCTCAAAAAAAATTGACACATGCCTCCATCTTACCTGATGCAATCACTGTGCTGGCCCATAGAGTGTTTTCTATGCTTAAACTTTCATTCACAGAAGGGTCACTGTCCTCCTACAACAAAAATAAAAAAACATGTCAGTAATTTAAAAGACTATTGGATGACAGAGTTACACACGGGTGTTTGCAGAGCAATGCTGGGGGAATTGGTAGAGAGCTTCTAGATAAGATTGAGGATTTTCAGAAACACAGTTAAATCTCTGGCTAGGTTAAAAACCAACACTTGATTTCAGTGGAGAAAGGAAGGGGTGGAAAAAAAATAAATCTATTAAGATACCTGTTCCTGCTGAAGGACCCTGGGAATCAGAAACGAGAGAGGGATTTGTCAGAAGCTCACCAGGGACTACAGGGAAATGTTTTCCTCACTTGGTCCACGCAGATTAATAGCATTTTGCCTTCTACTGTGAGACCTCACTGAGATCCAGTTTGGACTGCTCAGTGATGCCTGGAAACTTGTCTGATGCATGCCAGAGAACAGTTTCAAGAAAATCTGATTCCTCTTAGGCACCAAAAGATTAATTCTACGGGACCGTACTTTTGCATAAGCAAGTAAATTAATATATGCCCAGGGTTTATACAACAACTGCCTAAATAAGCCACCCAAACTTCTAATCCATACTACCACCATTGATCAGATTAAACCATGCCTCAGAGATAAAAAGAGCAAAACTTACAATTTTGAACTGAAATACTAGCAAACAACTTCTACAAGCTGTAACTGTCTCCCATTTGTTACAAAAGCTTTTGCCCTCTGAAAATTTCCCAAGGGTATTAGATGTATTTCTTAATGTTTTCATAATCCCAGTGAGAGGGGAGGGAAGGAGAGAGGGAAAAAAAAAAAAAAATCACCACAACCTTTTGCCCCAAATAGGCAGCACATCTTCCCAAGAAGTCAAAAGACACATATTCTGTGATATTTCACAGAGGGTCTGAGCCACTGCCCTCTGAGGGCAGATATAACTAAGTTCACACAGGTTGCATGCAACAACTGAAGGCAAAAAAACAATTGACTCACAATTAAGACTGATCTATCCAAGAACCTCTACTTTTTCACCAGTAAACAATTTTAATCCCGCAGTGATTGTGGTGGTCCAGATTTCATTCTGAACACCATGCACATGTAACTACCAATCTTAGTCCAAACGTTCAGACCTAATACTTTAAGAGTAAGAACCCTAATCTCAAACAGTCTATTATGTTGTTTCCAAGTCAAAGCTTCAATAAGCATATTTTTATGTCAGATTTATTACGTGTATTTTATGGAGGGTGCAAAAACAAAAACAAAGAAAGGGTACAAGGAATGACAAGACTTCACCACTTCTCCTGAAAAAGTCTGGCATCCTGTGATTCAGCAGGTTTGCACAGAAAACACTACATACATTATTTCAAGCATATCTAAGTAGGACTTACCCTTGTGAAGGTCCCCACAAAATTATGTATGTCAATATTGGGCTCTTCTGCATATACATAGGATCGGATTTGCAGTAGGTCCTAAAAACAGACATGTTTTAGCAGGCAGTTAGATAACCACATTTTAATAATGTATCAATGTTTCTAACAAAATACTTTGAGCAAGAGTTACTTAATCAAGTTAAGATAATAATTAAATTATACTCCTTACTTGAGTTCAGCTAAGAGAAAATACAACTGTTATACCAGCTTTACTGAAAAGTACTTATCTGAGAATATTTACTGAAACAATAACAAAGGCTCCTGGGAACTACTTAGTTGTTGGTGCCCCAGACAAGCAATTTCAGCCTGAGTAATCAAGCTAGCCTAAAACACTTACTACTGTTTATCAAAAAAAGATTTGGATTAGTTTTCCAAGGCAACCAAGGAACATCCTACCACTAGGTATTCAGTTTGAGATGCTAGTGTCACTGGGAACAGTTCTACGGTGACAAGAGACATGCCAATTCTGAAAAGAATTTCCACTGCTGACTCCTACACTTGTGAACTATTCACTCCATCATGGAGAGAACATTTCTCTTCAAAGTCTTGGTATAAAATAAACTTCTTGCACTTTTTACAGACGGAACATCAATAAAACAGGTACACAGATTCCCCCTTTTTCTTTTCTTTTTTTTTTTTTTTTTTAAAGACACAAACTTCCTTAGCTAGAGAGTAGTCAGCTAGGGTAAATTACTTTAGCTAGAGAGTAGTTTAGTTAGGAAACAGCATGTCTGATGGAGGTTATACACTTGTTTTGGATCATACAGTGGAGCATCCATGGTGACAATCCCTCCTTTTATGGCAGAGAGTAATGCAAGTTTAACTTCTGAAGCCACTTCATGAAATTGGATGACTTGTGTCTCAGTATACTGCGCTCCAGTGAATGAAAGTGGGAATTTGAGAAGTACAAGGGTACCTATGCCGCAGTAAGACCTACCCTGTAGTAAGTTACTGCAATGGTCTCTGGAAAGTAAAAAGAAAACAGGAGCACCCTGCCATGAGTCACCTCCTGCTGCGAAGCCACTCCCTAGCTGCCAGCCCCAGCGCCCTTCTGTCCATGCAGCTTTGCAGTGACAGCTGTGTGGCACCGAGACACCCAGCTTCACCTTACCTGACATCTTGCCTGGAGCTCAGGAAGAGCTGTTTTACTCTTAGTTTCAGTACCAGACACTCTTTGCTGCCAGAGCTAGCCTGGAACATGCACTGAGCCCTGTGCAAAACAATGCTAAATTAACCCGCTTCTCGAAACAGCCCATTAACTGAAGCATCTGAACACTTTTCAGGAAAATCAGACATGCATATTTAACAACTAGAGTATTTTTAAAAAGGCAGCTTACAGAAGCAGTTGGCAATCTCTGAGTACAGGTAACTGGCAGCCGCAGTTTCCAGTCTGTCTCGCCATCCAGCTGGTCAGTGCGGAGGAAGCAAGACCCTGGGGAGTTTCAACAACAGTTAGTGCTCTTCCTAGATCTCCCTTATGTACACCTATAGCTCTTGAAATGGTTTTGTTCCTAGCACACCTTTCTTTTTTTGGTATCTGATTTAAAGTAGTACTTATTAATAAGGTAAGAATCAAGGAATTATATTCTTGCATCACACATCCGTTTCCTTCCACTAGTCCAAAATAGTGAGACTCTGCTCTGTATCTTTAAGACATTTGAAATATTCTTATTAGTCATGTTTTGTAAACCTTCCAATCAAGCATTTCCTTATCCCACACTTGACAAAACAAACCTGAACAGCAAGTAAAATGATTTACATCTATAACGCACAGCATTTTGCAACCCCATTCATTTACTCTGGGTTCAAATAACTACATTCTTGGATTAGCAAACAAAACCAGAGTGTAACATCCTGAAAACTGGCAGTCCATCAAAGCCTTTGAATTCCCGGTCGCTCCAAAATTTTACTATTATCTATTTCTTTCACATTTCCAAAAGATAATTTTCTCTAAACAACCAGTGAAAGGTTAATGGCTATTTTGACAATTGGTTCCAGATGTTTACCATTCTTCTCCGACGTCCTCAGGAAGATCATGTCAGCAGGGACCCGCTGGTTCTGTTACAAGAAGAAAGGCCATTATTGTGCATAGACCCTGCACGCATGTGCAGCCTCCTTCCACAGCCCCAGTGACAAGCAAAGGGGCTATGGAGGAGAAAGTATTTCTTTGTCAGACTGAAGGTTGGTGTTCATTTTGCTGTGAATCCTAAATTTGCTTCCCTGCAGAATAATAACTGGTGCCAGCTCCCACTGACCAGACTGGCCAATGTCTAGGTTTACAAAAGAGCTAGTGAGTAATTCTAGAAGAAGAAATTTCAAACTAATGCCGGCTTCCTTCCAAGAAGCCCTATGCTAGAAGAAAGCAAGTATCTGAAATCTACAGGTACCAGCTCTTTTTTTTTTTTTTTGACTGAATATGTTCATCCTAACAGTTTTAGAGAACATAGATATTTGCACGGAGTGTGCGTGTGAAGAAAATAAATGGATGAAAAAACCACAAACTTGTACAAAATGGAGAATACACTTGTACACTCCAGTGCCTGCAAATGGATCCCTCTCCCCATACTTGTGTTGGTTACACCAAGCAACATTATGATGTTGCAGTTGTATCAGGCATTTAACCCGTGTCCAACAGTCAAAGGTAAGGGCCAGAGAGTCTTTATCTTGCTATAGTGCAATCGGAAAACGTAGCTTATCCACAGATTTGCTCTCATTTTTAAGGACAATGATGCTATTTCCAGGGCTGGGGGGAAAAAGGGAGAGACCCTGAAAAGTGATTAAATATCATAACTAATGTTCAACACTCAATATTCTGAACCTACCATAAAACAAATACAACTTCAAAATATCTCATTTTCAATGGTCTTGCAAGAAACATACTTTACAAAAAAGACAGACATGTAGAGGCTAACCTTTTCAACAATGATGAGGTCGCCTACTTGTATATTAGAGCTCTTCACCTTCACAGTCCCTGCAGAGGAAAGACACCGGTACATCACAGCCACGCCTTGCAGCAGCAGGACGGGGCTCGGGGTGCTGCCTGTCACCCTCTAGTGACAACTCTGACACAAGCCATCAAACCCAGGAATTTGAAAACACTTCCAGCATGCGCCAGGCAGACAATAGTGCAAACACAGGAAAGCTACAATAGGGAACCATGAGCTCATGACCCCTCTTCCCCAAGTGGATGAAAATTTAAAGCTGAACTCTCCGAAGCAAGACCTGGAAGCCACAATTAAAAGGGGCACATCTTAAAAACCAGGCTCATTTCCTCCTGCGCCACAGCTCTCGTGTCTGGCTCAGCTCGACCTCCTCTCCTCGGCCTCTGTGTGGACACAGCCCGAACAAACCCCACAGAGCACGAGTCCCCCAGAAAACACCTATGTATTTCTTTGCAGCTCTCAAGCATTTCCCAGTTGCTTTAAAACAGGGGATTAATTTCACAATTGGCTAGTAATTTCAAATCATTAGCCAGCTCTAGATTTGACTTCGCAGACTAACTAGTGATTTATAATCAGTTAATTTGAACCCTGCCTCTAAGTGTCTGTCTGTTATATTTCAACAAAAGCCTCTTTAATCTGCTGTGATTTGAGTGGAAGTGGGGGAGGCACGTGGGAGCTCACCCCGGCACGGACAACACTCCTACTGTACCTCCAAATTCAGGGGCTAACTGGCCAGATAGCAGCTCAGGGGGAAAGGAGAAGGGGGAAGGGAGGGGAGCAGAAATTAGCACAAAGCACAAAGGTCACTAGGATTTTACTACTGGCAGTCCCTTCATTAGCATCCTTCTCAGGATATGCTTCAGTGTTTCTGCTCCAAATTAACAATGAAAGCCTTTCTGGGCTCCCGGCAGCCTGCTGCTTTGGTGACACACTGCGGGCTTAACAACATGCTTCATCACTGCTGCTAATAAATGCAGACTTCCTTACATGCTGTAATTATTCCTACAAATTATAAGCAGTCATGGCCCATTTCACAAATATCTCATAGGTCTTTTGCAGATTCTGGGTTTTGCCTTGTGAGAGTTTTAGTTGAAAAAAAGTAAACAAAACAAATGCCGGGCTAAAGACATCTCTGCTGCGGCAGGAAGCATACGGGGGATTAAGAGTCCATTACGCAGAGGCTTGAAAAGAAAAGCCGCACTCAGAGAGGATCCCAAAAAGCATCCCTGGCAGTCCTCTGTATGGGCTATACAAAGTTAGGTACTCTGACACTAAAAGGGTCTGACAGATAACATCTCTTCCTCCCCTTTTAATACGGTTATTCATGAAACAACAAAAAGTGCTTTTGAATATTCTTCTGTGCAAAGGAGGACACGAACCGAGCCCTCTGCACACAGGCACCGCAACTCCTGCGCCACTGCACTAAGAAAAGTTCTTGGCAGTATAGGTGCGTTCAACCATATTTTATGTATTTCTCTTAAAGATCACAAGGATTGAGCTAGTGACTGCCAGTATAGGCAGCACTACTTGCAGGGGTCAGGCACGGAAAATTTTGTATCACTTAATGAAATAAATTCATGATGAAAAATAAAATTGGGCAAAGTTACAATACCATTATTTCCTACTGTTATGCATGTAAAGGGCTTTCTAGATCACTGTTCTGAAAACAATGTTAACTGCTCCAAAATTTTTTCCATTCAAAAAAAAAAAGGCAACTGGAGCAGATCTGCCTTGTATCGATAACTGTCAATTATCCTCCCAACCTCAGCTGGTTTTAAGTAAAAGAAGGAGAGGACCTTTCTAACCAATATGCATTTTTATAACTCTTGTATACATGAGATGCCCTTTTCAGGCAGCAAAGCTAATTCTGCTTTTCCAGCCCTACTCCTGGACTCTCGTGGATGACATCTCTGCAGTATGTACCATATGTCCCACTAAGAAGGCGCAGGACCAGATGTTTCCTTTGACTCAGGACTCCCATAAAGCAACTTACTTGAATTAGTTTTATTTTGATCTTGGGAATTCTGTAATTCCTTTTTCTTTCTGTGGGGAAACTAGCTCCTAAACATTGGATGTTTTCTCACACGTGTTTAAGAAACTAGCTAATAATACTAATAACACAACTGCTTCATTTCTCAATATCGCTCTACTATTAAAATATTTTTGTAATAACAAATTACTGCTTTTATAAATACATCTAGAAGTGCTTTCTTCCACACACACCTAGGTGTATTTAGCACTTACATTGTTTCCAGTTCATATTTTCAAAAGTTAATCAGAATAAAGTCAGTGGTTAACAAAATTAAAAAAAAAAAAGTCTTGATCTCTTATGTTAAATTAAGTTAGTTAAGTTCTTAAAATTTGCTTGACGCTTGTTTCATTCTCTGCTATGTTCTGATGTTTGTTGTTTTTTTTTTTTTTTTTTGATAATAGATAGGGAGACAATGTAGTGCAAGTACTTTGTTCCAACTTCATCCATGTCCTTTGGAATTACCACAAAATTTGCAGTGTGAGGGATATAACAAAGCAGATTATTTAAAGTATCAAATATATTAGCCAGGAGAGAAACCTTTTTCTACCATGTGAGTACTAAAGTCAAGATCTCACAATAAATATGCGCAGCTTCTACAGCTTGGTTCAAAATACTTAATTTGGAATTAAAGATTAAGCCAGAGGTTTATTAAAACAAGTCAAATGCATCTGAAGAAACAAAAGGGTGGTTTGGATGTGCTGCAACAAAGTTTTGGCTTTTGCAGCTTTATGCTGTATAAACTGTGGAGCAGGACTCAGAGGGTTTGGGAAAATATTGTTTTTATATGGCTGGTAAATGCCAATGATCTGTATCTTAAGTAGCACCCCTCAGTAGGAGGTCTCTTCCCATTGCTTTCTGTAGAGTTTCTCTCTATTATGCAGTGTTACCCGGGGAGGGGGAGTGAGAGAGAAGAAAAACAAACCAAGAATTTGCAAGCACAGTTCTAGCTTTCTATCAAGCAGAAAGTCAGCACACAGACTTTTGAACACAAGGAGGCTTGTAGGTTTATGAATAGGGGATTGAAATTTGATTATTTTTTATTACAATCCAAACAACTGTCTTTTATATAAAGAGCTTTCTATTAAAAAAAAACCTTCTGGTTTCAACATTTTGGAACATAAATGGATCATAATGGTAGAAAGAAAAGAAAGGTTCAGGGTGCTTTTTTTTTTTTTTCTCCTTATGATGTTATGTAAAATAAATGAACACAGAAAATACCTGCTGGCTCTGCATCACGCTGGCCTCCAAAAAGACTACAGTCGCTGCAATTTAGCAACTATATTCAAAATAAAAGGTTATCCAAAGAGGATTCTTCCTTCTCTACAAATAAAGCAGCTGCGTGAAGCTTACAAAGCTGAGCAGGAATTATGCATCACAAAGCCCCACGCACAGGAGCGATGCTGTGTGCCAGAGGCAGCTCCAAGCAGTGGGGTGCAGGCTGGCAGTGGGGCTGGAGGACCCCTGCCGCAGGACTCGGCACAGGCAAGCACACCCAAGGGAAACTGAGGATCCCGATCCAGGAAAGCACTCATATCTGTGTTTACCTCTGTCCTTATTCAAAAGAGCATACAAGCTTGTGCTTAAGTCCCCCGCCTTCATTTAGAGCAGAGAATGTATTTACAGCCCTGAGGTTGCGGTGGGAGGCTGAGGTTGAGGACTGGAAAACTATTCTCCAGTCACCTTAATGGCAGCTTAGTGCAATTACTCAGGGGAAATAAAAATAGCTTGGAGAAAGCTACAGCGATCCATTAGATCCATTATAGCCAATCTCCAAGAACAGCAGTGCTCAGCATCAGGCCTCACCTAATCTCTCCCCTCCTAAGCACTGGCTTTAGAGGTGAAACTATTGTGAGGCTTAGCCCAGCCAGCAACATTTCGGAGAGTTTTTGTGCACCCTTCTGCAATGCCCCTTTTCAGTACAGGGCTGTGCCAACCTCCTGAAGCATGAACTGTGCCATGCAACAAAAAAGGAAATGAGTCCTACCTGGAGATTTGTCAGCTGCATTGAAAATTAATGGTTAAGTTCAGTTGCTCTCAACTTACCCTAACTTTGGTACTAACTGCTTTTACTTCTGACCCAATGAAGCCCTTGCTCCAAAGCTTGCCTACATTTTCTTCTGTTCTAATAGGCATAAGCACACAAAAATAAAACACCTAACCTTTGCCCAACCATGTTGGCATCACAAGCTACTCCCACATTCATAGATAATTCTCAGAGGTGCTAAGGTTTTAATCAGTGAAAAAGTGGAGGCAGTGAGAGACAGAAAGTGGCTTTGCTCCCCAAGCCACTAGGCAATCAGAAATAATTTTCTGTATTTTTCCTACTCTAGGCTATACTGCTAGCATCTCATTACTGTTTCTACACCAAATGTGTGTTAAAAACAAAGTGGCTTAAGATTTTCTGCCAGTGCCCAGCTGCCAATCCTCCTTGGTTTCTTTCACAAAATTAGAGAAGTTAAAGGACGGGGGGGAGGGAAATCATTCATGGGAAACGTAATAGCAATATGAAAAGAACTAAAGGAGAGGTCAGGCCCCTTATAGATCATTGAATAGAATCCAGAAGGCAACTCTTTTATATTTTTAAATAGACGTAGTACACCCCTCTTGGATGGGGCTTTTGTTGGTTGCCAAGCATTTTAAGTGTTGTAGTAAGAACATGTTATTAAAGGGGGATTTAATATTCAGAAACTCAAATTCCCTAGTTTGGAGTTGTCTCATAATTCCTGGCATGTGAAATATATACAGCCTTAAGCAATTATGCTTAAAAAGCAGGCTTATTCTTAAACACGCAAGTGTTGAAAGCAGCGTAGTTTTAATACACCTAGTTCACTGCATCTTAATTCATGGGTATAAACTTTTATAACAAAGAAACTAGAAATGAAAAAAAACAGTTGCTTAAATTCAGTTCATTCCCTTTTTAAAAACAAAACCCTGGCCTCACCGACATTGTCATGGTATTAGCAGCAACTCCATAGTCAGGCAGCATTCAATTTTTCAAATGAGAATTTAAATGTCTTTGTTAGGTGCTACCAAGTTGTAAACAGTGGCCAGAGCCAGTGAGCAGACACAGCTGATAGCAGCCTGGGGACTCTGAATTCCTCACTGCTGGAGAAAGTGGCTAAAGAAGATGCGTACAAAAATACATGAGAAGATATTATCAATACTAAGGAACTACCTCAGTTGCTGCTAACAGAAAGACACAGAAGATGTGGTAACAGCAGACATGCACAAACTCTTTTAGCAAAGGACTTGCATTATACAAGTCCCTGTCAGGTACAACCCAAAAAGAACTATGAAACTCAACTGGTATTGCATGTTCATTAAGGGACAGAATGTGTCAGCATGTCAAGCAAGTCGCCCTAAATATAACATGTGCACTTCCAAGCTCCATCAGTATACTTGTACTTAACTATGGTTTGCAGTATCTGTGCTGAAGGGGATCCCAGTATTAGACACTACAACACAGCCCACTTTCACCCCCTCATTAGCTGAATCTCCTTTTGCATAAGCATCTTCTGACAATTTCACAGTTTAATTTTTTAGTAAAGTACTTTTGCAAGTAATCTGACGATGTAGATCCTCCTCTCTTTTTTAGGCATACATTTGTTGTTTCCATTAAGGAATATGAAGTGCTACTTTATAGGAATCCTCCTTTATCTGTTTCTCTTCCCCACATGGTGACCAAGCAAAAACACATGTGAGGGGAAAGACAGATGTATCGTTACCAAAATGGAAAGGAAAGCAACAAAAAAAAGAATCCAAACAACATATCTATTATAGCCCCACTCGTTTTCTTCCTACTATGCTGTTTGCCTCTCCTGCCTTCACCCATGCACCATTATGGAGCGCTTCTCTCATGTCACAGCTCTGCAGAAGGGAAACCTCAGCTGCTTGGAAATCCTCCCTGCCCAGGGGGCTGGCTGCGGTGAGCCCCCCACGCTGCAAGATGATGCTGGGCAGTTATTTGAAACAACTAAGCAGTGCAGCAGCCCTCTGCCTCCTCAGGAAAGCCCCCCAAAGCCCAGCGCCCGCTGCCACCCAGCCTGGCCAGCCCCAGCAACATGCGACCGAGCGGCGAGCCCTGGCCGTGCTGGAGCCACAGAGCCGACCTCTCGCTGTGAGCTTGCTGTAGATCTGCGAGTTCACTTCCTTGTCGCGCATGTAACATCTGATCTCCTCTGCGGCCTCTCGGATGACGGTAACAGCAAGCACAAATCCCTGAAAAGAGCACGGGAGGGGAAAGAGAATGGATGAAAAGGCCAGGAAAAAACACATCTGCCTCTAATAAGAGCGATGCATGATATTTATCAGCACCAATGTCAACAATCCGCATTTCCTTATCCTATTTTCTCTTGCTAAATCATTACAGTGATAGGTGGTGCTGTTCAGGACTCCTAACAGCAAATGCACGCTAGACCTGCCACTTAAGAAAAATGCAGTTGTGCTTTTCACCTTTACTGTGATGATCAGCCAGTATTTCCCATGCCAATCTTTGTGCACTTTTTCTAAGTGTGAAAATATTTCATTTCACTTCACAGGTGAGTAACCACAACTGAAGGAGGTTACACAAGTCCAGTATAAGACAGAATCCCTCAAATCTCAGTTCTCCTTCCAAAATAGAACAATTACAGTTAATTTACCTAATTCGGCAATTTTTTCATATGCTTATATAATCTACATAAAGATTTAATATATCCCAGATTTTTACATATATATAAACATATATACACACATACACATATATAATGTGTCTGTACATTCCTGTGTACATATTCATGCTGGTAAACTGAATGCGTGTATAAGCACCTTAAACACACCGAGATGAAATACTCGTTGTATAATTACCTATTTAGCTGATTAGGGATTTAGTCCTAGTTTTCTGTGGATGACTTCTGTGGAGGTCATTTCCTCATGTCATGAGGAAAATGCCCACATCACTCCCTTCACTATAAAAAAAACTAACTTAATGCAAAATAATTCTTTATGAGACTAGTACCATGAAGTTATTTTTATTAGACACTATTCAGCTTGGACTCACTAAAAAGTGAAAACGCGTCTGTACAAAAGAAATATAAACTTTTTACAGCCTGTATTATACAAAATTGCAACCATGCACTCATTATCTCTGTCAACAACATGTGTGTTGCTCTTTCAATAACGTTTAAGAAAATGTTTGTAAACATCAACCTATCCAAACTGAAGATTTGGCCAATGGGTTGGAATTTCCAACTTTAACTTCATTTTTAGAAAGAACAGCTGTGCACACACCTCCAAAAAAAGTTGTGTACAAGTTTTTAAGTCAGGCACAAAGAACTTGTGACCCTGAACTCCACGACCACTTCAGGAAAGTCTTGCTGCGTAGCGCTGCTAACAACACTACCCAAACCAGTAAGAATTCAAATTCTCACTTTTTTTTTTTATTTTTAAATAAAGGAGAACAATGAAGAATGACCTGAAAGCTACTGAGAGTGCAAGAGAGCAGTTTCTGTAATTAATAAAGGGACTGAGATACACTTCACCTTCCTGCTCGTACAGTCCTATAATAAAACTAAATTTCATTAGTTCTAGTATATTCATAGTGTCAAAATGCATGACCTAGATCAGGGAAAAATAAAGTTAATTGTGAAATGCGATGCTGTATTTTTTGGCACTTTTTAAAAATGCAGAAATAAAGAAGATCTAAGCATGCAAATGACCCTTCAAAAGGGTATTATATTTGTCTTAATTAAATCTCTTTCCCTTATGGCCTTAAAATGAAATTTAAATATTATTCCCCTAGCCTTTCAGCTGCATCTACTGCCTTTGAACAACATATATACATTTGGGAAGAGACAATATTTATCAACTGGGAGGGAAAGTTCCTACAACAAATATAAGACAACATTTCTGCCATACAAAGAACAATGAGGATCACATGTGTAAGTCCGATTTTTCTGCAAGCCTGCCTGGTTTCCTTAACAAGAACTGCATGTAGAGAGTCACAAGTAAGGCATTTAATTATTTTTTTTTAATGCAGGTATTCAGTGCTGCTTTCACAAACACTGAAACTAAGAAGACAAGAAATTCAGTCTTTTCGGAGAAGCATTTCACCCCACTGTTCAGTATCACCAGCATGTTTTGCACCACCACAGAAGTTCTCTCATTATGGTAAGCAACAAATTGAGAAAATGAGCATTTCTCTTCCACATGCAAACTGCATTTGTGTGTTTACCTAGAAATTCCTATCTGTTTTTTTTTTTTTTTTTTTTAAAGTATTGGCTATTTTCAGCTTATGTTTTAGCTACTTAAAGAGTCTTTGAATAATAACCTCAAAATATTCCCACATGTTCAGTCTCACTATGCCATCACATATGTCATCCTATCCCCAGGACTCATACTAGCAGCCAGTAACGAACAAAGACCTTTCTTATGCTGCTTTCTGGCAACTCATATGCCAAACGCTAATTGCTCACCTGGCACAGACAATTCGCAGCTGCCTATACAAAACCCAGAAAGGGAGCTCCTGTGTACTTTATTTATAGGACAGGATCTTGGGAAAGTCGTGTTGAATTCATAGTGCAAATACAATTCTAAGCACATGCTCGAGAGAGAATTCAGTGTGATCTAGGCTTTGATACAAACAGAGTTTTAGAAGCAATGTCCTGAAGCTGCCCTTTTACACCTTTTCTGACTTTTGCCAGGGATTTCACTGTACTGGAAGTCTGAAAGGCAAGAAAAATTTTCTTTGCCCCTCCTCACCCTGCCTCAATTGAGCCATAGATTTTTACCACCACCATTTCACAAAAGAGCAAACAAGTAGTGCCTTAAAACATTGTGCTTTTATAATCAACTTTCAGTTGATTTTGTGTCATTTCTTTAAAGTAAAAAAGATGCCTATCCTTGGAGGTTTTCAAAACTCAGTTAGATGAGTTAAACCAACCTAAGTTTAAAGACAGCCCTGCTTTGAGCAGGCAGTTGGACCAGAGGTGCCTCTGAATCAAAATTATTCTGTAACGCTATAAGCGTAAGTGCAGCAGAAAAGATATTTACATAAAGAGAGAAATAATAGTTTAACTAGGATAAAAGCTGAAGAAAAAAAAATACAGCTACCTCTATTTAAGCATTTACATGGTTTTCATTGGCTCATACAGCACATTTTAGAAATCTAACAAGCCCACACAACTATTCCTCATTACATCCTTTGACAGCACTGGAGTTTGTGCTTCAAAGCTGATTATTATTGATTTCCTTCGAACGCAGGTGAAACACATAGCTATCAAAAGAAAAGGGTAAATGGTTGCAGGAAGCAATGAGTATCTGCACCTTAAGCAAGTATGAGGCTGTACAAGTATGTTTATATATATTTTTATATATGGCTTTTATCTTTAAAAGACAACAAACAAGGTGAAGGCATAGTCCTCTCTCATCCTGGTCCTACCTTTACAAAACAAAGTTTAAAGCCAAAACAGGCATCTATCCTACAATACGTACAAGATAAGCCTGAAAGAGTAAGCTCACAACATGATTTGAAGTGTAGATTTACACCCTAGAAAAAATGCAGCAAAAAGAAATTGAGTCAAACACTGAAACTTTCTGGAATAAATAAACCTTAAGCTACCCACCAGAGGAACCCAGTATGTGTAAAGTGCACCAAGCCTCATTTCAACGACAAATTGAGAGCAGGCCAACAGCAAGAAGTAAAGGTTGAAGAAGTATTTGAACTGGTTAAATAACACCTTAAAAAAAAAAGAGAAAGAAAAACATTATGGAGTTCAGAAGTTATACAAATTAAACTAAATCTGAAACATTTTTGCTTGCTCCTCTGGTGTCTAAATGCTCACTTACAGTAGTCTGGAAATTCATTGCTAAAGATCACCTTACTCTGCCTGTTGAATAACACTGCCATGTAGCTGGGCCTAAATCTTTAACACAAATAAATCATTTTGCTTTTAAATTAAACTTCTAACAATCCCCACTCTGCAAAGGGATGCTCACAGTAAACAGAAACATAACCAGCTACAGGATTTTTGTTTGCAAAATCATGCTGTAGACATTAGAGGAACCCAGCTAACTCAGAAAACTTGAGCACGGCTCTTTTTTACACCCAACCAGTCAGTGACTGGGTTCTGACTTTAAAAGCAGAGTGAACCAGACTTGTTTCTCCTGCTGCCACCAGAAGAATGCATAAGATGGATAATCCAGATGCTCCTCCCAGGAAGAGAGGACACCAAGGAGCTGCTGCTCATACCATGTGCCCAGGCTCCTCTCTCAGCATTGGCAGGGCCTTGGTGCAGGCAGAGTGGTGGAGCCCTCCTCACCACTTCATCCCACCAGGCATGGGTCTGTCCTGCTACAGCTCCCTTCAGCCTTTGCAGGAGGCCCACCAAACGCAATGTGAACATTATTCATTTCCTCCAGCTCCAGGTTCTGCACTTCCCTTCTGCAGAAGCGCTGAAATTGGGCACTGCATTGGGGTGGGATGAGAAGCAACTTTCTTCACACTTACCCCAGGGAGAAACGTAAAAAAGTTGTATTTCTGATTGTTGATAACATTGCGAGGGTATCTCTGGTCTCTCTTCTCTGGATGACCAAGCCAAACCGTACGAGGCCTTGGGTCTCTTCTCCCGCAGCATCTTAGGCACTCACAACACCTATGGAAGGAACATCTAACTTTATATCAAGAAGTAAATCTTTAATCCTGACTTACACACACGCACTCCAGACCCTCTCCACCAGCTGGGAAGAACATCTGAGGATTGGTCCTTGATCCATCACCAGCCACCTCTCATCTGCCAGGTATCCGCCATGCTATGAGCATCTTCAAGCCAAGAGCTTGACTCCTTGCCAGCTGGAGCCCTGCAGACCTGCCTCACAGCTTGCCGGGCCATGAGCCAACACCTCAGGCAGGACTGGAGCTGGTACTGAAACAAAACATGGCCACAGAGCCATGCAGGCCCCAGCACCACGCTCTCTGTTCAAAATGGCAGCACTACAACCTCCCAAACCCCGAAAGAGTCATTGTTCTATTGTCACTGTTTCTCACTGAAAGCCAATCTCCTCCTGATCCCCCTTGTTTTCCTACTTTTTTTCCCCCCTCTATTTAGAAATAGTCCTGTTGGATTTCATAGACATTTGGGAAAGCTACCACCAGCCAGACTGTGAACTAAGAGCTTCAGAGCTCTTGCAAAAAGTCTTTCCAGAAAACACTGCTAAGATCTGTCTTGGTTCATGGCACTGTAATGCAGAATTTTAGTTGAATACACACCTAACTAAATGAAAAAGTAAATAACTATTTAAGCAAGAACACAAAGTATTCAGCTCTTGAAGTTGTTGTCTTGCCAGAAAGATGCATGCAGCATGAGGAACAGTTTACAATTTACCACACAGAATGTGGTCTTCTACAAGAATAGCTTTTTGTTTGTTTGTTTGTCTGTACCTGCTGGATGCAAATAAAGAGAAAGAAATGTTATCAGTTAAGTAACTTCCTTCAGTACATAGGGTAATAAAAGTCAACTTTGCTTCCAGAAGTAATGAACAGGTCTCCTCACGTGTTTCATACACAGGTATTAACCTCACAAGGCTGACTTGCAGGAGAATTTCCTCATAAGCTTTTAAAACCATACAAAAGATATTATTATTAATTTTTTTCCCATAATCAAAGTACATTAACATTTTTCCATTTCAGGAAGAGTGGCAGATGAGCCCTGAAGAGGTGGGCTCTCCAGCCTGACCAACCTAGGCCATTTGCACAGAGCTGCCAGCAGACACGGGAAGGATGCTTTTCTCACTCAGAGCAGCTCTCAGACAGACGCTGACAGGATCGCAGAGCACTACATAGCACACAGTCGGTACTGGGAAATGACAAATTTTGGATGGTGCTGAATAGCTGCTTACCAGCTCCAGGTAAGCGAAACCCTCAATACCTGAGGACTTTGTAAACTGTTCATTTGCTGAAGAGAAAACGCAGGTAAATCTGACAAAAATAAACACAGTGGGTAATGAGAACAGCTCGAAAGGCTAATAGTAATGATCACCTAGATCAAATTACTGGAATAAAATAATTGGAGATGCTTTGATGTTCGAGTATCTAGAAGAGGCAACTGACTTTCTACAGACTTGCAGCACCATTGCTGCCATCTCTGCTTACCTTTACGCAGGGACATTGCCTATGATTTGTAATATTTCTCAGTGAACTTCCATCATTGACAATTTGTCAGGTAGTACCATAAAAAAAATTTAAGTAACACCAGTAGCCCAAATATAACCCACTTCCAAAAGTTACACTTGCTCCTGAAACTATTGATTTTTGTCAAATACACAAACTTTTTTTTTCTTGTTAAGAAAACTAAAGAGAAAATTCTTCTTCCCCACATGACTGTGTATAATACCCACATCAGAAAAGCTGTCACCAACATGGCACAAACAGTAAAGCTGGTGTTACACACTCCAATTCACAAACTCTACCCCAGCAATATATTTTAGTAGCTTGGTAACTTTTATTTGCAGTTCCCTTTTGTGTTTGCAAATGAAGAGCTAAAACCAATAGTCGCTTTAAGAGAAACTTGTATTCCAATTTTAAACGAAAATGGTTGTGTTTGGATTGCAATAGAAAATTGATATGGTCTATAGAAAAAACGTATTTTCCCTTTTTTCATGATGGAGAAAACCACAGAAGATTAGCCTTGATTTCATGTTTTAACTACTGTGAATTTAGAATGACCCCTATGATAAAGCTCCAAACAAGGGGCTTTGCCCAAGGGAGCAAACCTGGTGTTCACACACCCGGTTTCATCAGACGTGCTTCCCAACTACAGAGGGAGTTGCTCAGCCCTTCCAGTCAGACATCTGAAACCAGTTACCTTTGTTTATTTTTTAGGTTGGGCCTCTTTTCAGGATCCTACTGAACAGCAGAAAGAGCTAGGTACCTATATTGTAATATTCACTATAGGATAAGGCTTTGACAGGGTACTACTAGAGTTTAATAGATAATTTACTTGTGCTGCTAATTTTTACAATGTAATATTCATCTGTAAGCTCAAAAAAAAAAATCTAAATATCAGGGCAGATTTTCAAGCCAATATTTAAGTTTCCAAAGCAGACTTCCAGACATTTTAGGAAGTTCAATAACTTATCAGCCTGTTTCATCATGCATGTAAAATAAAATGGCAAATGAACCCACAAGCTATGCAGAACATTTTACCTTTAGAAGAGTGTGCTCCACCCAGCTGTTTACATACAATTACAATGCTCCTAATCTTTTCTTTTCCAAATAACTATGAATTCAATACTTTGAAAACTAACACCTAGCACTGCAAAACTGTTTACAGTTGTGCTTTCCCAAATGAGATGGCAGCCAAGACTGACAGCACCCGTGAAAGTATGGATGTACAAAGCAATTTCACAAAAGTGAAATAACCCCAAATTTAGCACATGTTCTGCAATCGAAGCCATGACCTCTCACAGCATTCCCACCACAGAGAAACCTGTTGCTGGAGGAATTTTAATTTCCAAATGATGTGTTACGATAAGGTTTGAGAATCAGTCTAAAAATAATGCAGTTCTAAGTATAAACAAGAAAGGGCATCGGAGAATCTGCTGTGTAAAATAACAGTTTTGTGAAATTCCTCCCTGGCTACAGTCACAGTTTTCACAACCTCCTGAATTACAGGGAAAGCAAACTGAAAACCTAATTAGACAAACAAAAGAAAAACTTCCTGCCTAACAAGTTTTTGAAGGCGATTATCAGTAGTATCAATGCTCAAGCAAAGAATATCCAGCATTTCTACCACAAAGTCTTCTACATAGCCTTTTAACACATGGTTCCTATGCAACGTAAAGGAATTTGTCCAAAAAAAAAAAAAAAAAGTCCAGCCAATGAAACACAGCACTACAACCAGCAATAACAAAGTCGCATGTTGCAACAACTGCAGGGATGTTTATCAGCAAACCCAGGAATCCCGCTACCTCACTGCCTCACAGCCTCTTCCAGGGCGTGCAGTGCTGAGCTGGGAACTCATGCACCCGCAGCTGAAAACCCTGGCAGTACAAATGCTGATCTTTATCTCATATATTAAAGAAGATCCCCAAAGATAAATATATATATATATTATTTTTTTTTTAATGAAAGCATGTTGTCAACCCCAGTGCTGGCATTTAACTTTTGTCTATTCCCTAACCTTGTTTTTCCCTTTTGTCCCACCAACCGCCTGCACTCCGCCTGTTTTGCTGAGTGGGCTGAGCAGAAAGCCACAGCCCAAAGCCGGGGCTGGCAGGACTGCTGGTGGTGCCAGCTATCTCTGCACACTAATTGTGCAAGTGCCAGCCCACAGCCTGTTGCAATGTTAGAAATGGAGCTCTTGGCAAGGATACACACGTCTCAAGAACAGAACAAGGTGCTCGTTCTTACAGACCGATGCTTATCTCCCCAACCTAAAAGATATTCAAGGGTCATCGTTTTATTTAACTCTTCGATGGTGTTTAAACTTCATTAATGAAGAATACATATTTGAGCTCATTAGTTCTGACTGAAAATCCTCCATACACCATATGTGATCCTTACAAACTGCCTTACACAAACAGAAGTGGCTGCAATGGCAGTTTGTGTTTTAACAGACCAATGGCAGGTTTCATCAACGCACCCAATGTCACGTGCAGGCAGGACAATTTCACCACCCGAATCCTTTTTGTCTTACATGTGCCGATGTTACGAAGTAAATAAACACCAGTTTTCATGGACACTTTTATTACTGCACCGGGCTGTATTGGCAGAGCACGTGGGGTGACAGCACAGTGCTCACCCCTGCTGCACCGCTGCTGTGCATGTACAGCCGCCAAAGCAAAAACCCTAAAGCTGCTGAGGGCTTGCACCAGGGAAGAGATTGCCATGCTACGGGTGCACATTCCTCAATATGAAACTTGGAATACCCAGGTACTTGGATGACAGAACAGGGTTTCTATCAACAAAACAACTCATACCAAGTGCAAAAGGGGAAAAAGATGCAAAAGACTGATGGTGAACTTCCGAAGAAGCATTTCAGGCAGTCTACTCATTTCCCGGAGGAGAAGAGGGGAAGAGTAAACTTAACCTCAAAAAAACAAACAAACACACACACATTGTTTCTGGTGTCCAACTGAAAGGATTTGTTAATCAAGTACTCTGGGCACACACAAGCAAGTACATAAATGTACTTTCAGATTATCCTGGTGCTCATTAAATAAACCCTTTAGATTGGGGCTATCAGCTTTTCTACCTGACTTACTTGTTCTTCCCTTTAATAATTTTATTGGCCGTGCATAGCTCTGTGATCTACCATTTCTCTGGACACCATCCCTATTTTGGGGTATCAAGCTTAAGGCCCTATACTTTGAGGGAAAGGGCTGCTCAGGCCATCACGTTACTCCACAGTTTGTGTTCAGGGCAAGGTCAGTGTCACTGCAGGAAGCTGTCTGTTTCTTGTAGGAGACAATTATCTGCATTATTAGGAATAATAAAATATTTTTCCAGCAGGAAGTCAAGGGACTATATCCTTGAAAAGAGAAAAAGATTTTATTAAAGAACAGCTTACATCATTTCCTCACTGCTGCTCAGAGATACTGATAAAATTAGCATGCACTTTCCAGGAATAGGAATCAAAGTTACAGAAACGTGAGCAATTTTCTATAAAAGTTTAGGAATACGCATTTCTAAATATTTCTAAACATTTCTAAACATTTCTCTTACTCTGGTTTGCAACTGAAGTATGGGAGGACAGTATTGTAAGAGCTCCTGAAGTGTGGCGAATTAACAAACCACTGTATACCATGAACTTTATAAATGAGTATCTTACAGAAATAACATGAAAAAGTGCATGAAGACAATTTATATGGGGAAGTTTATACAGCATCATGCCATTCACATTCTAAATCACAACTTGAGAAACAAAAAAACACTCTAAAGTCACCAAAATCATTCAAAAGCATCTCTTTTTTGATGCGAGCAGCATCCTGAACTTTGAGTCCTATAGGTGATACGGCTTTTCATCTGCACAGGGATCTGAATGAACGTGAGCTGGTAAAGATCAGAAAGGTTTACTGTGTATTTCACATGGGAGTATATTCGGTTACAAAAATGCATTCTTAGTAATGATGTAAGAAACAGTAATATGAGAGATTGACTGTCAGATGTCCAACTAACAGCCACTACACCAAGAGGCAGTTTTTATTTATAAATGTGTCATGTCTGACAGAGAAATATTTTAGAGAGAAAATTAAAAATGCTTATGAAAGCAAAACCTAATGAAAAAAGTGCCACATTTTCTTAATACGGTGATAGTTTTTGGTCAAATTACTGCTGAAGTTCCTCCATGCATTCAATCATTCCTACAACAACAATCACATTTCTCAGATGATGCTTCTACGTTTCCCACAGGCAGTGCTGTTAATCCCCTAGCACCTTTAATATACAAACCCATCTCCTACATTTCATTATTGTAAAAGCATATGAAGAATTATCCATTAATTTAAATGAAAAAAGAAATCAAAGCTGTGCATGACCACCTCACATCTTCACACACCTCCATGCTACCCAATGGGTGGGTGCCCTGTCTCAGGGCAGCTGGGGAAGGACAGGCAGCACTGCATCTCTGCAGCTCCCCCCGACTGCAGGCAGCCAGCCTGGCCCTGCCCTGGCACACCCATACGCAGGCAGGTGGCTGCCAGGAGCTCCCGTCTCTCTCTGTTGACTTTGAAATGGAATTTGCCATTTTAAACAGACCAGAAGAGCCCACATGCGCATGCTGGAAAGCTCCTCCTTCCCTGTCCTTCCCCCCGTGTTTCTGGATCGAGGCCTTTTTCCATTGCAGAGGCAGTGTGAGCGCAGCAGTTTGCTGGTTTCAAAAAAAGCCTTGCAGGATTGTGGACTGAGACCATAAGCTATTTAGGGAAAAACTTGTGTCATGCACTGAACGGAGCATCTGGGGTGCTTCAGGAACTTGAAGCTCACTTCCCGTCAGAGCGCAGCCCCTGGGAAGCTCAGGCTCCCATGCCACAGCACCAGCAGTCCCATTAGTTAATGCTATCCTTCCTTCCTAATTGGCACATACTTCATAGTGGTTTTCAGAGTGCTGCAAAGCATTTGGATGAATACAGCTGAATTCAAGGAGAACACAGAGCACAGTCTTTGATTGTGGCCAGGAAGACCCACATTAAAGTTATGCTCAGGAACAGATAACCACTACTCCCACTGGTTTATTAAGCACATGCTTTCTCTCTTTGACACAGATCTCAGCTGTCTGGACCATTATTCATCTCTGCAAGACTACTGTGGGAGTTCCTCCCTGGCTTCTCTTCAAAATACGCTAGAGACTGAGGCTGTAATCAAAGCTGTGCTTGGATGACACCTGCCCCTGGCTGCCAATGGGAGAATTAGGCATTTGTTTCTGTTTTGCTAACACACACAAGGATTTCTATGAAGCCATTCAGTACAGGAAGAGAAATCTGTTTCCCACTCCAGAAGACCAAGCTAACAAAATCTGCCCAAGAATTTGTCCCCATTGGGGGAAAAATAGACACTCTACAAAGTGCAGTCAGGGCTATGTTAAGGTGAAGGCTTTCTAGGCTTGGTTACCACTGGGTTTTCATATGTATAAACGAAGGTGACTTTCAAGTGTCTTTGTTTGTGTTCTTCTCAGAGGAAACGGAAGTAAGAAGGTCTTGATTATGGCTTACGGCTCCCAGGACTCCATCCTGGATCTGACCCCAGGACCCTTCTCAGCTTGCTGGCTGATTCCTCCTTCAGTTGCTAACAGTATTTTTGCATTTGCCTCACCTCAATGCAATCCAATCTATCATCCAATTGAATTACTGACCTATCACAGCCTACTGATCAGTAAAACAAGACAAGAGTTCCCAGGATGTAATCACGTCCCCAAACAGTTACTGCACCAAACAGAAAACCCAAATCCCAGTTACTCAGACTGCTAGTAAGAAAAATCCCATGTTCATCTTCCTTCACAACTTCATGCTGCCAAAATTTCTTACTAGCACAGGAAGCATCATCTCTGTGACTGCTCACTAGGTAAGGTCCATAACCAATGAACTGTAGCTTAGGTTAGATGAGGGTTATTTCGGTCAGACACTGCTAACAGGGGCTTGCTAGAGCTTGGAGCACTTTCTGAAACCAAATGATTCAAGAACCTTTGAGAAATTTCTCTGGCCGCTGCCTCCTCTCTCTGATCCCTTTCAATCACATCACCAAATTGAATGCCACGGTGGCTGCACCTTGTGGAACCTGTCCAGCCATGCATGCTACACAGAGGCTGGGGAATTATTTGCTGCATCACACATACCTCTCAGCTCAGCCTAGGCTGATGTGGCAACATCCGTGCCAGCTAATAGAAACAATGTTGATAATAAGGAATAATTCAAATAAACTACAGAAAACAACTTCAATTAAAGGAACCCCAATCAAAACCATCAACCAACAAAAAATAAACAACGGAAAAAGTAACAATTTCCTCTTGTTCTGACAGGTGTAATTTCCCTGGAGATTTTGCTTTATTTTCCCATCACTCACCACATTTAGAAGCACACATGTCCAAGGCCTGCACAGCAATTCCTGACAGCCAGGTAACTCGGTACCCTGCATGCTCTGCTGCGTACAAACCAACCTGTCTGGCAGCAGGGCCATTTCCTACGCAAACAGTGTTCGAGGCTCATCGCTCCTATTTAGCTTCCTGGGTGGAAATATCTGCATGAATACCCAGAGGCATCTCTAGGAACACATCCCACGTTCGGAACGCTGCAACATCGCCGAGCGGGGACATTGTATTGCTATCACTGATACAGTTATAGCGCGTTTAGCCCCAGACCTTTGTCACGGATCCGCAAACACTGTTGCTGGGCCAACACTATCCCCAAGCAGAGGCCGCGGGCTGGGGCAGCAGCACCATTCCCCACCCGACAGGGAAGCGACGGGGAGGGCGGGCGGGGGGGGGGGGACACGGGGACCCCCGGGGGCTCTCGCTGCCGCCCAGCACCGCTTTGTCCGCCGGGCTCTGCGGGCTGCAGCAGCCCGGGGATGGGGATGAGGGCAGGCCGGGCTGCTTCCTCCCCACGCAGGGACCGGCCGCGCTCCCCCGGCCCCGGCAGGAGCCTTCCCTCCGCCGGGCGTGCCGCGGCAATGGCGTCAGGAGCAACCTGTCAGCGCCTCCTCCTCATCTTCCTCATCCTCACCTCCTCCTCCGGGCTCGGACCAGGGCGCGGCGCCCCCCACCCACACCCCGAGCACAGGCAGCGGGCGGGGGGGGGATGAAGGCAGCGGGCAGGAGGAGGACGAGGCCGGGGGAGGATGAAGGCAGCGGGCAGGGAGGGATGAAGGCGGGGGGGATGAAGGCAGCCCAGCAGCCGCCCCCGGGGAGAGCTCACCCGCCGCGGTGCTTGCTGTCCATCCGCTTCTTCTGCCGGACGGGCTGCAGCGGGATGTTGTCGGTCATGGCCGCGGCCGGCGGGGCGGAGCGGGGCGGGATGCGCTTCCCAGCAGCGCCTCGCTCGGCTCGGCTCGGCTCGGCTCGGCTCGCCGAGGGGCCGGGCTCGCAGCACGCAGGTGCCGCGCCCGCTCCGCCCGCCCCGCCTCGCCCCGCCTCGTCTCCAGCCTGGCCCCGGCCCGGTTCGGCCCGGTTCGGCCCCGGCCTGCCCCCGCTGCTTTACGCCGCCCCCTGCCTCGCCCCCTCGGGGCCCCGACCCTCGGCACCGCCGTGCCCGCAGCCGAGGCCCCCCCAGCGGGCAGGGGTGTGGGGGGCGCCCCGAGCCTGCGCCCACCTCGCACCCAACTCGTGCAGGGACCGGGGACTGTCACCCACGCGTGGCAATGCTCGCTTCTGGGTCCTGACCCGGATTTCCTCTGTAAATTCAGGCAGAAATTGTTCCGACATGTCCGTTCTGTTTGTGACTTCCAGTTTTTCTGTAAAAATCACTTAAACTCTCCATCATAGCTGGGTGTACAAACCAGATTCCAATAACGTGCTGGACGGCAGCAGCTGAGACTTAGAAGAGATTTGTTTGTGCTTGGCCTGTGCGTGTTTTGTCAAGCAGGGACACAGCCACAGGCCTTCCCACAGCTGCTTCACGTTCCTGCCCCAGCCCAACAGGTCATCTGCCAGCTGCTCTGTCCTCTCCATTCATCTATCTTGCTTCACTCCACCTCTCCCATCTCCATTGCATTTTCCGCCTGCCATCTCCATATCTTCACATTCTTTGCCATAAACAAGGAAGCAAAGGAATCATTGAAAACCCATACACCCTGTTCACCTGCAGCCCACACACTTTTCCTGCTGCTGACCTTGTTCTTCATTCACACATGAAAAACAAAATTCCCAGTGGCAAAGATGTATTTCATAATGAAGACTGTGAAGTGGTACTGTCGTGGTCCCATTTAAATGATGTATACATTGCTAGTGATGTTGTGAAAAAAAAATGTGCAAGACAAATGCTCCTATACAACAATCCTTTGTTTCTATACAATACAATATACATTATACAATCCTATACAAATAATATCCTTTTTAAATGTTAAAAATATCTAGAAAGCAGCAAATAGGGAAGTCTAACAGGGCTAATGGTATCTGGTCAGCCACCAGAAATTGTGATGATAGCCTGGTGGAAGCTTGGTGAAAGTCAGCGAAGAAAACCAACAAGTGATTGAGAAAAATCTCAGTAATAAAAACAAAGAAAAAATACTTCAAATTCTGTAACCAGCGAGGCGATGGCTCCGTGTCCCGGTGTCACAGCTGGTCAGTGCAGATCCAGCCCGTACCCTTTACACATCGCTTCCTCCTGCTTCGTCATGCCCCTGTACCACGTACCTCGCTGTGTGGCAGTGCTCTAAATCAGCTTGGCAAAGTGACTGCTTTTACAAAAAACATCTGTCTGGGAGAGTGCCATTATTTCTTTATTTCATATCCCATGGGAAGTTGGATGAGAGCACAGCCTGCGGGCAGCCGAGCAGCTCAGGGAGCATGCTGCTGCACCAGGACCTCACCTCCCAGGGAATCACAGCCTGGGTGTTGGATATTGGCTGTAACCAAAACCTTGCCTGCATTGAGCACTGGCCATGCCCTAGGTGCTGACTGCAGCCAGCTGACGACAAGGTTACTGCTGGGTAAGAGCGCTCCGGCTGCCCTGGCCATTGCCCGAAGTTTGCTCCTGCCGCCTGCGCAGCAAATGTGCTGGAGGCTGTTGTTTGTGTCAGTGTAGCTCCTTCCTGTTTGAAACCACAAAGATTTACACCGGTGCACCTCTACAGATGGAGGAAATGCCCAGCGCAGATAAGGATCGTATAAAACAGAGCTACGTATCCATCGCAGCCTCTTATACTGCAGTCCTGGTCACCACCACAAAATGTGAACCTCTTTCTAGGGCAAGGCCAGCTTTTCCTCTTCCATTGGCAGGCTGGTGGCAAAACCTTTCCCTTAATGAGTAACCTTCCTGGAAATGTTCACTGGGCAAAAACTCAGTGCCTACGCACGCATGCAGCTGTGCCATGAACACATGCGATGCCACTCTCTGCTGCCCGGGCTGCTGGCACGCATCTGCCTGCACGGCTGCTCCAAGCTGCTCGCTGTGCTGCCCAGCTAAAATGCCACAATGACAGGGACCAAGAGCAGAGTGTGAGTAAACCACGTGTAAGTTCAAAGTGTACGTTACTTACAGTCTGTACTTTCCTGCCACATTTCATCTTGGGATCCTGGGCGAGAAAAATACATGATAAAAATGATGAGTCTCATTATTAAGCAGCAGCATGTTGTGTATAGTAATATAAAAACTATGGCATTTAAATGACAGTCTTTAAAATACCAGTTAGAGACAAAATGTATGTATTCTGAAGGATGCAGCACCTGTCCCCAAAGCTAACAACATGCACCCTAATCCTTCAGTGCCACGTTTACATCCTACAGTGTGGTAAGTCCTATTTTCAATGTGAAATATTTGAGAAAGTCATGTGACCTGCCATTTTGTTGTTCAAAATTATTTAATGACTTCTTTATAATACTAATATTTAATTTCTTAAATAATTTACTAGTCTTTTATGAATACTTATTTGCAAAAATATGAGCGATTCTTCTCCTAGAGAAGGAACAGAATTGCTTTGCAAGAACGCAGAGAAAAACATGAGTAGAAGACATGCATAGTGGTATCACAAGTGCTAACTCTTAGATCTTGTGCTTTTTTTTTTGGTGGAAAGTGCCTAACATCAGAGTGATGTAGACTAATAACACTTAAATGAAAACTCTGATTAGCATCTCACTAATGGTGTAATTTCATCTACCGAAAAAACATTTGTTAGCATAGCGTACACTAAATAGGTAGAATATTTTTTTTAAGATGAGAAGTTCTCACGCAAGAGAAAAAGAAAAAGAAAAGGAAAAAGAAAAGGAAAAAGAAAAAGAGAAGAAAAAGAAAAAAAAAGAAAAAAAAAGAAAAAAAGGAAAAGAAGAACAAAGAATAGTGAGCCCCATCAGCGTTTCAGGGTAGCTCTGTTTGATTTCCTGTCCTTGCTGAGTTCTAGCTCAGGTCATACTACGGATTACAACAGCACAAAAACTGCAGTTGTCATTTAATTTTTTTCTGTACAGTTGCAGCAGTCATCCGGACGTTTTGTAACGAGGACATTTCAGCAATGTAATTAATAGTTATACCAGTTTCAGGCACCACCACTGAGACCGTTTAGGTAGATATTTTCAGTGCTATTTGAGCTAGGGAAGTCTTATGCCAAGAAGATCATACTGTATTTCAATATAGTAGTATCATGTTTTAATTTCTTACTTCTCAATCTATCGTTTTTATCCACTCATGGGGGCAATAGAAATAGAAGTAGAAATCCCTTCTCCTCCTACAGACATTTCAGCTCATGAAACCCATTTGCTCCGTTTTTCTCATATTCAACTGCAGGAATAAAAAGATATATATATATATTATTTTTTTCTTTTAATGAGAGAAAATATACAATGATAGAATCCACTTCAAATGATAATGTAATAAAAGGAGCAACTGCAGCACCTAAACAGGATGTTTTATGTAACCAAAACTGTCACGAATGTTATCACCATTGCCACAAAACCACTGGCCCAATGCTGTGACTGGCTGAAATGATAACCATAGCCTCAAGCCTTTAGTCTCAGTCTGTATAATAAATAAAACTTCTCAAATATCAGTGTTACTTGTTCTGAGGTGAAAGTGGCACTGAATTTTAATGTTGCCAGCATTCTTTTTTAGCACCACATTTTGGCCCTTGACACCTGTGTGATTCAGGACAGAAATGAATGCCATCGCTCCTTTACATGGAGTAGATAAAGGGATGCACAGCCAGGTTTACACGTACCTGCATAATCAGCTAGTATGAATGTGGCAAACAGTGCCAGAAATCAAGCAATTGTGATTGTGCAGTCTGCAGACTTGCTCCCACAGCATCTCAGGATTCAAACAAGCTTTCAGAGCCTTCCTTATGGGCACTCTCATTTTCTGCCCTGTGTTGTAATGTGTTTGATTTTAGTTAGAAAATCACAGGGAACAATCTAGACTAGCCTGTAGCACAGTGGACTAAACCCACTCCTTGATATATTTCTTCTGTAGCATTAGCCTTGCTATAGAGATTTTGCATCAGATCTCACCATTCATGGCAGGTACGTGCTCCCCTGATTCCCAAACCTTTCATTTGCCTGTTGAGAAGGAATGTCCAAAGGAAAGCCTCCAGTCTAACTTCTCAAGGCTTGTTAAATCAAGTGAAATAAAGCCTATTTTGGTTTCTCTGATGACACTGGCTCGTTCAGTTGATGCTCTATTTTTGCAAGCAGAGAATTTGACAACTGCTAACTAAAAGAAGCTAATTTGTTTTTCATATTTTAAATCATTATCTATGATTTGTTAACTTTTTTTTTTTTTCCCCAGGTGATTAAATGAAGACCATAGCAAGCAGCTTTCTTTTTTTTTTTTTTTTTTACCCCTGCATTCTTTGTTGTAGAGCCAAATCTGGAGCACTTGGTCTCCTCTGGGTCTGTCCTGTAGGCAGAGTTTATCTAATAGTGCCGGTGTTTTTGTCACTGCACATTACAGACCCTGTTTCAAAAACAGAAATCGGAAAGTCCAAGGTTGAGCCCCCATTTGTAATGCAAAGGGCTGTACAAAACTGCCAGGTGGTTGATTAGAATGATTTAGCATCTTTTCCCAGAGCAGGCAGTGCAAGCACACTTGTTTTGCAAGTGGGATTATATTTTATGCCCTGAATAGTCATGAGTCTCTTGTGGTCTGCCATTCAAGTTTGTGAAGACAAGTGAAAGTTCAGTCTGGCAAAGAACAGCCTGCGTACATGACTGACTGCCCACCGATGCCTAGATCATAAAAGGAATAAAGTTAAAATAACCTGATCATTTCAGTCCCCTTTTCTAACAGCAAATGCAAACCAAGTGCTGAGAAAGCAACATAATTTGTATTAAAAATTATTTTACACAAATACTTTAGACTCCAAATGCTTTGAACCACCTGTACATTGAGAAAAATCAAGCAAGCCCTTACAGTAGTGCTTCTCCGTTTTTGGAAGAGAGCCTTCCTGCCTCATCCCTTTGCCCTTCTCCCCTACTTCTCCATTACCCCGTCACGCAGCACTGCCACCTCCTCTTCCTCGCGACTCTGCATCTGCTGCCTGTGACCCCAGCTGCTCATCCGCAGGTGATGCCTTCACCGAGTGTTTCGCCAGCCCTCACGTGGAGCCAAGTCTCTACCCTCCACCAATTAAAGAACATGTGAATAATAAGCTCTTACAGGGTGGTGCCTAAATTCCTCCAAGCAGCAAGCCCTAGTGCCAGTTCCCCACTCAAACTGTGGATGTTAGCTTGGGCGGCACATTTACAGATTGTACTCACTACCTACTTAGCACAATATGCCATAGATTTTATTCAATTTTGGTTGCATTACTAAATAAATGATGGAGTCTTTTATGCATAGGACTCCTGTGTTTTCACCTGATGAACCCTGTAAAAGGTCACAATAATATTTGACCTTTTATATGCTGGAAGAGCAATACAGATTTGGGACTACATTAGCTTTTGCTTATTTTGTTTATTGCTTCCCTACCCACACCCACACCCACACCCAAGTATCAAATTATAGGTAATTCTGACATCTAAGGAGATGGCTCATGTGTAACTGGTTGCACAAAATGCCAATGATTCCACAGGCAACTCAAATTGTAACACTATGCTTTGTACCTATTATTACCTGTTTCACAACTGCATGTTTTACAAATACCAGGATGCGCCTTCTGAGTCTGAAAACATAACCGAGTGCAGATGATATTTTCAGCTTCGTTTCGGAGCTGTGCATGCAGTGGCAACATTTGCAAGGCAGGCAGGAGTGCAGAAGCAGGGACCGGGTTGCCAGGGATTTGCAAACTCGCCAGTGTGTAGAAGCTGTGCAGCAGGCAGCCCGTACGCTGCGTGCCTTCCCCATGCTGCTGATTCACAGATGAGAAGGAAACAGGCAGCTTCGGTGAGGTGAAACATCACCCTTGCGAGGCAGCACTGGGACAGACGCGGGCTATTGCCTTCACTCAAAACAAGAGCAAACATGCAGGAACTGCCTGCTCCTGGGGGGCACCGGCTGCACACGCACACCGTCGTTGCCAGGAAGGAGCGTTTCTGTAAGAGAAATGCAAACGTGAACAGGGATGCCAAAGCAGGAATCATTAGCAATATGGTATCCGTGTACATGTGCCCTAAGCCTACATGAGATGCATTCATCTTTTAAATTTATCTGTCAAGCGTCTGAACTCAGACAAGACTACTGCAATTAATTGGCAAGTTAAACACTACCAGATTATAATGCACTGTTAACACCTGCATCTCTGATCTGCACGGATGGCTTTGATATTATTTTTTCTTTTGACAAGTGGGCGATAGCGGATATCCTTTAAGCCTATATTTAATGAAGGCCTCCATAAATCCATCAACACTTGCTAAGGGAAACTACAATAAAGCTCATACTGCCATAGGCTCTGTTATCGAGGGAACATTTGGCATTCTCATAATGAAGCTGCAGAACAGATACTTTTCATGTTGAGCTGAGGAAGTGCAGTATTTGTATAGGATCTTTTTCTTCCCTGCACAATTATATGTTGTAGATCAAGAGGAAAACCCCTCAGTACCTAATTTTCAAAACAAGAATATTGTCAAACTGCCATTCACCCAGGATGGCTGTTGAATATAAGAAACAAAGAAAGAAAAAGGTGCTGATTTTTAGAAAAATAAACACACATTTCATTTTGTTAGCTCTTGAAATGATTTTAGTATTAGCTTTATCTGTTTTATAAGCTCTCACCATACTGATTTTTATTTGTTACACATGCTGTGTGTGTGATTAAAAATAAAAAAGTAAAGCTTTAAACTGAGAATAAATCAATATTTGTTTTACATTTTATGTTTGAAAATTTTACGAAAATTATGTACCTGAAGTGGTTATGTCAGTTTGAAAGAACTGATAAGAAGAACAGAGGAATTGATCATGAGGAAATTGGATTTTTTCCAAATCTGGACATCATGAGCTGAGAACATGTACAGAGATTCAGGTACCTCAAACCTGCAAATCATTTGAATGTCTGCTTAAGAACCTAAGAAATCAAACTGGCTTCCCCAAAACAACTAGTGTGGCCAAAAAAAATTATACGCTTGGTATTCTGAACATACAGACTGTGTAGGGACATTATTTTTTCTGAAGCAAATTTGCAAAGCCCCAGGAGTGTAAGGGGCTGTTAAGCCAATTCAGTTAACTTGATTAAAAAGCGTCCTCTGTTATCATGTCCGTGGGATTGCAAAGCCATTGAGGATCTGGGAAGATAATATCCATGAAAGGTTTCTGGATAGATAGATTCTGCCTTACTGCACTAAGAATGCAAGTTATTTGTCAGGCAGCTATCAGCCCCATGCATTCCTCCTGCACCACCTTCCTGTTCACCACGCACCACGTTTTGTGCAGCTGGCCCTCAGCTTCCCATAGTTTCATAAACCAGGTGCTTTGACTTTTGGTCAGCTCACAGCATTAATTTCGTTTTGAAAGCTCAAATGAGCTGACTGAAGTATAGACAAATGGCTGAGACCAGCTGTAATAAAAATGGTATCTTATTTATGTTCTGCATCATATTTGCCCTTAAATCTATCTAAGCAAAAGCATAGAATCATCTTTACACAACAGTTATCAGTTTTCCAAAAAGGCTTTTTTTGTGTTGTTCAGTGTGTCTAGCTCAGCCAGACTGGGAGGGAATACAGAAGCATCCCGACACACCGCCAGCACTCCCTGCGGTATCTACCTACCGAAGCCAGCCCCTGGCATCTGCGAGCAGCCGAGGAACATCTCCCTGAAGGCAGGCAGGCAGGCTTCAGCTTGCTCACTTTCCCTCCTCCAGCAGTCCCTGAGCGGGCATCAGTTTGACAGCAAACTTTCAGCAAAGATGGTTTTCACGCTTCCAAGTGCACAGAAGCAGTGACTGTGCTCCCTGTTCAGAGACACAAACGCTGCCTGGGTGCGTTTGTATTCCTCGCCCTGCTTGAGGCTGTGGTTTTTAGGTTTCACCCCATTCTTCCCTTTTGCTTTTGTAGTTCTAGGTATTGTGTTGATGTCACAGACAGTACCCCTGATTTTCCCTCACATATTTATATTCTACATTGGGAAAAAAAAAAAAGGTGTTTTCTAAGCAGAGTGACTTTCCAAGTTCCTCTGGCTATTTGAATGAGGAAGGACTGCAACAACCTCTAAAGACAAAAAGTGCATGAGGTGACAGGAATTTTCATTACTTATAAGGATCCTTGCTTAATACATAAAATAGTCAGCTCAATGTATGTAATAGGCAATATATGTAACAGTCACGGTAGTGCTCCTCACACAGTGGTTTCAAATGGGTACTTTTAATTATATAAAATACCGCTAGGTGCTCTGAGTTTTACTTGGTTTGTTTTTCAGTTTTCTTTAGAGAGACGCTTTTATACAAGCTTTCAATAATGTCTGGATTTTGCCTAAACAAAGTATTGGAAAATAAGACACACAGTGAAATCCACCTGTTCTCATTCTGAATTGAGACATTTTCTGCACAAAGTAATTTAATCAAATAAGTTAAGCTTTGGGCTGCAAGATGCGACAGCCAGAGAGGCTAATAAAGAACTGTGAAAGCAGAGGGATGCTGCATTGGATTGGCTGGGATGGCCAGCACATAATTCAGTTATAATAGGCTTTAAAAAGCATGCTTTCCAATAAATCAGCATCTGTCAGACACCTTCTGAAGTAGCAGTGGCATTAACAGAAGTCAGAATGCTACCAAAAATACTACCCTTTATAGCAATTAACTAAAAGTTCAGAAAATAGAAAACACAACAACAAAACAGATTATATTATAACATGCAGGAGTGTGGAATTGATGGTTCCATTTTCTGCTTCCGAGTTATGTTTCCTGTCCTGCTGGGTGTGCAGTAAGAGACACTTTTCTAGGTCAGTGATGAATGTGAGATGGAGCCAAACGTGAGTCCAGCGCTCGCCCACGCAGCACCAAAGGAGAGCACTCGTGGCAAGCAGGGTGGCTGCAGGCAGCACACACAGGAGCCCTCGGAGCCCAACACAAGAGACTGAGAAAGCCTCAGCACTGGAGCAGGAATTGGATCACAAACACTAACAAAGCCTTCTGCCTAAATTGTTATTTCACTAACACAGGACGTTGTTTTTCCTAATTCCAAATGTACTACAAACTCTGCAATAAGAACAATGGTTTTCAACAGGAAAACATTACAAATGAATGCAATACCCATCCCCTTTCCTTCATTTCAGCTTCTCTGCCCTCCCAGTGGCTCAAGCACCTCAGCCTCTGTGGATCCAAGCTCCTTGGCCATTCCTACTTTGCTCCAGGTTGTACTTATCAGCCCTGAGGAGGCTCCTGCCTCCCCACTGCCAGCTGCTGGATCAGCTGTCGCTGAGGTCAGCCTGGAGAGCCACTTATTTACGTGGTTTAAAGACAATCTTGCCCCTTGAAGCACACACTGACTTTTTGGAAACTTTTGGACAAAAGGGATAGGTCAAGGGAAACATTTCTCTAGAGGAACAGAGCCCATATATTACAAACCTAGTGCACTCCACTTCTTTTAAATCAATGCAACCTGCAAGTTCAAATTTAACCTTTTAAATAAGCCAATTTTACCTTAGCTCACATGCATAAGTATGCTGCTTTCAACAGCACAGCCAAATCCTCTATGCAATGAGCTAAGCAAGCACTAACAAACAAGAACAGGAGAATCCTTCAGGCAAGAAGAGAGGCTGATGAGCAGAGACAGTACACATACCGTGCTCAGTCTGCGCTCACACCAGTGTGGCTTTATTAGCTTCAGTAAACTTGTCCCTCATTTACAACAACATAGTGAAGAAAAGAATCAGCTATTTTAATTGTGAAGTGTTGCTTTAAAGCATTCCCACTTGCCAGTGGGTGAGCTCCAGCATGCTGAGTGGTTAGCATGGGTTCAGCTCTTGTGGGCAGGACAGCAGTTAACTCCCAGCCCTGTGTGCTCAAGAAACGCAGCCTCTGGTGCCACCACATATAGCAGAATTACCCCAAACTCTGTTGCACCAACTGCTTTCTGCATGGTGACAGTCATCAGAAAGGTCCCAGCCCTTCTTCAGGTCCGGTGATAAGAGCCAGGGCAAGTGCTCCAGTCCCTAGCACCTTCATCACCCAGCTGCGAGATCCAGCTGCAGGCACAGCAAGAGCTTGATACCATGGCCTGAAAGGTAAATCCCCACAGCAGTGCTTGCCAGGCCTCCTTGTTCATTCTCACAGCCATCCGCCTGGCTGTAGCAGGTCCCAGCCACATCCACCGTGAACCCTGGGCAACCACAGGCTAGGGAGAACTATTTGCCAAAACTCTTGCCCTGGTTTCTCAACAAAGTACCCCGTTAGTTCATCTAGAGCAGAGCTTATGCTTGAACTCCTTCCCACTCATTTAGCCTCAATTTCCCACCTGTTCACCAATATAATTTAAGACAGCAGAGATCCAAATACACATTCTTATAGAGGGTAATGCAAAGACAGTCAGAGCCCCCATTGTGGTAAAGCTGCAATGACAGCTTGCTGTCATGGGACATGCTCAGAAGCTGCATTGAACAAGAGACCCCACGTCAGGATCCACGTGAATGAGTACACAGCCAAAGCTACTACAGTGCAAAGCCCCAAGATGGCAGGTTGGGTTGTCTTCCTCCTAGCACAGCTGTTTTCTCCTGCTGTCATATTTCCATGGCATCATGACACCACTTTGTATCAAGCCTTTATTAGAAGCCAGCCTTGTTAATACAGCCTTTAGTGAAGTGAGCCCCCCCTTCACACTACCCCTGGTTGGCCCCTGCTAGAAATCAATTTCCCTGTTAGTTCACAGTCAAAAGACTTGCCCTACTAGTCCCATAAACCCACTGCCTCCTCTTTCACACCACATTGCTCCCAGTGTGGCTGAAATCAGCCCTAAATGTGGTGCCCAGCCCAAGGTGCTTGAACAACCAGGCAGAACTGTAGCATCAGCTCTGGCCACAAGCTCATAAAGGCACCCAGAGCACCACTGCTCCTAGTGCTTGACCACAGTACCTGTGCTAGTATTACTGTGCGTGGACTAGTTTATTTTTACTTATCACCACTGAAAGACCTCTTGCTATTATAATCCTCAACAGCAGTGGTTCAGGCTGTAATCACCTAGTTTCCCTGAGCTGAAAAAGGTCATTTTCTCTTGCCCCCAACTATTTTGTCTTCTGGAGCTGTAGACCATTTGTATGTTTTGTGTTTTCTACCTTCCTGCACACCTACCCTGTATTGTCACTTTTAACTGAACCCCAATATTCTTAAATAGTTGATCTAGGACTGCAAGTAATAAACAAAAAAGCACAACCCAGGATGATGAATTTGAATAGTCAAGGGACTGTGACAGGGTGCCACATACCAAACTTGCTCTTCAGGAGACAAATGCATTACCAGAAAGAGTGTGAAAAAGCCATCCCAAAATTTATTCTCAAAATGTCAACAGAAACGCATCAGTAGATACTCAAAACTACAGAGTTCTTAAAAGTCATACATTCACAATGCAGAAAACTTGACAATTGGGATGCCTTTTGCATGTTCTATGTAACAATATCCATCTTACAGTGTAAACAGGTACTGGTATGTTCTTACTTACAAGTCCAGCAGGAAAGGCACAACTCGGCATACAGAGATCATAAGCAAGAATCAGGTGCAACAACATTACACAAGCTTTTGGTAATCTGCATTTTTGGGGCCTTCCACAACAGAGACTGGACTTGATTTCCTGCAGTCAGGAGACTTCTTTCCATTGTTCAGTCCTTCCATACCAAATGCTCAGTTTCCAGTCTGGTTTAGATCCCATTACACAGTTCCAGCAGACGTTAGAGGAATAGTGAAAGGTCAGTCCAGTTAGTCTTCAGGTGCTTCCACTAATACATCAGGTTTTGGTTTCAGATAGTGCATGGAAGCATCTGCTTGAATCTCAGTTCATTACAGTGGTCATTAATAGAAAAATAGACACTACATCTACAAAAGGAAAAAAATGAGGTAGATAACTTAGAATCCAGATGACCATCCCAGCAACCTTCATACAATACACATGGATCATTAATTACCATTTTGGCAGAATGCAAGTTCACAGACCACCAAGAAACTTAATGACCAGAGTAGGAATGCCATCCAAAAAACCCACAAAACATTTAACCTAAGCATGAATACTTCATATTTAAATACAGGTTTACACAGACTGATCTTCTAAATTACCCAAATTAAAAAATTAAAAAAAAAAAATGAAGTCTCTTGCTAAGGAAACCAGTTCCCATGCCTAATTGCAACAGTCACCTGAGATTCCTTGCAGAGCTTTTAGACCTGACTTCCCAAGGCAAGTCTTCCCTTTCAAGAGAGGAAAAAAAAAGTATATACATACCCACCCATGTTTGTTTGGGGCTCTTGGTATTGAAATAAAACATCTAGAAAAAACTGCACATCTTTGGAAGTAGGAGTTTTGGCACTACACTTGGAGGACTGTCCTAGTAGTAGTATTAAATAAGCAGCAGTCAACAATACAGAGAATCAATTCCTTAGAAGCAGTGATTAAAGAAAAACAGCAACTTCCTTTCATAGAACTTCTGAGGCAAAAAGGAATTAAAAAAAGACTTTGTAGTTCTTATAGCCATTATAGTAAAAAGTACATTCAAAACCACACAGAGCCAAAAATCCAAACAGAAAAACTACTTCTAAGAGGGTGGCAGACATTCTAGGATATTTACCCGCATTAATAGTTTTCATTTCTCATCAGTAAATATAAGCTTTTCCATGAACAGTAGGTTGTTTCCACTCTATTCAAAACCCCCAAGTATTTCACTCTAAACAAAGAGGTAAATATTCTAACCTTTGGAATTTCAAGTTGTAGAAACTTCTGTAAGGCTGTACACATTAAAGTCACACGTAAGAACTACTTTGCAAGACCCGCATCTTTCCAAATAGAAGGAAATCCTATTCTTTATTATTTACTATTTGCAAAGCAATATCATGATTGTACTCTGGGCAACTCTTACAAAGACAACCATAAAATCATTTGCACGTCAATAGGAAAATAGGAGGCTGAAGTGGAATCTCTTAAAAATATATGTTTGTGTATATATATCTTTGTTCTTTCTGTACGTCAACTTCACTAGAGTTTTTAGCTAACAGCAATTTTGTTCTCCTCCATGAAATGAGGGAACTGATGTTTTGGCACATTGTCTGCAGCAGCACCACTGGCCTTCTCCGTATCAGAACCAGTCCCAGACTGGGTCCCATCTATTTTGGAAACTGTAGCAGTATTTATTGCCGAACCACCCCCAATGGTGACTGGAAGGGTAGGTAAGCCACCGCTCTGGATCACTGAGATCTCGTTAGTCTTCATTGCTATGCCATTGCTGAGTACCGCTGCATACTGATTCCATACTGTGGGGTCAATGCTCACTGAAGGAGGCATTATATCCTTTGGAAACATTTCAGATACCTTCTTGGGATCATTCCCCAGCAGAGCCATGGGGTTATCAATTGAAAGCCTTCTTCCCCGCCTGGCAGAGTTATTCCACATGTGAGTTCCTACATGGACCTTTCAGAGGGGGGAAACAAGTAAAGAGAATCGTTAACACTGCAGTTCTTTTACGACAAACCCAAGTTCTACTTTGCTTGCAGCTAAGCTGCTCAGAAGATATGTATCCTCAGTGTGCACTCAGGTAAGTATTTAGGCTGGTTAGTTCTTGTATTTGTCCTCATCCTTCCATATGTAAGAGAGCCATTCATGTGTAAGAGAGCTTATATCACCACGGCTCTTCAGAGTTTACTACTGAAATATTTGGAGGACTGGTTTCTTACACTTACTGTAAATGACATTGGCATTCTAACCACCCAAAAAGAGCCACACTTGCTGTGAACAGACTGCACTGAAAAAAAGATACTAGTTGATGAAAAAAAATCACCAAGTAATTTGGAAGAAGCATTACACCTAGACTAAAAGTTTCAGTGCCACAACACACTGCTACTGCTTCCCGCAAGCAATTGCTCACGAACTGTAAAGCTGGAAGTCCTCCCTCCCCATCAGCTTTTATGCAAGAAAACTGAAGAGCTTTAAAGGGTTTCTCATGGGAACAGAAAAGCCACTGTGTGAGAGGGAGCTGCAAGTCAGAGCAAATAGATTAATCTGACAATAAATACAGACTTGCAGTACTTCTCTAACTTGTCCTGCATGATGTTCCAAACCATGCAGTGAAGTGCATGTATTCTGTAAACATCATTCTGTAGCATTTAAACTACAAAATGACTGGCTTGACATCTTCAAATCCAAACAGAAATCAAGTAATTGGCTCAGTAAAGGCTAAACCTCCCCTATTATCAAGAAAGGAAAAGAAATCAAGGACAGCAGCAGACTTCTGCACAGTTTAGCAAGCCAGCTGTCTGAACAAACTCAGGAAGGGGACAGAAGTCAAAGATGACCATCTGAAGAACTAAAGGAAATATCTAAGTTGTCCCCAAAGGCAGGACAAACATTAGCAATAGTCTTTTCCACTCCAGTAAGACTTTCCCCAACAAAAAGGGATCACAACCCAAGAGATGGCTTACCTTCAGGTTTCCTTTCGTTGTAAAGGCTCTCCCACAGATGGTGCAGGCAAATGGCTTCTCACCAGTATGGGTCCGTTCGTGAATCTGCAGGGCGCTGGCAGAGGAGAAGTTCTTCCCACACGTAGTGCAGATGTGCTGTTTGGCTGGACGGCAGAATTTTGGTCGTGGCACGAGGAGAGGGGCAACACCAGGGGAGAGAGCTGGTGGGCCAATGAAATGGCTAGTGCTAATGGGACGCTCGCTCGGCATTTCCATTTTTATGAGGGCTGGCGGGGCCCTAACAAAAGCAGCTGGAATACTAGTTCGACCTGGAGAGAAAGAACAGATAGATAACACTTATCCCATCTGTGGCCAAGCTTAAATCTGGCTGAGATACCGAAGTCCTTGCCTTTGGAGCCACCATACCTGAGCAGCACACCTGCTGAGCCCTGTAAAGCCATGCAGTAGGGCTGCTACTAGGCTCAGGAAGACGTTGACTTATCCCTGTTTTTGTTAGTGAGCTTAAAAGTTAAGAAGCTTCACTTTCTGATCAAATTTAGGTCTTTCAGTGGTAAAGAGCTCAAACCCCCACAAAACATTCCAGCAACATGCCACACTCGGGTTAAATTCTTTTCCAGGAAACACCAATGTGTATCTTTAGAGAGCTATAGGGAGGTATCAGGCAAGTCCATGAAAGACAGTAAGTGCATAGCCCCTGTCTACTTCTAGTACCTCTGTACTCCCCCTTGCAGGAGAGGACAGCACTTAAGTCTTTTAATTTTGAGTCTGAGTCACAAAAACTCTCCAGGGCGTGCACTCCTTTGCTAACAGAGAAGGAAGAGGGGAAAAATCAAGGTGGTTTTGGCTCCTGTTGATCCTTTTAGAGAAGGATTTCCTCCAGTCCTACTCCCCCACCCCAAGTTACTGCCAGCATCTCAAATTACTCACCATATTCTCCATTTGCAAAGTGTAAGCCAGGTTCTTCTTTAATGACCTTCCGACCAATATTGCCGTAAGTTAAATCCAAAGCAACAACTCCTTCCATTTCTCCTGAAGCATTTTCAGGACCCTCAGATTTATTTCCCGTGCCTGCATCTTCCTGACTGTTGAAGCTAGGTGACTTCGACCTCACACTTTCGGCTTGGCTGTTGGCTGGGGACAGAGCCTGGAGGGATGCAGACTCAGAGGCAGCAGGACTCCTGCCGTTCTGGTAATCTGGATCTCCTGCCACAGAAGATGAATCGTTTGTCATGCCATCGCTTTCTGCCGAGCCATTGTCGCTGGACTTCAAGCTGCTTTGCCGTTGCAAGTTCAAAGTAGAGCTGACAATCTTCATTTGATTCTCCAGTGCTGCAATACCAGAGAAGCCAGATGCCGTGGCTGGTGATTCTGATTGTGCATCGTATGGAGTAGGAGGTTTTGAGGAACTCCTAGGGCCATCCTGAGACTCCAGGTCCTCTTCCATCTCTATGTTCTCCACATTCTCATCTGGGCGACTGATGTCTCCGTTCTTCTCAGCCGCAGCAGGATCCACGTCAGTGTTGTCAGAGGTGTTTTCGGGCATGGGTGTATTAGGTATCTGTCCCCCCATATGCATGCGGATGTGCTGCTGCAGCACAACTGCGTTCGTAAACTTCTTCTGGCAAATAGGACACGAATGTTGCATCTTCAGAGGAGTATTGGCTCGGTGGACACCATAGTGAGTTTTAAGGTTCCCTTTAGTGGAGAAGGCACGACCACAGATCTTACACTTGAACGGCCTCTCTCCAGTGTGAGTACGATAATGCATTTTGAGTGAGCTTTGACAGCTCAGCACTCTGTGGCAGATCAGACACTCATTGGGGTCAGCAGTGGATTTGTCGATGTTTTCAACCAGCTGCTGAAGCTTTGACGTTTCAGAGCCTTGCTCGTTGGACCCACCCGCGTGGAAGATGCTCCCGCTGCAGGCAGCTTGTGGTGAACTCAAGCTCTGCTCTGTTCCCGATTCGTGACCGACCGCCCCTGATGAGGAAGAGCCACCTTCGCTTTCTGGAGAAGGCCTTGATTGCAGGTCACCAGAGAACGTACCGGGCAGGGACTCCTTAATGCCTGCTAGGTTGGAGACATTCTGAGGTGTGCTGGTCGCCACAGAGGTAGGCAGGGTTGTTAGGAGAGGTTTGCTATCCACGATTAGGTTGGACTCATCCAGTGGCACAGACATCCCATAGGGGATTCCGCTGCTAGTGGGAACATTGTCCAGGTGCTCAGGAACCGGGTACGGATTCATCTTTATGTGGGGATATTTGTCTTTGTGGCGCTGAAAATGCACTTTAAGGTTTCCTTTGGTTGTAAAGCGGTTGCCACAAATGTTACACTTGTAGGGTCTCTCACCGGTGTGCGAACGGAGGTGAATCTGCAGGGCACTGTCATTGCCAAAGACCTTGCCGCAGAATTTACACTTGTGTTTGAAGAACGGCTCTTCTGCATTCGATTTGCTTTCAGACACACAAATATTGGGAGGTTTCCCCTTCACCCTCTTTGAGGAATCTATTACAGAAGAAACAGCCGAAAGTGGATTTTGGAAGATGACGGAGTGGGAGGACTGAGGTAGCAAAGGATTCGGGAACCGAGAAATAGAGCCGGGGAAGCTTCTGCTTGCCTCCGGCTTCAAGGGGAAGGAGGAGGAAAGCCCGGCAGCCAGCGAGCCAGCGGCCGCAACGCCAGTGTTAGAATGAGGTAGTTTTCCTTGCTTCAAGGATTCCAGTGATAGGCTCTGGCTTCCAGCTTTTTGTCCGATTAAAGCAACAGCAGCCGACAGCTGCTGAGACATGTGAGCACCCAGAGCTTTCAGCGGATCAGCAGCAGCAGCTATAGAAGGATGCAGGGCATGGGGAGCCATCATGGCAATCTGAATGCGAATTTGCTCCGTCAGCTGGATTTGCTGGAGCTGCTGCTGCTGCAAACACACGAGCTGCTCCAGGATCATCGGAATAGCATTAAAACTGGCTGCTGAAGAAGTGATGGCATCAGAGGTACGTTGGTTCACAGCCACTTTAGTGCCACGTATTGTCTGCAAAGTCACATTAGTGTTTGGTACTTTGGATTTTGGTAGATAGCTTAGCCCAGGAGTCGCAGGCGCAGCAGGGGGTTCTATTTTAAGGTACATTCCTCCTACTGATTCAGCATCCATTTTTCCTTCTCTCTTTTCCGTAGAGCCAGTGCAGCCCTTTGCCTGAGTGTCCTTGCGTGTCCTGCTATCCATTCGGTCGGTTGGGAAGCTCCCTACAGAAGCTTCAGAGAAGCTTTCAGGAGGTACTGCTCCCTCACTGTCATTCATGATTAGGACAGGTGGATTTTTAGTGCAATTTTTCTTATGCTCAAGGAATTCAGAGAGATCAAAGAATTCTGCACAGCATTTCTCACAGATTTTAGTTTCCTCTGTTCGGCACCTTTTGGAACTCATTTCACCATCTCCGTCACCTGGGACGTCTTGTGGACTCCCTTAAAATAAAAGAAAGTCACGTCATTAATAGCTCAATTTAGAATGACTTCACCAGAATTTCAAGTTAAGATACAAGACACTTTTCAAGTGCCAAAAATCAAGTTTGCAGATTGATCTGAAGTCCTATGCTGTTTTGCTACCAGTTCACTGGCAGCCCAAGGAAATCTACACCGCAGTTCTGTTTTCCATAAAAACAATAAGAAAAGTCTCACAAGGCTTGAGGGAAAGAAGTTTGTTGCAAATCCCTTTTACATCCCTTAAATCCCTTTTTCTACCTTTACAGGTAGAAATGGAACAGTGGAGCAAGTCAGCTAGTTCCTGCAATACAGCTAAATGGAACATGACCCAAGCAAGACAGAAGGCATCATTACATAGGAAAAACCTGATTCTCATAAGCTTAGTTTGTGTGTTTGGTTTTCTTTTTTCTTTTGAACATCAGCTCAGAATTCATAGTTAACAGTCTCAGAAACTCATATATGGTTGTTAACACAAGAACTTCAGCGCAGTTCTTAATCATCCACTGATACATTAAATGACATTCACTCCTCCGTTATGGAGGTAATTGCTCCCAAAGAGGGCTGACAGAAACAAAATTCAAGCCCAACATTAGCTTTGAAACACTTCAAAAGCCAACTTGCATGAAAAAAATCCTCTACGAAGTCACAGCAGTAAAGAAAAGATGATTAACTTACAAGAATCCAACACGCAGGAATAAGCTTATGTTGATACTGACAGTTACTAGCGAGCCAAGCAGTAGGCCCTGCTTGCAACACTCACAAAGCAGTTCCGGACACGGTAAGGATGCTGGATTTAGTTGTGTTTGTAACTTGCCCCCCCTTTTAGGGAGGGGGAAGGAGAGCAAAGCCAGCCTGCAAGTCCACTCCTGCCCTTCCTCTGCCAGTGCCCCACCGACTGAGCACAACTTGCATGCGGACATGCAGAAAACATGATTCAGGGAAATACCAGAATGGGAAGAGAGGTTAAGAGAAATTCTAAACCAAAACAGGATGTTTTTGCTCAATCTAGCTATCTTTCAAACAAACTCACACTGAGCTCGAGGCGGGTGGGTGTTTGGGAGCATGCAGGGGGTAAAGCCTGAGGCTCGTACAGCTGAGGGGAGAGCACGGAGGACTTCGGATAATTCACAGCCCCACACTAGGTGAAGCGTCCTGTAACTCACAGTAATTGGTCCCATTTTAATGGGTGTCAAGGGTGCAGTAACCAAGTGCCTCACTGCCCCTGCTCGCCTCCCACACACGGAGGCATCAGGGGCACTCTGCAGGCCTCAGTCACAACAGAAAATTTGTACCATGGGGCCTCATATTTGGGGCCTGCACCTCCAGTAGTTCACCCCAGGGCTCAGCTCCGATTCCACGCTGCTAGCCCACACTGTCTCAAAAATGGAACCAAAGACTCTGCAAGCACAGGAGCTATTTGCGGCTTTCATTTTAAAGGTGTAACTGAACCACACATCTGATACAAGTGTATATCCTGTACATGGCAGGGCGGAGGGCAAGCATGTCCAAGCAACAACCTGAGCACGTTCACTTACTGTTTCGGGGAAGTGTAAAATCTCTGTGGGGGAGGATATTGTAAACTTTGACATTTGTAAGGGTAACGAGAGTATTACATATTTTATATAGATGGATAGATACAGCGAACTAATCAAAACTTCAACCGCTTAATGTGTTGAGTGGTGGAAAGTACACGATAAAGTTTTCTTTTAAAAAATAGATCAACTACAAAACACAAATAGAGGCCCCTTATGCTACAGTCTGCAGAGCAGTAAATCCAAATCTGTACGTATATAACTCTGTTAACCACAAATTTCAAGGTTACAAGTCAAAGTTGCCTTTGAACGAGGAGAAGAGACGTTCTTGGTACATTTGTGATCATAACCATTTGGATCACTCATATCCAAACAGTCCTACAGGGAGACTGAAACACTTTTTCCCCCTCCCTCCTTCAGCCCAAACAACCCTCATAAATGAAGGTAATGGGAAGAAAAGAGTGGTTTTTGCATACGTTTCCCACTCCAAATATTAAATTGATGTCTCTGAAGTTAATTTAACTATGGACAAAATCTACTCTGCTGACTATTTAAGTACAAGAAGTACATGATGCAGAACTTAGTCAATAAATAGGGTCGACTGAGGTCAAGACTGAACGTTTTTAAACTCCCATCTTTGCAGAAGTGTGAGCAGATAAAATGGGAAAGAAAGTACTAGACAGTGAAAAAAAGACAAGAAGTTTCCATAAGAATGTTGCACACTGACTCCAGGTCTTTACTTGACTATTTTCACAACTATTCCCATCCAACAGGTACTTTACAGACCACAGCCTAAAACACCAAAACATCTTTTCCAAATCCTTTAAGGTTTTAACTTTCCCTGTGTTGCACAGTAACATTAGGTTTTACTTTAGAAAACACAAAGCTTTCTTCCAGTCTCTTATCTGTGAGCACACGCATTTCACACTGCAGTTTGCACCTCCGTGGTGGCAATGCAAAATGCTTCAAGTGGAACAGAAACGGCTGCATGAAAGACTATAGCCCACCCCAAGGATAACTATGTGTATATATATATATATATATATATATATATGGATAACTATGGATTCCAGGGTAACTATGTCTAGACAAGTCCTCAAACTTTAACTGCTTCAAAACACATGATCGTTATTTATCCCTTTCCATTGGGAGTACCTTATTTTTCCACTGATAAAACCATACTAAATGCAAAGCCCTTTCCTCCCCCTCCACACAACAGTCCACCTTCCCCATTTTTATAACACTGAGGAACTCCAGAAGTGACCTTTTTGGTTTTATAAATGAGCTGCCACCTCAGAGGACATCTGCAGTAAGCTGCAGGTACCTGTGTTGGGAAAGCAGCCCACCTGCAGCCACCAGCGCTGTCACTGTCACATTTTAGTTTCCAGTTCCCCTGTTTGACAGTAAGGCACTAAGGGAGGACTCCAAACGAATTCAATTCCCAGCTTGTAGTGACTTGCTGCGCGACAAGCAGGGAAGCATTATGCCTTATTTTCCCTCCCACCTCAGCAAAATTGAGCATAATGCTTCCCCTATCTCAAACATTTTGTTTTTAAAAGACATAGTCAGTAGGAACAAGGTGCTTGCTTATTGTGCCGTAGCTGTAATAACAAAACAGCAATTGACTGTTTCTTTACAAAACCCATCTCTATAAACTCTTCATCTCAATTTATCATAGAATATCCAAGTTGGAAGGGACCCACAAGGATCATCAAGTCCTTTGGGGACCGCACCCCCCCTCCCCCCCCCAAAAAAATGAGGCCATGTGTCTGAGAGCGTTGTCCCAGTGCTTCTTGAACTCCAGCATGCTCAGTGCTGTGATCACTGCCCTAGGGAGCCTGTTCCAGTCCACCCAGCCCTGCAGGAGTGCTAGGCAGCCAGCAGAGCACCCCACTCACCCCAGCTACCACACACGGGTGTAGTGGGCTTAACCGCAGGCTACCTCCCTGCCCAGAAGCCTCCCTGTGCATCTGCTGCCAGCTCAGCCCAAATACTGTAAGAACACTGGTGGAGTAGCGAGAGCCCTGCCAGAACAATTGCTCGTGCACTCAAGTTAACCCTCTCCAAAGACTTCCCAGGGATAGCACTTTTTTTTTTTTTTTTTTTTATCTCCCCACCCCCGAATTTCAGGAATGTTATCTCTCAGCATCTAGTTATCCAATAAGTTAGAAGAATGCAGTAAACCCAGCAGGGGGGTTAGATTGAATCACTGGCAAATGGATGGAAAAAATCCACTATTGTGTAGGACAAGGCGGTCATCGACAAGGAGGGCTGATAAAATCCACACAGCTCGAATTCATTTTTTTTGAGGGAATGAGTAAAAGAGTGAAGTAAGTCTTATCTGGTTTGATTTGATTTCAAAAGGGTGCTGCTGGTCTACCACTCATCTGAGCAATTAGCAACCTAATTTTTTTCTACTGTGAGAATATTATTTCACCTGAATGAGGAGGAAAAGCTATTTTTTTTGTCTTTCTTTTTCCCTTTTTTAATAGTTTAATACCTCTGGTGAGTTTACTCTTTCCCCCCCCACAGACTAGGGTTGATCAATTTCTAATGCTTTACTGTAACAACGCACTTCCACCTGAGTATTATTTTGTGAAGGATCAGTAAGCACCCACTGCAGGCCCAGCTCTGCCATCAGCTCCCCGCTCCCCTCAGGCGGGGTGCTTCCCGCATTTCCCCCCTCCCCTGTTCCCAGCTGAAAAGCTAGGGCATTTCAAGAACATTAAACTGTCCAAAATTTCCCTTCTTCCCCTACTCCACTTCAAGTTTTAGCCATAACCAATAAACACTTGTTTGAGTTAGCAAATACGTGGCTGGTAAGTTATAGAGTTATTCCAGAGGCCTCGATGGTTTGCATCCTGAATTTATCTCAGCACTTTTCCACCCAAGGACACGCTGTGCTGCCCCTAACCATTAGGGCTTCCTGTGTTTTCAGGTTTTGTCCAGGCTTTAGCAGCATTTCATTACCTACCTCCCGGGTCGCCCATCTGAGCTCTGCTCACCCACCTACCCAAGAGGAACACCCGGACAGAGGAACAGAGGACAGAATAATGGTGCACAGCCCCACGTGAGCAAGCAGCCCTAAAACCCCGAGGAAAGCTCCAGGCGAGCAACACTGCCCCCAGCCCCGGGCACAGCCTCCAGTACAAGCCCTCAGCCCCGCTCCACGTTCCGAGGAGGTTTCAAAGGGCTTTAAACCCCAAAATTCCTGGACAACCCCCTTGAAAATGTCTGCGGGTTACCTGCTGGGGCATAACCGCGGCCCCAGCGGCGGGGCCGGCCGGCGGGGGGCACTCCCGTCCCGTCCCATCCCGTCCCGCACGGGGCCGCGGCCTCCCCCCGGGACCCCCGGCTCAGCCTCCCCGGGGCTCAGCCTCTCCCGCCGCACACCCACCTGAGCTCCGCATCCCCGAGCGTCACCCCCCCTTCTTGGGGCTTCTACGGAAAAGTGGGGGGGGGTCCTCCAGAGGCTGCAGGCAGCCGAGCAGCCTCCCCCCCGGAGGCAGCGGTATAGGCCGCCCTCGGCCCTACCTGCTCGGCGGCGGAGCCTCCGCGGCTCTCGGTCCTCCCAGCGGCGCGGCCGCAGCTGGAAGCAGGGCGGCCCCGGAGCACACTTAACACTAGTACAGTGTTTAAGACCCGGCTAAACGGCGCAAACCCCGCTGCCAAGGTCAATTGCATGAGAGTCCTAATTGTGAGCCTGACATCAACTTACCACCCACGGCAAGCGGGAGGAGGCAAAGGTTAGAGCAGCAGCTCTGTCAAAACGTCACATGCCGCCGAGCCCAGCCGGGCTCCGGCACTACAACCACTCTAATGTTTCACTTACGTAAAAGGAAAAACAAGAGGGCATCGCCCACCCCCGGGCACCCTCACCCTTCACAGCGCTCCTGGGTCCCCCCTGTCCCGGCCCGGCCCGATCCGTGCCTGTCCCGTTCCCAGCCCGGCCAGCGGGCAAGCTCCGAGAAATAATAATAATTAATAAAAATCAGAGCAGCACTACCGAGCAACTTCGCTCTCCTCCTCGCTCAACACCTCCCTCGCAGCATCAACACGGCTCGACCTAGGATTGGAATAAAGGGAATCTCCAATTTTTTTTCCCGGAAAAAAAGTTGCCGGTTCATACTGTATTTTTAAGAACGAACCTGATTTTTTTTTTTTTTAAACGGCAGCAATCCAGCACAATGGGCATTTTCAAGCCCTTTGTGAAAATGCTAATTTTCGCTGTGTAGTATTATTATCCGGTGACCACCTGCTGATTTTTTGACCTGTTAATTGATCCTCAGGTTAGCAGAACCGTTTCTCAACGCGCCGCATTGTTCGCAGAGGTGGGTCCCAAATCGCTTTGTACAAAAATAAAAAAGAGGAGCACTTGCGAATTGCGAAGAAGGAGATAAGGGCTTGATTTTATTATTACGGTTGTGTATATACCCGATAATGTCCCAGACAAATCCCTGGGGTATTTCGACTTTGTTATGCAGCTTCATCACTTGGTATTTACGGACACACCTGGAGCGGGGAAGACGGGGCCGGGCAGGGAGATTTGAGGGCGATAAGAGCCGCGGGTGTCGCAGCCGCGAGGTGGCTCTCCGAGAGCGGCCGCCGACAGCGGGGGTGGCACCGGGGGGCCCCGCACCGGCCCCGAGGGGCTCCCGGTAGCGCCGCTCCCCTTGCGGCGACCACCGCGACCTCCAAAAGGAGCCCCCTACCTCCACCCCCCGGCCCATGCAATCACTGCTCCGGCTCCCGGAGAACGGGGGGGTAATTTTCATCGAGGGTTTTGTTGTTAAAAAGAGAAAAAATAAATAAAAAAGCCCCCCCACCAAGCGCACAGCAGCTTCCCAGAAGAGCGGTGCGGAGCGACCCTCCCTCCCCTCCCCGCACGCCCCCCCGCCCCAAGCGGGCCGCATCAGGAGTTATTAACCCTTTTGTTTCAGCGCAGCCCCGGAGGTGCCTTTCCAGCAGTGGGCAGAGATTTACATGTGGAAACATCACCTCCATCCCCCAACCTAACCATATGCACAAAGGAAAACAGTCATGCATTAAACATGGGATTTATTGCCTTCTGGCCAGCTTGCCGATTCTTAAGTCACCATTAACCGGACCCAACAATCGCACATTTCGAATCAAAGAGGAGAGGGGGGAGGAGGAAAAAAAAATAATAACAACAGCCCGAACCTCCTGCGGTTTGGGAATCAGCAGCTCCTGGAACGTGCACTGGTATCGATCAACTCCAGGGACGGAAAAACCCCACACGAAACCAGCCTTTTAAAAAGGGCAGAAACCCCCCAAAAGTTGGGGGGGGGGGCACCTACAGAAGTGTTCGGGCTGCTAAAACCCAGCCTCCCCTTCCCTACCCGCGACGCGCCCCCCACGCTCCTCCTGGGGGTCGCAGCGGCTCCGGGGGCCGAGCAGCCTCCCCCCGCGGGGAAGTGCCCCGGGAACTTGCCCCCCCCCCCCCCCCCGGCCACAAGAGTGTTAACAGAGGGGTGGGAGCCCCTGCCCGAGCCCAGGGTGCCGGGACGATGCTGCGGGGCACGGCGGCCCCGACCCTTCCCCGCTCCCGTGGGGGACAGGGGCAAACAACCGCCCCCCTCCACCCCTTCCCCTGCACGCCCACCCAGGGCTCCGGGATAATTTTGAGTTCAAATCGAGACTTTTCCTCTTCCCTTCGCAAGGCAGAGGGCTGCGAGCTCCCCGAAAAGGAGGCACCGTGATTTGCGGGAGCACAAAGCCCCCCCCCGCCACCTAAATACAAAGGGCTCACGCACACCCCACATTAGCTCACCGGAGTTATTTTAGGAAGTCGGAAATCAAAGATGGCTGGAGGTCAAGCTACAAAAGGTCCAGGGCGATTGTGATCTCCAACAAAAATAGTCCGAACGCTTTTTTTTTTTTTTCCGAAAAACCCCACAAAAAAAATCTTCATAGAACTACCGAGAAAATCTTAAATAGAGAAATCGGGGAAACCTACCTCGAGTCATTTCCTACCCCTGAGAAGACGGTTCGCAATTCCTTCCTCTTTCCCCTCTTAACCCCCCCCCAAAAAAAAAAAAAAAAAAATCCTTTCCGCCTCAGGCAGGGTTCGGGGTTCGCCCCCCATGGGGCTGCGCCCCGAGCGCGCACCCCACGCAGGGACCCGCGCGAGTTCCGCGGGACCGGGGTGCCCCCGTGGGGGGATTTGGGGAGGGGGGGACATTGGGGGACCCCCTCGGGCAGCGCTGCAGGGCAGCCCCAAGCCGACCCCCTAGGGAAACACCGAGACCCCCCAGCCCCGCGGAACAACTCCAGAGATGTAAGCGCCCTAAAAAGCCAACAGGGACCCTGTGGGAGCCCGGGGGGGGGGGAAACACGAGGGTTGAAAAATTCCCCCCCCACACCAAGAGCCCCTCTGCCTCCTCCGTGCATCAGCGGAGCTGGGGGGCGCCGGGGCTGCGCGCCTTACCACTTGCAGCATCTGGGGGCTGCTCCTCGGAGTTGATGTGCTGGGGCTTCGCCTGCTTCCGTCGCGACATGGTGCACCAGCATCGGGAGCAAAATAGTAGCAATTATTTTTCCTCTTCACAACAAATTCCTAGAGTTGGGAAATTACCCCCATTGGGCGGAATGCGCATGTCAGAGTAATTATGATTATCAATAATGCATTGCGATTTATCATGGGTCCCTGACAGCTGATTGGCCTGAGTCCAAGGGCTCACAGATTATTCAAATAAGGTCCATTGATCAGGGCGCAGCGGGGCACGCTGGGCGATGTAGTCCCGGCACGGCTCGGCTCGGCTCGGCCCGGCCCGGCCGACAAAGGCGTGCGTCCTGCCGGGGGCCGGGGCAGCCCCCCCCCGGGCTGCGGGGAAGGGGCAGGATCCGGCCCCCCGAGTAAACAAGCAAGCCGGCGGGCTGCCGAGGGACAATACCTTTGTTATCTCACCTGCGCTTTTTATATTGTACTTTGGGAGATTTGGGGTTTCTCCCTAAAGCGAGCAGGAACCCGGGACAACGCTAATCCCAAAGCGGGAGATAAGGTGGGAAAGGAAAGAGCCCCGATTGTCCGGGGGAGGCGAAGCCGGGCTCCCGATGTGGCAAGTTAAGGGGCTTTACAGGCGGCTCCAGCCGGCGTTTGTGCAAAATCTGCTTTTAAGTCTCACTTTCTGGGAAACCGACAAAATTGAACCGATAGTATTTTGAAAAGCAAATAAAAACGTTAGTAACGGAAAAGATTCACGCGAAAAAAAAAAAACTTGAAGCAAGTGAAAAAATTGTGCTTTGAAAGTGGCCACGGGAGCCAAGTTGCTTGGGTCAGCACACAGTGGGTCATTTCCATTTTGTCTGATTCCACGTAAAAATGCCCGATTAAATGCTCCCCACGAGAGCCACCTGGGTGGCCCCTGGCGTTTGGTGGCATGCTGGAGGCACAGTCCCTGTGGCTCCCTCGGCTTGCTGCACCCCGCTTTGCTGAGCCTCAGATTTACTTCACTGCAAAGCCCCAGAGAGTTACAGAGCGGTCACCTCCACCCCTCCGATCCCCACTGAAGGCAGCTGGACATTGCACAAGCAAAAGTGTGAGGCTCCTTAAGCATTTGGAGATGGGGATTGCAAAATCTGTGGGGGAGACTTGATTTCTTTTGTTTTCCTATTGAATCATCTCCAGGGATTTTTCGGTGAGATATTGGGTTGGCTGAGAGGTGGTTTTGTGTTGAATTCAGATTTAGGTTCAAAGTCAGACTCGACATGCACTTGCCAGTGCGTTCACATTTTGCTAGGGTCTGTGCCTCAGTTTCCCTCTTGTAAAATGAGGATGGCATTTCCGCAGCTGCAGAGCTGTTGTGAGGGCAAACATCCACGCATGGATTTATAATTATTGTGTGCGTGTGTCAGGAGGGTGATTTAGGGTGGAAAACCTGAATCTGGGTAGACAGCATGAAGGTTGGGAGGAAACAATGGTACGTAACGAGGCCACGCAACTGCCACAGACACAATTGCACAATACTACAGTCTCATTTTACTGGTTAATTCATCAGCATTTTTAACTTTAAAAAACCTGCGTTTTGTACATTTATTATATCCTAAAGTTTGCGTTTGTGAATACAGTTATGCCAAGTGCCCGCGGTATAGTTCAGGTTTGACTTTTTTTGTGATGCTTCAGGAGGGGGGAGCTGTAGTTTGTACATGACAGCCATGAAAAGATCTTAACGTCGTAGAGCAAGGTAAACAGTGCATCATGATCTCATTAGTTATATATCCTCTTGGGGTTTTGTTTTTATAGTGTCTCTTAAGGGGGTCTATTTAGCTAAGGATAATACAAATCTTAGAAAAATTCTTGCAGAGCAGAAGGTATCGCCCTCCTCCTTGGACAATTATTGAACGTGGAGGTCAGGGGACAAATTTTGTTTTTCAGGCCACTTTTCTTGCCATTTCCTCTGCAAGCAAATCATTGTCTCACAAACCCCTACTCTTGATGGGGTACTCTGAATGGACATGTTCCATCAGAAACTTTGCATTTACTAATATAAAATAGAAGAGATTAACAGGTATTTGAAATCACTCTGACCATTTTTATCTGGTGATTACTCCACCCTCATGTTTCCCAAAGAGCTTCTATATATTTGTTTGTTTAACCAGCAGTTTGAAATGCTCTTTGTTTCCAAAGTGTGTCCTGAGGAAATAGACTGTTAAACAAGATTGATAGCAATTGATCCACAGATAGGTATTTACATTGATGAATTTTCTCCTTTTACACTTGATATGCTCAATATAACCAACAGATTTTCATTTATTACACATAATGCTGCCAGCCTACACCAGCGAATTTATTAAACATGCTGTTTTATGTATCAAGCTGAGACAGACAGCCCTGTACAGTAGATCCATATTTAAAATAAGCGTCTCATGTGGAGAATTTGTACTGAATTTAAAAGAATATATTATATGAAATCAATGGAAGTTTTGGTATTGATTTCAGAGTACTGGGATTTCAGTTGGTATGACTCTATCACACTGAGAGCAGAAGGCGTGTTGGAAAGCATTAACATGAAAAATAAAAAAGCAATACACATTGCTGTATTTAAGGCTGGGAAGACAGCAAAAGTAGGAGAAAGCACAACTGACTGGAAAATATAGGAAGAGGGGAAATGTGACCAAAAAACTTTTCTCAGGAGGCACCTCCAGCTAGCAGTGATTGTAAATAGGCTGTGCTGCATGATTACATCATATGCAAGAGGCATGTTACTTGACTTTAGCACGATCATATGGATTAGCATGATTACAGCTTCTGGATTTGAAAAATAGCAGGCTTCCTTTTCTGGCTTGACATTTATTTATTTTTTTAAGAAAAGTCCAGAGGAACTCTGGGCTTCTACCACCAACAGAGCTGAGGCATCATTCGTGATAGGCATACTTCCAACAGCAGCCCAGCCCCACCCTCGAGGCTGATAAAAGGAAGCTTTTTTAATGCTGTGCATTATGAGCACGTGGAATTCATTGCCACAAGAAACTGCTTCCAGCAGCAGGAACCACGGCTCTGCCCAGCCCTGGAAAATTCCTCTCTTCAGGAATGTCACTGCCAAATGATTGGGACTGTGGCAGATCTGACAAGTATGTTTGTGGTGATACATACATTTATGTATACATGTTGGTATACATGTGTATATATATCTCCATACATACACACTAGCTCCCACCAAGGTAAAGAATATTTTCTTAAATCCTGTGCTGATCCTATTCTGATCAGTTCAGTTTATTTCTGAGAAGGATGTACACATTTACAACGTAATCTTTCTAAATTTAGACTTAAAATACAAGTATGTCTTTTTCTAAGCTGTGCTATGGTTTACCTACTTTTTTTTTTTTTAAGCTTGGAGATGGGAGGGAAAAAAGCCTTGACATACTCTGAGGCACACCAGTTCACTTTCCTCCTGTATTCTTCCCACCACACCTTACTGCAGGCTCTCAGGGCTTATCTCCACTACATGGAAGATGACTTGAATGTTACCTGTTTGACGTGTTTAGGAAGCCTCAAGTTTGCTGATATGAAGTTGACCATAGCTCTGTAGCTAATGTAAATCAGGCTAATTAATGTTCATTGTTGGGGCAGTTAATCAGGATTGAATATTGAGTCCCAGACATTCAAATTCAGAGCTGGTTAATAAGTATGTTAAATTCCATGTTGGTATTTTTGACTCCCAAACTAGATTTTATTGGAATCCAAAGTGAGGAGATACACTCTTGAGACTGTTTTTATACCACTATAACTATGATAATTAAAGGATGTTTTTTTCTTCTCCTACTTTTTAACAAAATAAACATTATGTTTTTCTACAGTCTATTCATCCAATCTTTCAAATGAGTCTTGAGCCTGCTGCCTGTTTCTGTCCAAGCTGACAGTAGGATAGCAGTTTCAAAAAACATGAGTTCTTGGAAACTGTGTGACAATTAGCATCTAAACAGGGAGGAAAGATGCACATTATGTCTTCACTGAAAGAGAGAGCTGTGGTTCAACCCCTACCTGCATGGCAGCCAGGCAGCATGTTAGCACTGCTGGCCCACCACCCAACTTGTAGCTCCAGGTCTGCACACACATGCTGGCACCAGCCACCCAAACACATCAAGGACTGAGCAGGTGAAACACCAAGGAACAGGAGAATAATGGAGCAGAAAGCTTTAGAAACAGGCTTCCTTAGCCTGCTGCACAGGGACAGCTTTCTTATCGACCTATCAGGCCAATTATTATGGCTCCTGTTAATACAGGCACTGTACACAGCTTAAGTACTTTTTGTGCAGGAATTAATACAACTACCCTCACTAGAACAATACCTTATATGCATTTGCAGGGCAAAATAATTAAGGGGTACACCTGTTCATGAATAAACTTTAAGCTAAATTTAGGAACTCCTGAATTTGCTTCCAGTTTCTCAAACACAGGGCTAAAATCTGTGAGGCCAAATCTTTTGAACATCCTAAAAGGATCCAGACACTGGCATTACTGACATTTAAGAGCTAAAATACTAAGTAAAAGTGATGAAAGCTGCTACCAGGTTATTAACAGAGCTTCATATTTTCTGTACACTAAATGTAGTGTCCAGGTAACAGCATCAGAGAACGGTTATTCACTAATAACAAGTTGTTAAGTGTGAGCCAATGTTCACACTATTTTAATGCTCATGTTAAAGATGGGAACAAACCCTGTTTTAGTAGTTGTGATTCTGCATATCCATCTGATTGCCCCCATTCCCAGTGTCTACTCCAGCTCCATTAGCTGGGATTTCCCTGAAGAGATTATATTATTTTGCATTATGTTTTAGGAACAATATTTAGACATGGATGATGGGGCTGAAGAGGGGATGAGGAGTCTTGAGGTGGTGAAATCTTCACACCTCCATTAGAGCGTGGTAAGGTAAAGGAGAAAGAAGCACAATGGTGTGTGTGTAAGATGTGTTCATAGTTACCCTCCCTCCTTACTTGTAAACAGTTTCTCCTACTCAAGCTGACCACGCTGCTAATTCTAAAACATTTTATAAACACAACAGAAGTACCACCTTCATAATAGTACTCCTAATGCAGCTAATGGACTGCTGATTCCCATGGGTTCTGTGCTGTTACATCTAGAATGCATTTTATAAAAGATGTGTCTGACTGAAGACGCAGGAAGCAGCTTGATTGGAAGTTACATGTCCCAAGTAAGCTGAGGAATAACATAGGAATTGTAACTTTTTGAAAGAGCCACCAACTGGCTCCCCAGCCTGGAGGAATGAGAGGCATGTGGGATAGGCAGGTAAACAAACAAATCTGTGGATGTTTGTTAAAATACCCAAGTGTTTCATCTAGGCAAGAGTAAACACTATCAGCTCTATTTCTCACAGCATGAGAAGTGTCCTAGTGTAATATCTTGTATTAGATGGCAGATGCAATCTGGAGAGGGAGGGATACACCTCTGCCCAAGAATACAAACCAAATATTTTAAAGAATGGATTAACTGTGTGTTAAGTGAATAGCAGTCCCCCACTCCGCAATATTTATTCATTTGCAAACACCTAGTTGCTTCTGAATAAACACTAAGATCAGAGGCAAGCGTAACTTGTCATTGTGGTGCTGCCTTCATTGAATTTCATGACCGAATGATACATCCCAGATAGTAACAGGAATCCTGTGAGATCACTTCCTTCCAGACAAGGTACACAAACTCTTTTAACACTAAGCTGTAATGGAGCCATCAGAAATGTCTAATTATTGTCCCTTTTACAGGCGAGAATGCAGGCAGCGGTGTAAGGGGGCCCCAGATTAACCGTGCGTCCAGGCCATCACAGCTGCCTCAGGGCTGGCATTTTTCAGTGGTAAGTCTCCTTCAGAATTACAAATTGAGCCCAATAGGGTTTGATCATGAGGTATTTTTTTTTTTGAATGAACAGCAAACCATATCCAAATATCATTGTAAAATATTTAATCTGGCGGCAATGCTAAATGCTATTCAGTAAGTAACTAATTAGGATGATTTCCCCTGTACACTTACCATCTTGAATAACCATGAGAGACTTGCATGTGGTATCATTTCATAACTTGTCAATACATTGTGCCATTATGTTAACAGCTGGACTTGATCTTAGAGGTCTTTTCCAACTTAAATGATTCTATGATTCCCAAAAAGTAGCTCCCTGCACTCTATGAAAGGCTCATGAATGTCTGTCTTGGCAAAGGGTTGACCCCTACCAGGTTGCCAAGAAAGTCTGCTGGGCATTTGTGAGTTTATGCAGGGTAGGCTTGAAACAACAGCTCAGAGAATTATGCATTTCCTGTTCATGTCAATGAAGCACCAAGATCGAAATTGAGTTATTTTCAGATGTCAAAATACCACTTAACAGGGATCTTCTACTTAGTAAAATTAGCTCTCACTTTCTGCTTTTATGACTATTATTAGTAATATATGTATTTGATGTTATAGACCTAATTCCATTTCTTTTGCTACAGCAGTTTTTTTCCACTACTTTCATCAGTTATATCCTAGTCCTAAATTTGGCTGGTTTCCATGTGGGTGACTTTGGTTCATGCCATTCCTAATGAAGGGCTGACAACCAATTGTTAGTGGAGATTCAGAGCATTAGCAGGTTTGGGAGTGCTATCTGGTCTTTGATAGCTCAGCTTTTATTTAAAAAAAAAAAAAAAAAAAAAGGCAACCAAGCACCCTGGTTTTGGTTGTTATGGTTGGAAGACAAGGGAAAAAATAAGTAAACATTAACACTTAAAACGATGGATAGAATGAAGCCAACACCAAGCTATCTGAATGACAGCCTAAAAGAAAATGGGACAGAAATCTATGAATTGCACTTCTTGTGAAGTGTTAGTTTATGTGTAGAATGATGAATTAAATATCTAACAGGATTAGGCTTAGTACTCTACTTCTTACACTATGAATATAAGGTGGAAAATGGAGGGGATATAACAGTATGATCACTCTTGAACGTCTGAATAATTTACTGTTTTCACAATTTATGGATCGTGTGCTGAGCGTAAACTTTGGAAGAATGTCACCCTTTTGCCTTATTCCAGCTTTCTTACAGATTGATTCTTGGGCAAGTCTTGAAGACGGCAGTAAGCTCTGCCTGCTGCAAGTAACGCTCTTTCGAGCAACTCTTTGGTTTTGATCTGGCTATTATGCAGATGTTGAAGTGCACAGCAGTGAACCATGAGCCCACTGAAGATAAGACTCCACATTTGATATTATTCAGTATCTCTGCTTAGATAGGACAACTAAAAATTGCATTGGAATTTCCTTACACAAGAAAATAAATCACCAAGATTTAAAGCCGAAAGTGAATATTCAGTTTAGATGCTGTGTAGCCATGTGTCTACATTACTGTATTTTAGAATTACAGCATATGTATTTTGTTAAGACAGATCAGAAAATTCAGGCCAAAGTATTGTAAACTGCCACTTTCTGCAAAGCGTTTCTTCTGTCAAACACCACTTTAAGCAAAAAAAAAAAAAGTATAGCTACTCAGTTTTCTCTTCAAAGAAAATTATTTTTTAGTGTTAGGTCATACATGGTTCATGCATCATCTCCCAAAATGGCTGAAACAGACTTTAGTCATCATCAAGGCAGTTTAAGTACAACCCTTAGAAATGAAAGAAGGGACCTGGAATTGGTAGATAAATACACTGAAACTGAGCAAGTGAGATATGGGACAGAACTAATTAAGTTTAATAGCTGTCCCCGAGTATGATTAAACACAATAGGATATCTTTGCTGTTTTGCTGGCCAAGGTCACTTCAGCCAGTCAATTCTGGTATAAATTACAAACAAATAAACTCTAATATTTTTCTGCCTAGGAAGCTCGGTTGTTTCATTGTAACCCCATTTACACTGGATGATCAGACTGGTTTAGGACCTTTTGTTTTCAACACTGGTTAATTAACTAAAGTGATGTATTTTCTGAAGTTATACCAATGCAGCAGGACCAGCTAGCAGAGCTGTCTCCATATGTAAAGCTCCCCTTTCAGCTCTTTTACAGTGTCTCCTCCTGTATCTACAAGCCCCTTAGTGCTGATTTTTCCCTCTCCTCATGTAAATGGTGCACCATCACCATGTGTGTCTGTGCATGTCAGGTCAGCTGCTGTCCCTCAGGATGTACTGCACAGAGGCTTTTCAGGTCAGGCTTTTCAGTGGAGGTGTGCAGAAGAGGGTGGATTTATTTGAGACCTGGGTGTCTGCCCGGTTGTTCCAGGTATGCTGTGGCCTTACAGTAAGCAGGTAAGATGCCAAGCAACTGCGAAGCCATTTGCTACGGAGAGTTGCAAGGTGATGCATTTGTGAAAGTGGTGCTGCATTACTGCTCCTCAGCCCACTGTTGAGGAGCCAGGATGAAGCTTTCTGGAGGAAGAAAACTAGGCAAAAAAAAGTTGTTGTATCTGGCTCAATCCAAAAGTGCTTCTTACAGTCCTTTGTAATTAGCAGCTAGCTCTCAGCCAAGCTTCAAGTTAAACTGATGCGATGTTAGGACATTAAATGAAGATAGGCTTTTCTTCCTTGCAAGCCTCCCACTTCTCAGCTAGTTGCATCTGTAACTTGGTTATCCCTGATTACAAGTGTTCAACAGCTTGAATTTTAATTTTGTTATGCTAGCTAAGGTGCAGTCTACTCTACAGACTTTAACTAGATTAAAAGACAGATCAGCTATAATTGGAGTCCCTGATTGAATTAGATTGGGATTACAAATATAATTGGATACTACCCTATTTGAGACACTTCAAAGGAAATATATCTTCAGAGCATGGAAGCTGAAAAATCAACAGACTTATGGAAAACCTTGATCCTGTTTCCTGTGTAGATGTAGCTAGTCCTGTACCATTGCAGAGCCTTCAGCAGAAAGATATTATTTAAAAGACAATTGTGTTGGTGGAAACTATAAACCAGACTTTTGACATACATTCACAAGTCAAAGGCAACATAACCTTGCAGTTTCGTAATCTTGCCCGTGCTAGTGATCCAGCCAGATTAGGCTAAAACTGTGCCTGAAAGGAGCTTTAAAACCTAGTAACAAGTCCTAAGTATGGACTAATACGCCACAGGTTTTATTGTAGGATATAGGCTAGGAGGCACAGTTTAAGCAACGAATTCCTTTTGCTGACATGGCTTTTGCAGACATTTCCATTTGAAAAGAGCAGTTGGTTGAACAACGGTTTCTGCGCTGGTTCAGTGCTTGACACCTTGCAGCATGTAAAGGACAAAGGCTTGAAAACTTTTTTTTTTTCATATGATATCTTTTCCTGTTTGGGGCCTTTAGTCTTTGCACTACTGTGAGCCTTGAGCCACCAGAGCTCTGGTTAAGTAGGTCACACCATAAACAGGCTTATCAGAATAACAGCAGGTTCACAATTCAAATAGGAAAAACGTAGAGAATTTATTTTGCAAGAGAAACAAAACAAATCTGCAGCCTCTTAACTGACTGGCCATTTCTCAAAACTGAAGTTAGAATTCAACCCTCAAAGTGTCTAGTTCTATTTCTATAGGAGTCTCCATAAAGATATTAACATTATTCAGAGGGTGGCTATGGTGCTCCATTGTTGTCCAGACTTAAGGTCTCCTGAGCCTTCTACATCTTAGCCTCAATCTCCTTATCTAGGCTCCTCAAAAGCCTTGAAAAATTCAAGCTTATACGGAAATAAATTGTTATGCAAGAGGTATTCTTGGGTGAAAACACCCAGCTTGGGTTGCTTTCTTGTTGATTTTTGGATGTTTCTTTTATACTTTCTCCTTTAGGTTTCATCAAAAAGTTGCCACTTGTGTAAAGACTGCTGACCCAGTGTCATATGCTGCTCACCCTAGGAGTTTCAAAGTGCCTTTCCACACATGAAATATTGTTTAGAAGATAAAAGTGGCCTCAGCAAATCTATAATCCCTTCAGCCATTCCCTGTAACTCTCAATCCTGGCTCCCTCCACAAATATGCAAAAGCAGCAGAGCACCTTTGCAGGATGCTCAAAGAAGCTGGAATTACATTTGATAAATTATAGCACACATGCCTGTGTTTCCCCATACTTTTGCTGATTAACTGTTAGTGGCACCCGTGTTTAGAGGTACTCCAAGACAAATTGTATGCTGATTTATTTTTTTGACACTCCACATTTAAGTATTTTCAGGGAAGAAGACAAATGCATTAAAGCAATTCCAAATCCAAAAATGAGACCTATAACCATGGGAAAAAAAAGAGCTATGGGATTCTTGGCTCTTTTGTAAGAGATCATGAATAGCTAGGAGAGGTTTTATTTATGTCACATGTATACACAAGATTTATGCTTGCAATTAAGTTTCAGTGTAAATTAGACTAGCCTGTGTGTCTGTTTAATTGCAGGTGCAAATCAACTCGTTAAAACATCTTTTTCTCCCCCCGCTTGGGTTTGTAAGCAGTTCACATCTGAGCTCCAAAACTCTGCATATATTTTGCAGGTGACAGTTGTGCCTTGAAAAAACAACATAGACCCCAGCTCGCAAACGTTCAGCTAGTAAATGCTTTCTTCTACATTTTAATTAATATGGTTATTCACTGAAAAGTCCTTTTTGCTAGGTTTCACTACATAAATTCCCTCAATTTTGCACATCAAGAGAGTAAACCAAATCCAAATATTGATATATGCTGAAACTACAGATACAGCTGAAAAGGTATCTTTCTTTTACTTGAGATTTTCCAATTTCTAAGCCTGGTGTTATGTGACAACTTTAGCATGAACAATCTTTATCTCTGTGCTAGTTAATTGAGAGAGGTCAGATTACTTCAAGGAGCCAATCGCTTCGGGGTGGGGGTTGCTGTAATTTAGGACATCAGGAATTTTGACTCCAAGAACAATTCTTTTCAAACTTTTCTTTTCATCTCCAAGATTAACTTTTAAATTTGCAGGGAGGAACAAGCCAGAAACACAGAAGAGATTGGCAGTCACCTTGAATGTACTAAAGGCTGACCAAAGAGAGGAAAAAAATTGCAATTTCCTTTATTTACTAAGCTTGTTCCATTCCTGATTGTGTATGGCTTGGCAACGATATATTGATTTTTCAAGAGTTTCTTTTTACAATTACAAAAGAAAACAAAATTACTGATTGGGAAGGAAAACTTCTTTGTTCTGTTTTGTAAAGGAAACAGTTTTTTTGTGTGTTGGGAGAAATAGGAATGAATTAAGAGAAGAAAAAGATGATGCTGCTACAGGAATCAATACAGAATTAGGTGAAAGAACATTTTGTATGTTTTTAAGAAAATCATTTTTCATATACTAAATACATTTGCAGACTTGTTTCCTTACAAACCTTCTCAAGTTGCAATTTTGAGTCTGAAGCAATAGGCCTCCTGATAGGTTTTTAAGATGGAGGTAATCCTTTATGTAATATTATTTCCAGAAAAGCAAAAGATTAGAAAGTTTGGGCTTTCAGAGACCTGAAATAATCTTAAAAAATGCACGTATATTTATCATGCCTACAGCTGTATCAAAGAAGGTATAAAGTTGTCGCTGCCTGAGGGTTGAAAGACTTGATCAGGCATCATCAACTTGCAGGGCTTTCCCTCAAAATGAGGCAATGAAGGGAACTGCATGTGGCGTGGCACATCAGGTCTCAGAAATGGCACAGCCACCTACAATAACCAGCGAGCAGTCTATCACCTGCATATCCCCTGCTATTTTGGGCAGTTCGTACGCTCAGGACTGTATAAACACAGAAGAGGACAAAGATTCAGTCAGGAGACCCGGTGTTTTCTCTCAGGGTGAAGCTACAGAGTAAAGATGGGAGAAGACCAAAGCCTTCTCCCTTGGGTGGCAACAAGACTTCAGATGGGTTCTCTTGTTCACAGAGCCAAGACCTCCCAGTTTAGCTTGGTGACATTTAGTAGCAGCCCTAAACAGCAGCATAGCTAGGTGCTCCCACCTCTTTTGTTCTTTTTATGCTGCATTGGCTGAAAAATAGCCAGTAAGGAGTTCATAACTCAACTGGATTATTTCCTCAGACCACAACCACCAAAACAAAAAAAAAAATCTTGTGGGTACAGCAGGCTAGGCTAGGCATGAGCTGCAGCCTCCTGCCACATCCCTGAGACAGATCTGGTGTAGCAAGGCAGAGAGCATCAATTAGCACAGAAAGGACCCAGCCAGAAAAATTCCCATCAAATTCTCTCACTTTTATCAGGTTCTCACCAGCATGGCTGCAGTCAGGACAGGATCAGGTCTTGTATCCAGGAGCAGTTTTGAGGAAGCTGTGCAGGATTTTATTTTATTTTTTGCTACTAATGTAATTTCACCTCTAGGAAAGGGAAATTAGTCAGCAATTAGGCAATTAGCAGTCACTCTGAAGCTCAATTAATACATTCTGTAACCTTCTGAGAAAGGAGAGAAGGCTGTTGGATGCACAGCGTAGATATAAGTGTTGGGAATTTCTCTCTATTTTCAATTCCATTGATAGGGCTGTGTCTGACTGCAGTCAGATCAGTTGGGATGCAAATCTGCAGCTCCCCGAGCAGGATCAACTGTGGGTTAGCCTTGGTGCACATTATTTCAGGCCCTGCCTGTATGAATGGAGTTGCTTCAGCACAAGGAATTTTGCTGCAATAGCCTGGGGCAGCCATACACAAACAACCAGCCTCTCAGGAAGAAATACTCTGAATAAGTAACCCAGGATACAGTTTCCTGGGCTAGGGTGGATTTACCTCAAGTCATGGAATTGTATAGTAAATTGTATAGTATGGGCACTCCCCCCCTTTTTCTTCTCTTTCCTTTCTTTTTTTTTTTTTTTTTTTTTTAAATAGCCTGCCCCATCTTTTTCCAGTGAGGCACTGGGGGTGTTCCTGGGGTTAAGCAGCTTTTTGAATATTTAGGTATCTACTGAGATTTATCAGGAGCAGTGACACCAAAATAAGGCTTTATGTAAAAACTTACAAGGAACTTGAAAATTAGTGAAATAAAGAAAGGATTGACAGCCTTGAAGCCCACGTACATGCCATAGTGCAGCCACCAGGTTTGCTTTTCCCAGGGGTGTTATAGCCTGCCCCCCAGTCTCTGCATAGGTCTGGGTTGAATTTGCACCACTGAAAACCACAAGCGTACTTTGTTTCTTGCTAGCTCACCTAGCAAAAGCACATTACTAATACAAGAGGAGAATACAAAAAAAAAACCACCCATAAATTCACCTGTGCAGGTGAATTCACAAACCCCAAGGCAGGCAATTTCCAGCTCTTCCTTTGGGACACACCTCTGCAGCCAGAGAAGAGCACCTTCTCCCACCCTTTGGCATGGTCCTTAGCAAGAAACCCCTAGGGCCTGGGTGTGGGTATAAATGGGCTCCGACATCAGTGGCATCAGGTGTAACAGCTGAGCTCTGGCCCCAGCACCAACAGCCGTCAGCTGCTCTCCCACCTTGCTCCCTACTTTCAACATTCATTCAAGAAATGCTGATTTTATTTAATCAAGCCTTACATGGAATTCTTTGTTATCTACAAAACGTTATGGAAACTCCATCCATGCATTCACAAGAAAAAAGGGAAAAAGTTCAAATTCACTTGAGGATATATTTCTGAACATTTCTGTAGTTTTGGGACCCGACTTTTACATGGCACTTCAGCTGATGGCACTTCTGAAAATGAATGACTGCTATTCAGAGCACTCAATGTTGTATCAAGCAGTTTCTTGATAGGAGCTGTTCCGTTTCAGGTTACTAACTCCCACGATATTTGATGTTTCATTTAGAATTGGAGTTCCTAGAGAAACAAATGGTTGTATGAGAAGCCTTTCTTCTGTGGATCTGTAAAGTAATCTTAAAACACATGATAACAAAGAAAATCTTGAAAATGTGGGGTCTCTGCGGGGTTCACCCTAAGGTCACAACCCCCAGAAAGTAAATAGAACATTACATATATTTGTATAAATCTCAGAGGGCTTATTGTGGAGATTTTTGGGAAATTGAAGCTAATTCAAGCCTGCACATTTTTTTCTTAAAATACCTGTGAGGCAGAATGCTATGTTTATCTCACCATTATGTGAGATGTATTCATTCAAACCCAGTGCATATTCAGTTTTCCAGATACTGTCAATGATACATGAATAAAAAAGGCACAGGAAATCAGATTTTGGCCTGATGGCAATAGGAGCTTCAGTCTGTTTCTGCTTTTAGTCTGATGATCACAGTGGGCAAATAGATGGTGGCGATACAACTTGGAACAGGTATTAAAAATAAGGAAAAGAAAGCTCAGAGGAGCCAGATGGCAGGAAGTGAAGTAATGGGTAAATAAAAAGAAACAAGCGTCCTGACACGGGGGAAGAACAGCACGTCACCATGATCGATTGGCTCAAAGCGACAGATTCGTCGGACGTAGAAAGATGCCTCAGCAAGACTGAGTTTAACTAAGTGAGCAGATCCAAGGTCCCTAGCTATAAAGCAGATTTGCCAAATTGCCTTTGATTCATTATATTTATGAGCTTTAAAAGGATGTAAAATATTTGTACTTTTTTTTTCTTCTTCCCCCAAACAGAATAACCATAAATAATGTAGGAAAAGGCTGAGTTCAGCAATGTGGGAAGCTGCACCCACCTGAACGTGAGATGATGAATGTGAGATCTGGGCATGTGGGATCGGGCCTGTGTGGACTGAGACTTTAAGGACAAATCACAGCATGCAGGGCAGAAAACTTTTATCTAAGTAGCCTGGTATTGCTGTGCTCATAGAGCTCATAATCTCTTGTCTCCTACAGACAGAATCCTTCTGCAGGGAATTTGCACAGTACCTTCCCTGCTGCGTCTGAACACCAACACTTGATTTTAGACCAGCAGAAATTGCTGTGTGGGACTAAAAGGGGGGAGGTCCCTATCTAGTTCAATAACCACTCTTGATACTGGACAGCAGTGGATGCTCAGAGCAGACAGTGTAAAAGACCTTGCATTAAGTTGATGCAAGATAATCAGCCACCACATTAGGTTTCATCTTGACCTGAAAATCAGAGTATAGATTAGGCTGTGAAGCCTGAGGTTAAACAACCCTTGCAGAAATGCTATTAGCAATTACAGTTAAACAAAGATAGTTCTGTCATCCAGTCTGCGCATGAAACTTTTAAAATCCTTGTCTCTGTGGCCATGAGTCCCACAGAACTATAAATCACTTCACAGAAAAAAGCATTTCCTATGAATTTGCTGTCTAACATAATAAAATATCTCTTGAATGTCATGTCCCCTTTTTATGTGTCTCTCTTGAAATTTTAAATTATTTTCCTTCCTGCTGGAGTCGGGCTATTGTTTCTCTTTAAAAGCTTCTTGCCTGATTTTCAGAAGTGCTGAACACCCACAAATGGAGTCAATGGGTTTTGTAAATGTTCAAAATCTTTTTCAGACCAAGGCATATTCTTTATGTTTAGCCAGTTCAATGATGCCGTTGATTTGAGGATCACACCTAGGGAGTATGTGCTTCATGAAAGGATATGGGATCTGCTCTGAAGAAGCCTTTAAAGAATTAAAACCAAAAATGGATCCAAAATCCAGTTGCTGGTTCTCCAGCTAACAACTTACCTTCTGCAGCCCTAAGCAGTATTTAATCTTCTGAACAATAATTACTGCTTGTAAACATGTTAGCAAGAACAAAACAAGATTGGCCGAGAATCCATATGTTACAATTATTGGGTCTTGCTGTGGTAATGTGGGTGGGCTGAAGGCTGAATTTTCAAAGAAAAGATGCACGGGGAGAGAGAGAGCAGGAGTGCAGTTGAACCAGGCGCAGTGCTGAGGCTGTTCTGTATCTGAACTTACTCAATGGAAGTAAAATATTTTGCTTATAAAGAATTTTCATAAACATGTCTTAGGATGTGTATTAGAGGTACGTCTTAGGATGTGCATTAGGAGTAAGCTAAACAAGATGGTATAAACACAGGAATGGCCTGTAATAGGAGAATGAATGGCCTGCCTCTGCTTCCTCTAGCAGCCAGCGCCCAGGCTGCTGCACTGCTGCCTCTGCCTCCTCCTTGCCAAGGGCACCAGCCTGCACAGATCTGGCCCCTTGGCCAGCGTTTAAACCCAGGAGATAGCTAAATACAGGAGCATGTGGCCAATTTGAGGATCCCGTTTTTAAAAATGTCTTAAACTTGCGAAAACATCTAGGTTATCTTCAGCTAAAACGAAAAAGGGCAGAGTTACCTCAAGAGATGTCTCGATGCCAAAAATGTCGAAAAGTTTCTCAGCCATGGAAAGAAGAAATTAAATGAGCAAGGAGATTTTTAATGGGTTTGCTGTTACGTGGATATCCAAAGCATCCTGCCAAGATTTTAAAGGTATTTGAGCATTGACAGGTACAGATAAGCAGGTAACGGGGCATTCACAATAGTCCAGGCAGGTCAGGTGCCTAATTCCCATCAAAATTCAGAAACACCTCAAAATTTGTTTCCCTTTAATTTTATCTTCCAGTCTCAATGCCCATTAAACCCCGACTTAAGCAAACCTCAGCTAGGAAAATCAGATGGTCAGCATTTAAAATCTGATAGATGCCTAAATATAGACTCTAATGCCTAATTTGAGACTTTCACTAAACTTGTTTTAAAACTACTACCACATCTAACCTATATAAAGGCAGAAATGCACGCAGAATAATAATAATTGAATTCAAATGCTTTCATCCAGATAAAGTGCAGCAATTGAATTAAAATCTGCAGGGATTTTTGGAGCCAGGGTGGGCAGTGTAAGTTATAATCAAGTTTACTGTATAAAGTACTAATTATACATCCACGGTATTCATCAGGCTAAAATGTTTCCTGTATGATGGAAAAAAAATATGGTAAAGATTAAATTAATCACGCATTTTATAGATGAAACTATGTTTCTAATATTTTGTAACTAACAATAACTTTAAAGAGTGACTGTAAATATATAGTGTTTTGGAACCTTAAGAGATTAAAATAAATAACATATGGACCCAAATCATCTGTGAGGCCTGGATTACGGTTTTGCTAACATCACTTTTAGAAGTACGATACTTTACTGACAAGTAAGGCTAGCAAAAAAGCCAGCTCAATATAAGCTCAGTAATATTGGCTGGAAAAGGGCTTTTTACTAGTGAAACTGGGAACAGATTTAAGCTAAATTGACAACAAGCCAATACAGCCTGTGCTAGCAAGGCTCGATGGTACTGAAGCAGTACGGTGTCTGGCGTTGCTGCTATTAGCAAAAGTGCAAGGAATAAATAGCTGTGCACTCTCAGCTGTCAGCACTATCCATCGAAATGATACAAAATAGATGAGAAAAACCTTGTTTTGTCTAACTCCCACTTTCGTACTTGCACCTCCATCCCTGTGCTTTCAAGCAGGTTGCACAGCTGGGAGCCTCAGCAGCCTGCCTGGCACAGCCGGGTGGGCTCCTATGGCACAAGAGGGTGGGCTCCTGCGGCCAGGCAGGTCCCTCTGCCCCATGGAAAGGCAAGCCGTGAACTTCAGTACAGTCCTAGCGAGGACAGACGTGGTGCTCACTTTCTCTGCCTCATCCTCAGCTGTGCACTAATGTCATTTCCTCATCACGGGTGGCTTCTGGGCAACACGTGACAAACACATTAGAAGAGGGGGCTAGTAAATGAAACAACAAAAAGGTTGTTTTCTTGACAGAGTAATTAATTTCAACTATTATTTTTTGAAAGGGTGGCTTCACTCTGTTCTCTGCCTGTGGAGAAAGCTGACGAAGGGTAACAGCAGCTGTGGAAAGCATTCACATTCCGATAGCACGGCTGTGGCATCCCCAGTAATGAGCAGGGAATTTCCATGTGATAGTAAACAAAGAATATCTATGTGAAGATACTCTATGTGAAGTCACTCTTGTACTACTTTTCTTTCTTCTTCTTCTTCTTTTTTTTTTTTTTAAACCCGTTCCCCTGTTTATTTTGTGGCCTCAGCCTGATTAAGCTCCCCTTTTTGTCTTTCTGCTTGGTCTCGTAGGCTGCATCACTAACAATTTGGTGCTATTTAGTTTTATTTGCTCTTAAAATGAACAAGGCATTCTTAGGATGTGTTATGTGATACTACTGTTTTGTTACTTCCCCTGGATAATAAACAGTCTGGAAATTAATGATTTATAAAGGGTTAGTGTTTGTGTGACAGAAACTAGGACAAGTGGCTTGACTCTGATCCCGTTTGTGCCTGTAACTCCAAATATTTTAATGAGTCAATTCTAATTTACATTTATTCAGAATCCTGCCCAATGCACTTCTTTTAACCTAAACAAGTCAAACGAACATTAAAGCAATGGCCACTGATGAAGAAACCTAGTGGAAGTCATCACTATATTTTCTTTGCCATGAAATACACACACAGCTGAACTGTGTTACAGAGGCACAATTCTGCACAGTAAACTCCAGTCGGGCCTTGTTTGTTGTACAAATAAGCTTCAGCTCTCCAAGATTTAGGAGGATGCGGTATCAGTCCCTTGCACAATGCTGCTGGGAGGCTCTTCTCCCATGGGCTCAGCTGTCAGCTGCACGTCACGGGCTATGACCAACCTTATCTGCAGTTTCACGTTACGGAGACCCTTGAGGCCGTTGTGGTTTCCAATAATCCAGGACTCCCTCTGCTTTTTTTTTTTTCTTTTCTTTTCTCCTCTTCTCTGCACCACAGTCCTTTTTGTGTTGGTCCATCTGCTTAGGCAACCAGTCTATGGTCCAGTTCAGGGAACTGATCCAACTTAAAAGTAAACAGGAAAAAAAATAAAGGTGGAGAGCCAGCTTGGGGTGGGAACTGGGGAAGGTGTAACTGGGCAAGAACAGTTGAGGCCAGTCCTGTCACTGAGCCCTTTCTGTCATGAAAGCATGAATCATACAATCATTAAGGTGGGAAAAGACCTCCAAGATCATCTGGGCCAACCATCCCCCTACCACCCACTAAACCATGTCCCCTAAGCTCACAGATGCCACAGGTATCCCTCTGAGCAGTTATCAAGCTGTGTCAAACACAGCCAGGAATATACTACATGACACAGAAGGTTTGATCTTGCAATAAAACTTAATCATCTATTACTGTAAAACAGCATTATGCTGAAAAGGTAAGCTTATTCACATCTGCTCGTGTCTTCGAGTGCAATTGCCTGGTCTTGATTTAGCTTTCGTTGAACTGGACAAGCGCTCCCCCAGCTGTATACAGAATATTCCCTTTTTAATGGGAAGATACTCAAGCACACCCTTAATAAATAAAAATGAGTAATTCTAAGTGATGCAGCAACAATTTTGGAGGTCACCACTAAAAATCAAGATTTGCTAAGAATGCCTGTTGCTCCAGCTGAATTGTAGAACAACTCCATGGACTGAGAAAAGATTCCTTTTATAAGCTGTGCACCTGCACAAATGTCGTTAAAAATCCAAACAGAAATACTAGAAAGCAGTTCTCATGCGAGCTCACCAACACTTTCATGACACACGTATAAGTCCTAGGCTAAGCACGCAGGATATATAACACCCTCATACAATGGGCTTTTGTTAATGAGCTCAGGAGAGGCTCCAATGTAATTTACCATACAATGGCGCAGTGTGAGAGATGTGCAAATCTGTAAACACCCCCCCAGTGTTTTCTGGGTTTGAAACAGCACGGTAAGATCACATAACCTAAACTGCAGATGTAGGAGCAGAATGGGCATTTCAGCCACCCCCAGCTCCATTACAGAGACTCTGGGTCAATGTCTTTAAAATACTTCCAGTGTCATGGATCAGCGGCTACGTGAAAAGGAATAACATGAGTATTATGTGTGGAGTTTTGCTCGCATGCGCCTGTAAGCACGCTGTAAGGCCTGATGTCTCTCACGGACTTCCTGAGAATGGCATACGAACGGGGGTCCCTCTCTCATCACCCTTTTCTGCAGGAAACTCACCATAGGGAGACCTGAACAAACGTAGGAGTTCTGGAAGCAAAATGCCTGGGAACTGAAAGAAGGAAAGGTGTTATGAAAATTGTAAATCGTTACTGTATTTTTCTAGAAGATTAATGTCAGATCCTCAAGAAAAAGGCACGTCTACAGGCTGCTAATTTATTACCAGTAAAGCTTGATTTAATAAACTTGTGGTAAATATTTTCTGCTTTTAAGACCCTTTAAGGCTTCAAAGGCTCCCATTTGCTTTAGGTCTCTAGGGATGTTGGTGCCAATGAGACATGTTTCATTAATTACGTTGCACAAATAAGCCAAATATTGCACAAATGTGTGTAGCAACATCGTGAGGAATGCAGCAAGGACTCTGCCCAACTTCACACAGAGCAGAGCCGCCCAGCTGGGTGCTCTTTTGAAGAGCCACGGCCTGAAGCACACGCCTGGGACCTGTCCACACCCCAACATTTTATAGTTACTGTTTGGGCCAGCATAGAACTGCCAATAGATTTCTCTCTGGAATCCCCAAACATGCCTTTCCCTGTGCATGGCACTATTAAAATAGGAACAGAAACAAAAAAGCATGCGGCAGAGACACCACAGATCCCTTGCGTCTCATTCAGTTGGGAATTATGCAAATGTTGTGAGGTACCAGAGGATGTTGAAGCCTGAGGTTACGTCCCCATAGCTGTCTTTTCCTGGTGCAGACTGGAGCAGGGCTTCTTGCTGCGAGGAGCCCAGAGGGGAGATGTGCTTGAGTCAGGTTCGCAGCCACAGCTCTTCGGTGCTGGGAAATGAAAATAACAGCAATGTGAGTGAGTCTGCTGCAAGAAAACTGACTATACCAGGGAAAGGGAAGAACCAGAGATGTTTCACGGCTATTAGCAAAAGGTGACTGAAGGCACATGGTGACTGCACCTTTCAGAATGAGGACTGTCACAAGAGCTACCAGCAAAGATGATTTTCCCAGAGGGGCACACTGGGATAGAAATTCTTATTTTGATTCTCACCTTACCTTTTTCCTTGCATAACTCACACAGACCAGCAAAGAGACATGTCTTGTCTGGGCAGGTGAAAGCCCCTGTTAAACAGGCAGTTTATAAACTTTAAAGCTGAAGATAAACTTTGACTAGTCTCTCTCTAAACCACCTATCCTCACAGCCTGTGTTTTCTTGGTAGCTGGGAGGGAAAAATAGAAAAAAACTCTATGGTAATTGGAAAATGGGAAGATGCTGTTTGACTGGCTGGACACGAGCAATTACAAGAGCACGCTGAAGTACTTACAGCTGAGGGAGGCCTTAAGAGCACACATTGACAGTATGCCATATGTCAGGGCACGTGCTGCTTTATATTACTTGGTGCAGCTTTGTGAAGGAACTGTACTTGGCTTGTATATGAATTTTAAATGAATTGTTAACACATTTTATGAATCTGGTAAAGGGGTGCTGAGGTGGGAGAGCGCACATGTCTATTCTGCAAGATGGAGTAAATAAATCATGACTTTCACAAGATAAAACTTTATTGAGCAGCAATAAACAACAGAAATACTTCTAGCAGCATTTAAAGCCATGTAAAAGAGAGCACAAAGGGCTGACTGCCTCGAGTACGTGTGCTTGTAACAGCTTGCATAGCACTGATGGGAGAGAAGGTGCTTTGCTGGAGGAGGGGGGCACAGAGCTGTCTGGGGGGATTGCATGCTGGCTGCTGTGCTGTAACTCCCCGGGCCTTTGCTCCCCAATGCCATTCAGCATCTGCATTTGTTGCTCACAGCATCTACAGCATTTTGGTGCCTTTTCTTAGACATAACCCTTCTCTTGCTCTGCCTTTCCCCACCATAAATTCCCCCGCTCTTTGTCCCAAGGGTGGTTTTGGAGCAGAGGACACCTCGTCTATGCCCACTGCGCCGCCCTTCTGCCTGGATTCACACTGAGCAGGTGGGGAAATGCATCCTCCAGAACAACACACCTAAAGCCAGTGAGCTGACGTTTAACCAAAAAGTGAGGAAAATGAATTCCTAACATTTTCTCTTAAAGTTTGTCATACAAATACCTCCATGCTTGTCAGTGCATTTGGCCATTCGTAGTAGAGGGGGTAAGAGCCATCTGCTGGGTCCTCTGCACTAAGGGATGGACTCTGGAGCATCTTGGGCAACATGTACAGGAATGGCACCCCAAATTTGTCTTAACATGCTGGTGACTGACGTATTGCTGCACATGAAGCATTAGAGAACCAGAGGAGAAAACTGCCTGAATTGGTATCAACACGCTCTGGCAGCTACCTCCCTTGTGTGGTGCAGACCAGTGTCCTACCATAAAGAGGAAAGGCACCCTTTTTAGAAGTATTTGCTCAGCTTTAAAAAATATCAGTAGAGAAGTTGGATTCTGAAAAGAGCTTCTTCTGCTATTCCCACAAGGTAATTTATGCCAAATCCTCTCAAACAGCAACAGCTTTTCTCTTTCTGCAGAAAGTGACCGAATAATTTACCTGGACTCTCCAAACTGGAAAACAGTAGTTCTGCATTATTGGCATCAGTGCTATAGATTTACTTTACCATTTTATTCATGAAAATTTCCAAGTCTAAATGATCAGTTACCAGATTGCTTGCAAGATGACTGAATGCTGTTTGCATCACAGGCACTCTTTCAGCCTCTCTCTGTTCGCTGTGCATTGATTTATGCTGCTGGAAGCCCACTGGGCTTGGCCTGCCCTGTCATGGTGGCTTTTAGAATTTGCTTTTGTCTACAACTATCACTACCTATTTGTTAAATAAACCAGCTATGTAAAAAGGTGCCTTCTTCTCTGCTTGTATGTTCCTCTGTCATTTAGAGAAGAAAGGAAGGGGGCTATGGAGTGGTATTTTGGGAAATGTGTAACATGGTACCTGCCTGAACGTCTTTCCCTTCTTTACCCAGCTCTGTGTCAAAGTTGCTCTGGGTCTCTCTTGGAAGTGCACTGAATGAGCCCCCTGCCTTCCACAGGCTCCTCACCTGAGCGTGCTGCTGAGATTCCTGCCTTGCAGACACACAAAGTCCATAGGATCAGCTACAAGTCAGAAGCTGTCTGGGTTGTCCCCAGAGCCCTACCTTTTCTTAGGTTGGCTCCTCCCCTGTACTCTGGCCAGTGCACGTCTCCATCTGTCCCCTGTAAATTCAGCTCTTCATGTGCTTGGGACGTTCAGCAGGTTTGTTCTGCCCTGGGTGGAAGCTTGAGGTCCAAATACAGCTTGAAATGGGGCCACTCAGGTCTTCCTGCATGGCTGCGAGAGGAATTACAAGGCAGACAGGCAATGCAATGCTTGGAGGTTTTAAAGAGCTAGGGTTGATCTCCACTCACTGTGAGTATGGGCAGCTGGGGTCAAAATTTATACGAGAGCATTTTCTGTCATTTCTCTGGAATGCAGCTTGTACTAGGAGATAATGAAGAGCCTGTACTGTACACTTGGTGGGTGGAGCAGGCTCCGTACAAGCCTTGTGCTATCATCAGAAGTAATTTCATTTGACCACCAGGAACATCAGCTTTTACCGGGGTGAATTAAGCCAAGTGTGGGTATATGCAAAAACACCTCCACTTCAGACATATCGTACTAGTCAAACCTGGCTGGCCTGCCTTCTTAAAGAGCTTAACTTCAAATACAACTACAGTGAGGTTATTCAAGTTAAGATATTACAATGAGAGAGAACAGATCTCCTTAATCAGGGGATTACTGCACAGAAGGATCCCACCTCCCCCCCAATATTAAGTCAAAGTACAAAAGATACTTATCTAAACTTACCCAAACAACTTTCAGGTCAAAATCTTATGTAAACAGGTCTTTATAAAGTGACAAATATCATTGTGCTCCCCCCAGCACTGTCAGATTTATCAATAAGCAGTTCACTAAATTTGTAGGTGCAACCGTGACCCAATGAAATCAATGGCAACATTTCCACCAAACTCGATGGGACCAGGATTTCAGTCTGCAATTTGTGAAATTAGGAACATCAAGCTGTAGGGCTCTGTTTTGGTTTTGCTCCAGAACTACATTCTGATCCAATATTTCTTTGCTTTTCATAGATACGTGGATGATTATAGTTGGTCAAAACTGGCATATGAAAAAAAAATACAAAGTTCTCTTATACGAAGACAACAATATTTTATGTTCCCAGGAAAATTTAATGTTTAATGCCACTACTCCCCTATCCCAGCTCAGGCACTCAGTAAAGACAAGAGTAACTTTCTTCATCCCAAAAGATTCTGGCTTCACAGAGAAATTCCCTTAAACCTCAGTCTTCCAGAGATAACCACAGAAGAGGAGCGATGAATCACTCCTCTCAGGAAAAAAGTTTTGCAGAGTAATAAAGGGTTTTTTTTTTTTTTCAAAAAAAAAAAAAAAAGTCACTTGCCTGATTGATCCCTTTTGGTTCAAGTGGAACAAAACCTCTTACAATGGGACAGCCTTACTTTTCCTCTAGTGTGCTCACTGCAGCCCAATAAATCTGTTCTTCGGTGTGCCCATAATACCACCAGCTGATCAAGGCTCAGCTGAGTGCTGTATGCTCGGTGACGATGTAACAGGGATCCAAGATAAGTAACCTCCTATACACATGACAGTAGTCCCCCCTCCATACAGACGTTTTTAAACCATCTTGATATAGAATTTAAAGACAGATGCAAAAAGAGGTGAAATTATTCAGGATATACAATGGAGGAATTTTATTACCAAACTGACTGCATTATAAATCAAGTGCTCTGTAAATGCAATAAAACAATTGTTTAGTCTGCATGATTCATACCACAAACCTCAGTATTCTGTGTTTTGATCTTATTGCAGCAATAAACTGTCTAGACAGCAATTAACAAACTGTTTTTTCTTCAGATGTTTGGAGTGCCTTTGCTGCCTGATCGGCACTCAGAAATACAGGGCTTTTTCTTCTATTCCTATTAATTATCAGGTTGATCAAGAAGCACGGTTAGCCATTCTCTGTAATTGTACAACATTTCTCTTTAAGTGAATTGCTATAGGAAACATACCGATAATATTGTTTTTCATTAGTACTAAGTAGCTAAGATAAAGATTTATTTTGCCATGGTGGTCTAGAATGAGCTTTAAACTATAATTTATACTGAGAAATAGCATGCCATTTTAGGTCCTGATTCAACAAACTACTTACTCATGTGCCCAACGTGAGTGCACGTGAGCAATCCCAGCAGAACACGTGTGTTTAAATTTTGGTGCGTGACTCGGTATGTTCCTGAATTACAGCCAAATAATTGATCCAACCTATATTGTTACCCCTTATCTTTCACAGGACAAGTGGAGCAGTCACGTTGCTTTTTGATGTTCAGCTTAATGGTTTACCAGTCTGAGGTGAAATGGGAAGGGTCTTAAAACCTAGGTGGGAGAAAAGATACTTGAGAAAATCCTACAGAAAAGGATTACAGATAGCTCCTTCAGATACTCCTTTAGTATACATGATACAATGAAGCCTTTGAAAAACTATAATGAAATTACAGAGGGTTTTACAGAAGGTTAAACAGAACTGTATTTCCCACAGTGGCCATGCAGGTGAACACTTCCCTTTGAGGAATGATTTACGGTGCAAGAGGAGGCTGAATGAGGATGAGCAGGGGCTGCGGGACGTTTGTTCAGCACAAACACCGATGCTGTAAACATGCGGTGTCTGCACGTTTACGCTCACAGAGAGAGCTCACACCCTGCATCGTCTCCCTTGCTTTGGGAAGCCGATGCGACTCTATAAAATTTAAGGCGGATGAACACAGACACTCCCTGACGATTGCCTGGTATAAAGCAGCCAAGCAGTGTGCCGATGGCTTCCAGGAGCAGCTGAAAGCTTGACAGCCACCTGGGCCTTGCTGGACAGCTCCTGCCCGGCGCCCGGGAAGCTGTGCTGTGCCGTGCCAGCCCATTGCGTGTCCCACTGGCAGCTGCAAGAGAACCCAGATGGAAAGGTAGCAAGGGTGCTCTGCTTTTGTGAATTTACAGAAAGAATTCCATAGGATTTGGCCGTACTTTGAATGCAAAGAATAAATGTGAGGTCTCAAAAGCAAAGTGAAGATATTTGGTTTGAAGCTTATTTTCAGAAGTTACAAGAATAGTACTACTTCTTTTAAGAAAAAGGTGCAGGTCTTTTAAAAGTGTTTTCTTTTACTTCCTATCTTCACTGTAGAACAGGGAAATGAGAAAAAAAGAAAAAAAAAGGAAAGAAGAACGGAAAAGCTAGAGTCTAATCTAGTTTGATCATCCTTTTCATGGAAAAATAACAAATTTTCACTTGAAAGGGAACTTTTCAATGAAATTCACAGTTTCACAGTTTTCATTTGCAGTGTTTCTAACAGTTCTGGAGTACTGTTTTGTACCTGCAGAAGCAGAATATTTTATCTTGATGTAAGAGAAAACAGTGTGGGTCTGCTCCTGGTAAATAGTGTATAAAAGATGCTTGCTGAGCTGACCAACAGGAGCAACGTGAGTGCTATTTTTTTAAGAGAAACAGGTTGTGTACAAAGACCTGAGAAATGAGATGAAACTTGGGAAACAATTCTTAGAGCATTGTATGAAGTACTACAAGGCATTGAATTTGTTAATAATATCTATACTCCACAGAGTTGAAAAATAAGTAACAAACATGTCATCCATATTATAAGGAGACAGTTCTAGTACAGATGCTAAGGACTCAAAATGCCTCAGCAGGTGCCTCAGTTATGCACCTACCTGTTGTTGGTCCTTATTTCATTCAACAAAACAAAACAAAACAACAACAAAACACACCACCAGCACCACCAAAAAACACCGCCACAAACTAGATACTGGAAATGGCTGGAAAAGCTGTAAGAAAATGTTATAGAAAAATGGCTTTTACTGGCTTTTGGAAAATTCAGAAGTGGTAGAGGTAACATTACCTCTTTAATTGAACTATGTGAACATATTTTGGTAACTTTCCATTCTGAAATGATGCCCTAGGAATAGGTACGTTTACCTTGGAGATGATGTTATTTGTAGCTGATTCTTTGATATGTCACAGTTCAAGAGCAGATCACCTTATCTTTAGGAAGTTTCCATGGCTTGCCCTGTTATTTCAAGCAGGCTGTTTCTGCAATCATTTGGCTGGAACAACCATGCCATTAGTAAAATATTTAGATGGTGTATGCTTCCAGAGCTAAAAGTCACACGTAATGAAGTTTGAGTACATGCATTGAGGGCAAGGCCAGCAAGGAACCCCAGAGCTTCACCATCTTGTTTCATCAAGCAACGTCACAGTAGCAGCGGAAAAGAAGTTTCTGCGACTGCATATAGGAGGACGCACATCTTACAAGTTATCGATTGAATAATTGATAAGTCCTGCAAGCAGCAATTACAGTGGAGAAGTGTGGATGTCAGGATTTGTCTGCTATATCTGGAAAGGCTGAAGCAGATGGGAGACTGAGTGTGACCCTGGGAAGTATGGGAACTGCTATAGGAGTCAATAAGTGCCCCATAATCCACTGACAAATACTTGCTATGTTTGTTTGGTTTTTAAATTTCAAAGAGTTTTGCTTAAAGAGTTGTACACCATTTATAAAATCTAACTCTTGGTTCAGCTTTTTTTTTTTTTTTCCCTCTTTAAAATAAACTCACTCCTTTGGAAGGCTTGAAAGGGAAGCTTGCTTTCATTCTAATTTGGTTTCTGTCTATTATGTATGAACACTGGGCAGATTTAGCAGGGTTGCCCATGAAGACAGACAGACCTTCAGCTTTGATATATTTTCCCTAGAGAAATATTTTTGTCTTGAGAGAGAAGGAAAAAAATAAAAATAAAGGACTGTATATAAAGAACTGTGCAGACTTTTCAAAGTTATTAGGAAACATGCCCAGTTGGTCAAATCAAATTCTGAGGATGCTAACCTTGGCAGTGTCCCTTTAAATTAATTTTGCAGTCTGGAAGCACACAAACAAAATGTTTTAACAAATTTCTTATCTGAACAAGTAGTAGTGGCAAAGCTGGAGTTTGCTGCCCTGCATGGCTCGTGCCGTGCTGGGGAAGGAAGTCCGTGAGGGCTCTGCGCAGGGCCTGCCGGCTGCGCCCTCTGCCACCCACCCATGTCCCCCGGCCTGGGCGAGGAGGACAGAAGTGGGGCAGCTGGGAGGCTGGCGGTGAAAGCTCCTTTGCTTTATGACATTTGCTGGCAGCAGTGGCGCGTGAAACACAAACATGAGGCTCATTTCACCATGCTGGTGGGGTTCCCTCTGGGGCAGGGCAGACTGGGAGGGTGCTGAGGCTCTGCTGGCCACGGGTCCCCTCTCACAGGATGCCCCTCGGCCTCCAGGCCTCCATCCAGCAGCCCCGAGAGTCACTGTGGATGCCAGACTGAGCGGCCTTTGCACTGGAAAGGATCAGGAACCCAAGACCCTTCGGTTGTGGGGTGGTGATTTGCAGTTGGGGGCTGCCTGAGAGGGGCTGTCAGTGGGGAGATGGACAACACAGAGGCAAGGGCAGGCTGCAGAGGCAGAGCCCCGTGGCCACTCATCCCCTTCCTTGAGGGCATGAATCTGCCTGTGGATTCTATCCACACTGATGTGCTCCTAAAAGGTGAATCTCTGTCTGGCTCATCTTAGCTCATCTAACTGTGCAACCCAACGAGGCACTACGTAATATTCATGAGGGCATGCTAGCACTTTCAGAATATTTTTTTAAAGACAAATCAATATTTTAAATCTGTTTTTCAGGTTTTCAGAAAAAAATCTCAGCTACGCATTTTTTCCTTTTTATTTCCCCCTCCCCCCCACCTTTTTTTTTTTAAATCTTAGGCATGAAAACACGTTTTCTCTCTTCTCTTGTAAATTTTTCTTTAGCTTTAAAAAAAAAAGTATAGAGGGTAAAGGCTGTGCTGATGAGTCTTAGGAAGGTGGGCGGAAGGCAGGGGAAAAAAAAAAAGTGATTTGTCTTTTGTGCCGCAGCACAGAAACTGCTGCCTGTAATACTGCAGCCAGGCATGCTTTGTATGGCCAAAAAGCAAAATAGTGGCATTGTTAAGCTGGATTGCTGAATTTCATTAGTGTTTTTTCCCCCCTCCTCCCCGCCCCCGCCCCCCCCCCTTTTTTTTACTCAGAGGTAAAATCATGTTTTTACAGAAATATGAAAAAACAGCCTTAACTATTTTTCAAGATTTTTTTTTTATTGTTGTAGAAGCACAGAACAGCTTCTGCAAGAGGGAGATGCTGATTCATCTTTGTTTGCTGTAACTCTCTGCCGAACTATATGCAGCTGTTGCATGTTTATTTTTTTTCTTTTAAATTATTTATTGGTAACTAATACTGGGTCTTTTAAATAAATAACACTCCTGGCACTAGTTGTGCAACCAAGGAAATCTTTAGGAAGATAGGAAAAAGATGACCAAAAAAAATTAACAAAAAATAAAAGCACCCCACAGTCATTTCTTCATGGAAAAATTACCAGGACCACAGAAGTTGTTTAAAACAGAAATATGACATTCCACAAGACTCACCTGGTTTATTCTTTTACTCCAGGCTCTGAATTCAGATCAATTTCTTCCAAACACTCCGACTATTTTCCAAAGTGAGCCTGAACTCACTGAAAAGCAAAACTTGAGGCAAGAAAGTCCCCTCTAACTCATAGCATTGCTCACACTTTTGCAGCCAAATCAAGGAAAAAAAAATAGTTTCACCTGGTTTTGATTCTGAAATCAGGTGATCGTCATCTATTTTGGATGACTGTAACTTTGAGGATTAGTTTTCCTTTAAACTTCGGGGATTTAAGTGGTTAAATGTCCACGTTGATCAGCCCCTGGCAGAAGGCTGTAATGAATGCCAATCTCTCCAAATCAAGTTTTACATAGCTGTCAATATAGCCTTCGAGAAAGAAAGGCAAAACAAAAGCTTAAAATTTAAATATTCCAAATACATTTTGTTACATTTTCTTCAACCTAATGCTGCCAAACAGTGAATCTAATTAACTGGACACAGGAGGGCCTTTATGAATGGAATGTAACATAACCATACAAAGTAATCTCGTTACATTGCAACAAGAGGTTAAATACCACTTCCTGCTATGTAGTAGCTGTTAAGTATAGTATTGATGAAAAATATGCTAATAACACCTCATGAAAAGAATAGCTTAGTTCTTGTTAGCTAATCTCTGCAAGCTGTTTGGTAAGCTTCTTTTGTGCTATGGTTATATCACATGCACATCAAGCGCAACTATTCTGTTATGTCTATCACCCTGTTCTAAACTGTGTGATTGTATTTTTTTTTCCATAGGGAAGATTTACATCTGTATACACATAAATATAGATGCACACAAATAGCCAGCGTTTTGACCCACAACACCCTTCCTACCCCCTTCTCTGCCTTCCTCTGCAGGAGCTCAGTACGCAAGGAGCTGCCAGATGCGCTGGTACCAGCTGCAGCACAGAGGGAAGATAAAGTTGGGAACAATGGCCTGGGTTTGGAACATAGTTTTTGCTGAAAATCCCCAAAATTTCACTTAGGGCTATGCTAGGATTTATTTTTTTCAGATTTATACAGAGAAGTGAGAATCTGTCCTTTCACCTGCAAGGCAACAGAAATCTGCTTATAACGTATTGCTGTTTGCATCTGGGGGATAATTATTAGTCAAACTTCACAGTTAAACCTGAAATTTTAACTTAGGAATAATGTCAGAAATGCTAACTGTTTTAACTCAGAGCAGCTGGATTGGATTTTTCACAGTCACTGGACTGATTTGCAGCTGTATTAGTCTATCAGCATCTTTCATTAGGTGTCTCTCATGCAGGCAGGGACATCATGCTAAGCCCCTGTGTTCCTTCTGTGCATGGGCCCATCTTTATCTGAAGAGTAATGTTCTGTTTTCTTTTCTCCCTCTTCATTTCCATAAACAATATGCACAATTCTCTGAGCCATTCAGTCTGCAAATAAAGGCAGAGGGCTAAGTAAATTTGCTTCACACCAATTATTTTTGTGAGGTCACTGAGTTAAGCATTAAAGAATACTGCTTTGGATGAGCACTTGGGAACAGTATGATTTGCGCTATGAACTGGACAAAAGCACTCAGTGCACAGCAGAATACGACATTTATTGGGAAGCTTTGTTCCATGAGCTAACAGAAGAATAATCCTTCTCTTTTAACAACTCCGAATTACTCATTTTACCACATAACCCAGCTGCACTGTAAGTCACTTTTGTAAGTCACAGCATAGAAAAGAAAGTGAAAGATGTGTTATTTCAGAAAAAAAATAAAAATTGATTGCTCGGTTCAGTCATAAGCTGTTTTGCTTCTATGCACAGCGTGAGGGTGAGTAGTCGTCAAATTATTGTGTTGTGTTTTTATGCAAATAAAATTACAGAAGGAAAGAACATCTTTAAATAATCAGAAGCCAAGTGAGGAGCCAAGAATCCAGCTGTTGCAAATTTGCATAGCTTTATTGTCACACTTCTTACAGCCGCTTGCACCAGCAAGAGTCTGGCCCTGGGTCTGACTGTTTACTATGTACGGCTGGCTTGTGAGCAGTAAGTAACTGTGACAAAATGCTCTGCACATGGGTAATTGCTGATGATTACATTTCAGACAAAGGACTCCAGCGTTAACAAAACAGCAAGGCAATATTTCCCCGATGGAAGAAAAATTATACTGCAGTTATATTGCTATTAATGGAAGAAGTGAGTCAAAGTCACTCTTCTGATTTTAAGACGTGAGGCCAGAATCAGACCCTAACATTTCAAGGGATTTCAAAAATCAAAGAGAAAAACATGATTGTGTCTGAAAAAAAAAAAAAGATATCGGGCACAGGTGAGAATCAATTGAAATTTGATCTGGAGTCACTGCAGGACCGCATACTTTATTGGCCCTCCTAGCAGATAGGAGTAAAAAGTAGTACCCATGCTGACACCTTTAGTAAGACTAAGTTGCTTTATTTTTGGAAACTTCGTTCTCTTACCGTAGAACATAAGTGACTATTATGTGTACCAATAAAAGGAAGGCAATCAAATTACACACATTTGATTATTTAGTCAAAAATAGCTTGTACATTATACGTCCAAATCCAAATAAAGCACATGGCGTGCCTTTTGAAACCAGATGAAAAGCTGAATGTAACAATGGCCTGAAATCTCACTGCCCAGCTCTTGTTGTGCCTTAATTCCTGCCAGGACGGTACGCAAAGCCTGCTGAGAGGAGATGGCACTGCCTGGAAGGAGCAGAGGGAAGGCATGGGTCTGGTCCCCCTTGCCTCTCACCCCAGGGCTCCTGCTTGCTGGGGCTCTTCCTATCATGCTGCATCGTAATTGTCCCAGAGGGTGCAGAGCCACACGCCAGAATCAGGCCATGAACCACCTCCTTTTTGGCTGGGGGGCTTGGAGCTGGCTACAAATCCCCTTTATAGCAGCTTTGGATTCATTCTGCTCTTTCTTTCTCTTTTTTACTGTTGCCCACTCAGCATCTGGGGGTGGCATGCAGATATCCTCACCTGGCTGATCAGAGTAGAGAATTTCTTGTCAGAGGCAGAAGAGTGTTTGGAGCCTTTTCTCTTTTTTCCTTTCTTTCTTGGCAAGTCATTTCTTTATTTACCTATTGGCCAGTCACTGTATCAAGCTCTCCCGGGTGCTTTAGTTAACCTTCTAAATGACTTTTCCCTCTCCTTCAATATCATGCCTCAAATCTGTGTACAGGATGTTCATCGTACACCTGCATTGTGCTGAGATCGTATGGCAAGGCATGCAATGGAAATATCACAGTGGAGGATACTGTTCATTTTTTCTTTTTAAATATTGTATTGAAAGAGAATATATTGCAAATAAAAGCTGTCTTAAAGAGAGTTTTTAATCTTGCACTAGTTTAATGCCTTCCTTGTTTTTATTAACAATGCAGGTGATTATTGCTTTCTCAAAACAGGAAAAATTGCACTACCTTAAGGCCTCATTGGGTCATCCCTTTGTTCAGACAGAGAGAATATCACTTAATTAAAGTCAAACAGACAAACCTATCCCTCACCCATTTACAGTATTTAAGTTAGTAAGGGCTGAAGCAGATCAATACAGGAGTCTGGTAAAAGATGTCATTTTGCCATTTACAGGAAGAGACAATACAATGAATGCAATATTTGCTCTTTTCTTGAGATGTCTGGGTGTCAACGATAACATCCAAGGTCTTTGCCTTTGTCACAAATATTTGATTGTCTTTTCAGCACCCTCAGTCAATAACAAACACCTCCGACACTCACTGGCTGCTGTCCATTTTCAAAAAAAAAAAAACAAACCAATGCCAAGAACCACACATCCATCTGCTGCAGAAACTTGTGAAACTCTTTGTTTCATTTTTTTCCCACTGTTCTGAATAACCCGCTTGTCCCGTATGTCAGTGAATTTTAGTTCCTTTACACTTTCCAGATCTGTGTGGACCAGGCTAATACAACTAGCGCTGACAAATGGACCACTGCCTCCAGATACTAAGCATGAGCAGTGTCTGAAAAAAAAAATATTAAGAATTCTGTAAGTTGATTATTGCCTGCTTGGAATTTTGTGCTATTTATTCAGTCCTGGGAATGAATGGTGAATTTTACTTGAGTCATCTTCCTAATCTCCAGTGCTGCAGATCTGAATGACCATGCAGTGCACGCATGACATTGCTGCTTTTAGGGAACACAGTGTGTAAACAGGTCTGAAATTAAAATAGCAAATTCCACAGTTATGACTCCAGTAAAAGTTATTCAGGCATTTAAAATAATGGGACTTCCTACTCCCCAGATATCTTCCTTTCTGAAGAATTGTCTCAGGAAGGGATAGCATCAGGGATCATAAATTGTCTTTTGGCTTTTCAACACTTTACAGGCTCCCATGCATCGCCAACAATAGGACTGGGGAATGACTCTTAACAGCTCATTAAGGCTGTTTTTGCCAAATGCAAATAATAAAAAGGCCTCTTAAGAGGCTGTCTCATTTTTATTCAGAAAAGCCTACTACAGAATATAAAAAGATGCCATAAAATGGAAATGCAATAGAAGACCCGTGTAGTTATCTTTGGTGTCCTTTGAAAGATTTCCAGGCTAACTTCAAATCTCGTGGGCATTTCTGGATGGATAGCTGAATGATTTTGCTGTGTGAATAAGATGGTTAATTCAGAAGGGCACTTAAAAAAATAAAATAAAAAGAATAAGATACTGTGTTGGGAATGCATGGATTTCTGAAGAGTAAGGGGAGTGAAATAAATAGGAATGAGAATTTAGTGGACTTGCATCACATTTGCCACATTTTTTTTTAATATTAGTTCCCAATTCATTCCCCTTCTTTGGTCTTACTGTAGGTCTGACCCTTGAGTACTTTTGACCTTCCCACAGACAAAGAAAACACACCTCGGCTATGCCTGAAATGCAGTTTGGTGTCCTCAGACAAGAAATTTTCTTCCCATTTATGATAAGTGCTGGACTAGATTAGCGCAAGCAATGGCGAGAACAGAACTTCAGAGCATCGCTGGAGTGTCAAGGCCATTGCCCCCTCCAGCCACACCACCTCAGTGCCCCTGCTGTACTGATATTGCTGGGGAGGCTCACTCCCAGGTATCCCCCCACAGCCTTCAGGATCACCAGATCGGGTACGATCCCTGCAATCATGTCCCAGAGGGGTACTGGTACCCAAGCTGACAGTGGATAGAGAAACACATGCTGAGACCTGACAATTTCAGCTCTGATGTTTCTTCCTTTTCCTTCCCAGGCAGATGCAGGATTCTGGCTTGATTAGTCTATCATGATAGCACCCAATTTACAGAGGTTTAAACACCTAAAGCATTCCTCAATTTTGCTGGGAGTGTGGGGGGCTTGAAAGCTCATTACTTTTTAAAGTCAGATCTGCAGGTAGTCTATGGTAGGAACCACAATAATATCTGAAGATTGCACTGGAGACTACTTTACTGTCTAGTTTGTATGGACAGAAGTTTTGGATTCCTATAGATAAATCCCAGTCCACATAGGCACCAAAGTCACAGCTTGAATATGTCCACTGACTTTGACTAAGAAAATTACTCCAGCACAGCTCTAGAATAACTCGATGAAAAACTAACAGAATGATGACAATTTATATCAGCTGATGTTGAGTCCAATTGACTTACATGAGTGTCCAATATTGATGTATTCATATGAGATTTAGGTTTACTCCTTTCCCTCCAAAAATATTTTTCTTATAAAGTGGGTTGGAAAAAAACATTTCTCATAAGCTGAGCATTTGCTTAAATCTGCATTGTTTGAATACCACTAGGTATTCCTTATTTTATCATCATCATCATTATTTATTATGTAACAACACTAGAAATTCCTCCAGTGAGAATTGAGCTGTCCATGTGGGAAACAACTCTGTTATGAGAAGTCCCCCAGAAACATACTGGAGATCATCACGTGGAGCCTGGAGTCTGTGGAATTAAGACTCTTAATAAATTTGTGGTACTCTCTTAAATTAAGGTTATGAATAACATGAAGATCACACTCGGTAACTTCCCTTGAGGAAGGATTGAAAAAGAAACAAAATAAATAAAATCCCCTGGGTCTGCAAAACCGTGTGATCCATCTCTGGGCATCACTTCGGCCAGTGCTGACCCATATTATTTCCTACATCAGTTTCCTCAGTGCTTACCTTCATACAGCCTGAGCTAGTGGGATCAAATCTCCTGGTCTAAGGTTCTTGATAAGTACTGGGAGGAAAAAAATAAAAAATAAAAGAATAAGAAAGAGAAAGAATATCATTAGCTTTGGCCTTTTTTCCTCTGCTGTAAAACTAGAGGGGTCATTTCTGGCTCTGTCCAATGCAGTTGCTGATGTTATGCCACACGCAAGCTTACATTGTGATTTATTGCAGTTTTCACTACCTTGGCCTTTCAGAGTGGAAGGAATAGGCAGACTTGAGTTTTTTTTAAATGCAAATGAACCAGAACCTTGAGGGGCCTTGTACTATTTTCCTAGCTTCCTGTTAGCCCATAAAATGTGCCTCTAATATTCTGTTATGATGTGAGACCCCCAAGAAGCAGCATAATGAAACATGGTGCTGAGTTCCTAAACACAGGAATCAAAAACATCTTCCTGGTCTCGGGAAGCCTGCTTCCCGATAAGTTAACTTTTCCTGAGACTGCAGTCTGCTCCCCAGGTCCCCCACCCTCCCACATTTAAAGATCGCATTGATTTGATAGTGGTTCGTTGGCACTATGCCCTATAAAAAAAAAGACAGTAGGGTTAAATTGTGAATAGCCCTTAGTTTTGAAAAACTGCTGAGCTCCACCATATGGACTGCTATATGGCAAGGAATATGCTTTATTGGCATTGCTTGGAGGTTTACAAGCAATCTTCTTGAAGTTTTAATGGTTGCTTGGGTGATTTATCCTGTCTTGCGAGTCAGTGCTGTTAGGAGGCACCCAATTCTTGAGCTCTTGCTTTCCTTTATTATGAAAACCTTTAATCTTTCCTACATGTACCATAAATAACCTCATTATGGCCACACAGAGAAAATGTAACAGTTCCCATGTAAGTTTTGACTTTTTACTTAACACTTTTATGAGCTACTTTAACTTCACAAGGGGGGTACTTAATATACAGCAGCAGAAATTTGAGGGGTGAAGAGGAAGACCAAGAATGAAAGTGTCACGTACAATTTTAACTCCAGTGTCATTTTTCTCAGACAGGATTACTGCCATGAAGACAGGCAGTCTTTGCTTCCTTGAAGTTCCCAAGGACATCTCATACTGCTTCTTCCAGTGAGTGCTTCACAGCACTTGGCAACCCAATACCTGGTATCCCAACCTGATTTTCTCCTCCAACACACTACTTAAATCTATTTTGCTCCAAGGTGTTTTCATGGAACGAAATATTGGATATCTTTGGAGAGTGGGATTGGTAGCACTGATAGAGTTAAACTGGACAGAAATTTTGAGGTTCACACTATGAATAACAATTAATTCAAGTTATCAGATGCATGTATTTAAGACAAAACTCACAAAAAATGTTGAGCATACAGGAGAAAGGAAAATCATGATAACCATGGTAGCTCTCCCCAGCTATATCACCCTTATGATAAGTATAATCATTTAAAGAAGCGTCCTCAAACCCGATGAATACCCCAAACCTCTGTGACTCTGTATCAGATTTGTCTTGGTCCAGATGTACTCTTCCCCTCTTTGTGTACCTGTAAAATGCAGATGGAAACATTTACTTCTCTTTGTGAAGCTTTGTTAGATCTATAGAGAGAAAAGGACTGTATTAATGGTCAGTGCTAATACTTCTATTTCTTCTTTAGCTTTAGCAGTTCTGCCTAAAGGGATTTTCTTTAACAAAACCTAGTTTTGAGTGAAGGAGTTAGCCTTTGCATCTATGGGGGATGTAGATCACCACACCCATGGGTGGAAAGCATGAGACAAATCTCAGATAAGGAGGGAACAATTAGAGAATTCAGAGTGATGTTTCATGCAAAATGACATTCAAATTAGCATAAAACAGCCAAGCATATAACTTGAGATGGAAGGATCTGTAATTGAAGCAAAGCTCTAAGTGCTTCTCTTGAGCTAATTGCCATCTCAAAGATTGTTTTAAAAGAGAGAGGGAGAGAGAAAAGGACTGGAGGGCAAATTACAACTTTGGAGTAGGGATGGACTAAAGTTAGAGGATGCATGTGAGAGTTATGCAGGGAATTTGCAAAGGGTTGGGCAGTGTTTTATGGAACATTTGCCCTTAAGTTTTAAAAATGTCCTTGGTTGTGTAAGGGGGATGGGGAGTGCAGAGTAGGAAATACCTCTTTTTTTTTTTTTTTTGATAAAGGACATTCAATTTGAATTTAAATAGAATGTAAAAGGTAGAATAATAATAGACCATCGTTTACTTACTCTCACAGTAATCCTTATGCCACAGGTGAGGACTAAAGCCAACTCCCCAGTTCCACATTCAACATTACACATTTACCTGGGAGATTTTCACTATTGTCCGGAGTTCAGCTGTTGCTCTCAGCCAGAAGCAGGAGCCCATACCTGACAGACCAGTGGCAAACTGGCAAAAATAACATTACTGTAAAAACACTTCAGATAATCAGAACGAGATTAATTAGCAGCAGCTCACATGTTCTGGAAACACTTTAGTACAGAATGTAAAGGGTGATACTTTATCACCAATAAAATGTCCTGTTAAAACCTAATAATAAATGTATATATATTGCTGAAGCTTCCAGAGGTTCAGACTATTAGCCCAATCCATCAGTTTTTTGTCCTACTGTGTTATCTTATTCAGGGATTGCAACTAATTGGAAAATGAAACACTTTTTTGTTATAATTATTTCCAGCATCTAACACAGTTTAAATGTGGGAGGAGAGTGCCCGTGTGCTGCTACAGTGTGGAATAAACACCTGTTATTAAACTGGGATTTTAGTTGCAATTTACAATATCAAGAAAAGTGTAAGTAACTGTTTATCACCTCTGTAAGGTCTATGAATGTAAAATGGATGTGATGTCAGTAGTAATTTTATTATTTTGTCTTCTTGTTCAGCAATTCTGGTAAATGAACTTCCATTAACAACACAAATGCACTGACAAGATAGCAAGTCTGTGTGCATTTAGCAAAGCTGGAAAGAGTTTCCCTTGGAAGAAGTATGAGTGCACACAATCCCTTCCAGTGAAGCTCAGAAGTGAAACACAGCTAGAATTTATTCCTCACCTTAATTTTGGCTTCTTTGTGTATTCACTGAGAAGGAATGGTCCTCCAACATGGTGCACAAAATGAACTTAATTTGTACTTACAGAGAAATAGTTTCTGTTGGAAAAAAAAAATGAGGAAGGATTCCATAGGTCTAGGACTTCCTGCTGTATCTATAGAAAAGACTTTGCAGAGAAGCAAGATTGGTCCTGCAGGGCACACAGAACTCTTACACTCTGGTGGGCTTCAGAAGCAGCCATAGGGGCTGGGGAGGCAGAGATGGCTCTGTGGGTACCACAGTGGCTGTTTTTAGGGGCCAGCCCCCAGGTGCTCTGCATCTGCTGCAGCGGGAGGTGGGGACCTGGCCCTGGTTGTGCCGTTAGCAGTACCAGGGGAGCAGCTGGGCCTCCCCCTGCTTCTGGGTCATGCATGAGAAACGCAGTCTGATCTCCATTGTGGGACACCACTCAAAGACATCCAAACATGTCTTCTACCCCCATCCATGTGCTGCACAGATGGGTGCACTGGGTCGATGAGGCAGTTTCAATTCTCCTGGCTAAAATTCTTAATGAAAACGGCATACATTCTCTGTCAGAATGTAGTCTTCAGAGCTCATTTGCTCAAATAAACACAGATTAAACAAATTACGAATATATAATCAGATATTTTCTGATACTATCAACACAGTTATCAATTTTAACAAGCTGATCTGACAGACAAATTGGTGATATCTCTCCTACAGTCAATTTTCCCTTTTTGGGTCTCATCATCAGGTCCACCCATGGGTACTGGTTGAGGCTGCATAATCCTGAAGAACTGTTTCCTTTAGCTCAGCACAATATTCCCATAAGTCTGTGGCTATTTCCCAATTTTGAAGATGGTGTGGGGAGGGGATTGGGAGCTGATGATAACGGGATGGAGGAGATTAGGCAGCTAAGCCATCCATTTTAGTTCCAGTGATCAAATTTCACAGCCTTTATCTGAAGCACTGACTAGCTAACTTTTCAAGTGAGGGTAAAATGAGGGAGTGCAGCTATAACCAATAACTTAATGCATGTTGATTGCCACCAAAGAATTGTCATCTACCCAGAGGTGCCTGTGTCTCAGTGCTGGTATATGTGCTTGAGCTTGAGAGTTTGATCTTGTAAATGCTTATTCTTGTTAACTGTAGAATTACTTATAGCAGAAAGTTCTGCTCCCAGTTGTGATTGCAGTCATGGTACTCACAATAAATATCACAGCAAAGATGAGGTTTATAAAAATCAGTGTAGATATCAAGGAGCAGATTCTGCTCTTAGGCAAACAAAATGCTTAAGGAGCGAATAGCAAATGCTAGATTGGACCATTAGGTAGAAATTTCTTATCAAGAGGGGAAAAAAAAATAATCAGGAGAATTAAAAGCCAGTGTTGCCCAGACATTTTACAAGGAACTGTAAATGCTTAATACCATGGGTGCCAAATGCTATGAAATACAATTAACTGTTATTAAGCTTTTTATGATAAAAGAGAACTTTCTCTCACAAATAGTTTTTTAACTAGCAGTTTTACTTGTTTATCCTCAGAAAGAAAAACCTTTACATGTTTTATTTAAAACTAAAAATGCAGTGTTATACATATTAACATTCTGTGAAAGCTCCCAAGAGTTTTCCAGACCTCCCATAGGTACCCTGAGGGGAAAATCAGAACCACATATGGGGAAGTGTGGGGGTGAGAAGAGAAAGAAAAGTTAGTTCCACGTGGATTTTAATGCATCGGATCTCAGGAGGCATGAAAGAAAACACAAAAATTGGGCATTTTACAGGGGGAACACTGTATTGATTTGCGATCTTTATATCAGAAGGAGCTCAATTAATCTGATTTTAGTTGACTGATAATACATCCCTACCTTTCAAAACCAGTAGCAACTACCATAGCAACAAAGTATAAATAAATGTACATAGCAAAATCCACCATAACAAAAGATAATGATGTATATTGTTAAAAATGGAAAATACTGTAGTTTAGGTCCCAAAAGCTTCAGAAGTGCTCACAGCAGTATTTCTGTTACAGGAAAGACTTGAGGTCAGTTTTAAATACAGATGGTGATTTAAGAGTTTTGATCTTTGTTGTTATTTTACTCTAATGATTACATGCTCTATAAACAGAACTAGACAAGTCATGTTTCTTGTGAACTGCTGAAGTAATAAATGTGTTATTTAAATTAACCCTGTAGGGCTCGCTATATGAAGATGAAATGAAAAGACAGAGAGGAAAGGTGAGAATTTTGTAATAAACATATGAAAACTACAAATCTCTCTGACTTTGCTGTCATGGGATCAGAAACTCAGGTGTACAGACAGTATTGGAGCTGCCAATTCTTTGACTCCACAGAAGTAGAACTAATGGCTTTTCTCCAAGTGTTTGAATGGTCACTGTCATGATGTTTGCCTAGCTGAGAATCCTCCAGTGTTGCCATTGGTATTTGTAACCTGGAAACCTCTTTTTGTTTGCACATACAGTAATATATGTGTGTGTTCTGGAATTCTTTTGGCTAGTTTGACACCAGAGGATAAATAATAGGGCACCATATTAGATTTAAGAGTCAGCTGTCAGCCCATAACGAACAAAGACATTCAGAGGATTATAGATGTATTGCATTGTGCTAAAACTTGGTGCAAAACTGCTACGAATAGAGCAAATATATTTTGTATGACTCTGTACGACTAGACCTTTTATACATATTTAAATACAGAAAAAAATAATTTTCAAGTGGGATTATGATAATCAATTTCCATTGTTTTGCTATTTCAGAAAAAAAAAATCACGCCCAAAACAAAACCAAACAAACAGAAAAAACAAACAAACAAACAAAAAAAAACATGAGAACAGTTCCTTAAAATTTCTGCACAGTTTGTTGTAAAGAAATGATGCAATGGTTTGGGCTCCAGGGCCACCTCAGCCCTGCAGAAGATGCCTCCCCAACAACTTCCCCTTCTCCAGGTGACCCTGGCGCACACATACAGAGACTCTCACCCAGCAAAGTGTGGGACAGCACACAGCATGTGACCATTACATTGCCGCAGCAAAGGCACCTGCTCACCAGAACATGACTGAGACCTTCCTTACTCTTTTCTCAAAAAGGAATTTCAAGAGCAGGAATGTTTTCTTATCAACAGCAGCCACTTTCAGACAGGCAGCCTCATGACTGCTGGATCAGATAAAGTAGCTATGGAATTTATAGTGTCCCCATTACACAGTATCTGACTATGATGTGTCACAACATCACACTGACATTGGGAAACATTATAATCTGTGCATTTCCCTGTATAAACGGTGAAACTGGGGCAAACAAGGAGAGAACAAGTAGTTTGCTCAAAGTTGCCCAGGAAATTGTCAGTCCTCAGCCAACATCCCACTCGCTGCACAGCTCTTCCTCTCTAAACCAATGCCTGTGAGATTTTCATTAATGATGGTGTCTAGTGAGCTGTGTAGAGTACATGGAGATGTTATATCTGATGGGCAAATTGCTGCCAGAAGTCCACAGAAGGTTCCCACTGTCCCTTATGCACACCATTCATGTTCCATATGGAACCTGTGCCCAACGACTCCTCCCACGCAGTGGTGAGCAAATCATGGATTTTAACAGCACATTTGGTATTAACACACCCATGCAGACTGAGAGGTAGACTATGCCTTCCTGCTCAGCTGTCAATAATCTGCTGTTTGTGTTTTATACAGCTGGAAGAGTCAGTCATGGACTGGACCTGCCTATCTTCACTGCTGAAATCATCACACTGGGAGACTCAGTGTAGGATTTCAAAAGTGTAAGTATGGTGGATAAAGAGACAAAAGGCATGGGGTGTGGTAAAGGCAGCTGTATTGCTGTAACTGATAGAAAATGCTGCTCTTATATGAATCTTATATGTCTCCTTTTAAAGAAGTAATTGATAAATCTTTCTTCAGGGACTGATGTAACTCATAGACACAAACTGACATGCTGACGATGGAGAGGCCTCCTGACCTAACTGAACTTCCTTGCTTTTGCTAGCAAGAATTAGAAGGTTCCCTCTGCGCTCCTTTGTACACAGGTCCTACCTGCAGTATTGTATCTGTGATTTGTTGCAGATAGGTTTCTACCAGTTCCTTTTTCAGGGTGCACTGAGCACTTTCTCTTTTTGGTTACTGCATGACCACAATAACGGCCTACAGTACGCTGACGAGCAGTTGAGCCTGAGAAGAGTGAGGAACTCTTTGAATTAACCCCAGCGCTTTGTGCTCAGAGAGAGATGTTATCTATTGCTCAGCAAAAGTCATTTTTGTGCAAGACGAAGAGATAAGACATGAAAAACATTAGACATTTATTTCCATTTCTTGTTTTCATGTGTACATTGGTTTAAACAGCATTATAGTGCAATTTCTTAAGATGCATTATGAAAGACATACAGTCATACTCAGGTAGTAAATTAGAAATTAATAGACTCTTCCAACTAAACTGAAATATTTTTTATTCTAGCAAAAACTCTCAGATAAGTAAGTATTTGTGGGCATCCAAAGAAAATATAACTATTGAATCAATATACCTGTCATTTTTTAGTAGTCAAAACCAACCCACACAGAGAAGGTAACACATGTAATATGGATTATATGATCATTTGGCTAAAAAATGAAAAAAAAATAGTCACAATTTATTCTCTATGTGAACAAGCAAACAAAAAAAGGCTTTTAATTCAACAGGGTTGCTTCTGACATGAAGTTGTATTCAATGCAAGGGTATCAGAGCTCAACATTTGGTTATTTCAAGGCACACACTCGGTGTTGGTGGCTTTCAGTGAAGACTATTGAGAAACTATGAAACCAAACCCAAACCTACCTGCTGACAAATGATCCATGAGCACATTTCCCACTTCCTCATTCTGTCTGCACTTCCAATGTACTTAACAACTGCAAGACTTGTACCAGGACTGAAGTTCATGTACAAACTGTTAAGTTACAAGCTTTAATCTAAATGATACATAATATAGTATAAAAATTACATTAAAATAATTTTATGGCAGTCTGCTCGATACCACATGCGGAAACAGAGAAAAAGCACCACTTGTTAAGCTGATGTAACCATGCTAACTTCACAGAAAAACCCTTCAAGTGAGCAGCAGACAGATGAAGTCCAAGGGAAGCTTCGCTTCCAGTGCAACAGAAGCACTTTCTGATCATTTGTCAGCGTGATATGCTTGGGTTAGTACCAATTCACCAAGGTTCTTAAGCTAAGAAATTAGTTACATGCTTCAAATGAAGGACACAGAGCTGAAGTACAAATGCTATATTAAAATATATTGTCATTTGAGTCAGGAGATGTTTTGGCACTGGATTAACACCAAGAGCACAGATTCAAAAAAAAGTTGTGAAGAAATCCACAGAATTCTAGATGGGGCAGAGATTTCACATAGGTTTTTACCTGCGCTAATACCTGAAATTTCCTGCCTTTCTGGAGTACTAGGAATATGAAAATTCTTTTTTTTTTTCTTTTTTAGATTAAATATGGTATTTATTTAATATGGAAAATATATTGCAAGGGGCATGTGTTGATACATACTTAAAATCCTGTGTTACTGTGACACTTTATGAGCTATGAATATTGAGATTTTCAGGCCACATTAAATCTGAAGCTGATGTGCTTTGCAGCAATTTGTATAACTTCACCACAGATCTTTTCTTCAGAAAGAGTCAGAAGCAAGCAGCCCCCCCATTACTTTTTTCCTTTTCTTTTCTTTTTTTTTTTAAACCAAGGATTATGTTTATTTGATTTAAAAAAAAAATAACCCCCCATAAAACTTATGAATTCTCTCTTTGTTCCAGATGATTGTAACACTTCTGAATTAGGTAAACCATTTGGTGTGTGCTTGCGAGACCATAGAATGAATTTTATTACAGCTACAAAACAGATTTTCAGAAGTCACTTAGTAACTGAGAGCAGATGAAAGGGGAACCAGCTGAGATCTGTGCACTGCAAATTGTTTCCCCATGATTAAACTATTTCATCCTCCGGGCTAACATCTCTGTACTTGTTTGGCAACAAGTGATAATGTTAGTGATAAAAGTCTCTCCTGGATGATCAGGGAAGGATGATAACAGTTATTATTACCTTTCTTGTGGTTAGTACATATTTCTTTTACAGACATTTTGCCAAATGCAATGAAATACGAGGGATTCAAATAAAATAATAATTAAAAAGAGTAACATTGTCATATTGCAGAATGTTGTGATATGTTGCTAGAATTTTGCCTTGGGAAGAATGCAGAGAACACTCTTATTAGCACACAAAGAGCACAGTATGTGGCTGTGTTCCACTTTGGCCAAACTCTTTTTGGTTTAATAATCACATTTTTGGTTCAGTTGTGAATAACCAATATGGATTATTGCTATGTATTAGTAGTTATGATAAACTTAACTGTACTATTCACAGAAAAACATATAGATAGCCACTGAATTTATAAGTGACTTCTTTTCAGAGTGAGAAAGAAATACTATTTATCCTCCAAACTTTTTTAAAAAAAAAAAAAACCAACAAAAAACTGAACAAATTATGTCCATTACTTTGCTTATCTTTTTTTTTTTTTTTTTTTTTTTTTTTTATACTCATTTTATAATGTTACATTTTGGACAAAATATCTCTAATTTATGGCCACCAGTTTCAAAGGTGAATCAACACAAGTTATGCATTATATTTTTTCAGGTCAGTGGGAATGCTGAGCATTCAGTGTCTTTGAAAACCAAGTCACATTTTTAGGTGTTGTAAGCCTGAGTTCTGAATAGTGCTTAAAAATAAACTTTGAGCTGATGTTTACAAGCATTCCTGAATAAAGGCTTAATTATCAATTCAGATGCTAGTTTCCAGACATCTGAATTTACAGTTTTGGCTTAATTTGTGTGTGTGTGTGAGAAAACTTGTGGAAACATTTGAAATCATGAGTTTAAAGAAATACAGATAAACCAAAAGAAATGTTTCTGAGCCATTTAAAGCTGGATGGAGATAAAAAAAAAAAAAATCACAGGAAACTGATACCAACATACAATCATTACTACAGGAATCTGAGCACTTGGACTCTCAAATGCAGCGGCGCTGCTTGACATAAAGACACCCATTTATTTCAGCATGCATCTGTAAATGCGTGCTAGTGTGTGCCGAGGCACCTAGTAAGCCGCTTCCTAGGTAGGGAAGATTTATATGCAGCCTATTCAATACCAGAACTTTTGCTACTAAATGGTTTTCAAATACAGTTCATTTTCATGCCATGATCTCTAATGAAAAGTGCCTGCTGAGTGCAGTACAAACCATTTGGTGCCCCGTGTCAGGGGAGGAAAAGAACAACATTCAGTAAAACTGAGGTTTTTATTATCACGTCGTAAATGAACAAATGGCATCTGTCAATACAAGGGACTCATAGGGGGTATAGAAAGGAAGCTTAGTTATTACACTCAGGGTGTGCTGCTGAAGTGACAAACTGGAGTTTTATTAACATGCCAGTTATAGATCTCTTCCTCCCCCACCACCCGACCATTTTCTTTACCTCCTTCAATTTGGTACATACCAGAACTGCTGTAAAATGAGCTTTGCTCAGACAGTGCTCGCCATTTAATGCTGGAAGTTGCAATCAATGCTACCAGTAATTAAAAAGTGGGGGCCTCTGTATTCACAATGAAAACCCGTCCCCAAAGTCACCCCTCATTTGGAGAACATCACCATACAGGATCAGGCGGCGAGCCTCTTTAACCACTAATCCCATCACAGTTTTCATATTTAGGCAATAAACATCTTTCACTGCACTGATAAATGACAAAGGTGTTTATGAGCTTCAGGAAATGTTTATACCAAATGTATAAAAACCAGAGATGGGATTGTTCACGCTCGCGGGGAATTAGGTTTGCACTGAGCCTGCAGGAGAGGCAGGGGTGAAAGGAAAAGGAGGCTCTGGGGGAGGGAACCTCCAAAATGATTTTTACTGGAAGATATTAAGCTGCTTTTCTCATAAAACAGTTTAGTGGCCCTGAGAAGGTGTGGCTGCAAGCTGGCAACTGCCGGTGAGGCAGAGCCCCAAGGAGAGCCGGGGAAGCCCTGGGGACCCCCTGCTCCCTGCCTGGCGGAGGAAATGGGGCTGGAAGTGCCCCCCCGTGCCCCGCCAGGGAGCTGAGCCCTGCTGCAGGTTCACAGCGGGAGCGTTTCTGTCACAGAAAGGGGAAAAGCTGGTGTTCCTCTTTGGGAAAATTGTACAATTAGACCTACAGTATGCTGAAAAGAGCTTAGCAGGCCAGATCTAAATCATGTTAGCAACCATGCAAATACAGGACATTGGGCATTTTTAATGGAAACAAGAAAATCCCAGAATTGCTTATGTGCTTTACCAACTTTTGCAACTGCAAGGATGAGTTTGTATTTTATTATTAGTGAGCATCAGAGCTGCATTTAAAATGAAACATGAAAGGCAGTGCTTTTCGGTTATGACTATAAACAACAATTTCAGTTAAACTTCTTTTGCAAAACGCCCAGAATACAAAGTGATTCTTTCTTGCTAATGCAGAAAAAGAAAGCGGAAGTTTTATACTGTCCCAAACAAGAAAGGATTTAATGCAATGAAACATAAGGATCAAAACTATGAAGCTAGGAAATTCAAAAGAAGCAGGTCTCGTTCAATTTGCAACTCAGACTGAGCTCGTAAATTCAAGGCTTGCTGGTGCTTGGCAATGCGTGGGAATGCCGGAGTGGTTACCCACAGTCTGCTCGCCGGTTGAATTCCCTCCCTACACAAAGGAGCATGCTTTAGCTCCATTTTCAAAGGGTAGTAGGGTGGATGTGGTCCCCCAAGTTTTTAGGGAACATGCAGTTAGGGAAGGGTGCGCCGTCTCCTGCAACTCCCACTGGGGATAACGCACAAGCAGACTGTGTCATACCACTGGCAATGAATTACAGTCACAAGTGTTAGAGCAAACTCATTGCAAGTGGAAATTGTGCAGACACTGACACAGGCTGCTTGGGATAACACATACTCGTTAGTTTTCACCTTCAACACCTGATTCAACCTTGTTCCAACATTATTAACATGTCATGAAAACAGAAGCCTGTCTCTGAGACTTGCCCACCCTGGCCGTGATATTGAGAAAAACCTGTTTTGTCAAAGCTGTTTGGAGGCCAGGCTGTACTTTGCTCAGCTCTCCAGCAGAGCTGGTACCCTCAGCTGACACCACTCCGCGTGGCTCCATTGGGCACGCTCCCTTTTCACACCTGCACAGGACTTGCCCCCGCCACAGGTTTAGTGCCGCTTGTTGTAAAAAGATTTATCCCAACCTTTGTACAAAAGCTGGGCTTCCTTTCACCAATCTACAAATTAGAAAGACTCTTAAAGCAGGAATAATCTCAGGGTGTCACCTTTTGTATGGGATGGCTTTATGTGCCCATTTCCTTCTCATGTGGACTCCTGCTTTTACAGCTTAATAACAACCACTTGGCTACAGCGTCTGTGCCACAAGTGGAAGGGAAAGCAAATCTGGGTACCTGGCTGAAGCAGTCGGTCTTCTCTCTGTCTGGAAGAGTAACATCGCTGAGACCTCCATCCACGCACACAGAGGCGAGTGCAGGCCGACATAAATGCTCTGCCGAAAGAGGGAAAACAAACCTGATAAGCCTAAAACACTAGAGCAGTACTTCAGCCCTGAAAAACCACTGAAAATTGTGGTGGGTTCCCATCATATTGAAGCAGGAATCTTGCCTTAGCAGTCAGCTTCCTACAGCAGAGTTACAGTGGGTGACCAAGAAGAGGCTACCTGCGCGGAGTGGGGCTTGTCTTTTGCAAAGTTTTAACTTAAAATCAATGTAAAATGCTAATAGATTAATTGAAGACTGCCAAGCTGTTTCAGTAATTTTCTTCTTTTTGGTTTTATGTGGTGGGAAATGAAAGAGCTCATGTGTTTTCTGCAGATGGAGGGCTGGGAACAAACCTCAGTATTTGCTTCAAATTAAGAAAATACATGGCAATTTTACTTGTTTGTCCCCATGTCCTTGTGTGTTTGCCTCCTGTAAGAGATTTGCTTGCTGGGAAAACCTCACATAAAGAGCAGCTGTTGATATAAAAGGGATTATTTAGAGAAGACAACTTTTAAACTAATAACACAGAGTATTTACATTGGAGATGTGATTATGGCCTACTTTGGAATGAACACTTCACCTCCGACATTGTGGGACTCTACTGCACACTCATGTGCCTCTGGACCTGTCCAGATTTCCAAGCTTGTCTGAACTGGGGACTTTGTTGTCACCAAGATAAGGGTGTCTTTTTATGATGAGAGCACAAGCACACGATTGGGACTTTGAATGAGACAACCAGGTGGAGACCTGTGTGCTCTTGGTCACACTCTCATCGTGGGGTGACCAGCACAGGCAGGGGAGGAGGCATCAGACATCCTTGCTCCGTGGCTGTGCACGTGTTTGGGTGTACAACAGCCTGTGATGAAGTCTGGGTCTCTACAGTTACATGCAGATTTAAGGCCATGTTGAAAACTGGGTTTTCTGTTTCCTCTAAAGACAGAGTGTGCATATCTAACACAGAGATAAGTAAATATCTCTACCTAAAGTTCTGTATGAGGAATTCCTTCGGGTCAGTCACAGGAGTCACAGGTAGGCCTCCCACTGCAGTCTGCTGAGCTCAGGATGAAGCCAGCTAGCCAGGAGCTAGCAAAACTCAAGCCAAACCTGCTCGTGGGGGCATCAGAGGACCTGCAGGACAAGCTGCCAAGAGCTGTAGCCTCGTTAGTAGGCCCCAGACTGGGAGGGACATCTATCCACTGCCTTTCACTCAGCTTTTGCTCTGGGCACAAGCATTTAAAGCAATGAAGGTTTCCTGTATATCATGCAGTTGGATAGTCTACAGTCCAATAAAAAGTAAACATGTTACAACCCTTTCTGCAATCCAAAAGTAGAGATGTCCTGTTATATCCAGCCGATTCATTAAATGAGCCGTGATCTCTGAGGCTTCTGCTTCTGTCTAACTTAGGTCAGACCAGAAAACAATTTCTGGAGTTAGTTGAAGAGAAACGTCTACAGAAAGCTTGTGTTATCACACAGCTCCCCTTTCCTGCATAAATCAGAACAAAAGGCTTTAAATTTACAAACACTTACCTTATGATATGAAACTAGAGACTGACAATACTAATGCAGGCTATTCCTGTAGGTACCACAGCATGACCACAATGTTTTGTTTGCCTAGTTGTTTTGACCTTGATTGTATTGTGGTTTGAGATAGATAATAAGTTAATTATTGTGAACAACATACCAGTCACGTAAAAGTTTCCTATTTTCTCAATTAATGGAGATTTACACATAACATGGCAAAGCTCCTTTTGTAGCTGGTGTGCGTGTGACTTAGTCACATGAGTAGTCTAAGCGTAAAATCCCCCCCTCAATTGTCATGTACAAACAAAGGAAAAATCCATTTAGTTGAGAAGGGGAAAAAAAAAAAAAACTTCAGCCCAGGTTGTTTTCTTTTGAATCATGTCAAGAAAGGGGTTGTTATGGAAGAAAGCCCAGGCAACAGTCATCCTTATCTAAGGACCCTAAAATAAATAAGGTGAGATCATCCGAATAAGTTATTAACACATAAACTATGCTGAGTACAAGCACTGTGACCCACGGTCATCTTTAGTGCAGTATAGTGACTACAAAAGGAATATAAAATGTATGGAACATTTTTCACCTTTTAGCTCATGCAGTGGTAAATTGTCTCGTACGGCTGATACATTGCTATTTGTCATGAGTGATCTAGAAATGAAAGGAACAAACACAAAACAAATCACTGAAACATTTCACACCTCATCATCAAATTCATGCTCAGAAACACTGTGGAGAACTCTTTTGTTGTATGCTGCTGATAATCATGAGGAGGAAATCAGCCCATATATTTTCTATTAGAGGAACTAAAATCTGCTTTCTGTGGATAAATCTATAGTATAGATAAGCTATAGATTTATGAAGTCAGTATTTTTTTTCAGCAACAAAGCCTATACTGATATATTGGTACTAATATTTGACATCTTTTCTAGCAGCTTTCATCTAACAAACTTTACAAACTATTGCATGTGAGAAAAAACAAACAAACGTGAAATGAATATAAAAATGAATATAATTAAATCTACCTACATGAGAAAACTGAAACATTGAGACAGTTTCTGTACATTTTCCAGGACAACAAGCAGTACACTAGAATTTTTTCCTCTGCTATTTGCATCTGATAAATAGTTTATTTTACCATCTATTTAACATGCTTTTCTTTTGTCATTCAGTGACAGCCTGGTTGGCGTCCAGGACAGACACACAGTATTTACACCAAGATCAGATAAGCACCAGGCTCACTTACTGCAATCCAGAAGCCAGACTGGTCGCATTTAGAATAAGAATTTCCTGTAGTGTTACTATTCAAATTCAGAAGCAGAGAAATGAAGCTGTCTGAAAAGCCTGTTGGTATTGCTTTAAAATTGGCAGTACTTGGAAATTTCCCATCGAAGATTCCCATCAGGGATGAAACCAGGCACCCTTTTCTACCCAAAATGATTAATTAGCAGCACTGTTAAAATAGTATCTGAGGTCCGGTTGGTGGTGGGAGAGGAGGTAGCAGTTTGGAGCACCCCCTTGTAGCTTGACTGACATTGCCTGTAATGACATTGGTTAAGGATGCACACGTGTTTTTTGTTGAATTATCAGGTGGATCTTTCCCACAGTCTTTTTTTCTGTATGTCATGAGGATAGCTGTACTAGGACAATAAAACCAGCACAATTGTATGCACATGTATGTGCATGTAACCAGCAAATATATGCATGCTGACCTAAGCCTCCAGGCAGACCCTGCCTGTGCTGGACAGAAGCTTCTTGTTCTTAGGAGCAATGTAGCTGCTTCATTTTTGGAAGTGAGAAAACAGACTCATTTTCACAGCAACAAAGAGGAAAAACTGATACTTACTGTATTTGAAGAAATGTGTTTTGTATAAATGTTTTTACCCCGTCTTCCCATCCACCTCCCCTACTTCTGGCATAAACTGTTGCATTCCTTTAAGATTTATGAAAGATTATTAAGAGTGAGAAGTGAATGTCTCAGCAAATGACTAACTGACCTTCCACCTATGATCATGACCCTCAACCAGACGAGCCTTTTGAAGAAATATTTTGGATTCAGCTAGGAAATGGCAGCGTAATTGAAACAAACTTGGTGGGGCTGTTCAGTGCTCTGGAAGGACAATGCTATGGTTAGGAAACCTTTCCTACTGCTTTGTCCTCAGGAGTTAAGTTGATGGTCGATTTTTCCACATACAAGACAAGACACAAGGAACTTTTCAGACTTTAGTGGTAACAAAAATTTAGTAAGTTGCTTTTTAAAAATATTTCATGTTGAGAAAATAGCTTTCATCAAATCTTTAAATCAGCCACAAATTAAAGTCCTTTTTAAAAATTGGCTTACATTGTGTATCTATCCATATTTCTGAACAGGGAACAATGGGGATCTAAGGGTTTATTTTTTAGTCTCACAAGAGATATCCAAGCATTCAGATAAACAAGTGATGCCTGTATTATAGGCCTTTACATAGTAAGAGAAAAAGAGGTAGGAACAGCAATGACGAGATGCTGCAGCACTAAGGAGAGAAACTGAACTTGTATACTAAATAAATTACAGCACTTCAAAATTCTTAAGTCTCTGAATCAAAGGGCCCAAATAATTTGTAAATATGAATGAAGTTTTCTATTACCTCTGTGAACCAAAGCAGGATTTGCTTGACATGTAATCTTTGTTCACTCTCTCAGTGATACTACAGATGTGGTCAGAAGTTATCTACACAGACATACATTTCAGCCAGATTGAAGCTACTATGCAGGGCTACATTTTGCTGCCACAATTGGGAAATATCTCTAGGGGAAAAGGCTTGAATGCTGAACAGCATCTAAGTAATATATTTGTGTTCTGAGTTTAAAACAATGATGTTAACTAAAAAACAAAAACAAAACAAACAAAAAAAAACAGAAGAATCTCAAAGGCTGATTTCACTTAGACTTCACTTGACTTAGGCAAGAAAATCTGAAGTGAAGAAAACGCTCAGTTTAAGACACAATGACCCTTCAGACTATCACTAATTAAGCCAATATACAAACTGGAACTCAGCCCATTCCCCCAGGGCAGAGGCAGCAGCTTGCATCATCGAAGTTTTGAAGAAAGAAATTTTGAAAAATGCAGATGGGAATGATGTGCACAGACCTCAATGGGGATGGACATTCTTGATCTTCTTAGGCTTTTTTTCTTTTTCTTTTAATTTTTAATTTTTAATTCTCTAAGTACTTCATTTCTGATTTGCCTTCAATATTATTGCCTAAAGTGGGCTAATTTAAAAATTCTAGACGTGCTCTCTTTTTGCATGTTTTAAACTACGGGGGGGAAAACTACAAAAAATAACAATTTTTCACAAACAGCAATAAGATACAGCTATAGTGCAAGGTCTAGTTAGACATTTTGGTCATATGACCTTCATCTTCGCAAGAATCTATTGTTACATTCCATTTATTTTTGTCAATATTGACATCTGACCATGGACACAAAATGATCTTTTTTTTCTTGCCTATACTCTCCTGTCCAACTTTGCATTAAGAAAGCAATTGAAAAGCCTAATGCATGGAAAGTGAATCTTTTGTATTCACTATAATGCCCAATTTTTTCTTTGGAGTTACCAAAGCTGTCCAAACAAGAGCTAGATTTTCCCTTTCAGGAGAGAATAATGGAAACTTTAAATGAAATCAGAAGGTTACTTGACCTGTTAGAAACTCTGAGGTAAAACTGATGTGAAATTATAATGTAAAGCCATGTGAAGATGTTATATAAACTGCAGTGCATTATGCAATCTCATATTTTCAACAGAGCTAAAAAGGAAAAAAAAAAAAACAACAACTTGGGAACTTGGAATGATTGTGCCAGGTGCTAAACTATCGTATTTTCTGCTGTTGCTTGGATGGGAATCTGAATATGATTTTATTTCAATTTACTCACAACGAAAGATTGATTACAAACGATCAATCTGTTAAAAGGTCTTTCAAATAGCTATGAACAATATGTCTGCTTGCAACTGAGTTTCACCCAGCACTTTGCAAGATGATTCCTGAGTGTATTCTGCTCACCTCAACACGCATCCCCCCCAAAGCAAATCTTGGACTTCTGAACCCCAACAGCAATTTTACATGCATCAGGCCCTAAATGTGTCATGTCAGTTTGGACATTCAGAGTCCAGCTATTGCACCGACAGTGAAAGACTATCAGAAAGCAGTGATTCCGCCTAATACAATACAGTCCCTCCTTGCAGACATCTTCCCAACCTTTTGGTTGAATACAGTGAAACAGAGAGAGGAAAAAAAAAACAAAAACTGATTTTTCACCTGCTTTAGCAAATTTAAACCTCTAACACTGAACATGAAATGAAGGTTAATTCATTACTTTCGCTCCAGTTTAAGTAGAGTGTGCTAAATAAAACGCTATATCAGTGACCAAATCCTGGGAGTGAATAAGAAGGAGCAGCACTTCCTTAAATCTTCTCCTTGTCCCCTTACGCCTGTGATAGGCAACCACAAAGAAAGGAGGAGGAGTTTTCTTGCACTGTCTGTGGCTTATTAGGAGGTGGGGAAGAAAAAGAAAAAAAAAAGTGTGTTTGCAACCAATTTATCAGTAAAACAATTTAACATCACCTTGTCTGTGTGCTGTGCTCATTCAGCAAGGCAGAGTCAGGGGCACCCAAGGCACTGCTTGTACTCAGCAGAGCTGGAGAAGGGATCACCCTGTTTCAGATCACTCCAAGTCCGGACCTAAACTCCAACCTATGCCATGATTACAGAGCTGCATAGTTCCGCATCCAATTAAATGTGTTTCCTTTTGTTTTAAAGAGAAAACGCAATCTGTTTTGAAGATGACAAATAATACCTGAATATGTTGCATACATATGCGTACATTCATTGCAATCTCATACATTTCCCAGTATCACACAAACAAGAATACAAGTCTCTTAATCTGCCTTTCACCTAAATGAATAAATATTCTGTATAGTTAAAGTGGGTGTAACACATCTTTTGATATAGGCATGAAAGACTTTAAATACTTTCAGAACATTCTGTTAAAACTAATTTATATATATATATATATAAACGTTTCAACAAAGGTACTTTAACTTTTTTTTTTTAAATATAAATTATGGTGATTTTTTTTTTAATTGCACAAGCATTAAGAAAATGGCTAATATTGTCACTGCTTAGAAGGGTGTTTGCCCTTTAAGCTGAGTGCCTTTTCTTCTTTCTACATGCATTTCGCCACCATTTCTTTTTGATGAAAGTGTTTTCTCTCCCAGTTCTGTGCATTAGGTTGACAATGCACAGGATTGCCAGACAGTTTTGTCGCTTATGCCATAGACTTTACTATTCCTTTGAACCTTGCTTGGCGTAAAAGAAGTTTTTCTTAATAAGTAGTTGTTCATCCTTTGATATGCACATCTGGATGTGCCTCTTATCTGCAACATGGTAATGCTGCTTCCTGAAGATAATGATAAAAGAACAACTGCAAATAACAAAAAAAGAAAAGCCCAAAATGCCTTAAGATTTCTTTTTAAATAATTGATGGGGTGATGGGTGGAGAAAAGGGAAAACCTCTGTCCCCTCACTTCTTTGGCTTTTTATAAGGAAAACCAAAACAGCAAAAACAAACAAACAAACAAAACCATATAACCAGAACTCACAAAGGAAACAGCTGAAAGGTTTACATATAGGAATCAATGGAATCAGAAATACGATAATAAAAAATGTATTTGAAAAGTCTTATGTAGCTCATTTGGCTCTCAGTTTGCTACCTATAATACATTATAACTTCATTATGAATAATAATTAATTCAAAAGCTTTTTCTCAGGGCAGCTGATAACTGATGAAGGAAACAAATCCCAAAACCTTTATGTGGGACAGAGCTCTTCCAGTGTATGCTGCTATGCTGTGTTTTGCAGTGTGGAATTTGCAGTATTTTCCTTAACTTTTAGAGAAAAACTGCTTATCATTGCTTAACTGCACCTCCACCAATTCTCCAATCAGCTCCTAATCTCTGGGTTTCTTCATCTATTTTCATCACTGGGATTTAAGGAAAATGGCTGGCAGGGGCAGGATCAATCCCACAGCACACAATACACTGCTGAAATGCATGATCTGAGGCCTCAGTGCTTTCCTGCGTAAGGTGTGATTTGCTTTTTTACTGACCACCTAAAATGAAGTGCTCAAATACCAGAAACTTAAAAGTTTCCAGCTCCCAAAGTTATGCCCAAATGAAAGAAATCTCGGCTTTCCCTCTGACATACATCTGAAGCCATTCCCTTATCTTTGTGAATACTTCACAGCTGTTTTTCCCCATGACAAATCAGGAAATAGTGAGTCAAACTTTTTGGTCAATGCGGTCATTCAGTCGGTCTGCTGCATATCCCAATCTTGCCACGAATAAAAGTTGAGGAGCAGAGACTCTGCTCTGTGCAACACTGTGCTGCAGCCGAAGGGCTGCGGACAGGGGTGGCATGCCAAGCACTGAATGCACCCGAGATTGTGGTGCTGGACCCTTCTTAGCCTTACAGATAACATTCATGAATTGATCCCTCATTAGTATGCAGCAGGCATGGGAAAATGATAAACTCCTATTAACACTGTCATGGCAACTGAAAAAATGGCTGCTTTGGAAGAACAAGGTCCACAACAGAAGAAAAGCAAAGGCCTCTTTCCTTTCTTCTGTTTGACATCTGTTGTTTAACATACAAAATTGTATTATAGTGACACACTAGCGCAGGCATAGTTAAAGGTTGGTCAGTGATTGTTATCATTATCAGCTCCTATTTTCAGGGCTTACATGGCTCATCTCTGAAATCTCGCTCTGGGCTGCAAGCTGTCATACAGGATTTCAGCCCAGAAGCTAAATTTATTGTACAGATTTTGACTGGATTACGCCTGAGCAGAGAAAGAAAGAAAAGTTGCCATTAATTAATTCTCCTTTGTCACAAAACCTCAGAAAATATACTGTACATTTCTTTTATACCAAGTTAATTTAAGTACACATCCTAAGAAACTTAGAAGTCCAAGAGGCATTTAAAAAAATTGCTAATTTTTAGGGAAACATAGGTACCTAAATCAGCTCTACCTATTGTATTTGCTCATTGTTAAAACACTGTTACTGTGTAACATATGTATTAATATATGTATTAGGTATGAATTAAGGATTTTTGCTTTTTTTTTTTTTTTTTCATAATTTACTGATTTTACTTCTGGAATAAACGGTTTGTTCCATTTCTTACTGAGCTCGCAGTTCACGATGTGAGTTTTTACCACATATATGTACAACCTTGTGTTGTACCTGACTTTGTCATTCTGGTGACCTTGGGGTTCAATTTTCTTGTTTTCAAACTGAGGGCAATTTCCTCCAGTTATAAAATATTTCATCTGTCGTTCCATGAAGCAAAATAAGTGCTAATCATTGTCACGGACTAGGAATTGATTGGTCAGAGATTCAAAAGGCTAATAATTAGTCTCCCTACCTCGTTAACGGAATCAAAAGGATGGAAATCCATACATGAAACAGCTCCCAGAGGCGCCTGGGCACCGGGGCGCTGTGCTCAGGGGTGGCCTTCGCCAAGGAGGGTCCCGCTCCCAGGGACGGATCCTGCCCTGCTCTGCCCACTCCAGGAGCAAATTTAACTCCTTCAAGTTGGAAGGAAAACAAACAGACAAACAAGAAAAACCTTTCTCCTAAAACCATCTTCCTCCATTTTAGTGAGTTAACTGTCTCCTTGGAGAGCCACTGTGTATTAATTACATATTCATTTAATTATTAATTTTGTATTAATGTTAAGCTAGCATTGCTTGGCCCAATCCCTGATCTGATCTGCAGTCTGGACACCCTACAGTCCCCTCTTCCTAAGGCAGGGGAGCCGCTGGTTACCCCCACATAGGTGAGATGGTCCCACAGGGCCTCTCCTCACAGATACACTGTAACCGCTTTCTGTGGCCGCTAGTGTCACGTGAAACTGTGCTCAGGGCCTATTTACTAAAAAATACATAATTAAAGACACGACTACCACAATCTTTGGTATTTTGATCTCTGGGCCAGGGGTTACTGCTCCCCATATTATCTAGAAACCTGAACGAACAGCTACGTGCTCAGTCACTGTCGCACACTTCTCGGCCAGCTGCGGCCATCACATCTGCTCCAAGCCTGCACTCATGAGGTGCCTGTGCTGGGACAACAGTCCTCTGCTTTAGCCTATCAGCTGCACATTCATGGGATTAATTCTTCTGCCAGTGCTTTACACTCACATATTATGGGCTGAGATGCTGCTAAAGATGCGACAGAAAGAAACAAAAGCATTGGATATATCTGCATTGAGGATCTGGTTTAGATTTCATCCATGTCTCATCTTCATGGCCATAGACCTGAGGCAGGAAGTTCTCATTGACACAAAGACCCTTCTTGTGGGCTCCTGTCCGTGTTTCAGAAGACCCATAGTCTTTTAAATGCAGGCTTCTCCCCTGCTAATCACACACTTAAATCTTTCCCAGGTTGCCCTCACCACTCTTAGCTGTACCAAGACCTCAGGATTTTTTGGAATCAGGACACCTTTTTTATCCAACAGACTGCTGTGGGACACTGCATCAGACAAGACTATGATGTCTTTAGCAGGCTTCCACTCAAACTGCAAATGATTTACATTCTTAAACAACTGCATCTCTGTTATCTCCTGAAGACAACTCTGGAAAAAAAAAAAGTTTTGCTAATTATAAAATTGTGTGAGATAAACCACCTTGTATCTGTGAAATCTGGTGAAGTGATTAGCATGCCAAGGAGCAGCATATGTCCGAATACCATCTGCATCTTTCTGAGGTGTATAAGAAATGCATTTTTTTTCTGTGCACCTGCATCTATTAATTGCTTTCCCACAAGAACTCCTTCTCCTTAAGACTGGGGCTGTGCTGGGTGCAGACAAATGCACACAGAGGTGATCTAATTTAATGTCCTCTTATTAACAGCCTTCCTCCATGGCAACATATTAACCGTGACAATAAGGACACCTGAGTATACATGTATTCTGTGTAGTCTCTTTATAGGCAAAAGCATGTCAAGCTTATTAAATGAAGCAAAAAGAGAATTTTGAAACATCTTTCAAGCAGTTTGTTGTGAGTTACTTGATCAGAGCAATATCTCAAGCAGAAGACATGAGCTTGTACATGGTTGTAAGCAAAACCTAAACACAGGGCTAGGATTTTGGCCTTTTATAGCTGCAGTGGGATCTTCATTATCCCGGCAAAAAGCTCAAACAAAGGGGCAGACGTGCTGCCTCCTGTGTACATGGTTGAGGGTAGGAGGAGGCAGTGATCTCCAGACCAAGGGCCAGGGACAGAGGTGTGAACCCAGCGCTGCCATCCTCCTATTACTCTCACCCTGTTGTGAACTACAGTGCTGGGCCATTTAAATGCTAATATTATTTAGCATGAAACAATCATTCAGGTTGGAGTCCCGGATTTTCTGAGGCAGGACGGAAAAAGGAAACTTTGAAAACATTGCTTTGCTGTTCCCCAGGACAGCTCCTCACTCAGATCTGTTTTGGAAAGGACAGGCTGACACATCAACCCCTGTTGATACATGGGGTTTGGTTTTTAGTTCTCTGTTAAATATAGACAAGTTTTGTTTTTACCTATTTTTCTATCATTTTTCTAAGAGCAGTCTTGCAGGTTTTCTTTGTGTCAGAACCCATAACACTCCTACAGTCACTTCATTATTTTTCAGGGGAAATTTGGAAATTGAAAACTGTCACAAATGTTTAAAGTGCAGGCCCTAAGCTGAATTCCTTTGTGTTACCCAATTTGTGAAGGAGAGAGGAAGAAGGAAGGTCACAAAACTTGTTTTCGTGTCTGACCATTTCCTAGATAGTAATTTCTTTACAGCTCTTGCGTTGAATGTTAAATATCACACCGCACACACAAACAGAACGACAACAACAAAAATACAAAAACCACCAACTGTTATCGTTTAGCTCCTGGTGGTTGTTTCAGGCAGAAAACAATCCACACTAAAAGAAATCATCACTGACATTAAAAACAGTATCTGCATAGAAATGCTGCACTCAGTTTGTACCACTGGAGCTGAGAAAGATAATGCACAGAAGGGACACCAAATCTCTTACTGTCCAGAGAAAAGAACAAAACCAGAAGCTGTAGAGGTGGCTGGACAGGAAAACCAAGTCAGATGAAGAGCTGAACAAAGCCCACAACTTCCTTCTTGCAACACTGACATCCGGGATTTAGAAATTCCTCTCCCAAAGACATTAAATTCCCTTCGGCCTCCAAAAAAAAGAAATCCTGAATACATAACCAGGGTGCCTTAGTCTTAAGTAGTCACTGAATGAAAGAGATGCTGCTCTGCTGGCTACCCTCCTGGTAGAAAAAACTCTCCTGTTTTCTAGGAAGGGGGAAAGAGATTTAGAGAGATCTGCTCTGAGCTGGAGACCTTCATCCTGGCTCCCAGCTGGGTGGGAAGGAACCAGGAGTCCCAGTTGCCCTGGTCCCAGTACAGCTGGCCTGTACAGCTACAGATGTTCAATGCCAAGACTCACAGAGTGGTCGTCCAAAAATAATACGGACCTCAGCAGAGAAAGGGAAATAGAAATGAAGTGGAAATTTCTCTCCCCTATCCCCCTTATGGTTTTCTGTAGTTTGAATTAAAGCAATGTTTTGCAACTCCCCTTCTCCATCCTCATTTACTGGTCTGGGAAATGTCTATGCAATTTGGGAGTGAAACTACCAGCCTGCCCTGGAGGTCTGAAAACTCAGAGAGCTGTCCCAAAGCTCTTTGAAGAAGATCTGTCTTTGCTGTCATGCTTTCATAATTTCAGTGAGCTCTGGTTGAGCTCTGGTGAAGCCCAGGTATAAACCACTTTCATATTTACATGCGCTCTGAAACTTGATGAGAGAATGCTATTTGGTCTGGATCTAAAATGTGTTATTAAACTTAAATAAAACAAAAAAACAACCATTTGTTTTCAATATGAGATTTTCTGGCCCAATTCTGCAGACTCAGGAGGTTGAGAGATTTGGGAAAAACACACTTATCTACAGTGGATACAAGCCCTGAGCTTGTGAAGACTCATATACCACTAGTTCCCATGCATTTTTGTTTTTGAATTACACAACATTTCCTTTAAAGAGTTAGCGAAGGAGACGGTACCCCAATGATTTCTTGGAGCCAACAGAAGCAATAGAATTTGTGCATTTTCAATGATGTGCTAATCTTCTGAAATACACTAATATGTATAGAAAAACTAACTCTATTCCTTCAGAAGATAAGTTGTGACATCTAGCCTTTGTGACAGTGGGAACAGAGCTGTGTGCTGCTGATAATTTTCTTACAGAGAAATAAACTAAGTGCATTTTGAAGTTAAATTACTGTATTGGGAACTTATCCAGTACTGACATTACCTTACAGCATTACAAAAATTAACAGAAGAACTTGCTTTACAGAGTTTGTACTCTGAGAAGCAGCCACACAATGAAGCGTTTTTGTGCCCTGAAGTTCTGTTTCTTGCACCTGGTTCAGACCTTACAAGCATTATTCTCATTTCAGTAGGTTTCTGTGAATCGCAGTGCCAAATTCCTGCCAAATATGGGACACAATCCATCTTTTGGAACATATTTTAAGTTGTACCTGATTACTCCAGTGTCTAAGATACAGTTTTACTCCTTTTAGCCTTGCAGGATATATGCAGGACAGCTTTTCTCATCTACACAATTGTTCGTGAAGTTACAGTCAACAGGACCACCTCTCTGTTTTGAAGGTTAGATGGAGAATAAAGCAGAACCTCAAATTTATGCACAGGAGCAGAGAATAAAATCTATTTGTCCTTTCTCTGTAGCAGGTAAGGCTTGATGGTTTATGTCAATGTCATAAACTGCTGTTTGCCAGGGGCAAACACGGGGGTTTGTTCATAGTTAAAACCAGTTTGTGAGCTGAAGACATGCAAGGCAGTAAGCGGACCCGGTGCACAGTTTTCATGACAGTGTCATTGTGCTGGTATATTTAAGCCATCAGAGTCTGTCATGGAAAGCACCTCCTTGTCATGCCAGTTCTACAGGTAGCACCTAAAACATTTCAGACTTGCTTTCCCAGTGTAAGTTATTATTCCAGAGTGCATCAGCAGAACTGTTTCACAGCCTGTAACTCACCTCTTAATTACATATTACTCCAGAGGAGGTTGGGGTCAGATAATAACCACATTGTGGATTGCAGACATTTGGAAAAAAAAATGGCCAGAAACTGATGGCAACGAAAGATGCTAAACTGGCAGCTTAAAGATGGAGCATGCATTATGTACCTAGAAACGACAACAGTCCCTCAGGTCAGTCTGACTTGTCCTGTCCCAGAGAGGTCCTCACCTCACTGAGAAGAAAGCTGTTTAATACTCCATAAACTCCCTAATAAAATTGTCAATAACAGCAACAATAAAAATGTTACACAGCAGTTAGCATCAGACTACCATTGTCTTAGAGTAGACCATTAAAGAGTAAGAAAATGAGAACGGCTTTCAGGGATTGCTGCATGTCCAGAGCAAACTCAAAGAAGAGACCTAATAATGTCAGCAAGTTCCTATCTACAGTTATTCCTCTATGAATGTCTTGTTTTGGGAAAGGGGTTATAGTGATTTTTTCATTTGACAAGACAGAAACAGTGCTCAGAAAGGCACCTGGTCCCTAGAGGCCGGTGGCTTTTCTCAGAAAGATGTCATAAGATGTCTTAAAGAAACCAAAATATTTTCTAGCCCTCAGCCTAACCCTGTCACCAAGGAGGCTGCAGTGTACCACCTGAGGAAGTCCTCTTCTTCTTATCCCCTCACACCTCTTTAGCCAGACCACTGGAGATGGTATTGAAAGGAAAAGAAAATTCTTAATCTAGTAGGTCTTCTCCCTCTCTACTTTTTCTAGTTTCACAAAATTTGACACAACACTTGAAAATGCATTCCAAGCAATCACATCACAATTCAAGGTTCTGGATTTAAATCATAAGAAATGAAGAGGAACAAACCCCAAATAACACTCCATATCCTGCTTTACAGCCATTAGAATCCATTAAAAATTGCCAGAAATATGCAAGAATTTCATGTAGTTCCTCATTATCCTGTGGAGTTTATCATATATGTTTCCTTTGTATATCCCTTGTCACCTACTAGCTGAAAATCTTTTAAAAATCAAAGCCCACCGTTGTGGGAAGAGGCTGTGAGGTCTTCCTTACAGCACAGACAAAACACCAGGTCCAGTCTCACAGAAACCAGAGTGGCCCTGCTGCAAAAATCAGGGGAAACATTTCTGTGCATGAGTCATTTTAAAGCACATGAGGAATTTAAGGAGCCTTAGGTCAGTTGAATAATCTGAGAGGATACCACAAATTCATTTAACCTATGACAGAGTAATTCACATCACATCATAAAAACTGAAGAGAACCAAAACCACCCTGTTGAATTAACTGATTTCACCACTGAAGATTTTCCCTCCCTTCATATTAATAGAGACCTTGAAGTCTGTAATGGCTGTGATAAGATATGTGGTTACATTGATGTAAATGTACTTTTTCTTATCAATATGCAAACAGGACCCTAATCTATTTATCTCCTTCACATTTTATTTGGGAATGGGGGCAAGGAGGGTTGTCTTTGAAGGCTGCTTTCAAACTTTGGTATCTAATGAAACCAAGTTGACTTCTAAAGCAAATAATAATTATGTGCAAAGAGTATTGTTTTATTATTTCCATAGTATTTTCCAGGCTTCATCAAACAAGTTTTGAAACAGGCTGGAGCTATACATAGGATTTACCTTTTGCAGAGGGTGTTTGAGTAGGTCAGTCATTACAAACACCCTTGCCAAATTAAGGCCCAGCAATTCACAGATGTTCCTTGGGAGACCTAATGTATGAGACTAAGTAGGATAATAGTCTTTAATTTTCAAGGGGAAAAGTCACTCTGGAAGATGCATGCTAGGAGGGCTAATGCCAGGGAGCCAATGACATTCAGACAGTTGCTATCAATTCATTTCAAGAAAAGTTCAGGGGTTTTGATTGCAGGACGCAATTATCTGGGCAATAACAGCTCCTCACTGCCAGCCACCCTTCCCTTCTTGTGTGAAACTCAGTTGTGTCCCATGTATGGCTGTAAATCCTCAGCACGGGGATAGCTTTACAAATATACACTCCTGAGAAGGTTGAAAAAGAAGCTAAATAGAACAGGTAAAGATTATGAACACATTTTTCTTTTGCCATCCATTCTCTATAGGGGATGGTAGCAAAGGACCACGCTGCAAGTACGACATTTCGTTTGCTTCACTGTGGTGACAGCAGTGGGATGGTGCATGTATGCATCCTCCTGTTGAGTATGAGAACAAGAGTGTTCTCACCAGGAACCAGAATAAAAAAAACCCTTCAATGTAATGACCTGGGGATTCCAAGTTATATTATTTAAATCATTTTCGCTATGCTGAAACTCAATCAAAGATCAATATACTGAAAGCGTTTGATAGTTCTTTGTCATGTGAGGCAATCACAGCAAACTTTTAGCTGGTTCCTCTCCTTCATTTGGATTTGTTATTATTTTACCCCATTTTTCATTCATACTTTGCAGGTGTGGACAGTAAAGAGTCTGTAAACAGGGAGAAAAATAAAGACTTAGGAGAGCATGTCTTGCAGTTACTATTAGTAGAATTAAATATGGATATTATGGAAATGGAATATATGCAGTAAATTCACAGAATCACAGAATTGTAGGGATTGGAAGGGACCTTGAAAGATCATCGGGTCCAACCCCCCCGCCAAAGCAGGTTCCTTAGAGCAGGCATGATTCTGTGACACCTGCCAACAAGTGCATCTTACACATACCTCCGATCTTGACAAAATGAATGTTTTCTCACCCTGCCATATTTTCACAGAGGCAAATGCAGTTTTGCAATGTGCAGTGCTGCTGAGATATTAAGCTGTGCAGGACATGAAGGCCAACAAAAGTTTCCAAAATACTGTACACAGGGGGAAGATTTAATGGGTGAACAGCCTGGTCGCAGGGGGAGGACACCCCGGGCTCCGGCGTGCTCCCTGGATGGCTCTCAGCCTCGGCCTCTCAGACACATCCAGGGAATCCTTGTAGCTGCCACAGCCTCCACAATTAAAAGTTTATTTTCTGTGCATTTATAAAAGCCTTGACAGGCTGCAAAGGGTACATAGAGCCCACTGTTGTGGGACTCTGCCCTAGAGTCCGCGTTTGTCTTCTGTGGACCCCAGGAGCGGCAGAATACTGGTGAGAACAGGGTGCTTCTTTTTCAACAGTGGTATCTCCTTCATGATAGCAGCTGTGCTACTCAAAAAATATTCACAGATTTGCTTTGATTAATAATAAGAGAACATTATGTGTGTAATTAGTTGCCATCCATGGTGTTCAAATGGGACATTTGTTTTATACCATGCAATCCCTAGGTCACTGGAGCACCAGATCTCTTTGGTATTATAGACCACTGGTCTTGCACAAATACAGATGTGAATGTTACTGCTTTCCACCGAGAAATTATTTTTGAGCATAATGCTTAAGAGTGTTTACAGTTAAAATACTAACAACACATTTAGAGGTACACATTTCAATACAGTATATGGGAAACACCTGGCCTCAGAAACATTTGGGTAAAAATTGCTGTCAACCTTCTGTTTGTCAAAAGGGTATATTTATCCTCTGACTTTTTGTCATGACCTCTGCATTCTGAAATGAATTAAAGGTTTATGTGCAGGAATGCAGAGAGCAGGAAATCAGGAAATAGCATGGGAAATGGCTTTCCTGTCCCATTTCACTGCTTTACGTACTGTAACGTCATCGAGTGCAGAGATTCTGTCAGTTTATGTTGGCATACTTGATTTGGGGTGTGCATGTCATATCTCTTTGTTCTCTGCTGCTGTATTACCAAGATGATCTATTAAAAGACAGTGTTGATTTAATTTCAGTACAAGACAGCAAGAGACATGTTCAGTTTTCAACAGTGATTTGTTTATGTGGTTAACTGGAAAACTAGACATGTTTGAGCTGGTTAGACACAACTAATGCTCACTTTGAACAATTTGCCCTTGCATACATTTTTAAAAGTAAAAGCAGAAAGATTTAGTCTAGCCAGGAAGCAGATGATTCACCTGGCATTTTCATTTTCACAAACTAATTTTTTCTAAAGGAACATTCAGTTTGGAAGTTGAGTCCATAAACTAAGAGTGCAAGAAAAGAATTTGTATTTTGTAAACAATTTTCCATGAGACTTCAATGCTTTTAAGCACTAGCACAAAGAACCAGGTGGGCAAAGTGCATGACCCATTTGGTGCTTAACAATCTTATTGAAATGCATTGAGATACTGAGATTGGTGGAATTGCTGGCTCTGGCTCTGGATGGGAGAAACTATAAGTTGCCTGAACAATTTTAAAATTGCAGCACTGAACTACACGACACACAATAAAATAATTAAAAAAAAAAAAAAAGAAGAAATAAATCAAGTTTTCCAGATACCTTACATAAAACTTATCACCAGTAAGTATTACCAGTATTCGGTAACTGCTTTTATGGAGTTAGTAGAAGATGAGATCTCCAAATATCTTAAATATCAAATCTCTTTCACTGGAGTACTTAAATATGAGTCTCAAGATCCAACTTCAAATTAGCTGTACTTTAAAGCTTTGGCTTGGTGGCCTTTTGAATTAAGTGACATCTGTAGAAGTCAATGGGAATGGAGAATGCTCTGAAACAGTAGAACGAACTCAGCACTTTATAAGATCAAGTTCTTAAAGAAAGTCCTGAAACCTTTAATTCTTATTGCCTTTTCCATTGAGGTTGACAGGAATGGTCATACATAGGACTGTAAGAGAGGTTTTACACTCAGACTTAGCAATACTCCACTTTAGGAAAAAGTGCCAAATACCTCCCTTAATAAAGATGATCACAAAACATATGCTAATCTTGTGTTCAGCTGAGTTTTTCCTCTGTTAACACTACCATGAACAAAATCTCGATCTGCCTAAATCATTCAGGTTTGTCTCCACCCTCCCCAGAATAGTTTTTGCTATTAATTCTGTATAGTCAATACCTGCATGGAAAATCAATTTATGTCAATTTTTAATATTTTGGCTTATATGTAATTTTAAACAAATAAACCAAAAATAAACCAAATAGATAAAACATGAAGGTTTTCATCCAGCTGTTTAAATAGGGTATTAGGAAGTAGCTTGCTGTTTACAGGAAGCTCCAAAACAGGAATGTATATTTTTATGCAGTAATTAGCAATTGTTTAATATACCAACTGGGAAGGCAAAGAACAGCATAAACACATAATTGTTACCAGGCAGGGTGAAGTAGAGCATTAGGAGATAGCATAAATAGTCAAACGTGACCTCAAAAGGTCAAAAGAGAACTAAACAATTTTGTCACAGCACTTGCTTATTTAAGTCAATGCAAGTCCAATTTCCTCTCTGCTGCTTTGCCTGGTATTTTATACTGTCCAGTATTATTCTTATTTGACAGAGACACACACAGAACTAGTTGTCCTAAGTACATTTACAAGTTGTTTGTGATTATTAGGCAAGAATAATCCAGAGCATTTTGCAAGTCAGAGAAGACTATTTTAAACCCAATGCCACGTAAAACGCTGAACTAAAAATGTCTACGTTATATTAATTTCTAACAATGATTTACTGAGGTCAATGACAATAAAAATACAAGTCAGCTATAGAGGCATTTTGTAACCCAGTTGATTTTTTTTTAACCCCCTTCATGCTGTACAAGATTACCCTGGCACTGAGGAGCAACCAAATTAAAATTAAATTTTAAATTTAATCTCTGAAACAAAGAATTTTCACTAAATCCATTCATGTTTGACCCCCCAAAAAGAATCCTCTATTTCAATAAAAGGCTAGGATTTCACTGTGGGGGAGTAGCCCCTATGTATGAACCACATGGAAGACAGGATTATTTGGTTACACTTTAAATCACGTTCATTTTTAGAGCCTGTTCTTCGGAACAAATAGGGTATTTTATCCTCATATTCTTTCTTTTATTATTATTATTTTTTAAAAGTTTCCTTGGAGTGATTATAAAAATCACTTAAATCCTGAAGGGGAACTATGCCTCAGTGACAAAACAAATTTGCCACAAATCATTTTACAAAAGAACAGCAGGACTTTAGACCAAACTTGGGAACTGTTCCTATTCATCATTCATTTGTTTTGGAAACTCCACCCTCCTCCTGCCATGTTCAATATCTAATTGGCATTCTGACACTTCAGATAACTAAACATCTGCTGCATGGATGCTTCTTAGAAGTCTTTTGTTCTGTAAGTTGGAGTTCAAGGGATACAACTCACCGATACACTGGATTCATGCCATTGTTAGAGCAACTACTCTCTTTGAATGGAGAGAAAACAGTCGAATAAAAGCATTTTGCACAAATACTTCCCCCTACCCTTCTGATAAGCTTCCTAAGGAGCTGGTGTATTAAAATTCAGATGTCAGAGTACTGCTGCTTCTCTGCTATTTCCGCAGTTTGGAAAGTCAGGGTCTTTGCAAACCTCCTGTTAACAGTTGTTGACAAAAGGTTAATTTCCGTTGCAGTGACAAGAGGGTTTCATCACTGAGTAGAACTGAATGCAGATTATTTATTTATTTATTTTTAATACAGTAGATCAATTAATGTAAGTGAATGAGATGGGTATCTACCATTCAGGGCTGGTTTAAGACCTTAGCAATAAATGTTTTGAAAGTATTTTGGAACAGAATAGAAAAAGAATTATAGATTTGTGAAACTGTATTATTATTAGATCAAGAAATAAATCCTATATAAAATTTTGAGAGTGAGATTTGCATCTATCTGCTGCTAGAGCTTCTTTAGCCTAAAGGTTTCATTAGATATATATGGTCGGCCAATACTACAAATATATTACCTGTATGACAATAGCTTCCAGAGTTTTCAGATCAGCTTCTGTGTGCTGGGTGCCGTTCAGCCCATGTGAATGAGCACGAGCCACCCATCTTGTGTCCTCACGGAAGGACCAGAGAGGCAAAGGCTGGGAGAGGAGGAGGGCATGAGTTGGTACCTCAGCTACAAAGTGTTTTGGAAAACAGCCAAGGATAAAACCCACATCACCAGGGTCCTCGTTCTGCTTCACCACTGGACTTTTCACAGCGTGATTACTACTTAATTGCAGCTGAACCTGGCTCTCATCTAGCAGTGATCTCCCTGTTCATAACCACAACAAGGATGTGCCCTTCCCAAGCACAGACTCTTTCTAAAAACAGCCTTTTAAACAACTGAAGGACCTGGGGAAAATAAACCCCAAGACCCAGAAGAGGTGCAGACAGCAGCCATACAGCTCTGTCTCTGGATGTGGAGGGCCGGAGCACAATCCACTGCAGACAGCCTTGTCAGAAGTCGATGGGATGCCTGCCCAGGTGCTACAGCGATGCCCTACCTAGCCAGATTTCCAAGCCTTGCTTGGTGCATTTTTTTGCTCTGCATGGAGGAAATCTAACACACTGGCATCAAGTTGCTGTAAGCTGTGTGAGGCAGGTTACAGAGGAGGGCACAATGAATGCCCCGAAAAATCCATTGTGCCCACGCTGCTGCATGAAAAAGACTGCTGAATACACTGCATAGGAAACAACTCACGTCATTGTCCTTCTGCACACACAATCACTCAAATGATGCATGTAAATACGAGATTTTATAGGCACATTCACTTTGCAAATCCTTCCCATCTATTCCAAAAGAGCCACATTGTAAACATTATCAGGCTGATCGTAAGCCTGAATTTAGCAGAAAGGCTTCCAGTAACAGATGAGCAGGACTGAATTAGTCAGACTGACTTCTATATTCCAGATACCCCAGTGGTTACCAACCTGAGATCTTGGCCCTCGAAAGCATTCAAAATGTTTAAAATCTCTTCTGTAACATCTAAATACACCAGCCAACTAGCAGAGGAAGGAGGCAAAACTGTGTTAAGTATCTGTCTGGAAGAAAACAACATCATAGCTACTTATTTAAATGAATGACTCTGCAGGAGCTGGCACAAATGGAACAGTTCACAAAGAAGTCACATTTAATATTTTCCAGTGGTATTTTTGATGAAGGACTTGCTAGTTATAAAGAGCTAGATGAGATAGGTGAAAGTGGAAGAGCCATTTGTACCTCTTGATGACAACTATGGCTGAAAGCTATCTTGTTCCTTGTTAAATGTTGATTTATATTTAGTGTGGGTGAGTCCCGACTGGCGAGGGTGGAGTTAGTGCATGGCTTTGGGAAATCAGGTTTTAATTCCCTACTTTTCTAAGCAAAATCTTCCTTGATCTTGGCCAAGCAACTTCAAAATTGGACCTTTGATAAATATAGTCTAGGGATGTTGAATGCAAAACATGTTTGCAACAAAGCACAAAATTGACAAATCCATTGCATTTCCCTTTATTTTCACAGGGGATAACCTAGTACATGGCTAGGATAATTAAATCCTCTGCGTAACTTTATTGAAGCCAGCTAGCTGGAAGAGCACCACAGACCAAGGTCTGCTTGGCCAGTCAGGCAGTGACTGCCACGTCCATGGCCACGACTAGTGGCAGCTCATTGCCAAGAGATTGCAAAATGAACTACATGAGAAATTACATTTAGGAATTTGGTGCAGTCTGGATCTGGACCAGCATCCATCATTTGAGTAAGCTCATAAAACATGTTGTACGAGATGAGCTTTATTTCTGCTTTCTGGAAAACACACTGTAAAATAGCAAATCCTTTTAATGCGATTTTTGTGTCTGCTTTTGAGATTTGAAACCCTATAGCACCATCAGATACGTGTCTCTTCATCTGAAAATTCAAAACTCAAAGCAGGACCACTCTCATTTTTCCCATTTTAGCACACAGAACTGGCTCCAAGAGGAGGCAGTGTTTCACTGAGAAACCTTCACTGACATTTCTGCTTCTCCACAACCTTCTACCTGGAAGTTTTCTGGCTGATAAGTTTTTCTCATAAAGCAAATGAGAGTCTGACATGGTAAGAATAGGAGCAAGCTGGCGCTCTTTGCGTGCCATGTCTCCAGTTCTGTGCTGCCAGGCTAGTAGGCCCAGGTCTGTGTGGGGATGGCCCAGGTGAAGTACTTCCCAATCAGCTCCCACATGCATGTTTTTTTCCACTGCTTGGCTCAAAGGGCCCCTTGAAGCACGTTTTCCTTTCCTTCATGCCCTCCCCCCCAACCATGCCTGCACTTATGGCCTCTCACAGCCCTGGTTTCTGGACATGGTTGTTGGGGCCTTCTGTCAATCTGTCCAACCCACTTTCTCTTTTCTCCCCCTGCCTTTTTTTTTTTCTTGTAAAAAAGAGAGATGAACATCTATGTCAATGAATCCCTGACCTACATAGGCTGACCCTGAGAACTCAGAGATAATACACCAGAGTAAATGAGGTCAAAAATAGTGAAAAAGGCCCCCATGCGGCTAACGTCCTGGCAAGGTTTTGCTGGGCCACGACTTCCTGAGAGCTTCTTGGCTCGCGGATAAGTTTCAACCTCTCTGTGTCCTTTTAAAGGCCTCTCAGATTCTTTACATAAATTTTGGGCATGTTTTATTGCCAAAAAGGGTAACTTAAGTGAGAGGGCAACAAGGGAAGATTTCCTCATGCTGTCGTTAGTTCGTCCCTCTGCAATGCCGGCACGCTTGAGCGGATGTGCCAAACTCGCTTGTGCTGAGGACAATGCAACGCTGTGGCCCTGGTGGCTCTGGCACGCCTTGCCTGCTCTGCTGGGTGGACATTCCCAGTGTCCTGCACAAAAACCCCAAATGTGCCCCTCAGAGCCACCTGAACAACCTGGAGGTGTGAATGTCCAGCAAGGGAATGCTCGCTCCTTCTCATTTGGCGAGAGTTGGTTTAAAAAGAATAAATACATGCATATAGATAAGCATAAAATGTTGGCCCATGAATTTAAGCTGCTCATACCTGGCAACAAGGGTCATATACAAAGCATCCTGAAGCATTTAATTCAAATTGGACAGCCTGCAGCTTTCTCACATGTAAAAAGGAAAAAAATATCAGTCACAAAAGAGATCTGAGAAGCCTTACCTGTCGTTGAGAAAGCAACAGTGCCAGGATCATATATATTTATATATTCATCCACAGCATGAAACAGGCTTCTTTACTGATGGCAACATAACATCCAGGTGTTAGGCCTCAACCCCACTTCAACTATTGTTTATTGCCATTGCATGGATTAATCCCTGCTGTCAGTCCGGCCTGCAAGATGCTCTCAGAAAGAAAGGTCTGCATAGCATCACGAATGTCAGATCCTGCTTTGATACACTTTATCTTCCCTTATCCCTTCAAACTCACCATGACTACTCTGCCTGACATGCTAAAAATGCTTTAGAATTGGTGCATATAGGCTAAACTCTGGTTTGAGGGAGAAAAAACCTCCCACCCCCACTTTTTCTTTTTTTTTTTTTTTTTGACAGAAATCATTGTTGATCTGATAAGAAGTTTGTGGAGTATCCAGTTACAAACTGAGAATCCCCAGAGTCGGTGATTCATTAGCAGTTATCCTAGTGTTACAGGAAGTAAACAGCTTTTAGATGTGCATTTTGCATCTAATTATGTCACAGTCCATTGGCCTTCTCAAAGGTGTGTTGTTTTTCAGGGTAATACATTAAAGATAACAGATTTTACAACAACAGCTGGGAAAAAAACAAAAATAGATAAGTCATGGAAGCTTTGTGAAAGAAGTTGGAGATCTTTGCTATGCTGTGAAGACAACTGGGTGTCATTTGGGAGGATGTGAAACTCTATCCAGCAAAAGGTGGCTGTTAAAGCATGTCTACGTTTGTGGCTCATATTCTACTTCCAGAAGGGTCCTGAATCTATTTGTTTTTGTGCTTCCCCACTAAACAATTAATTTCAGTTGATGCTGAATGACATTTTTCTGTCCTCAGATTCATTAAAACAAACTATTCTGAATTTGTATCACAGCACGACAAGGCAGAGCTGAGCCCAGTGGGATTTCTCCGCTTAGAACTTCTAGTTTACTACTATGGATCAGAAGCTGAATTGCTGTGTATTCAAACTTTTTTTTAAAAACATAAATTACCCAGTGTTTCAGCCAAGCCAAGTTTATCAGGACTCAGGAAGTGTTTTCTCTTTCAGAGTGGATGCCAATGCATTTTTCCTACCATTATGCACGGAGGCTTTACCTGTTGCCTATCTCCTAATCCAGGCATTCATGTCTGTCACCTACCTACTCCCACCCCAGCGTGGCAGCTGGCATGGCCCCACTTGTGACAAGTACATTGGGACCAGTACAGAGTGGGGGCAATGTCTGAAACTGTGACACCAGCAATGTACAGGGAAGAATCTGGGCCTACAGGGAAGGGTTTGGGCCTGCTGAACTCAGGTTATAAACCCCAAGGAGCTGCAAGGATAAGCCAAGGACAGCAGAGTCTCCTGGTACAGAGGCTAGTATGGTGGGAGAGGTGTTCCTGCAGGAGTACTGGGATGGCACTGCCTGCCAAAACCTGGTGTGGCCTACAGATGCCGTGATTTTCACTTATTTTCAGAGATGCTAAAAAGAGGACATCAGCGCATTTTAGACACAAACAAGGACATTCCTGTGAATGCTGCTCAGGATGTATTTAAGTAGGAGATGACTGATCCCATTAGTCTGCTAAATCCCAGACTCAGGGGTGCAGAGAGCAGCATTCTTAAGAAACTGGTAATTTCATACAGCTTTGCTTTAAAAATAAATGAAATTAATAGTCTAAGGTATGTTTAGGCAAATCATAATTTGATAATGAGTGAAAGTCAAGGGTTTTGCTGAAGTAGATTTCCTCCCTGCCATATCTTCCAGAATTGTTTCTTACCAGTTTTCCAGGAAAAAATATTTTTTTTTATAATTTTAAAGTACTTTACATCCCTTTTTAATTAAAAGGCTGCTCTTCTGTTATTTTGCTCCCTGTCACAAAAGAAACCATGACACTGCCATTTGTTCCTGCCCAGCTCAAGGCTACCGTCAGACTGCCTATCCTCTCTTCTGCTCTTTTAACACTTCCAGCCACCTCCTACACAGCAGCAGCATGAAATATCTCCCTGCTTTCCCAATTTGTAATGATGGGTAGCAAAGTGAAACTCCATCAACTACCAGTCCACACGCCATCATTTCTGCTGACAGCTGGAAGAATGTGTAATGCTGCGGTGCCCTTGACTTCCCAGCAGCACATACACGTTCACAGCAGCTTTTTCCTTGATGCTGTACCACTCTTCTGTGCTATTACCTCCTTCCATGTCACAACAATCCCCTTGTACTCACTAAAAGCAAGGAGAGATGTCTGGATAAATGTGCTTGTTCCCAGCTTCTCCTGGACCAGGAAGCAATGGCTGGGAATGGAATTACAGGGTGCAGCTGAGGGATGGGTTTGGTCAATTAGTCACTTGGGCTTTTGCCTTTGATTCTTACCTCGAGCACCTACAATGCTGCCATGCCACAAACTAAAAACAACACAAATGCACAGGGAACACAGATGCTTTTCTTTTTTTTTTTTTTTTTTCCCCAGTGTGTTTTTTCTGTTTCTATCAAGGAAAACCCAGACAGATGCCACTGCCTCCATCAGCACACTGCCCTAACAAGTCATCTCCTTCCCTCCACTCCACTCACAGAAACCTTAGGAAACTGATCTTCTTTTGGGACTTCTATTTGTCTCTCAAACTTGGTTGAAATTGGCCAAAGTCTTGCAGTGCAGAGGAGGATAAGGGAGATGGGCACACGAACATACACATGAGGAGTACAATCACCTCATGTCCCCAGGGAATGGCGGCCTCCTTCCTTGCACAGCTCTGCCAGCTTCAGCCATTCCCACCTCTTGCAGCACATGCCCCAGTTCCTGCCACCTACAAAAGGGAAGTTAAGTTTTCCTTCTTCATGTGGGCAGGACATCGCTAAGATCTTCAAATTGATTAGCGATGCTACGCAAGGCCATATTACTCCTCATCTGCAGCTGGACCCTACACCATGAATGCACAAGACCTGAATTTAAACAATGTAGGTGTTTTCTTTTGCTTTGTTAAGTCAGCATTTCAGTAATGCAAAGTGAATTAATTTGTTTGAACTCACGGTTAGAATAGAGGTTATATTTCTAAGAAACTACAAAATGAAGGCATTTTAGAGGGCTTTTAAAGAGAAATGTAAAAGCCCTGCTGACAATGACAAAACAAAGTTTGAGCTTAGAATGGAAAATGGATGGGTTGTAAATAACACTGATGTTAAAACCTCAATTGATTCAGTTCCACAGTTAATCTATTATACTCTTCCAATGGAATTTGTTTTGCTTGAAAGGGATTATATGAAATCATAACCTTCATTAACTTTGAGTGATTCTTTTTTTTTTTTTTTTTAGTAACCAGATGTTTAGTTAGAGCTGATAAAGCATGAAAACCTGCATTCCTCACAGCTTGCTTTGCATGAGTGTGTTGGGTAACGATGACAAATATTAAGGTACAACATTGCTCTTCCTTGCTGACATAGCAGTGACTAATGTGCTTATCAGATTCAGCTGGGAACTGGAATGCCACAAGAGGAGGAAATATGAATAAGTCCAAATGAGCCTAATGGATCCTGAGAGTATTTATAGCTCAGAAGAGACTAAAAAATAAAATATGAACAAATTTGAAGAGAACACATACTGCCATTCTGTGGGGTGAAGGAGGCACCACATGGCTTTTGAGTAGACAGGACTGTTATCCAGACTGTATACAAAGATAAAAATAAAGCTACAGTTGCTGACAAATGCTGAAGGAGCTCCATTCCTTATACATGACTGCAAACCTCAGACAAGAGTTGAGTTTCTCTGTAGAGGACATGGTCCAAGAGATCCAGCTGTGCCTGTGAACATTTGAGTGTAGTCAACAGGCTTACACAAATTAACTTCCAAGTGGGATTTTTACAAGTATGAGGGGACAGAATGTTTTTTGTTAGTGTTTCACTGTGAAATTTTCAACCATGCTTGGAACCCAAAAGCCTCTGCTGGTTATGGAGAAGTGTGTCATAGTGCTGGCACAAACTGGCTGCTCAGGATAAGTAACTCATACCCTAGCGTAAGAGAGCAGCCGTCCAGTCATCGTATGTGCCGAGCACCGGGATCAGCACTTCTTTGAATAATGAGTTCTACATCTTCTAACAAATGGAAAATGTAACTCAAGCTTTAAGAAATCAATGAAAATGTAGAGGGAAACATCAAGGATTTTCTTAGCTGAACTTTTTATAAACAGATTAATCATTTCCAGAAATAGAAAATGTCAGTCAGATCATCTTGTTTGACACAAGGTCAGCTTTCTGCAAATAAGGCTAGTGGTATGTCAGATGAGAAGATAAAACAACAGCTTCGCATTATGTGAGCCCATGGTGCAGTTACCTGTGGAGGGATTTCATTTCATTCTTTTCAGTATTCTGCCCAACCCTCCTAGGAACTCTCCTAGGAACTGAACTGAGAAATGGAGTTTTGTTACTGCTGTTTTTAAGGGCTGTTTAAAATAGTTGCTACAAAATTCAGAGAAGGGGGAAAAAAAAGTCTCAACAGACTGAGCCCACATCAGGATGCAGGCTGGCACTTTTTGAATGGATCTATCTGAAATAATTGGAGAAGTTACCACCCCTGTTTGTTTGCTCCCACCTCTCAACTAGTTATCACCAACCAAGAGCAGCCGGCAGGAAAGGCTTGGGCTGCAAGAATCTGTCAGTCAGTGCTCTTTGTCCTGACTACTGCAGCTCTGGCATCCCAGTTGTGGCCTGCTCTTGTTCAGGTACTTTCGTTTACACCTTAATTGTACAATGGTTTGGAAACATAGCTGCATTGTACCAAAGCACTGTTAACTCTCCTCATTTTAAGAGGAATTGGTGCAAAAGTGAATTAAAAATTTTAGTTTTTGTTAAGAAAAAGAAAGATGATCTTTTCTGCATGCCTGATGGAAAGACAAACTGTAACATGTATCAAGAAAGGGCTCAAAAATGATAGAACAAAGTAAAAAAATACGAGTCATTTTTTAAATCTCATGATTTAAAATGATGCCTGACAGAAGATGTTAATACTTGGATCAGTTATACATGTTTCCTGTCTAGCATTTCCAGCAAGCAAGATCATTCTGTGTCCACTCTCCAAATTTTCAGGTATTCCTTATAGCCTTGCCATTAGTCTGTGGGTACTACAGATAATAGGAGAGGACAGAAGGAGGAATGTATAATAAAGGTTATTGTTTTTCTAGTGCTCTTCATTAGAATTATTTATTTTTTTTTTTAAGATGAAAACCTATAGCCGTAATATACTTTTTAACAAAACTTCAAATGACTTGCAGTGCTTCTGCCAATGAAGATTGATGCCTTACTGTTAATTTTGTCCTCTGAACACAAAGGAATTCAAAGCTGCATTTTCTGAAATATTGGTTGTGAAGAACACAACCACTAGCATTTGGCCCAAACAATGACCACAGCTGTTTATTGCTCTCCTGGCACATTGCAAGAGCAATTGTTTCGCCAGGAGCTGAAAGAGTCATCCTGTGCAAATGAAGTATGCAATTGCCCGTGCAATCACATGCCTCTTCGAGTACAGCTCTCCCTCTGCTACTCATATCTCTGTCTTGTCATTTACTGACACCTCTCACAGGATCAGAAAAGCATCTGGGGGGAAGGTATGTGGGCAGTAGCCTTTTTTTTTTTTTTTTTTTTTTTTTTTTAGGAACTGTCCAAAGGCTTGAATGCCTTTGTAAAGTACATTACTGCAGTAAGTACACTACGAATATTTACCCTCTCCTTCCCACCTCTCAAAAAAAAACCTCTCTCTCCATCCTGAAAGCAAGCTATTCCATCATCTATGTTTTTCCTTGGAGGGAGGAAGACAAATGCACTATGACAATGAGGGACGTTACTATTGCACTGCTAGAAGATGTTCAGATGCTTCCTGCCAAGGTCAACTATGTGAGAACTTAGAAAGTGTAGGTTCACACTGACGGCAGGTAAAGTCTGGACCATTAATAATTTAATGTATGGTAACAGTGATAAAACTTTGCAGAGGCTAAAAGGCAGCCTATACGAGGAAGAGCTAATGAAGTGTCATAATACAGACTGACTGCAATACTGATCTCATGTGAAAGTGGTCACTTGAGTCATGGCAAGCATGTCTGATGGCTGCAAATCATGGTTTCGACACTTAATGACAGGTTGGCAGGTAGAGGGATTAGCGGTACCATGTACGTAGCCAGAGAGCTAGACCTATAGTCCTGCAATTAACAGTTTTGCCCTCATTGAGACACCAGATGCATTTTGTAGAATTCAGGTACAGTATTACCCTGCTCCAAAGCCTTTGAAGTCTGCAGAGATCACGAGCTATTTTAGCTTTTGCCAAAAGTGACAGTGTAATCAGCCATGCCTGAAAAATAATGGGAATTGTCAACAGTTAATAAAACTGTACTTTAAGAGGTTGGATTGATCTCTCTTCAAAGGCAATCTTGCACCTGTGAAAACTTGTCTATGGTAGTATGTATCATTGAATTGTACAATTGTTAGGGCAGTGTAATCATCTGTTTGCACCTACAAAGTTGCAATCCAGCTGACTTCAGGACAGGTGAGCCCAGACCTGTTTCCTGAAGTTTCTTATGACTTTATTGCTTAGAATGGACCATTAAAAGATGAAGAAAGTTCCTGTGGTAACTTATCTGTGACTGCTTAATAAAAATATGTAAATATTTGTTGAAGCAAGACTCCCAAGACAGTGCCCTAGCCCCTAGTTAGGAAAACTAAGAGTACAATAATACATGCAACTGTTTTCTCCTTTTACTCTATGAGAAGTGAAACAAGTGAAGAAACACAGCTGGGCAGGATGGAGAGGATCACCTCCAGACAGACAGGTCCTGTCTCTAAAACAAGCGCTGGCAATAAAACAGGACATAACCTGACTTCAGGACTACCAAAGTAAGTGAAAACCAGAGAAGAGGCCCTCATGTTCTCCATCTCTTCCTTCTTTGCAGGACAAGGACCGCATGGCTTTTGCACAAGAAGCAACACTTGGAAACAATTGCTGAAACTGCTTTAGGTGGCGCTGGCCTCTCCCATCCTTTCAAAATCTAAACAGAAGTAACACGATACTTAAAACTTCTCATTGCAGGAGACATTTAATGAACCCACAGACTAACTAAGAGACTTAATTTCTTTTTTCCTGCTTTCTTTTCTCCTCCTCTTGCCCAAGCTGGGATGCATTTCTTATGCAATGCTTGTATGAATGACAGCATGCACAAGGCATAGCAGAGGATTTCCACAACACCAGGGCTTGTATTGTGCTGCACCTTATTATCATTCTCTAACCCTGCACATATGGTCATCTTCCATTCTTCTAACTGGTTCCAGGGCCCTGGAATTCAGCATGACCCCTGAGGGCTATTCTAATGCAATCAGTAGGAATACTATATCCAGGGCCAGTCCAAAATCAAAGGCCTGGCCAAAGCCCAGGATAAATTACAGCTGTTATAAAGAAATCACCTTTTCACCTTGGCCCTCATATTCTTTCAGTTTACAGTCATAACTCAGCAAGGCCAGCAACATTTGTCATTAATAAACCTGGTTGGATAAACAAGACTGATGGATTAACAAGTCACATGTAAAGAAATCTGAGAAAGTGAAAAGCTTTAGACAGAAGGTAAGGATAAGCTGAATTTTTCTCTGAGGTAAGAGAAAAAAATATTTTTACACATTTTTCTCTACATTATTGTCACTTGTAATATGCTGGCATGACTGACACTCTAAGTACAGTAGGTCTGAATAACTACTGAAGAGAAGACACAGGAATGGTCTACGTGGTTCTGGAATGCATGGACAACTGTACGAGCTAGGAGCGTGATGTTAGCAGCCACCTTGGCTTCACTAAGCAGACACTTCTTACCTATACTGTTTTTTTTTTTTTTTTTAATCCTACTCTGACATCATTATTTCCCTTTGAACAAAACCTTCTGTGATTTAAAGTAAGAGAAAGGACAGTAGACTTTAAAAATATAGAACTATTTAAGGCCCTCATTTCAAACTGAATTAGAGAAATACCCTTCCCGAGATACATTTGATTAACAATATTAAAATAAGGTTGTTCCCAAATTTGTACTACGTGCATTTATGCAACTTTGACAATATCTGACTTTCCAGTAATGTAACACAAATACAACATGGCAAGAAAAGCATGCCAGAACCTGAAGGGTTAAAAAAAGAGCTGTTGGAAACCTGTGAGAAAGAGGAAGAGCAGATTATATTTCTAGTTCTCTTGGGAAACCCTATGAAGGTATGATTATTCTTTATTAATCCCTCCATGATTTATATTAGCTTGATTTTAAAATTATTAAATATCTGTTAAAAAAAAAAGGAAGGTCAGATGCTGTAAAATATATGTTGTATATTACTATTTTATATAAAAGTATAATACATTTTGAAAAGATGTTGATTTTCTTTTCTGTAAAGAAATAATGTGGACCAGATGAATGGTACAGTAATGACAAACCTCCATTATTGATCTTAGATCAAAAATCAGAGCCAGAGGTTCTCTGAAAACACACAGACAGCAAGGAATGCGACAGCGCAGTTGCCTTCAAGAAAGCGATGCCCAGGTGTTCAGAGATGTTTGTATTGAAATTCAAACTGATTGAGAAGTCTGTAATCTCCCTATTTTTGTTTCTGACACGATTTGGTCTAATTAGTCCCAATTTGCCTCTCACGGTAGTGGTCTCTACGCAGATGAGAGGGTGGGCTGGCAGTAGCTGTGAATGAATATGCAAACACAACATTAGAGGCTCGAAACAATATCCGGAGGGGGGGAGGCAGAGGAGGGAAGAAATAATTTATTAGGGTTTCGATGGGTGTTTTTTAAACTATCTGGCCTTAAACTGTCTTCATCTGGACATCAGCTGTTTACTCTGCAAACATCCCCACCCAGCCAGCACAATGCGAGGTGCTGCTGCAGAGCGGGCAGCTGCAGAGCACCTTTTGTGTTTTCAATTTAAAGCCTTTGGGTTGATAGTTCACATTAACATGGAGAGAAATATACAACTTGCAAGTTTGAAAAGCAGTTTTTACTCATAAAAACCTTTGATAGTTTAGCCATCTGGTCAGAGTGAAAGAAGCTCATAAAAGAGGCCCAAATCAGGTCAAAGGTCTCTTGCTACGTGGGTCAAGGGGGCCGAGGAGGGTTTGCTGTAGTGGACTTTACTAAAAACTTGTCAGTGAGGATCTTTGACAAATTATGGCACATTCCATGGCTTTTTGGGAAAGTATTTGATTACAGTGTGCAGGAATGTTGTTGATATTTGCAACCTTTAAGGAAAAAGGCGTTTCAATCAGAAGCTTTAAAGATCCTTTATGAATTGTCTTTGGGAGGGAATCTGCACAGGGGAGATTTTTATTTTAGTCTGCCTCATTTTTTTTTTTTCCAGTATAACAAGATTCAGGGGAAAACAAAACAAAAACCTCTCTACTGCAGAAAGCACAAAGACTTTGACCTTTGATTCAGGTCATTTATTCTTTTAAATGGTCACAAATTATAAAACATCCAATTACTTTTTTTTTTTTCTTCCAACTGTTGGTTAGTGACAAAGCAATAAACAAAACGGGGAAAAAATTCAAACTTCTACCTTATTTTTCTGTTTTGTGCATGTCAACCTAACTAACTACACTGCTTTTATTTGTAGGAGGTTGTTATGAAAAGTAACAGGATTTAAGCAGACTGAGAGCAATTTTCCTGTAAAGGTCCAGAAGAAAGCAGAGGCAATAACATTATTTTTATGAGGTGTTTCATGGCACGGCATTATAATAAGTCATAGTACAGTAGTCATGTTTTGAGGGTCAGGGCTATATCACTAAAAACACAAAAATAATTATGTCAAAAGTTTCCGTTTGTCTTTTCTTCCTGGGGGAGGGGAGGAAGCAGCAGAAAAATTAGTCAGTTAAGATACTTAATATATACAATGGTAATGTTACTTCATAGAAATCCACCTATTTCAACTTACACTTCTAATTGTGCACGTCATGGACCATGGCCCCCAAAAACTGGACGCACATTCATTTCCCTTAGAACAAAATCTTCACATATTTTTCTGAAGACTAACATCAACAAGTAAAATAAATAAATTAGTACTTTTGCAAGTTACTAAAAATTTGGCTGGCTAGGATGACAGCTTTAAAAACATTTTGCAAGTTCTTGATTTAAAGGTATTTTTGTTGTTTTTAAGGTTGACAGGACAGTTTATATCTACCGTGACTGCAGAGAAGTTCGTTGTTGCAAAATATCTGTTTTTCTTTGCATGCACACAAAGCTGCAGTGTGCTTTTTAGTACACTACCTTTCTTGTGACATCTGAAATTAGACTCTGACCTTAAAACAGTGAAACATCATATCTACTAGTGCAAAACAAAAATGCAGGATTACACCAAAGCAAATAAAGATATGCATCAGTTAGTTGTCACCTGACTGTTTTTTAACAAACATAAATCAGGTTTAATAAGTTGGATTAGTCGTTAAGTTTTCTTTTAAAGGAACTCTGATTTCTGTACATACCATTGACCCTGAAACGGCTGTGTGTCACACAAACACACCAATTTATCTGACTTCTGCATATACATGTATCTCATACCTCCTGGACGGAATTTATTTTATGCGGAGATTCTCAGGGGATGTAAATCAGCAAAGCCCCATTGATTTCAACAGACCCTTGCTGCTGGGGGTGCGCTGATGTATCAGCCGAGGTTTTGCCCTATGGTGTTTATACTGGCTCTAAATAAATAAATAAGAAGCATTAAGAGATGATTATGTTTAGAGTGCAGCTCTGCTCTTAAGCAGGTTACAGAGTGACAGTTAAATAGAAATCAGGGCTTGTTAACTACTCTTTAACAGACTTTATAATAAATAGGCTTGTCCATTAGTTATAATGAGCGTTGAGGAAGGGCGTTGGCCACACTGTCAGGCTTTCCGAAATTATGAAAGGAAAAAGAAAAGGTGGGAGGGCAAACCCCTGAACTGCTGGAGCTGTGAAATAGTCCTGACCTGACCCACAGGCACAAAATAATCCCTCAACAGAAGAAAGCAGTTGTGCACCCAGTACAGTATTTTGCCTGATTGACAAGCACATTGATACCTTTTCCTCCTCCAGGAAGGAAGAACCTTTGTCTTGGAGACCTGCTGGGAATCATGGGCTGGAGAAGACATTACCCAGCCTTATGTAGTGATCATTTGCTCACCTTATGTATCAAATTGCACCAGGAAGAAATTACCTTTCTTAAATCTAGAGAAGGTAACTAGCAAATGCTCTTCTTATTCATGTGTCTAATCCTTAAATCCTACTAAACTATTTGCCTCAGTAATATCCACTGCAGTAAATTCCACAGGTTAATCATATACCAAGCACAAGATTATTTTCTTTTACGCATTTTTGTCGACATATAAAAAGACATTTTAAATTCAACTACCATTATTTTTAATCATTAGATGGATAAATACGTGTTATTAACCACACTATTTTATTGGTGACACACAGAGAAACATCTCTGACAGTCATGGGGAACCCTAGCAAGATGCATGGAGGTCCCCGTGTACTGTCAAAACCTCAGTGCCATACCTATAGGCACAGCTGTAGTATTGGATGAGACAACTGTCAGGATAAGCGCAGTGTCCAGCCGTGATAAAGCAGATGTGCTATAATTTCTCCTGGGAAGGAAAGTTGATTTCTATCACTGAAATTCCTTAGAGATCCATTTGGTTAATGTGGGACATCAGTTGCCCTTTGATGACAGAGCATATATATGCCAGCAGCTGCTCTTTAACTATACCATTACCCCAGGACCTACAGGGACAAGCGGTTGCAGTCTGGCTGCAGAGTGTATGTGGGTCAGTAGCTGATGAAGCTGAAATTTATCATCGGAATGATCCCCAAATGCTTTGCAAGGTGGGAGAATGATTAAGTATGAAGGTAGCACTAAGCAAGGTTTAAAGATTAAGGAAGAACAAGCTCAGATCAGAGGTATTTAAACTCAGATAATGATGTGAAAGCAATGGACAGTACTCTTGGAAAGATGTTAAAGGTTAGAAATACAAGGTTTTACAATACAGAGGCACCTCTTGGATCAGGAAAACCTTTATGCAGTCAGCAACAGACCAAATCACCCCTCAGTCACACTGGGTTAAATCACAAAGTTACTCTCTCCCTGTGAAGTTGAACTTAACATATTTCCCTTGTTCTCATGTTTGGTTCGTTTTGTTTTATTGGCACAGGCAGGTTTTACTATCTTGCAACACTCAAACAGAAATAAAACAAACAACGTGTAGGTGTATGTTTATAGTTTCTGCATCTGTAGTCATAAAATTAAAGAACATCACATTATACTGCTTCAACAAACATAGGTCAAGGAAGACCTATTCACAGCATATATCATGTCATTTTCTTACACCTTGGTAATTCACGGAGCTAGCGTTGCTCCAAATCAGAGAGCTTTTATCCTCCTTTCCTTTCAAGCCAGGAATCCCCACATTCTGGTTGAATACCAGCTTTCAATTGGGCCAAAAATTATACGCACAATTACCATTGCTTTCATTAGTCATGACACGGTCCTGAGCACACTTTGCATTTTCCTTTTTGAGACTAACCTTTTCTATAAGAAAAAACAAAACACCTTGCATCAACAGACTGGGAAAAGTTGGATTTACTGTTTTTCATTCAGTTATGGACAGCCTTATTTTTATATAAAATATCTCAGAATAAGTGACTTCTCTGATATATACAACAGGAAACACGTAGGAGCTGTGAGAAGTGACTAAGGTTTGAGTCATCCACTTGAAATATTTCTTCCTTCCCAAGAATAGTTTGATACAATATTCATAAATATCTAAACTGCAGAGTAACTGTTGATTTTAGATGACTTTTTGACACAGTCCTATTATTTTATTTTCTTAATTATAATCTCTAACTCATCTACCACTCTATCTTTGTACTTAATGTGGTGGTTGGCATGGGGCCCACCTGCTTAAAAATATCTGATATTCATAATTTCTGACATGACATATCTAACGACAGACAATTGTTTAGCTGCTATTTTTACCTGATTTACTCTTCTTGTTTTGTTCTGTTGCCTTTTTGTCAGAGTTTTAGATTACCACCTTTACCAGCACAACAAACAAAATGTGGGTGTTGTGATGAACTTATCAATCTCCGTTAATTATATCAGCAATGTGGTGAAATCATCTATTCTGTCATCTCTGGAATATTGCTTGGCTTCAGGTTTGGCTCTCCCAATCCGATTTGTAGATACTTATTCTTGCACTTGTGACCTCCTGATTGGATTATTGGAATTCTTTGCTGACAGCTCTTCCTGATAAGGTCTTGCACAGGATTCAATTAATCCAAATGTAGTAGTGAAGAAATTCTGTTAAACAACTGCTCTCTTCTTGTGATCTATGTAACTCTGTACTGCCCTGATAGGGCTATGTTTCAAGCAGCTGTAGAGGCAGCTCGTACTGTATCAGGAGCCAGCAAACATCTCACTCTTTAGCACTCTTATCTCTTTCATCTACTTTCTTCCTGGCTCCACAGTAAGATGTGCTGACCTTTTGAGCGCTCTTCATCTCTACCTACTGACCTCCCACTTACTATTTGTCCTAAGTATTAAAATCATTTCATCCCCAATATCACTGAAATGAAGACGCAAAGTTTCCCCCTTCAGACTTTGCAATGTATTACTCAGCTTTTTAGTCTACCAGGTTAGGTTTTCGTATTAAATATCATGTAATGCCCTATGGGAAACTGAGATCCCTGTGGTCTTCCCACTCCTAGTGTCCTTGGCCAGGAGGACAGGCAGTCCTCAGCAAAAGCTTGTGGGCTCTTATAATAGATCTATAGTGGAATTGTAGTGCTGGATCCAAGTTCTTCAAGAGTTTCCCTAAGTCCATTACTTATTGCAACAGAAATGGAGTTTTAACGTGATCCTAAGTCTTTTAAGATGCTTGGAAAAGGTGAATACACTCAAAATTCAGAAATTTGAATACATTAAATAAAAACTTCAAAAAATATTTTTTCTAAGTAAGACTACATTGAATATTATTGAGATTTAATGAGCAACACATGAAAAACTCTTGCTTCTACCTCAAGATAGGTAGAACCTGTGAAGCAGCCTGTAGTGCACTGAGGCACTGCAGTCAAACATGCTGGACAACCTTTCTGCTTGATCAAATTCTGAAGCATAAAGCTTGGAATCAGCTCCCAAGAAAAATAACTGTCAGACTTGAGGGAAGTCTTTATCTGGGCCTTCATCAAGAAGAGAAAGAAAAGTCTGGATGACACCTGCTTTTACACAGAATTTGACTGTTTTCCCTGGGATGGTAACTGATGCTGAATGTGTGCAAAGATCTCTCCCAAACCAAGAGCAAGATTCTCTCTTGTTTCCATATCATTCTGAAAATATCTTTAATCATTATTTTTAATAACCTGTTATAAAAACAGGTATGACAAGTTATTAAACAGGTATTTTACATCACAGTTTCAGCCTACTAAATTATCTGACTTCACTGACATACACAGAAGGTAAAACTATTTCTATTATTTTGCATGGAGCACAGATTAAGTTTACTAGTCAAAACATCAACTGGGACAAAGAAACATGGTTTTAAACTAATACAAAACTTTTTTTCACCTTCCCAATCTTATTTCAGTACACAGTGGGTTGGAGAATTTGGCAAGCCAAAATACTGCATCCATTTGTATTAAACAAAGACGAGAAGCTGGAGGTTTTCCATGCAGTGGGCAGCCACGTGTCCACACGCACTGCTTGCACACAACCTGTGCAAATATTTTGAGAATTCCAGAGCCTATAGTGTGTGTGGGAGGGATGAGGGGACCCTCATGAATCTTCCTAGTAAATCCTGAGGCTTATCAAATATTTATCAAAACTTAGCAGTTGTTTTGCCAAGGGTTTATGATAGATAGAATTTAGATAACTTCTAAAAATTAGGAGTGGATAATGAAGTTCACATGAGGAATTTGTTGTTGCTGTTCAAGAGTGTCGTCTGGCACAGAGTTCAAGGGTCCTGGCCTACTGATATTTAAAGAAACTAACATTACACTCCAAATTTCAGCAGAGTATATTTTACACTAGAGAAAAGCAAGCTTGTGTCAACCAAGTGTAATGTAACCCAGAGCACACCACTGTCCGGTGTGAGGCTACTCCAGGAAAGCCTGGGAACTTCACAAACATCGATGCTGGAGGACTTTGCTTATAAACAAAGCAGACAAGCCACTACATTCAGTACCTGCAGAACTAAATTAGCTACTTTTCACTAGTACTAACTCTTTGGCATATTCGCTTATTGTACCTTTTTGAGTTCCTCATCAGTCCAGCTTCTGTAGCTCTCATCAGCTGGGGAACCACCTAGCTGGGAAAGGGCTGTGGGCACCAGTGTCCCAGCTGGGCACACCAGGTCTGCCCTGCAAGGGTAACCAGGCACTGACCAGAACACGTGCCTCTGTGGCCAGTTTCCAGGGAATGGGAACAGAGGTGGATGTGCTAGCATCCATAAAAGCAGGGTATACTGTGGCCTCTTTTTTCACAAGTAAGATGTTCCCAGCCAGCAGATTATAAATGCCATGCTTCGTTACATTTTAAACAATAAAAATGAATGACCCTTCTCCAGCAAGTGTCATATTTCTGGAAGGGAGGATAACCTGTGTGGTTAGGAACATGTCCTAAATCTATCTGCTCCATTAACCTTTGGAAGTTGGAATAGTTCTAAGGTTTGAGAAGCAATTAATATCTTGTAGGCAACAACATTCTTGAATGGATGACCCAGGATTTCAGTTACACCTGAGCAGAAAGTAATACCTCACCAAGCTCTCACAAAGAAAAAACCTCATTTGAAAGTGCAGTGAGAGGTCATAAAAATTGTGGATTACTTTAGTTAGTCATTTGTAACAGGTAAATGCATGAGTATAACTTCCTGGAGTGGGGGGAAAGGTCTTTATGATTTTTCCAGGGTTATGAATACATAAATAACAATGGTCACTTAAGAAGGACAGAAGCTTTGGGATTAACCTTTCCACACATTTCTAAGTAACCTGTTGACCCAGTAAAAAGATTTTTTCTTGTTTGCTCTCCACATCAATCATATCTATAGGAGATGTAAACATTTCACCATCTAGTTCAAAATGAAAACCAGAAAATAATCACTCAACCTTTACAATTAGTTGTTTACACTCAAGCTGCCTTTTGGTAAATGCATTACTACAGGAATTCTTGTGTAAGAAATTAATAGCTTTAGCCATGTCATGTATTACTCCCATTTCAGAAATAAATTCATTCTGCCCAACAGGTTTACCAAGAGCTTCCTCACTGCTTGGAGTACAAGAAATCTGTTCTCTGCCATGGAAGCTTCTTTCAAGCTGTTTGTTTCTCCAAGGTGGAGAGGAATTGCCCACCCCACCATGCCACATCCCAGAGTGGCTCCCCCCCGCATATGTCCCTGTGAAGGGCATCTTGATGGCCCCAGTCTGCGGCTGGCCACTGGGAGTCCACACAGTGTGGTCGTTAATAACAGGCCTGAACATTAATCAGTACAAAAATGGGCATTCAAGATTAAATACATTCTAGTAGCTATTGCTACTAGAGGACTTCAAGCCATGATGTACAAGATATTATTTCCCTTATTAAATTCTACAACATGTGAGTTTGCCTGAGGAGAAGAGTGACCCAGATGATTCAGGCTAGGTTAATATGTGCCAATGTCTGGAGTTTATGGGTTACTTCCAAGGCTTTCCCACACAAGTTTTCTGACAAAAATAGAATTCCTCATCCAAAGCGGTCAAATCAGATTGCTAATCCGGCATCCCATGAAGACAAAGTCTATTTTCCACTGGCATTGGGACGGGCCTTTGTTGCCTACCAATTGTTGAGTAAGAACTAATTAAACTGTCTCTGCTTACCCAGGAGAGTTCTGCTCATTGTTGATTTGTAAACACAGCTATTATTTATAAATCATGAGTCAGATATAGAGACAAAAAAACCCTTTCTACTGGTGCTTTAGAGGAGCCTTCATCATCCAGTAAATAACCAGTGAGCAAAGTTTGTTGTTCTGAACCAAAAGTCATCTCCAGACCAGTGACCCTCTCTTAATCACAGAGAGTTTAAGAGTCTCCTAACAGTACATCAAACTTCATTTAAACTGGATAAATTCTGCCTCCTTCCACAAGCTTTTAGAGTGCAAGGTATTTCTTTCAGCTTTAGTTTGCTCTGGTTTTGCTTGCACATTTTCAAAGTAGGCCTGTAACTCAGGTGCTCAGCCACTTTCTTTGAGGGTTCCCATCTCTTCCTGCTGACTTTGTAGGGCATCCTGAAGGATGTCCACTTTAAACCGTGGTCCAATATCACAAACCGTTCAGCAAGGATAAACAGTTTATGGTGGTATTGCCATCTCAACTGTCCCTCACGTTTGGCCCTGCCCTCCATCTTTCCATCCCTACCATTCAGCTGCGCTGTGAACTCTACCAAGAAAGTGGTCCAAACAAGAAAAAAAAAATCTGCACTTTTTTTAGACCAATTTATTCTCCTCAAGCTGCTTCTCAACACAGCCTAGCAACTGTATTGACCTACCAGAGGGGCCAGCACACAACAGTGAGATTGAAAATGATGGAGAAATGGGCTGCTGATGAAGCTGCCATTTCCTTGCAGTTCAATTTTCATTTGCAGTTTCAATTTTCCATTTCAATGCACGAGCTGAGGTGCCCCAAGCAGCCTCAGCACCCATGAGGTGGGACCAGTGAAAGAAGGATCACTGACTTCTGTGGGTTCTGAATAAGTAATTTTGAATCCAAGCTAATTAAAGTAATGGTATGGCTGAACTCATGCTACCTACAGCCAGCTGCATTTATGGTATCACGTAAATTGCAATATTTACATTACAATCAGCCAGGTTTATCAAAAATAGTAGGTACAGTATTGGGGAAATAGCAAGCACTAACCACCAAGTTGTACCTGTAACTTGTGCATCCCTTTTCCATGACTAGATAAAGAAATGAGTCAATCAAAACCTAAGTGTAATTGTCTAATTAGCAGTGCCATTTGATGCTTGCAAATAAATGCACATCCTAGTTCAAAGTAATCAGAATGGAGACTTCAAAAATTCAAAAAAATCAAAGTTTGCAAGCGTAACAATTTCACAGAATGAAGATGTTTGCAATTGTAGCTATTTTTTAAAATTAAAAAACTGAAATACCATATATACTTAGGATATCAGTTTGGCAAGCATGACATGCCACAGCTATTCCATATGCTATGAAAGAGTAATGTTTCTGTTTGAAGATGACAAATAGACATAAACAGACATAAAAAGATGATATATTTTTACTGTAAAGGATGGCTAAGTACTGGAGTCAGAGATACTATCAGTTCCCTTCTATTCAGCCCCAACAGCCTTCTTTAAAGCAGCCTCTGAGCTCTTTGCAATCGTTAGTGGCTTTTTAGTCCTATAACAATCTAGAAAAACAAAAAGCCGCATCTACACTATAGGGGAGAAGGCTAAAGTACACGGTGGGCTGTGTAAATTGCCCAAGGTGAAAAAAGAAATCTGTGACAAGGCTGATATGCTGCTTGTGCCTTTTAAATAAAAATTACCAAATCTCAAGACAACTTAATTTCTGCCATACACCACCCCCACTAGTGCAAGTGAGCTGTGCTGAGAAAAACTACAGAGGTCTCCTTCCCCTCATATCTGCCAGCAAAGGAAACGGGGCCGTGATGCAGAGAAAATTAACATTATCACATTTTAGATTAGCTTGAGGATGGGTCAAATGTGCCCAGTGAATATCTTCCTGCTTCCTTTCATAAAGGAACCCTCACAATGGATGTAAGGCAACATTATTTGTCATCTTGTTGTAATAAAGGACATTTCTTCACTACTTTAATGACAATGGAGGTTTCTAACCCTCCCAATGTAAATAGGTTATCTCAAATACTTTATTATGGAGGTCTGGCCAACATGCATTTGACTTACAGCGCTAACAGAAGCCAAAAAGGCTCTGGCTGCTGCTCCATCCAGCTGGACCAGGGCTCGGAGTCCACCACCATGGCTGGTATGTTAACATAAATAGGAAAGGATAATTCACCTCCAAATGCTGAGCTGCAAACTGTGGAAGGAGCAGATATGCTTCCTGTGCTGCCCTCTGCTCCGGGGGTGATATCCTTTGATTTCAAGATTTCAGTTCAGTGTACAATGAATTGTGTCTGGCAGTGTCTGAACTCAAGGCCAGGGAAGAGCACAGCCCCTCGGTATTGCAGGCCCCTTCTTCCCTCTCCTTTCCCTGCAAATTTCCCTTTTGCTTGCACTGGACACTACAGGCAGTATTTCAGCTTCTCTTCAAAACAGTCACAATTAAAATCTTCCTTAAGAAACACCCCTCGCTCCCTTTCGATCCTTCCCCCGCTGCACACCTTTTCCTTGTGCTTGAGGGATGTGGAAAAAGTGCAAGAGTTTGCAACACTGAAAACAAGCAGTGCCTTTAGGTTAACACAACATAGGAACTCCCAGGAGTTTAGGATTTACATTCAGCTCTATCATATTGGAGAGTGATTTCAATCTGGTCCATCAAGTCACAAAGTAATACTTTATCACAGATATTTTTCAAGGAGGCTGACAAAATGAAACAAATAGGCTAACAAGGAAGAAACTCAGCACAGTGGGGAAAACAACAACAACAAAAACTCCTTGCTTTGAAGGTGCAAAACTAGATTCCTGGTTAATAAAGCAGATGCTTTTATTAATGTCCAGAGAACAACTGAAGTGGGGCAATAATTGGCAGGGACTGACCTTGGGCTAATTTGAACAAACTAAATTCAAAGGAAACTTGTGCTTTCATGAAGCACTTCTCTCTCTATTCACATCCCGCTATTCCAAGCACAAAATTATTATTATTATTTTTTAAATCTATACTACGAAAGGATTTGAGGTTTTGACATTGTTGAATCAGTCCTCTAAAAACGAACTTTGGGGTTTTGTTTTTTTTCCCCAGAACAAACACGTTGCCAAAAGTTCCCGCAAGTTAAATGACAGAGCTGTCTTCAAATGGCAACAGTACCAAAGCTTACTGCTAATGAGTTGCAGATCTGCATCATAATTGAACGTCCAGATTTCCATTTACAAAAGAAGGATGTGGTCAACAAGAACAAATACTGCCACAGAGCCAAAAAAATAATAATTACGAAGAAATTTGCAGAGTCGAGAGTACAGTAACTAACATAAATATCGGTCTAATTGCTGAAGACACGACGCATGAAAAGACTAATCAATATGGCCAATGTTTCATTGTTTGTCTGACTCCAGAAATGATATGTGGTAATATCAGCTTTAATTGTACAATCTCCGAGAAATATTTGTGATGGTGTTTTCACTCTTCTTTTCCCCCTTAAATGGCAAAGTACTTGGGAAGTTATTTTCCTTCTACAAGTAATAACGCATGCACACACACACAAAGAAGAGAGGGAAAAAATGACACAAATAAAAGAAATTAAGCTTGCCATAATGTCTGTGTTTCATGTTAACAGGCTCACTGTCCTGCTGGGTTGTCCATAATACTCTATCACAAGCACTGTCAGGGGCCCATACTGGGTGGCTAATTAAAACAATTACAAAGACAAAGGAGGTATCAATAGCATTCCAAGCAGCAAACAAAGAGATAAAGTAGTGAAGATTTAAATCATCAATGGTTGATCTCTCCAGGACAGTTTTGATGTGGGGACCACATCCCCAACACTCTCTCCTCTCAAACCCAAGGAGCTGGCTGCTTCACTTTGTGTTACTTCATTACAAAAGGTGTGTGAATGGTTAGATCTTTAAAAGCACTTTCTAAAAAATCGCAGTGAAGTAAGTCTCTGTCTGCTTGGAAATTTCTGCCTTGCACGCTTGGGATAGAGCTGTATTCGGTTTTACAAGATATTTGTTTTTAAAGCTCACTAAACAGATTATGGCTTTTACTCACAAAAAACATCACATCTCTTTTCTACCAGCAATTACAGAGATAAAATAGAAATGCTTCGGTTTTAATTCTAGGTTTTCACAGGCAGGGAGGATAAACATATATCATGGAGGAAATCAATAGAAGGAGAATAGATGGCTGCATAAATTAGGCAAGTTCCTCAGATTCTGTTAAAGATTTTCTCAAAAGTTTTGATAAAGACAATTCCACAGAGTAGTCTAAATATAGAAAAATGGTAAGCAATCCTGAAGTGTTTGCAAGCCAAGCTGTAGTAATACTTTAGACAAACATGCTTACCTTGAGTGTAAACAGTAACAGTTGTTTTTCTCATACACTAAAATAAAGGCAGCTTATTTAAAAGAGCTGTTCCATTTCATACAATCTATATGCCCCAGCACAAAATGTTACTTTACAGAAAACCACTTTTCAACAAAAGCTTTTGTTATACTGATTTAGTTATCTACAGGATAGTTTACCCAACACTCACTTAGAACTATATAGCAACAGTAGTTTTGTATAGGCAAAATGTTATGTGAGTTTACAGGAGTTTCATTTGCTAAATTAATCAGAGTAAACCAAACAGCAGAGCTGGGTGTGCCAGCTCTGTAAATGCATTCTGACTTCCACTCAGCTGTTCTTTTAATCATCAGGATAAAGAGCCAAAAACTCCAATTAGCCAAGAAGAAACCTTGAGGGGCAATGACAGCTTTTTCTGATTGCTTCCTCTGATGGAAGAAAAGTGATTGGGAATGCAATAGTTAGAGAGAAAACAGCAACTAAAATACATATATATATATAGGCAAGGAAAACTACAAACATGGGCTATTTTTCTAAAGATATGTGCCAGAAAACATGCCTTTAATAAACCTGTAACAAAAACTTGTACTGAAGTGTCTTCATAGATGTGCAGTTCCCCTCTAACCATCTACTACAATTGTTAAGAAGGCACAACCTCTCTATTCACGTCTGAAAAATTGAAGACTAGGTAAAGGATGGTAAAAAAAATAAATTTGTTTTTAATAGTTTCTGACACCTCTGTAGACAACCTAAAAGAAAATGGGAAAGAAGATAGTTTAAAAAAAAGTCCAGAGTCCATTTGCATACATTTCTGTATGTGCAGTTTTGCACTGATGCTGAAAGATCCCCACAACAGGCAAGATAGAACAGAACGTAGTTTCGTAACTTATTAAACATATTTTTTTTTACTTGGGGTTGATTATTGGTTTTATTGCCTAAGCATGCCAAGATGTAATGGAGAAAAAAAAAAAAAAAAAGCTATGAATTAGGCTACCAGAGCAACCCTCACAATTTATTTCAAGTGAATTGAATGACAGGTAAGATCTATTTGATTTTTTTTAGTACATCCAAAACTTAATATGTGATTCTGGTCAAGTTTCAAGGAATGATCATTGTTATTATTCTTTCATAACAAAAGCTCCATGAAACCCCAATTTCTATTGGGAGATTTGATACTAATGTTAAACTAACTTTACATGAGCATGGTATGAATAACCTGAGGATTTCTTAAATGAATGACTCTCAAACATCAGAAGGATTAAGCTGACACTAAACTGTTTGACTACATGCTTCTTTGCCAAACAGAAAAAAAACCCACATATTACTTTTAATTCAGAAATATAAGTAAAGGATGAATTCATTTAAAACCTCAAAAGTCTTCTCACTGAACTGAATCTAATTTGTTACTTGGAATCCAAACCAACAAAACTGGCACCGTTTAGATTTTATGGTAATCATTTGCACAGCTGTAAAACAACAGCCTTCCAGATGCATACAGGGATTATTGCACAAGACCGTTCTCTTCATAGGCTTGATAACAGAAGATTTCAGTAATTTCTGCCATTTTTTTGTATACCTAAGGAGGGAGGACAGAAAACACACTTCCTTGCTTTATTGGGGGTTCATAGGTGCATCGTAGTTCCTGCCTTCCCAGCCCATTGGTATAAAAGCTGCCGACGTCCTCACCAGCGTGTTGTATATCTGCCTCCATTGACCACCTATAAATCCCGCCACTTTAAGCACTGCTCCCATGTCATCACGCTGACTCCCCCCATTGATCTATTTATTCTGTAGTTGATATCTTGAACAAGAGAGGAAGATCAGGCTTAGGAGTAAATGTGAGGTCACCGAATCAAAGAGAAGTAGAAAAAATGGAAGGTTTGCTGGCCATGTGTGTGTTGTGTATTAAAGCTGTTGCTCCCAAAGCAAAATCTTCCTTTATATGTTCCCTTGGGCATTCCTCCCTTTACCTGGTTTATAGAGCCTCTGTTGGCCATTCTGTTTTTAACAAGAGAAACATGTGAACTTGTTTTCTTAGTTATAAAGTTGCAGATATTAGCAAAATTACATCATACAGATTTCTAAAGAGATTCCACACACTCCATTTTCTGAGAAAAACAAAACTCATCCCTGAATTTTATTAACCAGTGTAATTGCTTTTAACACATCAGGAAGAAAGGCAAGGACTTTAAGCCCTGATTGTATAATAATGGAAACATTGTGGTTTCTATTTGGGCTAACTTAAAACATCACATCTTTTGTCTCTGGCTACCAGCAGCAGCTATATAATCCCTTAACCACAATGGTGATCTGCCTTAGCTACTGTCTAAATTCTTGCCAAGCTTTTCATCATATGCACAGAAGAGAGATTAAGTTCATATAACTGCTAACTTCAGTTCATACAGCTGCTTGTAAAAATTGCTTCGTCAAGCATGTAGGTCAGTTTTGTGATAAATATCTGAATCCAGTGAAGACCATTAAATCTAACTCCTTGCCTAAACATGTGTTACAGTCAGAGGTGCAGTCTGCTGTGATTCAGTGCTTGTACAAACCACAGTTGAAGGAGATCTGGCCCTAAGACTTCCCTACAAAAACAATTTGCTGCCAGTCATTAGTTATGAAGAACACTATATACAAGTGTGAAAACAGCCTGTATGTGCATATTTAGGAACCTTTACTGTTTCATCTCACAGTCAAAGGGAACTGATATCATAAAGGAATGAAAACATTTTAAATGCTTAGATTTTAGGGAAGTTCTTAATGTTTTCTTTGAAAGTTTGAGTGTTTACAATTTCCTACTTTCATGACAAAGAAGCAAGACAGGATCCCATAGTTATGCTTTTATTACTGTGATAAAGATGGCTTTATTTTTATGGAGGCATGGTTATGGAGTATGCAATACCTATAAAGTACAATTCTCAGAAGTGTTAAAGCCGTGTTCAGCTCCTGTAGCAGGTTCCTGGGTATGCATGAAACTTAATATTAACATAATTGTTTTTTGAGCATGCTGCTGGGTTGAGCAGAGGGTGAACGGAATGACCACATACCACTTCCATGGTGGGCAGCCTGGCTTTTGGAGATCCTACTTGCCCACAACTGCAAAATACACAAGAGTAGTATGCATCAAATTAAATTCATGCTATGCCTACTTCATATTCTTCTGTGAGCTACACACTAATCTCATGAGAAGAGATGATTAAGAACTCACTTGAGAAGCCTGATACTTTTCCTTCTCCCAGAAAAGTGGTGCAATAACAGGACCAGTCACTTAACTAACATTTACAGTGGCAAAAGATATCTAAGTGACAACATGAAATGGGGAAAGAAAATGACCAGATAAATAGTTGATGCAATTAATGCTAGGGAATCAGCTGTGAACTTTACAGTAGGGAACAAGGGCTAGGAAACAGCTTCTTTTTCAGAGGAGAAACTCCATGTATGATACAGAAATCAGCTGTTGAGTTGCAACATGGGCTGTGCCAAGATAAGCTGTACAACAGGCAAGCCCAGGGAACCACGTGCTGCCAGAGCTTCACCTCCTGGGCTGCCACAGGTCTGCAGGTGCCACCTGAGGAGGGCAAGCCCTTGGGCTTGGTTCCCTGCTTCTAGGACTCTTTCTATATTTTGTCCAAAGACGGTTCAACATAAGGCACAGAAAGCCATAGAAACAGGGCCCCGAGACCTGTATCTGTGTGTTTCTTGCAATAGAAGGGGCTGCCCAGCTCATGGCACACAGTGCACTGATGGATGAAGCTGCATCCAAGTCCCTCGCAACAGAAAGTAGAAGTCACAAGCTACTGGAACGAGCCATCACTGAGAAAATAACACAGTATATAACCATATCTCTTGGCAGCATTCTTCTAACGGAAGAGGATGAACCCTCTTCCAACAAGGAAGATTTTTATTATCTTTCTGGGTTTTCGGCTATGTGTGAACACAGGTACAACACTGCTCTCCACAAAGTTTTTGGGACGTACTGAAGTTATCCTCAGCATTTCCTCTTGGCCCAATTTAGATAGTGCTCCATACTCACACAACCTTTTCCATCCATCTTGTCATGGGCTGCTGAATGCTCTCCCTGCAGCCAGCAAGAGGCCTCGCACCTCTGGCAGCATTTGAGCCCTCATACCAGAGGCGTTACACCAACATCACAGCCTCATGCCTCTGGGATAGGGATTGGATCTGGCCAAACACTCATTTTTTTCCTGCAACTCCAAGAACTCCAGATGTAGTGCTCATACAGTCACACATTTTTGAACACATAACTGCTGTGATTTGCTCTTCCTCAGGGCAATAACGGTTTAGCAGTGTCTATCAAGGCTTTGTCTTGGATCACTTCAACAGTCAGAGCATCCCCCTAGCAGAATTCCCGTGGGGATTAAAATTAAAGATGGTAAATAACAGAAGAACTGAAGCTGCTGTGTTTTAGACAGTTCTAATAGACATCAAATTAAGAATTCCCTGAGAAATCATTCCTTCTACTTTTAATAGCAGCTTCAGAGTTAGAGCCCTTTTATATTTAATCAACCTGCTTAAAATTCTTGCCTCCAGCAGGAAAGAATCTCAATCAGAGGGAGACAAACATTCATTAAGCCATGTACAATAAACCTGCTCTGCAGTTGAAGTGCTATTAATATCATTTTACAGAAAGAGGAAATAGAAGAATAGTGAGATGGGAGTAACTTGCTTGGGGTCACAAAAAGGTTCACGAAAGCATGGTAGAGCAGTAAACCTTGAATCAGAGACCTCTGCTATAACCCAGAGCCAGCATGCTCTCTCTTACTATGCTTTTCCACACTGCCTGCTGTTTACTATTAATTACTATTAAAAAAAAAAAATGCAACAAAGCTTATAAAGCGTGAATACATTTATTTCTTAAAGATCTAAACTTTTAACACATTTTAAGATTTCACTTTACAAAACAAAAGCACTTATTTTTATTCTTGCTTATTTTCCCCCAGTAAAGATAGGAATCTGACCACAGCATTTTCTGTACTGGCAAACCGGTGCCAAGATAAGTGTGCTGTGAGTCATTTTTGAGTGAAAGAGGCAGAACTTGAGCTGTATGTTGATGGCCTTGTTGACTTATGACTTGTCACGTCACCTCAGCTTCTAATATTCAACTCATGGCTGTCCTGTTTGCTACTGGGAATATATTATACAGGAACAGCAGACATCTCTTGCAAAAGGCACTAGGTGATGCCTAAAAACACGTGAAATAGTTCTACTGGTAAAGAATTACCATGCAGACCAGACGCCAACTAATTAAACATCCACAGAATTATACAAAAATAGTGTAGGGCTAATGTTTCTGTGAGACAGGGTAGTGGAATAGGAGAACAACTAGAGATTAACAGATTTGACAGGCTTTGTACCTCAGTAAAATATGCTTTAAACTTGGAAAATTATAGGTATATTTTACCTGTTATATGAAGGTACAGATATGGAATTGCTCATACTATATTATTTTGGCTAGATAGGAAGTAGTAATTTAGTGCAGGGTCAGCTGAAACTGTAGGATCTGACAAGACATTAGGAAAAACCATAATGACTTTTTTTTTTTTTTTACAGAAGCATGATATATATATATATATATATGTATTTAATAGCTTCAGATATAGGTAAAAGAACAGAGAGAATATTTTTCCCAGGTTGTTTGCCTGGCGCTCAGGAGAGATGCAGAGTCCTGATGCACTAGAGTAGAAGCTTTGTGCTACTTTCATGCCTTCGTAGCACCCAACCACTTGGTAACTGAAAAAACAATTCTGGCACCCTTTCCAGCTATACGGACGTCAGCATGATGGCTGCTACTGCAGATCTCATTTTATGATCACTGGAATTTGTTGGTGGTCTCTCTTACATTGGTACCATCCTGAACTTTACCAACAAGATTTGAAGCAATGAAGAACTAAAGAATCAGCAGTCCAAGGCCTGGTGCTGGTTATCACACATCAGCTGGTTTAGGATGGGCTTAGATCACCGCAGATGTAAAATAGACCATCAGCACTGTTTACAGGGGTTTGCAGTTGTGGATTTTACCACAGCTGCCATCCTTATAGTCAGTTGCAGCAGCACAAGGGATAAGGAGTAAGGTATTGCCAGCCTTTGGCTGACTCCAGGGGGTTCATCCAGGCACCCAGAAGACCCCACAGCATCCTGTGGTACCAGGCGCTGCAAGGACCCCTTAGGAGCAGGCTCCTACACAAGAGCTTTATACCTGCCTCCAGTCTTATCCATCCTTACACTGTCCCAATACAAATATCTCAGTGCAGAAACTGAAAAGCCATCACAGTATTGCATCCAAAGGAACTGCATTGTGACAAGGACTCAATTAAGGCAAAACAGGGGAAATCAGCAAACTCTTGAAATGAGCAGAATTGAAGGCTAAAACATCAGGGGTAACTTCGACAACTCAGTACAAGGCACGAGGAGATCATGGAATGGTGGGAAATGGAAACAACAAAAGTTGGGGGGGCTGAAAGCAAGAGGAGTAAAAGAGCCACCGAAAGCTTACACAGTACGGCAGTGCTCAGCTGCCGCCTCGCAGCATGCTGTTTCACGCGGCTCACCCTGAGCTCCCCCTCGCCTTTTGCGCTTCCCCTTTCTGCAGGTTAGTTATCCCTGCAGAAGGGAATAGAAACTAAAAGGACTTTTAGTTGACTTAATTAATGCCTGTAACACTAGCCAATTGACATCAGCACCTTGTCTGTCACTCACTGTAGGAGGGGGAGATGTGTTAAAAATAACAGCCTATTTCCGCTTCTCCAGCCCGAGCTCTGCTGCAAACCAGCGGAAAAAGCCAAGGCCAAGTCAGTTAGTGACATCTTAAGGCTACTTACAGAACTGGCTATGTATTTTCTTTGCTGCATTTTGCACATAAGAACAAGAACATTGTTGTTCCTCAGGGTATTTGCAGCCAGAAGCACCTGGGCATTGCTTGGTCACCAGGCATGGTACCCAGGGGCTGCTGCTGAGGCACGCAGCTCAAAGAAAACTCAGCTGATTTCAAAATCTAAGTCATCATTTAACAGCCTTTCTACTTATAAAACTGACAAAGAGTGCTTCTAAACTAAGCATACATGGGTAGAGGAAGAAATTCTCCAATGTCTCTTGTCTTTACAAGGAATATTTGCAAAGCACAGCTCGAGCCACATAAGCTTAATTTCACCCTGCATCAGTGCAAAGAGGTGACCATTTCCAATGGGTGAGTCAAAGCTAACACTGGGCTGACTCAGCCCTGGAGAAAACTGCTTCCCTCCACTGACACAGAGTGTCAGGGTGTGATTAGCCACATTAGGTGATGCCCAGCCTTTGTGACTATCCCCATTGGTCCAGATTGCAAAGCTATAAATAGCATTTAAAAACAAAAGTACTTTGTAATGAGTATTTCTTTTACCTTCTATTTGTAAGTGACTAAAAGAGTAGTAGGTACACTACAAATAGAGCAAGGCCACTGCTGTCACCCTAAGGAAATAATCCTGAAAACCTCCCATCTGCATGGGAATTAGTGTTATCAGCCACTAACGGTGTATGACAGGATGTTCCCTCCTGGAACCACCCCAAAGCTCAGGCAGGGAGCTGAGAGGCTCCCAGAAGGAGCTAAAACATCACTGCTTAGCACAATAGCTTTAACCACTGAAGACATCATTATTTTCTTAAAAAAAAAGAAAAAAGAATCTGAACAACAACAAGGCAGCCAAATATTGCGTGCAACTATCTCCAGCCACCAGCAGAGTACCTGTGCCTCAGGAGGTAACAAAAAGCTGTGCAGCAGGGAAGATTTTTATCACTGTATACCACAAGGATGAGCTGAGACAGGAAGATTTACCTAAATACATGACTTCAGCTGTGGTGGGAGCTGATATATATAGGGAAGGAAGGTGCATGTTCCCCAGCTGTGGCCCACTGGTCACTCACTAAGGGTGAGAAGCAGCTGGTTGCCCCTGCAGGCATCACTCTGCTTGGCCTTCAGCTGAGGGTGGTATGAAAAGAAAATGAAGTAGCAAGTACCCCGCAATTCTCAATATAAAGCCACTGATCTAATTCTCAGGAGAATAGTTATGACTGCAAAGAAGAGAGGGTCGTCGAACCCCACTGCTTTATATGCATGGTATAACATAGCTACACCTTGGCAAAACAAGCAGACAAACTCTTTGGAGAATTCTAGCATTAAATTACTTCCTCTGGTCTCAGAGTATCGTAATTTATACACAGAGAGAATTCACAGAGCAAGCTGTCCTGGGGGATGCTGCAGCTCGCAGCCTGTGCATTCGCACACAGGCAGGATGAGGCAGTTACAGGGGAGGCTCCCCTCACTGAACAAGGCTCAGCACCTGCTGTCCGAGGGGATCTTCATTTGTCTCAAGTGCAATGAAACTTTAGTTTCGATTTTATACACAGTACTGCCTGAATACTATCCCTTTAAAAGCTTGACTGGTCTTGCAAGCACTGGTGTTATTGCTTGCTTTAAATGCTGCTTCTTTAAGAAGCAGAGGTGAGACAAGCCATCTGCGTGCCTGCATCCTGGCTGCAGTGCAAGTAGCACTCTGCCTTGTCAGTCACACAAAAAATGCATGCTACTTTTGAGTTGTTCACCTATGGAAAATATAAAGCTTAATACCTTAGTGCGACACGCACTTATCTCCTGCAGTGCAAATGTTTTGGGAGCAAGAGTTCATAGGCTCTCTAGTCCCTCATATCTAGCCACACAGCTATGTGGGCAGGTACTAAACCACTGAGCACAGGAGAGTATCAGCCACTCTACGTAAACACACGTAAACTTATTCCTTAGGCTTTACTAGAGGTTTAATTTATTATTTGATTGATAAACTTCCTACCAGAACCTCCTGTACCAGGCACGCTGACATGATACTTCAGTTTGGACTCTTCTGCTGGCATCACAAATGGGCACCCACAAGAGGTTTGTGAGCGCAGAATGCTTTAGCATTTTTTTGGTTGACATATTAAGTTTTTTATTTAAATAACAGAGATGGTACCTCTTATCAATTTACTGAACAAACAACACACTCCAGCATCTGATCCCTTTGAGCCAGGGGTAGATTTTGTCAATCAAGCCTGTTGGGACCTCTGGCACAGAAATGACAAATCACAATGTTAGTGGAACTATTGACACACATTTTTAATACATAACTACTGTTGTTATATATAATCAGAGCTGATAGAGTTCAGCATAAAAGGGTATTTTAAAGTGCCAATAAAACCACTTAGCTTTTACAACACACTGTGTTTACTCCATTCCCCCCTTCCTCCAAAAAAGCTTTTCTTTTGAACTAAGTAATTTATATATTGGGTCAGTGTTATAAAGTAGGTATTTATAGCAGATTTCAATGGAGTGGAAGCTGGAATAAAGGTAACTTGCTTTTAAATGCAGCACGGAGGCAACTTTGCATTGATAAGATTATCAAATGTTTGTACATTGAAGATGATGTGGTCACTGGGGGGGGCCTCAAATTCCATCTCGGTAACTGTAACCCAAATTATTTGCTTTTCTAACAAATCATTTATATTACAATTTTTCTTGGTCTCATTTAGTGTCAGCTGGGCCACTTGTTCAACTGTTAGGAGCTGAACTAAAGAATTTAGCTGATAACACTGCACTGTCTTTTTAATTTAATCTTTTTCTTTCAAAAAACCACAATAAATGCTTCACAATGCTAGTGATAAAAGCAGCTCTAAGATGTATTATCACTATAAGATGATCACATACAGAGACAGTTGGCCATAACTTGTGCTTTGTTATGCCTCAGGGTTGTATTTATCTTAGAATTCAGTTTGGTATTGATGGCATAACTCATCAGCCATGCTAACTGGCCCCTTATTGCTAAACTGTTCTCAATTACCATAGTGAGACCTTCTTCCTTCAGACAAGCTAGCTCAGAGAACAAGGAGAACAAGGGTCACATAATATTTTCCATTGGTTGGAACCCAGATTTTTACCAAGCATAAACACAGAAAAATATATACACCATTTAAACAGACAATCTTCAAAATGAAAAGGAATAAGGATTAAGTTTTTTGAGAAGTCCTCTCCAGAGAAATTGTGTTTTCTTATTTTTTCCCCTAATAACAGTGCAAAAAGAAAGAGAGGAAAATGCTTTAATTTGTGGTAAAACCTTTATGTCTAAATATGAACTAAAATAATGATAGTCTTTGTGATTTAAACAAATTAACATCTTTAAAGCATGGCTAGTAGGTACAGACTGGAGAACCTTTGGATGAATTTGATTTTCTTTATGAATTAATACTCCTGTAATGGTGAGTGTTTTGTGTATGTGTACGTGCTTGTTATTAGATATCATGTATATCTATGTATATAGAAGAACTGTGATGGAAGTATAGTCTTCCTCCAAATGCAAAGTATTTCTGTTTAATGAATGCAAGCACTGAGTGCATACAATGGAACATGCAGACGTATGGCAAATAATAGAAATTTGCATGTCCAAATAGACTAATTATGCATGCATGAATCAATAAATTGTGAAACAAATATTTTGAAAACCTATCCCAGAACAGGAAAGTGGTATGTCAAAAGGAACAAGTAAAACAAACTCTTTTTGTTTTTCTTTGTTTTAACTTACTGCTAGTTTCTGTACCAACCATACCACCAAGCACATTTTAACTAGGATCTAACACAGAGCCCAGAGAAGTCAATGGAAGAGATTCATACATAGTTCAGTGACCACATGAACAATATTTTCAGAGCTTAATATAGCGAGAGCTTGTATTCAGAGCTTAATATAGAGAGAGTTTTCTATTGCTGCACATGGATTTTATAGATCATGCCTTTCCATACAAGCCAGATTGATAGTTGGATTTATTATTAAAGACTTATCTATAAGGGAAGGAAAAGAGGATTAATTCAAATTTAAATAATTTTTTGCAACTGCTCAGTGCTAGCAGGAATTCATTAACTGTGCACAGACCCAGCCGGCTTCTTGTTCCAGCCATGGTCTCCGCATGTGGGGGCTTCCACCCAAGGGATGCACCCAACCCTGGCATGAGGAAACCCCTGGCAGAGCCTGTGCCAGGAGACATTTAATGTTACAGCACCTGGAGAGGGTCAGGCTCAAAAAAAACATATTCTGATTTCTCTCCTGACATAAGACTTTTCATTTTGGGCCTTTTCAATGCTGTAGCCAATCAATGAGGTGAGCTTTTTTTTTGTTGTTATTTGTGTTGGCTGCTTGGCTCTGTACATCCTGAGTAAATATAAAAGCCAAAGAGTGAATTCAGCAGGGAGGAGAGGGGGTACATGTCAGTTTTTGTTAAACATGCTTTATGTACTTGCCTTAGTTTTATATTGGAAGGAGGCTAGGATTTCACTGTGGGGAAGGCATCATTACTAATTCACAGTCCTGCCTTATAGGACTGAAGAAAGACTAAGAGGCAGGTGAGGTTTTGGATGGGTTTGATACTACTTTACTGTGGTCTGAGCACTAGTCATTGCTTCTAGGGGAATTTGTGATTTATCACAATGAATTTATGGATTTTTTTTTTTTAAATAGGCTTAGATGATCTTTACTATGTAGGAATTGTGCCAGTCCCATGCTCAGGGTGAACACTTTTTCTCTCTCTTCATCACAAAGTATCCCTAAGTCTTTACACTCTCATTTTTCTTTGCAAGAGACGCTTTCTTTCCTCGATCTCCTGTTCCTCGGTGGCTTCTGTACTAAGCATTTTGCCCTATTAGTCCCCTTTTTTCTTCCTTCAGAAATCCGGAAAATGCCAGACAGCGGTTAACTGGTATTCTTGAGTGTGTGGATACATGAGGACTAAGTAGGAGAAAATGTTCAGTGAGTGTCTGTGGCTCAGTTTCCATGGTAATAAATATTAAAAAAAAAATAAGGCATCTACTCATAGTTGTTGGGATGTTTTAGAGATGAATTCCTTTACCACCTTTTCTCCCACAGATTGTGGAAGCACAGCACAGGGAGCAGCAGCACGCACAGAGACTCTCAGGCTGAGATTACAGCTTCTCTACAGCACACTTTGGTGCCAGACGGAGGTAACACTCCTGACTAACAACAGTTTCAGAGCATTTTATGTAACCAGGGGGAGCAGGTGGAGAGGATGTCTAAGGAGGTCAGAGAAACTGTTGCATTTGTAACCCTGCTGGTAGTCAGGGACCCGCCACTGACTCACACAAACAGCTCAAAACTTACTTTGCTGCTATGCAAGGAGTCCTAGAGTACACTAGATATTAAACAAGATGGGAATGATGAAGTAAGAAAGTTGAATTACTTTTGGACAAGATTTTATATCAGTGGTTTTCTGTTGCGAAGAGCCTTTCCCTGGGGTTCCCGAGAGTAGGACTCATACAGTGATGGACATTAATTGTGCACTCCATCCTTGATGGGTGTTTCTCTATCCTAGTGTGGTGCAGGGGCAGGTGAGGGTGTCAGGAGCTGGAGAGTCCCGGACAGCAGAGCCAACAATGCCACGAACTGTGGTCAGATGGGGAATGTGCAAGGAGAGGATAAGGCTGAGGCAAAGGGTAAAAGAGGCAAGACGTTATTTGGCAAAATGGCAACGACAAAACACATGAGCTGTCTCTGCAGGGTCCTCCAGGCTGCCACCATCCAGCCATTTCACAGCAAAGACAAGCACAGCATTGCTGAAAAGCCCTCAGTGTCTTCCTGTTGCCCTATCCACTTCTGAGACGATGGGTAATTTGAAATCTATATGTCCCCATGCTGAAATCTCCCCCAATTCATAAAATTGGCCCTCTCCAATCATCGTTAGCTTTGGTCCAGGGCCACATGGGCAAGTCTTTTCAGAGCTGTCAAACCCCAGGCTGTGCCTCCACAAATCCAGGCCTAGTGCCTACTCCCACCAGGGCACGGCCAGGCTGCCAGCCCTCCTTCTGGCACAATGTGAGACCAAACCCCACTGCAGCTGCACATATGAGCATGGTGGGGAAAAATACATATATAATTTGTGACATCGATGCAACAGCTCAGCTCTAAGTGTGCCCAAAAGGTAGAACCAGCTAGGACCAAGGCAGAGCTGAGGCACCTCTCCCATTCCACAGGAAATGGTGGCAAGGCCCCACGTCTTCTCACACCGCTGCCACCTGGGCCGCTACCAGGTCTCGGCTGCAAAAGTGAACTTGGTTTTTACCAGAGGCCTTCTCTGCTGCAGCTTCATCAAAAGACTGGCTTTACCCCGGTGGTGGCTCCAGTGCTTTGAACTTTACTCCTGAATCCAAATGAAGCACAAATGGGAGCCATTGACACTGTACTGAACTTTTAGGGCTGACACGCTATTTAGCAACTTATTAATGCTGGATCTTTTGAGGAAAGTTTTCACTAACCATCCACTATAAAGAACTTTGTCAAACTGTAACCATTTTAATTTTACTACAATTGCCCCTGGAGGAGCTGGTGAAAGTTATACCAGCTGTACATTTATTTTACTGTTTTTTCCTCCCTTTTTTCTGATCATCAGTCTGTCAAGGCTATCAAGATTTACATTTAAATGTAAAACTGGACTGTCCACCAAATAGCCTTTGAAGCTATTAGCTGTGAAAGATAATCAATTGGGAATGGGCCCCTGCAGAGCACTTTTCAAGCAGAGTCATCACCAAAAAGCAATTTTGCTGGCAGGCTTTTTTTTTTTTTAAAAAAAAAAAAAAAGAAAAAAGAATCACAAATATCCCTATCCAATTAAAGTTATATCAATGGCTGATCTATGTGATTTTTCAACTAAGAAAAAAAATAACGTTGCTTAGGTAAATTGATTCATATGATAAATCCTGAAGTTTTTATTATTATTATTATTTTTTTTTAAGGAAACAAGAAGCAAAGATTGGTAATATCTTCATAACCCCTCAGCAACTGTATGTACTTGCAGAAACAAAATGATCCTATGTGCCTCAAGATGAGGGAAAGTGCTACTACTTCAGGTGATAAACTTTAAGTCAGTCTTGCAAAAATTTAAAAACAAGGTACATTTTCTACACCTACTTAGCTTTACAACATTCACACAGCATCTTACATTGTTGTTTTTCTCAAATGCTGTCACAATTTGTAGTCCCTCTCCTTTATTAAAATAAAAAGCTTGTTTCACAAAGAACTTTAATCTATTAATTATGATTGTTATGCATTATGCAGTTCAGCTTTATGCATTCCTGTTCTTTCAAATTTTCCTCTAGGCCATTGTGAGCTGTGACTATCTCTAGTATCCATCTAGGTATTTGCATCTTGCTCATCACTGAGGTATCCAAGTTATACTCAGCCTCACAACATACTTCTGAGATGCACGTCACTTCTCTGGGTGGGCAATTCAGCAGCACTATTCCAATACACATATGACTAACATAACAATAAACATGTCCAGTAAGTGCACACACACTTTGGAAGTATGAAATTCTGATCTGGCTTAAGAAGAGGTGGAGGGTGGATATTTTCTTTCAGAACCTGACATCTAAAAAAGGGACAGGGACTTCCAGCTTTGCTAAGCTTCCATTTTGCGGACAAAATAAAATTGTTAGACAATTGTCTCAACAGCTCTGACCAACAGAGATACGTAGTGTACAGCTGTTTTATAGGGCCAGCCTTTACTTCCAAGTATCGCCTTTAACAAGTATTTTAACAGTTCTCCTCCATTTTGGAAGGTATCAATGGAAAAGTCAAACTGAAAATGTTGGAGGCTTCTCCAAGCTTTGTTTTAGGCATCTGTCATATCAGGTTTGATAAACTGAAAGGCATTCATGGCATTATACAGTATTTCATGTAGGAGAAGGAGAAGGCTTAATTCTATCCTTGTAAACTTAAACACAAACAAACAAACAAAAAAGCCTCAGGTCCCCAGAGAATTATTTTCCAGATAACGTTCAACTTTTACCTGCAGAACTCACCCACTGTTAGCACTAACTGGGAAAGTTTTCACTTTCAGGCATTAAAAACAAGTTTACTTGAAGTCTGAGAGCAGGGACTGAGAACAATCCCCACAACTTTGACAAAGCTGAATCTGCAATACTAGATAATTCCTCTTTCTTATAGATACAAACCAAAATCCTGAAGCTTATGCAACAATTTAGCTCATATCACGGGTCACAAAGTTCAGTGGCTTCACAGCAGCAGACAATGTGACCCTGAACATACATATTACATGCTATTCTAATAGTACATAGCATTAAAAAACCCTTTGCTTTGTCATACTTTTTTTTTCCACTTCCCTACAACATTGTGAAGTCTCTAAAAGATGAAAGACAGCCATGTAACCAAATACTGTATGTTTTATGAGACCTTCTCCATGTCTAGCAACTGGAATAAAGGCGAAGGCAGAACTGGATACCTGAGAGAGAGAAGAAAGCTTTTCCTGCTACAGACTTTTAATTCACAATGATACCTGAGACATTATTTCTTCAGGTCACTATAGAAACCTTTATCACCTTATGAAAGGTCATCTGGATAAGTGACAGGAGACATCAGTTTCTCCTAACAATATTGGTTTCTCTTCTCAAAATTTAAATAACAAGGCTAAAGATTTTCCAACTGGAGATGTAAAAGGCCATTAGAGTATCCAGTCAATATGCCTGAAATTATAGGATAGAAGCCATTCTGTTGAGGACATAGCATTTTTATTTTTTTTTTCCAAACACCAGAGCATCACATTCCAAAAGGATGATAGACTATGCAAACACAAATAAATATCCCCAAAATAAAAAGTATGGAATAAAATAAATGCATCTAAAAAAAGGAGGCTTTCCCCAGTTGTTTGTCTTCTAGATAAAAATGTTTTGGCATGCTTCTATCATTTAAAAAGAACAATTTAAAATCCCACAACAGAAGGTGCTTTCCACTGCAGTCAGATCATAAGAGCAATAAATAACTTTGCCAAAATGATTGGGAAATATTCTAATTTTTTAAATGAAAAAACCCACGTGTGTTCAACATAAGTTTGGTTTCCCCCAGATCCTGAAGGAGCTATCTTTGGGCCAAGTTCTCTCGTTTCTGTGCCTCCTCTCACAAGAGGACTTGATCCCATTCAATCACTCAGGAGTGCATCTGCATCCCCAGTAACCCCCCTGTGCACAGGACAAATTGATGCTGATTTTGAGCAGGAACCTGCCATTTTGATGCAAATGACAGTTAAAGTGTTTATCAAAACCGCATAAAAGATACTGGTAACACTGATAGAAGACTTAATCCAGAGTGCTGCTGGTTTATTGTTACAACTCAACACCGGATCTTTCTGGGGACGTTGTGCAGGATCACGCACAGATAACTGCCACACCAAAGGGCAATTAAAGGTATTGAAGACGAAATTTTCTCTAGACTGTGGATTTTTCCTGCTGCACGTTTCAATCTACAAAAACAGAGGGAAAGCATGTTCTGGTAGGCCTTGCAGAGGATAAGTCTCTGCCCATGTGATTCTCAGGTCTGGTTTTAAAAAGCAGTGTTACGGAGTAACAACGAAGACAAAATCAAAAAAGGTTGGGAGGCAAAAAAGAGAAGGATCTGCTTTATCTGAAATGCATACACACTATGCACCACTGCTTTCTTAGTGTTCTTGCTAACATTCTTGCTGTTTAACCTCATTTCTTTAAGCAGTCAGAGACATTCACAGAAAAGGGAGGACTGTAACACACTATAACTCACGTCTGGGGCTCCACAAGCAAACTCCTCAAAAAACACAGACTATCTAGAGAACAAAAACTGCTGTGAATGTGTGGAAGGAACCTCTCCGTGGCATATTGAGTTTTGCACTGAACTGGCTCTAAGAGGAAAACATAACCCCATGTAAACATCATCCATTTTGTACAGCGTGAGACGTGCTCCTGACGAGCAGCCGGGTTTGCTTGCTCTGTGCCACACATGCAGAGGGTGTCTTACCAGAGAGGGTTTGGAGATCCCGCGGCACGGGGAACAAAATCCATCCAAGTATTTTCTCCTGGAAAGAGATAAATTGCTACAGGGTTCTGTGGCTGTGGCAGAACTCTTGGAAGGTGTACGATTTATTTACTACATGCATGCAAGGAAGCTCTACCAGAGACACTTGTTATGAATTACCATGCCCTCTCAAGGGATAGCTCTGTTGATAACATGAAGAATGTATTAAATGAATATCAGAGTTTAAAACAATCTGCTTCTAGCAACTCCAAAACACAAAGACCATTACTGTCAAACACAAAAGTAAAGCAAGGTTATTTGAACAGAAAACTGATGAAAATTGCCCCAACTTCAGCCTTGCTTATCAGCATTTTTTTCTTTTTTTGGGGTGGAGGGAAGAAGTCTCTCTAGATTGTTCACTTAAACATAATGCAATCAGCTAAACAACGTTGAAGCAGCAGCACTAAGCTTCATCTATTCATTCACACCATTTTGTTATCTTTCCTGTTTATCTTAGAGGCACACATAGGACCAGAATGAAGGTTAGTCTTTGCCTTATGACAAATCTACTGGTTTCCTATTTTAGGAGGTAAACTTTTTTTTTTTTTAAACTGAAATGCAGATAACAGAGCTGTATATCTTTAAGTGTGACATTAGATTCCTGGACGTACTGGTGCATCCCCTGGGTGCAGGTCTACTGGCCAAGTGCAAACACAGATAATTGCTATTCTGACCATCCACTTTGTGAACATCTCTCTATTATTCTTGCACTGTACTACAATTCTGCAGCTGCAGAATATATACAGGCTAAAATTAATTGACAGTGAGTCAAAAATTATCAATTAATATTAAATTATGAGATTAAGCTCTGGCCGTAAATCTACTTCATGGGATCTTAACAGTAGAAAATTGTTTTTATTAGTTGCTTTTTATCTTAAGTGAAAGGAAAGTGTTTACAGCTAAGCTTTCTGTAACTTCTATAAAAGCGGATTTTGAAATATTTTTACCATCTGAACCTGGTAGAGTTAAAAACAGGGAACTGTTTAACAGGAAACATCATCAGGCAGAACAGACCACACTTTACAGTTTATCTGGATCTCTTGCACCACCTATAGATGATACAAAATACTTCATGCTCACGAAACCCTGCACGTAGAGTTTGTATACACCAAGGACAGTATGAAAACCAGTGTAACTTTCTAGTTGCCAAACTGTACTACATTTGCACTTACAAGGTAGTGCAAGTTTTGCTCCTGGGGAAGCTTCACCTCCCCTGCAATGTGGCCTAGAAACACAGTGAGCTGGGGAAGAAATACGTATTTATTGATGTGTGACTGGAAGTGCACCATCTATTGCTAGTGCTTACAGTAACTGTTGCACAGAAGTGCACAGAAACACTGTACACAGCCCAATGGTTTAACTTGTGCATGTACACATGTGTCTGGAGGTGGGTTAATAGCAAAGAACTGTTCCTGTGTCGTGCATTTTAATTCAAAGGTATCACAAAATGTTTGATCTATGCTACTACAGTGATCATTTACAACCTGGCTATCAGGGACCACACATAATAAGATCAAGCACTTACCTGTGATGCCTTTTATCTTCTAAGTGCTTTACAAGCTGTTTCAACACAGCTGTAATGATCAGGTCTGTGCTACAGGCACAACAATGAGGCATGACTTGAGAGCCACAAAACACCAATGCCAGCATTAAAATTCAGTGTCCAGGCTTTCAATTTATTGTTCTCAATGAATGTTCTGCAGCAATCTAACGTAGTAAAACCCTCCCGCCTACTTCTAATTTATTTAAAAATAGGTGTGCTAGGGACTTGGAACTGGGTCTTGTCAGCTCCAGAAATCACTTATCTGTAGGGAAGAGATAATTAACAACAGGCAATGAACCTGTGCCACTGGAAAGTTGGAGAACAAGGGCAGGGAATAATATACCCTGAAACACAGCTGTCGGTGAACGCAGAACTTTTACCTCTCATTTCAATACAGCATAGGGCTACAAAATAAATATTTAATAATTCCTCTTTAATTAAGCATTCACGAAGTTTCTCCTTCTAACTGATGTGTGGTCTTTTCTGACATCCCTAAGTGGAAGGGCACATTGTCAGCCAGTTCAAATCAAAGATCAGATTTTAAAACCTGGATTATTTGGATTTTTTTTTTTTTTTAAAGAACATTAATTATGAATCAAGAATTAGGAAGGCAGAATAGATCTCCAAAAAATATTATTTCCCATAAATAATTAAGTCAGTGATACTGGAAGACTCAGATTTAAGCAACCTTTCAACAAAAGACAAAGGTCACATTTTCAAGAACAACTTGTGCTTGCAAGTCATGATTGAATTTTTCTGGACATATTGTAAAGCAGAAAGCCTCACACTGTACATAAAAGTGCATACCGCACATAAAGAAGTGGTGGGGAACACCCCCAGATATGCAAAATAAAGTCCGTAAAAAGCTAAAAAAAAATAAAATTCAAACAAGGCCTATTCAGAAAGTGGCCCTAGTTATATAATCTTGAGTCTGTGATTCTCTGTAAGTTTTCCAAGCATGTTTCTAGCACATAAAGCTATCATTCAATGTCTTCCACTAGCAAATACTGTGAAATTTAACTTGATTTTGATTCCCCAAGATAGAATCTCAGAGCTGGTTTTGATAAGTCTCTTTCCAGACTTCACAAATATTAACAACTGTCCTTGGGATGCTGTCTGGCTGTGAATGATCACTCATTTTTGCAGATCCAGGGACCCATAAAGCTGTCTATTTTCTCAAGCTACACATTCTGTTTTTCAACTAGATAGTAGAGTAGTGATGATATTACTAGCTACCATTACAGGAATACTCATCAGAGAGGACTATAATATTGTATAATTCAAAATACAGCCCAGCATTCATTCATTAGTTTAGCAGTAAATGATGCGTGTGTCTATCTCATGATCCAATCTGAGTTAATGCTAGTGTTGCAAGCCTCAGATTAGAATCTTTTTTTAATTATTATTTGGAATTGAATGAATTCGATCTTTTCCTTTTTCCCCTTTAACTTGAAAAGAACAGCACTAAAATGGAATGGACTTTTTCCACCCAAGCAACATCAAAATAAAAACAAAATTTAAGTAGTGTTTGTAAAAAATATATTTGTGGTTGTTTTGTTCTTTAAAAGACAGGTGCCTCTGACACAGATCACTGTGCCATATACATGATTTGCAATAGTGTTCTTGCTAACAAACTTAGTTATTACTGATGGACAAAATTATTTTGTCTTCTAAAAACCATCACTTGGTCTTCTGCATCAGCATTACCAGATCAAGTGTCACATGCTACCCACTTCTACTAATATTAAGCAACAGGTCCCATGACCTTCAGTAGGGCTCCGTTATTGATCTGTAAGAAATGTCTACAACCAGCCAGGTTCAGTTAATCCATACATAGCATGTAATCAAAACAGACCTCACTTAAAAATATAGCTTGGAATGGCTCGGACTATTGTCTTTTGTGTATACATGAAAGTCTGCTGTGAAGATAGTTAAACGTAAGGTGAGGTTTTCTTATTTTTGCCAGCACAATACAAGAATCCTAGTCCAGGAAGCTTACTGCTTGGTGAAGCTTTCAATAGTTGCTTTGATGCTCAGATTTTATGAAGAACATAGCCTCCGATTTCAATAGAAGCACAAACATACACAACCTCTTTGCCACATATAAGATATATGTTTCCACGTACAGACAAGCAGAACACGTATGTGGAAGGTATTTGGCTTTGTAGGACAAATTCTGTATTCACTTATGTTCTATGCATTTCTGCTGAAATCACCAGCGCCTCCAAGGCTGAAATTTGTTAGTTTCTTTGTGACTAATCTGGTATTGAGTCTGCTGGACACAGCAAAGCTGTGTGTGGTCCACTTTGAATGATGGAGTAGGTCTGCTTAGGGGCTTCTGTGTGAGAAGATGAGAAGATAGGAGGAGGGGGAGCTGAAGTGGACACCGTGATACTCTGACCTCCATCACTAACCACAGTCACTTCTGTTGCTCCTTCTTGTATCAAAGCATTAAGGCCTTCTAAGTCAGAGCAGCTGATTCCAGAGCTGGTGATGAAAGCTTGGTTTGCTGAAGCCTCATGACTGCTGACAGGTGCAGCAGGAATCAGAGTTTGGTGTAAAGCAGTTCCATCAGTTTGATCATGGGTTGTTAGAAGAACTGCTGGTTGTGCCACAGGCACTGCTTCGCTTTGTGATATTGGAGGTGGAGGTGGTGCCAGCAAACTGACTTGGCCCAGCAGCTGCAAGCGGCTGTTGCCTGAGAGATCTTCCTGGTTCTGGCTAACTAGTGTGGGGGGCACAACATTCACTGATGCAGCCTGAACTATGCTGTTACTCTGAGGAACCTGGTGACCCACAATGATCTTGACCCTTCCCTCGTTGTATGGAGAAGCCTGAGCAGCCTGAATTGGGACCTGGAGGTGACTGACAGTAATCGGGGCACTGGTCTGTCGACTGGGATCCATCTGGAGCTGCAGAACAGCCAGTTCATTATTTTTAGATCCACTGTACATACTGTGCTGCTTCTTATGACTCCTAAGAGAATCTTCTCGGACAAAGGAAGCATCACACAAATCACACTTAAATGCCTTCTTGGCATCTAATTTGGCAACTTGCCTGGAGCCACCTTGCTTTGGCCTATCTCCTTCCTTCTTCTCCACGGTTTGCTTCTTGGTCTTGATTTTGTCTCCATGAGCTTTCCTCACATGAGTAGTCAGGTTGCTCCGCTGCTTGGTATCGAAGCTGCAGAATTCACATTTGAAAGGACGATCTTTGCAGTGAATTCGCTCATGCACTTTCAGAGCTGCCTTGTTGGAACAAGAGTAGTTGCACTCCGAGCACTTCACTGGCTGCTCAGGCTGATGAGTTCTTATGTGGTGTCGAAGGCTTGTTTTGTTTCCACACTGAAACTCACACTCTGGACACTTCAGAGTATTTTCCATACTGTGTTTGATACGAATGTGTGATTTCAAGTTTCCTTTCATGGCGCACCGGACCTCACAGAACTCACATTTATAAGGTTTCTCACCAGAATGCACACGCATGTGCCTCTTCAAGTCCGAGTTGATTTTAAATTTAGCAGGACACATCTGACACTGGAAAGGAGCATCTCCTGTCAACAAAAAGCACATTACAAATTACAGATGAGACACCAAGATCCATTTTATTTCTGGGGAGACAAAAGGTCATAGTGAAACACGCACAGCCAACTTGTTGAAAATATGTTGGGAGTTTACAGGTATTTAGAAGATGCAGAGGACTTTAAGGGCACAGTATTGATCACCTGTATCTGTATGCAGATTTTCCAAGAGAATGCCTACCCACATCTATGTGTTTTTTTTTCCATATTCAGATGTTCTCATTTTCTAGTTCACTTTGTAAAACTGTACAGTGTGCTCACAAAAAGCAACTGGAGTTTCTTCCTCATTTGTCCCTCTTTGGCAACAGTATGCCTCAACCAGGGTTTAAAATTCATTAAAATAAACACTGTAACAGCTGCTATATTTTTCAAGTCTAAGAAATCAACAGAAACACATGCATGTCTCAGGTCTACAGTATAAGATTTACAGTGAGATTCCGAAGTTAACTTTAAGCCTAGGTAAGTTTCAGGCTACTGCAGACAAGTAATGGGCAACAATCTCACTGCTCAACCATACAGTCCTTATTGCCTTTCTTGTACTGACATTTATTCACATGGTGAGTTAAATTAGCTGACAAGAAAAGCTGGCCTGGTTTACTTTCTGGCCTGGTCAATTCCTTGCCCTGCCTCATGTGGTGCAGCACAAATGCTATTGCTGGCATGCACAGAAAAGTAGTGAAAACTTTTGTCCAGAACGTGGGGAGTTGTATGGACAAAAGTCCGTATCTTGATGAGTGTCAGGTGGCTGCCAAATCACAGTGGTACTGCAGTTATACAGAAACAGAAGAATCACAGATACATAAATGTAACTGCAAGAGAGAAATGGGAGACTAATGAAACATGCATGCAAGTATGGGACTCCAGGGAAATGTGTTTATACAGAGAAATAACATGCAGCTTTTGTTTTTCCAGCATTACAGCAACCAAGACATTTACATCATACCTAATAATATTCTACAGATTCAAGAAAATCTAGTATCTGTTTGTATTCACGTGGTATCAGTTCACAGTCATGCAAACAGATACATAAAATATTCATAAGTGCATAATTTTTATGAGAGCAATCCTGACCCAAAACCTATTTAACTGAAAGTTAGGTTAAATTCTTAACTGCTAAAGCATGAAAAATGAACGTACTCATCTGTAATATCATTAGTAGCCTGTTTATGTCAAACCACGTACACAAATAACCATTTGAACTGCCTGAATCTAAGCCACTGTTTTGCATTTTCTTTATTTGTGGGCTTGTGTCACATGTATGGTCAAAATAAGCTGTATATCTGTCAATCCATATAGTCAATAACAGCATAAAAAAAGGACTCTTTTCTGAAGTCATTGAGAAAATCTAGGGCAAACAAGCCAATCCTATTGAAAAACACCCTTTACCTTTTTCTTTAATCTAAATACATAGTTTTCTAAACTACTTGAGCATAAAGTTTAGAAGAGTTATTTTGAAAGAGAAGAACTGTGTTCCTGAGTGCTAAGCCATGCTTGGTGGAGGGAGGAGACAGAGTGTATTTGTTTAACAAGCCTTTTCTTCTTTAAGAAAACCACAAATAGTTATTTTATAAGTTAATATTTCATACAATTCTTACAGCTATGACAATAGCTGTACGGTTTTGCATAGTTTTCTTATCCAGCTACATATGTCATAGGTTTAGCTGCATATTTTTCATATGAAGTTGTGGCCTACTGTGCTAATCCATGTATCTGTTTAATAATAGAGATACATAGCGTATTATCTATATTAAACAGATTTTTATTAATGAAGATGCACTGTTTGCTCATCTAGTTTATTTTACAGTCACAGCTGCATACTCTGCCATGAAATTTTTATCTACTTCACTGATGAAGGCATTGTATGTATTTCAATGGCTTAATTTTCACATACTGCATAGCACAATAAGAAAAAGAATTAGTAATTTTATTGAATAGAGCAAAGACCGTTCTGTTTACTTTAAGAGTGGCTTATTACTTGTTTCTTTAAATTTCTGTTCATTTATTATTAACGCTGACAGAATCAAACAAAAAAAGAGTGTCTGATCCTGGAATTAAAATTAACAATTTTAATAGTATTTCTACTCAAATTAATAGGAAACAGCTCTTCAGATGACTAGTTCAAGTAATGTCATGTAGATGATGTGACTCTGAGCAATGTAAATTACATTCACCTCCTACAGAATGACTAATTTTATTGTAGTAAGGAATGTATTCTAGAAACCAGTCTTACTTTTCTCCTAAAATTGGCTGTGCGCATAACAGCTTTTTAACCTAAAAAGGATGAAATGATTACTGTCTAAATTCTTGTGCCTCCTTTCAGTTAATCAAAAAAGCTTCTTTTTAAAAACAACAAAAGGATTTAATTTCAGAGAAATGGAAGAGACGAGCAAACTAAAGCCTTGCTTGAATTTCAGCATAACCTCGTTTGCTTAAGATGCAACAGAATGATTTGCTAAAAAGAAAGAAGGCGGCCTAAAAACCCTTTCCAACTATCACAATATTTAATGGAACAAAAATCTAACTCTACTGGGAATGCATGAGTATCATCATTCAGAGGTTCTCCCACGGCCAAATTCAAAGCATACCTGTCCACGTTCATAAATGCAAACACACGCACACTCCTACATTCCATGTGGAAAACTCAACACCATATTCTGTAACTGCTGTGTTTACTAACAGCTACCTTCTCATAACACCCCTTACTATTTTGACTGACCATGATGTCTTCTTGTACAGCAACAGAAAGAAGGAAGCTTGTAAAACAACTGCCTGACAATCCTGCCTGTTCCATCACAGCAGACTTGTGAAGTATAAAAGATTCTCTTCTGCTAGAGACATTGGTTTAACCCTCCCCTCCTTCACAATGCACAAGGGATTTATTTCTTTTATCTGTTTGAAATAAATCCCATCTTGCACACATCTGAACTAATGTTGTTTAGTACTTGAATTCCAAATCAGATGCACGATAGGTTCAAAGCTAATCTGTTAATCAATGAACCATAACCACCTTGCAGCTAATATTCACAGAACTAATCAAATATATAGAAGACAACACACAAACCTAAACCTGGAGTAGATGAAAAACAACCTACAGAGAAAGTTGTACAAAGACAACTGTACAACAGTATCTTTATGGCAAAACTCTTATAGAAACAACCTGTAAGTGAGAACTCTAATTAAAAGGAAACCAAACAAATAGTGTAAGTATAAAACAATACAATGTTTATACGCCTGGAGGCTAAAGTTTTCTATCCACAGAACAAATACGATATGGGAAAAATATAGTTCCAACTGATCATACTCCACAGTTAACATCCATTAGCCTGAACGGGGAAGGCACCACAAAGAAAGGTCAAAAAAGGTGCAACTTAAATTGCTAATTACTTGCAAGTTTACTAATGAGATATAAATTAAATTACGCATCTTAAGTTTCCGCTGACACAACTAGTTTAACTATAATTTCAAAGTTCAAACATAATTTCAGTGTTTCTTATATGGTGGACCAGACTTGAGAAACACAGATAAGACCCTAGACGCTCTCAAGGATCTAATTATTTATTGATTTATTAAGTTCTATTGGTTTAAGAACATCTTAACAGGCAGTTCCAAAGTCAGTTTAAAAGAACAACTACCAAGAGTCAGATCTGTCTTCCAATTGCTTCTAGGTATTTTCAGGAGAGCTGTCTTGCCCTACTAGATTATATGCCCAAGAGACTGAGAGAAGCCAGATACCTAAATGCTTCTGAGAATTCAAGTAGGCACCTCCTGGCATCTTAACACCCTGTATACCTTTTTAAAATCCTCCAAATGGCTTCCAAACTTTTACAGACCTGCATTTTGCTATAAGCTCACCTGTGTGGGATCTGAGGTGCACAGTTAGCTGGCTAGAGTTGCGGCTTGCATAAGGACAGATTTGACATTTAAAAGGACGCTCATTGGAGTGAATGCGCTGGTGCTTGTTGAGACTGCTGCTGTCAGCAGCTGCATAGTCACAGTGTTTACATTTGTAAGGCTTCACGCCAGTATGGGACCGCATGTGCATCTTCAGTTTATCTTTGCGACTAAAACATTTGTTACAAACATCACATTTATGGGGCTTGTCTCCTGAAAAAACAAACAAACAAAAAACAAACAAGACAGCATCAATACATGAAGAATTTTTGCATAATAAAGATGTTACTAAATAACAAACAAGCAAACAAAAAGCACTAAACACTTTAATAGCAATGTGGCCAGTTTTCAAAAACTGGATATAGGATTTCAGCTGACAGCCAGTCAGCTAAGGCTCCAAAAGGCTGCATATGCAAGTGCAGAAAGTTGAGGCGGCCTTTTGGCACAGTCTCCCCTTAGAACTCTGAATTAGTGTTTTGGGGGATGGCAGGTGAACTGTTGAAATCACTGTTTGATATCAAAGGCAAATTAAGTTTACACACTACCACACTACACCCTGATAAGCACATGGTCTGCATCTATGAAGTTCGACAGTGCCTTAACGTATGTAAAGTGCTCATGTTTCACAGCTGTGAGTGGTATGACCCAGTTGGGCCATAGGTTACCAAAAAAGGCAATTCCCTAGGCACTAAGAACTAAACCTCCAGTATATACATATACTTGTATAACTTATCTGATTTATCTGTAGATGTTATTTTGTAGGAAAACTCTTTTTAGCAGGAAGCCAGAAAGGAAACCAACCAAAAATAAAATATAGCGACTATGTAAACCTGTGTGGGTTCGCAGATGACGTTCCATATCCTTCATACCATAGGAAGTCTTGAACTGGCAACCTGACAGCAATAAGATTAAGAAAAGAACACCATTAAATTAATGGAAAATCTAACAAAATAACAACAACAACAACAAACTATGATATTAGATGAGGCCCTGGGCAACCTGATATAGCAGGTGGCGTTCCTGCCTCTGGCAGGGGGGGTTGGAACTAGATGATCTTTAAGGTCCCTTCCAACCCGAGCCATTCTATGATTCTGGGCATTAGGTTTCTTCTCAATAAGATTTTCTTTAAAATTCAGTATTTACAAAAAACAAATTCCCCATCTCATTTCCTTACAATTGCTTAAAACTGGCTTACCTATGAACTTTAGTTTTCTGATGCTTCCCCAGGGAGGCAATTCCTCCTCTACATTACCATTTTCTGTAAGTCTTTCTGTAAGCTTTGAAACAAGTTCTCTGTACTCTCTGCCTAGGATTTGAGATGCATTTTAAAATACACAAGGGATGCAGAGGTATCTAATTAATTCCACATATGATTTCAAGTTAACAAGTAACAGCCCACCATTCAGGAATTCTGCCCAAGCAGAAAGTGTTACAAGTTTAAAGCCCAGAAATGAATGCCACACATTTAAGTGTGCCTTTCAAGTGAAGGCAGGCTACCAAAAGAGAGCCTGCAACTTCTGTTCCCATCAATGATCACTACTCATCTACATGGCTGTCTCCACGCATTTATTGCATATTGAATGATTTTTACTCATTAAGGTCTCCACATACTTTGGTTCAAACTATCATCATAGAATCATAGAGTGGTTTGGGTAGAAGGGACCTTAAAGGTCATCTAGTTCCAACTCCCCTGCCATGGGCAGGGACATCTTTATACACAAGATGACTGATCAAAGACAAAGCATATAATGCAAAATACACATATAAAATTTTTTGCATGCAACAATGGCAGCTGGCAAAAAGGAAACCTGACTCTGCCCTTCAACAGCAACGGCTGTATGCACAGGCCAGTGTCAATATGCAAGCTCACTGGAGCATCACCAGGGTATGTCACCGTATAGGACCAAAGTCTAAGGACGTGCAAAATCAATAGCAAAACTACTACTGATGTCAATGGTAGTATACCACACCCTTTGTTGGCTGCCCTCTAAGTTTCATGCATCTTAAGTGCTTAAGACAGACAGACCCACTTTGTAGATAACTATACCAATTCTATCAATGTTATAATGAAGACAACATAATCCACATCTTACCTGGATAGCAACAGTTTAGTTTCTTCTGTGTAAGCGAGGAAGTCGATTTTCTTGAACGTGCTTTTGGTGGTGTAGAGACAATAGCAGCAGTTGGAGGCTCACTGCTCTCGCTAGGCAGGTATGTTTGATAGCCATGCTCAAAAACAAACTCTGGTGCAGAAACTAAACACGTAAAACAGCTCAGTTTGATAACATTAGCTTGTCCAGTCAGTAAAACCTTTCTAATTACTTTCCATCTCATAAACTACTCCTCTACTCCGTTTTCTTTTCCAGCAAGACTTTTCTTCCTGGCTTCTTATTAATATGGGGGAGTTGGAAGAAGAAAGGCATTTCTCTCCCTTGCTATCCTGCCATCAGATGAAAACCCTGTAAAGACCACATGAGCCATGCTGAGATTCATATGACCCTACATAGGCCCACTTGTCTCCCTGTTTGAATCCTATCTGACTGCATTGTTAAAACATTCTGCTTCCTCTGAAGCCTGTCCAGGTCTTCCATTAATAAAGTTCTCTTTGGTTTTCAACACTGGCTGTGCTACAGCCCAAAGGAGAGAAAAAAAAAAATTATACGGCTAATATTGTCAAAAAGACATCATGTAAATAAATAAATAAAAAAAATTAAAAAGTTCAGCTTCTTTCAACTATACTGTTTTTAACTATTACTCATAACGGGTAAAACTTTGTCAGGCAAAGTCGCAGCTTTTAAATCAATTAAATGTTACACCCCAAAAGGGCAGAAGGATATAATTGCCCTCATTTTAAAGATGAGTAAATACGAAGCACAAGAGTGACTCATCCAAAACCCACACTGAGTTGAGGGATTATAATACAAAAATTCCTGGAAGTGAGCCCTGAATTCATTTTGCTTCACTGCTCTTTCAGATTTGCTGTCCTAATCTATCTGTACAACTTTAAAATCAAGTAATTTGAATTTTAGTAAAATCCCAGACCAAGGTAAAACAAAACTTAACAATATATAGGAGGGCAAATCTGCATACATTGAACAAAATTGTAGTTTTATTCACATGTTTGTGGGATCAGGACCTTACTTCAGCCTTCGCATACACAGAAATTTTGAGTAATATTTTTTCTGCCAATTACTTGTGGGAGCAATGTTAGGGAATGCAGTGTTGTCACATAAAAGGGCCTGGATTAGAGCCCGACAGCAATTCTGAGTCTGTTTCTCATCAAAAACACTCTTAAAAAATAAAATGCATAGCAATTTGATTACTTTCCCTAAGTATTGACAATTTTAATTAGTTTGCACAACTTGGTTATACAACATGTTAGAGTTACTGTAAGTGAACTCGTATCTCAATTACATATCTGTTGCCACACCAAAACCACGGCCGCACACCACTCGTTTTCTTCCCTCCTTTGCACAAATATGACAACTAATGTGACCAGTTTGTTCAGCTTAGTGTGATGGGGACACGTGCAGGGAGCAATGTAACGCTGCTCTGCAAGAGCAGAGTGCTCTGAAGCACCGCGATACCTGTGATGGTTTGGGTCTCCGAGGTGATGGTCCTGGCCGTGGTTTGTGCCTGTGTCGAGGGCACCGTTTCCTCCGACACGAACTGGACTGTGCTGGTGGCCCCAGCTGCCGCACTCGTGAGCTGGCAACCGCTCTGCTTGTGCGCGACGAAGGCATCGAGGTTGTTGAACTGCTGCTTGCAGATACCACAGATGTGGATGTCCGGGGTGAGCTCCACCAGCACCGTGGTGCCTCCTGGAACTGGAACGACAGCAGAAGGGCCAGTGATTCTGTGATTCTATGACTCTAATGAGACCAGCACCCCCGGCACTTGGCGCCCGGGGTCCCCAGGGGCGGAGCTGCCCGCTGCGGCCCATGCCCATGCCCGCGGCCACGTTCCCCGCAGGCCCCGGACCCCCTGGGGGGTCCTGGGGGGTCCTGCCCAGGCCCAGCCCGGGCCCCGCAGCCCCTGGGCGCTCACCCAGATTCCCGGGTTCCCCCCCAGCCAGGTTCCCGGGCTCCTCCGCTCCCGCCTCGCTTCTTGCGCTACTCAGGTTTCGGGGCCTGCCCGGGCCCCGGTTCGAGCCGGCTTCCGCCTCGCGGGCCCCGGAGCGCGCATAACCCGCCCGGCGCGCAGCGCCACTTACACTGCACGGGGCCCGGGAACGCCGGCGCCGCCCCCGCCCCGCCGCCGGGGTTCATGGCGGCAGCGAGCCCCGCACGCCGCCTCCACCACCTGCCAAGGGCCTTATTACCGGCGGGGAACCTCCCCCCCCGCGCCTCTCGGCGGCCGAGCGGCGGCGGATGTGGAGGGGCCGAGCATGCTCAGTGGAGGCGGCGAGGTTGCGGCTGCCCTCACCTGCTGCCGCGCTCAGGGCTCCCTCATGTCACCCCTTCACAACAGCGCCGTGCTCGGCTCCTTGGGCTTTTCTTCAGCCCGATCGTTCCTGCCCCCCGTAACGGCCTGCATTGGCCTCATGAGCCCGGGCTCCGGGCCCTGGCGAAGCCGCCAGTGAAGCCTTAGTGCTGAGGCAGCTGCGCTGCGCAGCCGTGTCCATGAGGCACAGGTGGCTCGTGTGAGCCAGCCCTACCTCCTGGCGAGGCCATCGTCCTGAGCCGGGCTTTTTTGTGTCTGGCAGGGCATGTGTCAATTTGGAAATGCGCATTTGGAAATGAGGCAGGGCAGGTGCTAGAATTACGGCTCAAGGTAGTCTTTCAGTTTTGGCTATCTCACTTCAGTCATGTGCCTAGTCACAGAAACATAGAATATCCTGAGTTGGAAGGGACCTACAAGGATCATGATTCCAAGTCCTGGCTCCACACAGGACCACCCAAAAATCAGGCCCTGTGTCTGACAGTGTTGTCCCAATCATAGAATCATAGAATATCCTGAGTTGGAAGGGACCCACAAGGATCATCGAGTCCAACTCTTGGCTCCATAAAGGGTCTACCCAACAATTCAGACCACATAACAAAGCATAGTCCAAATGCTTCTTAAACTCGGACAGGCTTGGTGCCATGACTACATCCCTGTGGAGCCTGTTACAGTGCCTGACCACCCTCTCAGTGCAAAATGTTTTCCTAACACCCGGCCTGGCCCTCCCCTGTCACAGCTTCGTGCCTTTCCCTCAGGAATAAAGTGGTGTCCCCCAGGGGTCGCTATTGGGGCTTGTCTTGTTTCCTATCTTTATTGATGACCTAGATGAGGGGATTGAGTGTACCCTCAGTAAGTTTGCAGACGACACCAAGTTGGGAGGTAGTGTAGATCTGCCTGAGGGTAGGGTGGCCCTTCAGAGGGATCTGGATAGGCTGGACTGCTGGGCTGAGGTGAATGGGATGATGTTCAACAAGGCCAAGTGCTGGGTCCTGCACTTTGGCCACGATAACCCCATGCAGCAGTATAGGCTTGGGGCAGAGTGGCTAGAAGACTGTGAAGAGGAAAGGGACCTGGGAGTATTGACTGATGCTCAGCTGAACATGAGCCGGCACTGTGCCCAGGTGGCCAAGAAGGCCAATGGCATCCTGGCCTGTATTAGAAATAGTGTAGCCACCAGGAGCAGGGAGGTGATCATCTCCCTGTACTCAGCTCTGGTGAGGCCGCACCTCGAGTGCTGTGTTAAGTTTTGGGCACCTCACTACAAGAAAGGACAACAAAACTGGTGAGGGGCCTGGAGCACAAGTCTTATGAGGAGCAGCTGAGGGAGCTGGGGTTGTTTAGTCTGGAGAAGAGGAGGCTCAGGGGAGACCTCATTGCACTCTACAACTTCCTGAAGGGAGGTTGTGATGATGAGGGGGTCGGCCTCTTCTCCCAGATAACTAATAATAGGACTCAAGGAAATGGCCACAAGTTGTGCCTGGGGAGATTTAGATTAGATATCAGGAAAAACTTGTTCTCTCAAAGAGTGGTCAGGCACTGGAATGGCCTACCCAGGGAGGTGGTGGAGTCACTGTCCCTCGCAGTGTTCAAGAATCACCTGGATGAGGTGCTACGAGATGTGATTTAGTAGCTTAGTGGTGACAGGAGGACAGTTGGACTAGATGGTCTTGTAGGCCCTTTCCAACTCTGTTTTTCTATGATTTTTCTATGAGGGAGCTGTAGGCCACCATGAGGCCTCTGCTCAGCCTGCTCTGCTCTGGGCTGAACAAACCAAGGGACCTCAGCTGCTCCTCATACGTCCTCTCCTCTAGACCTTTCCCCATCTTTGTAGCTCTCCAATAGTTTCACATCCTTCTTAAACTGTGTTGCCCAAAGCTCCACACAATACACAAAGTGAGGCCGCACCAACGCAGAGTAGAGTGAGGCAGTCACTTCCCTTGACTGGGTAGAAGTGCCGTGCTTCGTGCACAGTGTTAGTCATCATGCAAAACCATGTACTGCGAGCTTGCTGATTGTTAGGACAACACTGCAGTACCTGCTGAGAACCAAACTGGTTGCATGGTTATCATCGCAAGAAAACCATCCTTCATGTCTACATCTCCTGTTTTACAGGCCGTTAGTCCTCCCCAAGCCCTCACCTGTCCTTCAGTCATGTTCACCCCAAATCTCAAAGACAAACCTAACTTAATATCATTTATACAGCCCAATAAGAATGTGATGCCCACTGAAGTTACTGGAAAGCCTCTTCATTTGCATGGATTTCTGGATGTAGGCCTAAATATCCATCACAGGCAGTCGGTGTTCCTTGTACTTAGGGCTGTAGAAAACTTTCCTCTAAGATGACACCATTTTTAGGGGGGTGGGGTGGGGATGGGGGTAGGGGTGGTGAAGGGGGGTGTTAACATTTTTTTTTTTATTACTTTATTTATTTATTTTTCTATTTATTTATTTTTATTTGAAGCGTAGCCTTTAGTGGCTTGCTGCAACAAACTGGCTCAGCTGTTTTGGAGTGCCACATTATAGAAATGTTGCTTTGTCCTGTATTAAAAATGCAGTTATTCAAGGAAGACTCACTTCACTGTATGTACACTAAGTAGAAAATGGAAATTTGGAAGTCAGGTAGCTTTTAGTGCTGGTAGATTCCTTTTGCTACTTAAATTTCACCAAGCTGAAAGAAACAAAAAAATATATTTGCTTGTGGTCACTAAAGGATCAGTGTTTGGCAGCTGTAGTCTCTGATGGACACAATCCATCCAGGCATGCTTTGCATCCAGTTCAGGCTCCTGACACCTTCAAACTTGTGTTAGACACCAATGTTTCTTCTGTGCTCTGTGTGCTCCATCTAGCAGTAGGGAGGAAAACACCTGGTGATAAGAGCATAAAGCTGATGCAGGAGCAGGATGGACTAACAGGGGTAACTGAAGATCGCATAATACAGTTGAAGATAAGTGGGAAAAAAAAAAACAAGTATTAATTCTGGTATTTCCTTGCGAGTTTGATTTTGCTACTGAAGAATTTTATAGCTGTGTGGGTGTAACCGTGTAGACGTAAACATGTAATGAATACACATTCATTAATAAAATAGTTTGCACAGGCACTGAACATACCCAGAATTTCAGATGCCAGTTCATATTACAGTTGAAGTTTTATTTTCCTGGGAAAGCGGTGTCCGCTTGACATTTCCGTTGACCCATTTTGCCAAAACAATATAGCACAGACATGGGATTGTTAGGGGGCCAAGATAAGACACAAAAGGTGATAATCCTAGTTCCGGCCTTTGAAACCTGCTAACTGCGTTCAATAGCACATCATAGCGCTGGATGCAAAGATCAAATTTATCTCAGTTCAAGACCTCGCGTATATTTTAATCCAATTTTAGATTTAAATTTTGATAAATACATTAAAATACTAAAGAAAAAGGAAACCAAATGAACACCACACGCGTATCGAACGTAGAACATTACTAGCAGCTTCAAAATTTATTCAGAAACACCTTGTCCCCTGAAATAATAAAAATTAAGGAGTTTACATTGATTCATGAAATACAGATGGCTTTATGTTAGCATGACTACACAGCCAGTACCTACAAAGTATAGCACAGAAATAGGAATCTGGTCAGTGCTGTTGAGACTGTTTTGGGAGTATATCCAAAAGAAATCACAGCTTTGAGTAAGAGCAATCAACCTGAATCTATTTTTCCACAGTGCAGACAGAGCTGTAGAACAGAAAGCTGAATTTTAACTCATTTTGCTGTTTTTTCCAGAACACCATGACCCATTTCCAAAGCTGACAGAGTGACCGCCTGTCTGTCTATCCACCAATTATAGTTGCAGTCACAGGTGTATTTTGGAGTATAGCATAACTTATTTTAATCTATTTCTCCCTTGGTTTAATGCCTTTTCATTAGAATACAAGCCTACTTGACTTGATTAGAAAAGAATAGTCATTGTCTTTTGTTAAAAGTGAATTTTCACTCATCCAAGGACCTGTAATGACAGTTAGGCAGGCTATGTGCCCCCTTTTGATTGCCAGAACAAATACAGCAGGGTAAGAGCACTGCAGCTGTACTTGCTGATGTACTTGCTGTTTCAGACTGGGTGTCAGGGTAACAGTATTTATTTAATTGATACATGAATGATCTGAGGTTGCACTACATTCAAATACGAATGACTGCGTCTGGTGTGCTACCAGCTCTTTTAGAAACATTTGCTTTGTTTTTCCATCGGACACTTGAAGAAATATGTTAACTTAAGGGAAAAGATTCAGAGCTAAATGTACTGCTAACTGGCATCTGAAAGAGGAATTCCCTCCACCCCCTTCCACCATTCATTCCAGCTATCTTGCAGAAAGTGCTTGGTCAGTAGCAAAGCAAACTGCTTAGCTCCCTGTGTTGGCAAGGGCTGAAGGCAATAGGAAGCGCTCAGTCTTGGACTGCTTGTGCATTGTTCTTCCCATCTCTGGTATTTCCCAGAATGCTGCAATACAGCTCGGCTGGGAATTTTCTGACTTTTTTTTCAGTGGGGGAAGAGGAGGTGTGGCCAAATGACCACTTTCCGTACGGCCATTAGAATTTTGGTGATGTCTGTGTTGGGAAGAGTTTTTCAGGTCCACGGAGCTACGTGAGGTTTAAACTAGAGGGGGACAGTCACCTGCATGAGAATAACCGGTAGCTTGCAATGCTGGTGCCTGCGGTTCAAGTCCTTGGCCTTTTTTTTCCCTTAGGGGAATACTAACTGTCCAATCACTCTCTTTGGCCTTTGTTTTGCTTTTGTTTTACCTGTATGGTTAGAAGAAGGAGGAGAAAAAAAAGCAGTCAATAGGCATTGATGAACATAATACAGACTGTGAAATATTTAAAAAAAATGCCTAATTTTTCCAAATAACATCTACCATCTGATCCACTGCTGTTTACAAAGAACTCCTGACATATGGCACCTGCAAATATAATTCTGTAAGGACCCACCTCTAAAGATATTGGACTGACAGCTATATCACCTTGTCGCATAAGGCCTTCACAGTGAAACGTTCTCAGAAGCACATGTGGTTGTGCATACCATGACTTGCAGAGATACCAGTTATCTAGTGCACATTTACACTGAGAGCTCTTTGAGGCTGGCACTGCTCACTGCCTTGTGTTTCAGCAGTACTTAGCCCAATAAAGGCTCAATTCAGGCTTTGGCATGAACATGGAAAGCATCATTATTATCTTATTAATAACTAATAACACTTACAGATCAGGACTTTATTGAACGATGTTCTGGACAGAGTTTTCATTTCACTGGATGAGGATTGATGTCTGGGAGTATAACATTGTGCTGAGCACTTGAGTCATCGAGCAGAGCTCAGCTGAGATCACACTTGACACTATTTCCAGCCTTTAAGGCATAAATCAGTATGCATGTGTAATCTTCGTCACCCTTAACCTGACTGAAATGAAAATACTGCACTGCTTCAGGCTGCCTACAAGTGCAGTGCAAGCAAGCAAGGCCCAGAAAAGACAAACGTCAATCATGAGAGAAAAAGAAAAAATCAGACAGAGGCGCAAAAAAGTCAGGCCTCATCAGAGACTCCGAGATAGACATTTCCGGGCACTGCACTGGACAGATATGGCCTGAACGCTCTCCTGGAGACAGACATTTATGTACGACAAGAAATATGTAGACTTCTACCTTCACACAGCGTTTCCATCCAGCCCCCTGTCGTCTGAGATCACACAGGGGCAACGTATCCTACCTTACAAGTTCAGAGAAAAAGAAAAACCCTAACTTATTGAAGTAATGGGAAGAGAGCTATCAGTTGCCTAGACAGGAGAGAAATAGAGAAAGCCCTTTAAAATATTACACCATTTATTGTTTCGTTTGCCTTTCACACAGGCTGCAGGAGAATAGTTTTAAAAGAAAAAAAAAACAACAAAAAACAACACACAATAGAAAGCAGGGGTATAAAAAGTATAAACAAAGGACAACATACCAATAAGATGTGAAAAAAAAACCAACAGTACTGCAAGAAAAGAATATAAACTTGGTTCTAAGCTTGCGGTCACTGAAGAGGGAAAGTTTCTCTCTCTTGAAGGCCATGGTGCAAAAACATCGCAAGTGAGATTGGAATGCGGCCTAGGGGACAGATGAAAAAAAATAATTGTAAATTGTAATTAAAAAATTCAGACATGAAAGATGGAGACAAATGAAGGGTGGATTTAGAGAAAATAAAAACAACAGCCAATTAAAATAACTTAAAGATTCAAAAACCAATTTTTAGCATTTCATAATTATATTGATGGATAATGACATACACAGCAACATAAATCCACTGAGCTCAAATTAATTATGTTAAAATAATAGGTAATCTGTCTCTGTGTTGATAACATAATTATGATGATGTTTTTCAAATGTTTTAAAATAATGTCATTTCAACTCATAATGCACAGTAGGTATTTTGCTGTTTAACGTATTAGCTATTTATACAATATTTTCAATGTCATTGCTTTCCTCTACAATAAATAAAGTCTAAATAATCAGCTAGTACCTTAAGATATTTTTTACTGCTGTAGGAGCTGTAAAATAACTCAAAATGAAAATATTATTCACCGAAATAGCACATTGACAACTGTGATTAAGCCTCAATTGAATCCTGTAGCAAAACAGAAATACATTTTTATGTTGAGATGTCTAGTTAGTCTTTGTCAGAAACCAGACCTAAATCCACAAAGGGAAAATTTTAAGGGTTTTATGGGGTTAACCATGCAACTGCATTTCAACATCTGTCCCACAGTGAAAAATACACAACTATGATCAGAAAAGTTAGCTATATTGTTTCAGTATTGAATTCAGTTTCTCAGGGAATTTCTGATTATCTGCAGTTGCTTCTCAGCATAAATTGTCCGTTTCCTATGCCTGGTAGCCTTGGTTTGCACAAGCTCCTTGTTCAGATGCCGTGTGCATGATGGATGTGTGGCAGGGTGCGAGAACAAATGACCAGTTGCATCAGTGGACATGTACCTAAGCCGGGTGCGTGGGCAGCCTTTGGTGGCCTGGGTTTTTGTGTGTGAAAATACTGTTCTGATATTCGGCTTTGATTATCCTTAAGGAAATGTTTTGTGCCTTTTTTTTTTTTTTTTTTTTTTTTTTCCTGAGAGTTGCATAGACTTTAGGTTTTTGCTGATTTGGAGTATCCCTAAACTATTCTACATTCGAAACTTTATTTATTTATTTTCAAAATCTATTATATGTAATTCAATTTTTTCTTTGCAAGTTGTTTCTTGGCAGTACTTGCCTTTCCTTCCTGTTCCTCTCATCTCTTTACATTTCTGTTTCTTCTTTTTTTTTTCTTTTTTCTAAATACAAATTGGTTTTTATCATCCTCTGAACAAACTTTTAAAGCAAACTTAAGTTATTATGGTGATGCATATGCCACATCTGAAAATAAACTAGTTAATTTGTGGAATTTATTTCAGCACATTCTGTACAAATATAAAAGTACAGTAAAACTCCGCTGGGATAAACATGATAACAAATAAATGCAGAATCTAACATTGTACAGCTCCAGTCTAATATTTAGTCATTTTTATTATTATATTTGGGTTAAAAATGGAAAGCAACACCAGCAGAGGGACTCCCTTGATACTCAGTGGAGTTTTGCCTGCTCCCTAGCAGGGCATAGAGATAATTTTATTCTAGAAGCTTTTGAATGCTTTACAAGTAATAGAAACCAAGTGGGAAAAGCATATTCCATATTTTAGTTCTGACATTCTCATAGAAAAGAATATATAAAAAAAAATTAAAGATTCAAAATACTTGCCTGTGATTCAGTACCTAAAGACTTTCTGGTGTTTTTCAGAATTCCCTTGAGACCTATAAATGCTTCTGAGCTAGAAGTACCCATTGTAGCTATAGTCACTTATGCCACTTTATCAAACTAACGAGCCATTGAGTGATGCTATTCCCAGGTTCAACTCTACTGGGGAGGGAAAGTAGAAAACAAAACTGAAATTTAGACAGAATGGAATTCCTAAGAGCCAGGACAACTAGAATTTATTAATTCATACACTCCGAAGCTTACCAAAAATAATAATCTTCTTTCAGTTTTTGTCTATAAATCTTACCATCTTTCACAAAGTCTGTGCATATAGAAAAGACTGCAGAATTTCAGTACAGGCAATGTGTATCAATTTGCTCAAAACACCTTTACTGTGTTTCCCCTTCTCACAACCACAGTTTGCGCAAAGGGCTACGAAAGAGGAATGTTTTACTGTCAGATGACAGGAGGAAGAACTTCTGCTTAAATCTTAGCTAGTAAAGATAAACTTTTCCAACTTCTAAATTAAAAATTTCTTCAGCTAGATTAGCTGATTACAGATAAAAAAAAATCCTTTTGTATTGCGTAATTATACATCATTTATTAAATATCATGTGACTTGGGCATTGGAGCTACAGCTCCTGACAACTGCAAATTTTTCTTACAGGAAAAGTCTTTTCAGAGTTTAACGGGATTATCCAAACGAGCAAGAGTTGAGTTTCTCTCTACTTTATTGTAGATTAGTTTTTGATTTTGTTAGAAGAATAAACCAAGTATATGATACTCTTTGAATGCAAATTTTAATTAACTTGGCCATCACACTGAAAGACAGTATGACTCCCAAATCTTCCTTGTTGTTTTACAAAGCCTTGGAGGACACTGAAGCTACGAAATTTTATCTAGAAATCTGTAGATATCAAGGTATTTAGCTTGTTCAGTCCTGATGCAAGAACAAAACAAAATAAAAAATCCTTCTGAAAGAAGGCTTTAGCTTGGTGTTTATCATGTCAGAAGATGTACTTTTTTTTTTTTTTTTTTTTTTTCAGACACTGAAAATACCATGAAGAGGGTAACAAATGTGAGGGGTAACATCTTAAGTTATTTTAGAATAATATCTGCATGCAAAAATCACAGCTAGGGAAATATTTTCTGACTTCAACTATTACTCATTTTCAGTTCACAATTAAGTCTCCCTCTATCATGGTAATATTCCCCATGGTCATATGTGTTTTCTTTCTAGGAATCCTGTAACAAATTCATTCATCTATTATCAGGCTTCATGAATTTCAGAGAGTGTGACAATATATTCATTGATGGCAAAATTTGAATTTGCATTGGAAACCTGAACTTAAGAATTAAATGTATTCAGTAAGGTACCAGAAAGATAAGAGCATCTTCCTGAAGAAGGAAGAATATCAGATACATAAAGCAAGTTGCTCATAAAGAACTATAGACTAAAATGCAGCTCCACAAACTATTTTCAAAACATATATTCTGAAAATAAAAATAAAAAAACCCACAGTGTTTTATGATAAGTTCAGAAATAGAGAAAAATGAACATTATGTTGGATACATAAACTTATTAACCCAGATCTGTTGTGTGACCTGTCTGAAAGGTCTTGCAGTAAAGATAAAGCTAATGAAAATGATCTTTTCATAACTATGGTCTACTTTTGAAGCAAATTTGAGTCTGTTTCCATCCAGTTTTCATGTTTTAATATAAAAAATACAGAAAAATAAAAGTATAGTAACATTTTTCTTGTGTTTTCCTTGGAAAGTCGGATATAAAAGGTTAGCTACAGCATCTTACCTTCTCTCCCTTTCTCCTTTAGGACCAGCATAGCTCTTAAGACTGAAAAATGTGTGAGAAAACGTTTTGCATGGAAGGTATTGTCCGGAAGAGGGTGCTATTTGGTTGTATTTGTATTTTTTTTCTGTTTATATGGAGTGACTGATACAATTGAGTATACTTTGAAATCTCCTTCCACACATTATTTTATTTTAGGCTCATTAGTGTGAAATTCCATTTTAAATAGCATAGGCTAGCTCTGAAAACTTCAATGCCAGTATAAATTCTTGCTCAGCTATATTAGGCAGAACACCTAACAAGTTTAAATTCCGAGGGTCCTTTGTGTCTCTTAACTAGTTGCTACCCTAATCTTATGATATAAAGGTAACATCAGGTAATATAGTTGCTCTTCCCTGGGGTTTTCATAAAATTCTCATGAAAATGAGATGAACATCTAGCAAAACTATTCCTGTGAATACTCACAAAGAAAAAAATAATCTCTGAAAAACAAGGAAAGAAATACAAATATGCTGCGCACTGGACTTAGCAATTTTTCAATTTATAAGAGCTTGATTATCATTATTGAATTAATGATCTCCTCCTCCTTGGAGATGAATATGCTTAGCTGCATTTTGCATATAATGGGAAACCAAGGCAAAAGGGACTTAGCAGCGGGGCCGAGGCTGTAGGCGAATGCCCTCCTCCTTTAGATCCAGCTGCCAAAGAAGATGTTGCCATTTTCTGGTCTTTGTCACCGCTCCCCATAGAGGGTATTTCCACCTCCACCAGGTTGTAACAGAGCAGTAATCATAAACGCTCCCTGCTGTGTTTCAGTTTGCATGTTTGTGTAGCTAGCCTTCGCTCACTTGGATCGGTTTTGGGGGAAGGGGTTAGGAAACATGATGGCTCCAAGGCCGCAGTGAGACCTGGCTGCCAGGCCCGTGTAGGCCTTTCCACTCAAATGGCTGCTTCGAAGCACATTTTTGCTTCTGCCCACACAGCCACAACTCAGATAAGAAGATGAGGACTATCAGGCACACCAGCTTATGATCTCCTGTAGTAATTACTTAATAGTGGGTCTTTGGAGAGATTAGGGCCTACCCCTGGCTTCTAGCCCCATTGCAGTGAGTAGGGAGGGAAGGAGGTAACATCTTCTCCACTGCTCATACCTGCTCATCTGTCTCCTTCTCCACATACTCAAATTGGCAATCAATTCAAGGCAATCAATTAAAAAGTTTGATGGGGGAAGCATAAAACATATTCTAGTGTTGGCCTTTTTACCTAGAACTCCCAAGTCATTCTTCTGATTCCATGGCTATGGGAATTGAAGAACTATATATTGACCACTTCAAAATACAAAGTTGATCATCCTAGAGAGGTGACAGCTGAATCAGCGCAGCAGGGAAGGCACACAGGATAGTTCTGAGTACAGACTGAGAGTTACCATGTATTTATGTAGGTTTAAGATTTTGCATTACCAAATCTTTCAGTCATGCTGAAATTCAAAAAGAACTTGATACCTACAAATATTTGTTACCTAAATCTTTTTCATCTTAAATATCTTCAAAGTTAGACTGTGATTAATAATAGCAAACAACTATTATCTACTCAAGTATTGTTTTATTTGGAAAGTCTGTGAAGCAAGCTTAAATTTATAATTGTTACTAAATTAGCTTCAGCAACTTCTTATTTAATGGTATCTAGCAGTGAGCAGTAAAGAACATGAGCCAGTTGCACGAACATCTAGGATATAAAATGGTTGTTTTTTACTTCTTGTGGAAAAAAACTGCATGTTTTTCTAGTGAACATTCTTTGAAAATCAGCAAATGTTTGCATGGGACGTTTTAGGGAGATGCGATCAACATTTTCTAGAATTTATTGGACTAATCAGCTTTGTGTAGAGTTCACATTAGTAATGTCTCCTATTTACGTTCAACAAAACCTGAACTTGTACATGTTGTGGTGCCTTTGCTTCTCAGTTTATGCTGCAGCTGTTCTGTGCAGTAGGTAGAACGAAAGGTTTTAATTAAAACTGACATTGCTGCACCTTGTGCTGCTAGTGACAGTCCTGTTGAAAAGTATCATGAGAAGTGTGGAAGCCCACTGTACGAGTCTGCCCTCCTGTTTGCATCCCAGCATTAATGTGTTTTTCAATCTGGCAAGTGAAAACATCCCTTGAAATCTTCTTTTTGATGGGAAATGACTTTTCTGACAAAAATCACTGTGCAAAATATGTGAATGCATATTTTTCATTGCGTATTTTGGACAAAGGCCGAAGGGAAAAAAAGGTCATTCAATACTTTTGAAACTGTCAGCAAACAAGGATATTTGCCATCAGTTTCTAGTGAAATATTTCCAGCTTTTTAAGGAAAAATAAAACAGGTTCACAGATTTAACTTTTTTTTTTTTTGATTAAAAATAAAATTTTCACAGACAAAAACATTCTGATTAGTTTTAATGAGAGGTAAGCAATTGTAAATAACCTCTTGTGTCTACAAAATATGCATTTGGGTTCAGAACTGCCCTGCAGCCTCCATTTAAAACATGAAGGACCTGGTTCACAGTCTTGTTTTGTACCACTTTGACATTTCAGGGATTCACAGGAGCTGGTTTACTGCAGGGCAATGCCCATTAACCCTGCCTAGCAGGGCACGTGAATTCTCAATTACGTGATGCCATGCACTCTCTCCCCATCTGCTTTTCCATTTAACGCTTCTCTTTTCCCTAATAAAGGAATTAAAATATTTACAGGAAACCATTGCACAGTGTAACTGCAGAATCACTGCAGTGATTTTATGTCTTTTTGCTATTGCATCTTCAGTATTTGGGGCTTTGCTGTGCAAAAGGGAATCTAGTGAGGGACCCAGCAATCTTCAGATGTAATACAGCCACATATGGAATTCATTAGCCTATAATTTCCTTATGTATGATGGAGATGAAGCTTAAATGATCCTAAACTGTGGGGAAGAAAGCATGGCTTAAAACTACATTTTCTCCCAAACTCATTTTGTGCAGCCAGCCAGTAAAAAAAAATAAAAAAAAAATCTATTCCCGATTACATTATTTCTAATTGTAAATATAATTATGAATGCATAAACTGAGCCACTGAGGCATGCATTTAATTCTGAAACCTGAAGTCATATTTCTACTGATATATTATAGTAAAAAGGCAAATAGCTAAGGGTTTCCTACTGTTAAGAAATTGCAAAACTTCTGTATCATCAGTTATTCCGATAATGATAATTTTTTTGTTTACTGCTACCCAGAAGTGTACTTAAAAAGTGACCAGAAAAAAATCAGAGAAGAAAAACGCATTAATGATGAGTTAATAAATGTAAATTACTGAAAAATGTTCAAGTGAAGTCTGTAGTAATCATCGTCCTTTAGTGTGCCATATTTCCAACAATGGGTAGGACACTACGAAATGGCAAGCAGACCAGGTCTGACAGAAGACAGGACACCAGCCCATGGCCTGAGCCATCAGCAACATCAGTACATTTTTATATGTTCTTACGCTCTTCACTGTACAGGCAGAAACAGACAATCCTTGCCTGGAGGACTTTACAGCCCAGAAGATCAAAATCCAGTGAACTGGTAGAGAAGAAAATGAAGGTAGAGATGACTAAAGAGAGATTTCACATGTGCTTTTACAATTCGTTTTTCTAAAATTATTTTTAAATTGAACATTCAGCTGCCAAAAGTTCTCCAAATCCACAGTCCCCCCCCGCCTCTCCCCCCCAATCCCACCAGTTTGGAAAGAGTACTGTAATCTGGAAAGCATGTAACGGCGCATGGAAATTCCACAGACACTTGATCAATCCTTAAACTAAAGACATTGTTTAGTCTGCAGCTGCCACACCATGCTGCAGTGGTGGGAGTGCATGAATGGTGAATGAAATGCATGATTTCTACATGTTGTTCAGAGATCCAGCTGAATCTCTGGGATAAACAGCACAAGATAAACCTCAGGGTGGTTTTCCACGTTAAATGGGAAACCAAATAAAGCAACTACTCTTTGTAGTTCAAGCACACAACTGGTGAAGAGAGAAGAAAACATAAGTGCTGACCATTACCTATTATCACTTCATTACATAGTATTTGTGTTACACAAGCATTTGGTGGCATCAAGCAGGATCCATGGCTTCGCTGTACAAGGTGCTGAACAAATACAAGAGACAGTCTGTCTCCTAAAAACCTCGCAAAATAACTGTAAGATGGCAAACAACTAAGACCATATGGACGTGTAAAGCAATAGTAGGAAGCGGCAATCAGTACAGCAGTTCAGCATGACATGAGTTTTGATCTGCTTAAGAGTTGAATGGATTCAGGCTACAGTTGATAAGCTTATCTTGAAGTAAGACAGAAGTTCGGCTGCTGAAATTCCTACCATTTCACTGTCATTATACAGCTGAAAGTCAAGAACTGTCAAATTACATGAATAATATCTATCCATATTTAATACAGTGAGCTGTTGACAATTGCCTCTCATCCTTCCCTTCAGTGCATCAGCCCCAAGAAACAGCTAGGAATGATCAGACTGAATATAGGCAAATCCATGGCCACATAACCACACTCCAGATAAGAAACTCACTGTGTCTAAAATGGGGAAAAAGAGCAGATAGCAGCAAACACAAAAAAACTAGAGAGATAATTCTTCCTGGACCACAGCAAGGAAAAATGTTGGAAATTGTGCTGACACCACTAACATTAAAAATACTATGAGGCTAAGGATAATGCAGACTAGACTTTTTTCCCCTTCCCGTTTAGAAACAATCACATTATATCTTCTTATAAGATATGAGAAAGATTGTTATCTCGCATAATGAAAACCAAATGACAGGCAGATAAACTTAGTAGCTGTTTATAAAGTCTTGTACAGTATTCTCTATGGTATACAGATAAGGAAATCACATAATTGAAATGGCTACAAACAGCATTAAAAAGGCATATAAGAAGAAAATAAGGAGATCAAATGCAGAAGGCAGACAAATTTTAGATTACTGATGGAGGCGTTCTTGTAAGGCAGTTTGATTTCTCATGGGAACTGAGCACCTACTTCTCCTCAAGGCATATGCTTGCTGAGCACACAGCCCCATTGCCCTCCTTCAGTGAACCCCCATCATCCTCGCCCATCTCAGAGGGCTTGGAGGCTTGATAATGTGGCTCCCACAGTTATAACCCGCAGTTTTGCCTTTTATTTTAAACTCTTTGCCCTTTAATGTCTTCAAGGATATCTTTGCTTTCGCATCTTTAGAAAGAGTAAACAGAAGGCGCTAGCTGCTGCTTACTGCTCCCTTCAGAATTTTGGAAACTTTGTCTTCTTTCCTACTTATATAAGCAGCATTGTATGTTCTTAACTTTCTCAAGCACAGACATACCAGGGGAACATTTTTAACTGTAGGTAGAACAAGAGTATAAGAGTTTCTGCTTTGAAGCAGATTTAAACTGAAAACTCGTTAATGTGAGATTTGTTGGAGTTATCCGATCTCACAAACTTAAGTAAGAGGACCTACATTGCGTACTCTGGTGCAACGTTTCAAAGGAGCTATAATTCAGGTCAAAGTGGAAGTTCTTACACTACAATAATCTTCTTTCACTAGAGAAGAAAAAAAGAATTCAGCTGGACAAATGAGCTAAAATCAGAATAATCTTGAACAAACATCTCAAGCATTAATCATTTATACATAAATAAGCAGAAAATCATCAAAATAATTGAGCAATTGCAGACAAATACCACAATGCCTTTTATTGCCAAAAACTCATCATTGGAAATGTATACGTCTGATTTCCAGCTTTATTAATGAAACAAAAAGGCATCTACAATAGATAAATAATACATCATATGGAATTCACACAGTCTATTTATAATAGAGATCAGTGACACCTATCAACTCATATTAAATCACATCATGCATATTTTGCCTAGTCTGCACTTTGTCAATCTCTGCTTCCTATTTCATTGCTGTAGCAGCTACATGTAACAAAAAAGTAATGCACGGACCAGTTGAAAGGTCATTTAAAAAAAACATGAAAGAGTGTTTAAAAGAACAGTGAAGATCAACCCTATTTTTATGCTTTCGTGGTAATACTCCTTTATCACCTTTTACTTTTTAGACATCTAATGGATGAGTTCTGATGTTACAGCTGTACAGCAGGTATTTAGCTTACAGACAGACAAACCAGAATTAAAGTTGTATGATGACTCAAAATCATATAATGAGTCCATGGTGGGATTGGGTCTAGAGTTAGGGTACCCAGACTCCTGAGCTGTAAGCACTGAATTGTCTTTCATCCCTGACCTGTGTACTGGTGAAAAAAGCATGGGATGAAGTGGGCTCTTTGAAAAAGAAATTCATTTTTGAGTTCTTACAAACATCACCATTAAAACATAACTTGGATTTAGAAACAAACACCCTTCAAAAACAGCATAAATAAGTTATTTTACTGAAGAATTATTTACCATAAGAAGAGAGAAATTTATAAATCAGTTCAGAGATCTGTAAGGAAAAAATATTAGTTACATCATCAGAAATAGGGTCTAAGGAAGCTGAAAAACATGGATTTTGCGTGCAGCTTTTAAAATATAATTAGTGATCTAACATAAATAGACGTCACTGGCTGTAGTAATGTCTGTGGCAAATAAATAACAGTCGAACACAATAAAACTCCCTGTAATGTACTCTGTTGTAATATTGATGGCAGCATATGGCAAACATCTGACAGCTGTTAAACAGATGTGGCAATTAGCAAACCTTATGGTCATGCTGTTAAGATTATTATGCAACACGTTCTCCAGTAAAATTAGATGACTTCCTACTTTCTGTAGCTTTACACATGTGGAGTGCTAGTCTAATGTCCCATTTAGGCAATATTGTTAGCTAATGTCTCCTAACCCATATTTTTTTAGTTGATGCCTCATAGAAGATTTAGAGAAATCCAGAATTTAAACAAGAACAATATCAATTCAGCTGTGTAGCAGATACTTCAATTATAATAGCTAATGGACAAATTGAGAGATAAAAAGACTTTTCTATCATGTTGAAATTCAATGAACAGTTTTCAATTAGGCTCCGAGTATAAAAGGGAAAAAAGAAAGATACTTTTCCTTGATGTTAACATTGCAGGAAAAGATGAGAGTAACTTCGCTTTTTCATTATACAGAAGAGGTGCATATAATGATGCATATTTAAATTATAAATCAGGTCACTATCTGCCAAATGAAAGCAATATCAATTAGAGCTAAGGTGGATCAGGCTTTAAAACTCCTTATATTTAATGACAAAAGTATGACTGTTACCCTCACCCAGCCAACAAAGGGATAATTTAAGGCAGTAAGAAATCAAAGAGTGATGTCACAAAAATAAGCCCTCACAGCTTTTTGGATAGTATTATTATAATTAATAGACTTCCAATGACTTTTTTTTTTTTCAGGTTATGGGCTTTCACAAAAGCATTTATTGCAGGCATAAAATATAAAACTCTAAAGAGTGGGTTTGACTAAGGTTGACTTGAGGGTCCTTAGCCTTTCTACTACAGTAATTCCTGTAAAATAATAGTTTCATTTATAGGCTCAATTTATAATGTTGAATTTATGCCAGTTCATCTGATATCAATCATGATAATAGCATGATCTATTGTATGTCACTTGTGCTAATGCAAATTAAATATCATTACATTACAAAAAAGCCCTATGTTAAAATAACATTAAGGGTGTAACTTTAACCAAAAAAATTAAGGATGAATTAATGTTTTGGGGTGAGCACGCATACAGATAATAAATGTAAAACCATGCATATATTATATATAAAATTATATACATGCTGAAAAAGGAAAAGCTAAGCAAAATATAAAATTGATTAAGGTTTGACTAGCAAGATTAACACTGATTTTTCCCCCTTCCATTGTAGTTCAGGTTGAGTAGCAAGCAGTATATTATCTTTCTTTTTAACCATTGAGGTTTTCAGTCTTTGTCTTTGACACATGAGGATTAGGAATCAGGTTCTAAAAAATTTTGGCAAATATAATCCTTTGAATACCCCTATATCTTTATGAATTACACACTTGCACATGGAAGTACAGCTGGGTAATATAATTCTGAGATTAAAGTGCACCCAAAGATTTTGGAAACTTTGTCAAAAATTTGTTTTATAATTTTAGTTATTTTAAAGCTAGAATGTCACTAAAGTCTGTTTTCATTGTTACTTGCAGAAGTGTTGGGACCTCTCAACTAGATTAAGATACGTTTCCATGCATGATTGCAAGAAATTTTCCACATAAAATTTGGGAAAACCTGAAATATTTGTATAAAACTTTATGCCAAAAAAGACCTGTGCAATTTTAGAAAAAGTGAGGAGCTCTTGGCTTTGTCTCAGAATGTTAGGCATTGTTTACACAGTTGAAAACACCTAGCATGAATTGTTTGCATTTTTTTCTTGAAATCGGGTGAGGTCACTTTGCTCGGAAGTATTTGTGAATAGTCCTTGCTTCGTAAATTCTGCAGATCCTATTACATTTCTTGGTTATAGATTAGACATGGGGACTTTCTTTTAAAAGATATTTACAATGATAAAATATTGCCCATCGGATTATAACAGGATCTGTAGCCCTCTGTTCTGTGGTTCCAGTAAAGTTCCTGCAGACATTATTTTTATTACTCACCAATAGTTGTACATACCTCCCTTTTATTATAATGTCTGAGCACTTTGCAATCATTAATATATCCACCTGTTTATTGATGGCTATTAAAACATCAGAAAATGATGTTGTTTTCGTCCACTGATGGGGAAATGAAGCACAGAGGGACCGAAGTAACACAGAAAGCAACTGTGGAAAAGAACAGGGAACATGAACCTCCTGAATCCCCAGCAAACACAACCTTCCTCTTTCTCTCTCTCCATTTTTTTCTGGGAATATTCATGGTAAAAAAGAAAAAAAAAAAAAAAAAAAAAAGGTGTTCTTTCAAGTCATGGCTGCTGCAGTTAGGCAGGGATTGGCTCTCTGTTTTAATGTGATGGGTTTCTCTCCTTCCTGATACCTAAGGACACATCAACCAGCATTCTTGCTTTGTGCTCTCTGGCACTTTATATTTGGGTTTAGCCTCTCTGGGCAATACTTTTCCCACTGACCAAATTTTGCATAATTGACTGCACTCTTTAGAGGTGTATAGAACAAACTCAGGAAAACAAACCCAGCAAGAGGCTTTGCACATCTTCTGTTACACAACAGACTGCTCGCAGAAGGCATATTCATTATTCCACATTTTTCCTCCTTCAAATGGTGGCATTGCTTGTTTCAGAAGCAGAACTGACACTCCTCACCGTTCATTGCTACAGATGTTAGAGATATTCTTTAATGTTGGGAGGAAACACAAACCTCCTAATGGAGATCTTGGCAGCTAGTGAAAGGAAAATAGATTGTTTTAAAATATATTTATAGGTCTTTTAACATATATATGCTCTGACAGTGATTTGGGAGTTTAAAAAGTCTATTACTAAATTTATTTTAAAATATCTGTTTACAGAGTCACATATGCTTCTTTTGTTACCTACTTGATGTATTAAAATGCTGGGCTTTCAATTGTTTTGAACATACTTTAGCCTATTTTTATGTGCATTTTGAAAATTTTATTTAACATTAAAAAATCTTAGTGTTTTTGCTGAACTTAACTCATTGCCACAAGATGAAGCCAAGTGTTTAACAGCTTTCAAAATTGGCTTAGATGTTCATTTACATTTACATGTGAGTAATTTTAAGTTTGCCTGTCCAGGATGTAGCAATTCTTCAAGTGATAAGGCAATTAGTAAATGATACACGTGTAGTCTTGCACATGATCTATATTATCTGCTTAACTTTAAACAAGTGAGCAAATCTCTGTTCAAATTCGGAAATTCTGAAACATGCAGAAATATCTGCCAGGTTGGAAATACAGTTATGAAGAAACCCGTATTCTAGTTTCTGCCCAATGCAAAGAAGTTCTTATTAGATTGTGATGGAATAAACCACTTACAAGACTTTCATTGCAGATTTCCCTCCAACATCAAGTACTGGCTGCCATCAGGTACACGAAACTTGAAGCACTCGTCTGATTCCAGATGGAAATTCAGCTGTGGTAACATACCAAAATGATGCCTTAGAAAATGCAATTTCTGAGGTATCTGCACTTTGCAGAGTAGGCTGACACACTGAATCAAGCCCTTCTAAACGTGTCCCATATTTTCTATGAATTATTCAGTCTGCAAATAATTTATTAGGTGAATTTAACCCCCTTTTTCTGTTCTTCATAGATTGCCCCTGAGCACTTTTTAATTTTCTCTTTGAAATTATTCACTGAGTACTTTCTATGAATAATTTTTAGGACCAAATTCTCCACAACATTAAACTGTTCAAATCTAGCTGCAGCTGCTTGTGAGAAGCCTCTGTACTTTAACACAAATGTGATAGGTCTGGGGTTTTTGCCTGTTACTTGTACACGCCAAGAAAGGGTGAGGAGACATGGCAGAGCTTCATTAGACCTAATTCTCTACTATAGAAGACCCTTTAAGAACTCTGCACTTGCAACATAATCCAGCAGCAAAGGCAGACATGAACCTGAATACTGTGAAACAGTAAATGGCTGGTTGAGTGCCTTCTGTTCACTCTAAGGCAGCGTGGGGAGCACTGCCCTGAGTCTGCAAATTGATGCATACAGCTTACTGAGGGTATTTGACCTGAAATACAAGCAGAAGGCATCCTTTGCAACAACCTCCTTGAAATGCTGCATAGCTGTAAATAAAAATCAGGGCTTATAGTGCTGAAAATGCCAAGAAACGTGGTGATAGCCATCTGACAGTGCTCATTTTCCTATTTGAGAAGAGGATCAGGAACACACCTTAAGTAGTCAGTAGAAAACTCAGAGAGGTAGCAGCAAATGGGTAACTGTCCAAAACTCTTAGGGAGGTCACAGATACACATTTTCTCAGGTTTGATATTCACTTGGTGGAAGCAGCAAGTGCACTCACGACTAATTCCATTCATTGGGAAATAAGAACAGAAAGGAGATGGAATGGAAAAGAGCAGCATCAAAAGTGCCAGCAACAGGAAGAGATAAAACCAAATCAGTATTCAAATTACATGCATGTCTCAATTTTGCTTTGTTATTGTGTCACTATTTTGAAAAGCCCAAATTATGCTCATAAAAACTTAAGCTATCCATACATATGTATGAAAGTATTCAGCTTCAGCGGGGTTGAGACAGACAAATCTGGGAGTAGGTTCCTTTTCAGGTTGTGAGAAGCAAATAATAATCAAGTGTAGTTGAGTTGTGTGAGATATTGGAGTCCTGGAACCACCTCCTTTGTCTCATTCTTCTCCAAGAGATGAGGAGGAGTATAAGGGTATTTCTCTGTCCCATTTGAGCACTCATTCCAGTTTTCAGTGAAGAAGACGGCAAATTATCATTGATTTCAATGCATGGGACTGAAGTCCTTATCAATATCCTGGTGCAATAATTCATGCTTGCCCACAGTGCATAACACATGTACCTCAGGAATTTGAAGACTGAATAGGTCATGTAGGAAGGCTTTTACAAATGAGAAATTACTACATTATGTGGTGTAAATTTATAATAGATATTTATTTTGTAAGGTAGTACAGAAACCCCATCTCATATGGGTAGTATGTCTGGAGTCTGCTGATGCCTCATATTTCTCAGGTCCATAGTCTCAGGTGTCATTTCATTTAGGGTGGCTCATGCTATCCTCCTATCTTCAGGCTTGACATTGAGATTTAAAAGATCTGAGTGGATCTGGCATGTTTAATCAATGTCATTCTCTTTAAGTCTATTTAATTAGCAAGCAGAGACTCAACATTGTCTTTTTTTTTTTTTTTTTTTCCAGTTACAAAATATTTTAGAGAAATTACTTACAAAAAAACACATTTTTCATATATGTATATGTGTGTTCATCTTACCTGGTCTATAGTCGTCTTCCAAATAGAGATGCTTCTTGTAGACAAGTTGAAGAGCCTCTTTCCGTGCCAGAACACACCGACTGTCTTCCTCTTTCGTCTTCTCAGAAGTCTTTCTAGCATTTCAGTGTTCTCTTCTCTAGATCTTCAATGTAGAAAACAGTCACATCACCTCATAGTAAAAGAATGTTATTCACTTACATTTACCCCAGGTATTTGCCATCAGAGTGCTTATCTAGAGAACACTACTTTTATTGTGTGCTCATTTTTAAAATAGTTTCTGTTTACCTATAATCATTGTGATTGTACTTAAAGTCCAAATGCACGATGACTGTGCTCTTAAATTTGTTACAAGTCAGTTTTCACAATATAATTTCATATCAGCTCTACACCCCTCACAAAGACTAGTTATAATCTCTTGGAGCATGGTATTCATTTTGACTTTATTATGTTTCGGACTTTAATCTTTTGCTTGATAAAGCTTCTGCTCAGTGAGTAAACATTTTTGTATATTTTTGTTTTATTTTTGTGTGCTAGTATCCAGGACACTGAGTCACAGATCAAGATCCCACCGAGCTGTACAAACACAGATCATAGAGACAGTGCCTGCCCCAGAGAGCTATATTTAAGAAGTGATTTTATAAAAAGCAGGATTAAAGTTTACCAAAAAGCCTGAGAAGGCAGCCCATCTATACGCCGGCAGTAATTACATTTCAGCAGCATACTCTTGAGAAGCATGTATGTTGCAGAAATACCTTGCAGTGATTGAGAACAGGGATAATAAGCGACACATTTGCATTGTCTCCTCAAAGTGGCTCACTTTTGAATATAAAGTGTGAGGATACGATAAAATAATAATATTTAGCACTTGCATAGCTCTCTACAACTTCCAAGGACTATAAAACATTAACTGATTAATCCTCACAGCATGCCAGTAAGGCAAGTTACTTCCACCATGTTCATCTTCCTGACAAGGCAAAATTGTCCCCTACAGTTTATCATCCAGCTCTTCCTCCACAGTGGAATAGATCTCACCTTGAAGAAAGGTGCGTTTTTTCCCGTTTTTGTTTGTTAAGATATTCACCTTAAATTTCTCTTTCCATAAAAATGTGAAAAGGTTATTCACATGGAAAAATATTAGAGACAGCCTAAAATATGGGCTAAAATGTACACGTTTAAAACATTTATGTCAGGTTAGAAAAAATCCTGGGAGCACATGCTATGGAAAAGAAAAAGTAAGAAACAAGTGCAGATTAAGATGACTAGAAATAATATGTCAGTGATACCCATGTCACCAAAACTACAAGACTGATGATCTGTATGACTGAAAGGAAGCAAGTGGGCGATGAGAGCAGAAAAGGGCTGTCAACCATGAAGGTGATGTTACAAGGACCCACGCTTTAGATTTTCAAAGCTGTGTAAAGAATTAATCCACACAGTTCCAAATGAAATTAGTGGAATCTGCATGTATCTCAACTCAAAACTGCATATGGGGAGAGATTCCACATGTATGACATGGAGTATTCACAAGGCACAGCATCAAGTAGGGACAACAGACGCTGAAGGCATTTGGTGAGCAAATATCTAAATTAAGATGTCTTTGCTGTGTATTCTTCCCAGTCAAACTGACCAAATGAATTAACTAGTAATAGGTGGTTTGATTCTATCCTCTTTAATATCCTTTAACAGAAGTAAAAAAAAATAAAAATACTGAAGATGACTGACCCAGCTTGTCCGCCTTCACTTCTTTTTTTTTAATATATTCTATTATGTAGCTGATAAAATATGGGTAAGTGGAGTTCCTCTGCTTCTAATTTGAGCACTATAGTGACCATATTGTAAACGCTGAGCGGCTGATTATACCTAAGATTTTATTTGCCACTGTATCAGGTCTCCCCATTCTCCTTTTCCTACAAACACCGTAAGTGTCTTTGCTGTGCTGTCTTGTATATGAAAGGCAAGGAGTTCACAACTTCTCACTCTTCTTTCTCTTTCCTTCGGAAGATCAATTTCTGTTGGAACTTCTAAGAGGAATTGCCCAGTGGCTGAAAGCTGGGCTGACAGTCAGTTTGAGAGCTTTGATTTCAGTTTAGACAATTCAAAGAAAACCAGCAGAAAGTCTAAAACCAGTTAACGAGGTTATTAACATCATGTATTTGATGGCTTTCCCTAACTTTTTAAGGTGAATTGTCTTAGACTGCTGCCCCCAGTTTTGATTAGAGACTTATATTATAAATATTCAATAATAACCATAATAAAAAAGGGTAATGTAGATCCACCCCTTCCTTCAGGAAAATTTTATTCCACTGAATGATTGCAAAGTAGCCCCAATTTTAAGTGCCTTTGCCTCAATCTTCAGGATATTTCTTAGGAAGATTAGAATATTCTCCCCTGTTCTGTGATGAATTAACTGTGTTTGGTCATATTTTTTGAGGGGGGCAGGGGGAATTACCATATCACTATATGCACAAGAGATCAAATGTATGATTAAAAATATTTATAATACTGATGTGGAAAAGAATGATATGTTAAACAGATAAGCATATAATAATGCATGTCTTACCCATAAAATTTAATTTATCCCTTGGGCAGGGCATAAACTTTGCTCAAGAACAACATGTTTTCCATCTATAGATTGCAGAGCTAAACTGCTTAATTTTACAGCAAATTGATCACTGCTGTAATATTTCAGGAGCAAAATGATCCTCAACAGTCAGTTCAGTTTCAAAAGCCAAAATTTATAGTTCTGCGTCTGATTTAGTGATAAGGTTTTTTAACATATTGGGCATTTCATCACTTTCTATCGGGAGTCAGCGTTGAACCAACAAAGAAATATTTTTTGAAATCAACAACAACAACAATAATAAAAAAAAGGAACATAAATAATATACATCCAACTGACAGAAGAGTTTAATATTCCCTTCAGACTGGTAGGAAATTACTCAGATTCCTGTCCTTGTAAACATGTGTCCTGGCCTATACAGGAGATGTGCTGCACTGCCGTTTGGGAGGAATTGCAGACTTGAGAGCCTAACTGCCTTCCTGAGTGCTAAGGAAACTATTTCATTTATTTTCCCAAGTGGCTAAACTTCATTTTACCCAATGCAAATAAAATTTAGTACATCTAAAGTTATTTGACACTTTTGATATGTTTAAAATAAATGTGGAGAGATTTAATGATGTGAAAGTTCATGACTCAGTAAAGATTGCTCCCTAGCTGGGGTCTTAGGATAGACACCTATAAAATCAAATTATTATAATCACAGGAGTCATGAGAAAAAAGTAGGCCCTGCTGAGCTCTATTCACTGAGTTTTTGCATTCATTATACTCCTTCTAGTTATGAAACAAAGGGACGAGGTAGGCTGAAATCTCAAAAGGTTTTATCAAGTAATTCTTTGCAGCAGCATTTTGTGATTACTACAGTGAATTTTTAGAAAGCCGATTCATATGCCAAGAGAAGAGAAAAAGACATGACTTCTTAGTTACCTCAATGCAGTAGTAAATGCTCATTTTTGAACAATAAACTTGAAAATTATGGACACTGGAAAATAAAAGTAAATGCATGGATTATATTTGCTACATTTATCAGAGAGCATTATTCAGCTACCTCTGGAATATGTTCTTGAGAAAAATATCTATGCATGATGCAAGGGCCAGATTTTAAGAGGCTAACTCCCACTGACTTGATGTTCCCTGTGATTTAGGAGAGAAATAGCTTAAAAAATCCCTCTTAAAGATACATATATTCCCCATCCCTTCAGATACCTAATCAGCAAGACTGTGTGATTACATTTTGGTGAGTGGCACACATTTGCACACAAGAGAACATGTATATGGCTGCTTTATAATCAAAAGATTATTTCCCAAAGCTGCTATTGCCTTTATACATAAATCTGCACACTGACCTGGGACGCACCGAGTGGAGACACAGTAATTAGGTCATTTACTTGGGCCTGATATTTCTTTTGAGGCTTAAAGGATAAAATGTCTCTGTGCACAGAGCAGCACGTGATGGTATATTTCTCATGTTTGTGCTTTATGATAAAAAAGAAAGAAAGGATCAAATGCCAACATTTTTTTTTGTGTGTGTGAGGAAAACAATAATTAAGGGTGCATATTTCACCTGCAATTATTTACAACTGGAGTTTAGATCAGGGAGATGTCTAAATCCTTGATGGAAGCGCGCAGTCAGCAGTGCAGACGCTTTGTCTGGCCACAGTCTGCTTGGCTCAATGGGATTATGCTGGGGAAGGAGATGCCAAGCACTCTGCCTCCCTTCAGAAACCAAGGCAAAAGATTTCAGCTACAGGCTCAACTAATTCAAATGCACATGTTCTTCTTCAGTCAGCTACATCCATTAGTTGACCGAGCATGTAAACCCTCCCCACGCTCCTGCTAGTAGGCACTTATGCATATAACAGATTTAGAAATACAGGTCCGTGTCCTCAACTTGTGCAGCTTTGCTGAGAGTAGTGGATAAAAGGTGATTTATGTTAGCCAATATTTCAAACTCATTTTCTAAAGGCTAAAAATTCAGCTTTGGAAATACATACAAGGTTTCTAATGGAAGAATGCACTAGAGATTGTCAATCTTCTTTTAATTACAGAGTTAAGTATAGGAAATCCTTCACCAATCAGTTGCAATTAAAGAAGAACTGTCTGTGGACGATTTAGTGGATTTGTTTTATTTTGCAACATCTTTCTCAGGTGGTATTTGCACAGGATTCCTTCCTCAGGTTTTTAGTTTTATGGTTGGGCTCAAAGACCCCATCAGCTGTCCTGGAGTTTTGTGCTGTAGAAATCCAGAGTAAGAGACAGCTCCAGCATCAAAGAGTGTAAAAGCTGGACTGTGTTCAAATGAACTCCATGTCCACCCTCTCAGAACTGCCCGTTCACAAGTAGCTTCAGAAAAATCATGAGCACATTTGTGCTTATAAATCACGCACCGTAATTATGCTTGCCAATGAAAGTCCAGAAAAATATTTTAATGAATGTTTGCATTTGTAACTACTGTGCCTGCACCCAAATCTCAAGGTGAAAATCAGGTGAAACTGCTACATATCGAGCCCACAATTTGAAATACAAAATACATATCAAGTCCAGACTGTTACGAAAATGGGTTCACATTTGCTTAGTAGGTTCATGAACCCTTAGCAAACATTTCAGTGAACCAGATCACAGTTTTGAAAGTGCAATGCCAAACCTAGTTTCATATCAGAGTATTTCTCTGTCTCTGTTGTAACAGCAGTAAGTGCAGAGTTAGCTCCCTTTACCTTTTCGCTTTTTCATGCTTTTGTGCTTTTCTGGGGTTCTTCAGTTCCCTCCTGCTGTATTTCAGACTGCATGCTCTCCTTGCATGAAATGCTCTCTGTCTATCTCTCTTATTATTCCCTCTAAACTTTCTTTGTTACCTGCTCCGTCTCCTGTTATTTCTACTGTGTCATCAAAAACTGACTCCGTACAGTCTGCCAATTAGCCTTTGTCTGTCAGCACATTCATCAGCATCCTGAAGAGTGATGGTGAATGGCAGAGCATGGAAGTGCTATTTGATATGCAGCTGTGTGTCCTTGCACAGAGATGTACCATTACTGATGAAGTAGTAGAATACGGTTTAGATTTCCCAGAGACAAACTTTTAGTAAGAAGCAGATACAATTAGCAAAAAATGGAATAGAAGGAATGAGAAAAGAAGCAACTGCAATGCTTCAAAATTATCAGCTAAGTGCACAGAACTTTTCTACATTTAAAATAGACTTTTTAAAATATGGACCTCCTGTGTGCAAAGTAAAAAAGTCTGACATAGATATTTCCAGGAAACAAAGAGAATTAACGGTGTAATCTGATATTACATACCTGCGAGTGAGTAATGCAAATAAAGCTGCTTCTGTACTTGTTACAGGGAAAATAATATGACTTTGGTATAAAACACACATTGCATTCTTCTGTGGAAATATATAAGTATGCATTATTCAAAATTCAAATATTAATGATCACATAAATATTCTATGATCTTGGCTATTACTTTCAGAACAAACATTTTAATTTTAAGATGTCATATTTGTAAAAGCCGTATTTTGAGTAAGAAAAAGAGAGAAAAAGAGAGGTAGACCTTTCTAAAGGTGTCTCAGTGTCTTGCCGTGGTATCTGTACTTAACAAATACATGGCACGATTAAAATTTTTTTAGCTCTACAATGTTCACCTGTTTAAACATTTACAACGTTACTATTGAAAAAAGTGTAGGAAGAAATAAAAAGCAAATGCATATAAGTGTGTATTCAGATGAACTGTGGATATCAAAAAGTGCATGGCAATAGGTAGGATTAGATTTACGAGGCTGACCTTGCATGTGTAAGCCTTAGAGCAAACTCCAAGAATATGTATGACCAGAGCAGTGGGATTATGAGAGGAGCCTATAAAACTATATCCTCCTATCGCTAGATCTTACTAAAGGACATTTCCAAATTAATCAGAAAGGAAAGGAAAATAATAAATTATAAAATATTAAGCACAAATGAGAGTTTTGACTTGTCTAGACAATCGGGATCAGCTTTTCAAAGGAAAGGTATAAGAAAATTATATTCATGCCAAAAGTCAGCTTTTGTATATGCAAATGGATAGTTATTACGAATGTTGCAAGTGGATTTCCAGATATTATTTCAAAATCAGCCTGCCAGATCTGAATGAGCTATATTTTCCAAGTACTCACTACACACCCTTGGAGCCAGATTCCCAGAACAGCTCAGCAATGGTATCACAGCAGGGTGGGATATATGAAGCACTTTGAAAAAGTTGGCTCTTATTTAATTGAAGAGAAACAAAGTGCTTATGGAAATCTACAGTTGATTATGAGTAGTAAACATATAGAAAATGCCCCTAAGGTGTTTTGCAAATTTACATCTCTTAATATTTGTTGATCCTGATCAGTTCCCAAAAATCATTTCCATTTCTCAGGGGCTACCCAGGAAATATTAGTGCCCCCGCTCTACACTGTGTTCCTAAAGGCTCAGCATCATTCCCATCAGCTTCAAGAAGCAGAAATTTTTTGTGGGTTCTCTGCTTGAAAAGCGAATGAATACCAGTTGCTGTATCTGCTATCCCAAGTCCTCTTTCAATACTACTATTTCTCTGTACCTTTTGCTTTCACATACAAGTTTGCGCAAACTTTGGTCCATATTGGTGCCATCACCTGCTCGTGGTGGAGGCTCCAAGTCATCCCAACAGGTCGGTGAAGCACATTTCTTCTGAGTACAAAATCATACCAGTGTCCTGGAAGCCAAGTGGCCATATTCCCAACCCATTGCTCACACTGAAGGCAGTGAAATATTTCATTTAGGAGCAATGTGTGCATGGAAGTGCCTCACAGGTTTTTATGGTGGGATCCCAAAACCTTTGAGTGTCTGGAGCACTTGGTGAGGATCACTCCATTGCTTTCTTGCAAAGTGCATCAAGTCTCAAGTGCATGAACTTGCCTGGCATGGAGAAATACCAGCCTAACATTTCTCTTGGAAGGCCTTTAATCATTCTCATCGTTTTTCACTTCTGCTGCCAGAATGTGTGGGGCAAATACAGGCTGCAGCTTCCCCCCACACAGGCGAGCAGGGACAAGCTCCCTGCCAGTGGTGTGGTAGCTGCTGCGAGTTTCAACCTTGTGGTCGTGCGCCTGGTCCTGAGGGGCCAGTCAGGCTTCTCAGCCCCGAGCCTTTTTGGCTCTCTTAATTGTGCCCAGACAGCACAGAGGTCGTTAGTGTGGTGGGCACCGACGTGTTGCCTCCTGCCCAATGTTCCTTGTCTTAGTTGTAAGTTTTACCTCATATTTAGTAATCATCACACTTCAAAAGCTTGTTTTATTGTGGCTTTCTTGACCAACATTCATTCAGCATCACCATTTCCTAGCGGCAGGATGCAGGGTGCTCTGAAAGGAAGAAGCCATTCTGGCGAGCTTAATGGAGGCTCTGGTTTTCAAGAGTTGGGATATGGTTGCATATATAAAAGAATATCTAATTAGTGCACATATCTGTCGCAGTGATAAACAAGGATAGTTACAATCATTTGTATGCACAGAGGCAAGAAGTCAGTTCTAATACTGTTAAAAATATTGAAAAGTCGATCTCAGGAAGGGTTGCACGGGGGCCAGGGGAACTATTTAAGAAACAAGATGCCTGCAGAAAGATATATTGGAGTAAGATTTTATGACAGCCTATGCATATAGATACTGCTCACACTTTGGTGACAACAACAATTAAAATCGGCTGGATATAAACTGGGTGTTTGACACACAGGCCTGCCTTTGGCAGCGCAGAGCTGGAACAAGCCCAGGAGCTGTAGGAGGCTCCTGCAGGGTCTCTGCAGGCTCCATGTCTTCTCTTCACATTCCTCCTGCCTCGCTCTTTTTGGAGAAAGTGCAGTCATAGTGCAGCACAATGGGGATAGGCCCTGAGATCCACAGGCCCCTGGATTAAGTTTGCGTTGCCTTGGGTGAGCATCCAGGCTTCCCCCAGGTAACAAACACCCACAACCAAGGAACATGACAACCAGGTTCTTGTCTGATTTTCTGGAGAAGTAATTTTCCTTATCTTCGCATGCTTCTCTTTGCCCCATTTGTGTTTATTGTGAGGTTTTCACTTATTTGCTTATAGGTCTGTGCCTTTCTGTTTGCCAAGAGAAAATGCATGTATATTATGCCGTACTTTACATTACTGGGAACGCTTATGCTTCTCCAGCTTGCTTTACATTGTTAACAAATTCTTGGCAGAAATCCGTATCAGCCAGTGACTGGTTAGCAGGACTAGGAAATGCTTCGTGTATTTGCTCTACAGAGAAGTGTTGGTTAGCGTCCTCTATAAAATGAGCGAGCAGCATACTGATAGCAGAAGGTTTTTATTGCTTGACACTGCCAGGTCTAAAACTAGACTTCAAGCTTGCAGGAATAATTCTTCAGACAGTGGGGCTGACTTCTTATTCATGCTGTTAGCGTCTGAGACTGCTGCTGACCAAATGGTGCTCAACAGGGTCACACCTCAAGGATGCGGATGCAATTCATTTTCCTTATAATTACTGTTTTGTTCTCAGAGCCTGGACAGTCTCTTTAAAGACAGTTTATCTGCAGGTTCAATAAAACCACACAAAACCACTCAAGAAGTAACCTTCAGAAACTTACATGAGCACAGTCAGGATGGAGAGAGCCAAAGAAGACCCAGCTGTCCTAGCGGGTCGTTTCCTATTAGCAGATCTTTGGCAGACATGGCAGTTGACACCAATGCTACTCAGTAACAGAGGAGGATGATGAGAACAGTACAGTAGCCACCTGACTTCTTTTTTTTTTTCTTTTTTCTTTTTTTTTTTTTTCAGGCTTTAACTGATTTACAAGCCTGAAATTTGAATTAGGATTGCTATAATCCTCTCTAGGTGCACAAACTGTCAGGTTGGTCTGCTCAAGACTAGTCTGGGGAATTGAAACTTCAGGAACATTTCTTGCAGTGTTTCAGCCGCGAATCACAGAAACTTGCTGGGAGTGGCTGCTGCTGGGAGTTTTCAGTCACATCCAAGTCAGAAGCATGAAATAAAGTCCCTCCATGTTTGAATCTGTCTCCAAATCAAATCCTCCAGGGTGGGTTTTGGTCTGGTCACTTGGGCTTGACTCACATGTAAATTCAAAAGTATTTGAGACTGAATATCAGGTTTTGACCTTTATAATGTCTCCTGTAGTTCTGGCACTGCTTGCTTCTTTCAGACCACATTTATGTGATATGTCAGTTTTCTCTGCAGCAGGAGGCATACAATTCTGTGTTGCATTTTACCTTTGCATTTTCATCTCCCGTAATTCCTTCTGATACATTTCACCACATGATCTTCAGATAGGATTTGTATTTGCTCTTGGGCTGTTTCTACTGTCCTACATATGTCAGTAACTTTTTGCAGAGTCAGACTATCTTCCCTGAAGAATTTTCTATTGTCATCACTTCTGAGCCCCACTACAGTTGCTGCCCCCGTTAATTCCCTTAAAAAGATATTCAGTTATGTGTCACCAGCAGGTCTGGATTCTACTGTCTGTCTTACACATGCTACTTAGGGCTAGATAGTTCACTGCTTTGATAAAGAATATAAAACAATTTTTCTAGACATAAAATCATATGGCTACTTGAGCGATAGATCACATACACAAATAGAAATATATATTTTTTTCTTTCCTGTTATTTATGTACTACTAAGTTGTTATTCTTTGTTAAATATTGTAAATACTGAGGATTTGATATAATAGATATTATTTTCTTTATTCCTTAAAATAAGGACATGCCTTGTGTTCTCTATACATTTCTGTGTACCTGCATTTCAGCCTAGAATTGTAACACAGTACATTATAGAGGAGAGATTTTCATAGGCACAAATGGGAATTAAGTGTCCAATTCAATTGACTTTTAATTGGAGTTGAACAACTACAAAGCCTTTGAAGAACTCTGCTATACTGAACCTCTTAATTTAGCCTGAACGTGTTTGTTGATGAAAATCTTAACTCCTAGGCAGCTGTAGGTAAAGGTTTAATCTTGCTCCAGTAGCCACATTATCATTCACAAAAGGTCCAAGGAGTTCAGCCTTAGTAAAGTTCATATCTGGCTGACAAATAGACTTACTCAATTTTTTTACCCTATAGCAAAATCATATAGAAATTTTATTACATTTAGCAGGAAAATTAAACATGTCTTTCTGTTTTAGAAAATAAATTATTATAGGTTTCTTTCAAACACAATTTCCTTTTGCTAAAAAATCTATCTGTTTTGCAGTGGAAATGGACAATTTCTTACCCAAAGTGGGGATATTTCTATTAAAAAAAATTACTTGTAGGTTATTTCTTCAAAGGACAGTTGTACACAATATGCATACTTTAATAAAATCCAATTGTCTATTAAGATAATTAAAGTTTTGTAACTTTTACCAATTCTTTCTGATCTGTAATCATCTTAATACACATATAAATCTTTAATATATCTGAAAAAGAAACATCAATAAACAAAGCTGTTACTTGTGAGGAGTCATGAATATTAAAAGGGAAGTATATTTGCGTACTGTGATGATGAAAAGATGACCACTATGTTAGAGATTCTGGCTTAAGTCACAGAAGACTTCCTAGAACAAGGGTATGACAAACTTTTTTTCCCTAAACATTATTTCTCATTGTTTTCTCCAGTTATTCATATGTCATAGCATTATCTTAGGGCAGGTTCATGTTTGCTTTAATTTCTTTTAATTTGGTACCTGAGGTAGTGGTGCAGTTGTTGGTTTTCAGGTGTTGTGTTCAGTTCCTGGGAAAAAGGCAGTCCTCCTTGGGTTGATTGTAAATCTGGCATGTGCACATGTACATCAAATGCATATTTTACTTTCTTCCTTTGTATTCCACGTATACTGCAACAGATAAGACTAGACAAATGCACTTTCATTGACAAAGACTCACAGAATGCTTTGGGGTGGAAAGGATATTTGGTGATGGTATCTTGCAGTTTGTCCCCTCTGCACCATGGCAGGATTGATTGCTTTATCACTAAATGATCCCTGATGGATGAGTATTGGGTCTAGGCATCAGTTAAAAGTGAGGATGATAATTCAGTTTTACTGATGCCACTGGAAGGGGAAGTTAATCTATTAAATTGTTTAGAAGTTTTACAATTTCCCATAAAGTGTTTAAAGCCGGGCTTCTCACCCTTTGCCACTTCATGACCTGCTCTTTCTTCTTATCCTCCTTTTCATCCATGCATATAGCATGGAATTAACCTGGTGGCCTCCAGTACAGCTTTGAGGGAAGCAAGGTGGTTCTTTCTCTGTTAAGGACAAAAAGGATCTCATATACAGATCAAAAGGAATGAAAAGATTTGTTACAAGCATTACAAATTATAGGGGCTAATAGTCTGAGGTTGTTTGTGTCACATTAAAATGTCTAGGCTCTGACAGCACCTCTATGGGATCCTTGCCTGGATCAGGGTGTGCTCCCAAATTTGCTCTCATCTGCACGAGGTACTTGCAGGAAACCTCCTTGTGCATACATGGCAAGGGGTTTAAGACCCCTTGGCACATCTGTTCAGCTTGGCACACTCAGGCTGACTCCTCTGCACCTGGAAACATCTATCCAAATACTTCACAGAGGTGACTGGTTGGTGTGCAGTGTGACAGAATCATACCAAACCATGCCAGTTGCCCTTGACAAGAATGAACAGAGTGAGAATTGGGCCTTTTGGAGGCACAGTTTCTGCACTGGGGTAATGCTGCTCTGTGGCACCTCAAAGGCAAGGCTTGTGCAAAGCCACCCCAGCCCCAGAATGATGAGGCACTGGGACAGATGCAAATGAGAAAAAAAATTAGAATAAAAGAAATTAATATTTGACATGTACAAACATATGCACATAAATATAAATACATTTATATCTAAAATCAAATAGTTTTTCCCCAGAGTGAGTGAGCTCTATTTGCTGCTTGGGTTGTGCCGTCACTCATGAGGATGATTGTAGAGTCCCTGAAATTACAATACAGCCTTTTACCCGTGCTGGTGCCACCCATTTACCCACCCTGTCTAATGTTGATTAGGAAGGTGTCTGAAAGCTCAGCAGAGGAAAAAGCTAGAGGACAGAATTATAATAGTGGGGAGAGACAAAGATAGAAAAGAAGGGAAGGGATATTATCAGCATGTTACATTTTTGTGCGAGAAGTCTTATACTATTAAGATGTTTTGAATAACGTGACTGACAACTGTCATGAAGAAAAGTTGCCTTTTTTGGACATCACCTTGAAGTATCCAATTTAGTCTGTGTCTGACATAAACACAAACATTTGTTTGAAACATGCCAGTGATAAGATTAATCAGAAATTCAGCTATGCTGGGAAACCAATGGAGGAGTGTCCTGCTGTTTTAAGAGCAGTAGGAATTGCCACGGAAAAAGTTATCTGATTTGCAAACAAGTTACCAGACTGCTGTTTTCCTTATTAATCAGGTTAGAAGGGTTTTAGGAAAAGATGAAAATTTAATAATGAAAAGATGAGAAAGTATTTTAAAACCAACAGTGACTATTGATGGAATGGCGTAGTAGAGAATGGATTGCTGACAGACAGTGGTATCAGACCAAAGCTCCTCTGTGGACAGTTGGTCCTTTTAATGAGCTGAGCATGTGCATAGTTATTGCTAGCAGTGCAGGAATAGGTCAATTAATAGAGCTATCTGGGTATTTTTATTTTTTATTTTTTGCCTTAACAGGTATTCATTGGAAATTGCTGATTATTTAAAACAATTTATTGTGTGGAAATGTGTCAGTTTTGAATAAATGTTTGTCAGGAAGACTTGTTGAGTTTCAAGTAGATTTTCTGGTAAAAAGCAAAATAAACCTCAGGACCACAAGTAGCTAAGACACTCACCAGTGGTGGAGATGAGAGTTCAGATGCCTCCATGATGTTGGTTGCTTGTTTAAAATTCCTCTGCCATAGGTTCTCCTTCCACAGGCCAAATAGAGAGAGGAAAATAAATTAGATATCAGAATATTTGGAATACTTTTTCCAGCACAGCAAAACACTGTCCAGAAGTTCTGGTTGGGTAGGTGGGAACTAGGCAATACTTCCACATCACATTTAATTCAACAGCAGCCACCAACTTTTACAATTCCCCATTGCACGCTTGCATTGGCCAAATCGCAGGTGAATAATTGTGATCAATTTGAAAACTGATGTTTGGGAATGCCATTTGCCAGTGATGAAGGCACAGAGGCATTGTGTCCTCTTCCCCCCTTGGCATCAATTTCCTTCTAAGTGGAGCCAGATAGCCCTGGACCATTCCTGTGTGCACCATCAAACCTCCTGCCTGTGCAGCTAAGTGTAGCCCTGGAGAATGTCTTCTTACACCTGAGCATACGAACTTAATTTGTACAAGCAGGACACATTTTGGGAATGGTAATTTTGCTTTCTGAACTAGCACTTATTCGGTCTCTGTACCAATACTCACCTGCAGAACATCAACACACTGGGGGAAACATTTCCCTGTGCACAGGATCTTCAGAAATGATTTTTAAGCAGCAATAACAAAGTCAGAATGATGTTCACTATTCAGAGAGCAAATAAACCTTCACTTCAGAGCAAATATACTGGTTAAATAAATAAAAATATTACTAAAATTGTCTGTTAGCTCAAAGCCTCAATTCATCCTTTGCAGACCTCTGGGTTACTCAGTGGAGAAGAGGAGAAAGAATCAATACAAATGCCAATAAACAAAAATATGGAATAAGATATACTTCGGATAAAGTAAAATTTTGACTGCATCTTTGCCTGAGAGCAAAGATTTTTTTTTTTTTCCTGAGCAGATTTTTTTTCAAATCTCTGAAAAATTTGAATAATCTTTTCTAGAAATGAAAAATAATTCTGCTTCTTCTTCACTCCCTGATTCACAGATTTAAAACAGCATGGTGAGTAAAACATTATAAAAAACAAAGAACGTGAAAGGACATTAAAAGTCCGGTGAATAAAGGAAAACCTGAGATTCAAAGATCTGGGTTCAGTTTGAAGCACTGTTACAGAGCTGCTTAGAGAGTGGGCAGAGTAATTTACTACTGAAGCCTTAACTTCCTTTTCTGCCCTGATTTATTTAGAGTATAAGAGAATCTGACTGTAGAGAGAGGCACGCTGAATCCCTTAGTGCTATTGTAACAAAACAACAATAACAATAGTCACTATTTTTTTTTTGTGTCTCTGAGTGATGCTTCTTACTTGGCTTGCACTCACAGGCTTGGGGTGTGTGTGATTTTCTTCTGTACATACAGTTGCTTTTACAATTATTCAATAGACTTACAGACTAAATGCCCAACTCATACCTATGTGCTATGATATTTGCACACGTGCAAACCGGATGGGTAAACAGTTACAAACTTCTGACTCAGCATACATTCAGTTAGGCGTTTTAACTTGATCTCAACCTATAAACCTTTTGAATTTCCCCCCTAGAATCAAAAGAATTGAAATGCTGACACTAGTCAGTATTTAAAGTTTTCCCTTGACAGATTAGCTGCAAGGCACAGTGCTTGGTACTCACACACCGAACAATTTTTGTTTGCAAGTAAGCAAGTCCTTTAGTTCGTTGGCCTCCTTGACTGTACGTCTGCTCTGTGCTGACATTGCTTTTGGGCTGTGTTTTCTAACTCTATTCTGCCGTCATGGCCTGAAAAACTGAATGCATGATACAAAATTTTCATTTTTGCTCTGGATACGAACAGTTCTCTTGCAGCGAATACCAGGAACCCTGGGACAGAGCCGCCCTGAGAAAACATCTGTAACATGCTGGCATCCTGGCAGGAGTCCCCGGGGAGCTCAGGAGTGTGTTCATGGCACACATGCCATTAGAGGGCAGTCAACACTGCTTCCAGTAGCCTCTAAAATCATCTGTTTCTCTGCCATGTTTAATAGGCTTTGTCTGGTACAGGGCAAACCCCATTAGGCATGAAAAGGCAGAGCTATGTAAAGGAACTTGCACTGACAGCCTGTTAAATGAATAAAATTCTGCAGGATAGTGGGATTCAGCTGTTTTGGAAAAAAGATACACATACAGACACACACTTTACATTTTCTCTCTCTCTCTCTCTCTTTTTTTTTTTTTTTTTTTTGTCAGTGTGAAAATAGGATCTCAGTTTGCTGAATATATTCTTAGCTGCTCTGTGCTATCACTCACTGCTAGCATTGTGATTCCTGTTTTGCCTGTGTTGGCCCAACTAGATGAAATAATATTCTCATGGCATGGTAAAATACATACCTTTTGCCGTGTCTTCTGATACTTTGATTTTACAGAATTATGCCTTATCAAAAGATGTTCTTGGGACTGCAATTATAAGTGCATGTGGTCAGTTTACCTCTACAACCTCACTTACCCATGCAGGAGGTGTTCAGCTTCTTTGAGAGAGCTTGCTCAAGCCTTGCAGCGCGACTCCGTGCTCAGTCACTGCTGTTTTCATCCACTGCCACTGGGCTTGCCTGTTTAACATGGGATGGAAGTGTGAGAATGACATAGTAAAATCGTATAGTTACAGATGTGTAGTTTAAATAATTTAAGCTTCCCTTGGTGGTGGTGAGAACATAAGGTAGCTTTTGCCCTTGTAATTTCACTAAAAAAAATCTTTTAGTTTCTTTTTCACTTAAACCCATGGATAACAGAAAGTTGGGTTTTTGCTGAACTATCCTATGCAGTGAATGGGGTAAGTGTGCTCAACTCTGGCCACAACTCCAAGTGACAGTAAGAGGCTTGGGAAAAGGGTCTTTTAGGTGCATTTCTGTGTCTACAGATCTTGTTACAGACACTGTACGCAGCTGGTTTCATTAAGATTAGGACTGCAATTATTTTTTGCTGACTCGGTCAGTTTGAGCTTTTCTAGCAGAATTTCTCTAGAGGGCAGTAAGGATTCAAAGCTGCATCAGTGTAAGTGTGTATATATATATTTTGTAGAAATGACAGATCATCTTTGCACAGCGGTAAAGGTTACAAGAGTGGGTGCACATGTTGCAGTGTAGGGTAGAACAGCTAAAAGCACATAAAGCATACTGTACACTCTTCCTTCTCATAGCATCACCCAGGCTGATATTTCATTGCACATTTGTATTCTAAATTACTTAAAGTATTCTGCTTTTAATCTTGTTGAGAAAGGGCCTTTTTGTTAGGGAAGATTCAGTTCGGGTTAGTGGAGGGCATGGTAACAGGGATACAAATTGGAGAAATAAGACAAGGGTCCACATGGAAACCTTTGATTAACACCCTGTAGGGCTGAGACTAGAATTTCTTCTGTGACTCCTACCTACTACTTTCAGAAAACTGGGGATACAAAACCTAGACCTAGGTCATGATACAGTGTATGTGATCATTCTCTGGCTACAGTATTATGTTTTACAGTGGAAAATTTAAGAATACATATACCATACCTGCTGTGAAGGATATAATGCCTGCTGGATATTCACAAATCAGGTAGACTTACTGGCCAGAAAGGCATCAGATAATACTGAAGGTATGAAAGTTTTGGAGCTCTCTTGCACCATCTCCATCATCTTTGCACACTACTTGAAACTGATGCAGAGAGGGCACCTGGTGAGGCAGAGGTACAGGAAACAGAACTGCAGCAGTTGTACACTGGAGAAACAAGGGCAGGAGAAGCCAAGCCTGGCTAAGAGGGAAAAGGAAAAGCACATCTACGAGGTAACAGGTCTGCCAAAAAATACCTTTTCTGGTTTAGAGCAAAACGTTGGAAGAGGGATAACTTTGGTCATACTTTTTGACTGGGTGAATGAAAAAATCTTATTTTACTTCGCAGAACTAAAAAAGTAGGTGAGCTACTGGAGCTGGGTATCAGTTTGCTGTTTTACAGGCTTGCTTATGAAGAACATACTCTGGTTCAGACAAATCCCTGACAAACTAAGCTAGAGACAACTTTGTGGGTTCAAATTTGTGGGTTCAAAATAGGTGAATGGGATAAATTCATACTCACATCCTCTTACGAACCAAACATATCACTTAGGAAAACAATGTCTATGGAGTTCCACACAATTGCCGTTTTTAAGAGTTCACAGCTCTTTTCTTTTTGTCTTGTCCACAGATTTAGTTTTGAACACTCCAGAAACAAAGCAGAACATAGGAAGTTTTGTAGCTCAGGTTCTTCCAGCTTTACTCATACCATAACCTCCCAGCACCCCATCCAGGTGCGTGAGAGCTAAAAGTAGTGGGTTATACACATGTATATTTTCAATTCTGTGATTGTTTTACTGCAGAATTATCTTTGTGTCAATATATTTAATGATGACCTAGCTGCACATGTGGTCATTTGTGTGTTCAGCACTGTTCTAATGAATTAGAAGCTTCTGTGTCCTGTGTCTGAATGAGTTGAAATGTAGGAATAGTGTATGTGCACCTGTTGCAATAGACCTATTCTTTAGACTCTCCCATTGTCTGCCATCACTGTTCCTCTGATTTCATGGTATTTGAAACATGCAAATGCCCTGAAAATATTTTACAAGGACCTTCCAAGAAAATGGTCACGTGGCAGACTGAAGTTTTCTGCTGCATCTACTTCTGTCCAACTGGCCACAATATAAAATAATAAGTGTGCATGATGCATACAGAGGAAGTTCAGTTCTTGCCTTCATTACACTTAATCCTGCTGGGATAGTAGAGCAGAAGATCCAGAGTAAGAATCTTGGGATACAGCTGAGCAAGCTAAGGTTCAGTCAGGACACACCAAGGACCATGCAGGAAAACAGGTGGCCAGAAAAAGTTATCAACAAATATATCACAGCCAACACTTGACAATAAGGTGTCCCTACTTAAAACTGAAATTGAAGCTGTTTATTAGGCTTCATGATGCCAAGAATAACAAAAGATCTTTGTGTGATTCTATAATATCTTTACATAACATAATAGAGGCTATCTCAATTTCACTGTATTAAACATTTACTACTGATTTTAAATAGAGCAGGTGTGGTTAAATCTGAGCTGTGTTGTTTTCAGCCAGATGCAGGCAGGCTCACATTTCTGCAGGTGCCTGTTTTATCCATATAACAAGACATAAAGCTCAGAGGTATGAGAGGTACAATCAGAGGTATAAAACTCTGAGATCTAGTTGTTTACAGTGCCTAAACAAAACAGCTGAACCCTAAAATTTGAGTTCAACTTGGTGTGCAGATCTGGAGGGTTGAAAACCTGAAAATGTGATTCATAATCCAGCAATTCACAGCAGCCGGTGGATTTCTTATCTCTGTTACAGCAGTGAGGTTCCCCAAATCCAGGTTACTAAGGAGTTTGCAATAGTGGCTGTTACTGCTTGATAACTTTTTTTTTTAATTGATTTCTAAGGCACATGTAGAGATGAAGGTATGTAGCCATCCTTTCTTTTCTCACCTTTTCTGCATATTAATCCAAACTCCCTCTGTCCAGCAGCATCTACAGACCTATCAACTACTTATATCTTAACTACTTACCTATCTACTTACACCCATCATCTCTTTCAGTCAGACCCCTCCAGGCACTGTGTCTCAGCCTTGATCCTGGTCTCCAACCAAGGGAATTCTCAATGCACAGACTGCTCCTGAGCCACACAGAGCTGCTGAAGGATCTTGCAGTCACTGGGTTGCTGCTCTGTGCCCCAGGCAGGCCCTTAACCCGCAGCTTAGGCAAGGGCTCTATAGGAAACAGGGAGCTTCCTCTGCACATCACATTTGAGTGGTTCTCACACCAGCCGTGGTGTGAGATCATGTTTTGAGAACTTCAGACATGTATCATCATCAACATATGTGCAAATGTTATGCCAAAAATTAAAGATGGGGCAAAAATATCAAAAATATCTGTGGCACTTTAAATAAACAATCAAAAAACAAATTTTAAAAACAGCTAATTCAAACAAAAAATTGAAATGGTATGAACAATAGGAGAGTGGGCTAGATTTTATTGTAAGATTATATTCTTAAGGAATACTAAATTTAGGATCTAAAGATGTTCATACTTGAATATATTTAAATAATTACTCCATAAAATATTCATCCTACAATCTGTATTCTTGCTTTTCAGGTGTCTTAGCATCTAACAAATCTGTATGCCTGACCTTAAAAAGTATGTTTCTTGCCTGAAACAAATTTAAACAACAATGTAAGATGCCATAAAACTTGAAACTGCTTATGTCAAGTCAACAGGAGATTCCTTCAAGATAATTCCTTCCATATTTACAAGACAGTTTGGAGTCTTTAGCTCAGCTTCATCCAACATTTTCACCTAAGACCTCTTCTCTTTTCCATCATGCTCTTACTGGTTGAGTCTCCTGTCTTAGGGTGTATTGTGTCAACCACATTTTAGGTGAAGGTTAACAAACATGTTTTAAACAGCCCCCCAGCTCATTTCAGACTCAGTGCTCTAACAGTTTTGCTGGTGCAATTGTTTGCACCACACTCACTGAACAATACTGAAGATTTGATCTCAAGTAAAAACAATGCAGGTTAGTTCACCAATCTGTCACTGGGAGAGATGCTACTAATATAATAGGTGCTCGTTACTAGGAATGACACAAGGAATGGCTTCCTGAGCCAAGGACATTTGTTTAAATTAGAACTTTCCCCTACTCAACGCTGAGATAAAATAGACAGTTCTAGGATTTTCATGCAAAACAGGTTGTAGCCCTCTGGTTTGGTTCTCACTAGGGCACCCAAAGCAACAGCTACATAACAGTGAAAAAACTGCCCTTTTTTCACCCAACACATTGCATGTGATGAAGATCATTGAGGTGCGTTTACATCAAAAATACTCAGGGAGCTTTCACTCCTCTGGTAGGTTATTTGGTACAAGCACTGAGGCTCATAAATAGGGGTAAAAGTACCCCTTCAAAAGAGGAATATCTACCTAAAATAGATCTATTTCAAAGGCAGTGGCCCAAGAGCAATTGCTATTTGGGGTCCTCAATATAATTCAAACCACACTATCTCTCAGAAAAAGCTTTTAGTTAAGGGGCTATGATTTTAAGAAGGCTTTATACCCCATATGTGCACTATGGATCATGGAACTAGGAAGCAGTAAAAGTTGAGTACAGCTAGTATACCAGGGACTGACAGCATTATGACTTTTATCAGTTGTATGAGAAATAAGTCCAGTCTTAGTAAGACAGTTAAGCCAATATGACCATACTCCTATGCTACAGATTTATGGTACACAGTCCACCCTATAAAGCAATTGTTCGGAAACCAAGGGCTCGAAAATCCTTGTTCGGACAAGTAGTCCTTGTTCTCAAGTTCCATTGAACTTCCCTTGCTTTAGTCAGAACAATTCCCTGAAAAAGCACCAGACAAGTAAACAGACTGTAAGAGATCCAGGCCAACAAATATACAGCCTTTCATGGATAGTCCAGCTTGCCTTGCAGAAGCATGTAAAACAAGAAGCCAAACATTATGAATTCATCATCTGGAAGGTACGTGGACCAGCAGAGCAGACCAGGACCTGTTTATTTTTGGCTTTACTGATGACATCTTCTGTTGCTTATGTCTCAGTTCTCCCCACCTACATAAATGTATAGGTAAAACTATTTTGCAAATCCCTTTTCTATCTGTAAATGAAAAACAAATTAATGTCAAATGTTATAATGAAAATATTTTTGTGGGTTGTTCAGAATTAGTGGCAAATCCATGCTGGACACTGTGCTCCTGGAATGTTATTTCAGTGGCACTTTTACAGCAAGAGTACTTTTCTCCAAAAATATAAAGGCTTGAAAGGATAAAGTAGATCAAGTTTAGTGGTTCGGGATCAGTCAGTTACTCAATGTTACTGCAGTTAGAAGAAGCTGAAGGGAAGATGGGTGATTTCAGCAAGGTACCTACAGGGAGATGTGTGCCAGGATTCAAGCCTGGTGATTCATAAGCTGTTCGTCAGTAGCTGTTAAATATCTGCTTTTTGCCAATGCTCACTGTTTCAGTCTGCCAAAGATACTGGATAAACAGTCGCTGTAAAAAATTTATAGTTACTCTGGGGAAAACAAAAGCTTTTTGTGGCATAATGCAACATCATAAATTAAAACTTTTTTTTTTTTAAATTAAGAAGTTACATCATGTTTTGATGTAATGTGATGTGGCAGGTCATGCTTTTAATTTTAATAAGCTTAAAAAAGAGAGAGAGGAAGAGAGAGAGAGAGAGATTTGGGAATATAAATATTGTTTCTGAACCTATAACATCTCTTGTTGGAGGCTAGTGAAGCGGGTTCACCTCTGCCGTCTGGGTTCAAGTCTTATTTCAGGAAAACAATTTGAAATGACTTCTGGAGGTATCAGCATCAGTTAATGAACAGAATTTCCACTCCACAGACCTTCCAGGAAATTGCCAAACAGCATTAGCACTTCTACAGTATTTGTCATACTTAGGTATTGTTGTGCTTTAAAAAGCACTGTCATCTCTAGCTTACCTTTTTTGAAGTGCCCTGTAACTTTCAGGTATCTTCAATTTTAAAAATTCCAGTAGGAGAGACCCAAGACTGTATTACAGAGGTGCTTAAAGCTAGTTCCCACTGATTTCAGGAGCAGTTGCGGGACTCCAGGTGCATCTCTGAATAGTCAGTCCTTAAGCAGAGGCATCTCATTTTGGACTTCAGAAATGAAACCCATCAGATGAGCAGTCACTTGAAACTGCAGGCTTTTTGGCATCATAAGGTTATGACAGAGAGCAAAATTCATGTATCTTTAAACTGATATGAGCTATCTGCCATCTCAGACTAGGTCCGCAATTGGGAACAGTGCCCTGAACCTTATGAGTGATAAACTTGGGTCCTCTTTTCTTTTCCAGATTATTTTTTTTTTATTTTAAATTTTTAAATTTATTTATTTTTTTTATGCATGAGCTATCACAAAGGGTTATATCTTGACTTGAACCTATTATAAGGAATCACTATTATAAGGAGTCACTATTATAAGGAATATAAAGGGTCAGACAAACTGCAAGACTACCACAAAGGGGAAATAATCACCTATTCAGCATTTAACCTTCTGATTTTTTTTTTCCCCCAGCTCAATCATGGTCTGAATCCTGCATTTATTTAGTCATATCTGACACAACTTTACTAGGTGGCCTTTGCTCTGTTCTCACAGACTTGGTCTGATTTCACCATATGTGACTCTTGGAGGGGGATTGCCCTCATCGCACATTGGCTTTGGCTGCAGAGGAATCCTGGAGCTCTCATTGCCTCTGTTGGCAGAAACTTGGCACTTTCTGGAGGAGTCTTGCATAAGCCTTGGGAGAATGAAATAGGAAATGACTACTGCAACGCAGCTGAGTAATGTGGTTCATTTCAAGCTGCTCAGACAACCACCTCACCCTCTGCTAAGCCCGAGGTAATTGGTTTGGGGCTGTTTAGGGCAGTTGCCTTTCATTCTCCTTTCTGATTTCTTTTTTCAGTCCTCTTATTTATTTTCATAATAGTTAATTTTTCCATTCTAACTCTCATTTTTGTATTTTTAATCATATTCAGAATAGAGGAAATAGGGTGACCCATTGTCCTCATAAGTGACATCTGGTCTATGACTTGACTGACAGGAGGTACCATTAGAATAAGCATCCCTTCCCTGATTGAGACTATCCATGTTAACATTTCTGTTCTCTGGGCTATATATTTGATCTTACATAGCTGTAAATTATGAGTGACTCCATCAAAGTCAGAGGCACTACTCCAGTGCTAACATGGTGTAGGTCAGCTCAGATTCATGCTTTTGGGATTTCAGATGTCTCACTAGGGCTCCTGTTGCATTGCTGGCCACTTCTTCCATTCAGTTTTGTATATGCTTAGAGTAAGCTGGCAAAAGTAGCTGATATGTAAGCTTCTTACAAAAATCATTGCCTTGAATTTCTTGGAGATCAGGTTCATGCTGGTATTTGAACTTGGCTATGAAGACCTAAATGTACAGTACATTACCATACTGTAAGTCATATCAGGGCAATATCAAAACAGAGTAAAAGTTAAACAAAACATCTGAAATAATTTTCTCTGTGTATGCAGAGTATGTCTCCTTGGAGTAAAACCGATCTTTCAATTCAGAGTTCACGTGGAAGGTAAACTACTGGAGACAAAGTTCAACGTAATGAGCTGAAGAGAACAGGACTAGATCAAACATTACCAAAGTTAAACTGTAAGTGGAAAAAGATTTTGTCTTCAATTCCACAACTTTACACTCATGTTATATGAATGATTTCAGTACTGGAAATTTCTTTCTGTTAGAGAAAAGCTAGGAATGTTAGAAGAGGGCTCTGTGGAAAACAACGAGGAATGCAGAGTTTTGATTCATGTGAGAAGGAATATGCTCACTAGGAATAAAGTTTAGAAAACTCATTTCAGGAGGTTCAAAACCACAATGAGATCAAAAGTTGCATGATCAGTGTAACTATGGGAAAACACAGTAAGTAGCTGGAGAAACTGGTACATAGGGAAAGTAGGAAGGGTCAAAGGTGGGTGAGTACATAAGGCTCTGTGTAACTGATAGAAAACAGAAAAAAGGTTTTTAAGAACTTCATACTTTGTATTCTCTTAGATAATGAGGACATAAAACGTCTGGTTCTCATCTTTTTTACACTTATATAAAATTAGGATCAACTCAACAAGTTAATGGAGTTACATAGGTTTAAATCTGGCATAAGTGAGATAAGAAACAGGCCCATCAGTTCATTAAGGACTTCATTAACTGTGACTGGAATATCTTGCAGTGCCTGTGTTCCTGCAAATAAAAACATGTATTTGAGGCCACAGGAAGGTATTCTGCATGCCCTGATGTGTATGCGTACAACTAGCTGCCTATTTTAAAGTCAGAAGCTAGAGGGCTCTGTATAGTTGCATCTACGTGGGTGAATATGTATTTGTACAATTGCAGAACTTGTGAAATAAGATAGATGCACACCCAGGTGGGTCTAACCTATCTCGGTAGCAAACTGAGCACAGAAAAGTCAGCGTAGGTCTGCATGCACACAAGACATTCAATTTAATTAAAGTTTGTAATGACTTCTTGGCTTGCAAAACTATCCTGTTTATGTTTATCTCACTCACATCCAAGTTAAATATATAACTACTTTCCACTCTTCTGTGCTCTCTGCAGAGGGATATGCTTATGGTCTTATGATGCTACTCAACCCACTCTATACCAATTTTACTCAAATATATATATATATATAAAAGTATATTAAAAAAAATCCATCCACAGGAAGGATCTGAAAAGCAAAGGAACAAACAGCTCCCTCAAAACTTCATTCCCCTTCATGATTGATGGGCTCCATTACTTCAACTTTGCTGTTTGATCAAATGGTAAATCATGTAAATACACCACGCATGAGTGTCAAAGCAATTTTAAAGAACTGAAATTTTTTGTTTAAGTTATAGGTCAAGCAGCAATTTCCCAGAACAACCCCTCATGAAAGCAAAGATTTTCTTCCTTTTAAGCACACATCAGACCAATCTAATTTACTAGGGAGAAAATTCACTTTAGTGCAGAAGGACAATCCAGACGTATACACTACTTACGCCCTTGTTAAGTGAAAATTGGGATAAGTGGTACTAAGTGGGTGCATAGATCTTAAGCTTGTCCTCTTCAATAGGGTGAATTTTACCCTTAATACGAAGTATAAGTAGAGAATCAGTGTTGTCTAGATTCTTCTGAGGACCATTAACACATAGCTGAGTTTCACCATAAAGATGCAACAGAAAATGCAAATTAATTGAGTGCTGTTTTACCAGTTATATACTTCTCACTTATTGCTTCTCACTTGTAAACTGTGGACTCTATTATGTCTTGTCCAAATTATGCTGAACAAAAGGTTTTGAATTAATTTCTGTCATTCCTTCATGAGCTTTCCCTATGCATTTCTGCTCAATTTCTGCTATTTCTTCTGCTGAAAATTTATCGTATCACAGAGAAATCCTGCAGAAAATTTAGTCATGTGCCTTGCTACATTTGCCTTTGAAAAGATCTACTTCAACAAACCAGAATGCAGGGGAAGGCAAATGAAGTTCAGCAACGTATATTCAATACAAGCACTCAAACCAAACTAGATGACAGCCATGGACAGCCAGGGCTCATTGAAGGACTTATGACTGTGACACTCAACCTGGAAAAAAGAGGGAATTCCAAGTATGTCTGAGGTAGGGAGAGCACCGGAGGACATCTTGGCTGGGTTTTTCAAGCAGTTCTATAAATGTGGGCACTGCTATGCTGCAAATGACCAATATAATGGTTATATGACCACAGCTTTTAAACAATTTACTGTTAAATCTTGTTAAAAGAGAACTAATTACCAGGGCAGGAATCATTGATATTTAAGTTCAAAATGTAGAGGGAAATCTGATGGGATCTATATCAGTTTGATTTCCAGTTATTTATGTATTCAGGCACTCTGTTCCAGTTTTTGTTCTTGGGTTCTTACGCTTGTTTGCCAATCTGGCTTTATGCATGTAAATCCCATTTAACCACCAGGACTGAGGTTCCTTAGTATATGAGTCCTTCCTTTATAGAGCACATCCAGACAGGTAGAAGGCCCAATTCTCTGATTCCTAAGGTACATTACTTCTATTATTCAGACTGCTGTAACTCTTGAAATGAACTGGATTTCAGAGATGCAGCTCTGCGATGGAGGATGATGCCAGAGAATATATAACGTCAGCCATAGGGCTGCCACACCTCCTTCCTGGGGAGGAGACAGAAACAGCCTTAAATGATGGTTGCAGCACAATTCCCACAAACTTTGTCAAAACTGTGGGCTGACTGTGCTCCTCTCAACTTCATCGCATTCCTGGTTCCTAGAGATCGTCGCTCCTACTGTTTCATTACCAATCTCCAAATCTCATGGTGATAAGGAAGGAAAATAAATCTCTTGAGAGCATTTCATTAGATGTTCAAAAGTAGGTGGCTTGAATTGTTAATTAAGCTTGGAAAATTCCCTCTTCTTGTTTTTTCTCTTTTTCCAGCTTGACCCCAAATCAATCTTATCTCTGGTTCAAAAAGCCTCATTGTCCCAGGGAAATTTAAATGACACCTCTATGTGAGAATTAGTGATTTTGGCTCATGTTCTAATACCATATCATTGCTTTGTACATCAAAAGAATGTCCTCTGACACAGACATTGGTTTACCTTAGCTGGAGTGACTCATCATTTTCCCACAATTAAATTTTTGAGCTCTAATGCAAAGCAGACTTATCTGCTTTGACAGGACAGTATGGAATAAACAGAAAAGACTAAATTTGTATTGGCAGCTACCACTGCGCTGCAGTTATGAGTAATACAGCATAACTAGAAAGGACACCAGGAAATCAAAATAGATTCTAGTTGCTGGAGAACCAAAAAAAAAGAAATATCTGATAATCCCCAGTATCTGACTGTTCACTATTGTGTCAAGACACTGGCTGGGGACAGCAGCAAGAAAACATTTCAAGTCTCCCCTTCCCTTCCCTTCCCTTCCCATCTGTTTTTTCTTAATAATAATAATATATAATCATTATACACATATATATGCACCACTCTTTGGGTAATTTCTGTGCGCACTACATATACTGAGGAGAAAATAAGTCCTCACACTCTGGACTAATTTTCAAACATGGCAATTTCCCTGAGCCTATGTCCATCCTCACTCAGACCAGCATTTCCCGCAGAGTCTCCATCTGCACAGCTCTCCATTTCCCACTACCAAAGCAGGATGCTGGGATGCTGCCCTTGTGTGACCCTCCCGCAGCTACACCAACAGAGAAGCTAGGCACCTCTGTGGTAGATGGACTCTGGTGGGTTCAGGAAGCCTCACTAAAAAACATTTATTTTATTTACATTGGGTTAATTTCAAATTGCATTTCTTCTGGCTACATCCTGAAGGCAGTTACATGGTTCCACAGCTGCTTCCTTGCCATGTGGAAGGGGACATCTGTCACACCTGGGAATGCTACTGGAGATGTGGTAAGGAGGAGGGAAGCTAATTTGTACCTCCAACATCAGTTGAATCTTACCTTGGAGATACTTCATTGTGGACAGGAGATGACTCAAACTCAGCATCCTAAGAAAAGTATCTCCATCAATCTTCTAATGGAGAAAACAAATGCACTGAATTCAGATGGTTCATGCCAGGCCCCTAGGCCCTGCGTTTCTGACAGGCTGTGTGGCAGTCGACCAGAAATGCTGGGCACCAGGGACATAATATAGAATTCTGGTTTTACGATTGCATCACACTGCTCCAGATTTCCATGTAAAATTACTGCATCTGTGAACACAGATCAATAAACAGCATGTACAAATGAACAGGACTACTTGGCACATGCTTAAGCAAATTAGGACATGATTACATACAGTTACAAATTTGGATTCCAAGCCTTTGTACACTTCTCTTGTGATATTTTGGAATTGCTAATTGCAACAATATCTGTGCAGGGTATGTAATTCAACATGACACGTGTTTTTAGCAGCAGGTGAATAAGATCAGTTTTTGAAACAGCAAAATTATTACCAATGTTGAGAGAATTAGATAAAAATGCAAAGTCCAAAAAGCCTCGTTCATATCAGAAATCAACACAAGCTGGAATAAATACAGAAAACTGTTAACTTTATATGACAATAAATAATTTAATTAGTTTATAAGAGAACAGAATGGCTTAGCTGGGTTTTGATTCTAGCATCCTAAACAGAGCAGCAATAGCATATAGTTCCACTTGTATATTTGTACTTTAAACTACTCACCTACTGTATTATATGTTTAATCTGGAAACCTTTGAACATTAGTATATCAGACACAAACTTCCCTTTTAAAAAACTCACTGCCCACTGCATGAGGAAGTGGCATTGTGCTGTTTATATTAAAAAAAAAAAAAAAGTATCTGAAGTCTGATAGTCTGATTTCACTGCTGGATTACATCTAGTCTAACTTTTGGTTCTCAAACAACACTTGGCATCCTTTATTTAAAACTAATTTCAACCTTCATTTTACACCCTACATCTTGTAAGTGATGACTGGATAAAGCTTCAGTAACACTGTGGGAATGCAAGTTTTAACCTTAAAGTCTGCACTGCAAGCTTTGGGAAGTTGGTCAGACAGTTATACGAACCAGATAACATATGTCAATAATGTCCTGTGCCATCAATATACAAAGATTAGTTCTCTAGAGAAAGATGAACAGACATGGCTCTGTGCCAGTGCATTTTTGGACTGCCATGAAGAGGTCTTCACTTTTAATTAATTTTTAAATACAAAGCATCAAGGACATGATAGCCTTAATGAGATGTACAGGACCACCTCCCATTTCTCTTGTCTTCCTACATGAAACAACAGTTGATAGCTGTAATCAATAGTAATACAAGAGCACCTCCATATGTATATGCTTGAGTAAAATAAAACATAAACAACATAGATGGGACCAGGTCAGCACCTATCCTGCAGGAAACACTATGGTTGGAGATTTGCTTCACAGATCACCATAAAGTGATCAGAAAATTCTAGGCTTTCATAAACTACAAATGTTCTGGATCCAAGTCTACAACCAAAATGAAGAGCGATACAGATTTTCAAGTTAGAGTGCAAGTTCTGCCTTTCTCTGTAGCAGGTTCTAAGACTTTTTTGCTGTAAGATTAGGTCTTGGCTACATCAGCTGGGCCTTAAACATATTATGCAAGCAGCCCAATTCAGTTGGCTATCTTTGACTTCTTTCAGGCACTCAGATCAGTAAATAATACAGCAAGCAGACATTTTTCATAAAGTGATAGAAGTTGCAATTAAACTTAAAGATATAACAAAACATAAAAGAAAAGGTTTAATGTGAGTGTTCCCTCTCTTACCTAAGTTTTACCTAATGCTGGGTGCTGAGACCTATTATCCTCTAGCCCTCCAAGACAGTGACTGTATCAGTTTGCTCCTCATAAATAAATCCCTGATAAACTGGCCATCACCTTAGAACAGAAGGAGTTTTTAACTGATTATAGCCCTTTTGATCTGTTTGCCCCCTGTCATGCTGAAACACCTGTATAATTTTGGCTGGAGCCTGGAAGGAGTATTTCACAGCTCATAGTTCATGCGTTGTTTCTTAACCCCCTGCCCTGTTTACCAGAAGTAGTTTTATCTAGATTTTTGGTGCTGACTCCCTGCTTATTTCCTAACAATCAATTAATAAATGAAACTCCCATATACAAATATACGTACACACACAGTAAATATAGTAATAGAGTAAACATCCATGCCCAAAGTCAGTCACACGCAGCATTCACAAAATAATGCCACAGTCCCATGTCCTTCACACTTTTGTTTTCCCTTTAAGATTCTAAATAAGGAATAATGAACATCAACATCTAGTTATTCAGTAAACCAAAGCATATAAGCAATTAAATTAAATTAAATTAAATTAGCACAGCCAAGCAAACAAAGCAGTAATCATTCAAGTCCTCTATTTAGGTTGCAGCCATAATGATAGACTGAAGATTAACAATACATTCCAGTAAGACAATTAGTATTAAATTTTTATTTTTTGAAAAATCTTAAACACTAAGTAAATACTCATTTTTTGCCACAAAAGATTCCTTTTAAATAGTCTTTCTTTTCAAAATGTGACAGATCTCAGGCAGAATTGATCTTTCCTAAGCTTCATGTTACTGGAGTATATTCAGCATTATCTTCTCCATACAGTTTTAGCTCCTATTCTCCTGGGAGTCTCCACCACTTTCCTTGAATGTACTAAAACAAGGATTGGCCAGTCCAGAACAGTAACGGATGAAGGCATTAGAGAATAGTCTTGGGTCAAGAATTATTATTGCTAGAGGCCTCCAAAATCTAGTTATGGGTTTCAGCAAACCCTGTGGGCTCTTATGATAATGCTTTTCTACAGTATTATTGTTATATGGCATTAAATCAGTCAGATTCATGAGCAACAAGAGGTCAATGTCTGATTGAAATTCATAAGGTCAAAAAGGAAACTAAAAATCAATTTATAAGATATGAAGATTTAGGTTCAAACTATATCCATGAGCAATAAAATTTCACATCCATAAATGTAAGAAATCAGTTATTAAACTTGAGGGGGGGAAGAAGACTTATTAAGTTTTACACACACATAAGGCAGCTAACACATAATTTTATCAGACATTACTGAAATCCTATGTGTAATATAAGAGATGATGGGCTAAAATGCTAAATGGTTTAGCACTAAATTATTAAGTGATGTATCCCTAAGGTATTAAAAAGATAAGAAATGCAGAGCAGGTGTCTCTCCCACCAACTCTTGATCACTAGTTTAAGTGCATATTGATAACAAATGCACTTTAGAGGCAAAATAGTATTAGTAATATTTTTGCTGTATGAAAGCCTCATGTCAGAATGACTAAAAGCTTCTACCTGACAAAGAAGTGTTCATATATATATATAATATATATATATATAAAATCACATTAAATGTTAGCTCCCGGTAGAACAGAAACGAAACTCCAAGGCATTGGAGTCAGTTTGATACTTATACACAAGTAAATAACGTAGGTGGAATAACAACTATACCACATTGAGAATGAGAATTATAGGAAGCACTCTTATCTGTTTTGAAATGAAAATGCATTTTTATTAAAATTACAGATTAATGGAGATTTGTATAAGACAAAGGGTATAAAAACGTAGTAATACAGAGAACTTTGGTTATTGTAAGTCTAGCCAGTGCATGTCAGGAGAACTCTTTTCTCCTTTGCTGTTAATTTCCTAAAATGGTCTCACCTTTGCATCAGCTCTCTTTCATCAAAGCAAAAAGCAGTGTAATGGTAATGCCCTATGCAATGTTAAAAGCCCCTCCTGCTTAAACGTTTGGGAGGATGTGTGCATGCTTGTTAGGAGCAAACATAAAATTCATATTTTGGCCTCTTGCTATATCCTGTCCCAAAAGCAAAGTAAAAAAAGCCAAACACTGAACTTCAAGACCTTGCTCATTTTCCCCATTTTGAACAACTCCATTCTCTCACATCCCTCCAGGCTTGGTCCCGCCAGCTGTTTCCACACTTGCTGGCTCTGGTTCAGTGGGATCCATGGAGCAAAGCAACTCTTGCCCTGCACTTCCAGGCATAGCTAGGAGTGTGTTCACCTCTGCTGGGTAAGGAGCCTGTCTCTCTGCCTCAGTTTAGCAGTCTCCAGCTGCCCTTGCAAAGGGGACATGTGGACTAGCCAGGCAGATTAGACCCATTACTGTCCCCAGAAAGTCCCTGAATATTTCTTAAAAGAGTTCCCGTGGCATCTGTAGCCAAGGCTAACAGGATTTGTAGGCAAAATGAAGCAAGCCTCCTTATGAGGGAAGTACAGTGGGAGTGAACACTGAAGACTCAGAACGCAAGTAAAAACAGTCTGTCAGTATTGTGTTAATAATAACGTTTGGCTGTGACAAAGGCTGTGACATTTAGAGATGGATATACTACAACTTAATTCCAGCTCCAGCTCTCAGACACCTCCAACCTCTTCTCCTCTGAGCCCCTCTCTTCCACACACTCTCCAACAGCGAGACAAGAATTTTATCATGTTACATCTTGGGTAACTTGGGTAAACTAATATCTACTTTCATTAGTATCACATTCATCTTCTGCTCTTCAGCTTTATTTTTTCCTGTCCAACTTTATTTTTCTCCTGTCCAGATCTCCAAACCCTGTTAGTAAACCACAGATGGAAGCTGCACAGGCTGACACAATGCCACGTACAGCAGAATTGATACTATATAAAAATGGTGCATGGGGCTTGTGGAGAAGCTGGCTTGTGTCCAGGCAGGTTGAATTTCACAGCAAAATCTTTCCAGACTGGTCATTAAGTCAGGCCCTACAGCCTAAGTCAGAACACAAAGTCTGTAACAGAATGAAGTCTTTGCCTTCATTTCACTGGATTTCAAATTAGGTCCAAATCTAGTTCCTAACTGAATTCAGAATTCCTTCTGCTGGGTTTGATACTGATATTTATTACAGTGGTCCCACTCCAGGTATAATGTAAGATACACAGAATTTGAAGATCTGCTTTAAAATAGGGGGAATTAAAAATATAAATTAAATTTTTTTTCTTTTAATATTTTGTTTTTGATTAGTCTTTTCAAGTTGGAGATGAACATTTATATTTCCAAGCTTTGCTCTAAGGCTGGGAATGCTAATAATTACTTCTGAAAGATAAAAATATGAAACTCTTGGATAATAATGTGGCTGTAGGGATTTAATGAATCCTCGTGGGACTACCCAAATCACAAGAGCAGCCAGCATTATGTCATAGGATGGGGCTACAAGATATGTTCAGAATAATCATGTAAAATTAAGGCAGATAACAATTTTAGTGGTATTCCCTTTTTTATTTTTACTTTTTGCACATAAACAAACTGCCATTGTTTAAGATTTGCTAATGTAAACAACAACAACAAAAAATCTGGAATTACAATGAAAAAGAATATATTTATGCCTGTTTATAAGGATTTTTTTTAGAAAAAAATACATAATGCTCTTATGATTTTTATATTAGCAACATTTTAATATAAAAAAAGTTTAAATTATATTACCCCAAATTATAAATCATTATGTAAAATGATATATTGTATAGCTAAACACTACTGTAAAATGAAATAAAGATCTATTAATGCAGTAAACCTACTTAATAAAAGTTGCTTTCATATTCAAAACCAAAATATTAAAGCATGCTCCATATCTGAAAGTCAAAAGTGAAAGAATAAATTAACTAAGGTTAAGAACCTTGTAGCAGCTGACTAACAAAGCTCTAGGGCATTATAAAATTTCATGCTCTTGTAATAAAAAGGATAAAGAATTGGCTAGAAGACCACTAAAAGTTAAAATAAATGAACATAAAGTAGATGAAAAAGCTTGACACGACTGAGACCACAAATGTGTAAAGACCAAAGACACAGTTTTAAGTCATTAGAGGACTGAATTAAATGCAAAATGAATCCTAGTAGTAAATTAATAGAAAATTACAAAGGTAAATGAGCTCTGTTTCAGTCATAGAAAACTTTTTTTTTAATCATTTTCCTTTCAGTACTTGAAAACATAAAAGTGTGAGGAGTTAAATTCTGGCACATACCCAAAACAGAAACAATTCCTAATATTTCTGCATATAGAAAAATCATGTTTTATAGAAAAGAGAAAAGCATGATCTCACAAGACATTTTCTACTTAAGAAAAGGTGGGAGTAATTTACCATTTAAATATTTTTAGAAAAATGGTTTTATGCAGTATATTAAAGAAAAGTTTTATGTCTAAGCTCAGTCCTACCTTCTTTTATGTAAACCTTCAAAGGAGATGATGAAAAAGATGAAAATTTTCAGACTTGTTTCGTTAACATCATTATTTCTTAATCACTGGTTAAGACTGAAAAAGGAAGATTGTAAAAAGAAGAGTTACAACGTTCTGAAGAGCAATGTATAGTCTAAAGCAAAGAAATGATGTTTTCCTCTCAAACTGCAAAGCAGCCACAATCTGTAATGTTTGCAAGATCAAATGTAACCAAAACACGCATGCAAATAAACCTCTGGTGTTGATATGTTCTTTGTTCACTAACATAAGAAGTGTTTGCCTCTCTGACCACTTTTGGATTTGGAAAACTATCATCGGAGTGAAAACTGGCAAACACTTGCCTAGTGTCCACACAGCAGGTGGGTATGAACACAGTCTGACTCCCAGGTTAAAAGGAAAACTTGTGATCTCATTTGCAGAACATCATTGCTCTGCACCCCAAGATGCCCAAAGATGGTTTCATAGATGAAGCTGGATCCCTTTGATCTGAGTACAGTGCCTAGAAATCTTCCTGCTCTTTATTCTAGTGGGGTATTGTAAACCCAGTCAAAAGCCTTTTAAAAGTTAAGTCCTTTGTCTGAGTAGGTTCTGGTTTGAGCTCTGCAATCTGATGTGTTATTAAGAGTGCAATTAATCAGTGCAGGTGTAATTCATCTCTCTGCAAATGTCTATTAAAAGACCTCCTGTGTAAACTGAGTCTCACTTTATGTTTTGAAAAGGTCCCTGTGACATATGACCAAGCTACGTCTATCATACTAAGCTACAGCCAGATGTAAGACACTGTGTTTATTGTCTTAAAAATACATTCTCCACCATGGTCCTCAAAATAAACAAACTGCAAGTGTTTTTCTAAAATGACGAACATGCTAGTTTATACTGACAACACGAGTGATTGGAAATAAAAAATTTATGTGTGGTGTATGTCTGTCTCTTTACGAGTCTAAGTACAGAGGGCTTTTAGGGCTCTCAGTAAAACTTCCGGACTTCGGTTTAAGCTGCTTATTTTGAGAAACTGTCTTCTTCCAAGCCATATTTTTTGGATTTTTGTTTTGGCCATTGATATTCTTTGTGGGTATTTTACACCATGAAGATTATCAGTACGTTGTCATCCAACAGATTATTTAACAAATGAAAAACAGTCAACCCAAATAAGACAATAACTTATCTAACCAAGATATTTGTTATGACTTACGATTTACTGCAGAATATCTGTCAGGCTTTACATTTCTCTATGGAAAAAGATTCACAGTTTAATAAACAAATATTTGCAGGATGTGGGCTAGGGCCATATGAGCTAACAGATAAACCCCCGCATTCGAAGCTCAGCCCTTGCTAGGAGCGATCCCACTGGCTGCCCCACAATAAGCATCGCGCTGTCCAAGACTTGGTGTAACTCCAAGATTCATCTCATTGTCATCTTCACAATAACCTACTTTTTGGTTTTGGAGGAAAAACCCTAAAACCTTTAATGAACAAAGAGTTTTCACAGTAATACAATTTGCTTTGCTGGATACAAGAGAAGTAGTGGATTAGGAGGCCTGGACTGTGGCACATTGCTCAATGTGCTGTAGCTGACAGTAACCATTATTTAATTTAATGGATTTACCTACAGGAATGACAGCATGACAGCAAGACCCTCCTCAGTTTACTTTGTTACTTTTCTCCTCATGCCTTTATAGAGCTGTAAAATAGCTTTCTTGAGTGTATGTGAAGGCCCATCCTAATGGGAAGGCTGGGTCAGCCATGGCTGTGAAGGCATTGCTGGACACCATGAGAAATGCTAACAGAGCTGCAGCCAGCTCTAAAATGTAGCTGTTCACTCCTTGGTAAGGATTTCCTCAGAGATCTAGAAGTACAGGCCAAAGGTATGAATACTTGTAACCACCAATGGTAAAATGACGCAACCTGACTGGATTTTGTGACAGATACACTAATGTATGACAGAGGATCTAATTCTGTGGTTAGTTTTGGCCAAAGTAGCAGACTTTAAACCTTGGTAAGTTTAAAAGGAGTAAATTAAATTCTTTTGAAATTAAAGAGCCAGTTAAAGAAGTTGAATCGCAACAACTCTGGTAATAATGGACTCCTACACAGGCTTTCAAATTTTTTGCAAGAGTACCATAACTTCTCTTCATTAACAAACTGTCCTGTACCTTTTTCTATACCAGGGCTAGCACATCAATCTGACCATTTCTAATGAGATATAGGATAATACTGCATGGACCAGACTTGCTTGTCAGCCACTGCCTGATGGGTTTAAAGTCAGAAACGATCCTTCATTAATTAACCTTCACTTTCTATGTAGATTCACTCATTGAGATGCAGGTAATTAAACCAAGGTCATTTCAAGGACCAACTGAGGAAAAACAGCAATGCAAAAGTGGTGTGGTTGTTTTGATAGAGGGCTTTCAATGTACTTATTTCAGTGTGATAGTTATACAAGGTTGGCCTTTTTGGAAAAAAGAAAACCATCCTCTTTTTAATGTGCTACCCCAAGGCTAAGGAGGCTTTGGACCTGAATTATAGACTTCACATGGCTTTCAGGTTAGATTAGGAAAAGAAAATATCAGTAAACTAAAGAAAATTCAAGATAAAATAGTAAAATATGTGGAACAAAATCAGACAGAAACTTATCTGAAGATCTTGACAGTGACTGAAACATCCCTGCAAATAGACTTTAAATCTTGCATCTCAATTTAAAGTAATATTCAACAATTAAAAAAGAACTATTTCAGTTAGAAAATTGTGTGTAAAAAATAGAAGTGTAATTTGTCTTAGTGTTCAGACTCATTTCACTGACTTTTAACCCTTACAAATACAATGGTGTAAAGCTACTGAGAGCTATGTAATGCAAGCAGCTGCTCATTCACAGGTAGGAGACTCCAATTACGAAACCACTGTAGCTTGGGGATATAACAGTAGAATTTTTGCAGCTCTTCCAAATTAGCTCTTACACCAGTCCAAGACATGTGAAGTTCCAAACTTTGATCACTGTTGAGAGCAAAATGAATATATTGAACCTGCAAATAGCCTTTAGCTCTTTCCAAGTGGTTCCCTTATAATTTGAGTGCTAGATTAAAGTTGTATGTTATAGATTTTAATAACTATCTTCCATTTGGTTTGCTGAGTACCACTTGCTGTGGATTATATGACCTACTCACCAGCATGTCCCATTATGAGCACTTAACCTTGAAAGTTGTAAAGGCAGAACATTTAATCTGTTAAACACAGTCAGAATCAGAAGGTTATATAATTACAGGTAATTTGGCATAGCACTTCTAATACTTTCCAATTATTAAAATAAATTTCACTGCGGATTTTCTTCTCATGCAATGGAAAAGAAATAATAAATAGGGAGGAACTGCGCATTTAAGAATACAAATATCTGTTGAAATGAATACATAAATTTATTTCAATGAAGGCCTTTGGTAATCATTGGTATAGGAAATTTTACAAGCATGGATATGCAAACAATGAAAGTTTGTGTTAAAGGTTATGCAGGAATACCAGGAGTAGATTATAAGAATGCATTTGAAATTCTTTTTCCACGAGTATTCCTGATAGATACACATTATGAGGTACTCATACAGACATTTATCCACACACTAATCGCAGCCTGTATTTCAGTATCTGAGTGCAGAACAGACATAGAAAAAAATGAAGAGCATTCAAAAAATTCTACAGCCATGCAAATAGAAAATTATTTTCATTATGACATTAAAAATCAATAAAGTTAAAAGTTTATCAAAAGCAGGAAATCTTACACTAGACCAGATAACACACAACAGATAACAAAAATGATATTTAAAGCTCTGCTGGAAAATATTCATTTTTTTTTTGTGGTGATGAAGGAAATACTGAACTCTATATAGTTTATGAAAGATCTATTCATTCTACTTTTAAGATAATTGATCCTTCAATAAAGATTTTTTTTTCTGTGCTATTTTACCATTCAGAGGTGTTTCTGCACCTTTAAAATGACAGACTTGTGTAAGAAAGGATTCAGTTGTAAATATTGTCATATATTGGCCTAGATTCAGACTTAAGGAGATGATCAATCCCGGTAACCTGGTGTTTTATAATCTATAAACTCCTAAAGTTTTATGCAACATTTTTAAAATGGAGATAAAAAGTGAGTTTATAAATTAGATACCAAAATCTGAGTGTCTGATTATCTCAGCTTAAATATTAATGAAAGAATGAATGATGAACCAACAACATGCACCAAAAATGATGAAAGCATCCTGTGGCTGGAGTAACATGTACTACCCTTGAACACGCTTAAGACAAAACAGTTTAAGGCAGTGGCATTAGATGATGCCATAGGGATTTCCATTTTAATCCTCAAAACCAAACCCTTATTTTTTAAATGGGTTTGATAAGAAAAATGCATTTCAGATATGCACACAGAGTTACTGATGTTCCAGCACACGACGGGCATGAACTCCATTACACTTACTGGTTTGCACGTGAGTACTGGATATGCATAGTTGTGAAATAGTCACATGCTGTTAGATTTGCATTTGGCATGCACACTTCATGTGAATTAAAAGGACTGTAAAAGTGAGCAATTAGAATGGCATTTTATTTGGAAATTTGAATTTTCACCACCACCACCATTTTTCCCAGGAAGGCAACACTGTCAAAATCTTTTGTTTATGCAAAGCTCTAAAAGGAAAAAAAAAATCAAACAACAACCCCAAACTAAAAATATGAAGTCAGCTGAACCTGAATGGAGCTCCAATTACAATCTTTTTTTTTTTTTTTTTTTTTTTTTTTAAGCTTTTGTGAAAGTGTTTGAGCATAATTAGGTTAAGCTATTTCAAAGCGTGCCCAGTTGTTGTAATTTGTTTATGATACAGAGTTGCTCTTTGATCGTGAATGTTCATTTTTATAGAAACCCTGTTATCAGTCTTAGGATAAAAAATGAACAGTGTTTGTGGTAAGAAAATTTAGAAAAATTTAAGACACTCAGAAAATAGCTGTCTTATTAATAAAAGAAAGACATGACTTCATTTAGATTATTATGGCAGTAAACAAATTATATTTTAAGAAGGGAAAGGGAAACTGAAGCGTGTTTGTTTATGCATTCTACCTAAGATATGGTAGCCTTTGGTCTTTAATAACCTGATAACTAGTCTCAGTTTGAATTTGGCCAGTCCTTGGGTAAAGCACCTGTAATAGCCATTCATAACTTCTGTCCTTAGAAATCCTTTCATTCATTGTTCTGCATAAAAGAAAACAAGGCACTCTCCCTCCTTGAAATTGTCATTTGATTCTGATATTTTTAAATGATTTTACTAGAATGGTTAAAAGGTACAATATAGTAAGTGTCCCTAAGAAAATACTTTGGGGCTCTTCATTTTTGAAGAACGAACCTTAGCCATTGCTGGAATTGGGTAATAAGCACATACTCAGACCATCTTTATTTAAAAGCATGAATCTGGGTTAGAGGCTTTAGGCTGGCTTTTTCAGTTTCTCTCTCATTTACTTTTTTTTTTTAGTTTAAATCTTTTACGTGGTAAGATGGGTGCATTAGCTGCACAGTTTTCTAGCTGAAGATCATCCAAAATACATGAATACATCCTGGCCTTTGGGAAGGGCTGTATTCACAGAGCATTTAAATGAGGTTTTTCAGATATTGCATGAAGATATTTTTGCACTCATAGGGGAATAATGCAGATCTTTCTAAGGTTCTCTGTACTAGAAAAGCTATCTCTCTCTGGAACATGCTACAGAATGGATAAGAGCTTCAAATGCCAAAAAAAAAAAAAAAAAAGAGAGAGAAAGAGGGAGTTTAAAGACATATTTTAAAACTGTTCATCCTTTTTGAATGCAACTGATAAAGTGAGTTGTCTATGTATTCTTACACATTCAAGGATGCCATGACTGGTCATTTCTGTGTGATCTCACCTGATTTATGTACATATTAGTCATTGATGCAAATTAGACATGCAATGTTTATAGATTTTTAAATGTAGTTCTTAATGACATCTTCAAAAAAAAACAACTAATGTTGTTGAAGAGCAATACGAAAAAAATTGCAAAAATTTGCTCTTTGTCAATGACATCTTGAAGAAGCAGCCAAGAATCTTGTATCATTAGTAAAGCCAATCAGCTAATTCCTAGTAAACAACTAAGCAAATGAGCACAGTCTCGTCTCTTGTTCATAATTAACTTTGAATTACTTTAAATTTTTTCAGCTTTATTCTGTATCCAACATTTATTTTGAATTATGACCAAATATGCAAAGGTAGTTTGTCAACAGGAGTTGGACAAAAAAGCTGCTCAGGGGCTTTTTCAAAAGTCGTTAAGAACCTCCTAAGTTTTATGTACTTCTAATTTTTGGTTTTCTTGGTGGACAGATACCTATTTGTTATTGATCTTTGCTGTTTTGAACACAGATGCATTACTTACACTGAGTGGACTCAAATCACCTTGTATTTTTGCTTCAATTAGACTGCATTTGGTTATTATATCCATACTTAAGGTTTTAAAAATCTGCTTTCCATAAATGTTCTGCAATATTCCCTTAAAAATTGCTTTTTCAGTTAACATTTCTGCCCATATATCAGTCACTGGAATATTCAGAGAAAGCAAATATGAAAGGGGTGTGAACACAGCTGAAGGCTATTCAATGTTTTATTCAAGGGAGTTTTTATGGAAAATATTTTGAGGTATTTGCTTAGTTCTAATCATTACCGTGGGACACCCTGGAAATTCAATAGTAACAGAAGTGCCAAAACTTGAAAGCAATTAAGTATGTTTGAAGAAAGAAATTTTCATTTTATGTTTGTGTTGAAATTTTGGTGCAGGAAGGAGGCATCCCAGCTGAGCCAAATTCCACAATTCTCTCAGCCTGCAGTGGTTTGGAAGGCCATAGATCTAACCTAAGCTGTATGAGACCCTCTGTGACTACAGGGAGCTTTTGTTTTTTGTCAATATTTTTGCCAAGAACTTGGCTATTGCTGAATTCCAGGCAGAGGCAGGCTGTTTACATTTCCTGTGAAATACTGCAGGCAACAAAGGTGTGTTGGGATAGAGGTCCTGTTGGAAAAGCACCACGATTTAGTTTTGTTTACATCCGGCACAGCAGTATAAAGTAGCAACATCTGAGCTGGTGCTGAAGTAGCTCAAGTACCAAGAAGAAAATAGCAATAAAGTTGTCCTGGACAAATTAGCCCAAGCACAGTGTCCCTCCACAGGAGGTCAGGCACCCTTAGGACATGCAGGTTTTGCAAGTTTCTGGTGACCTATAAGGTACTGAACCTATGCAGACCTTATTTTCCATTTTAATGGGAGTCAAGGAAGCCGATCAGATCACAAAGGCACTCAATAACATGATGAATGGCACCTTCAGCAGACTACTAAAAACTTTCCATGGTGCTAGGGCTTCACTGTACCTTCCTTTATTGTATATTAGCAGCCAGAGATGCTGCGTGCACTGAAATGTGAGAAGGATTTTCATGCTTGTAAGAGTTCAGCATCAACCTATAGTTGAGCATTAGCACTCCTCTTACTTTACATTCAAAGGGCTCTTTGTCTGGGCTGCATATTCAAAGAGATAACAACAGTGAGAATTCATGGAAATTCAGTGCCTTCTTCCCCTCTGATAAAGCATAAGATAATAAAGACATTACCTCTGAAACATATTTGGTCAAATTTTGGAAGAACGAAATATGAAGGCATTTCATAAATTAGGATGGATGGATGAACTTTTGTAGCATAAAAGAATGCCAAGGAACCATACTTTTTTTTTTTTTTTCCCTTCAGAATTCAGCAGTTAGCAGCTATTCAATTACTGCTTCAAGATAAAGCACGAATGCAACAGCTACTTTACACTATACTTCATATTTTACTTTCTCATGAATATAGAATTGTATTGCTGATCACACAAGCATCACACATCTAAGTCCTAATATCCATAGCTTCAAAAAAACCCTGATGCCACAGAAAAAATATATATATATTTAATCATGTTTCAATTGTCTGAATATTCAGAGAACTGTTGAATCTCCTGGCTGCTAGAGACTTTCATTAAGAAAAAAAAGAAAAAAAAAAAAAGAAAAAAATGGAGGCAATTATCTGATATAAATTTTGGGAACTTGTTTATGGGGTACAAAAAGATCTTGGCAGATTTTGTTAAATATGATCAGCTAACTCATGCAAGCCTAACTGAAAACCACGAATCCATGTATTCTTAGAGCCAATCAACGTAGTATTTAGGTGACAAGCAACATTTGTTAACTGTTCTGACATCTTCCCTTGGCTTTGTAAGTTGTGATTTATGTTCACAATGTTCTTTGCAAATATGAACCACAGTATTTGTTTCATATTTTGTACGTGTGCTAGCATGCTTTCTTTGTTGGGGATTGGTTGGCTCTGGCCATAGGTATCGAATTCAAAAAACCTTCTAATTCCTGGGAGTGTTCTGAGTCCCGTGACGTGAGCACTAACAAAAACCTCAGTGTTTGTCAAGTTCCTATCACCTTCATCGTAGTCAGTCTCCTAGCACAGCTGAGATTTCCATGACTATTAATAACGGTTGCTCAGAAGTGTCTAATGAAGCAGAAAACCATCCTACAAAACCAGCAAAACGACTTGTGGCACACCTTCATTGGCAGCTGGATTTGGATGGTTGTTGGAGATTAAAAAGGCTGGCTTGCTCGGAGGTGACTGCTCCAGACAAGGAGGTTAAGGGATATTGGCAATAGGGGCAGGGTAGTGCAAGAAGTGCTTGGACATTACTGCCTGTGTTGTGGCTGTTTTCTGAGAAAAGGAGACATGTCCGTTGCTTTAATAGTTCTACCATTTGTGTGCAACAGAGGTTTCAACGGAGTTTGAACACCTGGACTTGGATGTGGCATAAAAACACATTGTTTCCTCTAGGTGTGGGACCTTCACCAGTCAATAAAGCATTGTAATATGGGTATTCGTGAGACATACCCTCCAGGCTCTATCGGGGTTATTATTTCAAAAAATAACAGTTGGATAACAAAGGACAACTGTCTCGCATTAATAACAGACAGTACCATAGAACATGATACACGGGCAGAAAATATGAAATCAACATAAAAGCTACTTCATATTTCTCAATATATACTGCTTGGTCCCAATTCTACCATCAGTTGGAGGGTACAATGACTTTACACATTGTAATTGAGGGCATAATTGAACCAATTTTCTATAGTCTTCTATACTTTCCCCAAACAAATCCTGAGCTACCCCAGAAACGCACATTCACATTAAATGTCTCTAGGCTCCACTTTTATCACAAATCTTTTCATTCCACTGTTTAGTTTACAGTGGTGGTGTTAGGAAATATTAGAAATGTTAATATTTCAATATAATGAAATACATGCAACTTTTTTGTTCTTGTAATGTTAACTTTCTTGAAGTTATGAAAACATGAAATTTTGTAATAAGAAAAATTTCAAAGAAAAAAAGAAAAGAAAAAAGGCATGAGATAAGGAACTAATCTCCTACACACTGTTCCAGCGAAGAAAAGCATATCTCTTTTTTGCATTCTAAATACACATTTTAGATATTTAGATGGTGAAGTCAACAAGGTGCTTCAGCACATGCCTGAATCATGGCCTAGTCAGCTCACTCTCTGACATAAAATAATGTTTGATAATTTGCACAATGCTTGAAAGATAGCTAGTGATTTGTTATCCGTAAATCCAATGAACTTTTGACATATCCTGTTGCCTGGGTGAGGCAAGACATCCATTCAGTTACTAATGGGGGAAAGTTGAGGCATAGTATGATTTGTTTTACTGATGTAAATGTCGCACTGAGCTATATTTTGTGAATGGATGATAGATCTAACGAAAGCACTATCCCTTAAGCCACAATGCTGGAGTATTTTATCCTGAGTGAATTGCTATAAGGAAACATTCTGAGGTGTTTACGTACTCAAAAACACAGGTAGGGGCCAATAATAATCCTTTTAAACAACTACTAACACAGTTATGCACTAATATTTTAAAAATCTGGTTGGTCAAATAATTCTCTTTGAAGATGGCAGAAACCAATCCTTTTTTCCTCCAATACTAAAAAAAAATAGTATATTCTGAGAATGCTGAATCATACGAGACACAAGTAAACAAAACTCTGGAATTGTTTTAAGATTATTATTATTATTATTATTATTATTATTATTTGTGGAGAAGATTCAAATTGTAAAATTATAATTTAGCCTGGAAATCTGGTAATTTCAGTGAGGTGACAGTTGCTAAGGTTTCTCATGTCAGACTGGAATTTTGGTTACAGGAGGAATGAGTAACTGTCTCTGAGTAGCTAATGCCCTTGTGACTGTAGGATGGTAAGACAGCCTTATATCTCAGCCTTATATATCTTATTTAACCAAAGAATATGTAATTTAATCATGGCAGGCTTCAAATTTCAAGTAGAAATAAAATACTTCTATTACTGAAAATGATTAGATACTCATATTGCAGCAAAACATAAAAGATTTTACCTTTCTGGATTTATAGCTGAAGAAAGAGAACAGAAGAAAGAAAAAAAATGTATAAGAGAAGGATCAGAAAAAGCAAAAAGCCACAACGTTTATAGGTAAATCCCCTTTTTTTTACTTTTGATAAAATGCAAGGTTAATCTCAGTGTGGCAACTCCTTTCCCTGGGGCAGGCTGTAACCAAGAGGAACCACTGCAGTCACAAGCTCTGAAGTCATGCAGAGGCTTGAAATATTCAGTGATGCCATACTTTGTGACTGTGGCACACAATATTAGCCAAAGGGCTAGGCACACAAGGCACATACATTAGATAATGTTATTCACAGCCTAAGCAGGACTTCATGTGGAACTGATTCATAAACGAGAACTGGGAACAGGCACACACAGACACATCTGGCTGTAAGGCAACTTCGCTTTCATACCTTAGCTTGTCACTAGTGTTAGGAAACTAGTATTCAGGAAAAATAACAGCAGCCTAGCCCAAACTTAAATATAGCTATTACATTAATATAAAACCAAACCAGTGCATAGCCAAGCTGCATGGAAGAGAGTAGGATGATTTTCTTTGTCAGCAGCACCTACATCTACCAGAAGGGCACTAACATTAACTATCCTCATGGCCAGATTGAGGATACGTAATCTAAATCATCTGGAAGAACATTACCTAACGAAGGGGTGGGAATCACTCCCCTTTGATCCGGTTTCAAGCAAACCTTCCAATAAACATGAGGGCTGTCTTCGCACGCCTGCAGTCCAGCTCACACAACCTCTCCTCAGAGAGCTGTTGCTGATGTACCTTACAAAGAGATATTTACAAGACATCTGAGTAACAAGAGCATCATGTTCAATTTCCAACGTATGTGAACCTCTGGTCCTACAGCCCAGGACATCCATCAATATCTTGAACCTCTTCCTCTGCATGTGTACACCCAGCCAGCTGAGCAAGAGATGTATAAACAGCAAATGTTTTCAGAGATTCAAGAGAGACTGTCTGGATGGTCTAAAGTCTGGTTTCTATCTTGACTCCAGAAAAGGCATTATTGAAATAATCCTTGAGATGACCCCAGTTGTCAAAAATCTAATAGGATTTGTAAAGTGCTTTAGGATCATTCTAGAGGAAAGGTGCTGTAGAAATGTAAGGTATTATTATTACTATAATAAGACAGGCTCCCCATGTCCCTTGGCGATAATGCAGCTCACTGGTAGGGATAAACTATGGAGCCAACGTGAACCAGATTATTGCCTCATAAAATGGGACACCTGCCCTATTATCCCTTAAATAATAAGTACATAAAACAAATTTGACTGTAATAATAAAACATAATGGTGAAATATTTATAGGTAATTTTTCAATGCAGCATGCAAGGATTAAGCCATGCAATTTCTGTTGACTTTTACAGGAATTGCACTGTTAAATCCTCCCCATGAGGTCCAGCAGAAACTGATCTGTAATGTGTCTGCAAGTCTGTGTAGTGCGTGTTAAAATTAGATAGAGATTTTAAAATGTGATGAAAATACAGGTTCCCCCCTTGCACTTAACCTCCAGTGATAGAAAGGCATGATGTACTTCAAGTAATCCAGCCAAAAACATACTTATTAATAAGGAAAACACTCCAGTCAGGTCCATACTTTCATAAGGGTGTGTGCAACTAATGCAGTTGTGCAGGTATTAACAAGTGCAAATGGTTAATTAAGCCAACTTGAAAGCTTGCTTGCTGGCACTACTCTCAATCATAGCAATGACTAAAGACACACAATCAAAATGTACAAATGTGAATTGGTCTTAGATCTTATTTTTCAGATAAACAATACTAAGTTTGCTTAATGTAAGCAGTACTGAGTCCTTAATATGACAAACTAACAAATATGAAGAATTACATATGGGATACCATCAACTTACATTTTTTGCATCTCAGAATTTCTCACTTACCTCTCACTTTGCCTAAATTCTTGCAACTGAAAAAGCCATGAGGAGAAAAAAAAACACATTTTCTGATTGTTCATTTGGCAGAACACGGCAGATAAACAGGTTTCCTGATTTCTTTCATACTGGTATTTCCATATTCATTTTCCTACTGTTCTGTGGGTTGATTTCTGTTAAAGTATTAAAGAAAAAATATTTTTAAATAAGGAAAGACCTTTCAAAATAATGAAAAACAAAACAAAACAACCCTGTTAAAGGAACTTCTGATGCAGCAGAAGCTCTAACCTGTAAGTACTTTCAATATACTTCACATTTTAAGTTGTCAGGGTCACATTCAGTTTTTGAAAAGCACTCACGTCTGGCTCCTGAGACAGAGCCTGATTTAGTCTTTTATAGGCACATAGTACATGCTCTAATTAACCCAACTTAATTTTTGAGAGCAATACCAATGTCTAAATGGCCATGATACAATATTTAGCAGATTATATTTCTTATTATCTTATAAGTTATTAGATAAATATAAAGCATTTGATTTACAGCTTTCTTTAACATTGTCTTCTGAGTAATCAGACTATTTTGATTTGCCTTTTTTTAAAAAAGCAAAATAGTGTTATTTAAAGTCCAGTTCATTTGCTGGTTTCCTATCACTGGCATTTTTCCAAGTAAAAGGAAATACCTACTGCTTTTCGTATACATATTTATGCTCTTGTGTAGTTCAGCCTTGGGTATATATGCGAGCTGTACAGTCACAGACATCCAAAGTACTCTTCCCATAGCCCTAAGTTTCAGTTTGCATGTGTGTTCACTTGCATGATTACCATCACTACCACCCCGCTTCTGCAGCAACTGCCTGCACCAATTATGTACGTTTTGGCATGTGTATTTTCAAATACACAGCTGTAACACAACACTGATTTTATGCAGGCAGAGCCGATATAGATATACACAACGTGCGCGTGTGCATTTGCGTGAAAATCTATTCATGCCTTCCTTTCTTCGTGCGCTACCTCACTGCTTGAAGAGTTTCTGTGTTTTCTCTTTGTATCATTCTGGCTCCTAGTACTAAAAGCCACATCCTGTTATGTTTGGTTGCTAGGTGGAGAAATGTTATCATGGGCTTCAGCAATAATTTATCCATAGAGCTAGAGGAGCTGTCATGTACTTCTGACAGTGAGCTGCAGCACTTTATCAGCTTGCCTGTAAATCAACCGTGTGTGGGTGAAGATGCCAGCAATGTTTGATCTCTCTCAGACACTCTAATAATCTGCTTTTGTCTGATTGATTCCTTCACATCACCAAGCACATTGCAACTGAGAGTGGAGTGCCCTCTGTTTATCTCCGTTGGTCATCTGCTGGAGGGCAACAGGGCAGAAAATGCTGTTCTCGCTGAGATGTAAGAGTTTTTTGGAATTAGGGGCTTTACATCATATCCTGGAGCAGGTTTAGTCCAGTAAATCAATGATAGCAGAATTGAATGCACCATAAATACCTCAAACCGTATCTCTTACAAGAATGTAAGAGTAATTCATAGAAACAGGAAAGGTAACTTTGCTGGAAAGAATTACGACCCCTACAAGCTCAAGACATGCAGGTCTTTTACGGCCTGTGTTTACATCTACCCTCTTGAACTTTGGGAAGAAATGCACTGCACGCTTGCATTTTGTTCCAGGCGGTTCAGAGATAATATTGAGTTGAGCAGGACGCTGTCAGAATTGATCACTGCCTCTCAATCCAAAGGCAACTTTTTCTAAATTTCCGTCAAATTCTGTTTTATGCAGGAGATGCCAATACACCATGTCACGTTCTGCACCACGCTGAAGTTGAGCACAACGCCTGGTGTTGTGCAACGCCTTTCTGCCAAAAATATACATAAAAGGATGCAATCTAATGAACAGTCGAAGCCCTCTAGGAGGAGGGATAAGCATATATCCATTCCAATAATCAAACGGGTCTGACTTTGTTTCTGTTTGTGCATCATACTGTTCCCCCAGTTGAAAATCAAGAGCTTATTATCACTCAGAGGCTGGCAGCAACTCATTGTGCACTGACCTGGGATCAGCAGCAGATTTGGATTCCTGACCTCTGTGAAAGCTGAGGTCAGAAGACATTGTGGATGTGATTGACTAAATCCCATCAGTTTGGTTGTAGCATCCCCTCTCTGGGTCACAGTGGGATGGCACAGGCAGCAGGATATTTGGGGAATGCACTAATTTCAACCCAGCATACTAAGGGGAAAGGACTGCATTTCACAGAACCACTGAATGCTAAAAAAGGGTAAAAATTCACACTGCATAATGTATTTGTAATTGTGCTTAAGGCAATGAGAAAAGAAAGTCATGAAACGAATCTGGCATACGGTGTAGTCCTTTGTGGATGCTGGAAGAGCAGTTACATCTCCAGATTATTGCGTTGGGTAGTAGTGCTTCAAGTCAGAGCAGATCCATTTCATCTTCTTTGGCCCATCACAGGGATTTCCCCAAACTATTATGTAAATTGTTATGGAGACTGGCTTCATGGTGAGAAGTCAGTCCCATACTGCTCCCCAGCTGGCTGACCACATAAGCAACACCTTTTATATGTAGCAGAGGGGCCTGTACTGCTTCTCCACATTTAATAACCCTTGCAGCGAAAGCTAGACTTTCATTCACAAGAGACTTTTTTCACTGCACACATCATAAAAGCAAGTAAAGTGATAAAAGCAGGGAGACCTAAAGTTACAGCATGTAGTAGGGCGTATTCTCTGTTCTTTCACCAACAGGCATTATCAAACGACAATCAGTTTTACCGAGTATCACAAAAAACACAGTGTTGGCTTCCTCTAAGACCTTAAGTTGGCATCCTTTCATCCATGCAATATGTGGAATATGATGTGCATACACAGACAGACTTACGTATACAGACAGATGTAACACCAGAGACCTCATGGCTCCTATATGTATAGGATGCTAGAGTAGCAGAGACAATTTATGAGGATTTTATATTCAGAACTGTATTTTGGTTTGTGTACAGCTATTCAATCTCATTTAAACCACTTACCTGTTAGCGATACATCTGTAATTCCCAAAGTTTGCTGGGAAACAGCCAGAACCCTATCTACTGGCTTAAATCATCAGAAAAACGCCGAAAGGCCCCAATTCTGGTTTTAGTTATGTTGATTTTGCAATCGCAGAAATGCATATAGTCTGTTCAGACTGGCTTTGGTGTAAGTAAGAACCAAAGTTTAAATCTTCAGTGATCTTAAACATAATCATTCTAAATTGCTCTTCAGCTTTATATTTCAAATTATTTAAAATAAGCCTGCTATTACGTTTCAAACACTACTCATTTCTACTATTATTACAATGCTACTTTTTTCAAGGGCTGACACTTTCCAAAGGAGATCTAAGAAAGAGAAAACGACAAAAAGGAAGAAGAGAACCTGAAAGAGGAAAATGGAGCATGCCTAAGAAAACTATACTTCCAATAACATCAAGTTATCCTCAAGGGACATGTATAAGTAGAAGATATTACATGGCTGAACAGTAAATATCACATTTCTTTTTACAAGCATGTTTCTGCATTTTATTATATCTTGACTGGCAGATCCATAAATTTTGAATATCCAGTCTAAGAAAGGGCAGACTCAAAATCTACAGGTTGCATTTTTCATGGGTCTAAATGGTCAGTGGCATTTTGGTAGTACATAACAGATTAATTAATGAGTGAACTATGTTGACATCTAGAAAATTTAATATGCATATTTCTGAGCAAGTGAAAGAAATTAATAACTACTTACCTACATGTAGGAATTTACTTGTAGAAAAAAAATTAGTAATAGCTAATTTAGGTTAATTACCCCACAACTGTTACTTATTTTCCAGGCTTCAGAGATCCACATTAAAGTCCTCTCTGAAACGGATTTTTGAGGGAAATAGTTCCAGAAAAGTGATTCCAATGAGCGGCTGTAGATTTGCTGCTCTCAGGTACTTCCTATGTACTCTAACATTCGTGACTGCCTGTAGGATCACAAGGAGGCAGAAGACTGACCAAGGACCACTTCAGCATGGCAACATGAAGGATTCAGCCCTCTCTGTGCTGAGCTGTTGTATTTACAGTGCCCAGCAGCACCCTACTTCCTTCCTGCATCAATGCACCCTGCTTCCGTCACCCTCTATAGCACACAGTCCTTGGTGCTGTCTCTGTAGCTCTGCTGAGAAGTTCAGCACTCCTTCGGGAAAGATAAGGAATACTGAAAAGTAGTTGCCATCGGTGGTTGTATATATTCATGGCACTAAATAGCCCTAAGTGCTCTTCCTGCCACCCAGTTTCCAAGTGCTTTGTGACATATACTTAGGGGTGTGTAAATAGATTCAGCCCCAGAAGCTACAGAAAGAAACTACTTGGACAACTTTGGGTTATCTGACCTCTTTATAAAGTATTTTGCTGCTGCTGTCAGCCAGCAATATGTTATTTCCTGAAGTATAATCCCAATAAGTAGTATTTCTGGATCATCTACTGAAGTGTTGGCCAATGGTGAGTGATTGATTGAGGTTATGACATGACTTTTACAGACAGCACTTTCAGGACTGATACAAACACATGGAGACTTGCTTGTTATTTTGTGGTAAAGAAAAACACTTGGAGATGGGAAGTGGAATTTCCAGCAGCTGGGGGACTTTGGTAAAATGACATTGAACTATTTTTGCCTGATGGTTGGAAGACAGGCCTGAGGAAACCTGACATAGTTTACAATTACAATTAATTATCATCCGTGTGTTAAAGGAAAAAAAAGCCACCTAACTCATCAGTGTAATTTTATTGGAAGACAAATTTGCTGTAAAAGTTTTGTTTTGCTCCAGCTAAGCATCCTTGTGCTTAAAGGAACAATTTTCTCTCATACAAAATGCCAAGGTAAAGCAACCTTTGAGAATGTATTTATATAGACCTGACCAAACTGGATCTACTTTGTTGTCTCATATTAAAATTGTAGTCAAATGTTACATGTAGCCAGGAACACCCACCCGCAGGATGACAAGTCTGGTGCAGGGAAGGAAACATCTTACTTTCCAAACCCTGTCTGCATTAGCGTTGTTTCCCTTTTCAGGGGTAAATGAGAGACCTCCATGTGAACAGCAAGTCCCAGATGTAAATTCCAGAGTGAATAATGTTCCATGTATTGTGCTTAGTATTTTACACTGCTGCTCTTAATGTGCTTGTAAAGAAAGGATTCAATTTTGAAGCCTAAATTGAGGCTATTCTAGTAAAATCATATATTGGTTAAGCACTTAAGCATACTGTAAAGTATATGGTGTGTACAAGACCCCTGAGAATGGGGCCAAAACTAGTACCATGATGGAAGAGCAGAAATCCAGACAATGAGGAAATAATAAGGACATGAATGAGTCTTAAATCCTGCCCTTAAGAATCATATTCCTGTCTTTCATGCTCTCTGCCTGCTCAAGATCCTCTGTCCAAAACTATCCCTAACATTTTTTTTTGTAAATGAGAGAGGGCTTAAGTTCTTTTATTTATTATTATCATTATTTTAAACTTGATAACAGCATCAATGCACACTCAGGCAGAGATGGGGATCCAGGTTTAACTCCCTCCCTCTGGAAAGTGCCATTGGGGCCAGTCAGTAAATGACTTGGAAAGAAAGGGTAGTTTTCATCATAGGTTTCACTTGACTAATAAAGGGGGAGATGGGGATGGGAGGTTGTTGAAAAAGAAATTGTGGTTTCCTTGCTATCTGGGGGAATGATTCCAAAGAATGATTCTACATTTCACAGTAAAGAGCCACTGAATAAAACACAGTTCTTGGAAGAGTGACCCAAACCCTCAGAAGGTCTTTTTCCAAGGTGTGTACACTGCCTCTGAAACTCCTTGTAGGTTTCCTTCTGGTGTTGTAAATCCCCATTTTATTTATTTATTTATTTATTTTCTGCAGAGTAGCACAGCTTCAGCAGGAAAAACGGAAATTGTCCTTGTTCTGTGCAAAATAATGTAAAGTTTGAAGGAGGAGGATGTTCTTCCAGGGGGGAGCCCTGATGTATTTCAATCCCCTCTGTTAAAGCAGTTCAGCTCAGGTCTGCTGCTTGCTAGGCAAGTACTGTAAGGAGGAATTATTATGTAAAAGACACCTGCCTACCTCCTCCTATGATGTAATAGAGGGCATATGCTGCTGGTGCATTTTCAAAGGGAGAATGTGGCAGTGTGAGATGCAAACATCTCCTGGAATGAGTCCCTCAAAGAGGGACCTGCTTACCAGAGACCAACATCACGCTCGGGTGTGAGGTGGATATTGGCCTGCTCATCCCTGTCAAAATGCACTTTTCTTCCCCTTGTATCAGTCTAGAATCAAACCCAAATGACAGGGTATGGAAAGGGACTGTAGTATAGATGTGCTCAGCAGCGCGGGACTTACCAGGACTTTGATGGCTGAATTCCCCATTTATCTGGACAAGGGCTGCACAGTGCTGATTTTCAGGAGTGCAAAGTATTTACAACTGACATATCTCAGCAGATCAAAGGAAGCTGTTACTGCTTAGCATTTCTGGCCTGTAATCTGCATTAATGTCTGTGCTCTTTCCAGATTTATCTTAAATGTTAATGAAAACACTGAATTTGCCCCAAAGCACTAGAAATTTGGAGAAGAAAGTGTGGGATGAAAGTTTCCAGCAATATCACTAGATCTCTTAATGCGGATACGAGGCAGGCAGGTGGTGGGTTACAAACCATAATGAACTGACACCTTTTCTTCACAGAAGGTGTCACAAAGGTACACCAAAGTGCTGCAGCTGAAACTATTTTAGATTGTAAAAGTGTAAATGAACTGGCAAAACCTTACAGCTGGGTGGATGCTACAGAAAGTGTTTATTTTTTAATGGGCAAGTATGAAGGTCTTGCCGCCCTTGCTTCTGCCATTAGCAGGTCACCTACCCGAACACACAAGGCAAGGCCAAGCCACCCCAACAGGTGACCCCAGCCCTAGCCACGGTGCCCACTGCCCTCTCCCTCCCTGCAAGCACTTGCTGTGGTACAAGGAGCACCGGGGCTGGGGTCTAACACACCAGCATGGTGTTTGACCTAGGAAAAATATCAAATATTCAAGTACCTGTTTCCGAGCATGGATTAAAAAAAAATAAATATATCGATTAAGAAACTCTAATGACAGGTATTCCACAAACAGGAATTAACACCTAATTTATCGTTTCTCATTATTTGGTCAGCTTTTAACACACTTTTAACATAACAGAGAGGATATGCAAGGATTCAACATGCGAGTCTGAGACCACAGTGTAATGTAATGTAAGGCAGATGCATGGCAGCTTTTACTGATTCTTGAGATCTAGGTGTGCAAAATACATCAGTGACAGACAAGGCATCAAGGACTGAGAAAAGAGAATTTCTTTTCAGCGGGAGGCATTCTCAGTGAAAATGAAAGCTGTTCTAGATGTGGTATTAGAGATACAGAGAAACTGTAAATTGAGTATTTCGATACCTATCCACCCCTAATTTTAAGCAGTTTTAAAAAATGAAATAAAGAAAAATGAAGGAAAGCTCTTTTGTTGTATTCAGAACAATCAAACACCAGGGGACTGGATGGCTTAGGGAACTGTTAATGGGATACAGAGTATTTCAAGGTCACTGGTTCAACTCCAGCTCAGGTTAGTAGTAATTGGAAGTTATTACTACTTGATGGCTGTTCAGTAGTTTAAGTGACATGGGTTGGTGGTCTTAATGTAACATCTTCTGAACACCTGTCTATACCACACACACACAAAAGGAGTCGTTACTGATGTCAATTTAGTAGTTTTCATCGGGGATAAATTTAAAGATAAAACATAAAATAAATCAAAATAATTTATAAACAATACATGTCACATCCTCTTTCAGATATGTCATCTGTACGTCAGAGATGACATTAACCTACAAGGACATAAAGGGGATTAGGCACTAACCAAGAGACTTTCTCTTCTTTTGGGTATTATGAGGATCCTGGAGGCAACTGCACTAGAAATGCCTTATTATAAATCAAGGTTGGAACTTATAATGGTAATTAATGAATTAGATCTTACATTGGTCAGTCCAGTCACAGATATGCTAACCTTTTAAGTGCAAGGCAAAACTGCATTCATGACCGTATGAAAGTATGAATGATTACTCTGTGATAATTCAGGGAAAACTGTTGTGCAGTGTGTTTGGGATTTATGATAATTCAGCAATAACAACAGACATTAGGCTAAACAGTATGCTTTGAATTTTGTTCACTATATTATCACAAAAATCTCAGATAGAGATGTGTAGTCCATAAAACCTAAATAATGGATTTCATTGATTCTGAAACGCTTTTGATTCCCCCTGAAAATCTTTTTGTCTCTTTCTGGTTTTATGATTCTGCTTTTATAGATTGAACTTATTGAAACTTTGAACATGTTCAACCATATGTAAAGCCAAAATAGTTACTCCCATATATTTTTAATTTGTATTAATCATGTATTAATTTATTTAATCAGAGTTATTGCTGAAAAAAAAAAGATTACTTTCTTCAGGATAGGGTTCTGAATGGACAGAGTATTTCACATCATCTACTGAAAACTCATTCAAGTGGGTAGTGTTTACTATTCCCTTCACATAGAATTATTCCTCTCAGTATTAATCAGACAAATTTTCAAAGGAGTAGTCATGAAATTAGAATGTCTCCATGCCCATTCTGATATACGTTGCTCAGTAAACATATATCTTTAGATATACATTTACCAAGCAACTGAATTTTAGCAGAGTGACATAGTTGTATGCAGGAGTCCAGCAATCCAAACAGATATTTTCTTGATGGAGAACTCATTGCTATGCAACATATTTTTAGTTTTGTTTTTAGCATGCTTTGGGTGAAAAAAAAAAACTGGAGGTAGACTATTACAAGCTAGGTTTTGGATATGTCAATGACTCAGGGCTATAAATAAAAATATGAGGCACCATTTCACTGCCTCATGCTGCATTACTTACATAAAAAGAAAACATCTTTGCAAAGTCATGACAAGTAACACCAACCTAGTACCCCAACAACTATCAGTGAGAAAACTTCCCTCAGAGCACAAGAGTAAAGGGTTCATTCATCAAGAATTGAAAAATTAGAAACTTATGGTGTTCAAGGGATAAGAACTCTGCTAAGACAATAACCCACATTCAAATCACAGGTGGAATAAATCCTGAATCCACATTAACAATATTTCCTGTGTTCTGTAATGTCCTATGCTTCTTGGTCTTAACAAAGGTAGCTGGGAATTCTTAGATTTCCATTTGTAGGATTTTCAAGTCAAATTTTTGACTTGAAAGAGCCTAAACTAATCCACAGGGTGGTATCACTAATACTAGTTTCTACCATGTCAAACTTTTAAACAAAAGATTTGTATCTCATCTTCTGAATGCACATCTCGACCACCTTTGGACCCCTCAAGACTACTGAAAAAACGTGCATTCTTAACCCAGTACAAAAGTCTTGTGTGGCCCGAGACATACTGCAGTAAGTACAAGTGAAACAACTCAGAAGGTGTATTTATCAGTTTGAAAACAGAATAAAATCTTTTTTTTTTTCTTTTTTTTTTCTTTTTTCCTGCTTATGTACACGGCCCTTTTTTAGCAGTGAAGTCCTAGTGCGACCTGTGGGATCATTCATATGATCAAGAGCTTGCAGGATCAGGTCCAAAACCATTCCACTTTTGCAACACAGCCCTATATCATGTAGACATTTTTATCAAAACGTATTTCTACTATTTATGTGTTTATAAATGCATCACATGCTTTTATAACTTACATTTAACAATCAAATAGCTGATGCAACTGTTTTTTCCCCTTCACTCCTGTATTTTGAAATATTATTTCACTACTAATTTTTGTCCTCCTCTGCCTCCTCCTTTCTCTCTCACTTTTTATTTTTGTTGGTGACCACAACTGTAGTTTCAGTAAATAAAGCTAGTGCTTGATAATGTGGAACGGCCAGGAGCTTAACTCTGCCCTTGGAGATCGCTTACATCAAACCAGCGATCAAAAAGTGGTGCAGATAAAATTTGTCATCAGGGATTTCCTACAAAAGAATTACAGTGGAGAAATAGCCTGATCGATACTATGGATTTTCACTGCAGGGGCTGATAGTCCAATTGCTGTGAAACACTCACACAGATAAAAGGGCATGGCTGCCACTTTGTTACAGACTGCTGACTCAGCGCAAAGCCTGTCAGGTATTTATAGGCCAAAGTGATACAGAATTATCACCTTGCAGTGCCCAGCTCTTGTTAGTTCTAAGATTGCCTCCCTTTATGGGATTGCTAAATGCAGGTGAATGGAAAAATGATGGCTAACAGCTGTCAAAATGCAACAGAATGAAGTACTTAAATCTTTTTTTATCCATTAAAAGGGTAACAACCAAACATATATCATAGTGCAGACGCTGTAATGATATTTGGGGCCAGTAAACTAGGGGTTATAAACAACGTACATCTGATCAAAATGGTAAGGAAAATACAAAAGGGAAGAAAAAGCAATAATAAAAATTCTTCTTGTTACTCTACAATATGTGGCCTGGCATTTACTTTAATGCTTTCTGCAGGGATATCCGAACTCCTCTTTAAGGCTGCTAGGACCAGGCTTACACCTCCATAGATGCTGGGATAATTTTATACCTCATATACTGCAGAGGAAACTACTTTAAGAAGTCATTGGGATGGCTCCAGGAACTCTACTGCATTGTTCTAAGCCAGTATTTTAGACTCACAGCAAGACAAAATGCTGATAGGTACCTAATATTAACCAACAGCATTAAAGGCTCATTGACTTCAAGGACCGTTTCACACACAGACACTTACAGGACCAGACCACGATGAAGGCAAAAGAAATACACTCATCTTTTGTCCAACAGGTAGCATAAAGCATCTCTGTCCCGGTATACAGTGCATGATTGACTGTTCTCAGCTGCAAGTTATTTCACAGCTGGTACTGGCCTGAATGCATTCCTTAGTAGCTACAACTCTGTAGGAGAAGATACTCCCTTTCCTATTACCACTCTGTGTAGTACAGCATGCATTTATTTTTGGAGATCACGTACAATGAGTAATTGGTTTTGACTGCATAAGGATATTTGGAAGATCATACTAAGTTGAAGATCCCAGTAATACAAAAAGAGACAGGATGCTCGATTCAGAGGATCTGCACAGACTGCCATATCCATAGCCTCCCAGGTGTTTTTCATCCTTGAGCTGGTGACTCCACAAGAGGTGTTTGCAGCTTAAAACCAGTGTGAGAAGTCATTTTAATGTATTTTTACATACACCTTCTTAGCAGGGACAGTACTAAAATTGGGTGTTACTACCTACTATTTTTATACTGTAACAGTACCGAAAAGCATATATCAGGAGTCTGTTTTGTTAGATAATGAATAACCTCATAGTCCATCTCCCAGAAAACTTAGTTTCCAGTTAAATCATTTTTTTCTAACATTGCCTTGCAAAAACTTGACATCCTCAGCATATCACTTACTCTTCTATCACCACATTCATCATTTTGAGAATATTTCTTTTACTTGTAAAAACAAGATGGGTCTTAGTGTGCAAACAAACTGAAGTTTACCCTTTTAATATTCTTGGAATATGAATAGATTTAAATAGATGCAGAGAAGTGAACACTATTTTGTGTGTGTGTGTGGGGAGGGATGAGGCATTTGATTTTTATAACTTGGGCCCATTTTCAGTTATACAAAGCTTCATGTTTGGCTACGTCAATACAGCCAAATTGTATTTGTTATTAAAGTAACACAAATCCAGATCTTGCTTATTCCTAAAATAAGACTAGAGGGGCACCTGGCCCAACAAGAGCTGAGGAGTGACATGGAGAAAAATGAAACAAACTGGTTGAGAAGCTGCATATGGATTCTTCTCACCTGAAAGACACCCAGGCATCTAGACATCCTCAGCTTCTGATAGATGATAGAAAGGTGCATGAAAGGGAGGAAGCCCTGGACTGTATTTAGGACAGCTAGGATGAAGTATGGATATATCTGTATCTCTTCTCATCCTCTGCCTCGAGAGGAAGCCTAAAAGGCCCTGTTAGGTGAGACGAGTCATCCCAACTCCTTGGAAGAGGCTAATAGATCCACCACAAATAATGCTTTGAAGACCTAATTTTGTTGGATTCTTCCCCATCAATACTGGTTTTAAAACTATCTTAGGTGTTTTGGAGAAACACAAACAGGAGGATTAAAAGGCTGAATTTTTTAAATGTCTTGAGAAGGTCATGGCCAGGAGTAGCTGAAATTCAACAGAGTTTATGTACCTAATGCTTTAGACTTCATTTAATAGCAGAGCTTTAAACTCAAGGAAGAAATACTGCACAAAGACCAAGAACTATAATACCCAAAATAGCACAAAGAACCTGGATTTGCATATTTTGAGGAGTTTTCAGTATATTTAACCATATGGTTAAATAGAAAAGCAGAAGCTTTGTAGTGAAAATGCACAAAGTTCAAATTAAAAAAAAACATATAATGGAAAGTATTAACTTAGATAACTATTTGATTGCCTGTAAGAAATGTTGCAGGTTTATAAATCAAAATCTTTCCTAACCAGATGAGAAGCCACACCTTTCTCCATGCTCCATAGGGAAATTACCGTAGTACTTGTCTGAACTGCCTGGTGCTGGTAGAATCATAGCTGCTCTCATCACAGCGTAGTTGGATGGAAGTTTACTGTCACTAGCAATAAGCAGTAGATAAAAGGATGGGGGGGGGGAGGTTTAAGAAAACAAAAGGGAAAAATAGAAGCTAAAAAATTCACCAGAGGTGAAAAAAAGGGGAAAAAAAAGGAAGATATACATAAACTAGTTGTTTTTGTCTTTCTAGTTGCTATGATGTGCACAAAGGAAATAGACTGAATAAAATCACATCTCAGGAACACCAACATAAATTCCCCCTTGCTTTGACAAGTACGTAATTTTGTGCAGTGATGCTCTTCACGTCTGGAGAGTTATGAGGCAATTTCATTCCCATCTGACAAATTTACAAAGAAACATTAGAGAGAAGGGATTAGAAAAGCGAGAAATCTTTATAGACTTTTTCCTCAGGCTGTATTTCCTTCCATCTTTTGGCTCTTCCTTGAGGAATATGTATGAGTGACTCATTCTCTATGAACACCATAACCGAAACACTTAGCAGATAAGCATAACATGAAATGTGCTTTAAATCAACTAATTGTATTTACATTATCTGGGAGGGCTGATCCTGATTGGCTAAAGTTTGTAAAAATTTGCTATTGTGCATTTTCAAGATAACAATTTAAAACTGGGAAAAAAAAAAAGCTAAAATATTAGCTCCATAACTTTGCAGAAAAGTCAATGTCAGAAAAATAATTTGCACTTGCAAAGCACTGCTCAGCTTAGAGCTCTTATTGACCTTTTTGCCCTTATAATGGTCTAGTGAAGACCAACAGTATTTTTTCATCTTACATGTTGGGAAACTGAGGTAGATTAAATGAGCTCCTATGGTCATGGTGAAAATAAATGTCACCAAAAAAAAAAAACAGGACAGGAGGAAGCTAGGCTGAACTCACCCTTCTGTGTTGCAGAGAGCTGGTCCATTCACATCAAGCTCTGCAGCTCCAGCGAACGTCTGCTCCACACAAACCACTTGCTGGCACACGTCGATAGACTTTATTCTACCAAAAAACCAAAAAACAAAAAACAAAAACAAATGGAAGGATGAAACCAAGAAAGAGCAAAATGTTGTCTTGCCAACATCCCTGAATGTCCTGCCAGGGAATTCCTTGGTTTTGTGGCTGCACCATAACGGCTTCTTTCCACCAAAAACAAAAAGGCTAGTTTAGCCTTCTCTTCACTGACAGTGGACTATTCTGGGACATATTATTCTAGAAATGAATGATACCAAGAAACATTGTAAAGGCTTTGCTTTCTCCTACAAGATTTAAAAAATGCAGACAGTCATTGCTCGTTTTAGTTATACTGCTGAACATATCTAAGCAGAGCTGATATATGGTTACTACAGGGTATAGTATTTTATGTTCTATGAGTAATCAGCATAATTTTCTTTTTCTTTTTTTTTTTTCCTTTTTTTTTTCCTTTTTTTTTTTTTTTAATATCAAAATGTTGACACCTTTTGTTTATACTAAGTGATTATTGGTGTAACATCAAGGAACTAAAAGCCTGGGCCCTGCTAGTCCAGATCTTTTGTTTCTGTGCAGTTTTGTATGGGTCCCCTTTTAAGGTCATTTCAAGTGCTGGATGATGGTACTTCCCTCCTCCTTTTATTAATGAAAATTATATGATGGTGCTCGGAAGTTCCAAAACATATTCCTTTCTTGGCACAAAGATGAAATATAATAAAATGCAGATGCTTTCTGATACAGAACACAGATGAAAATGTTTTATAACCACGACTTATGGAGCAGAGGAAAGCACAGGGGACACAGTTCCTAGGGCTCTGGTTGAAAGCCCCAAAGCAATCACTGCAATATCTGTAATACGACAGAAGAAAGTCGGGGGAGGGGTATTTATTATCTTTTTCATGGGACCCAGGTGGACCTCCTGGCAGCCATGTTTATGACTCAGGATCCATTTTAAAATAGTGAACCATAATAAATGGAAACTCAGATGTGTAACCGTGCTGGATTTTAGCATGTTTCAAGTTTTATTGTCTCTGCATTTGCAATCATTTTGCACAGAGCACACCATTTCTTGAAGGTTTTTGACTATGCTGTTTCAATCTTTGTGTTTACTTCACTTGACATGTCCCCTTCCTCTCCTGATGTTTCAAAAATGATGGAGACTGGATAACAAATTCTGCGATTTTTGTTCCAGTTAAGGAGTTAAAGTAGGATTTGAAAGCATTACCTCCCTTTCTAATTAATAGACAACAGAGGAAGCACTTCCTATGCAGTTCTTAGTCAGAAATGTTGGAAGCCGATGACCTTCAGTGGTTCCTGAAAGTCTGCTTCCTCCGTATTTCCTAGGAATCTTGGGAAATAATTACAAGAAACAGGTGATTTTGGCTCTGTCTTTAAAAAGAGAGATTAATATTTTACTTCTTTGGACAAAATATTCTCTTTGTGTTTCAGATAGACATAGAAGTACAAATGTTTGCTATCCCCTGCCCTTGATGCACAGTTTAGATGCTCCTTTTCTCCAAACCAAATAAAAATTGGTCACATGTCCTTTAAACTTTTGGAGAATTATCAGAATTACCAGAAGTCATTATACAGTGGGACTGTCTCTTCAGTATTGGTTAAACACATTGAAAATGGATCCTGGAAGTAATACCCCAAAAAAAGAGGTGGATCTAAACCAAAAAGCTTGTATTTTCATGTGTGTGTAACCTTTCAGCAGTTCAATGACATTTGTATAAAGGATTTTTGGTTCCAGTCTGTTGTTAATAGAAATGGAAACTCTAAGCTCAGCTCAAGGTCTAAACTTCACATAGTTAAGCAATTGTTTAGATCACAGCTTATGTCTGGTTGTGCAGCCTGCTCAGATGTGGTCCAAGGACTATGACTGCTTATAAGAACATTTTCTTTGTGCAAGAGAGAAAAATCTTATGAGAAAAGATATCATTACTAATATTTCTAAAGCGTTCAGACAAGAAGATGACCACAAGTACAGTTAGTTTCAAAATATTTTGGCATTTTTGGCTTCCGCCCAATCCAGAAATCACAAGTATGAAAAAAATACAAAAATGTAGTTAACATAAATGTTATTCTAACCAAATTGGTCCTATTATCAGCAAGAAATAATTTAACTGACTCACTTCCCTGAGCACTTTCTCCAAAAGCCTGAACAATTACACAATGACACCTGCTCTTGGTTCATAACGGAACCGAGAGCATGAAAATATGGGCCAAAGGTGTACAGCATCTGGGGGAACTGAGGGGTTGTTCTAAAGCTGTGCTTAGGGGAGCATAAAGCCACATTTCCCCACCTTTCCCTTTGGCTGCACTCAAAGACACGGAATATGGTGTAGCCCTATATTTTCACTGTTTGGAACAGTTTATGGTCCCGTTACTCTGCAGCTCACAATGTAAGACTTCACACTGGAGAGCTCTCCACTCAATCCTACAGAAGACATTCCAAAACAGGATAGTTCACACCTTAGTTTGCACAACAGTTTTAACAACTTCAAGAATTTCCTCTGAAAACATATAAATCCCTTCTAAATATTTTAGGTACAGTTATCAAAAAGTGCATCTCTGTGGAGAAGGTTTTTGTAAGTGCTGCTGTACTTAACAAGTTTGAATAATTCCTATGACTGCATCAGTTGAGTTGGCTGATAGCTGGGTGCATGCGAGATGTCTTAAACAGATACTTTAATATATAACTACCTTTTTCATTAGCACTAATGGGTGGCTAATCTTTTTGAAAACTTAATGCATACCTAGCTCTCTTTGAAACAGAGTAGATTGAACTGAAGAAGGTGAAAGTCTATTTTAAAAACACTTGAAAAGATGCAAGAAAATAACTTTTTTTTTTTTCTTTTCTCTATGTGTGAGACATCTAAGCCTAACCAATTTCATTATAAAGGTAGTGGAAATCAAAAAATAATATTTGAATTATTTTGATCATGATAATCCCAATTGTTTTGAAAGTAAATTGTATTTGAAAGTCTCTCCAGAATGTACTTACAAATTCATAGGAATGTCATTAAAATACAGCATTAATTAACATCCACTTTTATAAAGTGCTTCTAATATTGTGTAAACAAGGAAGAGTTGAAAAGCTTATTTTTAACTTGTATCTGCATATGCAGTGTGATCATAGTGAGTTACAAAAATATCCAAATAGCACTGGGAAATGAATTTTCACAGTTTGTTTCTGGTTGAAGACACACCAAAGTACCTGTCTTTAATTTGAGTAGCTGTGAACAAAAGGTACTTGCCAGCTTGCTTAGCATCGTATTTATATGCTCATGTCAGTTCAGCCATGGGTGGAATACTGATGTGTCAATATTTGTTAGCCAAAATGATAATAAGTAACTGACTTGAAATAACTTAAAACAATCAGAAGCAATTGTGCAGCAGTGTATCAGGTTAAATCTGACCATGCCATATTTTATCTCTTCAAAAATAAAGCCAACTGGAAGGCATACTATGTAGTTCATGTTCAACATACGAGAATTTGCTACAGGACTCTGGACTCTGAGGCAAGACGTGTTTAACCACCAGCTAGACTTCCACAGCCTGCATTAACATCACGGAGCGAGGGAGGGCTCAGGTAGAACTGTCTGGGGACAGACAAGCAAGATGTATGTCTCCAGCCTAGTTTTAAGTTTAGAAGGGAGAACCAACATCAAAATTCCTCAAACTTCTGTTTTTCTGTTTGAAATCATAATGATTAGGACTTATTTAGGAGTTTCATAAGTAAAGACACAAAACCGGTAGAAAGGCATCTAATGGTTAAGAATAGGTGATGGTTAGTTACGTTCATGTTGGTTTTACTGGTTACATCTTGCTTTCAGTATCTGAAATCTAATCCAATATTTTCTGAAATAAATGTTATTTGTTCTACTATCAAATTAATCTGGCATTGGAAGCAAAGTGTGTTGAAGGATTTAGGGGAAAACAAAGAAACGTAGAATGACTTAGAGAAAGAAACTCCTTCCCCTCTCCTTTATCTTGTTATATATCATTTTTGAATTCAGCTCTCTCTTGTATTCCAGATGACTTCTATGGGATTACATTCCATGTGTGCAGAGCTTGGTCTAGCATCACATTAGACACATAATCATTTTGTATACATCACCAGGCTAAAATTATTGAAAGAAAAACAAAATTTACCCTATGACTATCGCAAGATACTCTGCGTTTCATTACTCAGTAGTGGGGAGCAGTTGTACCTATTGGAATACATCCAGGAATTGTCACAGAAACCTATTTGCCAAGATCCCGAACGACACCGAATTTTGTCTTTTGGGCTCAGCTGAGTTCATGCAGGGGCTCTTAATATATATCTCTGAAGCTCTGTAGATACAAAGAAGGCCTCCCTATATTTCCCTCCTTACACAGAAGTCACAATCACATCCTGAGTTATATTGATACAGAAAGGAAGGGAATACTGAAGGATCAAGATAGCTGGCATCCCAGACTTAAGGTCTTCAGTACAGAAGACCCACACCAGCTCAAAGCTTTGGGCTGCAAAATAATTATCAATAGCAAGCATTAATAAATTGAAAGAGCAGCAAACTGTTAGGTACTACAAGGACAAAACAGTTCAGCGCAGTGCATGATTCTTGAATCGTGTAACAACAGGGGACTTATTAGGGGAATTTTTTACCCTTAAGACATATTTTGCTTTAAAATTAACATTTTTTTTTGTTTTCCCCCCTCTTGTTCTTTAAGAAAATCCTTGAACTGGTCAATTACAAGACTTCCCAGAAACAGTTATTCATGCCCACATATACCTATTACAGTGGTAATAGTAATAATGTGATGGTTGAGGTGCTCCAAAGGTATAATAAATATGTAATTTGTAGGTGAAGGCAATACTTTTTGTTAGATCAACTGATTATAGAGGAAGAAGACAAACTTTCAGAAAGACAAACCCTTCTTCAGACTTCAAATGTAATAGCCATCTTGAAGACACTATTATAAAAGCTTGATATGATGCTTTAAAGCAATGCTCATTCCTCAGATCACTCCTTGGACTTCTTCAGAAGCTGCAAGTCTTCAAAAGTGATCCAGGAAATGCTAAAGTGCTCTGTACTTTTCAAAGGCTAAAAAAATCTTCCTGTTGCGAAAGAACAATAGAAAATGATTTTGCTTCTTTTTTTTTTTTTTGCTGAACGCCTTCCAAGTTACATGTTTGGATGATTATCCTTCTCCATTTTAAAGGGTAATGTTTACTGAGCATTTACAAAGAAATAGCAGTCTGCTGAGAGCTAGGTTTGCTTTCGTGAAATGTTCAAATAACTAGTATCAAGAAATGTTCAAATAATTAATGTCAAGAAGAACGGCTCACAAATATATTAGAAGTTTAACATTTGTGAGTGGTCCTGAACAGTGTCTGAGATGTAGCACAGGAATTTATAGGTGGAAGGAAGAATGCTTAGCATTTCTCTGCTTCTGAGCAAGACTCGTCCCTACAGTAAGAAAATTCCTCTCAATTCTGTGTGGTTGTTCTAGACCCTACAGATTGCACAGTGCAGGAGTGCATTAGTGCTGGTTTCCGCCATGCAGATTCCTGATGCTGAAAGTGTGACAGAAGCCATTTGGCAGCACCGTGTCACTGAAGAATATCTGTGTGCAGACAGAAACTCCTGTGCATTAGTTAAATCAGCTTTAGGTATCTTTTGTTTCACCAGGAAAGCACAAAATTTATTTACCCCGAGCTCATGTCCTAAAAATTGGTATGTCTGTGAGGAATGCTAGATGAACTGAAACCTTCAGTGTGCTGAGGACAGTATAATCCATACATGAAATAGTCTGACCTTGAATTTTACATTCTTCTCCATCTCTCTAATTTTCCTGCACCATATTTTCTTATCTCTAAGCCAGGGTAGAGTGCATGGCTGCCAGTTTAGACTTGTGGGTTTCTCACTAGTGGTCTTTCCGTGTAACCTCTGGACAAGCCACTTGCTCTTCTCAACCCTCAGTTTATCTCATCTATCGGTGAGCATGCTAATGCTTGCTTACCCCACAGAGGAGTCACAAAGTTAGTTCATGTATAAAGAGATCCAAAAATGGGAAATATAAAGGAAATACAAAGTGATACCACGTTTCTCATTTAAAATGAGTGGGTGACAAATTGCTCATCAGATTGTACAATTTGGGTTGCTCTTACTTGCTTGCTAATTAACCAGTCTGACATTATGTTTCCTCCCTCTTGCATACACCCTGCCTCTGAACTAATCAGGGTTCAATGACAGCATCACTTATCCCAGGACACATTCCAATAATTAAGGTTTGGAGGACATCTTGCAAACTCCATCATATACCAATACGATTTTCTCTCCCTCTACTGCTGCGTATCTGACATGTGACAAGACAAAGCCCTGCTCTCATATACATAACAGCAGGATGCTTTCCCACCTTTTAATGGCTGACTGAATTTCTTCCCCAGCAACTCTGACAGTATGAAAGTGCACTGTAAAAATCACCGTGTCTCAAAAAGTGAAACCTTACAGTCTCTGGACTTAAGAACAAAAAAAGCATGTTCTTATAAGCTGCATCTATTGCTAAATACTCTTACCTAGATTTTTTTAGTGCAGGAATGTATGATCCCATATAAGCTATGTTTTACTGCCTACACTCTTTTCCTTACCACTATATTGCTTCATTTGACTTCCATGAATAAAAGCCCATTTTGGCTTTGTGTAGGAAAGAAAGCACAGGCAGGGGCATCTCATACTTGCTTGGAGAGGGGAGATAAGCCAATATGAATTCCTGCTACTTGATTTCTTTTTAAATCTTCGTATGCAGAAGCAACAAAAAATTGAATGCTGGGATTTCCACTGCTGCATGCCCAGATTATCTTCATTAACACGAACAGAATGACTCTGTATTTCCCCACTTGTAACTGGCTACCTCTCTGGTTTTGGTAGCTCTGATTTAATTCAGCCTTGTAAACCAACTGAGTCAGATTGTCCCAGGTCTGTAGAGACTGAACTTGGGCATAAGTTGGTCATTCCTTCCCCAGATGCTTTCTCCCCTTTGCTTTATCTGCTTATAGAAGCTGACATGTGAGCCAACAAATAGTCAGAAGCATGAGCCCCTATTTAAGCTGAAAGTTTAAACCTAGCAAGAGCAGTTTGGTCCCAGGAGTTAAGTATGAAAATATATAAAAAAAAGAAGAACAAAGAAAAAACAACAACAAAATAACTGGATTCTATCTGCATAGGAAACTTCAGAAATGTAAATTATTTTACAGAGGAGATTTAAATTTGCAATTTTAGCTAATTGTACTTTGCCTTCCTGAGAGTATCAGTTTGAAAGCAGCTACAAATACCTTTCTCAGTGAAGCTTAAATGTCCCAGTGATCAGCTCTCTGGAAAAGCAGATAGAGAGATCATTTATTTTCTCTTGGTGCATGATTCTGAAGCACTACTTTCATCAGTAACAGAAATAACAGTGAAATTCTGGCTTTGATCCCATCAAAAGCATGTTTTGCCATTGTTTCAAAGTATTCACAATTTTGACTGTAGTACAATTAAGTAAAATAATAGCCACCCCCCCAACAAAACAAAACAAAACAAAGCAAAACAAACAAAAGTACCCCACACACCTCTGTGGGTAACTTTAGAACTAGTAGTAAATAATCCAATAATATTTTATGTTTTTTCTCCTGCTTTGGCAGGACTGATTTCTGAGCATGTATTTCAGATTCTTAGCCAATAACCTTGTGCTGGTTCATAAAAATATAAGGATTTTCTTTACCTGTCTCATCTGAATGAGAATCTTACAGGTCTTCCAACCTAAATGATTCTACAATTCTTGACAGAGTAAGCTTTATATCCATGTGAACTGGAAGAATACAAGAGTAGCCTAGCAGTGTATATGGTTATTTGCCATAGGAAAGGATCAAATGTACCAACTTCTGACATGTAATATGGGTATATCAATAGGACTCGGTCAATAAGTGCCTTATATTTACAAGAACAGTACGCATTCAAGCTGCTGAGTCACAAAATGAAGATAACTGAGTCAGAAGAGTATTAATTTTGTGATCAGTCATATACTCATGATACCTATAGTCTCAGGAATACTGCAGAAACATGCACAGTCACAATCTTTGCCTTCACTCATCTACTTTTTGTAGTACCTACTGTTACAATATGTGGCATAATCAAATACTTATTATCTGGCAAAATAGTCATGAATAGCATTATGATCACATCTTGTATGGTTACATTGTGCACAACTGTGTAGTGGTGAGCACAAAAGACATTGCCTTGCACCAAAATACTAGGCAGAGCATCTGCAAATGTCTGTGGAATCGGTAGAACTTTGTAAATGTTATGTTGCAATGAGAGCAATGCTTTACTTGGTAGGCTGCCACTACTTCCAACATTATATTTCATATTCTCACCACAGAAATCAGGAAAAAGAGTATTTCCTACACATAGAAAATCATTGTGAGGGACAGTTCTTTAGGTAGTATGAATCAACATACTATAATAGACTTATGCAATATTATGTTACATCTCATATTATTATATCTATGTAGCTTCCACCAGACACTTGAAATAAAATTGTAATTATAAAAAATGCAAGATACAAAAAATAATAAAAAGATAATTTTGTGCCCCTAAGTTCTCCTCATTTAATTTAACATGATAGGCAGAAGACTGGAGTAAGAAGCGGAGTTGTAGGAACCTGAACAGAGCTCCCCAAAGACACAAAGACAACAGGAAATTAGCCGAGGTCTAGTGGCATACCCAGCACTGCCACAGCCCTGAGTACACTGCTACCAGCTCCAGTCTGAATCTAGAGTAATTTCTTCTTTGCTCTCTTTTGCGTTATCAGGTACTTGCTTTTTTTTGGTCCAAAAAAATGTGCTACAAAACCTCTGTTTCATATATAACTTTCAAGGGCACTTGCATAAAATGTACAAAAAGCACATTTTTGTTGATGGAATGGCCTTTTGCTAATGAGGTAATTAGTGATATTACAGCAGGAAAAAAGGGGGGGATTTCTTTCTCCTTTTCTCCCTTTTTGCAAACCCAGTGAAGTGGCAAATTTTGTCGCATTTGCTGTATGTGCACAATATTTCAACCAGCTCCACAAAGTAATGTGTTTTTTGAGTAGCTACTGTATTTGCTGAAACTAAGTTATAATAATTTGATGACTAGGAACAAGATTAATTCAATGAACTACGATTCTCATGACAATTGCAAAATACAGTAGGGGACAGAGCTAGTATGAATAGAAATGTTTAGGGCATCTTACTGCTTCATCAGTGAGTAGCCTGAGATGGAAAAATATCCAGCAAGGATATTAGGGGGTCATATCTCCTGAGATGCAGCAAGGTAATAAGTTAATTTCTCCATAAGAAAACCAGGAGCTGCAATGAAAACTATCATCAGAGGAAGCATGAATATATATACAAAAGAAGAATAAAAAAAACAGTGAAAGATGTAATTACATTAAATTATAGCAACTGCCATGTAAAAGTACCAATGAAAGTAACAAAAAGAATTGTCATTTCCTTTAGAAATGATGTTTGATAATATCGCAGAGCCTTCACATCTCCTCACACATGGAGATGTGCCAGCTATCCAACATCTAAGAGGAAAACAAAGAGCCCCATTCCAGCCTCAGTTACAGCACAATTGGGAACAGCACTTGCCTTGTCAGTTAGGATGTGACAATCAAAACTAGAGCTCCTAACTGATCTTTGAAGAAGATTTTTTTTTCTATTAAAAGAGCTATAGTATCTAGCGCAAAGAGCCAATGACCTCTCTCATGCTCTCTCACAACATAAATAACCACCAGTAATACTAGAAAAAAATTATAAAATGGTTTGCAGAGTAACATTTTCATAAGGTATATATATATACATTTATAAAACCCAAATTTAGAGCAAGTATGCGATAAGCTCAGAGGTTATGTAAAGGCCTATTATTCACTGAGGATAAAGAAGTATTTTTCAGCTGCATGTACCAGAGAATTGGGATTTGGAGATCTATAAATAGCTCCCTGAAGTTGTGGAAGGAGAGAACTATGGCAGAAAAAAATAACTAATTATCAAAAGTAGAGGTGGTAAGAAAAAAATCTGTTCTCAGTCAGAATGAAATCTCTACTTTTTCTCCTGCCATTCTTTCATTAAAAGTTAATTTTTTTCATCAATCTTTCATTCCTTCACCCAAAAAATAAAAGAATACTTTCCCCAGATGATATGTTAGCTAGGTGTTTTGGCACCTGTTGGGATGTGGGATGCCATAGTTCGTGGTTCTCTGCATTGTGGTTTTACAAAGACATAATGTATGAGATCATTCCATTTCTTCTTTTGGAATAATTTTGTGCAAATATATGAACTAAACAATGTATGCTATGTTTCAGTTGGATATATAATTACAGGGATACAGAGCTTTACCCCAGCTCCTCAGTCAGAGATATCCATTCATCACAGCATATCTGTTTGGTGGGTGATTACAGCATTCGTCCTGGACGTGAGGAACGCTATGTCTGCTCTTAATAAGACCTCATATGTTAGCCTGTATCTTACTTTGACCAGACAATACTGGAGATGAAAAACTTTTCTCAACAAACCTTAAAAACATTACATTCCTATCTGTCATGGTATTTGCTAAAGTCAGAACAGTGAGATGACATTTGGTGTACTGAGCACTTACCCAGACTGTTATGCAGTTGGTTATATTTACAAAGAAACTATAACTATGGAGTATTAAGTATTTTTCAACACGAGGTTAAATGAAAGCTAGGATAAATTAATATAACTCACTTCAAATCAGAGCAATTGTGCCCGTTAATTCATGGCATGCTGCAGTGAGAATATGCTAACAACAGGATTAAGAGAGATGCCCATTCTTGTTTTGCTAGAGAAATAATGGAGCCTCTAATTTACTGATTCAAAACCAGTTTATTTTTCTTTAGAGAAGAATGCATTGGGTTGCACCTATCCACCAAATGTGAGAATATCTATTGTTAATTTACTTTTTATGTATTTTTATTGTAATGGCTGCTAGCAAAACTTAGGAAGAGTATATGGTCCCACACAAGCAGCTGTGAAAAGATCTCCTAGAATTCAGAAAAACTGCATTGTTAATAGACTACTCTTAGTGAAGAGAGAAAACACAGTGTCAATCATGCATGCTGACAGGGTGCAATTAACCCAGCATCAAATTGTAAAGAGATGGATGGGACCAGATGGTCCTGTTATCCTAACAAAGGATTATACAGCAAGTGTCCTTCGGAAGAAAGAGCATTTTTTAACACAGACCTTTGGAACAAAAAGGAAATTATGTGAACTAAAGAGACATTACAGAACATAGAAACCAACAAATGATGTTTTAAATATGAATTCCAATAGTTAATTATGTGCTTTCAATATAAATATATATTAATTTTTGATCATACTGACGTCTACTGAAATTTACCCAAGATGGTCTCAAGATATCGACGTCAGACAGAATCACTTGAAACAAAGTCAGCAAGGAATAATTGAAAACCATCGTTCTTGGTGTTCTTGAGAAAATGTTACATTGCTGATTTCCAGGATAAGGCAAAGGTTGGAAACAAACACAAAATGCTACAGAAACTAGCACAGAACTGTTAAATGTTAAAATACTAAATAATAATTAATGCTCAGATATAAAAATATATATTTGGATATATTGACATAATTATAGTAATACTTATGTTTCCAATATTTAAGGGAGATTTCTAGAGGTTCCCTAAGAAAGATTTAAAGCTTTTTAGCCTAAAAAATGTACAAAGGGGACTTAAAAAGGAAGCAAGATACAATACAATCTCTAATCACCTATTGGATCACTGAAGAAAATATGCTCCTCGGATTCCCTTACAAGTAACCTGTCTTCAGTCAACAGTATTGTATTTTCTATTCTTAAAATAAATTAGAATAAAACAACAACAAACAAACATGAGGAAGCCACACAGTAGTGCCTCAAGTAACCAGTTACACATGGCAGATTTGTGAACCTATGGTTTAGACAAGCACGGTGCCATTTCGGTATGTCTAAGAAACACAGAGTGCATCAGAGGTTAGAAACCAAACAGCTTCCTTCTTATTCCTGAACACTTATTATGTACACACTCAGAAAAAAAGCAAAGTCCCCGATCACTATGCAGGACTCCAAGTTTATGTGATCTACCCTATATATATATTAAATATTCTTTCATTGAGATGTCTTCCTTACTTTCACACCCAAGAACTGTTCTATTCCAGATGCACACGCATTTGCACACACAAAAACACATATATACACACACATATATATATATATGTATATGTATGTGTGTGTTTGTGTGTGTATATATATATATATATATATAGATATATATATATACACACATATATAAAAACATCAGGAAGCCAACCCAGCAGGGGGAATGCAAGCTTAACTATTGCTCCTGTAAGGCAGTGCAGCTACTTCTTCTATAAGAAATTTTTCTCAGAGATAGAGAGGGAAAATAAAATCTATTTTATCAGCTTAATGGAGTATAAAACATATTGAGTTTTGGCAAGCTCATGCAAGATTCCTTTGTAGAAGGCAATGTCTCTGATCTGCCCCACAGACACTTAGCCACTCACAGCAAGTCCATTTCCCTTTATAGTTGACCTGCTACAAGGTGTGCTGCACTGTGTTTGAATTTTTCTGGCAGAGGTGTGAAGAAGCTTGTATGATATTTCCCCGGGTTTTCTTGTTATGATTCTCCTCCTTTTCTAAATTCTACAAGATCTAGACTTGTGCAAGTGTCTTCAGATTGGCTTCCCTTTCCTTTCATGACATCACCTTGTACCAAGCCAAAGGAAATGTTTTACAGCATAGATCAACACAACCACAACTAAAATTATCCAGTCTGAAAAATATCAGCTCTCTTCCAACTAAGGAAAATATAAAAGATCTAATCAGCAGATAGAAGATAGCCATAGAAAATGCACATCAGCATACCTTAACGAAAGTAAAATAAATCTTGAAACTTTAATATCCCCCTTTGTTGGGCCTAAATAGGCCCCTTTGGAAAACTATTTTATTGTTTCTCATTAAATTAGAATTGTGCTGAGATGCCACTGTCTACCATTTCCTATTATTATTAATGTAAAAAATAAAAATAAAAGTCACTGCATATTCAGTATTTACCCAGTTAAAGCTAAAAGTAAAAAAAAAATAAATCTGTCATGTTTTTATTTAATTCATGCTAATTTGAAAACAAAGTTCTTAATTTTTTTTCCCCTCAGTTTGCATCTGCATTTAAAGATAGTAGTATTTTCTAATGATAATTAAGAACCTTTAATTTATTGGTTTATTATTTCTGTCCTACGTTAACTGCTCTTACAGAAACAGCTCAGAGATACCACATATGTGAACGTGCTTAATTCCTCTCTCATTAACCTCAGAAACACACAGTAATTTCTAGCCAACTCAGACCACAAGTCACTGGATTTTCTTTGCTTTTGAAGTTGTTAGTAAAACTAGTAGCTTACAGTACAATTACATGTCCCAGGTCTGCTGCTCACTGAAATTTCAGCTTTTGTGACCCTCTTGTGTTTAGCAATTATTATTATAAAGAGTAGCTTGTCTTGTATCATCATTTACATATTAGGGTATGTTCTATTAATGAATGTTAATATTTTTGTGTAGAGTTTGCTCAAGGCGGAATGCTTGAATTTGAAGCCACTATATTTATGAAGAAAACAGAAAGCAACAGAAATATACATATTGATAAGATGCAATTCTCCCAGTATATGTTGAATGCTCTTCTTAATAATGCAATATTAGGAATCCATGTTCTAATTTGCCTGAAGACTTTTTATTTGCTACCAAAACACAGTTACTGAAGATCTTCATTCTTTCTTTTTAGTTGTTTATTTATTTGTTTTCTTATTTAACATTCATTGAAGTGAGCATGGGCACAAAGTAGAGCTGGAGAAAGAGCATGGAGAAAGAGCAGAAAGCAATGATTCTTGTCCAACGGACAGTGGATCAAGCTGGGAGCAGGGAGCAACTTTTATAGCTGCTGTTTTCCTCCTTGATAGAAACTGTCTTTGGGGATTCCACCTCTTCTTTCATAATTCAATGTTTCCTCTGGTCCATTATTTGGAATAAACTTTACAAGAGATGCATGCCTTTTCTTAGCCCCTTTTTGGGCTGTCAGAGAACATTTCAACATCTGTAGCTTAAAGCATAACGGGACTGATCGCACGAGTTCATTAGTGCCCAATCCACAGTTTGCAATGGCTGCATGCCATAGAATTTCTGCTTGAGCGACCTCGACAGGCAGCGGTGTAGTCATATGGAGTTTTTAATAAGTGTCAGAAAACCTGAAGCACTAACGTATCCCTAATGTTACTTTTTGGCATCGTTACCCACTAGAGATGAAAGAATGAAATTGAAATGTCTGTTTCCAGAAAAAAAAGAAGTCTCACCTGGGTTGAGTGTGAGGGAATGAATGGCTCAAGAAACCTGCATGAGGATTAGGTTAAATCCCTTCCAACTTGCTTGTTCAAATCCAGCAGGGGTCAATTGGAAATTATCACTATTTGACATCCACAAAGGCACACGTTTGGAAATAGGCTTTTTAGGTGCCTTTGGGGATGAGTTACCAATGAAATTAGTCGCTGGCTTCGTGAAGAAGTGACTGCATTAGTATTTATTATGTCTAGAGTTGACACTGTGCCCTGTGCAATAGGACACAGGGAAACAGGGAGACTGTTTCTCTCAGCTCAAAGCGCAGAGGAAGAGACAGGGCGGTATGGATCATAGACATTTGTGAGTGACTGATAACCAGATCTTTCATACATACAGCAGGGAAGAAAATGTGGTGATCTCTATGACTGAAACAAGCTGACAGCACATCTGAAAGAAAGCCTCTCCAGTATACATTCTGGGCATAAGTCAGCAAAGTTTCAGTCTCCAGATGCAGCCAACATTCCAGAACATAAGTTTGTAGAAATAATTTAGCAAAGGGCCCCAGAGAAATTAGTTAGAGTAGGGAATAAATTATGTTGTAATTATTTTTTGTTATTCTAGTACACTAGTATACTAGCTGGTTTGTCTCTACTAAAGTCAAATAATAAGTGAGTAAAAAAAAGCCTAGATTTGACCCTAAATTATATGTCTGGTATGTATTTACAAATACATTCTTAAATTATTATTAGTGTGATTTTCATGGCAAGAATTTTTTTTATATATATATTTTTAAAGACTACCCTAGCTGAAAGTTAATTTTTTAATGAATCTGTCTTTGACCAAAGGACTGTGATAATTGTAAAGAAGAAAGTTTCTCTTCTTCTTCTTATTTTTTTTTTTTTTTTTTACTATTACGCTTCACAGAATAATTTGTATTAAGTTATGCTTTAAATCAGCATTTTCTCAAATTGAAGAACAACTGATGCTAAAGTATATGGTGGATTATAATACTTGTAATTTGTATAAAAATAAAAGAAATCGGTTTATCACTAAGGTTCTTTCTAGCAAGGATTTCTAAAACCAATGGCTAGGAAATACTGTTGGTTTTCAGACCACACTTCATCTAATTATACAAAAGCATATCCACAGAATTGCAAGGGTTCATGGAAGAGATAATCAAATCACAACCATTCAGAATGAGAGAGATGCTCAATGTGGAACTGCTGATACAGCAATTTCATTGCAGCAGTTTAGCAGCAAAAGAGTAAAGTTCTTCAATAGATGCCACAGGTTTAACATTTTTGAGTACAGAAAAGCATACAGAAATGAAAAAAAAAAAAAACAAAACACAAAAGTACCTTTTTTTTTTAATGCATTTTTGTTAACATTTTCTTAGAGAAAAATAATTTCCATGTACCCAACATGAAGCAAGCATCATGAGTAGTTTCAGACGAGTGGGATTAATGGTAAACTAATAATTTCCTTTAAGAAAATATTAACGATCAGAAATATACTTCTACAGGCATTTGTTCAACACCTTCTATGTTTCTTCATGTACAACAACATAAAAGGGCTTTTATTCTCAAAATCAGACCATTATGGCCAAAGCCATTACAAAGGTTCCAATTGATTCAAAAGTTTTTACTGATTCTCACGGTTGAACTACTACAGATACTTTTTTTCACCTTTGTAATCGTTTCTTTTTGTTGTAGAGTGTTAAAACAATGCAACAGATCATGGAGAAAATGGATCTAATTCCTATTCTTGTAAGATTACATATGTGCTGCTGCAAATTTCCTAAGACACTTTACTGAAAATTTGGTCCTAAATTCTAAAAGCTGGCAAAGACAAACCACTGAGTTCTACTTAGAAGCTATCTGGAAGTGGTACTAATGGCAATCCCTAGTGCTTTTTCTTGGAGAAAGCATGGCACAAAGCTTATTTCATTCCTGTATTCTTCTTTTTAAAAGAAAAATGTAATTATTAAACATCACTACCCTTTAAATAACACTACTACTATTTCCCTTGTTAACTTCCAATTCTGTATGGACCAGAGTCCTACACCGGAATTAGAAAACTGGTAGTCTACACATACATTAAGCACTAGGATTTATGGCTTCAGTGTTACCTTACCCTGAGCAGCATTAAAACCCATCAGAATAAAACCTCTGTGTGAGCACTACCCTGCTGCAGGACTATGAGCCCTCGTGATGCGAGGGGCAGAGCCTCCAGCACCCACCTAACTCCACAAAGGCTGCTAGGAGAGACGGGCAGCCCAGCTTGGCAGGAATACTGCCGCAGACCTGCAGACCAGCAGAAATGTTGTTCTGCCCCTGCTCACCCCATGCTGCCTCGTGGCCCGGATCTTCAGCTTGGGCACAAGGCTGAGCAGCCCTGCAGTACCCATCGCAGGTTTGGGGCTGATTGAGGTATTTCTGCCTTGGCTGTCTCTGTGCTTTGCTCCTCTGCTGGAGAAGTTTGTGCCAAGATTCTTGGGGTTTCTTACATAGACAGTGTTTTGAATTTGGGTGCTTAACTGGGAACAGTTTAAAGAGATCTGATTTTGAGAGGGAGAGCATTAAATATTTCCTGAAAATCAAATCCTTGTAATGGGTCCCAAGGTGATTGTTCCAAATTGGGAACATTCAGAATTGCTAATCCCTTTAGAAATCTGGGTCCACAGGGACTTGCACAAAAAAAGATGTGGCAGACCAGGATTTGCGTTCAAATATCCTCTGGGTTTAGGCTACTATGGATAATACTGGACCATCGCATACAATACTAGGGCCTAAATCAAAAAAGTAGACAACGTGTAAGAGATGCATTAAGACAATCAGTATAAACATAACCAACAAGGGGTTTCACAATGAAGTGATTTTTTTTTTTTAAACATGTATTGGATTTTTTTTAAACCAGAATTCCATTGAAATGGGTTAAGTCTTTTCCTCTCCCTACAAAGACATGCATTGTTATTGCTATTTTATGTGGTAGATGAGCTAGATGGAACAATTCCCACGTGATATTTTGAAATGTATCTTTTGCTTCTTCCTATTGGTCCTAAACTTAATGTTTCATTTACACAGGTTTCTTACATCAGGGGCATATAAGCATCCTGTGGCCAAAAATGTGCCAGAAGTACACATCATGAATTTTTTCTCCTTCTATTACTTTACCTTAAACTTTATTAAATCCTGGATACATCAATCAGTCTCAGCTTACAGTTGGTGTAACTTTACCTAAATGCATTCTTGCACACTGCACGTTTTCCATGTTAACTTGCAATCCTAAATTCAAAAGTTTTGATGCTGCAAGCGGTTGTTTGCCAACTCCTGCTTTCAAATACATTGAAGACGACGCTACCCGTGTGTATTTAAGAACAAAATTCGGGCCTCTAACATCTGATTTGTACAGCTGCAAAGAACAGCTAGGAAACAAACTCCACAGATTGGGGTTAAAGTGGGTTCCGCATTGAGCGTTGTCAATAGGTTCCTTGTTGCTACGGAAACTATTTCCTTGGTAGCTGCATGTTTGCCACATCTTACTAAATTGGTGTCAATCTCAAGCAAAGAACAATGTGTTGTGGCATCAAAAGAAATAAAAACCCAAATAGGCTTAAAGTTTATTAAATAATAATTAAAAAAAGAAATCTGAAATCACGAGGCAATAACCTACTGAAAAGCACTGATTGCAAAAGAGTCACTAGCTGCCCATATTGGTAAATGCATCTGTACAGTAAATAAAAATCTTTCACCTTCAAAAAATCTGAAAGGCTTTTTTTTTTTTTTTTTTTTTTTTTTAAGAATTTACTTTTTAGCTTGTTGAAAATATCAGGTGCTTCACTTATCTGGCAGCTAGTTTTGTGCAGACGAATAGAGGGGGTTCCATGGCATTATTTTGTTTCCTATTGATACAAATGATAAATGATGTTTTTGCTATGTAACTTTAAACTATATGGTAATTTACAACCTTACAACAGGTAAAACAGGTTATAAGAGCACTCACAGAAACCCCAAAGTATGAAAATACACTTGTGCACAATTATTGGAACCGTTTGTGAGCAAATGATCGAGTATGCCAATTTTTGTATCCTGTTGTACCTCCTCTCTCCTCTGCTTTTCAGGTATGCATTTATTAGCAGCGAAAAGAATTTTCTGGGGCAGAATTTTTTAAAGGGGGAGGTTTCAAATATGCCAGTTTAAAGGCCATGCTACTCAATATATAATGTTAACTGTGTTATCTATCTCCACATTAGACTCTGAGCCAACCAAATCGTGTTTATATGATTATGAAATAAATTCAATGAATGCGGCTGAAGAATAAGATCAATTTTACAAGATGAACCACGCTGAGGAATACCGACATCGTTTCTATAGCTACTCACAGACTTACTATAGTTCTATAAAAACAGAAAACAAAACAAAACAAAAAAAGCCCAAACAGGGGTTCAATATTTGTGCTTTTTCCCAAATGACCCAATAAGCCATTATTTTGTCCCACTCAAGCTGTCTTGTCTGGAATCAACATACCCAGACTATGGAAAATAGCATTTTTTGCAACATTTTTACCACATTATAATTCATATGAAAAGGAGGGGCAGTGAACACTTTTCTACACAGAATAACTGAAACCTGGAATAAGAAAACAACAAAAGAATAGCATCAGAAAGCAGAGATTTCTCCAGAAGTGAGCTGCTGAAAGGGAACCTTTGCAAGGAAAATGAGAGATGCCACAAGAAAAGCCTTCCCTTTTTCAGCCCCTTAGCTAGGCATTAGTACTAACGTTACTTAGTTGTACATCCTAAAATTCCAAATTCTAAAGATCCCCAAATTATATGGAAATAGACATCAGAGCAAGAAACTCAAGAAAAAATGAATGCACTAAAAATAAACAGAAATGATATGGACATTTCTGCTATATAGATCATTTAGTTACCAGTATAATTTGTTTCCTTTAAAGCATTTTCTTAATAGTATTTACGCTTTTTGTACATATTGTCTGTAAACTCCAATAAAATATTTTTCGTCTTCAAAAAGTGCCATAAGCATGAGATGTTACAAGCATGTAGGAAAGAGAAGAAATAATGGAAATTAAAGACAACAGGTGATCCATAAAAAATTAGTTTGATCTACAGCAGCCCCATTTCACAATGTATTGCTCTTACGAAATCAGATGCAGCAAAAGAATTCATACAGTTTCTAATACTTTTCTGGAAAAGGGCAAGCACTGGCAAAGCTATCTAAAGTCAGGTCTCCTCAATCTACCTGGTTTTGCTAGCTTCAGTGGATATTTCCCAGGTTTCATAAAGCACTGCAGAGAAAACCCAACTTAAACTCCATGATCTCAGACATCCCGTAAGCGAGCACATTCATTCAATTAATCAGACGATTGCAAAATACATAATGATCCTAACTTCCATGCCCCCACGTAGGAAAATCATGACAACATTTTCTGAGATGGTGCAATCACTTGGACCTAGGAGACGCATCTCCTGAAGGTGTTACTAAGATAAACGGCAAAAGAGGCTATATTTCTTTCAGTTTTCAGAGAGCTTAAGAAACAACCTTCTTCTCTGTAATGGATGTAAATATGGTCTGACCAACATTTGATCCCACCCTTATTTTCAGTAAGGTGAGGAAAGAAATCCAAGCAGGGCAGGAAATTTAAAAAGAAACAATACAGTAAAAAAATGCACATATAGATGTTTAATTAGGTTCGGAACAAAGAAGCAATGAGCAGAAGCTGGCTAGGATTCGCAGGCAGATGAAGTAGAGAGCACACAGCTGTTTCAACTTATACTTATTCAGACCACCTCTACTCAACAGGAACTCACTTTACAGAATTAGAGGTTTGATGATGGGATGAAAAGTCACAGGAAAACAGAGATGTGCTTTGCCATATGGGAACAGTTTCTCATAACACTTCTTATGCAGCAGCAAGAGGATGGATGTGGAATGTAACTGAGCTAGCAGGACCACTGTTTCCTAAAACAACCCTTCTTCATGTAAGAGCACTTTTGACCTGTAGGAACTGCTCTGGGAATGAGGTCATGTGAGTTATAAGTTTGAATGAACTTCTGTATATAATTGACAGAGTTCTCAGTACAACGGAACTAAAACACTGAAAACCACAACAATTCATCTCCTGTTAACATCGTCTTTCAGATTTTTTTTTTTCTAGGCATGTTTTAACATCTGAAATTACTGTGGCATCCTAGAAGCTACCACCTTTATCTGCATCTTAAGGAAGAGGTCAGGTGTGTTTCACTTAATTAGATGTAGCTGATTTATTAATAGGCACATTTAACAACAGACAGTTGTTTTGCATATTTGAACACCGTGGCTGCATTAAGAATAATGAAAATTTGCTGTGTTTAAAGGTGGTGCATTTTTCAAATGCTTCTGTTCAATTTGTATTCCTGGTGTTTTTGTGAATTTGAATTTTACCTTCAAAATTGGTTTGCTCCATAGCAGCAAATATATCCTAGCCACTCTGCTGCTAATTTAACAGCCTGCTCCTTAACATTGGAGATCAGAAATACTATCAGATATGGGAAATAAAAAGTGCATCAGAGGACTTTAATGGGGACATCAAGGTTAATATCTATCTACACCCTTTCTTCAGAAACTGCAGGCAAGACAATTTATTGGAGTGGACCTAAGTTTTATGTTTAATTATCTAAAGCATGGATTCTTTAGCATCACAGTTCTCCATTGCCTGCCATCTAGAAAGGCAGCAGACAAAAATCTCTATGAAATCCATCATCTGGCAGCTGAACCAATGGTAATATCATGAACAACGAAGTCAAGAACACCATGCAGAGGGCTCAGACGACAGACCCTAACAAAAAGATTTCACACAAGGCCAAACTAATAGGAAACTGCTAAATGTTCATTAAGCCATTCTGAAATAGCAATATTTTAGCAACTGCAAAATCAACTACACAGAAGATCAAATAATGAAAAATTATTTCCTGGCACAGGTTCCTCTGACACTTTATTTCCTTACAGTCTAGAAAGTACAGGGACACAACAAGTTTCCTGCAACTTCAAAATAAAAGCATTGCAGATAGCTGGTTGAACAAGTGGAGTATCACACTGGCGTTTTGGTATCATTGGCAGCCTTCCTTCATTATTGACACCACCGCTCCTGTAACGGCCTGCAGAGCTGCAGCCAGCATCTCTAGTATTTGTCACTGTCACTTCACAAGTGCTCGGCATTGTTCAGGAAATTGTATGTGTAAAGCAAAACTGCCTGCGACCAACTTTGACAAGGGAGCGGGGATGTGAGGGTGCTTGAAACTGAAACAGAGGTTTTATGTGTCCTATTATGTGCCCCAGCAAGAGCCATAAATAATTGTGACAAGGATTTTTTTTTTGTTACATGTGAAAGTCCTTGACTGTGCCTCCTGCTTCAGCTCCCCCCTCTCTCATGCACTACAGCTGCCAAGCTGCATGATGATAGATGGCACTATGCAGCAAATGACAGCCGGATAGATTTTTTAGTTTGTGCTTTAGAGAGAATCAGATATGCTGTATAAAGCAATAAAAAAGCATACTCACAAGGTGGGTTAAAAATAGCTAGCACAGCAGTAGATGAGTTTGCTGTTTATCAAAAAGTTAAACCTTTACATGTAAAGTCCAGGTTTTAATTTTTTAAAATCCTAACAAGAAGTAATCTTAAGCAGACAAACCTATGGAGTTTATTATTTTCTTCCTCCTCTTTTTAATGGAGAATACAGTAAAAGCCTGGACGTATGAGATATGTTTGAAAACTTGGCTCTCAAATCAGGTCTTGAAACATGAGCCCAGACTCCCTGTAAACTTTGAGTCATCAGGTCACTAAATTCAACAAGCTCTGCACCATGAAATTTAAACAAGATTGAGCTCTGATATTGTAGCAAATGATTTTTATCCTTGATAGATCTTGTCTGATCAAAAACATACTTCGGTTTTACTGTACTTTGTGATTCTATATGCTAAAATGAAGCAATTTTGTAGTGATAGGGCAGACAGCAGTCATGGAAGTGAGAATTCAGGTGTGTCAGAGTACTCAAAATATTTGCAGAATATGTATTACAAAGACATGGGTGGCATCACAATTGCACAGAAAAGCTAGAAGAAAAAGTGTGTGCAAATGCCTCTGTTTAATACACTGGTAAAACCTGACAATGACATATACATAAGGCAGTAGCTTTTCCTCATGCTTAATATTTTTTAGTAAATTGAATACAATGTTCTGCTACATGCAGTGAAGAACAGGATGTTCCCATGAAACGTACACTGTGCACATCTGAGATGTGCAAACTTGGAAGTTGTGCTGTCCTTTCCACTGGATGTTAACTTTACTTGTTTTTCTCCGTGCTTATTGATCTAGATTCTGTGTAACAAATGGCCAGGTTTCCCAGCCACCTTGGAAATGTCATGCAGGAGTCAACAAAAATACTTAGTGTATGTTTTATAAAGAATTACAGCTGGCTCTGAATTACTCTGGCTTTCATCTCTGTAAACCCAGTCTGGTTGCTCTCTGTATCGATGGATGAGCAGAAGTACCAGGAAATGATTCAGTGAGCCAGTGAGTTTCCCAGTTCATGGACATGACAGCCTGAGACATACTTATTCACTCTGCTTCTATCTCCTCATACACTATACTTGAAGCTGCCATGTAATTTAAGAGTACTCAGTATATCAGATCTCAACTATTTTTCCCCCCTGATTTCTGATGAATCATGTTAGGAAAGCTGTGGTTTTAACGCTGGAGGATGTGACATAATGCAAAACTGCACAAGAGGTATATTAAAAAAATATGTCTGTCAGACTTTATATTACTAGTAGGGGATAATTTGAATTATATGCTCATAATTCAAATTTGGGGATAATTCAACACCCAAACAGATACATTTCTAGCTGTATCCAGTCATCTGATATAATACTGGCTGTTGTTTATTACTTACTAGCATGTTGTTATAGCATCACCTCCCTGTGCTATGCTTAGGGGACAGTTTACATTTCCATAATAAAATCCATTTTCTATAGGTTTATAACTCAGTTTACAATTCACAAGGCTGCTGCCCGGCATATGAATTTTAGTTCAGGTCCTATTGTTTTGATGAAAAGAACTTCAAATGAAGCTGATTTATTTAAAAATAATTATTCCACCTAATGGAAAAGTTTTCAAGTACATCATATTATTTCCCATCCCGAGAAGCTGTAGCACCTCCTAGTTATTCACTAGAAAGAGACTTACTATAGTTCCTTATACAAGAACCTGATGGATTTAGGACCAAATGGAACTACTTAAACAAGCAGACGTTCCGGCATTGCTATATTTAGGGAGAAGTCAGAACAGTCGTAAAGCACAGTGCTTTAAAACTGAAAGGGAGCATTTCTGATGGGCTGTGATAGCAGTAACGCACAGCTGCACAGTCCCGGCATGCCTACCGCCGTGCTGCCCCATCTCTGTACTGCCCAGAAGTGTCTCATATCGTGTGCAGGGTTACTAAATTCAACAAGGGATTGAATCACTGGAGGAACAAAGGTTCCCCTCGACTTTAGTGTTGGTGTCTCCTTAGGTCAGGCATTAAAAATCTGAGAAGTCTAGAGCAGAGGAATATGTTACTGTTAAGAACAAAACCTTAAATACCTAGCAGTCAGGGAGAGGCAATGCTGAACACTGTCCTCTCTCCCAGCCAGCTGTCAGATCGAACACATACTTCCATAGATGCCTATAGTATTTTTCACAGACCTCTATCATCTGCTGCAATATTCTCTACTTACACTTTACAGTACCCTCACTATACAATTAGGAGGGCATGGATTAACTTTTTATTTCCCAACCACTTTTCATTTTCTCAAGATTTCTGACTGAGGCAGAAACAAGCAGTCCTAACAAAAGCTGAAGGAATTGCCAGGGATCTGATCAGAGATCAGCCTGATTTAATGCTTGCCCACCAGCAGCAATGAACTGAAGATTGAATGCGTGTTCCTGCTCAGCAGAAGAACTCCCAATTTCCCAAAGGCGCCTCTTTCGTTTGCTGAAATACCCTAAAATAACAAAATATTCTCAGCCACATATGCAGAAAATAACAGAACTCTCTCTTCACACTGACACCCTTTCTACCTGTGCCCAAGAAGCTGTTACAACATGAGCTGAAGTAGTTATGAGTGTTAAGCCAGGGAAACAAAAAGCCTAAGCATTTTTACCACAGTAAGATGTATGGTCTAGTTCACACGTGAGAAAATCTGAAAGTTCTATCTGATATCTGTTCACCAGACCATACAATCATGCTTGCTGTTTTTTCTGATTAGATCTGGAAAAATAATTATTTTAAATCCATTAGAAAATTGAATAGAAAACCATTACTATTGCCAAATATATAGCCACACTAACTCTTAAAGGTAGACGTCCCTACCTCTGGTTGCAAAGACAGCTCTAACCTTCCCATGCCCTGGCTTTTGCCTGTCTCAATCAGACCTCCAGGGCATCAGCAGCACTGCCAAGTGGCCGGGAGGCTTCAGGGGTACATGAGCAGCCATCAGCTGCTGGAAGATGATGGTAATGCAGCATTTGTATTCCTCGTGCTGGGCTATGCCTCTCCTGGACCCCCAGGCAGGAGGAAGGAGGCAGGGGTGGCTCCTTCCCAGCCAAACGAAGGAGCTTTGTGCTCTGCAGTGCTCGACCAGAACAAGGGCTAAAAAGCAGGTTTGGAAGTTTGGATGCACCTTTGGAATATTATCTTAAGCCACGTTTTGATTATTATAGGGTTTGTGATCTCAGTCTTCCTGACCAGGGCTCATTTTAAACAGCCATCACAAATTTTGCACAGGTTGATACATGTGTCTCTAATCATCAGAGCCAAACTATGGTTGCACCTCATAAACATTGTCTTTCTTGGAAGAAAATGTTTTCTTTCAGGTCAAACTGAATCATTGGGCAAGCAAGGAGGAAAGGGGGAGTTTATTATGCATGTCTAGTCTGTCCAAGAAAAGACAGGATTAACAGCTAATTTCCTGCCATTATATTTCAGCCCCAAAGAAAGCTTTTTCAAAGAAATGACTTGCATCTCAAAATGACTTAACATCTGCAACAAACCAAGATGAGAGACTCACCAGGACACAGCCTGAATTTAAACTCCTCCTCTGAAACTCTTTCTAGTGTGACAGTATGAAGTTGTTGTAACATGTTACAAGGAACAAAAAAGAGCAAACAGTGCCTGGTGTGGACCTGAGGCCAGTACCCTCTGCTAAGAGCAAACCCCTCAGATCCTGGAGGGTTGCAGGGATGGGCTCCGCTGTCAGGAGTGGTGAAGTTTGGAGTCAACTTCTCCAGTTCCATGATCCAATGTGTCTCAGATCTCATCTGACTGCATTTTAAAGGACTATGGAAATAGTCAACAATTTGAAAGGGATATTTGTTGCTGAAAGGGTCAAGACTGTCTGTCTAACCTTCTTACTAAAACATCGTGTTGTCCAGTTCTGGTACTCTGAGATCCCATCTTCAGACACATACCTGTTATCCACCTGTGTGCATCATCCAAATGTGCAACTGTGCTCCTAGATAGGAAGATGAAGCTATTTGAAAATCCATCCTCTAGCATCTTGCTTGGTGTTTTGTTTTTCTTTTGGAGCAAGCTATTCCTAGTCTTGAGAAATTAGAGCATGAAAAGCAGGCCTTTAAAGTTTTCCCTTCCCACCTTAGCAACTTCCATTTTTCTTTTCTTTCCCAGAGTTTGGAAAAAAAAAAAGGAAAAAAAAAAAGAAAAAAAAAAAGGAGAGAGAAGAAAAAAGCTAGACGCAAGATTACCTGACACTTTCTGGGGGCTTGGGCACAGTTTGTGCAGCACTGTGCTTGTGCAGAGCATCCACAGTGCTGCAGGATGACCCCAGCTGCTGGTGGGACTGGGCAGGTGAGCACCCGCCTCCTCTTCCCCATCCCACACAGAACAGCCCCGTGCAGGAAGATAAGGGCTACAAAACAATTTGGAGAGAGGGCACAACCCATTCCCCCATGCAACTGGGCTCTTCGGGGAGCCTGCATGGGCGTCCTGAGCTGTCCAATTACCTTAATAGTCACAGTCTCACCCTAAATTTATAAACCACTTTGAGATCTACGGATGAGCAGAAAACTATACAGAATGGCGAACAAAGAGTTATTGCTCCCTCAGTGAGCGAGCGAGCAATTTAAACCACCGTGCCCGTCTTTGTAGGTTCTATCAGTTAAGCAAGCAGACATGTATAGTGATAAATTACTGGGAGTCAGTAACACTGTAAAACTCACTGGAACAAATTCTCTGCTGGTGTAACTCTACTGAAGTCAAAGGAACAATGTCAGGAAATTTGGTCTGGTAAATTAAAACAATATGGATTAACGCAGCATTCTGGATACATTTCTGTCTTGCATCAATATTGCGTGGCATCAATATTACCATTATGTGCCGTGGAAGTGTTGTGACTCCACTGGCAAATGAAGTGAAAGGAAATATTAACTACTGAAAATGAAACAACCTGGCAGAACAAATAATTACGTTTAAAATCTGCATTGTGTTTAGCTGCTCTTTAGACAGGTTAAGGCAACAGAAATAGAAAATTGAGCAGGATCTTGCTATACTTATCTCAGTGGCTGGTTTATAAAACTGCTTGTGTGATCGGTGCCGCACATGTGGTTAATCACGGTCACTCCTCATATCCCGGGCTCCACACTGCATGGCTTGCACCTTTTAACAGAAACAGATTTTCCAAGTGACAGACTTTCTTTTTAGTGGGCCCTATCTGATCCACAAAGCTTGCACCTGAGAGTCTGCTCTCGCTCCAGGTGCAGCTGGACTGGAAGGTTATAATGGCAGGTTATCTACCTGTCATTCAGCTGGTGAAACAGGGCCGTGGGCACCACTTCTACAAATACGTGTGTGTGTATATACATCTCTCTCTGTGCCTCATGCACACCCTGGGCTGGCTTGCTCTGTGGTCAGTGGAACAGTGCCAGCCTGCGTCAGCAGCACGTATGAGACCCAGCGTTTTGTCTCAGGCTTGAAGAAGATAAATGAGCTTAATTCATCCTTTGTGTAAGTGGGGAGAACTCCTTGAAATTAAACCAGAGTTTTACGCCTCTACTTAATCCCTAAATTAATTCTAAACAAAAATCCATCTTAAAATCACCGTTCTTGTATCTGTCATGAGTAGGAGTCATTTTGACATGTATTTTAAAAAGTTCCCATCTAAGAGTCCTCAGCACTAGAGACCACTCAAAGCCTCTGGTGATATTGGTTGAGGTTCTGACTGAAACTCACCACTACCAATATGAAAAACTGAGTCCGTAAAGAATTTGTACCACAAATTGTGTTTGTTCAGCCCCACATACAAAAGAATTCAGAATCTAGATTAATTATCATGATTATACTCCAACTCAGAAGTCAGTCAGTCAGTTTGCAGCAACAGATTTCTTTTCAAAGACATGCACAATTGCTTATGGGAGTTTGCAGCTTATGCACACAATCCTCCAAATATACACAAAGGCCAATAAATAAAATTAAAAAAAAAATATCACAGTGCCAACATTAGCAGAAAAGCAACATACTGAAAAATATGTGTTTAACTCTTCCCCACATACACAAAGTTGCTAGGGAACGAGCAAGTGCCTCGCAAACTGCCAGTACAATTACATTTACAAAGAACTGACAAGGTTTGACCTTTGCCTACTCCTTCCTGTCTGCCTTTTACCAGGCATGGAAAAGCCTGGTGGCTTGACAAACAGATTTGATGGGCACATTTCCAGACAGCACACTGTCTGGACGGGTGAGGTAGCCCTCTTCGGTGAATCCGCTAAGAACTAAAGAAGCTTTTAAGAGCACCACAACTGTCAGTGTTTAGCTCTCCTGGTAAAAGGTGGTGTTCCCCATTGCTAAGCTTACGTGAGCTTTGCAAGTATGAAATTTGTTTAGCACTTTAAAGCACAGCACTCCCAGCAAATGTCCAGTCAAATAGCTCCGTCAACAGCAATTAATGAAATTACAGTTTAATTCCCTCAAAAAAAAAAAAAAAAAAGGCTCATATTTCTAAATGTACACAAGCAAAATTTGCCAACATTTCTGCAGGCTGGAACTGTACATTTTAACAAAACTGCAGGTGTTGTTGTACGAACATTATTCTGCAGATATGATACCCCAACTTCTACACAGAACCCTGAAAATATGTATAAAAAAGCATGCATATTATTTAGTATAAGCAGCTAAGAAATTCTGTGCCATTATCTGTATATTTTAATAATTGCAACTTTCAATGGTAGTGACATAAAAACAATTACTTTTTGAAATTCCTCTGTGTATATGCATTTGAAACTACACAGCCATTAAAAACAGTCTGTCGAATTAAAGGTTGTGCAATTAATTAAGTGCAAATCCTGTAAAACTGGACCAAGGAGAAAATTCATCAAATGTGTGAAATATGACCTATCTTGTCCAAAAGACAAATATGTTTAAACAAAATATGAAAATTGATGACAAAATTACTGGTAGCAAAATGCACACAGAGCAAATATGAGACAGCTGTACTTTGATTCAGCATGGGAGGTTCACCCTTACAGAATTTGTGATTCATTATCTCCACTGTCTTGTAAAACTTTTCCTAGTTAATCTCTAAAGTACAGTCTTTGTATCTGCGATAGTAAAAATTCTCAATAAAATCACATATAGCTGTTTAGCAATGATTTACTGTCCCTTTCCAGAATCAGATTAGATCTATTATAAATTGGATGTGACTATCCAGCAGCGAGCTTTCACTCTGACACCTGCAATCTTTGTCTCTTGTGGCTGCTTCTTCCAGTCGACTTCCCAGCCTCAGTGGTGTGACCCACGTGGGGACACAAGCAGCTGAGCAGTCACAGGCTGGGCTCAGGGCTGCATGGGGCTCTGTCCTGAGTTATGGTCTGGGCACCTTGCAAGGCACAGCTAGGTGTCTTCTTGGCACCTAAATATTTTGCTGCTAGGTGTCTCTATGTTGACAGCCATGAGGCTGGATGCCTGGATCCTGTTCCAATGGGACTTGCATTTCATAGATCAAATATTGGTATACCTGGTAACTATGTTCTGGTTCACCTGTGTTCACAGGGGCCACAATTTGAAGGGTTTTACTGGCCAAAAAAAAGCCCCAAATGTGACTATTTCTATTTTACCCAGCAACCCATTGACAAGGAGGTCTATGGAGAGCTATAGATTCTCAGCCTGACACAACTTGAAGGTACATTTCTGATATCTCAAGAAATTATTCTAGCAATAAGGCAACAGTTGACTCCTGTTGCCAGCTTTTGGCACAAGTGGTCCCCCAGGAGCACACACAACTTGCTCGCTGATAGGCTGAGACTGGAAACTGTTGCAGTGGCCTACTGGGAGTAGGATTTTCTCATTCCTTTAATTTGTTTAAAGCTAATTATATCAGAAAAAAAGAAGACACAGAGAATAAAGAATTTGGCAGTCTATCAGGAGTTGAAGTTCAAGGAACCCACAGAATGTTTATAATAAAAGCAGAAAATGTCACAAAAAATGTTTGGGGGAGATAGTAGTCAGGATGGACTTTTCCATGGGACAGGATCATCTAAAGGGTTCATGACTCATTTCTAGGCAGAGAGAAGCATCTTCCTTCAGCAAATCAAGCAATACAGACTGAACCACCTTTCTCTTTGCTTCATTTTCTACTTGCAGCACAGCCTTGCAGCTATGCCAATGCATTGCCCCAGAGAAGTGGGGGCATGAGACAGGGAATTCTGCTTGGCAGCAGGGACTCTAGGTGTTTGAGAAAATCCCTCAAGCACACTTAAAATTAGCTTACTTGTATTTACACGTGTATGTCATTTTCATCCTGAAGGACACATGCAAACTTGATGATTCTTGAAGAACGCACTGTGTCTGTCAGGAGCTATGACTTCAAGCAACTGTGTTTGCAAGGTGAGCATGTATAATGTTCACCAGACGTACTGTATTACATGCGCTTGACATTAGAAGCAGGTTTAAGGCTTCACAAATCAAAATCAAATTGTAAAGTGGATGGTAGAGAGGAGGCGGACGGCAGGGAATGCTAGGAATACAGCCTGTTATTTTCATATTAAAATGTAATGGTGCCATTAAAGTTAAAACCACTGTTAAACTTGATTGAGTAAATTAGTTAATTAACCATAGCATCTAATGCATTCCTCCAAGGCATACCTCAGTTCCTCAAGATAGAGGCTTGATAGAGTTCCAGTTGTACATTATCCTAGCTGTGAATTTTAGTATGATTACACTCTTGGAGTGGCTTACTATTTGCCAATGAAGAATGTAAGCTGTCTTTTGAATTAGCAGTTGATTAAAAATTAGCATGGACAAATTGAAACGTTTCTATTTATTTATTTTTAATAGAAAATTCTCCCTGCTCTTTCTCTGTTCTTTTTCTGAAAATATGATAAAAAAAAAAGTTCAAGGTGGAACATATTGGCCATCTCTCGTTACTGTTAAGGAAGGAAGATTTAATTCCATTCTGTCACAGCAGAACAGACTATTCTGATGTATCCAAACCCAGTGCTCAATAAAACTCTGATTTGACTCCCATTAGCTTATCCAAACTGAGGCATTAGGAAGCCATACAACACCTGCCTGATGGTGGTGCTCAGCTTGGTTTCCTTCATTACTTATATATGATTAGTAGAGAAACTTTATTCAGAAGGGACAAAAGTGCACACAAACAATTCAGTTATGTCAAGTGTAAAATAAACATATTCAAGGCTGTTTAGAACAAGGGCTATCACTTCTAACCCAGCTCAGATTATACAGTACTGAAGTCACACGGTAAAGTGTAGGTCTTCCTTTCAGCACGTGGCAACCTGTCCAGGAAGGCAGCTTCCCTCCATGGTTCCTTTCACCTCTAGACTGCTACATCTGCAGCTTAAATATATAAATTATTTTTTTTTTCTTCCTGACAAACCTCTAGACAGATTGCTAGCACCATTTATATAGTTAAAGATCTAAGAAATGTTAACTTTTACATAAATAGTTTTGCTGGTCCAAAACTGCAGGTGCAAAATCTGCAGATATAAGTTACAAAAACCACAAAAAGTCTGGGTATGCCCCTTATGAGACTAAGCTAGTTTCCCTTGGGACAATACAACCTAACACAATTTCACAGTTTTTATTTTTTTCTTTGGCTTTTCTTCTGGGGATTGCTGATGTGTGTGTGTGTGTGAGGGGGATAAGGGGGGAGACACGGACAAATGATCATAACCATCAAGAATGTTGATGCTGTGACCTAGTTGCTATAAACTAAGAAGCAGTCAAGGTTTGTTACCAAAGCTGAAGGTATCAGTCTGTGCCAAATACGTCTTTCCAGCAAAGATTCTTTTTGGATGTATCACAGAAGTTGCTCGCTACATCTGCAGTTGTCATACTTAAGATTCACTGTTACAATAAAAAGCTTAAATGTGAAAATCACTTTCAAATAAAAAAAAGGGAAGAATAATAGTAAAAAGACTGGAATAAAAAAATGAAACAACATGCCAAAAAATATCATTCAGACTTTTTAAAGAATTCAAAGAAAGAAAGGTAAGATAGAATTTTCAAATATGAGTTCTGAATTTAATAATGTAAATTTTACTGAAGAATCTTTTTGCAGGAAAAAGGGCCACAAAGCTTGGATCATGGAGTCTGCATCTAACAACCAAGTTTACAAACGAGGTAGAGTAACACACAGCTTTTCTGACATAGAAATACCATGCGAACAAGAAGCTGGTTTATTGTGAAATCTGTGTTTTATTAAGAAATAAAATATATTTCTGCCTATCAAGATAGCAGACTGACTATGTTTTCCTTTAACTACTTTATTTTCAAAGCAGCTGGCTGAGTTTCAGTGTTGTCAGAAGCATCCCTGTTATCCATTTTTATTACTTTCCCAGAAGAAATTTCATTTCTTCAACAGAAATTTTTAAGACTTAGATTTTTCAGTCAGAGGACTGTTCAGAACTTTCTCATCAAAATACTTTTTTTTTTTTTTCAAAAACAAACTGCACATTAACATTCCTGGTCACATTTTTTCACATTTCCCCATCCGTCTACAGTAGTACCTCCAGTGCAGTGCCAGAGCTAAGTGACTGTGCGAGGTGCGTTTCTGTGGCATGTATGCATAACTTGACCCACACAGCAGCACACAAATGGCCAGCCAACTTATTTCATACCTTTTGAGTGTATGGCTGACCATTTTCTAATTTATTAGGCATAGCACTGCCACTGAGATATTTTCCCTAATCTTCATCACCTTGGGGATGCTTAATTTTGAAAGCATTAGGACACAATCATGACAACTCCCTTATGAAAATATGGTCATTTTTCTGCTCTGAAGAAGCTTAAAACTGATCCCTCAAGCTACATTGCTCTGTTTTACGTGATCTCCGTGTCGGTTTTCTACCCTTTTCTCTTCTGCCACATGCAATAATGAAGTTTCCCCAAATGAGTTCTGCTTTCTTTTTCTTTTCATTTTGGCTAACAGACACTACTTCTTGGAAAATCACTCACTCCGTGTGGATAACCTCAGTGCAAAGTGCAAATGTGACAAATTTCATCATCTATCTCACAAATGTCCAAGGGATCATAAACAGTCTAAAGGACAATTAGTCAGATATCCATATTTTCTGTACCATAAACTGTCTCCTTTAGGCACAAGCAGTACCTAAACTTAGCATATATTTCTTCTGTATGGTGAATGCGTTTTTTTTTTTCTTTTTTTTTTTCCATTGCTTACTTGATACAAACAATCTTCCTGAAGGTCAAAATATTGATCTAACTCAACCCAAGGGGCTCATTCCCATCCAGTGATAGATGTGTGGTACCTGTGAGATAATGGACTCATGGGGATAACCTATGAAAAAGACAGTGGAGTGGGTCTTAAAAGAACACTGCTAAAATTTCAGCACTATTGAGCTTGTTCTCCTTTATCTCTTCTTAAGCATAACAATGAAACTGTAAAGAGAACATGCAAAAGAACTTGGGTATATTGGGTCTTACTGTACGATACCTATCATATACCTATGAGTTAATAAAGAAACAAAAATACTTGTCCATTATCAGTGACAATGGCTCTACATTTTTTTTTGTTAAAATCTCTGACCTGATATCCAAATTCTACCTAAAATTAGAAGCCATGTAATGACGACATTTGGCTGAGCTGAGGGAGAAATTTGCTGAAGAGGAAATTCCCTCTTGAATAATTAAGTAAGTCACTTTTCTCTGTTTTTCTCCTTTCCTCATCACATTTCTAGTATATGGAAGGAAGTAATATTCTCTTTCCACTGTTGATGAGATAATACTGATGATCCAAGTCATTTCTTGCTACTCTTAGATATATAATAAGGAATCAAAGATTAGTGGTGAAAGTCAGCTACTTTTACCAAATTATAGCATGCAATTGATTTAGTGATAGGTAGGCATGAGTCATCTTTTAATTAGATCTTTAACATAATCAAATAATTGAGATTTTATTCTGACATTCAAACAACAATAGAATTTCAGTTTTAAATATTCAGCGATGAAAATTTATGCAAGATATCTACATTGTTACTTGTATATTTATACTCATTGTCCTTTTCAGAAGCATGTTCCTAGATTTCTATACTAAAAGGCTGTCACCTAATAAGTATAAGGAATGTATCATCAACCAGGAAGGATGATGGTTGCAGATGCAGCTGTGATCGGGTAGGATACACAGACATGTACAATAGTTATTTTATCATTGATAAAATCAGTATATATATACAAGAATACAGATCACAGACTAACGTCCCACCCTTACTTTTCATAGTTTTCCATCACTTTGTCAGTTGACTGTCTTCTCAATTCAGAAATTTTTAGTGCTCTGAATGTGAGAAACTTTCTATTATTTTGCTTCTCTCAGTCACATCTTTATTATTATTACTCCTTCAGCACTCCTGTCCTCTGTGTTGGTCAACCGTTTTCCCCAGGGGATCCCCTTTCTTATTCTTGCTTTTCTCCCTAGACCTTCACTCCAGGCCAACAATTTTTAGCCAAATATTTTCAAGGTATCAGGTCTAACATTCTTATATGCTGCATCTATCTGAGCGTTACTACTAATTTTTAAAGTTTATTTTTATTTTTTATTTTTATTTTTTTACACAGACTTACAGCTGTTCTGATATCTCTTCTAGAGCAGATTATAACCAACTAGCTAAAACACAACCCTTTCATGTTCTTTCCAAATGCTTTACCTCTCTTTTATAACTATCACCTCTTCCTCCTCCTCATCCTCAAAGATCTGATATCTCTTCTTACTCCTTTCTCACATCTCCTCCATATCAGTATTATTGCAGTGCTGAACCCCACCTCGTAAACATTGCTGCCAACCACTGGTGCTCTATTTTTCTTCTCACTCTTGTAGCGCTGATGGTAGTTTAGTCTACTAGATGCAAGGGTCATTGCAAAGTCAGTAGCCAGGAAAACTATGCTAATCCATTAAAGTCTTTAGAGTTTACTATCTGAGAAATTCCATGCTCTCTGGCACTTCAGAGAATCGCTCACCATGCATTACACTGTCTAATAGCATCCTGCGTAGGAAATATATGTATCTGACTCCATCTTTAAAACAGAGGTTTAGAAAAACACAGAAACCTTCTTGTCTGCTGATTTTTTGTTTGTTTTGTTTTGTTTTCCTTATGTTTAGAATCATAGAGCTCAATAGTGTTCATGCCAGCTGTGTGCCAGCACTCAGGACTGGGTGGAGACTTTTGGTCCTCTCTATATTAGAATCCAGTTTTGTTGTAGAAAAATGTCTAAATCAATACTGCAAGAATATGAGCTTCATAATAAAGAGTTAATCCTAGATAAGTTTCATAGTTTTAATAGATATTTAACAATAGTTTAAAGAATTATTGTTTTCCTATTTAAATATCTACAGTAGCTCTAAGTACCAGTTGACTTGGGCTCAGTGAAATGCAAATTTTGTAAAATCCAATCCATCAAGCAGAAATTTTACTACAAAAGGGTTTCACAGAAATAATAGCTGTCAGCTAACAATTAATGCACCCAACATGCTTAAGTACTGCACTGAACTTTAATGAAAGGTTACCGAGTCTGTTAAATTGCTTCATACCTTGTAAGACTAAGTTAAGCAAAAATTAACATCAGTATTCTGAGAAAAGAGCATGCAAACAAAATTCACCTTAATGATGGGGGAGTGTAATGTTTTCACTGAATATTTTGAACTATGATTCCATTAGAACATTGTCAAGAAACTAACAATGTCACTCCGTTTAACGTTCAGAACAAACACATTTTGGGATTTCATCTAAAATAACTCTGCATCAGGTGTGAACATACAGGTGTATTTAAAACCACGTGCAGTTGCTCTCAAATATAAGCACATAAATACCCTGGAAATCTGTTCTTCGGTGTCTATAATACTACTGACCCCTGCATTCCGATAAAGGCTTGTTTCACTGACTGGAAAAGGTCATTTCGGAGCAAGGTATTGTAGCAAGCACCACAGCACACCATTTTGCTAGGTTGATAATGTTTCTTGTACTGTTAGCGCTCTGAATACTAGGCACTCTCCTCTGCTGAGTTCTTATAAACATTCCCACACTTTAAGTAATACTTGGCAGCTTTACTACTGTTGTCAGGAACTAAAAGGTGCAATAACCCCATACACAATACAAAAGATCAAACCATCAGATCATAACTCATTCCCAAAGGGCAGTCCAGTAAAAGTGATAAAGGAAACCACACTCCAAGGACTTCCTCAGGCCACTGCCCTGGATCATTAGGACTACTGATACTGCACATCTCTTGCCAGAAGCACACAGCTAGTGCCTTCCCTGATTATCTCGCAGTGCTGGCTCTCTAGCTGCTCTCTGCTTGGTAGCCTCTCCAGACTGTCCCCCCCCCCCTTCTTATCTGCAGGGGCAGAAGTTTCTACTCTGAATGGACAGCTATTTAAGCTCTTTGATTATCACTTTGCACTCTTATTATCAATATTTGAAATAGGAATATTTCTAAAAACAGTGCTGAATATGATTGTGTGGGCTGCTTAGTAAAGCTGCAAGGACCACAGCTTGGGAAGAACAGAACCAGCCCTTTTCCCTTCTGCTCACTTGGGGTTTATAGAAGCACAACAATAAGCACACACACATTTATGTTAGAGAGAGTCTGAGCACCAAAAGTCCAGACCGAGGCAGGCATATTCACGTTTTCCTGTTTGTCTGATGAACGCACAGTGCTCACCTTTACTACATTACTAATTTAGCAGACCAGCAGTTAATCTCTGTTTTAAATTAACTGTTTGTAATCTTCTTACACACGTAAGAAGAAATCAAGTGCAGAATTAACTGAAAGAATGGAAGCCATCTCCCAAAATACAGTCAGACGAAGGTTCACCTGGAAAGATGAACATTAGAAGTAGAGGCATTTTGAATGCACACAAAGAGATGAGAGTGCTGAATTCTGTGGGATGAAGCTGTGTGTGTACATGTATGCGTGTAAACCAAAAAGGCAGAAACCATTATACAAATATGAGATTTGTTCCTGTTTGAAGCCAGGTAGCCATACTTGCATGGCTTGAAGCCTTTTTTTTTTTTCCCCATCAGTATTTAATAGTTTTGTGCTATGGCTACACAGTTATCAAGTTGACTCAGAGAGGATTTGTAGTTGTCCTGTGCACAGGTAGAATGAGCTCATATGGGCGTTATGCACACTTTCTTATTTGTTATGAAGTCATTTATTAAAGAATGTGTTCAACAGGAAAATACAATTTACCCCTTCCATTATCCATGCTGACAAGAGTGCTAACTGTTGGTCCCAGACTAGACTCTGACTCTGCAAGACAGCTGTCATCAAAGCAGCAAGACAAAAACATTCAGAAGAATGCCAGTGCTCAGAAATTTTCGTCTCTTACCCTCTTCATCTATCAGTAGAACAATTATTAGCCTCTAAAAACAAACAAAAGAAGAAAAAGAAAAATTGAAGACAGACCACATCAAGGCACGCAGGAACTCATGATGCAATTTGGTAGTGAAGCTTAGTACCCCCTAGGTGTGCCCCCTACGGATAAACAGAAGGAATGGTAAATTTAGCATCTTACACACACACTAAATTCACTTAATTAACAGTCTCTATTTCATGCGTACCATCAGCATGCTGTGTGTCCTTTTCCAAGTCTACCCACTTTATGGGCCCAAGGAAGGTTCTCTTTAATGTAGAAGTGCAACATATAAAATGCAACCGATACAGCAACCCTTCCCCACTCGCATATTTTCTTGAGATTCTCTAGACTATATTCATGAAAAATGATTTACAAAATACAAATAGATTTTGGCATGAAGTAAGCTTAAATTGACTGCTTTCTATCAGGAATTAATATTAACCAGAGCTTGTCAGTTACTAAATATTTATTTTAGGAATACATACAGCCTCTGCTTTCATGTAGGTTAAGCTGTAATCTTTGGCTTGTCAGTTCCAGGATATAGCAGTGGATAAATCATGCACTCTTGAACTGATAGATGTCAGAGCAGTTGTATACAAATGGAGGGATATGTCAATGAACACCCTAGTTTAGGTTACATTTACTATAAACATTGACATTCCTTTGCAATGAGACCATTTGCTGGCTAAGCAGTCACAGCTTCACAGGATTTGATGCTTTTGTGCTCAATCAGGTTCTAATGATTTCAGATGTTTGCAATTAATGAACCATTAGATTAATTGGTGGAGTACGGAAAGACTGGTTTAAGAATTGGGTCAGAACCACGGACAAGCTATTACCTGAAGTGACAGCAATCACCAGAGGCAAAACAGTGAGAAATTGAATTAATGATTTTTCACTCTCTCTTTCACTTTTGGCAAAAATTAGCACTGGACCTGTGTTTAAACAGAGAACACCAGAAGTGTTAGGGGCATGTGGTGAAAAAGAAACATTCTCATCGTTCCTCATCTTTGTAAATGGAGGATCTCAATCTTTACCACACAGACTCTCTGTTGAATATAAAGAAGTTACCATATTTCTTCTGGATCATCCAAATCCTACCCCCATCTCCCTACCCCCTGAAGCTTTCCTCCAAAGTCAATGTATAATATTAATTATGTACCACACAGGGCACCTTAGTAAGATGATTAAGTGTACTTCAGAACCACTGAAATAAATAAGCCTCGCATCAATATATGATCATGTAGGCTTGGTAGAAACCCCAGGGTAGCCATCCTTTAGATAGCGTACATAAGGACGTTTACTCCCAGTAGATCATTGGTGCTTAAATTCCGACAGTGTGACAAGTTATCACAATGAGATGATGGCAGTTTCGCTGAATCTGTAATTTCAAAGACTAAAATTAACCCTGGATGTACAATATAGTTTTGACTATTTTCTTTCCAGGAATGGGTGTATTCTAATCATGTCTTCTTTCACTTTGTGATGCAGTACTTAAGAAAACAAGAATGTATATGGTGGCTGCCACTGCCATGTGTGAAATTCATACATGGGTATTAATACACTTCTAGAGAAAAAGTAATGAAATGCAGCAATTGTATGAACTAGATCACATGAACTGTGGCTCAAAGGAAGCAAGAACGTGTTGTACTGCAAAAATAAAAGGGTGTGCTATTTTCTGAATTCTGCATTATGTGAATTGTGCATTACAGCTCATGGCTGGAATGTAAGATAAATAGTAGGAGTGACCATTTTCCTTTTGCACTGATTAACTGTAGACTGGGTGCATTTAAGTTATAGAAAGTATTTCTGTTAAAGTCAATCTGTTGTGGATACGGCTTTAAATTACCCTGAATAGGTAATGTATCCCTTCATGGTGCAGTTTTGTTCTTGGCATCATGAAGAGGTTGATAGACTCTTCCTGAGATAAAATCTTTTTTTTTAGGTTTGTTATTCCACAAGGGAGTGCAACTATTCTGGATCTTCTTGTCCTTTCATTTCCCTAAATTCCAATTTTTGCAGGTAAACTTAAATGTGTGGTGTGGATTTTGATTTTACAGGAAGTATCTTGGTTAGTGCAGAAGGAAAAAAATGCGTTTAAGGTAGTTTCAAAGTTAACTATGGATTTATGTAAGTTCTAAGTATTCAACACATCTGCTTTTTAATATGAAAAAGAAAAGAAGCTCAGAACTTGCAATTTTTTACAAATGAAATGTCCCACTGATTTCTGAATAATAGCTAGGATTAGTGCCATAACTACGTCACATATTAACACCCATTTCCATCTTTTGCCTGTGCACCATTTAGGTGATTAAAATGGGTTTTACCAAGCTCTCACATTTTTCTCCCCAAACTTAAGTCCAATGTGCTATAAATAAATCTGGCAAGACAACAAACAAAAAAAGTTTTTTAAGGTCTCACGACCTACAATAAAAGAGAGTCTACTCTCCTACAGTAAAACAGAGCCCACTGAGTCAATAGGAGACCTTTCACTAACGTTTGACTTTGAATGACGCAACAGAAAAACAAAGCATTGTATTTCACATGTGTAACACATGATATCTCTAAGTAAAAGATGCCTGTGGTACAGAATAAGAACACAAACAACCAGGGAACTTTATTCCATACTTCTCTCTTCCCTAAGAGCTTTCATGTACCTGGTCCCAGTAACTGCCCCATTCCTCTAAGGAGTTTTTTTTTCCCATATCAGCAATCCTCCACCAAGAGCTTCAGAAATTGCTGGAGTCACAGCTACTTGGAGGAAAAGTGGGTAACAGTCAAGGGTGTGGATAATAGATGGACAATACAGTAATCAACCTTAACAGCCCTCAAACAGTTATGAGATATTTAAGACCTGCAAAGCAGCTCTTCCTTTCTACTGCATTTCTATTAATATCATATTTATGAGACAGACAAGGCCAGCAAGAGTCAATGAGACTCTCTCAACTGACTTGAACATAGACTGGAAGAGTCATCTAGGACAAATGCACAATAATCCTATTTACCCGAGTATTCCCAATTAATATCAGTGAGATTACTCAAGAGAATAAGAGCTTGCAGGATGAGCATCATAGGACAGAATAAGTGTTTTCTTACTTATATCTAAAGTATAAGACACATTTATTTCATTGAAGATGTTGGGAGGGGGGAAATGCAAAAACATCCAGAGGTAGAATCTTATCCCTTACATGAAGAACAAAGGATATAAATGTGAATCATTAAAAGGCAAAAAAACAAAAACAAAACCTCTAAAGGCACTGTAAATAAACCCCTGTAATTATGCATCACAAAAAAGTCAACTGCAAATGGTTCAGTAATCTCATACCAAGCTTACTAATAATCATTGCAATATTCTCCATCTCCCCTAAGATAATGAGCAGCACGGTGGATGTTGTAAAAATAAATAAATAAACATACAAGCAACAATTTCTCATCTAAATATTTAACAAAAATGAATGGGCTTGCCTAAAGGTTTGAGATTGAGCCCCGGTGTAGCAAATTTTTAATTTGTACTATTTTCCTAGTTTTAAAGGGGAAGAAAGCTCATCTCATCTAAGAAGGGGAGTTCAAACTAAATAACGCTTTCATGACAACCTAAAAATAAAGAAATAAAACATTTTTAATAATTTCAAAACTACCAAAATTAGCCTAAGTTAAAGGCAAACAATAGTAAACAACTTGGTCATATCAAAACGTATCTTTCCCATTAACATTTCTATAGTTCCCCAATTACACTATAAATCAAAAGTAATACAAATAGACAATGTAATAATGAGAACACATAGACTGCATCAAAAATTAAGATACCAGCTTTTTCTTTACTCTTGGTAATCATTCTGTTAACTTGTCCTAGTTTACTTTCTTGGCAGCAGGGATATAGTCAGAGAAAGTGAATTTACACCGTGGTGAATAACTTGTAAAATTTTGTCCAAAAATATTCTGAGAGGCTAACATATTTTCTACTAAAGTGGATAGCATTGCATTTTATTCCCAAAATGTGATCTTCTACTATACATAGGGATGTAACAGGGAAATCAAGTCATGAAAATATTAAAAGGTGTATACCAAGCACCAAACTACTGACTCTCTGGTTAACCACCAGAACACTTTTCTACAATTCCCTTCCACCTTAGAGTTTCTGACCCACTGATACCTCCTCCCTCATTGTCAGCATGTGACTCTTAGGTGATACTATTGGCTGTGAAAAGATCTTTCATAAGTGGGTTGAAGTGATGTTCCAAATATTTCAAATTTTCTTTTGCAGAGGGATGAGAAGGGAATCAAACTGTACTCAGCACAGGGCAGGACCTGAAGAACGCATCACTTTGCTGCATCTCTGAATTTGATGGCTTGGCATCCCAACTCGCTCACTGCAAGCCACTTGCTCAATATATCTCAGCTCAAGTCCTCTGTTTTTTGCTTATCTGTTACATTTCTATCATATCCATTACTACACTGGAGTCCTTTGACAAGGAAGAATTATAAAAATGACTAGAAATGGTTTTTGGCAGTTGTGAATGCAAGTGATGCTACAAAAAAGGAAAGCAACTGACCTAGGAAACAGAAGAAGCAGAGCTACAGGGGAAGAATTTAGACGTCTTAGATAAAGGATAGTGATAAAAATATGACTTCATAGTTTTTAAAGCACATCAGCTCCGCTAGATGCAGGCTTTGCACACAAGATGAAAGCACTAGGTTGTGGATAGGGAAGCACAAGGATGTTAAAATAAATGCAATTAACTATCAGTGTTTGTCTTAATGCACATGCTTCTTAAACATCACCACTGCTAATGCAGTGATAAATTGTACAGGGTAGAAAAGGAGATTAAATTATCTATTGTTCCTTTAACACTTTCTTTGGCTAAATAGCATAACAATATTTTCAAGGTTACTGTTAAAATAACAGGGTTGTCCAGTGAAATTTATCCCCACTGGTGTTTGTGTACTGTATATATTTATACCACATGAGCAGCCCACAAATTCTCCTCATAAATGCTGTTATCTCCACTGCTAGCTGTTTCTCATTTTTATGGTAGTATAACTTTAAGGTGTGGTATACGTACCGTTATACCTCATTGCATACAGCTTCTGATGCCCCATTAGGCTCTGATTCTGGGGGGTGCAGACTTCCCCATACTCCCTGACGTCACTTGGTCCTCCTCTTTTTCCCCTTCAGCACTGCAGTACTACAGCCCTGTGCACCTGACCACCACGCAATGAACTGTGCTGCTGACTCAATCCACCCTTAGTCCTGTGAAGTTTGTCTGATCCCTATCTGACCGCTGCTCAGCATCCCATCTCCCCTCCTGATCAGGAGCTTCTCTTCCAGACCAAAATAAAGAAAAGATTTCAAAGATAAGCACATCACCATCACATCCATTCTTTTAGAGGTGTAACAAGAACACATTTTCATTAAAAAAATAATAAAATAGGTATTCATCATAGAAAAGTTGCCAAAAGGTCTACTGAATTGGGAATTGTTTTGGGTGTAGGACAAAACTAAGATAACTTTATAGGGGAGGAGAAAAGGCGCTCAAGCATACAGTTTGCAAAAAAAAAAGCACGCATCATAACAGGCTTATAAGTAATGAAAGCCTATCTACGTATCAATCTGTCAATGCATCCACACACACAAAATGATTAGTATCAGTGGAACACTGAATTTTCTTGCTGTTCACATCCATCTGTCCTAAAGTTTGGTGCTGCTAACTCCAGAGTTCTGAATCTGAACTCAAATGTTGTTTTCTCCAATTTTCTTTCCTTTTATGACCTTTTTCTGTTGCTACCTTGATTTATGGTCATTTGTGTGATTGCATTGCTTTGCTTTATGGCAGTTTATGTCATTCTGGTCTTGTCATAAATGACTACCATAAAGTGAGGTAAAATATCATAAAACATTAGTGAGTCACTGATATTCAAGGTTCTTGAGTACAAGCGCTGACAGGTAGCAACCACAGAAGAAACTGTGCCATTCGAGGGATGTATCATTATGAATAATGTGTGTACTGGGATCTGGATGAAACAAATGCCACTATGACTTCGGTTGTCAGTGGAAACAATGTAAAGGGCAACTCTGAGTTATTTTTACAAGTTTAAAAATCTTACATTCCTAGAGTGGTTTCTTTTACAATAAAACACTTGGAAATGGAAGCTGATTTGTTCCGCTGTAAAATTTCTCATTGTATTTCATGTATATCTAAAAAGGCTAGCTGGGAGTGAGCTGAGACGACTAATAATCTGTGTGCTGAAATCAGATTACTTTTGTAGACATGATCATTCTTGCGTCTTTGTCCATCTTTGGTCATTTCTGTTTATTAGCACTGAGTTTGTATGATGTTTTGGTGTTTTGCCTGCAGCAGCTGGAAGGTATACATTACTGTGTTATTTCAGGCATACCCAGAAATCCTAAACTGATTATTTTGATATATTCTAGTTAAAACACATTTTATCCAATAATCTAAGCACTTATTATTCTTATTACCTTCTTAGTTAACAGTATTCCAAAGCATTAATGCTTTTCCTCAGCTTAGAAAAATCAACCATTGTAGTGCATGTATTTCCAAATAAATATGAAAATAAAATACAGAAATCTTTTCCCACTTATGTCTGTATTATGAATCCTTTAATGCATTAAGAATCACAATGGCTGTTTCCACTATAAATTCCTACTATCAGTTGCTCTTATTTTATAGGATAACTTAATTCTAGAATGAAAATGTGTATTTGCTGAATTTAAAACTGGGATGCAGTTACCATTAAGAAATATGGAGATAACAGTTTGGAAATTTATATTTGTTATATGAATGTAAAGAACATTGTTAGGATTTTTAAATGGATTTTTTTAATTTTATACTATTACTGCAAAGATAAAAGACTTATCATCTAAAATCTATTTAGTATATAGTGACATGCCATTATTTATTGGATTAGTTCTCTGGATACTTTGGGGGAGAAAATGATTTTTAATGCAGAAGGAAAATGTTTTTATTCTGTGAAAGACTACACTTGTACAGCATTTCATTACGTCTGTTGCTGCATCTAACCTTTAACACCGAGTTAGAGCTCTATTGAGGAGCTCCACAAAGGGAAAATACTAAAAATAAAAACTTACATTCCCCCAAATATGTTAGACTTGATTGTGTTTAATGCAATACCTCTCCCATTTTGGAAGTTGTATTAGTTTCTTTGCTGTTCTTTAATGCAGTAACTTAAGATAGAGCCACTCAATATCACCAATACCCAGGGATCTAATTCCCACTCTCCACCAATCTATTTTATCCCAGTCTTAATGGTTTTGGCCTTTTACAACACATTCAGCTTAGATTTGCCACTTCATGTCAATCCCTTTGTGCTGCTCAGGTAAGCAAGTCAATTTGACCACATAAAAATTCCCTCTGGAAATGGAAGCCCATGGTGCTGCAGAGGTTGTGCAGCCCCCGTGCTACCCACCGCTGACCTGCGCTACACCTCTTGTTGAGCTGAATTTACTGTGATTGAGAGTGCTCTAGGTGTCCAGAGAAATAGGAGAGCCCAACTTCTGGCTCTGCCAGATGATGTGCAGCCTCTGCCAAATTCCCCCCACCCACCACAGTAAATCCATTTGGAGATGCTCTTAATTTGTATAAGTGGATGAGGAACCAACAGCTTCTGGTACTGTACATGAGAAAAGCTTGAAGATACACATTTTCATGTGAGAGAGGGGGAAAAAGTGGGAAGGAAAATAAAGCACCTTGAGCAGACATACAGCTCCTGACTTGCAGGAATATGAGATCAATCTGCTCTATTTTAATAGGTAAGAAAAGGTAATCTTATCAGAAGTATCCCACTGCAATCCTAAGTTGGTAACTAAGAACTGAGTTAGAAAATAATCTTTAGCCCACCAGTCAAATGACATGTTCACTTGTATATCACCTAGATTGTGTATTGCTTTTGGAAGCACCTTTTTTTTTTTTTTTTCTGCCACGTGATTTCCATGCTAGTCAATGCTGGAGATGCTGGAGCATGCAAATCCTTCCCTTGGTACAAAAGCAGCAGCCAAGGGGATGGCTTCTAACTCCTTCCTGGCTCACATTCCCATGGGGAGTCCCTTGAAAAGAAGTGCCTGCATCCATTTCACCTCTGCTGGGTGGAGGGAGATCTTGCACAGTTATCTCAGCACTTGGGACAATTAATTTCAGGTGACAACAATGCTTATGAAACAGGGTTTGTGTGTGAATGCAAGGACAAAGTTCCCGCTACCTTCGAGGATGACAGGATCAGGCTCCCTGTCCTTAGTGCTCCAGAACTGCTTCTCTCAGCACTGGAGCTCCGTTCCCTCCTCAGTGCTGAGCAGCATTACGGAGGTTATTGTTGTGCATATAACAAAGCTGAAGCAAAATATCACCGCCAGCAAAACTGCAGTGGAAATTTATTTGTGTAGGTACATTTTTGGCACTGTCTCCACATAGAATACCTGGCAAACGCCTGTGAAAAAAATCAATGCAATTTGGGCCGTCCAGGAATTCTAGAATTACTATTTCAGCATTGCATATAATGAACGTGTATCAGACGATCTCCAAATTACACGAATCTCTAAGGCAGATGATCAGAAATTACAATTCTGCTACAGGGAGAAGTCAGTCCTTTCCTTTCTTCAGAGCAGAATGCAAGCATGCAGGGATGGCTTTGTCTCCCCCCAGCTCCCCCCCCCCCCTTTTTTTTTTTTGAGAAACACTGAAAATATTGCCTATTCTTTAAGAAACAAATGCATTCATCACTGCTGATTCCCCAGGGAATGTATGAATCTAGCGTATCTGAGTTGCTTAAGAGGTGAAATAGTTTTTGCTCTTAATACTATGGGCTGTTTGGCTTTTGAATTAATATAAAAAGGGTTGTTCCAAAGCAACACACCCTGCACAACTGAGGCATTTTACCAATAGATTGGTTTTCATAAGAAAGATACCCAGCTTGTGTCCACCCATTCAACAGTTACAAAAACTGTTTCTGTTTCTATAATAATGGATATTCTCTATCAAAAATGATAGACTGCCATTTTCTTACAGAGCAAGAAAACTCTTATTTAAAATAAATTTTGAAAACAACACACAGTTTTCCTTCCTTTCAACACCTCCCCCAACCCCCCAAAAGCTGTTGGATTGTTTGACATACAGTACGTTGTAAGCTATTTTATTACTAAGTAGTCTTCCACTAAGTATGTGAATTGTATTGCCGTGCACATGGGAACATCTAAAATTTTCACCAACAGTAATTTCTAATGAAAGGCGGTGGATACATGATTAAATGCACCAATAAAGGCTCAGATAAATAAAGGCAATATGGATATATATATGTATATATTTACAAATAATGAAAACATAAGATGAACAGTTGGGCAGTCAAGATTTGTTTTTATCAACTGATAGAATTAGTGGAAATATGGATTCTCTTGAACACACTCTAGATAGTTTGAAGAAAAATTAGAGATATTTTAATTCAACTGAGTGGCAGTCCTTCACTTCTGCTTTCTTATTTTTGTAGAGCTGAAAGTAGCTCAATGATATAATGTTTTGTGAAAGGCTGTTATTTGGAACTTTGATTTCACGGAAAACATTCAACTTATGTACAAATCTTGAAAGAAAATATCAGATATTAGAATTTCCATCAGGATAAAAATGGCAAGAATCACAAAAAAAATAAAAAATAATACATTAATTTCTGGTAAAGCAGACTTCTGGTTTAACATTTTGAAAGATGATCACAAGTTCTTTCTAGCAAATCAGCTAAGAAGTAATAAAGTAGCTTAAACAAGATGCTAAAATCATTTGATATAAACAAAACACAGAGTGAAAAAAAAGGAACTTCACATGAAAAATAAAGAGCACCATCTTTACCTGTGCAGTGGTCTAGATCTAGCATGAAAAGAATAAATTAGAAAAGTCTTCTGTTTCTTTGCCTTGTTGTAATAAGAAAGAGAATGCATGCTCACCCAAGCACAAAGAAATCATTGGCTTAGCATTATGAGGACACTCTGCATGATCTATTCCAAGCTTCGTTACAATTATTGTGACTAAAGACTGAGAAATTTAGCACAACTGAGACTAAGTGATAAATAATGCTTAAGCATATCTGCTTCTTGCATTAAGGAGACAGACTAAAGAGTTAATGCCTCTGATCATCTTTTAATAGCCTCTAGATGCTTTCACACAATAAATAGACCTGTTGTGAAAATACTTTAAACACACAGTGAAATACCACATGCATTGTGCCCTTTAAAATGGTTTAAATAGCACAATTATAGATTTAAAGATTGTAATTGATTTAAATTGGTGGTAGAATGTAAAATTTTATATGATGCATGAAACCTCTTAAGGCTTTAAAACTGTAATTATCTTTGTCAGTCTCCTATTGCACCCCAAAGCTTTTCTTTTAATGATTTAGACATTATAGAAAATAAATGAAATGCTCATATGGATTGCCAAATGAAATGCAATGAGAAAAACCGTGTGATGCTGTACCTTTAGGAAGAAGAGGTTGTGTCAGAGTTTGGCTGAACTCTTGAATTCCCAAGCCCCAGAAAACTGAGAAGTACATAATGAGTAGGTATGCCCTATATTAAAGACACTCACACTAGTTTAGGTGCATCGCTTCATATATACCAGTCTGTAAGCTTAAGCAGATACTTGCCGTGTACAACAAACATTTGCTGCTTGTTTACATTAGAAAAGTGCATGTCGTGGGTATCCAAAGCAAAGATAAGACTTTAGAGAAGAATTTAGAGAAGCTTCTCAATGTCAGAGAAACTAATTAATTATTCACTTCTATATTGGGAAAGAATACACCGTATTTCAAGTATCTATCACATTTATACATAAAACAGCCATCAGGTATGTAGGACCTACAAAATATGTCTTGTCTCTGCTTCCTTATGCAACTCTGTCAGGCAGTTGTGCATATTTGAGGTTGGAGCACTCTACCTGCCACACACATCTGTCTCTCCACTTTAATAGGATTCCACAAACATTCCAGCAGCTCAAGTACATCCAAAACTCAAACAAAATTCAGCCACAGAGGAAAAACAGTCCGGGTCTGATGAAAACACACCAGTTCCAAGACCCAAGATCTAATGCATTCGTTGATACTGCAGTAAAAACAAACCCATCTTGTAGGGTTAAACACTGATCCGCATGATAATCTGATAGTTTGAAGCCTCTAGACATTATTTAATTCCAAAACAAAAACAACATATAAAGTGAAAGAAAAACATTAACTCAAGAAAGATTATTTCAGTTTATCTGACCCACATTTGGAAACTTAAAACAATTTAACATAGCATAGTTCTGTTCAGTAAATGAACAACAAAAAATTCTTCTCAAATCTGTTTATATTCCTGCAGATGTCAATGCTGATACCATTGCACACACAATGAAGTAAACAATTAAGAATTTCTTTTAATTTCTGCTGCTTTAGAAATCCAGTGAAGAAAAAACCCTCAGTGAATCAATGAATTAAAAATTGACAGAGTCACTAGGAAAAGAGATTGTATTTTCAAGCTAAGAGGATATTACCAACAATAGGTAGTTAAAAATGGAATTAACAACTAATAAAAGTGGTGAAGCATATCTTTTTAAACACCAATTTGAAAGGCTTTCCATTAAAACAACAACTTTAGTCACAAACCTCTAGGTAACACAATGAATAGAATTATTTGTGAGTATGCGGGGGCCAATTACTTTCAACTCCATATTTATGAGTTCCCATTCCCAGTGGGACAGGTACCAGAGTTTATTTTGGTGACGTGTGTTTCACAGAAAGTTATGCATCAAAGTAAACCCTTGATATATAATCTGACATTTTTTCCCAAATTGACAGAGGAAATGTGGCACATTTAACAGTCATTATGACCTCAGCGAAAGGACAGACACGTTCAGCTGTTGGGAAACAGCATCATTATAGCAAGCAGAAAGATCATCAATTAATATGAGGTGAGAATGATTTGCTACAGAAATAGTGTTTACGTTTCAGAATTTTTAAGGTATTAAACATTAGAGGAAAACACTGAGATTCATAATACTTATGTGGCTGGCACAAATAGGCAATGTGTAATATGAAGGGGGAATACAGGGCTTTTTCCTCTTAGAAGGTGTAATGGAAAATAACATAGAAATTATGTTTCATAGCCCCACATGGAGCAGTATTAGGTTCGTGTTTTAATGGGAAGCAACCAGTAGCTGAGAAAGTGAACGATTCCGATCATATTGAGAGAAAAAAGAAAACTAATGCCAATGACATTGACTTGACTGCAAAGTACTTTTATTGATTATTTAATTTTCTCTCTCTGACACACACTTAAACTCCTGTTAGCTAAGGCTCCGAGGGTAAGCTAAGGGTGCTTCCTCTTTTTCTTGGTCTCTCTCTTTTTTTTTTTTTTTTTTTCCAAACAGCACAATTGCAGAATAAAGGAATTTGTAAAATATTCCTGCAGTATTATAAAAACTGAGATTCTAAAGAAGTTAAGTGTGTTGGGATGGTATGAGACAATAACGAGCAGAGCACAAGCACGTGCATACACACGAGCATGGGACCACAGCAGAAGAAATGGTGTATTTAAGGAAGACTGGCAAGCAAGGAAATGCCATTCTCACTGATTAGATGCTCTAACCTTGAAAAAAGTTTATGTTAAAAAAAAAGTAATGAAATATAGGTTAGCAGGGTATTAAGTAAAAAGCTTAGGGGCAAATGATGAGATGGAGAAGTGTGCTTCTCTGCTGATCTTGTTCACTGAATTACTACTGCCTTTGTCTAACAGGGCCCTTGGTCTGTTTATGCATATAGTGGAGTGACTTTTTTTTTTTTTCCTGCCAGATATAATTATGAATGGCAAAACTCTTATTCTGAACTGATTATTTGGGACTTAATTCTACTAATAGCTAAAGCTATAATGGAGAACGCAATAGCTATACAATGTGCTGCGTTGTATAGTTCGCAATCACTTCATTTATAGACTGGGGAAACAGAGAGAAGAAAAGTTAAGGAGTACATTTTAAACAGTATTTTATAGACTTCACCGGTTGGGTGTTTCAGTCTCACAATTCATGCTCACTCCATGGGCTGAGGCTGCAGAAACTCCAGAGCACTGGAAAATCAGGTGCCGAAGACAAAGTGGTTAAAAGCAAACCAATTTATAAGAAGATAGTTTTGACCTGAGTATGCAATGAGCAAGGCAAGCACAGGAAACACAGCCTTTTACTGGAATGTCTAACAAACTGCTTGCCATGGAAAAAAGGAAAAAAAAATCAGCCGCTTTTGGATTTAAATATTTGGTCAAGGGTTTTCAGAAAAAATCTGCGGCAGTTGCCTGCTATTTTATCTACCCCCTACCATACTGTCATCCTGTTCTGAGTGCTGCACATGATTTACCAGATCCTACCTGTCTAAATGATGAAAATGAGAAAGCTTTTAACCAAGTATGTATATCATAGAAATGTAACTATTACATACATTGTACCGAATGTTTTTATATCTGGCTAAATACAGTAAGACCGTTAATATGAATACTAAGTACAGGGTCTGCTTAAAATCCACAAGATTAATAACAATCATAATACTGGCAAAGCAAAAACAGCCTTGGTAAACATTCTTTTTCAGAAGCCTTTGAAGATACTAGTGGTATTGATAGCTGATTTAAAGTCCAGCATGAACAAGATCTATGGGTTGTGGAATAAGTGTATTGTAGACAGTAAAGGAAACCCCACTGTTTAAAAGTAGCTTGGAAAATAAACTCTAGAAAATATATGGTAGGAAACAACCCTGTACTAGCTTGGTGAGTGTATAGGTAAAACCTGCAATGCCTTTTCCATTTCCTAAAGTAAGTGAAATCTTGGCCTCATTAAAATGAATGGGAGTTTTACGATTTATTTAATCAAGACCAGGATTTAATTCATATTTAGGGTTGTCATAGTGAAATAACTTGGTAACCCGGTTGACTTCAAAGAAAAAAAATCTGGTTTACAATTATAGCTGAGTTTAACAGTTAATGTTTTTAAAGGGACATTTTGAAAATATTTTTGATGTTTATCAGCTGTCACTGATGCCTGCAAAGAATCGGAGTTCCTGTAATTGCCTCCTTTTTCATCAATTCATACACAAACTGGAAAAAAATGGTGTTTCAGCCCTTCTAATGACTGAACTATTGAAGTTTTGTATAATCCAGACTCTGTCGATGGAGGAAAAGGAAGACTGGATCAAGCAAAAACAAAATGTCTTTCAGAAAGGAGGAAGTGAGAACAACAGAGAAAAAGATATTTTTTAAGAATCCGCAAAGCGTGATAATGGATGGCCCTTAGCATTCATTAAATTCACTTAGCACTAGAAAATAATACCAATGCCATCCTTCAGTATTGGCAAAAGTTTATGTTTTCCAAGTAGGGAGAATGTGCCTTATTACTTGTCTATGAAAACAACTTGCCAAGCAAAATTACCATGCACTGTCGCACTTATGTTGCCTAGGCAGATAATGGGCTACATTCTCACTCCAGATGAAGGGGATGTGCATGCAGTAGAATTTGGAAGAAGCAAACAAAATGTATTTGCAAATACTTTACCATAAACATTACATGAAAAATGATTTGTGCATCTAAATAAAAAATTTTCAAATGTTAGTGTTTCAGGTGTATTATAGAGTGTATCTTCACTGTCACAATGAAAGGAGTTTAAAATTGGCCCTACAACAGGGGTATAAATTTGAGATTTGAGAATCAGAATGCAGAATAAGATTTTATTTCTCACTAGTTAAACTACAATGGCTCATCATTGTACTGGCAATATAATTGGTATAGATATACCAATTAGAATTAAGTATAAAGAAACTGCTAAAGGAGGAGGTTATCACACAGAGCACTATGGCCTATCCTCCACCAACTCTGATGGGTTTGCACACGTTGACACCAGCCAAGGATGACAAAATCTCTGCTGACTGTCATTAAGAACCAACCAAGAGTTCTGCTTATTTTAAGAGACTATTTGAACAGTTTTAATACTTGGTTTTGGATATACACATTTAAGCAAGTGCAGCGTTGGATAGTCCACATGTCTTTTTACCAGCTCATAACAATACTTTGTCCTAAGAATTACCTAAAAATCTTCCTTAGTTTATTAGGTAAACCTAGAGTATTTTATTCAATCTGCTGTTCAACCACCGGCACACAGACCAAATTTCCCTTTCAAAAAGGCTGTGTCTGTCCCTTTTAAGAAACTGAGTGTTGGACAAAGAGGCCCATTCTAAATTTAGCTCTTTATCCTGTACATAATGCCCATCTCTTTTCTCTTTCTTTGCATGTCTGATTTTCACTCGGGGAACAGGATCTTCCCTAGATTGCAGACCCATTCACTTTATAGCAAGTACTCCCTACAAAATAGTGTTTTGACTATTTTTATCACTTCCTATGTTAAATACCTTCAGGGAAGAAACAACTGGACTAAAAGTTTGTGGCTTGCTCACTGTACACCACCAGTGACTCCACTCATCTATTACACTGCTGTAAGAAGAATTAGAACTCCAACCCATTTGTCTGCTTAATACTAGGTCTTTTAGGTTGCAAATGGAAACAGATTTTTATTTAAACCCCCATCTAAGAGTGTCATTATCCACAAATCTGCTCATAAATGTTTTGGCAACTGACAAAAAAAATTAACTTCAGAAGAGGAAGCCATTAGGATGAAAACATTTCAAATCATGTCATTCATCAGATCTCTGCTCATCAACAAAACTTGCTTTTGTTACAGGCAATTGGGGTGCGTAATCTCTGTACTTTCAGCAACACATTTTTCTGATTAAAAAACATAATCATACTGGCAGTAGTTAGAGATGGAAAAGACCTAGCTCCCTTCCATATAGATATAATTCCTGGCAGGGTGTATTTCAGATATTAAATTGATCCAAAGCTTAGTGTTAGCCAAGGGACTGAATATGCAAGTCTTTGTGTAGGTGCTGCAAGACTTTGAATTTAGAGAGCCAAAATGGCTTCCCCCCCCCCCCCCCCCCCCTTTGTACAATATTCCCACTTTTGTGACCTGTATAATCCCAGATCATGTCAATGAAGTTCATCAGCATCTACACTACACAATGGAAAACAGTGTGACACAGCCTAACTTGCCTGAATGGATTTGGAACTCTTCCATGCGCTACAGGTGCAGATGGGCCCGAATACCCCAGTCGGGCCAGAAGAGAAACTGCTGGAAACTGACGGGCATGCCTGAAGGATGGTAAAAGGCAGATGAAAAAACAGAATGGCAGAGTGAAAGGTGAAGAAGGGATAAAGTTCTTTCCAACACTGCGATCGCATGGTGCTACAGTGAATAAGGGGCTCATGGGGAGAGAAGGAGAGCTTGCTGGATTTTGAAAGTGATATTGATATTTTATGTAGTTTCTTCCTCAATCTTTGCCCCTCTCCCATCTATTTTTAAAGGCACGATTTGCTTTGATCTGTAGGGGAACCCTCTTCCTAGCCTGCACCATGAAAAAAAACCACAAACTATTAACAGCCAGTTTGTGACTTTCTCTTTTTTCACTTCCTCTAACGATGTCACAGAGGAGCAGAATCTGTCCCTTCCACACGTGGCACTGAGAGCTATTGCAGAACAGACAATAAAATACCCTGCTGCTACCAAAATATCAGCAGAAGCTCAGCTGAACCAGAGAAAGTGATGGAGATGAAATCTTCTTTTAATTAAAATAACTGAAAAATTAAAATAAGAGGGAGAAATGAATATCCCATTTGCTTGAAATCATGATAGTCAAAGAAATTTATAAGGAGGCTATTCTTCTAGTCACCTCCATCTCAGTAAATCCATCAGCAATGAAAGACTGTTCATGACCTTCATTCACCCTTTTAATTTAGGCATCTCAATGTAGGTATGTTCCTTTAAACACATATAAGAGCTTCCTCTTCACCTTAACATTTTTATATAATGGTTTCTGTACAATTAAGGAATTATGAAAGCTCACACAAATGTGTTATTGTTAAATTTATTGTCCATACGTACCAATAATGCTCAAAAAAGATTGTGCCCTAATTTTCATTCTAAATGTGAGTGGTTTTGTGCAGCTATTATACACATTTAAATGCTGCTTACAGATAACAGTAATTTCTAAATATATAGATAAGCATATTAATATATCTACCTAGCTATATATGTTTTTAATTAGAAAAAATTACAAACAGGAATGGAAGGTGGAAATTTAACAGCTATATTGAAGATAATCAGAAGAGTTCTTTCCATAAAGGCTAACAACAGATAATTACTTTCTCAGGAAATCACTAAAATGACAGGATTTTTCTGCTTTGTTTTTCACTGAAGTTTTATGATGCTCCCTTCTTGCCACTTAGCAATGAAACAAATGAGGTAGATGGCAAAGATTATGAAAGAAATTAGCAATAATGAGTCCAGTAACTAAAACATTAGTAGAGAAAATTGAGTTGACCTTACTTTTATAATTATTCATTTTCTTAATTGTTTTTTTTTTTTTTTCCTTTTTTTTTTTTTTCTGGAATAATTGGAATGAATTAAATAATACAAAGTACAACCCTCACATGTGATCATGTATTTGGCATAGATTAATAACCTTCCCAAATACACAATGCATTGCCCATTTTAGAGGTCACCTCCTGGCAAATACCTGTTCTGAGCTGTGACCTTGCTACAGAGATCCTCTCTCTTCTAAACTTTCACTTCAGGATTATTACACACTTGTTTTCTAACAGCAATGAAAGCCCTGCAATTTTAGTATTCATATGTACAGTCGCCAATCCAGAGATAAAAATGGATTTAAATTATAATCACTGATGTCTCTTTCCAGTTCTGCAGCCAGCCTCAAAATAACACATTTCTTGGTCAATTCTTTTCAGCTACACCAGTGAATCAAGTGGAAGTCCACCAGCTTATCACAGCTGTTACAAGTGTACTCCTTAGGCAAATGTAGGGAACATTATCCTCTCCTTTGGGCAAATAACACATCTGTCCCACTGAGCCTGTGGAAATACTGAAGGAGAGTAAAGTGGTGCTGCCCTATACCAGCCGATGTTTGCAGAATCCATTCCTGTGTTATCAAGTGAAACAGTATGATTAGTTCCGGACAGTTAATAAAAGATAAAACTGAATACTTCTCACGTTCAGGGTTACAGCCCTTCATATTTATACAGCAGACAACTTTGACATCGTAAAGCTCTGTCTAATGCCATGTGATATGCAATTCCTCCCACCTTCTGCACATTTCTTTTCAGAACTACATTCCCCAAGATGAATATCAGACCACACGCAATTCCATGGAACAAAATTTTATCATAAAGGGAACACAGGCTCTTGTGAAATCAGCTAAAATCTTGTGGAGTTTAAATGCTGAAGAGAAAACTTAAGGTAACCTTCCGTTCAGAGCTATATGGATCTCTTCCTTCTCCCTTTGTTCTTTGGCTTCATCCATCTATGAAATACGGTAGTTTGCGGATGACAAATATTACGAAATTAAGGTCTCCCAATACTCTTATAAAGTAAAGAAGCATTATTACTATTATCACTGCCTTGTAAATGGGAACCCAGAGCATAGAAGCTGAACGACTTAGCCTCAGGTGATACACAAATATATGACTGAGAGAGAAATCAAATCTTGAGCTCCCAGATCTATCCTGTAGCTACAGCATAACCTGAAACTGAGTCAGGGAGGTTTAAAGGCTTTTTTGAGAGAATGGATCAAACTTTAAGCCAACCTGGGTTCAAATCTTAAAATAGTACCCAAGCTTGTGGAAGTGCCTTGGGCGTAGGTTTTGTCTGAGTTTTATTGGAACTTCGGTGTTGATGCAGACTCAGCATCAACAACATAGATCCCAACATACTCTTGTGAATCCAATGCCAAACAGTTTCACACAGTTCTTGTTCCATGTTTAAATTCAATTTAAAAAGTAGTATTAACAGGTAAAATGATTGCTGCTGAGCTGCGATACATCATGTGTTTAGTTTGATACATTACCTCATGCTCAGTTTCAAATGGGGAGGTGGGAATTAGTGGACTCCCTCTCCAATTATTAATTCTGCAGAAACACACAGAGCTCAGCAAGGGGACACAGTCCCAAGCTTCCCATAGACAAACAAACCTAACAGTTGAGAGGATATGAAGAAAAAAGTGGCCTTATGCACGCTCACTTTCCACTGCACTCTCAGGTTCTTTATTTCCCTGAGAAAATGTATTTCCTTAAAAACCGATTGTTGTTAAAGAAAAAAAGAAAAGCTAACTGCACAACATAAAGTGCAAGGCCTAGCTTAAATTGGCATAACTTAAAGCATGATTTGTAAAAAATAATGAAACCAACATCCTGTTGTACAAGCATGCTTCTCAGCCGCACCCAGCACAGATCCTGAAATATTGCACCAATGCAGAACACAGAGGCTCTTGAATATATTGCATCCAGTCCCCACGTGCCCTTTGGAGGGCTGCTCACAGCTTGGTGGGCAAATGCAAAGCCCAGAATTCAGAGCATCAAAACCACTCTTCCTGACCCCTAAAAGACACGTCCAAGTAACTCGTCCTAGGCCTATTATAGTAACTTAGGAGATGTAGGGAATTAAAATGGAAAAGTTATCTCCTAAATGTTGATTCAAACCAAGTATTGGAATTTGCCTGCTTGCACATTCACTTACTGAGGGGAACATGTAACCTGGGGACAGTAACCTCACTACTCTGCATTCCAGTTCACACACACAAGGAAAGAGGACAATCCCCACTCCATGAATTAAAAAAAGAAAGACTACAAAAAATCTCAGGTAAATAACCCAAGAGTTTTCATTTCTTAAATAAGGATTTAATTGAGATCGGTAAAATTGTATACATCTACATTCTTGTATTTATTTCCAAGGTCAGTCCTTGATCTTTTTGTGGTTTTTCCCTATTATGAATTTATAATTACACAGAATTTAACAAATGTAAAACAGATTATTTAAGCAAGGCATCTCAAACCACTGATAAGAGACCAATAAAATTTCATTCAGAAATGTGTCATTATTTGTCCATTCCTATTTATTATAATAAAAAAGGAAAAAAATATATTTGAGTCATATTTCCTGCGAGTTCATCATACCCTGGCACATAACATTTGTGAATTTTATTCAATTCATTTAAAATGATTTCTAACACACAGGCAGCAAGTTAAGGACTGCGAGGAATTCAAATGATCACCAGGCATGCAAGATTTCTCAAGAGACAGCTTTCAAACCGCAAGTGAGGTATATTTTCCTTAGGAATTGTACATAAAAAAAAAATTAGATCTAATGACTACATATTTCTCAAAAGAAGACAGGCTTATTCATGTTGTGAAATCAATTGACTCACATATCCTTAAAAGGGCAGGTACTGTTCTCCGCAGAAATTCAATTTGGGATCGCCCAAACGATGGCAGTACAACAAATTTCAGCAGCTCCAAGCCTGGCAGAACTAGAGGCAGGAGAATTGTTTTTTGCTGGTGTGGCCCAGAGCCCACTGTCATTTTTAGCATGTCAATTTTTTTCTCCTCATACCAGCATGCCCTCCTGTTACATTCCTTGCAGAGGAGGGTGAAGACCCCACAGAGCTGCTGCCCATCATTTTGCACAAGTGGTGGGAAGCAACAGGGCCGAGGAGAGCCCGAGCAGCTGGCCCTGCACACCAGCTGCAGCAGCACGCAGAGATGTGATGCACCCAAGGGTGCTGGCGAGGCTGCAACTGGGGCAGATGGGAACAGGGCTTAAAACACGCTGTGAAGCCCTCAGATTTTTAAAGTCTTGTTCTTCGTCCATTCACCTGTGCTCAGCATATGACTTCCTGATCATCTCTCTTCCTCCATTCCACCTCCCTCGCTGTTCCCTTTCTAAACTTCAGTCTCGCTTCTCTTGCTGCCTGCCTGCTTTATACCGCTCCCATCAGCAGCTCCACCTGCTTTTCTTCCCTCATTATTCCATTCTTCCCTAAAACACAAATCCAGACCTCATAAATTCACTGTCTCTGCTCCTTCCTTATATCTAATGACATTCATTTCCTTTAACCACTTCTTGTATGCCGGCAACACTTGTGTCTCAAGCACAACTCCACTCGTGAACACTTCGGTCACTCCATCTACCTTTAATATTCCTTCTAGTCATAATTTTGGTCTCTCCCCCAGCATTAAGTTTACAACTTCTAACACTCAGCTAACTGTATAAGAAAATTGTATTATCTGGAGGCTGTAATAGAAATTGAAGAGAACAGATTTTTGCTTTCAGTAAATCAGAATTACCTACATGCTCTATTATCTGGGATCACAATTAACCTTTTGTTAGTCAGCTTTGTAAAGAACGTATCTTCACTTTGCAAATGAAGGAAAATGCTTCACTCAGTCCCCAGGTTTGATTTACAACCAGTAACACTGTGGACTCAACAAACAGAAATTGCTGACTACTGAGAACAATGAACTTGTTAGTTAACAGAATTAACAGTGCGTTGTTTAAGTATAATGACAGCAATAAAACAAGAGATGTGAAGTTGATACAGTCACAACTGAATCGTAATGGATGAGATATTTACGGCAAAGCTGTTAAAACATTGAATAAAATATGGGAAGAGCAAAAAGCAGATGTGATTTTATTCTTCAGAGTTGAAGCTTGTAAAGTATGAGATAGCATGAGTATAATCACAGGTTCTAGTTCACAATGCATTAATAAATATTGATATGATGCCAGTGCTGAAACTTTCCAGATACAGAAATAAAGTGAGAAAGCATGCTCTTGCATTATGTATTGCTAAGTTTAGATTTTACGGCACACATGGCAATATATTCATTATGATATTACACACACCCCTACACTATCTCACACACACACACCTCTCTTTATTTAGGATCAGAACAAGCATTCAGTTTGCCAATTGCCAGTGCTACAGCCCCCACTGCTGCAGGTACATCCCCCGTAGCACAACTGACAGGATGGATCATACGAGAACTCTTTATCTATTTTAGTGCAGAACTATCCACCCAGGCTTCAATGGTTTGGGAGGAGAGCTTGGGCAGAGCCACTGACTTTGCCCTGCAGCACATCAGGCATTGCTGGTGGGGCTCACCAGTGGTGGGATTGCAGGGGAGAGGGCTGTGGAACTACGCTGGGTAGTAATACTTTCAGCTCCTCCAACTGGACTCTGAAAAGCATCTCCCTCCATCAGCTGACAGAGCTATTGATCACACAGGTTTAAAGCAGAGACTTCCCCCCCCCCCCCCCCCCCCCCCCCCCCCCCCGGGATGGTATTTCTAGCTAGAAAAATAAAAAGATTGAAAAGATGCACCTAGAGACATAAACATCAAATTTAAGTACTTAGAGCATCTGAAGCCCAAAATGTTTTTGTGATCTATCCTCACAATGTTGTTTAAAAAATATTAATGCTACAGTCTCCAAATAAGATATAGGGAACTTGAGGACAGAAAGACCAAGTCACACAGGAATCTCGGACAGAATAGTAACCTAAAGTTCAGCTTCCCAAGTCCTGAATTTGTATCTTGCTTATTGCACCATCCATATTTCAGACCAGCTTAGGGAAATCAACATTCCCTACTCTTAGAATGCTTCAATGGTCTCTAGTACCTGCAGGATAGGTTATGCTTTGCTTTTAAATATCCACTCTAGATAAGCATTTAATTCCTTGGCTATTATACCCTACTTTTAACTGGCAGAAATTGGCAGAAACTCCCTATCATCTCTTCTTAAGTCACTGCTTTATTTTCTATATCACTTCTGCAGATTTGCATTAAATTTTCCATCAGTCCTTGCCACTCTTGAGATTGTTTCCCTACATTTTTCTTACAGTGCATCCACCTTCATCTGCTTCCATCCACTAAGCTTATATTGAGTATTTGCTTTCTTTACAACCTGGTCAGACAGCAGGTTTTCAGTCTGCAGTCTCATACACAAGTTAAAATAGTGCAAACCAATATAAACAAGGAAAAAAAATGTACTTTGAACCTGAATCAGTTTCCTTTGTACCTGCTCAGACACATTTGCGCTGGCATGGCCACGCTGCCAGTTAATGTCCATTTGCATACATAAAACACTTCACAAGCCAGTACATGACCTTTTTGTTTTGTTTTACTTCAAATACATCAATCAGCCAACTTACCTAAGTGACTACTTCTGCATGACTGAAGGATAAACACAAAACAATTCCTTTCTCATCCCACTGATTACAGCAAAGCTACAATGTCCTCCTTCCTCCCCTTTTTTCTCAGAGAACACGAAACATGCTACAGCTAGCTAGCGTCCCCAATGGCTGGCATCTCTGCATAATGCTTCCTGCAAGTTCAACTTACAGCAAGAAAAGGCTAAACAAATTACTTGGTTCTGAACCTCGGATTAATACTAATGTGAAACCCCAACATTTCTTCACACATCCATTAGCAGTCTGGAAGCTGATGGCAAGCATATACTACTGCACATGCCATGATTTCTATGAGTTTACATAATTACATATTATTCCATTATTTTTCTAGAAATTTCCATTCTAAACCCCTATTGGGAAAGAACGGATATAATTTCCCTGTGACTTACTATGATATTCTCTTCTTATTCATCATCAATTTAATCTCCAAAGGAGGAAACTACAAAAAACCTCGCTTCCTTGAATTCGAATCTCTCTCAAAGGATACCTTTTTCTGATTTCAAACCATGAAGCAGATTTACATTGGAACAACTTTATTTTGGCTGGTCAGGTATAGGAACTGTATACAGTGCATGAAGAGCTAACAGTTCACGTCTGGTCCGGGACTCTCCTGCAGTTATAATCGGCCTAATTCAAAAGGTGGGGGAGGAGGAATGCAATGAGTCCCCAAACAGAGCTCTCCTCTGATTTCTGTACTATTTAGCATAATTTGTTATATACTTTTCTGCTGTTCCTACAACCTCGGACCATCAGATACAGGTTCTGAAAATATATCTGCAACAGAATCCCACAGGTTTTGATTTTGTGCTTTTCAATTTCGACGTAATTCCTGTCTTCAGGTTATGGCTCCTTACTACAACATTTTTGTGTGGTTTATATTATCTTTGTACTATTTTGGGCCAGGGCTAATTTCTATGGAAGATATTCAGTATGCGCAGTAGCAGTGGTTTAGGTAGCCCAGAATAGCTGTACTGTACTTGGCAGGCCTACTGCCCTTTTTTCACAATTGTCATTCTCACTTGTTTTCTGGGACATGCACCTTGGCTGAACTACCCAAATTTAGATCTATACCTCAGACACAGCAAGTCCTTACAGCTTCCTTTTCAGTCTTTGAGTCTTATTTGGAATATAGCCAGGCAACTAGCCCAGTGTTTATGTACCTCCACTCTATAATTATGAGAAAAACATTTACTTAGGAAAAATACTATGAGAATAGACAGTAATGGACAACCCTTCCAACAGAATTCCACCGGGCAGGAAGGAGATCAGAGCTGGGACCTGCCCTCCGCCGCAGTCATGGATACAGAGAATTACCACAATAGCTCTAGCTAATGCTAATTTTACAAAGTTGTGAAACGAAACAGCATGCATATGCCATCTGTGCATGAAACAGCCATATATATTAACAGTTCCAAGAAAAGGTCATATAGGCACGCAGATGTGGTCCTAGGTTCGTGTTCTTTTCAGGTTCTTACACAACAGGGGTGGCAGAGTTTCTGGAAGGATTGTTCTTTACTCTGTACAGAACATAGGATGACATAGCACCTGTACTGATGAAAGTCTGTAGGTTTGTCAGAGCACAAATAATAACATTTTTCCAATCAGATAGCATCTTCATTCATGCATCGTAAAGTTTCTTACAAACTTTCATGAATGTAGCCTTAAAACCCATTCCACTGTGGGTACAGTGAGATTCATCCCAAAGCAATGAAACAGGAAACAAATGGGCATCTGATGTACTCTAGCACCAGACCACGGCAACCAACACATCTGCACTAACATGCAGGAGCTAAGGATGTAGCCCTACAACTTTTAGTCTAGTCTGGACAGTAAGTCTCATTCTGGGGCTTGTGCAGCACAAAGGGAATTTGCAAGAGTGAAATAAGACCTGGTGTTCACAGTTGCTGCAATTGTGTAAGCAATTCAGGAAACTGCATTCAGTTGTCCTTTTATCGTCATCTGAAAGCAGAGAAACCAGATCCAGGGAATCCAGGGCACCTGCCAGGGCACTGCTCATTTATGCGTGAGCAGATTTTGAAAACAAAGTGCTAGGGTGTACTTTCAAAACATCCCAACTATTTCCCCAAATCTTCCTTGGGGCTCTCCACATTCTTAACGTTATTATCCATTAGTCTGTCCCACACCTCTTCAGAACCAATGCTATTATTGATGTTAAACTGTGCCAGCTGATTTAGATTTCTATGACATATGGAATCCTGTCCACTAGGTACTCAGCTGCAATCACTAAACTCATTTCGCTTAGATCTCAGCTTGGAATAGAATATTAGGGATAAACGGTCAGTGCTTTAATGGTCATTTCACACTTCATCATCAAGTCATCCATTCTCTGCATGTGCCACTTAAGTCTTCCATTCTGTTCCCTCAAATATATCATAGCAAAAATGAACATGACAAAACAAATGTTGAAAAAAGCAACCTTTGCTTGTTGTTGGCATTTTTTTCTCCCTCTAACTAAATGGCGAATTGTCCCATTATACTTATTTCCTGCAAAATATGTATCTCCAGGACCTTCAGTGCAGCAAAGCAAAGCACTGCTACAGTCATCTTGTGTATGGAGTGCTTCTGTTTTACATACTGACACGCATTTTAACATGAAAAAGGTCAGAGATGGAAACAGCACAGCTTGTTGCTGTGACAGCAGACATTTAACAGAAAGACTTCTGGACACACTACAGTTTAAAATAATTTAGTAAAATAATTGCCATGATTGATTTTTTAGGTCCCCGAGTTCATACCACACACTTTTGTGTGACAACTCACTTCAGTGGTGTTTTTTCTTTCTTTTTTTTCTCTTTTTTTTTTTCCCTCCAGCAATGACAAGAAATGCATTTCAAATAAGTTCTGTGTTGTTGTCAAAGTTTGATCAGATTCACAAACTCCACCATCATTTGTTGGCTAAGGACCAGCCCACAGAACTGTTGCCAATCCTTTGTCCAAACAGCTGGTAGCATCAGGCTAGCAGAAAATCATCTTGTTCAAATGAACTTTTGATAGCCTGCCCTTATGACAAGCTAAGCCTTATTGGTAAGGAATGCAGCACTTGCTTTTGTTGCAAACACAGACGTTGCTACAGCAATGGCCACATCAGGACAGCACAATACATCTGCCCCTGAAAATAATTAGTATGGTTATTACAAATGGAAGCCAGAAAGGATTATGTTTGAGGGAGAAAAGGAACTGTGAGATACCAGAGAAATAAGCAAAGCTGTTGAACTTGGGAGAAGTAAGAAGTCCATTACTTACAACACTGCACAGACTTGGATTCACTCATTTTAGCTACCCAATTTAGGCACAACAATACCTACAAAACTAAACCTCACAGAGTTTATAAGCTAGACTTCCTCCATAGTCAGTGGAGAAAAGCAGGTATATCTGAAGACAGATTCAGGATGCTTGTAAACAATGATCAAGTAATCTTTGTAGAGTGATTTGGTACAATCCCAGAAGTAAGCAATCTAAATTTACTAAAGCAAATTTGGTATGGTGGCTATAACAAGTAACTGATACAAAGCTGCAAAGTAGATTTCACAATGTCAATTCAGAAACCCAAGCCCTTTACAAAGAGAGAAGAATTAGTAGAAGGGATTAGCATATTTAGCATAAGAGTGTAACAGAGTTTTCATCCTAAAGCTGGAGAAATTTCATTCTAAAGCCGGAGAAATCGCTTCTTGTCCAGCTGGTCATTGGGGTTCAAAGCTACACTTCTCAGAGGGGTGAGTGCTCCCAGTAGCATTCACATGATTTACCTGGTAACTATTTAGCACAAGCAGCAAAAGCTTCTTTTAGCGAAAGGACCACAATCTGAGACAAGCAGTCTTGCAGCAGAGTGCCTCCACCTGGGCCGATACATTAAGTTCCTAAAGGCATGCAGGGCATACAGGGGAAGTACTCTGTTTCAGCAGAGGCTATCACGAGAGGCCACCCTAGTGTGCCTATGACTTGTTATCATTGCATTCTTGTGGTCTTCAGAACACAAGGAGAAGCGGGACCTAAAATTAAGTTTTGCACTTTCTTGAAAAGTATCCCTAATCACAGGACTACGCAGAGCACAGCCAAGCACATAGAGACCACAGACAGAGACTACCTTTGCACCACAGATGCCTTTTTGAACTGAGCTAAACATGGTCCGGTTGTTTTACATAGAAGAAATCCAAGCTGATGAGGGATCTCAGGGCCCTTAGGCTTCATTTACACATCTCCTCACTACGATTTGGAAAGCAGCTTGGCTGGGAACAAGCTGCACATCCATACCTCTGCGTGGCCAGGTTAACCCACTGCAATAAACCTTGTCCCTTGTAAATGTTTACCCTTAGTAAAAACTCACCAGTTTGGTCTGAATCACAGTCCAGATGAGCATAAGACAGTGTGAAGGAATCACACAGTGGAAAAAAAAAAGGGGGGGGGGGCTGGTGGGTGTTTAAAAAGTGGAAAAAGTAAAGCAACATTCATTGAATGTAAACAGAGGGCTTAGGAAACTAAACAGAGATCGCAGCAGAGGACTCCATTAGAAAGAAAATAAAAGGAGATATATTTTTTTTTTAATTTGTTAAGTATAAGAATCCTTATTTCTTCAAAATAAAATCTCTCTTCTGATCTCCATTACAGACTTGGAACAATTAAATTGGATGTTCTTCTTAAATATAACTTTCACCAAGAAGATAATTCAATAAAAATCCTCGCATATGTGGAAAAAAAAAAACAAACACCAACATTAAGATGTTAAGGTTGAAGTTTTGTTGTAACAGAACTATTCTTACTGGCTTTATTATAAAAAATTATGATTAAAATCATGAAGAACCAGGTACAAAAGTTGGAGGATTTATCTACACTACTTTGAATTTTAGGATTGTTTCAAGCAATGTTTGTTTAAAATGGCAAAATGCTGTTCACATGCATGCATGTGAAATAAAATGGTTCCAAAGCATATGAAATATCAATATGGCTATACTATAATTTCAGAATTGTCTGAAGGAGTGGAAGACTGATCCCATTTTCTAGAAAAGTTAAACAAACCAGGACATTTTCCTACTCCTTACTCCCTACAGAAATGCACAGAACTTCTCTCTCAGTCCTCATACAGTGTTCTTAGAGGAGAAAATAAAAAAAAATAAATATATACTTGTATACTTAAAGTTGCTGTTTTAAAAACAACTGTAACAGTAATGAACCAGAATCACTATAAATAAAATTTTATTTTTGTTTTGAGATGTATTTAAATTAAAAATCCCAGTTTCTCATATTTTTGATGTTAGGATTTCAGAGTAGGTGAATACTGGCTTTGGAAGTTGCAGACAAAACTTGTACGCTCTCTTGTACCCAGAGTCTGCAAATGCTAGGCTTCAAAATAACCCAGAAGAGCAGTTAGCATAGAGAGACTTTTCCTCTGACCATGAGATCATTGAATAACACAGTATATCATTTTGCTTTACAAACATAAGCATCAGTTGTGGAAAGTATTTATGTCTGTGTGTGTAAAGGAAAGTGTGAGCTAAAGTGCTTTCCTGAACAGAAAAGATTCCTTGAAGAAGGGCTACTTGAGTTTCTAGACTAATGGCAAAATTTTGTTTTATCTCCTTATTCCTTGAAGTCATCTCAAATGCAGGCTTTGAGTAATATTCTCTCCTTCTAAGCCACAGCCCCAGATGTCCAGATGTGATGTGATGAGGGAGAAGGACCAGCCCTTGCCTTGACACGAAGGCTGTATCTTTCCCCTGCTTCCTTGCTGTTGCACTGCTTTTCACTCTGTGTGGTGCATTTGTCCCAGAAATTCAAAATGTTTCAATATTAGATAATTGTTTTTCCAACAATACACAAAAGTCAAAATATTATTGAGCATATATGTAAGTATATATGTTGCATGATGTTCATCTATGGTACTGGAAAATCATGACATTCACCCATGGTCAAAGCATGTTCATATTGGGAACATAGACCTACGACACCTGATTACCCTGTTAAAGAAGCTAGACTGCACTGTCTCTATTTTAAAGCTAAATTATAATTTATTCTTTTCAATTTTCAATCAAACCTAATCAATTTTTGATAGCATTTATAGTGTAAAATATTACTGATATGAAATGCAATACTTAAATACATGTTCAGCATTTTACTTTGTTCCCATTCTTAGTATACTTTATTTTGACAGTTCTAAACAAATGTCAAAGTTGCCTTCAATTTCCTTCCTCCTTCTTCCCCCATTTTGTGCTGGTGCATTACTAACAGAATTAAAACTTTAAAATAGCCTTAGGCTTTCTAACCGCTTTTGAATGGTATCAGAGGCTTTTGTCTATTTCAGAATATAAGCTTAAAGATACTAATTTTGCCATATTTTTAAATAATAAACTAACAAATGTTCAGAACTGAAATAATAAAAATAGGCTGTAAAATACAAAGAATAAAAAAGAAAGAAAAATGGATACCATATTGCAAAGGAAAAAGAGTTAGATTGTCATGAATCTGAAAGGAAATCAATAGGACAACTTTGGAGACCCATTTCAATCTGTTGTTGACATTGTTTTCTAGTAGTAATTTTCTCAAAATGTTAACAGTATTGAGTTTGCTTATTGATTCTATTATTTTTGACCTTGCATTAGTGTGGGCTAATCTTACATGCCATAAAATTTCCTTTCACAGCTAAAATTATTGTATGGCTCTAGGGGAAAGTTACAATCAGGTCACAGCCCCCTCAGGATTTTGATGAGCATATAACCGGCAATAATGAGTTATTTTGGCTTTCTATATACCTTTCTGTTGTTTACATTTTATTACAGAGTTTAGGCAGGGTCGTCATACAAGCGATCAGTATTGACTAAAATACTGAAATTATAATAAATTGAAAAGTAAACTTCGAGCAGCTAGATAGGTCTACCTCTGTAAGAGTCAATAATATAAACATATAGATAGGGAATGAGCTGGAGCCAAACTGCTACTCGTTTGCCTGGGGATGCGGCTGCAGAGCACACGACAGCACAGCCAGCTGTTGCAACATTTATGATCCAGCAGCAGAAAGAGCGACTCCGCTCATCTTCTATATGGCAGTAAGATACACAACATAACAAAGTGGATGATGAGATTATCCTCACAATATAAATTTATGTCATGTATTCTATCACATATACCTGTGAGACCTTATTTTCGCTCGCTTGTACTGACGCATTAATTAAACAGCTATTTTTACCCAAGATTCCTGAATTAAGTGTTCAGAATGGACAGTGCTAAATTAATCAGCAGCTACTACATGATTCAATAGTTTAGCACCATTACTGGTACTTAAACATTTCTCTGAAGACGAAACCATTTGTTTCAGGGAGGATCTTCTGTGACTCCTTCAGTTAGAGTCTGAACACCTCCCAGAGATGAAATGGAAATTTCAAGTTTCAAGGCATACTGAACTACCGCCTAATGCACCACACTGGACATCCATCTCCGCTAAAAATATAGCATTGTGTACAAACTGCATATACATTTGGGACTAAGCAGTTATTTTCATAACATCAGAAACAGTCTGACATTTTGAGTTCCTAGTAGCTACAGAGGCTGTTTAGAGAGCATCCAAACAGCCACCAGTTAGGCTTATATCAAAAGGAGCTATTTTGGATTCTGAAAACTCATAAAGGTCTAGAGATAACCAGATGTTCCTTATAAAAGAATTTTAACACTGGAGAAAAGACACCCAAAGATAGGCTAAGTGCCCTGCTAGAAGGCTGCATAGTATATATGTCCCCAGAGAAGAGAGCTGGAGGGAGATTTATTGTTTGAGGCTTTTAGCCTCAAGCTTAATTTTTAAAGGTATGTATTTCCCTAGAAACAGAATAGTTCCATTTAAAAGTCACAGGTGCCCTGAAGCTCAGCTTAAAAGATTACCTCAAGTTTCATTTAATAATAGGCTTGAAACTTGAGTCAAATTATTTATTACAATGGGCAATATTTTTGTCTGTTTTCCCTTATGGTCATCTTATGTGTTAAAAGGTCTCAATAAAAATTAAAAATTATAGCAGATTATACTGTTCTGCTAACGAACATTTTTTCTTTGAACCTCCTTTAAATCTAATATATAGTTCAAACCAAGCCTTCCATGTAATCCTAAAATAAAACAAGTAGCAGTCGATCCCAAATTATCCCAGCTAATGTATCCCAGTCTCACGTTTTGTTTTTACAATTTTGATGTCCAAATCCTGACAGTAGTAATCGCTACAGGGAAACTTGCATAAAATGCAGGAATTAGAACAAAACAGACTTTTACAGAATGGTTAAAAACATAGGTCTTTATACTCATAAGGTTTGGAGAGTTAATCAAAAGAGCTATCAAAAAGAGGCAAGCAGAAAAATTTTTTGACTACCTGGATAATTTAGAGAATTCTGTAACGTTCACCCTCTCTGTGTCTTGTTTAGAATATGATCTGAAAATTGTTCTGAACAGCTTACACACACACATAGACACACAAATTGGGTAAAAAAAGGAAGCCTTTTTGCATAAGTCACAACTTTAAAATCTAATTTAAAAAGTAAATAATTTTTACACGGTGATAATTTCAAAGGAAAATGAGAACTATATGTCTAAAGAACACCAAAGAGAGGGTGTGATGTCTTTTTAGAAACAGCTTTTGTTCCCTCTCCTCATTAGTAGGTTCAAGTGGCCACACAGTTTTCAAACATTTGGGTTTTACTGAATCACCATTTCCCCACTGGAAGCAAAGAATAAATAATTTTATCAGAACAGTAATATTTCATAAATATTCACATAATATTTCTTTACTAAATCAGAAGTGATATGTCTAATTTTTCCTTAAAGAAGCATTTTTCCTATTTCTAGAATCACAAGCATACGATAGACATTAGGGCTTTCTATAATTTATTTTAAACAATTTAAGAAGTCACTTTGTTAACTACAAGAAGAGAGCAAAAAGTTGTGCAGTGAAAAATCCTGTTTTATTTTAAGGTCTCTATTATCTTTACAACTTCAGAAAACAGATTTCATCCAACAAGCTGAAAATGTTATATACACTACAGCATAGTACTTAATCCCACTAAGAAAATAATTCAGCACGTGCTTAAATATTATCCAGGTTGTCTAATCTGTATTGTCTACTTTTGCTGTTATTACATTTTTGTGGTATTGGATAAAGAACAAAGCAAGAGAAAGCTGGAGAAGATTTAAAGAACCATGAAGCCAAAATAATGGAATTTTTTTTTGACCTTAAGGGGGAAAGCATTTTCCAAGACCTGATTTGATAAACAATTGGTTTTGTTTCACCGCAGTCCAGTTAAAAGGAATTTAAGAATTCAAAACACACAGAGATGTTTACTCTATTAAAAATACATAGGCATGAGTATCTTTTGATTTTTTTAAGAACTCTCAAATGCAGACTCAAAGATGAGACAAGTCCAAACCAGTTATTTCCAAGACCCATCTATAGAAACGTATAGAAGCTATACTCTACAAGAATAATCATCATATATGGGCTCCAAATATAGGATTTTTGATATAGTCAGCAGTTTTTCAAGCACCATAAGTCTAAGTAAAAGTAGACAGAATTTAGGGGATGAGTCTCATTTTAGCCATGACCATCTTATACCTCTTTAGCAGGGTGAATGGGCCTTAAAGTAGACATACAATATGTTCAGTAACAGCTAAAAGTTTTCCAAAAAGCATCAGTGTAAGACAATGAAACCCAAGCTACAAAGTCACTTTGGTGCATTTTGAAATTGTTGCAAAATTCTTTCAAAGCCATTTAAATTCAGAAGAGACCAAGACAGCAGCCCGGGGAACAAATCTAGTGTCTTTATTTCTGTTTACTTCTGAGTATGCATGTCCAGTAAATATCTGATAAAACATCTGCTTGCTGATGGGTAAATTATAATTATTCTTAGTTTTGTACTGATACATCTGTCACTGTTCTCTAAGGACGCTGCATTTCTCAAGGTAGTAACTGTAGGTTACATGGTAATGGGCATGTGGACTCCTGCATATTCTATATGTGTAAAAGTAAAAATATTTAATAAGCTTCCAACTTCTGACAGGGATTTTTGAGACATTTTTGTCCTTTTTTTTTTTTCCCCTTTCTGCTCCAGCTAGGCTTAAGTATTGTGGTACCGAAAAGAGACTCCTCCTTCTGCAGAAAGCTTGCTGCATGAGCTCTCAGTGAGCTGAGCCAATGCCCTGACTCCCACCTCATAACCCCCAAATTGAATATCCAGACTACTACAGACACCACTACTTAAGCTATTTACTCTAGGTAACTGAAAACGTATGGATTTTTTTTTTTTTTTTCAGGCACCATGGGAAATTAAGCTTTTTACCTCCTCTGTCCTGAGCAAAAACTGTTATAAGTGTACACTTGTACTGCTGAGGGATTCCACCTTGTACGACATGGACACATGCAGAAGCTTACCATAGGCTGTGATTTCATGAAGAAGGAGACCCTTCCTTTATTCCTAAGGAGAGCCTAAATGATGAACTTCTCAAAAGCTCCTGTTAGCTAGCTTCTGCTCAGGCTTTATCTACATTCCAGCTGAATATGTTACTTTAGATTCTAGTCAACTGCAATTCATTCTCCCAGATATAAGAACAGCACTTATCAGACAGGTGATTTGGACTCGACTGCAAAATGTTGAAAATTTTGGTACAATACATGTTTCCACCTATGCATTGTGTAATCAGATGCTTACATGACTAAAAATCCCAGCCTTCAGTTTCTTTTTCTCTCTGTTCCACATCTCTAAAACAGAAATATCAGGGTTTTCCCTCCCTTGGAAATCAAATGAAAAAGCACATACTGAACACTCTGAGGGCTTAGGTACTACAGTAATAGAGTCATAGACGAAGCACTTTAGGACACAGAACAGACCACAGAGCCTTTTTTTTCCCATTTCTTTGCCATCATCCAAATGTTTGTTTTCTGCTGCATCTGTCTTTAAATCAGATCTGAATTGCTCTTTTCTATTTGTTACCTCAGATTTTGCATGAATTAAACTCACTTTATCTGCTCTATTTCAGAAAGACAGAAAAAACAGAAAATGATGAGTGTGTTGTGGAGGAGAACTGGCACATTGAGTGCTGGCCTTAGGTTACTCCTTCTGGGATTTATGTCTCCAAAAGCCCTTCTGATCTGTTTTCCCCAGTCCTTTCAGATTTACAAATGAATTTTAGTTGGAATAAAATTTAATTCAGCGCTACCTAAGCTCTGCTACCAATTGCTTATCTGTGCTTTCTATGGTATATATATATATATATTTATTTAGACTTATACAATGCATTAAAAAAGCATCAATCCCAGGCCTCCCAGGAGCCTTTGCTATGGTATCAGCTGGTATACAATCATACCAATGCAACACAACACGCGCATATGTTCTATAAACCCGTAAAAAGGTACTAGAACTAGAGGTATCAGTCTTGGATGCCCCAGTCACTATTCCGCTCAGTTGAAGAGGTTTCCAGTTGTGGCCCCTGAGCCCCATATACCCATATAGCCCCTTATACCTAACAGATCTGCAAAGTGCAGCAAAAATCTTAGGCTTATTTTCAGCATATTTCATTTTGCCTATTGCAAGGATCTACATCCTAGCAGAAAACAGTCACTCCACAACTCAAGGTGGGTTGAGAACCATTAATAGTTGCTAATTTTTACAGTGTGCCAATAAATGGCAGATTGGAAGTTTCATGTACCAAGAAGCCAGGGCATGAACTCCAAAGGCAGACAGTCCCATTGCAGAGATCTGCCAAGGGCAGCAGTATCTCTCTGTTTGCTTTGCCTATATTATTACTACACCAAAAGAATTGGTAACTTAAATATGTGTGTATCAAATGTTGCTGAGGTCAAAAATGATGCTTTATTGCAAGCCAGGACTCAAACCGAGCTATCAACAAGAACCAATGTGATAAAACTTCAGAGAAATGTCACAAAAAATGTCTGCTGTAGGAAACACAGAGGAAGAAAGAGTCTACAAATGCAGCTGGGGGTTCAGAAGTTACAGGAACAGGTAGCAAACAGCAACCACTGCACCTACTCATAAAGGTACAAACCCATTGGATGGACCTGAGGGTTAGTACTCTTCACTGCTGCTTTAACCCATGAGCAAGGATGAATACTTTTCCACCCTTTCATAATACCAGAATCTCCACCTAACTTTAGTAAAACATTTTTTCTAGTAAGTTCTGGGACCAAAAAGAGAGGTATGACCAAACAAGCCTGTTTGCACATACAGTATTCCACTACTGTACTGAGGCTTGATTTATCTGCTGAATTGCTCGAATATTCACATGCATGAGAAATTACCCAACCTGACTATTACTTGAATGCACAAATGGGGTAACTACAGATGTAGATCAAATAACCATGCATATTTTTGTACGTGTGTTTACATCACTGAGTTTTCAAAAGATCTGGGCCTGGAAAACTGTTGCAGGTATCACAACCTTCTTTGTCTGCAGACTCAGTCTCTTCTGTTTCTGGAAATAGCTACTAATTCATTATTATCACTGACATTTCTTGCAATTTCATGTGTTTCCCTAGCAGTGCCTGTTTCCTCAGTTTCATTATTATCAAACAGTTCTGCTGTGATAGACTGCTGATCCTCATCTTCATATTGATTAATTTCATTTTCACATGCATCATCCTGATTTTCAACATCTTCAGCACAGTCTTCTTACAATGAGTCATTTGCTAGACAGATTTTCATTATTGAAGTCATCTTCAGCATAGGAATGTGCTGGACCAGTTTCAGCTACAAGGCCATATTCTGCTTGGCTAGATTATTATAAACTAGAAATGCACATGCAAAATGGAATTCCTCAAAAACTTCCAGGGGTGTAAGGAAGAAACTGAATCTGGACCAGTGTTTGCTTCTCTCTGCATTTTGGCTGTCTCAGGGAAAGAATATGCCAATCATACTTGGGCTTGATCATTATCAATGTAATTAAAATGCAATTTATTTTTTTTGGATTAATTTGTAGATTAAACAGAGTCATTTTATTATGTTTATCTCGGACATCTAAAATATTTAAGCATTTAACATTACCAAGTTAGCTAAATAAATCTTTAATTTAGTATAATTAGATTTGTTTAAATTAAAAAATGTATTGATATTCCAAAATAGTTTCATATTCATTTGGAACACTAAATTAGAACTTAAAATAACTTGCAGTTGTCCCTGTTTTTTCAGCTCACAGGTCAGGAAATACTGTTATCTAACACAATGCATGCTCTTCTATACATACTAATCCAGACCTTTATAATTTATACTGTATTATCAGTGTTTAAGCTCTTCTGGCAATGAGGGAAAGGCATCGCTGTTCTGTTTAGAGGATACAGCCATAAAATGCTCGGGAAGGGTTAGCAGCTGGGCACATTCATAGGAGGAAAATCTGGGTTTCGCTGGGGAAGGCTGACTGCAGCCGTAGTGCCGAAGCCGATACCACTGCCTGCAATGCTCCCTGCGCTCAGCCACCAGCCGCTGCTGCAGCCAGGGCACTGCCCGGACCTGTGGCATGAACCCGTACATGAGAACATAATGGCTCTAACAGAAAGATTATTGCTCTCTAATGCCCTTCTAAAACCTAGAAGCATGAGCTGAAGTTGTCTTCCTTTTAATGTGTGTAATTACAAATGTTATTGTAGGTCATTACGTTACTGGCTATCATATTAAAATTCACTTCTAGAGCCAAACTTCATCTTTTAAGAGGACTTGGAAAGCAGTGTAGCCAATGGAAACAAACTATGTGATACACACAATGTAAAAGCAAATGTAAAAGCAATGGTTTATCTTATATTTCAAAAAAATGCACTCTCAGGATTGGCAACAACTATTTCCCCCCTCCCCTTTATTTATTTTTTTTGTGAACTTTTTCTTTACTGGCTGAGACTCTGGCCTTCCCTGCAGCAAACTCTCAGTGTTATCTGCAGAAGGAAAGAAGGGAGAGGAGCAGCAAGCAGGCATTGTGAAAAAGGACGATTCAGATGCTGGATTTCTGGCAAAGCCACACTAATTTACTTCAAGTTTCCCCATCCTTTGGATTTCTTCAGTCTTTCTCCCTGAACTCTTTAGAACTGCGCTGCACATTGAACAAGCTGCAGTGCCCCCAAAGAGATGTAGCTGAGGCTTTACCAGTGCTGCACAGAACAGAGGGACTGCTTTCTATATCTTGGAAATCATATTTTTCTGTATGCCCCAACGTGGTTGCTTGCCACGGAACAGCACTGGTGACTCAGGCTCACCTTATACTCAATGGCTTGACTCACAGACCTGCTGCTAAGCCCTTGGTTCCCTACCCTCTTTTGCACAGTTGGTTATTCCTGCTGTGGCATGGGACCTTGAATCTGCTTTTCTTGAACTGCATCCTTTCCTTCATGTTATTTCCACTGCTTGTACCACTTTGAATTGTAATCCTGTCTTCCAACACAATCACAATCCCTCGCAGTTTGTGTCATTTGGAACAGTAATAAGCATCCTCTGGTCCATCACACAGATCTTTAATGAAATATTACTAGACCTACAGAAGCCCATTTAATATCTTTCCAGTTCTACAGTTGGCCATCGCTGAGTATTTTTGAAGAGAGTTTTTCAACAGAATAGTATTTTCAGCTGGGCTATGCTGTTCATTGGGATCCCCCGTGAAGCCATCTCAAAATTCTGTGCTGAAGCAACGGGCACATGAGTAGGACGCCATTCGCAGAGAATAGCGACAGCTTAGTTTTGAAAGACAGTTGCTCCAAGTTCTGAGATGTTGGCAGTGAGCATTAATATTCTCACCTGCTATTTTTATGTCTTCCAGGTGCAACAAAATGATATAAAAAACAAGATCTCTCAGTTGTCGAGTTTTCTTCAAGCCTTACAGAACTTAAAATCCATGGAAATCTTATTCCTGGATCCTTTTCAACACAGCCTTAACATGGGTATACATGTGCACCGACGTATTTGCGTGTTTTCTGATAAATTCTGCTACTACACTAAGTTATGCACATTAATTAAAAAGTTTACAGCCAGTTTTACAATTTACTTGAAGGTTGCTAAACATCTTATTTGCTCCCGTACTTAAATACAATTAATATAAATAAAAAATGTATGAGTAGCATTTTGTGTTGATAAATAAATTTGAAGTTTTTCCAAAGACTTTATCTTTCTACATGGAGGACAATGAGTTAGATTTATCTGCAGACCATACAGGCAAATTAGAATCAAAAGAAGTTGTTTTAGCTACTCATGTTTCCTATTGCTATTTTGCACTTCTCCAGCAGGGAAGGTTTAACAGGAGGTTAAGATGATGTAAGGTATTTAAAGATGATTATTTTTCTGTTCTGCCACTATGGACAAGCCTTTCTCCTCTATCCACAGATTTGTGCTTGCACTACAGCTGCATTTCCAGGTGTGGTTGCATCCCTGTACTTCACATTTCGTCTGGAATTCCTTTTGCTGTCTCTTATAATGGTCAGTCCCTAATTTTAGGAGGCTCTTTTCATCTGATGGACCAGCTCTTAAAACCCTTGCTTTAAAACTCCACTCCATAAGTGCTTGCATTTTTCATGAACTTTGGGTGCATCTGGTCTCAAGGACAGTATATTCTTTACTTCAACATTAGAAAAAAGCCTGACATCAAAAATCCTATGCTATTAGCAGATCATTTCGTTCGATCAGTTTAAAGAGCAGGACTCAAATGTAGAGCATTAACCTTGGTCCTACAGCTTCTCTATGCAGCGATCAACAGACCATCAGGTTCATGTGGGAGACTGTACCTGTCTTGACTTTCCTGAGTTAACTCATGGGGAGGACAGTTTTATGAAAAACTGAGATCCCTGGAGAAGAGTGTCAGACTTTGTGCAGATGAAAAGCTGGCAATCCTGTGCACATATCCTTCTGCACATCATAAAGAGGTGACAGTTATGATAGTGTTTATTAGAGTGGAAATTTTTCATGCTCCTGTGGCATCTGATAACTGTTATATGCACTAACGAATGACTCATGAATGGCTATCAGAAGTAAGCCGGAGCATAAAGTCAGAAATTCAAAGGCAGTTTCAGAGTTGAAAGCAGCAAAGAGTCTTCACAGCTCTGGTGTTACACCCGTTGAGCTTGGAGCATGCCAGTAAAAGACAAAATGCTGTTTGGTTCAGGGTAAAGCCAGAGAGATGGTTCAAAACAATAACACAGGTTCTGCCAGCTGCCTGCTCCCTCTTTCAGATACAAGTGTTTCATCAACTACAAGATAATGGTCATAACATGTCACTTGAACTGGGTTTCCATCTAACATTAATTCTGCACAAATATTTCACATTTGCAAATTATTGCTTGGATCTCATGCAATAAAGGTATGAACATCTGAAGAAAAGGGAAGCTGTTTTCAAATCCACCCCTCCTTTTTTTGTTTTTTAAATCGGTCCTGTTCAGCCACAGGAGTCTCACGTGGACGCGAGCAGATGAAGTGTGTGACTGACTAGGCACGTACCTACTAGTCTTCCCAGTACCATTTAAGAGACAGACTGCTAGAACAGGATGGAGATTTTCATTTGGGCAACATCCTTTTATTACTGTAAGGAAGATACCCTTTGCATGCTTTCTTCCTAAATAAGGCTTCATCTTGCTTTTGAGATTGTTTGATTTGTTTAGCAGCTTGGAAAGATCAGTATGGAAATTTTCAAAATTTCTGCTGTAACTTGGTGTTGCAGTCACTGCCGAGGAGGAGCAGGATGTATCAGCAACCAAGTGGCTCTGACTTTGTGCCAAGACAGTCTCCTGTTTAGTCAGCTGCTACCTGTACAAGCTTTACTGAACTGCCCCATTACAGTGCTTCTATCCTCAGACAGGTGGGTCTTTGAAGAGGGGCAGTTATCATGGAATCAAGAATCCGTACATCTGATACAGTTCATAAAAGGATGCTCATAAATACCTGTATTTTCTTTTGTCACAGAAGTACAGGACAGCATTGTCCCCTCCCCAGAGCTGGCCATGGTCCCCTTTTCTCTATCATATTGATCCACCCTCAGCATGACAAACAGCAGATGAGCTTCTCTTTCTCCTTGATTTTCTCTAGGTAATATAAAATTCAGCATCCGAGGTGCTCTTTTAAATGTAGGTTACCTCCTGATGACAATAAGAATTCATATTTGTGCTGAAAATAGTGGATGATGTTAGTACTGTGCTGCCTATATTTCAAACAAAACAAAACCCAAAACACCAAGAACAAAAGGTGTCTTCACTTCTTCACTAAAATTCCATCAGTTCGACTCAAGGACACCTTTCACCACTTCAGTTCACAAACAAACGCTGTTAAACTCCAACCAAATTGTGGATTGCAGAGCAAAGCTCTTGCTACTTTCACGAGGCATGGAGACTTGTAGCTGGAAAGAATTTTTTAGAGGATGCTTTTTTCTTTCTGTGTAAAATAAAAGATAGCTTGGATTTCTACAGAAAAAAATCCATTCTCTGCATGCCCCCCCACACCTCGGAGCTGTAATTCCTTCAGTACTCCCTGTAAGATCTCTAATCTTTACAGTCAAGCACAAAAGCTGCTAATATAAATATTTGCAATACTATCATATGCTGGAGAGTCTTGAGTGATGAACTGTTCTGTAATTTGCAGCCCACTAGCTGTGGGTGCTGTTTCCATTATGCGGAAGGAATGTGGTAGTCTGACAGAAAGCATTAAACAACAGGAAGGTTTTACACAGTGCTAAGTACAGGGGTTTGCCACTTCAGTGCGAAATACTACGATGTATTTGTACTACTTCTAATAAGACAAGGATAAGTAAATCAGGGTCACCAAGTGGACTGTTCCAGTGAGTTATGAAAGTGAGAGTAACAAACTTGAATTTACAATGCATGCCCTTTAGCTAAATCTGAGATTTGTTGCAGTTATTTTGGCCTTATTAAAGTATAATATTAACGTCCATAAGAGAAAATTTGTTATTTCAAAGACACTTCTATACCAAACAATGCTATATTTAGAGACAATAACTATCTTGCATTGCATAATCTGGCATTTGTACCACAAGGGAGTCATATGGCATTATTCACTAATGACAGGAAGGCTTCTGGCTCCTTTTCCTGGTGTAATAAATATCCCTTTAGAGCAAACAAACTAGACGGGGTGTACCACAGAGCTGCAAGATTTTTTTTTTATTTTTAATTGCAAATTAGTGAAAATAGTTTTCAAGTCCTTATCATGAGACTTATTGCAACTGGTATGGTAGGAGTTAAATTCTATCAGACTTTTAAAATCAGTAATAGATCAAATACAACTACCAGATCACTGCTAAAAATTCACCTTGAGCTTAAGCACCAAGAAGCACCTGTTTATGTCTGATGCTCTACGCAAGTCTGGCAAACTAAAGCTTAGGGGATTGGGTATCCGTAATAATAGAAATCATTATTACAGACTGCAAGTACTATGGATTTAGGCTACGGTTGTTTTGGCTGAGATGAGATTTCACAACTATTCCATGACCGGACTGGTCTTGGGCTAAAGCATGCCATGAATCAACAGTTCTTGGCAAACCTAACTTAAGGTTCTTCTCTTCAGGAGGCCTTGGCAAGTGGAGCATGACTATTAGGCAACATCCTTAAAACAACAGCATTGGTTAAATAGAGGAAACTAAGCATTTAGGAGAAAGTAGATTTTAAAACAATAAGTTCTACATACATCTATAGTGCCTAAATACTCAGGTGAGAAACAGAAGTCTGCCTACTTTCTTCAAACTTCCCAGAAGAAGTGCCTTCTGTTTTCTCTCTCCCTTTTGTGAGATACTTGGCCTTTTTAAAACTTGCCAGAGTAGTTCTGATTGCCTGTGTTTTTTTTCCTGTCCTAGTTAAAAGTAGTTTTGTCAGTTTGATGATTCTTCCTCATTCTCAAATAGGTTAATGCTTTGGCATTGGTCCTTTACAACTAAATGGTCTGCAATAACATGGCCTGTAACAGACCTCTCCTGCATTGGCTTTTTCTTACTCCCTTTTTTCTTTCTCCAGACAGTCAATCCTCTCTTATGTTAAATCAATTTGACTGAAAAAAACACAACACCAAAAAAATGGAAAAATCCACCACCACCCCCAAAAATAACCAAGTGAGCATGTGGTAGTCCTGCATTATTGCAGAACAATCTCAAATCCATCAGTGTCACTAGGAATCTGTTCTTCCAGTGGATTGATTCACAAAGGAAAAGCGATGGGTGTCTCTAGGAGGTTCCTAGCCCAGAACAGCACTGTTGGCTGTGGGTGTGTAGCCAAAGGGGAGAACACAGAACAGCAATAGAGCAAGTATCACACAAAATCTTCAAAGCTTGCAAAAAATATACCTTTGAAAGTCTAATTGGAACATCTAAGAAGGCTTCAGGTATCTATGAAGTTAACTGTTTGCTACCCTGAACCACATCTTTGTGGTCTCTCTAACTTGATAATGCCCTTAATTCCTCCATTTTTGGCCTTCACACCTCTGCCTCCTGGCTGCCCAGAACTCTTGGCAAGCTTTCTTCTCAATCTATGAGATGCATTTGAAGGATATGGATGGGTGTTGATGGGGTAACCCAGATTATCAGTATCATTGACTCATTAATTCCTTTTTCCTCACAGAGTGCTATAAAGGTATCCCTTATTCAGGTGCCCTGTTAGAGTTTTTCATTTTTCTTGAAAATTGTCAAAATCGGTCTCTCAGACATTGAACTAATATTATTTGTAATGAATAAAAGAACAAGGTCACGCCAGATAGCAGCTGGACATTGTCTTCAAAAGACTTGCAAAAATGGAAAGATTTGATCCCAAAAGCACTGCTTAGCAAAGTCTGTATTTAAGAACTCAGGGCTGGGAAGATAACTTGTGTAGCTGCTTCTCATTAAGATACAAGTGTGCAATTACACGTAATGCAGAAAATTAAATCTCCATGGTTTGTGGCATTTTGCCATTTAACTTCAAGTTTCAAAACAAAACAAAAAGCCCACCAAACAGCAGAAAGTGATAAAGAAAAGAGACACAACAAGACTGTGTGAAATAGTGTGGCAATGAGTAACAAAAGCCAAACATTTCAGAGTGCTAGTCAGTGCCCAAAGCCCTTCTCTCACAATCTCCTGAGAAAACATCCTCACACCACAGAACAGAGATGGACAAGTCATCCTTCTCTCTGAATTTTGTGGAGTTTAGGTTAGAAAATGATATCCAGAATCCCCTCCTTGCAAAAAGACAAAAAACCCAAAGAACTGTTAGGCATTTCTTTCTAAAGAAGTTTCTCTAACACCGTAAAAAGTATATTGCTTCCTTTTTATAGAGCAGAACTGCTCTGCAACAGGTAAATACATATGTTCTTTTATATTTTTCATGCTCTGGATAACACATCAAGGCATTTTATAGATATCAGGTCAGTGCTGACACGTAACCATTGAAACCGTCAGCTGCACAGAAAGTAACAACCCATCTCAACTCTATCCAAACGTAGGAAGTGAAGACAGACTCTGCATCGCATCGAAAGTTCACCAGCCTTTTTAATAGAGAGAACATGATTATTTATACTGAATGTGGCCAATCCAGACGGGTTAAAACAACTAGAAATTGCACAAGAACTTTAAGTACAGGAACCAATAGCCATCTAAACTGAGACCTATTATAACATTATTTTGGCCATTCTGAGTGAATACTGAAGAAGGAAAAACTAAGGAAGTCCACAGATACATGAATGTCTGCCTTAGCTCCCCTTCCATACCAGCTGGGCAAAGTCAGGCTGACTCCAACAAACATGGGACCAGAAAATGAAGCCTGCCACGACCATTGTGCGGAGTGCTTCAGGCACAGTTTACTTCTCTCATCATTAACAATGCAAATTCTGATGAAACACTACCATTGCAATCTGCTCTAAAAGCCCAAAATAAGATTCCAAATTTTTTTATGCATATTGGCAGACACGTATTTTATACAAACATGATTTTCCAGTCAGGTTGTAATGCCATCTCAGAGTAAATTTTTGCAGTTAAGTTATAAACCCCTGAAAGCAGCATTTTATAATGGAAATGCTGATACAAGCTTAACCAGAGCAGCAAGAAGAGTGCCATACACTATAAAAATAAAAGTGAATCATAAAGCAGTTAAGGTTTGATTACTATAAAATACCTGGGCTTCAAATTTTGTTTCAGATTTTTTTTTTAATTACTTATGACCTAGAGATACTTTTTGGACAGATAATGTCTAGGGAATTAGATCAAAGATCCTTTTTGTAACTTCAGAATACAGCACTAATGTGTTCGATGGTCTCCTTCTAGCATAAAACATTAGACTTTGAAAGTTATTTGGTCTACTTGTAAATAACAGTGTGAAGCAGAGCTTGCAATTAAAGTGAAACTCCTTCTCTAAACTCCAGCCAACCAAAACTGAGATTCATAGGGGTAAAACAGAAAAAAAAAAAAAAAACAAAAAAGAAAAAAACCTCCCAAGATTTCAAAGATGCCTGTTAGGAATATTCCTTAATTGAGCCATGCTTTAGAGCTGCATGGAATTGTTCTTATTAAAAATTAAATAAGAACAGAGGAGAAGAACATGGGAGCTTTTGAGAGATTAGAGCTTTGTAAGATTTACTTAAAAGGTTTCTATTAGACTTCAGGGGTTCTCTCACATATGAAAAACTCACCTACACAAAATAGGCTGAAAAGCTAGGGTTCCGTCTATTAAAAACCACAATCAATTGACTGGAAAAAAAAGATTTTTTTTTCCAAAACAGCAGTACTATTCATGTTGAATCCATGTTTTTTTTTTTTTTTTTTTTTTTCTAAATAATCACCACATTTTTTAAAGTCAGTATGTTCATTTTTAACCTACATTTATTCTTGATTTTTCCTATTTAACTAATTGAGAACCAGTTCTGTTTGTCTGGGCTTCTCTCTGCTGTCTTGCTTCCCACCTAACAGTTTGCAAGGGGCTGAGTATTGTTTGAGAAGCGCACACAAGTTACCTTACACTGACCACATACTGTGAGCTCAGTATCCATGGGGACTAGAGCTACTGGCTCTCTGGAGAATGAATTTCTAGAGGGTGAATGGTATGTGAAACGTGGCTTGAAGATCTTGCTGCAAATGCAGGCCCTTCTGGAATTTTATCACCTTTCTTCAGTTAAACTGCAGGTTTGCTTTGAAATCCTTAAATATGCCACCTGCTATGTTATTTTGGAATCCACCTGCAAAAAATGGAGCCTTAAGATTCATCAGATGGGGACAAAAAAACATTCTCAGTTCTTTGGCTTCCATCTGTGCTAACTCTGCCTTAGCAAGTGCACCTTCTGCATCACGCCAAGCTTTGAAGTATTGGCAGACTTTGGGGATTTCACAAATGAAACACTTAATACTTCTGGGCAACCCGAGGAGCTTTGCTGATCTTTGTTCATATTACGTTTCTAGCTCAGTCAAGTTGGCTCACAGACCAATTTCCCATTAGGTTTTTTATCAAAATCTCAAATGACACATTACCGACCTATTCTCTTCTCTGCAAAGCTATTGCATGTTTTAAAAGGAGCTAATCCTGACTCTCACGTAACTATCAATAAGCATTGGAAGCTTTAAAAGATGCGACTGAATGCGGTTTGGGTTGATGTTATAGGTCCATAAAAAAAAAAAAAACAGGAGAAAAATGACTGCTAATTAACGCAATATGTACTAATGTAAAAGCAATAGAAGCCTTATTGCATGCTTTGGTTTAAAGGGGTGTACCTCACTGATCAATCAGAAGAAGACTGCTCAGAAAAATAATATACTGAAAACAAAATATGTAGTTTCTTATGGGTTTCTGGGCTGCCCTACCCAGTTTGCTTCAGCAAACCCAGCAGCCTACCTGGCTGCAGGCCCTCTGTGGCTCAAGGGACTTCCAGAGGCTGCAGCAGCTCTCTCTATCCCACATTGTTATTAAAATGCATTGAAAGTGAACTATTAGTGAACACGATAAATTCAGTTTTTTTGCCACCTCCACTATGACAGTCTGAAATCTCTATTCTACAAGGGAGATTGTGAAGATGTTAAGAGTAAAAATTGGTCAATCCAAGTTCCCCCCAGAACTGTTTCATCAGGACAGAGGATATGGAGACTGTAAGTCCTGGTATTTTCAGCTCAGCAAGGATTTACTAACTGATCTTTATAACCCCTATCCCTAAAGCACAAAAATGATTAAAAGCAAGTAAGGGGAAAGAAAAAGATGCTACCTCTGTGCCCAGTTCTTCTGGGAACCACGTTATGTCTGCAGCCTGTCCTTCTGGGAACAGCATTTCAGAGCTGATGGTGTCTGTGCTTTCTAGGGACTAGAGACGAGCAAAAAAACTGAAATGAATAATTTAATCTGCAGGTTTAAGCTTTTTTTTTTTTTTTCCTGCTTATACTACTTTTATTAGTACATTATGGTTTGACTTCATTGTCTTTTATTTCTTTACAATGAACAAATGCTCTGAAATTTAAAAGGGGAATAGAATACACAAAATAATTAAAAGCTAGGACACAGTTAACAATAGAAAGGAACTGAAGTTAAGAGTGCTCAGCAGATTAGAGGAAGGCTTACAAAATATTTCAGTAAAGAGGACAGAAGACACCAAGTGGGTTACATAAACAGAGAGAAAAGATGAGGCACTGACAGCTCGGCTCCCTGTTGCAGCTCGTGCAATACAGAGCAGCAGTTTTAAAGACCTCAGCAGCAAACCGATGATGACACAGAGGAGAGATTTTGCACAACAGCAATCAACATGTTTTGCAGGTGAGAAGGACAAAATGAATATATGTAGGTAGATTTTTTGAGCATGTGCAAGTGCAGCCAAGGGACAGATTAGAGAGGAAAGGTAAGATCTCTCGTACAATCGCTTGCTATAGCAAGGTGTACAGATGACAGGAAAAACTGTGAGCAACCTAAAAAGTATAACTGGGAACAATGGAAAATTCAGGATTAGTATTAGGAATTAGAATTAGTGTTGCTGTGAAAGTTTACCAGCCTAAGAAACAGCATCACAAATGAAATGATCTTTATACTACTTCCTGACTAAAGCAGCATGTCTAGCCTGCAGAATTGTGATAGAGGAGAAGCAGGGAAAGAGAGAAATAAAATAAATTAACCTCCCTAACAAACTTCTACTATGCACATTGACTCTTAACACCAAATATATGTTCTTCCTATGCAACACTCCTTTATTCATTTAGTATTGTATTCTTACTTTCAATGTAGCTGACATAATTACTGGTTTTGACGATATCAAAGATTTACTTTATGTACACTTTTTTTTAAAGGGAAAGGTACGCACACTTAGAGAACACACATCTATCATATAATTAAATTCCTTTCCTGTTTTAATATTCTGTAGTTTTCTTCATATCCCTATATGAATTTCATATTGCAATTGTTAGGCGTTACAGCCTGAAGTATACAAAGTCATTCTATGGGAGTCTGGCAAACCCCAAGCAAACTTGAACAAGTTCTAAACATATCTGCAAACACTTTATTATTATTATTATTTTTTTAAATCAATAGCCTGATAAAAAATTTGATGGTTAATCATCTTATTGATTTAGGCATTTCTAAAGATCTTCCTAGGAGTTATTTTCTTAAATCCTTAAGGTCCCTTCTAACAAATGACACACTCTGACCAACACCATAACAAAGGAAATTAAGTTTTCTTAAAATCCTAAAAAATTTAAAATATTTTTAAAAGCTTAAAGGGATGTAATTTTTATTTTTTTTTTGAGCAGGGCAGGCTGCCTTGTGGTCACAGAATTTTAAAATGATTTCAATGAAGAGCTCTGCTCTTCAGTATTAACTCACACAATCTACTCCAAGGCTCACATATATCTTACCATGGAACTAGGATAACAGGAGACCTTTATAAAGATCCACAGCTCATTTTTTCTTCCTTTAAATAGGGGGTAAAAAAATTATCAAAAATTTACCATTGCTGGTCTGAAGAACCACCTAAAAAACCCAGATGTTATACAAGTTTTTTTTTTTTTTTTTTTTTTTAAATCTTTCGTAGTTCATATTGTTAAAGAAAGTTTCTTTTTGGTTGTAGTATTTTACTTGAGAACCTATTTTTATGATAAATTCCGTTTATGAAAATATGAATAAATAAAGGTGAAATGGATCAGTACATATTGACACGCCAGACAGGGCCAAGTATATCAGAACCTTTCTTACTCTCCCCGACATTTTAAAATTCCTTTTTCCAGCAGAGTCAGCAAGTACAGCAATTTTATCAGGTGATGGTGTTAATTAATTATATTAAAATGTTGACTAACCACAAAATCCAGTCATAGAGAATGAAAACTAGCAGTGTTTTGCTGAGTTACTCATATAGTGAGCTTCTATGAACTTAACTATGGTTTAGCACATATTTATAGAAGGGGCTATGCTAATGCAAACCTCCTCCTTGCTCTTAACATTTTGTGCTCCCTATTTAGGGTCATCAACTGCTCAGTCAACAGTATTTAAATGTTTACTGATGTGGCATTAGCCTCATATCACTTCCACTGTAAACGTACACCAGAATAGCACACATGAAGTGAATATATCAACATTGTATAAGCCTAACAGACAAAGACTCCAACTGCTGCTGCCATTCACTTTGATAAAATACTGGCCATTAATAATTAGTATTCATTTGCTCTAATTAAGGAATATAGATAATGGAAGCTGGATTTAGAATAGCGTGAAGCAGCTTTCTGGGGCTTGCCACATTCGGGTTGGGCCAAATCTAACCCAAGACTTGGGAGCTGCTTGCATAAGGTGGACCCGAGGCTGCCAGAGCACCCTGGTCTCCAGAACGGGACCCACGAAGCGTTGTGCAAGGCATTGGAGAGGCTTCTAGCAGCAGACACAGACTGCAGCCTTGCTCAGGTCCTGCACATCTCAAGCACCAGATTCTGTGAATTATGCAGTGCTAAAGGTCAGCATAGCAGATGCACAGATGCTTTTCTTTCTGTGTTATCACACAGCAAGCTTGTATGAGTGAACAAGTCATGTGGAGCAGGTAGAGAGTTTTACAGCTCAGTTTGGTGGCTGATGGGGTGCAGATGATCCCTGGCTAGAGCTGCAGAGAGGAGAGGGAGTTCTGCTTCCTTTTCAGTCAGTGCAGTCCATAGCCATGGATGGACTTGGTCAGTGCCTTTGTTCATCTGTTTGCTTCAGACGCAAGCCACTGAGGAGCCATCACACAGACACCACTGAAATTAAATTTTAAAATCACTTGTACAGGTTCTCCTTAAGAAAGGCTAAATATAAGCGCCAAATTACTGACAGATGCTACTGCTCTAAAGCAAGCATTTATTCGGAGAAGTGTGCTCCCTGTGGGTCTTACCAGACTCAACTGACCAGGCCTTTCATCCTGAAGCGCTGTGATGGTTTCCCTTCCTCCTCTGTTTAATTACTGCTTCTGACAAAATTGCAGCCGCCTCCAAGTTCAACCTGCAGGTTGAGCCCAGCAAGCTCACACTGCTGCTGTATCCTGACCAGCTGCACTCAGGCAGCAACGATTGGCAGCTACTCAGAAGGAAATTTTCAGCTGAGACGCACATCTACCTGCCCAAATACAACCCCTCCATCCTCTCCAGGGCTTAAGTAAAGATGCTTGATTTTTGATTTGCTTGAACCACTGGAGAAACACACACACAGGCATCCACCTCAACCAAGAGGCAGTTACTGCTGGCTCCATTTACCTGCCTGCTGAGACTAGGTGCATCCTGCAGCACTTGGCTAAACTCCATCATGTTTAAGCTTTTCACTGCAGGCACTGGTGGAGCAGCACTTTTGATTTTTAGCTGCAAGTAGGTAGCTATAAACTGTTCTTATCATTGCTGATATGAGCTCAAATATTAAAAGTTTATATCAGCTGTGGAAGTTTTTGCAAAGCAAAAAGAAAAATACATTTGCAGTTTAAGATCAGAGTATGCAAGAGTAGCCATATGACCTGCGTATCTAAACTGAGTTTCACAAGTTTACAGCATTGACTTTAGTATCAATAGTTCTGGGCGTAATATAGCCCATTGACAACTGGAGTTCTGCTGGGAATAACAGGCTAAGCAAAGCACGTTATACCTATTATATTATAGTTTTGATTTTTCTATCCTTTGAAATTGCAAAATCATTGGCATTTTAAAAAAGAATTCCCCTAGATTCCCCTTAAATGTTGCCTCTTCCCTAATTCCTCTATATTCTCAGTAATTAAAAGAGAACTATTATGCTCGTTAGAAAGGTTGAACGTAGAGTGCAACCGAACAATGTTCCACCTCTAAGCTTTAAAATGGTAAATTTAAATTAAACAAACTCCACAAAATGAATAAAGCTTACCCCAAATCCTACTTTTTTGTTCCCCTCCTATACTTTCTGGGAAGAGGCCAAATTACATACTAAGCACTTCTAAAGGGCTTAATAACACAATCAGATTTGATGTGAAAATGGTTATAGATTCTGCTCTACAGTAGTGTTAGTTGGCTGAGCTATAAAATATCTATATCTCTGTATCAATGATAGATGACCCAGTATAATAAAAGATCTTGACTTGCGTGTATGTTAACAATTAATGGGATGTATAATGTATCACATACTGTGTGTGGAAGGTAATAAAGAGGTGTAAATGAGAATTACACTGGTTAATTGGTGTCATTAATGGTTCTTTTGTTCTGCTAGAAAAGCAGTATCTTACTCCGAAGACGATATTGTAGGGCTGACTGCAGACTTCAAGTCAAGAGTTGAGACAAGTTAAAAATGTCAGCTCAGCTATGAAATTGCTTCTACAAGGATGTTTCCTGACATGAAACCCGCTTAAACCCAGATTCAGTCCTGCCTATCAAACAGACCCCTTTCCTTCTCTCATGATTGCCCTCAGACCTCACTCTCACTTTGCAAAGCAGCCCTCTGTATGGCTCCCTCTCATACAGATCAGGCAGATGCTCTCAGTGTTTTCCAGGCAGTCATTGTCCTGGTTGATTGTTTTTTTTTTTTTCTTCTCCAAATAAACTGTCATCTTCTGACCCTCCCTGCCTATCGTCTCCATCCATGAAGCACAAACAGCAAGTCACTGAGGTGTTACCTCTGTGATAGCCAATTTTCCCCATCTTTTATTTTTTTTATAATAAAAAATGTGACCCTCTAGAAAAGTATTTTGAATTTCAAAGAGCTTTAAGCCATTGGACTTACATAGAGAAAATAAAATCTTGACTAATAGTTATCCATTATCCTCCTTCCATGAACTTAGTTGTAAACAGAAGAACACAACACAGAAGAACCACTATTGTAAGGAATAAAGATGAGGAGAAAAAAAGAACGTTCCAAGATCAGGGCAGAAAGCAGGCACGGAGATAAGAATTGTGTCCGCTGTTATAGCAATGTTTCTTTTTGTGATTTGGAAGACCAGCTTTACAGCAGTTGGTAAATTAAATTCTACAATCATCAGCTGGCTAGAACTTGTGTAATTTTTTTTGTACAGGGCTCTGAACATTTTATGAAAGATTGCTATAATTCCAGCTCTTATGAAACACAAGTAGAGGAGTTAAATACTTTCTCCCAGTTCAGAGAGGAAACTGGTACCTGGGAGTGAAAGCCAGGTTTCCAAACTCCACTCTATCCACAAGAATATGCTGATATCCCTCTATGGGAGGAAAGAAAGCATGTGAAAACGCAAAGCACTGCAAAGCCTCTGTCACTTCTATACAAATCTACCAGCCAGTGGTTCTTACTCGACAGCTTGGGAAAAGAGCCAGCAAACATACATCATTTTAAAGGTGAAACCTACTAACCACACCAAAAAATATTTAGCAATTATAATAAAAGATACCTTTTTAACGAGTGACTTTTTAATCAGCTCTACAGTGCTGTAAATCAAACCGTGCAGGATGTTTTCCAAAAGACTAAGTGCTAAGCCACTGAATTTAAATGGTCTGACAAACGATGGGCCATATACTGCCCACTGACACATCAGGAGCTCTGTAGTGGATTTAAGGCAATGCAGAACTCTATAAAATCACTGTATCACATTCAGAGTTTTGATTTTTACATCCTTCTTCAGTATTTGTGTGTTAATTTAGTGCTCGTGGAAGATGCCAGGCATAGTGAGGTCCTTTCAAGCCAAAGCATTGGCTCAGCAAGTAACGTAAACCTCCAGATAGGCTTCTAAATTTGGCTTTCAGTGCTAAACATCGTGATCAAGTAGAGAGGTATATTTATACAGGCAGGCTCGGACTGATGCAAAATCAATCATCCTGTGCTCTTGGTTTGGTGGCCATGAGTGTGCCACTTCAGAAAGCGGGCAGAGATGTTTCCTTAAGTCTGCCCCTACCTGCATCTCTAGATACAGCTAGAGCTATGCTCAGTTTAAGTCTTTTGACTTTGCTGTACTGACAGCTGTGAAAGACAAGTGTGAAGGTCAAGTACACAATATCCTGACTGAAAGCTTTATGCCTAATCTTAAAGTCTCCAAGCCTAACAAGATTTTTTCCAAGATATATGTCCTGAACAGTGACAGGCCATACAACAATCTTTTCAAGTATACCATCATTCGCACTGTGTTTGAGGCCAAAAACCAGGTTCACCACCCCAGGGTGGTAGCTACTTGCTGAATATCCAGGCAATGAAAGACATTTACCCACATGAAGAAGGCCCAGATTTTTCAAAGCTGTTTAGTCATTGCTCTGACCACTGCTGCTAAATCTAAGTTACCCGGATTGTTAGTTTACCTTCTGAAAAGTGACCTGGGCACACTGGAAAGTTGACTTCAATCATCATTTTTAGGAAATTAATTGAATAATAAGAAACCATTGCAGAGATGAAAGCAAACTTCAGTAAATCTAGCTTAACTCACTTCTATTAAGAAAGTTGTTGCTGGAATGGGATGCCTGAAAAATAATCATTTTCAGCAGCTCCCTTTAGTGCCCTGACCAATGCCCTGTTTTGCTTATACCTAAACCAGCCTTGAACCCCAAATCAGTATAATCCCATATCTCACTGGAGAGCATTAACTTTTTCACATTTTCACACTATGGACATCTGTGGATTTTAAAATTTTCAGAGCATTTTGAGTACATCTTTTCTCTTGAACAAATTTGCATAACTAAAAGCAAACAGGCGATATAAAAATGCATTTGTGTGATCATCATTTTAAGGGGTTGACTAAAACCTTTTTAGGGAGACAATTAGAAATGCAGAGGGAGTGTGGCTGATTTATGTGCGTGACAGATTCACTAACTACTCTGTCTTGGTATATTCTGAGTTCTCCATTCCCATTATCGATGGTAAACAGCCCCAATAAATATTTCTCTTTTGACCTGTATACTTATATTTCATTAGCATGTATTAAACATGGGCCAATATCAGAGCAACTTATCCAAACTCAAGTTCTGTTGGTGCAGTTAGTTTTGAGTGTGCAAAGTTGCACCAAAAAATGGAAGATAGCTATAGAATACAACTGCATTCTGGGTAGTTTAAAGACAGTATTTCTAAACAATTCTGAAACTATTTAATCTTAAACTGTTTACTGTTTTTTGGATATGCTTATAATTGGATGATATGATGAAAAAGAAAGAACACCAAGCTATTTAACTGTTTAGGAACCATAACAGCAAAGGAATTTAAGTACACACATTTGGCACGTCATCTGCCTTCCCCTCTAATGGTCTTTCTCTGCAGCTTTCCTTCCTAGCTTAAATGCTTCCAACAAGCAACATCATTTTTCTTAGTTGTCTCTCCTGGAAACATCCTCTTCAGATAAATCTACAAGCAACTGACTGTATGTTTATTAGTTATTTGGGTCCTTTTTCAATTTCTCAAGTAACTCTGATTTCTCACCCATAACTACTGAAGTCATCCAAACCAAGGCATTTCCTCACAATACCCAGCAATGCAATTTACTAATTCAACACCTATTTTTGAGAATAGGCTTTACCTAAAAGCCACAAACACATTCATCAGCTGTTCTGAATGTGCACTGCCTTCTTGCAGGGCCATTGCCAGTGCAGGGATCTTGTGAAATTGCCGTTCTTTGAAACAATAACATCTTGGAATAACAAGATGGTACCTACTAAAACCACAACATTTACTAACTTGGCAAAGTCCATGCTGCTAAGGCAGGATATGGTCTTTACCATCAGAGATTTCTAATCTAGGGCTCACCTTGCAACACTGTCTTAGAATGGTGGAAAGTGAAATATCAGTGACGTGGTAGTCTGTAATATAAACCAGACCCTATTCTGACTCCTGCTTAGGAATTACACTGTACATCTCAGAAGGAAGAAAAGTATTTTGATTTAAGGTAACAACCTCATCATGGTTACGTCCCAGTTCTCACATCGGCTGCAGAAAAACCTAGCTCACACAATACAGTCAGTATACACATCTACCTCACAAACAGAAAGGAGCACTTACACCTACGTTCCTGCCACTCTATTGAGGCAGCAGTCCAACTTCAGGAGACGTTTTGGATCCAGACTTGAAAATGGATCTGATCCCAGAAAAGTTCACATATACAGCTGTGAACATCATGCTTTTGATGGTGGTTAATAATTTTTGAAAGATCTAATAGAAAAATGCATCTTATTTTAAATAAAGATGGTATCAGTTAACAAGGAATACACATAAAAAATACCCCTCCTCTTTTTATTTTTTGTCCTCCTCTCCTCTTTTCTCTCTCAAATAACTCCTGCAAAGAGACAAGCCCACACAGACCTTTATGCTTACAGGGTCTTACAAACTTTAATGAGACTTCTATTGGGAAGAAGGGCAGTCACTGCAGGACAGCAGCACTGCTCACTGCTGCTGCTCGCACACGTCCCCAGCAGCCCATCTCACTTTTCGCCTGGGCTCCGAGAATAGTCATCTCTGACACTGCCAAAGGTAAACCACATTCAGAGGACAGGAATAACAATTGTAACATTCAGTATGTCACCAGAGTCCATTATCCTTTTATTATTCCTAGTTAGCCTGTCAGGAAACATTTGCTACATACAATAGTGAAAAAGCATGGCACCAAGTGAATAACCAGAGACTAATCCTGACCTACCTCCATTTGTTATTTCACCCTGATTCTTACAGGACGAGTTTCTAACAGAAGGGGCAAAAGGATATTTGGATATTCTTTCATCCTTCCTTGTGGTTAGGTTTTCTCTGCTACAATCCTATTATCGACAATCCAGATGAAAGCAAATTTGTACTCCTCCTAGTTCAAGGATATGGCCTGGACGGCTTGCTCCAGGCTGTCACCCTGCATCTGCTGCAGTTCTTTCACAGAGTTTTAGATTTGGCACAGGGATTTTAATTTTAGTTGCTCTACTCTGATCTCAGTCCAGATTAGGTTTAAAAGCTAATGATCAACAACGAACCACGTTTACTTCATATTATAAATCTCACTTGGTGTGCAGCAGCTCTTAAGGAAAATAGGCTTTTATAGAAGATCTGTTTTTTTTACCCTATAAACTCCTCATCTTAAGACAGACCATTCCAAAATTCCAGTTTCATTTAGTTGTCATTGACTCCTTCACAGAGCTCAGTGCTGAAAAGTACACATCACACTGCCTCAGAAACCAGGGAAAGACTTAAAAGTAAAGCTTCAAGGCATACACAAGAGACTCACAGATGATAGGTGTATTACAATATATTTTGTTCTCTGTATGAAGCAATATTCCACTAATATTGATAAGAATTGGATACGCACATCTAGAGGCAGAAACACACATTTGTTTGCCTGTAAATCATTTTTAAGTTCAGGAAATAAATGTGTCAGTATTGTTTTCACAGACGTCTTAGATTCAGGTGACATTATGAAGACCAGAATGCTCTGACTGGAAAATAATTTCTGTTTCAGGCACATCATTTCTTTGAAGCAAAGAATGTGAAAGTTTATAATGCTCACCCAGAAATCAGTAATAATTTATTACTTATAGAGATGTCTGTGCTCTGAAGTGTACAGGACATGGGATGAAATTTGGGACCTATTCAAGTTAATAACAAAACTGCCACACTTTAAAAGGGAGGTAGCCTCTATAGTTTAGAGTCTACAAGCAGATACTGGACCCTGAAAGTTTTAATTGAAACTTTAGAGAAGAATCAGACTGTATCAGGCTAGAAGCCTTTCACTGATTTTAGGAATCACTTGACCTGGTTGAAGCAATGTGTTGCAGTACAATGCATCTCCAGAAACGTCAGTGAATAATATCTACTTAAAAAATTAATGAGAAATATTTAAAAAGCCACAACAAAAACACCCAAACAACAATGAAGCTCACATGGACACGGGACAAACAACAAAAATAAAAGTAACACAAAGTAAAACAATTTGTTCTTCAGGGAAATAGAAATCACGTTCTCATTTATAGGCGCTCATGACAAAAAAAAAAAGCACACTGACAGTGCCCTTTTAAGTGTACAAGCTTTCTACACTGAAGAATATAGTCTGGTTGAAATTAGTATAAATCTCACAGTGTATTAAAGCATCAGAAGATGAGGGTAGCTATGGTAATTCTAGCACTTTATTAAACACCAGACAAATTGAAGAGTACATTTCCTGCTTTTTGAAAGAAATGAATGATATCTTCTGATTGGGGAATGCTAAGGGCAAAGGAAGCTGGCTGAAACGGCTTAAAAACAGTACTGCAGTACATTTATCAGGACATTTAGTGTGGCTTTTCATGGGAAAATGGTGGAAGGAGAAGGGGGGAGTGATTTTTATTGCTAAAATTAATTTTATTGCAGTGCTAACTAACCCTCTTCCCCCCTGGAATCATACACAAATAAAGAAAAATGACAGGGAATGCTCTTTCTTTTGTGCTTTTTCAGTACTCGCTTGTGTTTTCAACAGCACAGGGCTAGACCTGAGCTGTGCACTGCACCATTCTTCTGCCCAACAAACTACAGCATGGAAAACAGATATATAAAGAACGAAGAATCTGATTAAGAAAAGTACATTTATATTTTGACTGGGTTTTATTTTTAACATAAAACATCTTGAAAAAAGTTTTATGATTTAGCATTTATGAATGACTAGATTTTAAGAGAATTGTAATATTTTTTTTAGGGTATTTCAGCTCTATGAGTTATTTCTTGTAGATTCAGATAATGACATTATAAATCTTTCTGTGGAGGCAATTACTAAGGCAGAAATGGCCTATTCCCCATTGGCTTTTAGGCTCAGCTTACTGACATATTACAAGCAGGCTTACCATGGTCATTAAAAACTGATCTGGGATTTATTGTACCTCTTTAAACTCTCAGTACTTTGAAAAGTATTGAACAGAAAGGAATACAAGGTGAAGTTACAAAGAGATTCAACGAAGCAATCAGGGGAAAAATAGGCTTAATTTATCCCAGTAAGGCCCACCAGAAGCGCCACAAAAATATTTGAAATTGAGCTTTGAGTCCTTAATAGAGATCACTCACAATAGCTATTAATCATATCAAATGGAAACACTTCTAAACAGAGGGTTTGGGAACATAAAGGACATCAACATGAGATTACAGGGCAGAAAACAAAGCCAAGATTTTGACTGACAATAATGACAAAATAGCTGCCCAATGCAGTACACAAGAATGAAAAAATTCAGCTACAGCAACTTTTGTTGCCTAGATCCCAGTCACCTGCAGTGCAAGCAGGAATTTTATCTATATCTTATGTTAACATCGGACCTCAGATCATCGCACCGTGCTCGCATTTCAGGGCAATCTCTGGTGGCCAGCAGTAGGGCAGGCATTTAAACAAATGCCTGAGAGCACAAATGCGCCATCATCTTGTGCAAGCGGATCTAAATGAAGGCCAGAATGCAAGAAATACTAACAACCACTGGATTTGACCAGGACTGGCGTGCTCATTAACAGTCAAAGGTCAGTGATAAAATTTGTTTCATCATCTGTCAGTTAACCTTCAGTTCCAGGTTGCCAATGACAGAAGCTGTATCTTCAGAACTGCTGCAGCCCCAAACCGCTTACAGCCCTCCTTCCTCTGGGACATACCCAAGATGCTTGGAGCACTTGGGAGATTGTCTAGTGCAGTGCATACCTCTCATTTCTTAGGGCTTTTGTCCCAGGTTTAAAGCTGCCTTTGCAGGAATGAATTGCTGCTTGGGGAGGGGGGGAGCTACTTTGTGGCTCTTTTATACTCTTACGGTCGTCACTGAGAATCCCATTTGTTTTAGGCAAAAAAACCACCAGGGATGACTGGTGTCTCAGTGTGTTATATGGCTTTACAAAATAAAACCATTATTTGTATGTTGCTGTAAGGAGATGATCAAACCCTCAGTTCTATCAACAATTCTGTTACCAGATCACAACTGCCTGAAAAATGTCCTTTTTTTTTTTTTTTGAGAGAGAGAGATTTTCATCTTTGGTTTTAATTCTCAAAAAATAGGTGTTAATTTGGATATCTTTCTAGACAACTATAAATGGATGTCAGATTTTCAGTAGGAAATGGTTTGGAACATTATAAAAACCATACTACAGATATATGAAGGCTGTTGATCTAAGAACTAAATGTCACTTCTGGCTTGTAAGTCAGAATGTTGTACAATACATTAAGTTGGTCAACATTCATTTTAAAGAATGTTTTAACATAATATTCATTTCAAGCCTGAAACCAACTTATTACAGGTAGTCTAAAAACACAGCCTTCCCGTTAAGTGTGCATTTTCCAGAGGGATTTGTCACTCTAAAATTCTCTTTACTTTTCACCAGGAATAAACTGAACTGTATTTGAAAATAATGGCTTTAATTATAATTGGCATATCTGAGCCTACAGCTAGTGCCAGTCACTTTAGTAAGTGACATTACTTACGACACTGGCAAGATCAGAGTCTTTTATCACTTTTTTTTTTTTTTTAATTATTAATAGGAGACCAATTTCCAACCTTCTCTAATATCTGATAATCTCTGGATAACTGGAGATGAGTAAAGATAGAGGCTAACATCCAGAACTGGCCCCCACTAGTAATCCCTAAAAATCCACGTTATTCAGAGTATAGTCTTCTCAAGATGAACAGAAATTAAAAGATTTACATCCACTTTGACCAAAGTCGCTGTCATACGGTTTCTGTATATAAATCAGGGATGAGAAACCCACACACCAGAACCAGGCACAGCCCTTGACCTTAACTCATATTTTTGGTGCATACAAACCACCGAAAGTGCCTGACAGAGCTATTCATCACTGTTAAAGTTATGAAGAAATATTTGCTAGAAGTGGCATAGTACCACACCAGAGCCCAAAGGGTGAGAGATAAGGGTTAGCTAGAGAAAGGAGGAGGCCAGTTGGGGCTGGGTAGCTTTGAGCTTGATGCAACACCCAACGGATGGGTCAGATGAGGGGTGTACCATTGTATTATTCTGTCCCTTCTCTTCCTCCTCATGTATTTGCTCTGTTAGGCAGCCCAGCTTAGGCTCATGTTCAGTGCAGATCTAGCAAAACTAATAGTTAATCATTAAGAATAGAAACAGCGCAGGTTTGTTCTTAGCTAAGTAAACTCACAGCTTACAATACAGGCAAGTGGAGGCAGGTAGACCTGACTGCAGAGTATGGCGCCATACATGTAGGATCTGCCTCCACATATACAGAATTTGTCTAAAATACTATTTCCATTAAGACAAAGCTTATTCTGACTCGCTCTTCCTTCTTGGAATGTACACAGCATTGATTTACACTTTAGTAGTAATAACTTCAGCTATTAGAGTGCTCTTAGTATCCTTTTTAAATTGGCTTCAAGCATTTGGGAAGTCATTGTCAGGCCATCTAGAATGTAGATAAAGAGATCCTATGGCAGAGTAATATTCTGTATAAACTCCAGTCGAGGGACGATGATATATTTCCCATAACTCTTGCATTGCGTGCATTCCGATAACATGTGGACAAAGTGTTCCAGAATATATATTACATCACCAGCCCCCTTATCATTATTCAGAAACATCGGCAGAGTGAATCCTGTTCAGAGTCCAGGAGATCTGCAATGTAATTTTGCTTTTAGAGAAGACCTTAATCACCCAGTGATTATTTTGACTGTTAGTACCAACGTTATCTCATGCATAGCTTGACATTTGAGTGTTTGCATCTGAATCCCTGAGTTCTTTCTTTCAGCATCCTTAGCTAGCTAACATTATGTTGAAGAATTACTTTTAATGTATTTTCCATAAAAAAATCTAGAAGCATCAACTATGCTACATCAGCTGAGTCACGACTTTAAGACAACAGACTTTACTGACATGCCCAATTCCTGATATTCCAGAAATGAGTGAATAGCCCTCTAACACGCTTAATTCTGTAAGCAAAACCATGTAAGAATTAACCTTTTCATATCTGTTGAAATTCTCTGGTTAATTTTTAAAATTTACTTAAATTTAATGGTGTAACATCAGCTGCAAAATACAAGACCCAACTCCATTCTCTATCTTTTAAATTCAAGAGGGGCTAAAATTCTGTCTGGTTTCCTTTAGCTCCTTTCTAACAAATATAAGGATTTCTTCTTAATTTCAGGGAATCATTTTGCATATTATACAAAAGATTATTTCATGAAAATAGCTGAAGTTTCTGTCAGACTAGTAGAAAGAAAAAGGACAGGCCATCGAAGATGTAAACTTAAGAATGCTAATTTGTATTTTTATATGATAAACCTCAGGATAACTATCAAAGGTAAATAAGGTGAAGTTTTGTGAATGTTGATTGCTTGATATAAAATGTGTTACTTTTTTTTTCCCCCTCTTGGGCAGACAATTATACAGAGACAAAATAAGAGCAGCCAAAAGGCAGACAGAAGTCAAGAGTAACATAACGATACAGTAGGACAAATTTGTGCCTGTAAATATATAACAAGAATGATGGTGAAAGACTACTGCAACTAGTGACGAGGAAATGTGCAAATGTACACACTTGCATTTTACCTTTACATATGCATTGTTAATTTTTCCTAATCATTTTTACTTATTTCCCAAATATTTCACCACAAAATGTCCTACCTGACAGCTGGGTTAGAAGTGTAGCAGCTGTGCATGCAGACAGAAGTGGCTTCTGTGGCAACACAGATTCATTGACAGTGTCCAACGCCTTGGCTCTTCTCTGCTCACAACGCATGGCGAACCTGCAGGAACAAGGAATAATGCTGCTCAGAGCTCAATACAAGTAACACCTCTGCCAGCCCTGCTCACACAGAACCAATTTGTGAAGTATATTGTCAGAAAGGATGGAAGAAAGTCCCTCCAAACATGAACAACACTTTTAAGTCATTAGGTGGATTGCAACACACAAGCTAGAAGAAGAATTGTTTTCAGAAGTAAAAGTGAAAGTTTCAGAAGTAAAATCCAGAAGCCAGACTCCCTCAGGACAAATCAGAGAAAGAAAGTAGAGAACCCCTAATTTATGTAGTCCTTTACTTTGTCTACAAGCATGAAAGCCAGTAATACGTTGTACTATGGTAAGGAGTTTTGTTCCACCAAAGAAAAATCCTTTTTGTTTTGGAGAAATACAATTGTTATAGAATTTGTTTGTCAGAACATCCCTGAAGGACATATGTAATCTCAGGAATCCCAGCTAATGTGGATAAGGTAGTTTCATAAACAACCATGAGCCTGCCCACCTAGCTGGGGGCCGCACTGAGAGGGAAAGGCACGTTTTTGAGACGTAATGAGACTAAGATATTCCACTGCCTTCCTTCAAAGTCATTATGATAACAGACAGTCAGCTGATAACGAGTTTAACTTGAAAAATTTCCACAATAGTTTGATAGTGCATGCATGCAAACATTTCCACAATCGTGAAAAATAATGAATAATTTGGGGCTTAGGAAGTTTATTTTGGAATACTTATTAAAGTAGACCTTGTTTTCTCAGAAGTGCACATGGAATAGATAGAGCTGAAGATTCTATCAGGTTCTTATTGTAAACCACATAAACTTGCTGATCTTAATGTCATACCAAAAGAGTTCAGGCACTTAAGGAGACTCAACGATTCCTGCTAATCTAATCTCTGGGGCATGTTACAACTTTCAAGTGTCAACTGATACCTTCTGCAAGCGAACTAGATGACCTCTAGAAGTCCATTCCAAACTAAATTATTCTATGATTCCACAAGCACTTTGAATCATTATTTTCTGTGCTGTATCACTGGTGTTGAGAATGGTGTTTAGCATGCTTAAAAATGAACCACGCAGCAACCAAGATGTAGTTAGGAGAACGCAATTTAAAACACATTTTCTTCACAGATAATGCAATATGTGGTCTTCCCTGGAGTAACTCTCATGACCTATTCCAGTCACAATCCTTATTTATAGGTGGTGATGGAATGAATGAAACCTGCTGCTCCATAGTGAGAAATTTTTGTGATGCAATAACTGAAGCAACCATCACAGAAAATTAGGTCCCTGTATGATTGTGCATGAAAACAACTTAAGGATTCTCTCTGTATTGATTTACAGTAGAGAAATATTTGTCCCTGCTACACAGAAGGCCCAAATTGAATCTTTGATGGAGCAGCTGTAATTCTAAAAGAGTACCATATGTCAGCCCACTACCTGACAAGAGGTAAGGTGGGGAAAGGAGCAACTCTTCGGAATGTGCCCTTTTCCTGCAGATTGGCACAAGAGCTCCTAAGTGAAATTCACATCCATCCAACCCTCGTACCTGACTCCAATGACAGTTTAAACTATAAACTCAGGGGAAATAACAAAAACACCACATAGTGAATAAAGATACTCAACCTCCAGCAGAAAGTGTTTTGGGGTCTTCTAAAGGTAGTAGTTGTAGACAGATCATTGTTTAACTGTCACAGGTGTAATGATCCTCCCTAAAATACCAAACTAGAAAGATCAGGGGCACAAAATTTTTCATGAAAAAAAGGAAGAGTTCCCCTCCAAAGCCAATGATATTCTAACTCTCCTGGCAAGGTTTGAAGTTCATAAGAAAATCCAAGGTACAAACTGAGATACAAATGACAATAATCACAAAAAGAAAATCACACCATGACTAATTTAGCAAAAGGAAGTCCAAGTAAAGTCAGATTGCTCCAATTTTTCAACTCACTTCATCTTCAAAAGAGCAGGAAGCCACTGGCAGATGTCCTCAGGATGGCCCACGTGTTTAATCATAGACTGTTTTGGATTGGAAGGGATTTTATAGATCACCTGGTTCCAGCCACCCTGCCATGGGCAGGGACACCTTTCACTTGACCAGGTTGCTCAAAGCCCCATCCAACCTGGCCTTGAACACTTCCAGGGACGGCCATCCATAGCTTCTCACTATTTCATCCCACATTATTTAAAGGGCTAAAGCTCAGAGGTATTAATACTTATTCTTGAGAAATATTGAAGAATGAAATACCAAAACATGGAAGAAAAGGGAATGGGGAAAAAACAATTTGTTAGGATATTTTAAAAAAGTTAATTTCATGTAAAATTCTGGAAAAGCACTGAAAAAATTATCTGCATTTTATGAAGATAATAAGACAATGAGTTTGACAGTTTATTCTGAAGACTGTCTGTTGGCTGTTAAACTAATCTAATTTTCTTCTACAGGGAGGGAGATCTTGTGGACAAAAACCAACTGATTTCATTAACTTTTAAAGAAATTTCTGATTGCTATTGTACATCCTTGTGCTTAAGCTAAAGAAACATGGTTTGGCTAAAACAATGGTAGGGTGAGTACAAAAACAATTTTAAAACTGTACTCAAAGAATTTATCGAAGGTTCACTGTCAGAATGGAAGACTATACCAACAGAGGGGTCTGGGGCTTATACCATTCAGTATTTTCATTAGTGACCTCATCAATGCTTATTACATCTGCAGACAGCACCAAGTTGCAAGTATGTTAGAAGACAAGATTAGAATTGAAAATGATTACGACAAATCGGAGAAGTAGTCTGAAAAATAGGATGCTGTTAAACAGGGGCAGGTGCATCAAATTTTATGTAGGCAATCAACAATACATGATGAGGGAATAACTAAGTAACAACTCTGTAGAATTCAGGGCTATATATTATATATTGTATTATATCCGTTATAATATAATGGATGACAAACAGCTTCTATCAAAGTTGGATCTTAGATGTGAAAGATGCAAGAACCAAACCAGAACTCACACGCAACTACTACTATATTATTAAAACAACCTTTCATATTCTGCTTAAAATACTTTCTAGATGAAGGCATTCAGTGCTTATTTGCAGAGGTGCAAGGCTACTGGTGAAATAGCTCTACTACCAAAAGTGTTGGTTTTGAATTGCTGGTATGAAGTGTTGCTGACAAGAATTTTAGCTCACTAAATCCAGAATATGGCTTACTTTATGAAGAGGATGACAATCAGTTTTTGATTCACTTGAACAAGAGTTGTGAGTATAAGTTGTCTGATACTTCATTAAGCCAAGAATGGCGCAGAAAGTCAAACACCCTTTAAGTTGGTTATAAACAAAGGAATTCAAGGTAAAAATTGGTTAATAGGCCCTCTGCCAGGAAAAAAAAAAAAAAAGAAGTCTTTCTGTACTGAATCCACTGTGAAAATAGCCTAAAAAGATTTTATTTATAAGTAAACATGATCACAGTATTGTTGTCAAGGTCACTTAGACTTATAGTGATCCTGCTGAGCAAATTCTATTTGTGCAAGACCGATCTGCATAAAGGATACCTTGAGTTTGCACAATAATCCCATCTTTCCATGAGTTTTTAGACAGATTAACAACATTAGCCTGGAATGAGATTCTTCACTCATCTGTAAAAATATCTTGAGTATTGCTATCTTTGCACATCTCAGGCATCTAACTTATTCTATTTAGATACTGGTATGATGGTCTGATAGAAATGAGAACAGAATTCAGTGTTAACAGCATATTGTTACTGGGAAAAGAAACCACCCCTTATACTATCTGTGGTCTTTATCTCAATAATAAAGAATCGTAGAATGGCTTGGGTTGGAAGGGACCTTAAAACTCATCTAGTTCCAACTCCCTGCCATGAGCAGGGCCACCTCCCACCAGATCAAGATGCCCAGGGCTTCATCCAACCTGGCCTTGAACACCTCCAGAGATGGGGCATCCATAGCTTCTCTGGGAAACCTGTTCCAGTGCCTCACTACCCTCTGTTATCTGTCTTTACATTGTCTTTTTTTTTTTTTAATCCATCTTGATGCTCTCCCATACCATGTTTCAAATAAGTAACTCGCTCCAAATTGCACCAAGATGCATGATAAATAATAGCAGGAAAACTCATTTCATGCAATTTTCAGTAACACAGTTTTATAAAATGGCATTAACAATTAAAATTATGTAAAAATACTATCGTGGCCAAAACCACAGAGTATTATGTAGGGCATAAGTAACAACCAGATAAGGCTGTTACATACAGCACTTTCTCCTGACCCCAGTTCATTAGAGAAAAACCAATGATTTAAACTACCTAGCTAACCTCTTCCAGAGCTATAGTTTATAATCATAAATCAGGCATGTGACTACCTGGAGGCATCAGGGAGTTTGCTGCTACACTGTTACAGACCTAGGAGGGAAAGAAAGTTCCTATTATTGGATCATGCAGTAGACATTGGTGCTTGAAATTTCCACTTACACTACATTAGCTTGAGGCAGTTCATTTGCTAAAATAAAAGAAACAAAGTGTAAAATATTCACTGACTTGCTCAACAAAGCAATCAACGAAAAGAAGAAAGAGAAAGAAGGAGAGAGCGTGATTTTTTTCTGCTATCACACTGTTGATAAATACCATTAGTATTTTAAAATTATCTCACCCATTCAGTTTAAATTTAAAAGTATTAGTGGTATTATCAGTCTGTCTATCCATCTCCCTTTATTTTGTCTGTCTCTTGCTTCTATTTTGTGTGAAATTTCAAGAGATGAATCCCATTTTCTATTAATTCAATGGCTGTCATCTTGCATTGCATCATGTAGCCCAGATCACAACAATGAAATCTAAGGGTTTAAATTAATAATATTGCAACACATCACTTTGTAAAGCACTGTACGCATCTGTATCTAGCCAGCTCAGGTAACTTGCCTCCAGTCTGATGCCTTTCACTGGTAGCTAGGGGTGGAATTGCACCTGTACAGTTGCAAACAACCTATAATTACTAACCAAAAACTCGGACTTCATGGTGGATAGCACTACTTTAATAGGGTGTTGAGATTTAACAAGATGTTTTTGCTTAAAAATAAAATAGTTTGGAAAAGCTTCAGGGAATATGAAATCTCTGTTCTCTGAGTGGCATTTTCCACACCTACAAATATATGCTGACAGGTAACTGTATTGCATTACAATTGCCTTACATACAGTGTCAGCTAAAGCTACATGGTAAGTCAGCATCTTGGAGCACCTATGCATCATGATACAGCTGATAGATTTGGTTAACTATTAGAAGTTCAGATATAATTTCATTACAGCCACTAATTCACAAAAGGAGAGGAAAAACAAGATTATGCGCAAGTAAATCGTCAGACCCACTACGAATTCAGGAAGGAATAAAACATTATGCCTAAAGGAAAATAACACAGCATCAAAAATACATCCAATCCAACATTTACTGTTGCTATTCAGACACATCTCCTATTATGGTTAGTCACGTAGAAAAAAATCCACTAGTTAGAATCTACATTTTTATTTTGTGAACATTTCTAAAGGAAAGGATAAAAGAAGAAATATGACCACAACTTCTTCAGTGGCCAACCTAAACTACAAGAAACAGATGTGCAGCTTTCAGTGCCTATCTTTTTTTCCCCCCCCCTTCCTCAGAGCATACTCGAGGCTGTACGAATATTCATAAGAGTTCTTATACTGACAACCATATGAAGCAATTGGTAAGCAGACAGACAAAACTATATGGGATTCATTAGATAGTTGCTAATTGTCAAATAAGTTCCAGCCCAACCTGCTGAATGTAAATGCAAATTTACCACCTTTGGAGCTGCCTCATTGTACAGCTATTGATTTATGTTTGAATGGGAGTTCAAAAAAAGTTGTCTTTTGAAGCCCTACTATCTGAGCACGGCTCCTTTGTCCAGGTGTCTTGGGGATCTCTTGCTGCAATTTTGATCTTTGTATTCCAAAAGCCTTAGAGAGTCAATTCAGGTAACTTAAAAGTGAGATATAATCAGAAAGGATTTGGAAATAAAGTCTTTGCCTTGTCACATTAATGCGGCCCTATCAAGTGGCAGTTTATCAAGAGGCAGCTCACAAGGTTTTAATGAGCATGCTGCCTGTTCTTGTACAATACTAATTAATCCCATTTTTTCACACTGGTGTGATTGCTTCATGAGACCCGCATTGTTTTATGCTCAGCAGCAAAGCGGGCTCTCACTGATTAAATCTCCTTCCCAGAGCTGGAGCCTGACAACTGAATTATACCTTGCTCAAAATAATAATGGGTATCAGCTAATAAATACGGTTTAACACACACAAAACTATGCAGCCAAAATCACACCACAAAATAGGAGTTTGACTTATAGGCACAGCAGTGTTTCATTAAACATCTGTATTATAATTCACTGGTTTTCCAACTGATGTAATAACTTAATTGATGAGAACAAAGACAAGCTTATTTATTCACCCAATTGCTTGCTTCTTGACTAACGTTTTTCCTTGGTGTTATTGTGGAAATAAATATGCAATATTCTTTTTATAGAAGTCTAATTTAGGCCCTTTTTTTCCCCTATTGAGAAGTCAACATCACAATCTGTTTCTGACAAGTTCTTGCTGCAGTGAAGCAGACCGCATTATGATAAGACAGCAGTGTGTTGTTTACCTTAATGTTCAGACATTCCAGCAAAGGTGAGAGAGGTGTGATGCTTCAGGCAGTTAATAATGAATAATTGTCTGCAAATTTACATTACAGGGTTCAAAAAGCTTGTTTTCTCTCTTTTCCCTTCCCCATTCTCCCACATGATTTGAAGCTTCTTCCACCTCAGTCAGGGAAGGGATAACTGCAAAGTACTAATGAGTAGCATAGCACTTTTCTCTGCAAGACCAAGTCAAATTAGGGATGCTATAGATATAAAAATAATTTTGGGGAAATAAAGATTTTTTCTCCCATTTGGAAAATACAAAAGGACACATTTTACTCTTTTACACTGCATAGTAGCATGTTATATACTAACATAGGCAAAACTAATGTCTCATTTTGCTTCAGAATCTCTGAAGAAAGCTATGTTACCACTTGGACAGGATTTTCTACAAAAAGTGCTCCCTGCAGCCAATAAAACAGAAAAGCAATCATTAACCTTGGATTTAATATGGATTTATATATGTAACATTAGATGCCCTGGGAGAAACTGTTTATTATTTATCTCTCATTTGCAATAGTGCCAGAAAAGCACGAGGATTTTTACAGCTGAAACTAAAGGAAAAAAGGGGTGATATTTTCAAGGGAGAAAGAGACCTACCTCTGTTCCATCCAGTACCATAAACTTAGCTGCCAAAATTGAGTTAAATGAGAGAAAAATGAGCAGAAATTTCAAAAACACATAGTAGTTACCCTTCATCACCTTTCTGAAATATTTACAATCTAGAGAGTGTCTGGCAAAATTTAGGCCAATAGAAAAAGCACCGATGGATTAAAATTATTTTTGATTAATTGCTGTCCTATCATAAGCGTTTGCACTGGGCTTTCTTACAAGTGTTCATGCAACTATAGTGCTTCTACAGATTTAAAAATTACTGAATTCTTACAAAAAGGAGACAACCGATTGCAATGAGCACATTTGACTAGAAGGGATAAATGAGAAGGTGCAATGAAATAAGGTGTGGAATAAGAAAAAAATAATGGGTTTTTGATAGAATCACCAAAACCAGGAACATGACAGCTTAGGAGAAAAACCCTCTCTTTACAATTATTCCAATTTCATTCCAGTTGTTGTGATATCATAATTTAACTTAGTCTCTGTAGTCCCCAGTTCAAATCTTCAGCTGACGCAAGCTACAATAGTCCCCTGAGGTCTCACCCATGCAGTCTTCCAGATCTTCCCCTCCAGACAAGATTAGCATTTCCATATTATTCACAAATGCATGGCGTGAGCACATTGACTGTGCATGGTTTTTACCAAATCAGAATTCCTCACCTGCGTCTTCTGACAGTGGCACTACCTTATTATTTCACTAGGCATGATTTTTCACTATTGAATGTGCAGTCGCTTATACTTCTACTACAAGAATGGAAAGGGACATAAAGGCTAACAAAGCAGAACGGTTCTCTCCCTAGTTCATAGCTGGTTTGCAGAGGTAGAAGTTCCTGGGGAATCAGACACTATTTCTATCCTCATGAATGTCATAACTATATGACAGATCAAGCTATAATTAGATCATGACCTATGTCTGATATTAGAACTCAATTCGTAGAACTGATGTTCCATACGAAATAAAAATAATTAAAAAGAATAATTCATTTATATTAGACAAAGAATATTAACCACCTGCAACAATGACTTCTCCGTGTACATATGAGATACATATTGGAATGAAAATGCCCGGACATCTTATTTATACTTTTATATACAAAAATGCTTGAAGGATACTTTTGGGTCCTGGATCCAAACAAATAAAAAAAAAAAATCTAAGAGTGGAAGGATATGAGCATATCCCTAAATAGGGAAAAGCTACTGCATTATTTTCTAATAATTTTGTTGAGAAAAAAACTCTTCTTCTAGAGAATCTAATTATTCAGTGACAGCAGTTGGCTGACTTGGGCACAACACAACATGTCAATTTTCAGTTGCTTACACAGTATCACAGAAACTGTTAGAAATTGTTTTGAAATCTGGCATACTTTTCAGTCATCCTAATTCCTCCAAGTGAGCCAAACCTGATTACATTTGGCTCACCCACAAAAGATCTGCAAGATGGGGAGAAGAACGGGTAGGAAAAGGAATCAAAACTCAACATGATTTCCACCCCCCACCTTCAGCTAGTGTCTCACTAGCAGTAATCTCCTACACTACCTGAAACCATATGGATTTTCATTTTCCAAATTAATGCAAAATGTTTAAACACTTTTTTTCTTTTTTCTTTTTTTTTCTTTTTAAGGAAGCTGTTTTGGAATATTGATATTATGCCTACATGAGGAGAATCTATCCATGAAGCAATAACTCCCCTTACCCCCTACTTCAGGGGGTAGTTCACAAAGATGTATTCATTCTCAAAGTTTGTCTGAAACCACAATTCTCCAAATGTACTCCAAATGTACATTGGGTCCCAGCTACACTGTGAGACTAATTACAATGGAAATATCCTTACCAAATATAGCATATATAGGATATTCTTGGAATAGCCAGCTTTAGAATGTGGTAAATGCCGGATGCAAGTGGGTAAAACGTCCCTAGTCTGACAATGAATTCAGTTGTCTCAATGAAATTATGCTGCAATACAACAGATGAACACCTGGCCCTTTATATAGTAACTATTCCACATTTGTAACACAACTGGAGGAGTGTCAATGTGCTAACTACAAAGTCTGTTGATTTAAACTCTTCCTTAATACCAGATTAATTTGATGGCTTCCTTTTAGATTTGAGTAGAAGATATTCATGTTTATTATAAAACAGTTGTACTTTTCCAGCTGCCAAAAGTATACAGCTCTAAGTGCAGAAGCACAGACCAAAATTCCTGTTTGCAATATGAAATAACAGCAGCTTACCTATCCTTAACACCAGGAAATTTAATTCAGTCTAGCTCTTTACACATTGTAACTACAGGACTCAAAACTATATATTTTGGTATGCTTTATTTGATAGACCAATGGAAAGAATGTGAAGGCCATTATTCAAATGCATATGGACCCTTTTTTAGTTAATGGACTCAAATCTATAATTCTGCACTTGTCAACAAGATAATTCTTCAATCATATTAAGACTGTATAATTCAGATCAGTCCAAATCTTCTAGGACTCTTCTGCAAAGCAAATAAAATTTCCCTAAGGAGAAAAAGCATACTCATGATATCTGAGTAGTTCTCAGGTTCTCTCTGTGTTTCCTTGAATTTTTTTGTTTGAATAAAGATCTCTTGTAGTTGTGGCCCTCATTTACAGAAAACCTAGCCCCTCCGTACAACAAAAATAGATATTCAGAATGATCTAATTTTAGCGCAATTGTCTGTGTCCTCCAAGATAATACTAGATTTTTTTTACACTGGGTTTTAGGAGGAAAACTAGTTACAGTAAGGCACAGACTTATAAGACAGTTTAAAAGTTTAATTATATTTACATTTTTAGGAAAGCTTGCTTCTTCCTTCCCACATTGTACAGTTAAAATAGAAGCTTAACCAATCATAAAAGTTGCACAATTAAAATTCAAATCAAAAATTAACTTTTTAACAAAGTTTCATAACTGTTCTTCCATTTTTCAGTTGACAGATAATGACAGACAGTGCCAACCTGAAGAAATTATTAGCTGTAGTTTTAGAGGACTAAGGCAAAACAAGTCTTGAAAAGTCCATACCCTAAAGACTCCCTTAAATATAGCATTAGTTTGGACAGATGTAATTTACAATGTGTGTATTAAGAATAACGGTGTCTTAAGTAAAAAGGTTTTAGTAGCAATTTACTTGACTACTTCCATTTTAACCTCTGAAAGGAATACTGGGGATAATCACAGAGACTCTGACCATAACTAAGGCGGTTTAGGTAACAATGCTTATGTAAAAAGCACACAAGGAGGTTTGAAAAATATCCATCAATTCTCCATAAATAAGAGTCTGGTGGCTACACGTGCTTGCATTCCTGCTCCATGTTGTTTTCTTGCCTTAAATAGTACAAAAAAATCACTACAATGAACTGTATCAGCTTCGGAAGTGCAAAGCTAAACGCTGATGCACTTGCACAGTACTTGATGTACTGGCTATGGCAGTAAAGAATAAGGTCCTTTTTCCTCAGGAAAACTTATCCTTAAAGCTGTATTTCTTGAATTGTAACCTGCCCCCACTGAAGTCACTAAATTTTGTCAAAGATTCAAAAGAAGCTAGGATTTGATTTTTAACAGACACATTGATGTAACTGTGAAATTTTGCTATTCCAATGAAGTATCGCTGTCTTCTACTGCTACGTGGCCACTATAGTGTTCAAGCATTTTCTCTTTAGTCGAATCATTCTCTACATAAGGACTTTTAAAAAGCATTACCCACCACAGAAAATAGCATGCAGATTTTAAACTTCAAAGTTAAAAACATCTCCAAACTTCCTACATCATCTTTTAGTATGCTATTTCTATGGTCCTGCATACTAGAATTCTTTAGACAAGGTCAAGCTGTGCTGATTAAATCAGCTTTTTCTACCAAAAATACATAAACATTCTTACAGGATGTAGCAGGTACAAAGCTGTTGTGTGCTTTTTTATTTTTTATTTTTTGATAGTCTGTGCTTGGATAAAGAACATTCTTACTCTTCTATTTACATTACACACTTAAGGCATTTATTAAAATAAACTCAAAGAAGTCACCAAAACCCACAGAATTAAATGGCACGTGAAGCAGAACTAGATTTAGCATACTATTTGTGCATCACGATGCAATGCAGGTAGATAACGTAAGCAAATTAATGCTAATAGGTTTTTGTTTGTTATCTTTTAAACAATCGCAAAAAGCAGATCCCAAACTGCTGCTGGGCTAAGCAGAGCTCACCAGTAGCTGGCTGGACACAGTGCTGGTTCCAGTGCCACATGGTAATTTTCTCCATAGGTCAAGAAATGTATTAAATATTTCGTTATACTAGCTGTCCTCATAAGCAGATGGGTACTGGATTCCAATCCAGGTGGGTTTATAATGACCACCCCACAAGTTTGAGAAATATTTATCTGTCGGTGCTTTTTGTCTGACATTGCTGCTAGCAGAAAGTGGCCTATCAGACAAGCTGCTGCTGCCCTGAATAGCAGGCAGAAAACCAGGCAAGCTGCTCAGTGCTGCACGATGAGAGTGCTTTGGCCTCATCAAATAAGACTGCAAGCAGGTACAGCACCACATAGTTGCTCACATAGTTGCTGCTCACCTGCTGAGCCACAGAAACTAGTTGCTGCTCACCACAGTCATGAAGCTAGCTTGAGCTGATTTCCCAGCAACCTTAAAATCTACTAGTCTCCCAAGAATCCCCCAGCTTTGCAGGATGATTTCCACAGTTTTAGTTAAATGAACAGTATGAAATGCTTTCCTGGCTTCTAGAGGTTGAAGCAGAAATAAGAGATGCAACTGTGCAAGTCCCTTTGCATCAGAGGCTGACCTTTATTGGCAGGCATTTAATAAGGATTCCTGAAGTGCTGCTTAGTCCTTCTATTCTCCATGGAGGGCTTGAAATACCCCTAACACTCTGAAACTAAAATACATTAGTTTGATGACCCCTTCTTCATTTTCTGCTGTGTATTTCAGAATCAGAGGTGGCTGCAGCACCAGTTTTACCTGAAAAATATTAGCATAAGTAGGAAGAGAGGAGAGACAAAAACTCTCCTTAATACAGGTTGATATGTGACTTTGCATAGCACTTTGAATGTTATTAAGTGTTTGAATTTCTTCCTGTGTCTTTTTAGCCTAGATGACTGTCTTTCTCTTTCACTGACAGCCTCTGCAGGACCAAATTGACAGCTCTTTAAAGCAGTCTGACAAAAAGCAGCATTAATTAAGTCATTGCCGGACTGTAATTGTGTTAAGAAGTAAAAATCTAATATGAGAAAAGGTTAGTGAGTCCTCTCTTGTGTCAGATTTTCTACTCTCTATGAATATTAATGTCCTTAATGAAGACAATCTTTGCCTCATCAAGCCGTTGTTCTGCATTCAGGTGCCAAATCCCTGCACCATTGATTTGTTTTTAAAGAACAAATATGTCAGGGGAGAGTGACTGTCCTGTTTCTTATCAACATCATAGAGAATGCTTTTGTATTCCTGGAAAGAGTTTATAGATTTTGTGTGCCATGTACAAGCAGTGCCTGTGATGGCAGAGGAGCAGTGGGGAGGGGAATAATGTTGAGGCGAGGTAAACTAGTTTAAGTAATTTAATAGAAGCGTTACATTTTATCATGTTAGCTTTTTTTCTGTGTGTGTTAGCAATATCCATAGATTAACGAGGTTATGATCAGCAGTTTCAATGATAAAATATGAATTATCTCTCCAGAAAGAATCCTGCAGTTTAAGCCTGAAATGAAGGAGCTCGGTGATAAGATGCTGATCATCTCTCGCTGATTATCCCTCCCCTCCTCCTCCCGATTGAGCAGATAATGATGATGGCACTGATGAATGATGATCCTTTTTAAATAGGTTGAAGGCCCTTAGGAGTCTAACTCTGTTGAGGAACGTTTCGTGCACTTCCCCATCTTTCCTGCTCAGCCCCCATATCTCCAATCACTTCACCGACTGCATTCCTCAAAGATCATCAGCTGTAAAATACTTCTGCACTATTAGTTATTAGGGCACTGCTAACACTTTCAGTTAGAAACTGTTGTGTCTGCTCCAGGAAACGCATGGCAGGCCTCTGATGCTCAGGTAGAGCTCAGCACACTGCACTGAGAGACAAAACAATTCTGACAGTGCTGGAAACCAGATCAAGTGAGAATCCTACTGAGGGCATTAGATGGTATGTGACTTTCTACGGAGGGTGTTTAAAAGATTCATGCCCCTTCTGAGAGTTGAGAGGTAGTTAAGATTCTATTTTTCAAGCAGAAATCCTTGCAACAGCTGAATTTTAAAGAAAATTCAGATATTTTGTTTTACTACAGAAAAGTAACAAAAGTCTGAGTAGTGTGGCTCTTTTTAAAGAAAATCTCATATGCTACACCGACACAACATGAGAATTTTTCTAGACAAAAGGATATATTTAAACCTTTTAAGATGGATTGTCTCCCAGTTAAGATGGATACCATAAACATTCAGTAATGATAGCACCAACAATTCTGGAGTGATTTATACAACAAAAAGAGTGGAGAAAGTTTCTGACCTGACCTAATTGAAAGGACAAGCTAAGAGCTGAGAAGCCTCTATTAAAACAAGAGTCAAACAATGTCAGCAAGACTCACTGCCACCAAATAAGACGAATGAATTCTGGAGGCTCCACAGCAGTGGCTGCTGTGCAGTGCACTCCAGACAGTGGGCACTGACTCTTACTTGGCCAGTGCATCTCATTTCTGATTCTAGAGCAGCAACTTGATGTTTTTTTTTCCCCTTCAGCAGGTCAACTTAGACATGTTCAGCACAGTTACAACAGAACAAAGTGCCTGAAAAAGGTACCAAAGTGCAGTAATAATTTGGCCGCTCTCAAAAAGGTTGTACAGTCTGAACTGGAGCAAAAGTCATTGACTTCTGAATGACAGACTGCTTGTCAAGGAAAGCTCAACGTTTTTAAAGCTAGCTACAACACAAGACCTGAAGTGCTCTATTACAACAGCATTCTCTTTGGAGACAAGGGATGCATTACCATTTGGCAACAGCTATCCTTTGCATTCTCACTGCCTCAGTCTGTGTCTGACCAGGCCCCCAGGCACTAGCACATGCGCTCTTTTGATATTTGAAGCAGCTACAGCTTTTGAATCTATCGCAAGTGCTGTGCTCCTACTGCTTGTAATCCATGAAATAATATTTAAGGTGTAGTATAGAGTAACTCAAACTATTGGATTTTCTGTTCTAATGGTTTCAAAAAGATAATTCCAAAAATTCACTTGAAAGATGAGGACTAGGAATTCATTTTAGAGAAGCAGCAAATAGTTTTTTTTTTTTTAAATAAAATAAGGGCAGACACTGATCCTTCAACTTAAGATTTGAAAATCCATTTACTAATTTGCATTGCCCCCAGTTTATTAGTATTTGATTGGTTGTTATTCATATATCTAACAGAAGGAGCAACCTTTTTTTTTTTTTTTTAAATACTCATTTGATATTACATATTAATATATGAACAGACCACATTTGACAGGTTAATCGCCCAGAATCCCACTTTGGAAAAATCCTTTTCAGGATCTTTTATGAAGGTTTTATATACCAAAATAAAACCTTTTTGCAGAACTTCTCCTTGATGAAAAAATTCTTAATTACAGCACTGTTTGGCAGTACAGCATACATGGAGATGACAAAGATTTTTTTTTTTTTTTTTATTATTTAAACAGTGTCTGTCCTTAGCCCTCTTGACAAGGAAAAAGAAATTAAATGCCATATTCTTATCTCATTTGGGAAATCAGCTTCACTGTCCTTCCACTGGTTTAATGTGATATCACCACCTGGCTCCACCACTGGTTTAAGCTAGCACATGGGACTGAAAATAAGTCTGTAGCACTTGCTTCAAATCTGCTAAAGAGTTTGCATAGATGGACATAGGCTGAAATGATGCTTATAATATCCTGGCTCTGGATAGGGCCCAAAGCTGCCCAGAAGGTTGCACCATCATGTAAATGAGCATGTTTTTTTGTTTGCAGGTATTTCCAAAGGTAAGAGATACCTGTGACAAGTCCCACCTGAAGCAGGTGAGGCTGCAGCAGTGGTGCAGACAGAGAGGAGATAGGAAGGACAACGCTAGCTCAAAATGCAAGGAAAACCATTTTCTGTGAGCCAGCAGGGGATTGCCTGGAGCCTGTTTCAGCGCATGAACTTGTTGAGTGCTGCTTTATGAGAATTGGACAGAGGCTGAATTGTTTTGACTTTTATTCAGTTTGTCTCACCTTCTAAGCAGGATTACCACCTCTAGGCAGAGCTTCTCCTGCTTGGAGAATGACCTGAGTGCCTTTCTGGAGATAGCCACACCATTCTGGAATATATGAAGCTGTACAAATAACACTGAGCCACCTTTCCTCACCTAAATTCAGATTAATTCCTACTTACTGGGAGGAGTTATACTAGATTTGTGCTGTGATTTACTGTAACTCAGAATCCAGGTGAGGGAGTTATAAATACAGTACAGTAACATAAGAGTTTGACATACCATGTGGGAGTTGTGTTTTTCATACTCTTTCTTCTCTGATTTCCTTTTCCTCATTTTTACTGGCCCATCTTAGGGTTATTAACCTAAAGAATTCCCCATTGGACAGCCTTCTCTAATTTAGCTTTCCTACTGCCCAGCTGACCCCTTTGCAAAGCAGATGGACAATACAGAGGACATTCAGAGGAAGCTTGTGGCTTGTATGACAGGCAGGTCATTACTTCAGCATTCAATTACTTATTAAAAAATCACTATAATTTTAAGGTAGTTGTACAAACCTTCTGCTTTTTATGCACTTTAGAAAGCTAAAGACTGCTGTCTCACTGGGCTGAACCAAGTGAGAGGTGTACATAATCTGACTGAGTGAAGAAATCAGCAGTGTTTCTGTGCAGGATCATAAAGATTGACATCCAATCACGGAGACTTTGAGATTAAGGGATTACATATGAAACCTCTGGTCTCTACAAAGCACAAGGATTACAACTACATGAGAAGGAAATATTGCCCCATACCTAAGCTCACACACATACGCTGGTGGTCTACAACATATGGCATCCTCATCTTACATGGATTCCTGCAGTGTCTTTGACCCATACTTCATCCCCATGCCCCTATACGTGATCAGCATTCACCTGACATCCCACTTCCACCCTTAACAGAGTAGTTGGAAGGCAGTGTTGCTAAAACACTTGAGATGATATATAAACACATTATTTAAAATTGTGTGAACATTAAATATAATTACTTTCTGTCAATCAAAACTTACACAGGAATAAAATGGCTATATTCCAAGCTTTCCTATTCATCTTAAAATTTCTGTAGGGCTCAAAGAAGTCAAAAATACTCAAGTCCAGCACTAATCTTCCTTTTCTGGACATCACCCTACATTTTTGCATTTCTTAATCAAAATGCCAAACACAATCGTCACTTCTCATCCACATACAAAACTGCAGACAAGGAGAATACTGACCAAACTGCAGAAGCTTTTGTTTTCTCCTTGTGCAGTCAGTTTTATAGACTAATTTTTACTGTATTGAGAAACTTTCAGGAACATCTGTCCAACTGTGGTTTAAGGATGTCTGCCCTACTTTCTCTGTTCTCTGAATGCTAACTCCCCTTTGCATACAGCGTGAGCCATGCACACGTCTGATATTTGGTGTCGCATTCTACCAAGTTCCAGCTATAAGCAGTCTGGCAGATTAAGTTCAAGCTTTGTGAACTGAGGAGAGATAATTCAGAGGCTTCTTATTACTTCTGATCTCTGAGCTGTGTAGGGATCACAGCTCTCGGATTGCATCTGTTCCTGAAATTTTCAAAACAAAACCAGCTTCTGTGCATAATCTATTTTCTTACCATTATGTGGCAAAACATTCAAGAACCTTCACTTAAAAAAAAATAAAAAATCTCCAAGAACACCACAACCAACTTCAGGTGATTAAAATAACCATCAGTGAGATGAAATTATTATTATTATTATTTTAAATATATATATATTTCCCTACAAGAATACACACATGCAAGTGTTGACCTTCAGTTTGGAATTTCAAGAGAAACCATATGGGCCAGGGAAAAGTCTGAAATATAGACTTTTTGCAGATGCTCACAGTTCATTCCACAGTTGAACTAAGGTAGGAAGTAGATTTACACATACCTACCTAATCATGGCCTTGAAAAAACACTAACTTCACAATCTCCTTTCCTACAAGCAAAGCTCAGACATTCACTCAGTGTTTGAGCTTTATAATTTATCTTGTGAATGTGTGATCTGCTACAGTGCCAGAAGTATTTCCTTGGATTTCTAATATTTTTAAGGGTGATGTATAAGAGTTTTATACCATAAACACATGGGCCTGGGTGCCCTTAGTCCAACTTCTGTATCTGTAGAGCAAACAACAGTATTGCTTCCTTCCTAGCATATACATATGTTTCATATCTGTCCCAGAGACATTACTTCTGCAGGTAAAAGGATATAGTAGCAATTCCATCTATAAGCAGGGTTCGAGACATGAGACGAAAGAAATTAAGAGGTGTATAAATGAACCTTGCTATAACACTGACCTAGCTCCTTCTCTCCAATTAATTTAATTGAGAGTTTTGGTTTACTTAGCACTTTTCATCCATAGATCTAAAAGCACTTTATAAAGAAATGTAAATGTCAATATCCTCATTTTACAGATGAGGATAAAAGGGCACAGGGAAGTTATATGAATCACCCCAGGTCAGCAAGCAGGTGGCAAAACCAGGAATAGAAGCCAGTCTGCTTACTCTGTCTGCTGTGCCCCCATCCATCCTTGAACTATGAATTCCAGGTCATTTAACAGAAAGCTATAGAAAATCCTCTTTAAAACTCAGAATTACCTCTTTTACATAAAGAGGTACAAGCATCCCATCTGTAGCATACTTCAATCTTAAATTAAACCTCAGAAAAGAACCATATGAAATGCCAAAGTTGGTACTTTTAAAAATGGAGAGAAATGTTTTATCCAGCTAATATTATGAAAAATTATATTTCACCATTTTACCCCTCCAGAAAAAGTTACATATTACCACATGCACTCAGAACTATTTTTCAGAGTGCTCAACTAGCTACACTCAGAGCATAGCTGTACAGAGAGAAAAACTTGATTTTATCTCCCTGAAGGCAGATATTCTCAGTTTTAATTTATTTTCTCCCATGGCAAGAACATTAGGAGGTGGTGAAGTAAGGAGAAAGGCTAGAAAGTTTTCTGAAACATGGGGTCATAATCGATGGAGTTTTTAATCTCCGAGCAACCATGTGTCTGGTTGGTGCTTATAGGAGCTGAACTTCCCTAGTTAAAGAGTCAGAAGTTATTCATTATTTTTTACAGAATATAGTATTTTTGGACTATTCCATGTTTGGTTAAAATACTTCACAAACTTTCTCTGTGTTCTACTTCACAGTGCCATGCAATGACAACCAATGATTTTCAAAAATCTTGATAGGCTGTTTTAGCTACAAAGATAAATAAAGGATAATATGATATGAAACAGAGCTTAATCTATCATACTGAGAGTCTCAGCCGCAGGATAAAGTGAATCTAAATTGATTCATCTGCTAACCCACAGCTGAGAAGCCAGTTTACAGAGAACTCATGTTATTCCTGCAATGGCAAGCTGTATTTGATCATATTCCAATTCAGATTCATGGGCCAAACCGTCAACAACATCATGAAGTCAAAGTCTGCATATCCCATTGCTGCCTTCCACTCAGATTTCATCTGAAAGACTAGAGACATTGAGGATATTTGAGACATTCAGTCAGTATTTTATGTCACCTAAGGCTGGAGAAAAGCAGCAAGAGAAAAATTGAGATCTGGAGAAACAATCACTTTTTTATATAAATATAGTACCCAAACTGGAAAGCTAGCTGGACTTTCTGCTACTAACAACATTTGCATACCATTTCCTTAGGAAGGACTCTCTCCCCAGCTGTGAGCAAGATAAAGGTCATTTTTACTAATCAGAGGCTTATGGCAGTTTCTTTATGCATCTTTTTTGAAAAATAAAGCTTGATGACCAGTTACCCTAAAGCATTTGGCTTTTTATTCTCAAGTCTTGAAGGGCAGAATTTGCCATTCTTTTGCTGAGCTCTCTGTGAATAATACCTCTGTGATATTTCAAGACTTCAGTATAGTGCGTGACTCATGAATTCTGTAGTAAATAGGCCAGATTTGCAGCTCCAGGTATTTTTAACCTCCTAAGCAGAAAAGGGGAATATTTAGGATAAGAAATGAACGTGAATTTAACAATAAAAATAGAAAGACCACTTGGTATACAGCACTTGGGTAACCCTCTGGGACAGAACTATACTGATTACCATATGTTCTTTTCCGAGCAATATGAAAAAATGAAGACAAAATATGCTTTATGAAATTCTTTACAGTGTAGATAGCAGTGATGCAAAACTGTAGCTAAAATAAATATGATACCTTCTTTGTGCTACTCTAAGGCACTGGTGACCTATCAATTTCTCAATCTGAGCAAAAGAGAGCTAAAAGATGACAGGCCTTTCCCAGCAGAATGGTTGATATATGGCGAGCAGCTATAGCTCTGTCCCTGATTATTAGTTGTGACTAATATAAAGTAAGCAGACATTGAGAATGCCTGGGGCTAGCTTTGAAAGTGGGAGGTCTCATCTTACCCTCTTTCTTGCACACATGCTGGATGGGATGACGACTACCTGCTAGAGAGTGACCTGGTGTTTAGAGATGGTCCTCGCCATGCTCTTCTTTCTGTGTTGATGCACTACACAGCAAGTAAACCATCCCCATGAATTCTTATTCCTGTGTAGCTCCCTCTTCTGGGATCTCTGGTGAGATCATCTGAGGAAGCGGGCAAAACCCCCTAAGTAGCCTGGAGAACAAAATGGCGTCTCTCACACCCGGGAGCAGAGAGCTGCCGGTCAGGCCACAACTGGAAGGGGACAAAGGCGGCTGAACTCCTTTGGATGTACAGGACTGGCTTTCACAGTGAATGTTTTCACTTGCAGTCTTAAGCTAAATTTTTCAGTGTCTATCAGGTCTAAGTGCTTAACTCCCATTGAATTTGCTAGGTTTTGGGCAACTAACTCCCTCAGGCTCTTTCAAAAATCCCGTCTGTAGTCATTTTCCTGTCCTTGTTCTCACTAATTAGCACAATGCTCCTGCGTGTGACTGTACAACACTGCAGAGGATTCTCCTGAATATGCGTGGGGGGGCAGAGGGAGTTATCTTATTGAAGTTTGATTCAAAAGAAGGAAAAAGAAAAATATTTCTATTCGCGTTAGATTTTGGAAAACCATTTAGTTTATGAAAAGCCTAATGTTTAAACCTAAACTAAGTAGACAGTGATCCTTTAAGTCCCTGTCTTCCAGTACATTTCACCATCCTGTTCTTTCAGGGAAAGTTCGGTTTGTTATTCTTTCACCTTCCAAAGTCCTTGATGGGCTATTTCTAGAGAATATTTAAATCTGTTAAATATTTTTTTTGTCAAAGATTTCTAAAGAAGTTTCCTCAGACTCCAGTATGTATTTACCCACTTCCCAGAAATTCTTCTTCCATTTTCTATTAATATTATTTCACTGGGATCAGTCTCTGTTGAGAAATTTAGTTTAAGCTGCCTAGCAGTCTTAAAAGAGGAAGATCTATTAATTTAATCATTTATATGAATCATGTCTAAATGATCTCAGCAGAGAAAATGTGTTAGCCATTTAAATCCCATCATTACATATTATATAATAATTACCACTAATTCTAGTTTGGATGGGCCACAATATTGCTTTACATACCTAATGTATTCAGAACATCCACCTTACCAAGCTCAGTCTTTTTGTGACCTTTGAGTTTCTGCTTGTCTCTTGATTATGAACATAGGACAGGCTCTCTAAGAAATTAGTTATGCAAAACACATGCACAGTGCCACATCATTTGGCATGCACAACTACCTTTTTTTTTTTAATATAAAAAAACTCTTGTTCTTTTTGTCTCTGGAAGATATTGAGCATGCTATTGATGATGTAATCAAAATAATATTTATTTGTTAAGTATTCTCAGTATAGCCAGGGCTGTACATGACACTAATTCACACTCAGTATCAAGCCATAGCTTACAGTGTAAGATGGGGATATTCACAGGAGACTACAGGGTGTAACTTCCACTGAATTTCCAAATTCCTTACCTTGAAAGTACTGCTTTAAAATGGCGTATGCAGGCATGTGACTGCATACATGGACTATACACACATTTTTGTCTACAGCTCAGAGTTTGGATGTTGAATGACTGAACAAGCTACTAAACTGTTTCTCTGCTGGGCAATCTAGGTAAAGACCACCAACACACAACTCCTCACTGGGATTCAATCGATTTCCGCAGGAACACAACAACCCAGTATTACTCAGTAAGCCAGAGATGGGTCCAAACCCTCTCCACATGCCATGGACATGACATGGTGCTGCTTTCACCATATTGAACAGATGCTAGGCTAGGGGTAAAGATCTGCATCTTGGGTCACAAATGGTGCTCCTGGTGAGTGATTTTTTCAGAAGGAATAAGCAGTTCTGTGCCCTCACTGGGAGCTCACTGCTCCAGTACTGCCTACAGATTTGAGTATCTGGTTTTGCCACTGAGAAAGGTTGAACTGCATCTCTGCCATGCTAGAAAATAGGAATAGTTTCATCCAGCATACACACTCAGTTTGATCTTCCATTTATTATCTTTAGCACCAATTCTGCATGGGTGTATCTACCGGCCACCTTTCCTCTGCCCTAACAAATCTGTAGTTACACCCTGGATTAATTACGGAAGAGCAAAACTTCCAACTCTCACATCCCAAGGGTCAAATTTATCCCCGGTGTAAGCCAGAACTCAGTACTGAGACAAATTTGGCCCTAGGTGACTTTTTTCCCCTAACTCATTACACCATCCCTCCTACAGCTGATGAATTGAGCCCCTTGTGTTCTGTTTGTAACCATAATTAGTATTCATTTTGCAAGCTTAAAGTTCACCCTTGATACAGGACTGAGCCTAATGTTAATCACTGCGGTGTCTTACCATCTTTGACTCTGATCTGTCAGGTTTGCATTACTCGTCCCATACCTAATTTTTTGCCCTTACCAGCCAACTAGCACCTCGACATCACAGTGTCAGAATTAGAAACTTTTGACAGATCTGTAATCATCTAGTTCTCATCAGCTCTATGCATGTTAGTCACTTCATTTCCACATTCTAACAGTTAATATGCCTTAATTTCTCTCACTTTGTGAATATTTAATTCCTCCCTTTTCAACATCATTTTTAGGTTGTGTGAATCATTTTCAAAGCCTTTGCTATTCTCCCTCCACTATCATCTGCATATTTTATGAAATGGCACAGTTGAATCTCTGAGGGCTCTTGATAAAAATGAAACTGGCAGGCTGCTCATTAGTTGTTTACCTGGAGCTGTGTGAATCCCCTAGAATGGTGGATTCCCATTTGGATTTGAATTAGGATATTCTGACACATAAGAATTGAAAACCTTTCCAAGTGTGATTTTTTTTTTTTACCTCCCCTTCTACCCCAATTAATAGCTCTTCTAGAAAGTTTGTATTCTTCTGACCAATCTTCTAGTAGTTCAGTACCACGTACACTAACTTCTGAAACAACTGGATTGTCAAAAGGTGAGAGACAGAAGCTGTAGCCAATTAGCAACTCTAATGAGGGGAAAAAGTATCCGATCAAGAATGCACAGAGAACAGCATGACTAAAGTGAGAACTTCACATTTCCAGAATCAAACCAACTTGCTGGGATTAGGGCTGTGGTTTATTTAAGCATGTATTTTAACGTGCAATTAATCCAGAATTACATTTAGTGGAAGTAGCATGAGTAGTTTAAACCATAAGGACTTTACAGTGACCATATTGCTATCTGGTAAATTTCAAGCAGCTGTTACTCAGGAAGGACAGTTTTCGTTATTTCCTTGATTTTATTTGTGCAAGAAGGCACTAACTTTCAGGCCTCGCCACTGAAATGAACTTAGGAGCCACACTAAATTCACGACTTACGAGACAGACGAAAGGACACCCTTGTGTTTAGCAGAAAATCCTAGATTATCAGAGGATTTCAGCAGGTTATCTACTCCATCCCTGTAGCAGAACAACTTCTGCCTGCTGAATCTATACTTCTCTCATTATGAAGCTAGCTGTGTTTGCAAATCTCCATGAAGTTCCCCATGTCATGTATATAACATACCATGCCACTCATTTCCGGTAGTTTCAGATTTTAGAATCCAAAAATTTATGTTTAGCTTTATTTATTTTCATGCTGATATCATGCTTTTATTTTCCATAGACTTGACTTAAAATCAGTAATACTATCTCTCTCCTTGCACTGAAACTCCCATGAATTTTTTGGCCTCTGATGACTTCATAAGTAAATAGGGAATTGTGGCCAGTATAAATAAGGTTAAGAGAAGCTTTCCAGCTGTGGAAATTGCATCCCCATTTGTACTTTGGTCATACAGGTGTTCCAGAGAAAGAAAAAAGCGAAAGTGAGAAGTAGAAGGTGCTTAGCTTAGATACGTACCATCGTTCTATTTTATACTCATGCCCCACTTAATACATCTTCATTCCAACACATCTCTTAAAACTTTAGACACTAACAAAGTACAAATGACCAAAAGCAGAGTCCTTAATTAAATTTCACAGAGTTTCTGGCCATCTAATGTTACATGTTTTATTCCCTGAAATGAACAGCCAAGAACAATCAGGAGGTCTCTTCTTTAGTCCTTAAAACTGTATCTCCCTAGTACTAGTCGAGGGAACAGGTGAGAAACAACTCACTAGCATATTATCTTGTTGCTAACTCTCTCAATCTAATGAGTTTCATACAATTTATTACGCTTAAAACCTTGCTTTAAAAAGCACCTGAATATTTAAAAATCTAATAATGAAAACCAATATTTTAATAGAACCTTGACTGGAAGGAGGGTGAATTTAAGCATGCTTTATGTTTATTGTAAAGATTCAGAGATCAAATTTGTATTAAAAATAATTTTCTACAGTCTCAAGATGCTGGGTCATCGAGGTGGCTGAATTTTTAATTCTTGGGTTTGACAGTGTTGCATTCTTTTGATATATTATATATGTTTTAGATCTATTACTTTTTAATTGGACATGAACATGACTATGAACTGAATTGTAGTCTCCAAGGGTTGGTGTGACAGCAACTCAAAACTATCAGATATTGCAAGTAGTTAAAAGTAATAATAGCCATAAAGATGTTTGTGCAACGTCATGTAACTGAACACAGTAAGTAGCAGTTTGGGTAGAATGACATTTTAACTGAATTTTCAAAAGGTTCTTTCCCTAGCTCCAGTACAAGTATTTAAAGTTTGACATTTTCTGCATTTTTATATTTTCTTTCTTATTAGATACTGTTTGGATTCAGGTAAAAATAACTTTCATCCTACTGACTGGAAACATACAAGTCATTTAGGTATATGCACATCATTCACTCTATGATAGCCTGATAAAATCAAGGGTTTAAAAAAAAACTGAATAAAATATGATCATTTCAAAAAGCAGTTTTCACTGTTAAAATTATCAGCATCACACAAAAACCTACAACAATTTTGTTATTTGCTAGAGTGGGTTAAATTAGCTTGTGACTTTGTTCTTGCAATATTTCCAAGTGTGGTTACTTACACAAAGAACATGAATGCTTTCTTTATTAGTGAAGTGTTGATACATATGAGGATAGTTTTTAAAACGTCCTTTTTTTTTTTTTTTTTCTATATTATGAAGACAATTGTCATATCTTTTACCACTTCACATTTTAGACAGGGTGAAGGACTTCAGGAATTGGCAATTTAAAGCAACAGTTCAACTGCAGACTGAGTCCTTGATCTGCTCTTGCTATGGAGGGAAGTCATCTGCATCAACCTTATGCTGCTTCTCTGGGCTGACCAGAACACTGGATGGAGCAAACTGATCTCTACCAACACAAAGCCATAGAAATGAGAAGATGAAATACTGTTTTTCTTAGAATCTGGTATTCCTTTGCATGGTGACTGGATAATAGGGTACAGATGATGACATGGTTACTTCAACAGGAAACCAGAACACAAGAAGGGCTGCACCACTCTGGAAACACATGTGAAGACCGGTCAAGGGACTGGCAACACAGTGAACTCCAAACCATTTGATGCAGGCAACTGAAAGACTTAACCAAAAAGAAACTCCATAAAGATACTGATTTATTTATTTTTTTTAATTATTTTTTAAAATATAGTTGTCATTTTTTTTTTCTTTTTTTCTAAAATTCTTTTCAAAAGAGAAGCTTTCTAGTTTGGCTTAGTATAATACACAGTCATGGTTTATGCTTTCTCTACTCTCCTTACCCCTCCTCTCCCCCCGTTAAACAGACCAGAGACCTGACATTTTATGTTGTTTGTTTGAAATGATAAACTTAATCATGAGTGAAATGTTAGGAAGTGACAGCGCTGGCCACAGTAAGGTCATTTCTTGTTTCAGCCAAGTACAATACAGCTTTCCCCTTAATTGCATTGCCAGTCCTTGCCACAGGAGGACCCAGGCATTTGCAAGTGGGGAGCTGAATCTGTCTTTGTGATAATTAAACCATGGACCTCTGTAAAGACTGCCAAATCTGCCATATGGTAGTTTTATGACCTAGACTGCTGTTATCTCTTGAGAAAGCTAACATCCTAATCTCATTTTAGTTATCTGTGATCAGAACCCATATTTCTAGAGGGCAAAATGCAGGAACACTGCTTGTTGCAAAGCATCCTAAAGCAATGAAATTTTTTTTTCAGTGGTTCACAGTAATAAAATGAAGAGAGAACTCGTTATTGACATACTGGAATTAAAACAGAACTCAAGGAGCTAAAGCCAAATAACCTGTGGGTTACCTGCACATAGATTGTAACATCTCACTATAAAAAATTCCAGAGACTCAACTTAGGATAGATGAGCACTGACTAGTAATTAAAAGGTTAATTGCAGGAAGGTTGTAAAAAGGGCACTGTATTTTTCCGATACAAACACATTATTTTGAAACACAAACACAAGATGCTAGTGCCTTTAGAAGTCTGATATCATCTATTGCAACCACACTCCTTTAAAAGCATCCTCAGGAGCTGTCTGTGAGCTAGGCAAATATTTTACAGAAAGAAAGGCAGACTGTAAGATGCCCAGTACAAGAATGAACGGTTCGGAACTGCTGCTGGATAGTGCTTTACTCCTGGCTCTCCTAATACTTATGTTATTTCCTTAAATTAACACTAATTTGTCTTTGGATCTGAAATATGTCTGAGCATTTGTACCATGGTTCAGAATCACACACCACCCTGTAAAGCTAAAATACCAACACCTATCAGCTGTGGCCACCTTCTTACGTATCTTTTGAGGCAGGATCATTTCCTAACTGAGGAGACTGCATCTGTTCCTTTCAGTAAGGTTGTGTCTTTAAAAAAAATGCACTGAAAGCATATGAAACATAGCATATTTTTCATCTCACTGGTAGCAAGCAAACACACAAGCTATATTCTTTGAGGGCTAAGAGAGCCTTAAACATCAGGATCTGTTCTTGAAGTTGCTATTTGAAGATGTTTAGATATTTTGGGATGGGATATTTCTTCCCAAAGACCTAAGAGCTGGTCAAGTCTACGCTAAGTTCTCCACATCGGTGACCTTCATCACATTCATCTGCTAGATACACTTATCGAGGAATTACATAGGTCTGTTTTTACAGAAATATTCTGGTTATATGATCTAGATAATGTAGCCTGCTATAAATCACACTGGCCGTCCCTTGGTATTTTGAAAACTGATGAGACTGCCGATTCTTGCTTCTTACTTTGTATGCAAATGATGAATTATAGATGGGAAATAGGAAAAAGAAGGTTTTACTCATTTGCTGGATTGAAACAGACTGGATTAGTGAGCGAGCTGTAGTACCCTTGGACTATTTATTGTGACATTGCTTAGAAAAATTCAAACCCCAAAGCCTTCAAATCACTGGGGACATTGTTAGCCTTCTACAGGAATTATTAAAATGTACAGAAATGTATGAGCATCACTTTATAATAATTAATCAGGGGCTGTTGATTAATAAAGCTCATTTTTTAGTCCCGATGATTCAGGGTATTATCCAAAGGACAGTGTCCTTGTCATATTGATTAAGAAACCAGACTTTGCCGTGGAAGAAAGTATAAGAACAGTCGCGCTTCTTCCTTCCCCCTCCCCCCCCATAAAATAAATATTGAATGAGAATATTAACTCGTTAACCTTGACAACAATTTGTAATTTTCATAAGGAGGAAAACTCGCATATTCAGCAAATAAATTGCTGCAGGGATTTCAGGGAAACAAATTGGAGAGAATGAAGAATGCTACCATATGAATTCTGTCGTTTTTATGGGCTGCAATGATAAATTTGTTTGGTTATGTCCCTCAATTAAGGCCACAAATACTGTAAAGTGTCAGAAGCAAGTTAACTGGTGGAGCTGGTACAGAGAAGTCTGGGTGACAGTCTAAGGTCATTCAGGAAGTTAAGTTTTCTTTCTTCTTTTAGATCTAGTTCAGATCTGTAGCAAACATCTTAACCGATTTACAGAATGCATCTTCTGTACAACGTATTAATACCTTTAAAGCCTTTGTTAAAAGATAACTCCATTTATTAGGTATTGCATGAGAAAATCTTTATGTGGAATTAACAGCACCAGTCACCGGTTTTACAGGGTTATCTAATTATTTTGAACTCAGTTTAACCAGGAATGCAGGTAAAATAAATAATTTGTAAACTGTTTCCCTCTGCAGATCATGGGTACTATTTTTTAACCCCCTATAAAAATGTTGCTTTGAAACTTGAGCTGGATTGCTGCTTTAATGATTACAGGAAAAATGGACACTGCTCCTTCATATATTTCCAGCTGCAAAAGCCTTATTTTTTCAGCTCATTGACTAAGTCAGCAAGCCAGCAAAAAACAGTTAAGCATGTGCCTAGTTTTAAGCTTGTTTTGTCTCAACTGACATCAAGTAATACTACACACACTTAAAATTAAGCACATGCTTAACTGCTTTGTTGGATTACAGCCTAAATTATCTATTAATCCAATTGCATGGTTTCCTCTGATCACTGCTGTCTTGAAACTCTTACTGTACAATAGATTTAATATAAATGCATTATGTTTGTCAGGCATGCCACTAGATTTGCATGCTGTCCTTGTCTGCTTGGGCATATTATCATCCATAGGAGAATATTAAAGATTTAATATGATTTTTAAAAATTTAATTTTCCTGAGTTTTTGAAGGATATGAATGAACTGTATCTTGTTTGGGAAAGTAAAAAGAAAAATTAAATAAGTGTTTAATACTTTAAAGGTCCGGATAGGGAGTGCGAGGTAAATGAGAAAATGCACGGGGACAGTAGCAGCCTTGGTACCCCACAGTATTTGGTATGCTGATAGTCACTTCTACAGCAACAATAACTGGTGCCTGATTATTTTCTGATTTTACCATACTCATTCTGCAAGGACTTCATGATAAGAGAAATGCTGTTTCCCTATGTTGCATAGGAAACTTAGGTACAGAGAAACTGGCTACCAGGCTATTAAAGGTATGTGAGCTCCTATTCATTTCAACACATGAATGCCTATCAGCTGCCCAGATATTTCAGGGGAGGGGGCAAATGAAACCACAGCACATTTGCTGCTCTTTTGCTTTTCCAATTTGTATCTTCTGATGGTTGCTTTTCCTTGATGTTCTCATACATTTTAATGATACTAAGAGTCAGTTTAAGTACTCTTAAAAAAGCCTCACAAATGCAGCCTCAAGTAATTTGTCCCTGATGTGGCAGGACCCTGTGAAAGAACCAAAGTCTTATGCACTGCCGCTCTCCCCCTTGCACCTGGCCAGCGGTCCTTCCCAGGGGAACCCCAGCCACCTTGCAGCAATGGTGGCATTTTGGCTGCTCACAGCAACCGAGCAAGTTTTCAGTCCTATTCAGCTACACATGCTGTGCTGCTTTAGATGAAGTGCAGAACAAAAATTTGTGTAACCCTAAGACATTAATATGAAGCAATGGGGTACATGCTCAGAGATGCAGTTATTCACTCATGATGCATTATGGAGGATAATACCAATAATGACTTTTGCTAAGCCTTTTTTGTTCTCAAAGTACTGAAAGGAAAAATAAATAAATAAAAACAAGAAAATCCCTGCATTTCTATTACTGGTGGCACTGGAATATAATCAGGCAGTACCTGCAGGATAAATCAAAAGATTAAATTAAGTTGGGATTTGAATCCCCACTAAACAAAGAATCAAACAGAGATTACGTTTTTCTGGACTCTAGTCTCAGAATAGCTTTCAAGGGCCTCCCTTACAAACATAATATTATTTGCTTTGACCACTGGTACGTTAAAGAAAATACAGGAGAGGGGGTGGAAGGGGGAGTAGTCAGGCAAGCAACAATATGGAGAGCAGTATGGGGCATGCTAATTTTTATTCATTGCCTGGCCTCCTGCCTGCTTCTCCTGAGTCTATTCAAGTCCTAGCCTTGGGTTCTGACTCTTGACCGATATCTGTCAGCATGTTCAGTATCCTGTCTTCTGCTGCTACTTTTGTTCAGCCTGATATTGTACCTTGCTTTTTGCAGGAGACTGATACCTGCTGTCCCTCCACCCACACTGCTATCTCATGAAGCTATTTATTCCTTCTCCACAAAAGCACAGTCACCAAAACCCTCTACCTTTGGAAGGAGGTCATTCAAATACAAGATTAATCTTAATCACAGAGGAATATTATATTTAGAAGCATGAGAATCACTGTACTGGCTGTGACCCACAGGCTGTGCAGTCCTGAATTCCTCCTCTGCCAGCAGAGGAAGAGAGGTGAAAGAAATACAAAAATTTACAAATAATTTATACCTCTCTGCTAGTGAAAAGTCACCCTGAATTTTAACAGAGGTAGATTTACCCTTAAATATTGACTTCCATCCTTCCTTCCCATATTCTGTTCATTAAAATCAACTGCATTAACCCTTAACTGTTCATGAGTTATACAATCTCACAAATCCTGTTTGAGTCTTGCTGTGGGTGACCTCAGGTGCATCATACTGGCAATATATTCCACCACTGAATTAAGGACTGTTTCCTCTAAATTTTCATACTTCAGGATAAATATTTTCAGATCAGTCTCACAGCCCCATCCAATGTGACCAAAGACTGTTTTACTGATATTCATCTCTCAAGTTTGAGAAAGTATATGGGAGATTCTTTAATGCCATTTTAAAGTATGTTATCTGATAGCAGCGGCCTCAGATTTCAAGTATTTCACAGCTTCTGAGTAAGAAAATCCCCGCATGAAAACAAGGAATGAGAAACATCTCTAAACCTTCTCTAAAGTAGAAATGACAACAGGTTTACAAGAGCACATTTGCCAAATCTTTAGCCTTGGAAAATTATGTATTTGAATTTCTAACGTTTAGTATGTACTGTTATTTTAAAAACTGATTCAGTTTGTTTGGACCCCAGAGCTGCAACTCCATCTTGAGAATATGCTGATGTGTACACAAAGCTTTGCTGCTCTTTTCATCAAAAAAAGTACTTCTGCCAGCTTTTTTGCTCCCATTTTACCTATTTCCCTCAGCTCTGTCTCTGCATGAAGACCACAGACCCAGCTGTGGGAAGTGAGCGTGTCAATGACCCATTAGAAACCTGACATGACATTTATGCACAAGCTTACCAGGGTTGCTCTCACAAGCACAATAATTACACACACAAATGAGGTTTGAAATTGCCCTTTTATGAAAATTCAAACCTTGATATTTAACTATTTAATAAGAACCCATCTTGCATCTGATTTGCAAATCAAATGTTTGTGATGAAGGCTGGATTTTTCAGGGAGATGAGGTCTGACTCTAGTAAGCATTTTCTGTGTCTATTTTGAGTATACATTTACAGAACACACATTTGACTTGTTTGGTGAAAATATTTTTCACTTTTTTTGCATGCCAGGGTTTGGACACAAGTGCCACAAGTAATAACTGGACACACAAAAGAGTCAGAGGTGCACATATAAGCTTGAATCTTAGTAAAACTTCATACACCTTAACTTCAACACCTTAAAGACAGGTCTCCCAAATTTGTTTGTGGCTGAAAAGTCTTTGCATCAGAAAACTACACCATACTGCAAAGGGTCTCTGCCAAAGCAGTCCCAGTCTACTGCTACACATATAGTAGTTAGTTAAAAATAGTTAAAATTTTTACCAAACTTACACAGTGTATTGAATTCATACAATGTAGGAATTCACAAAACATGGAGAGGGTGCTTTCAAGGGAAACTTCTTCCCAATTTTATGAGAACAGAGTTAAACACTGACTACCTTGGAAGTAGATTTTCCTACTTGCTGCTCTTTACCCTCTAATTCAAGATGGCTGCTACTTTGGAGATTCTGACAAGTGAAGAAACGTCAGACCTGAGAAAGATAAAAAGAATTTCTCTTAGTGATCTTTATACATCAACAATGCTCAGCAATTCTGCATCAGCTTGTATCTTAAGATCTCTAAATACTTCACAAGGCACCAAGTTGCAAAACACTGTATGTCACACAGTTAAACCCTGTGCCTATCGTACCAGTGCAGTTTGAAAACAGAAGCATGGAGTCTTGAACTGGTTTGCCCAGAGCCACACGTCAAGTTTGTAGCAGAGCTTGGAAAGAGTACTGAGGTCGCCTGGCTCTGAGACTTGAGCTTTAATAGCAAGACCATCTGTGCTCCTAGACATTATGACAATAAAAACACTTAATTCTGCTGAAGAGTTTTAAAGGGCTGAACATACATACAAGTGTACGTCCAGACCAATGGAGTACGTCTTGTTACATCACCATGCCCTGCGAGGCTGTGCAAGTCCAGGGGACAAGTACTCGATGCTGATGAAAGAAGCCAGAACTCAGGCTCTGAGAACTAGAACAGCCAGAGAAAATAGCATCCCCTCTCCCAGCACCAGCTAGCCTGTCCTTCCTATTTTTTTTTTTCCTGTGAGCCTCAGAAGTGGGGAACAAGGTGCTCAACCAAACTTCCTAGAACAAAAAGGCATTTATGGAGCAGCTGTACTGAAGGAAGGCTATTCCCACAAAAGACTAAACCACTGAAGCAGAAACATTTGTCTCAACATTTACTATGAAACTGCTTTGAAATTTCTGCCCTTTGTATAAAGTTCTCTAATTTGACATCCAACAGCAGGTTTTGTTCATGCTAAGCACACTGTTGCTATGAAAACTCACCAGTTAACATTACTTCAAACTAAGTAAAAAATAAAAGCTAAGAAACAGTAAAGAAAATATTATCTCAAGCATCTAGAATTTTAAATAGAAAAAAATAGTCTAACTGCTGTTTCACTTTCTCTGATTTGCAGCTATCATGGAAGAAGATGTGAGAAACACTAGGGGATTAATGAAGTTTTCTTACAGGAAGTTGTAATTTTTCAAGGGCTGTCTCCAGTAAATCTCCCTAAATATCCCAGCTAAGCTTCACTCCACCAAATTCTGTATATATTTTGATCAGCTTTATAGGGCAATACACCATCAATGCACATACTTAGAATGACTTTTTTTTTAAATGAATAAACTAGAGCATCTTGAATGGCAGCATCTTAAAAATCCATGCAGATCAAATTTCAGAGGCAGGAACTGATTTGTTTCAGCCACCACCCACTTTCTCTGATAATTAAATTTTTCTTTCAAAAAACTGTGACAAAGTAGCAATTGGTCAAGACATCAGGAGGGCTAAAATAAACAAAAAAATTAATTTCAAACTGTGAAACATAGTCAGCATGAGCTAAATACTTTTCCCTCTAAATTCTCACTACTCATCTCCAACAATTCAAATCAGCACCAGTTTTCATAGGAAAATATCTAAAAGGGCAATCCTGATTTTATCACTAGTACTGATTTTAGTAAATGTCACTTATCTTTACAGAAAGTTTGCAGACTCAGACCCATTCTCCTCCCAGCACCACCTTTTCTTCCCTTAGCTGCCATTAGCACTAAGTTCTCCTGTGGATTTTGTTAATAGTTTATAAGCAGTAATTACACATAGTCACTCAATAACTGCAAATTGACCAACTTGCATGATGCATTTTCTCTGTGGAGGTTTCCTGTGTAGTTTACAGAAACACACAGGTCAATTTTAAAAATAGAGATGATACAATGTTCAGTGTTAGTAGTCAGCTTTAGGACTTTATAGCTTGACTATAATTACAAAGAGAATTTTTGAACTTTTACTAGGCTTTCGGGAAAACATGAAGTGACTATAATTAGTCATTGCTATTAGTGTGTTATAATACTTAAAATAATCTCAAGTGTCAGGCACTGATCAAGTGTATTAAGGGAAAGTCGCCTTTCTAAAGGCAATATCATTGTAGTCTTGGCTGTCTGCCTCATCCCACAGGCAAAAAGTAAAATTCGGAGGGATGAAGCGACTACTTAGCAAGCTGCTTCCCCTCATCTGGCTGCTGCACATCAAGCACCAGTCATCTTCCAAAGCCTGCCATGCCCATTCTCCATCAGCTCACAACCCTAGACTGCTTATTGTGTTTAATACTAGTGACGACTGCATCTGAGCATGGAAAAAAGTCACTGGATGTGGCTGGACACAGTTTTTATGTCAACCAACCTGTATCAAAACTCCCTCTTGTGCTTGATGAAGCCCCTTGCGGTGCTGCTGCAGAGCACTGCTCCCATCCGCCCACGGCAGCAGCAGGGGCCTAAACAGCCAGCATTCAGAAGCAGATCAAGGTCAAAGTACCACACATTTATTGCAATTAAAGTAGGTGAAAAGGCCATTACAACCTCCTGCAGAATGGCAGCCTTGTTGTGGTCTGTATACCAACCAAAGCAGAGGCTAAAATGTGAGCATGAATCCCACCAGGTTTTGTACAGGAGGGAGAAATCTGTCACGTAACCCCCTTCTTCTTGACCTCTTCTCTCAAAGATTTAAGAAACAGTAGTGCCAACCCTCAGAAATGAATATTTGACTCCGTTGTCTTACATAACTGGCCTGCCTTCCACATGAATTCAGAAAAAACATATGCTTTCTAAAGAAGAGGCAGAATTTGTTATTGAAAGGCACACACATCACAACCCCGAATTCACAGAAAAGGGAGGCAGAGCATCCCTCCATCAGCATGCTCTCACAGGAAAAAATCACCAAAGCTTTACCCCCCCAGAGGTAAATGGGTTAAAAAATGCATAAAGTGAACTTCCTACCTCAAATATCCACCTTAGATTACTGTGCCTATATAGGAAGGCCAATCTTGGATATTGCTGAGTCTCTTCAAGAACAGCAGCTCAGCCCCTTTCAGGATGAGGCTGCAAACAAGAACCATTTCCTTCCCAAACACAGGAAGGAAGCATATTTTGGAAATTAGTAAGATCATGCTCCCTGAAGTCATGAACAATCATTTTCCACAGTACGATGAAGAGATACCAGGATTATTCTCCGTGATTAAGCCTTTGACAGGCTGGCATCCTTGCAACAAGCACCAAGGCAGGATTTATTGGTAAATGGGGCCTAGAAAGTTCTCTAACCTGAAGTTGTACCGGCTCAGCAATTTTGTGAAATGATAAGAATGTTTTTAGTGTCATGCATACAGGTACACATAACAATAATTAGCATAATATAAAACACAAAGGAAGAAAAGTGCAGTAATTTGCACTGATTATTAAGTGAAAATAGGAAACTAATTATTAATTTTTGAAATCACTGAAAGGAGAAAATAGCATACCTTCCACGTGCAGACACTGAAATTAGATTAGCTTGACAAGCCCATTTCAGAAGGAACAGGAATTCTTCGGTGAATTTATTTAATAGACCTTGAACACGTTAGGAAAAAACTCTTCATTATAGCATCCTAAAAGGTGAGTGAAAGAATCTGAAATCCCACATCTTGGTGCTGTTTTAGATTAATACCAAACATAGAAAGAATCCAAATAACAACAGCTTGCTATTCAAAACATTATCAGGATCAAGCAGAGCAGAGTAAGTGGGACAAGCTAATGTTCCTGTGTGGCAAGCAAAGTTCTTCACAAAAATGGGATTCCCTATATGCTCACCTTGTCAGAGTAAACCATTTGCCACATTGCAGTTGCGTTGACCACCTTGCCTACAGGAACCTTCTGTGCTCATCACTTCCCACCCATGACCAGGCAACTCAGGAACAACTACAGAACCAAGTCCATTAGCCATTTGGTCCCAAATTGCCAAAGCAATCCACTTACATGTTTGCACATCCCCCAGAAAAAATTCTGATCCCCAGTGCATTGAAGGACATTCTCCCTTGAATCTGCTTGGCTATAGCCAAGAATCCACTTGCCAGTAAAAACACTGCCTTGTGTCAAAGCACACTTACATGCACTCAAGGATTTATTTTTATTTTTAAAGACTCCGGTTTAATTTTTTTTTTTTTTTTTTAGGGAGCAGGAGTAATCTACATTGACTCTGTAAAGTTTCATTGTCATGTTCTTAAAGGTCATACTCCACTTCCGTATCACTCATAAGCATACTTCCAGTTAGACAGACAGTGACACAGATAAACAAGTAAAAAGTCTCGTAACATCTTATTAGATTGTTCCTGTCAAAGCTCACAGATTAAAGGCCCTATCACTCACTGAACTTGCAGAAGGGATGAATTTGGACAACTGCACAGAAGCAGCTTTAGCCACTAAGCTTCACAGAAAATATGGTATAAATACACCAGAGACAAACATCTTGAAAGCTATGATTTAAAAAGTCATTCAGAAAAAAAAAAGTAGGCTTGAAAAAACAACTTTGTACATATCTGGTTAGTTCTATGGAGCATTCACTAGACAAAGCAATCATTACACATGAGTCTGAGCATCTGTAACCTGAGGTTCTAGGTGTATCAACCTGAACCATGCGTTTCTCTGTGAGTAATTACATAGGCCTTAAGTTTACCTTTCTAAAACAATCCATTGCTTATTTATATATTTTGAAAGATTTCCACACCCACAGGCAGATGCCACAAAATTATCAGCAAGAGCCACTTTGCAACTGCAGCTGCTTTGATTGCTTCTTGTCTGAAACTGCCTGCCCAGCCCCCCCCCCCCCCCCCCCCGTCAGTGCACTGTCTGCATCACTGTCAGATTTCTAAATTAACTGGTGAGGAGCAACCAAGAACATTTACATTGCTTCATGAGACTGTTTCTGGTGTTGAGCCAGTGACCTGTGGTGTGACGATGTATACTACTCACATGTTGACACATTGGACTTTTCCTACCAATCTCCTCCTTCATAAAGACACCTGACTTCTAGGAGTCTACAAAGTTTGCATCATTTCCTGATAAGTCCTCTTCTCACTAGATTTTGAGGAGAACTCTTGTTGTTCTTTAAGTCACTAGAACATGCCACTTCAACCATGGATCACAGCCTTTAACCTGTCTGAAGCTGACTGCATGTGCAGCACTGCAGAAAAGATGAATTAAGAAAAAGCACTGCAGTACCTTTCAAAGTCCATACACAAGTGTCTGGGGCCAGGTTCTTGACTTCTGTAAATCAGCTTTGCTCCATCAGTTTTATCCATTTGGGATTGACCTTTTGATTTTAAAGCGTTAATAGCAACTCTCTGCTCTTCAGAAACTCCTTTTTCCTAGAAAACTCAGAAATATCCATTTTAAGTGGGAAGATGTTTTATAGCAATTAATATAAGCAGTAGCAGCTTTGTTGAAGGAAATGGCATCAGAGAATAGCAAAAATATGAAATTAATTCAGTTTATTCTTTCAGATGGACTTGCAGAGAAGAGAAGTGCAACAAGGAATGCTGGGAAGCTGCAGTGATCTGTGGGTAGGTCATTGACAAAGGCTTTCCTAGCAGGGACAGAAGTGACAAATGAAACCAGGGGGGTTGTTTAAAAAAAAAAATCAGAAAAGATGGAAAGGTATTGAAATTTGGCTAATGAAGCAGAAGAATCTGCAGAGGCTGTAAGAGTAGATCCAAAAGGAATGGGATGACTTTTGTAGCTTTTTTTTCCTCCCCTCTTTTCATTAAGCTGACATTTTTTTTTTTTTAGACTGAGCAAATATTGTTACATATCTCTGTCTCATTGTCTTCTGTCACCTGAGTAACACCTCTTATTGCTGCTAAAATGGCTACTCCAATGCTAGGTCAGACCAATTATTTCTTAAATGGTTTGTATTCACCTGCACTTCAAATGTGTGGCTTTGAGAAACAAAATAACAGCACCTTATTCTCAGTCTGCTCCAAAGATCCATTATGCTAGCAACACATCAGTCTGCTCAATTAAAGAGCCAACGACTACAAAGCGACTGTATATCATTTGTATTACCTTTCTAGAGCCGACACTTTATTCACAAATATCTGACTCCAAGAGGTCCTTTTCTGCTTAGCTATGTGCTTTATCCTAGCTTGCATTTATGTTTTAAAAAAATCAGCAATGTGCTTTAAGCAAAGATTTCTATGTCCTCTGTACAGCTATAGTTATTTCTTTTCTGCAAGAGAATTTTGCCATTCTTTGCAGCCTGTTTCAAACTGATTTGTTAGATGCTTTCCAGGTCCCATGAAATAACAGGCAGTCTGAAGGCAGACTTTCAAAATATTAAGGAGGATTCAACATTTAAACCAATGCTACTGTTTTGACAGTAAGCTTAATTCTTCCTCAATTTTCAACTGCATACACATTAAACAGTTTTGTTTGTTATACCATCTTAATCTTGTTATATTCACATTTCATCAAGCACTATCCCAGGTTTAAGGAGATGTAGAGCATCTTTCAGTGGTCTGCTGCTCCTCTAAGTGAAGGTGGGCATTAGCTGCAGTCTACATACGTAGCCAGTCCTGGCTACATTCAGGATCCACTAATCCATCTTTCAAACACCTGCTCCCGACTATATCTTCTTCAGTTGCTTGGAGCTGACCTTCAGGTGAATTTCTGTCATCTTATCTACTGCTAATATTGATATTACAGGACCAAGAGCAGTCCTCCAGCACCTAAAGAGGAGGTTGCACAAAAGACGGACCCAGGCTTTTTACTGCAGTGCACAGTGGGAGAACAAGAAACAGAAGTTTTTCTGAATGGGTAAGGAAAACTATTTCTTCTGAGGATACTATTTCTTCTGAAGATAATTAAGCGCTGGGATAGGCTTGTCCAGAGGGGTCACTCTACCTCTGTCCCTGGGGTTTTTCAAGACCCAGCTGGGATGAGCCCTGGGCACCCTGGTCTGAACTCAGTGCTTGCTCCTGCTTTGAGCAGGAGGTGGGATGAGAGACCTCCCGAGGTCCCCTCCAGCCTGAGTGATTCTGTGATAATAAGAAGCAATCATGAAATAAACCCAGCTATTCCAGCATCATAGGTCTTTCTCACAGAAGCTTATTATGACTGCCAGAAAACTTCCAGGCAGCTCCTTGCTGAGCTAATTTAAAATAACAAGACAGAACCCTGAAATATGAGGTCTTATTCTCCACTCTTCCAGACTTCCATAGTAACTCGCTTGTATGACAAGTTTGTATAAAATGCTACAAGAACAGAATTCTCTACCTACTTATGTTAGTAGCAGAGCCACATATCCATTTGCCATTCACAGGGCCAAATAACTCTATAACTCATTTTCCTGCTTTACACAGCCATAAAAGCCACATGCTGCCTAGGAAAAGAGCAGGATTAAACCTACGGGTGACAAAGAATAGCAAAAACCTTCAGATCTGCAGCACAGCAGTGACACAGGTGTTCCAAAGCCTGTAGGACAACACAGGTTGTCTTCCTTTTGAGGTCTCATGAGGAGGTAAGCTCATTCAAGAAAGTGTAAATTCTGCCTAGTGCAAAGAAAAATTACTTTGAATTAACTGGATAGATGTTATGAATAATCCACATTCAATTCTTAATTTTGGGTTACGATAGAAGACTTAATAGTGGTCAGATACCCACTGCTTATGCAATTAATTCTTAGCAAAGAAAATGAATGTGATATATAAAATATTTTAGAAATAATCTTTTTGCAAAAAAAAACAATGGAAATATGAAGACGGATTAAGATTTAGTGTCACAACAGATTATAGTGTGAACAGAATACATCCTTACAGAAATCTATTTAACTAGTGATATCCTAGAGTGAACAAACTATAGGGCTTTTTGACATGAAAAATGTGAATTTGCTCCTTGAGCATTTACTAGAGCTCACAACTGGCAGGAAATGAGGCATGAAATGTATTGTCAAACATACAGTGTTCAAAATATAATGCATTACTTTAAGTTGAGCATTGCTTTCAGGGATGCTAACTCTCAGACCCCCATATATATTTTAAAAATGGATCAAAACCTCAGCAACTATACACACACACACAGAGGAATTGATACAAAAATGCTTACGGATTTTTTAAACGTTTGGTTCTGAAGAATATACTCCCATTTGTTACCTTTTCCTAAGGTGAGCTAGTAATTCAAAAATTCTTCAAGAGAATAGTATTATGCATAGATCAACACAAAATCTGGTGTAAGAGGCATTAAGCGTAGCAAGACACATGAAATATGCATGTGCTCCATAGGTCATGTTTTTTGTAGGATTTCTGACCCATTTTACGCTAAAATCCAAGGAAGTAGAAAGGTGACCCACCTCTGTTTCCATGACCACCCTGACTTCCATCCTCCTCTGTTGTAAGACCAGGACTAGAAGGAGGAACTAGGACAGAGGGACTCCAAACCCACCAGCTAAGAGAAGATTTCAGCTCAGGTTTCCCAAGTAACTCTTTCTTAAGTGATGATGAAGGTATGTAAGAGAAAAATAACTGAACAGTAACTAAAGATCTGTACAATGTTGAAGGCAAGCAAGAATATCTTTTTGTAAAGTATCTTTCCAAGGTATTGTTTCCCAGTTATAGCCAGAGACATCAGTACTGAAAAAATCAATTTAAATTTAATTCCTGTGTATTAGAAGTCATAAACGAGCAACAAAATGTAAACACCTGATGTTTAGGTTGATCCATAGCACAACCTCCCTAATACTTTAAGAACATCATAAACAAGTGAATTATTCTTCAGGTGACATAGACAGTGGGTAAAATGAGTTTTACACTTGTTTTAATGAGTATGCAAAAAAACATTAATTAGGTGATTCTTTTCCAACCCTATATAATGCAGTTAGTTAACTAACCAGACCATCACCAAATCCATTCTTAAAATACATTTTTTCTTTCAGTTTGTCAGAAAAAATATGGAAAGAAATGAAAGGACAATCAATAAAAGAGGAACCAAGACTACTTCAATATATAATATCTTTTTTGCCTTGATCACAGTAGACATCAGCTGAACAGAAGTGATTTCATTAAACTATAAAAGAAAATGATTGCCGGTATCTTGCTGGATAATGGTAGGACTGTACAGAATAAGATACCATTTTGCTAGGCTGTTTGGGAGTGGGTTTTGCTTTCTTAAACTTTTTAAACATTTCTCACCCTAATAGTCTACTAGTCATAACACACAAAAGATGATAGGAATAGACTAATTTCTTGACATTTTGGGTTTTACTGTGAAATAGGCTGTAAAGTGTGCACAGATTTCAGCACTGGGAAGGAAAGCTAGCCTAACTCTGGTTAAGCCTTTTATTCCTGCTTAGTCCTTAATGGCAGGGAATCTGCTTTGCTTCTGCTGTACAGCCACTAGAACAGGCAGAATTATGGCAGGGAGAGATACGGCCCATTTTCCTGAAGTCAGTGTCATTCATTTCTACCAAAAAGAGCAAGAGAAATTAATGGCTTTCTCTCACCCTTCATACGTTGATTCTTTAAGTTACTGAACACTTCCTATTCCTGTACGGTTGAAGACAAACTGATAGAGGCACGCACTTATCAGAAGCAAATCCCAGAACAGACAAGGGAATATTCTCAGTGCTAGATCACTTCACTGAAGTTAGCAGCAGCCAACTTCAAAGTACTTGTACACAGTCTGAAAAACAGGGCCAAATGAGAACAGAGCTGCAGAAACAGGCTGCAGCTCCTGGTACCCAAACCAGGGCAGGCACATGCATCTTGCCACTGCAGCTGGTGACGCCACACCCAGACAGCACAGGGTCAACAAGTTTTAAAGATCTAATCTTTCACATCCGTGAAATCAAGATCTAGGACTGAATATGTGCTTTAAAATAATATTTTCTATGCTGGGGGACCACTGTAGAATAGACTCAACATTCACATTCATGATAGCAACATTTACTGTGTAAGGTATATATATATATATTTTTTTTAAATAAAAAACATTGGGTCTTTTTGTTTTCTTATACACAGACCTAGAGAAAGCAATTAAAAATCAAGCCAATCATATGGACTGTAATTCATCTGTTAGGTAAATAAATTAACGGGAAGTCAGTCCATACATAGAGCAGTATATTTAGAACGGTGATGTCTTTCAAATGTCTAACCTTTTAGCCACATGTACAATGAATGCTTTTGACAGTTTTATTAGTTGAATAGTTGTCCATTTATGAGTCGCATCACACTAAGAATGGGGTTTCTGTACTTCTGCCAACGTGCTAGAAGTGGAAACTTGTCTCTTGTGTTTTCTCTTCTTAGGAAAAATGTCAGGCTAAAAAGACAGGTCCAAACAGTTACTAGCCATCTTGGCAAACATGCTACTATTGTTTATAAATCCATAAAGTCATTATTGTTTTGGGAGGTTTCTGTTACCTTACTTTTTTTTTTTTTTTTTATAACAGACAATTGACTTTCAACGTGTCAAGAAAAACTAATAAAATATAAATATAAACCATTTGCCTGTTTCTCTCTCTTTTGCTCTAAGCACAGATTATATTATAATAATAAGATGCTGTAAAACATAACAAAAACAATCAAGATTTTAGTGTAGTACCAGCCAAAAATGCTCTATGTGTTTATTAAGTTTTAATTTATAAGAGCCTGCATTACCTTATCTATATTATGGAAAGCACTATACATGACTTGTTGGCTAAGGCCCCAATGCAGCAAAGCACAAGCATATGTGTAGCTGTAGGCATGCAAACAATGTCATTGTGTCAGCTTTAACCTGTGTATTTCCCAGCAATCTTTCCCTCAGGCAGAAGGCAGAATAGAAACTGGCCCATGATGTGCCTTCACAACCCAGACAGATTCGTGTGATCCAGTGTGAGAAGTCCATTTCTCCTCCAGCGACCACTCATGGAGTGTCTCACCACTCATCCACTAGGGATGAGTCAGATTCCTATGGGAATCTTAGCTTGAACTAAACCTGGAGGAATATCAGAGTAATGTTATCTAGAGATAACACTCAAAGAACTCCCCAAAAAGCTGTCAGCCAGACACACGAATACTTCAGGTTTGCCCATCTTCTCATTAGAAAACAAGCTGGACAACATCTTAAGAACTGCCAGAGGTTTCCAATAAACCATAGTTCTCACCTATTTTATTTCAAAAATTGTTACCCCTAACTGTATCTAATTCTTTCAGCACAGATTTGTATAAGTAATACTGGAAGAAAATTGTCCTTACAAGATAGGAAACCCCCTTCCCGATAACAATTTTTTTTTTGTTTTGTTTTTTTTTTAAGTCAAAACTATTTTACTTTGCACCTTTGGCCGATATGCCTGTCCTAGTCCCTTGCCTACAACTCTTTTGTATGTTCTTTGTGTAAGAAAATGAGAGGTAGAAAGTGTAATCTAGAATTAAATAGGAATACGGCTCCAAGAGCTGGAAGGGAATGAGTGCAACCACATTGCACAAACCCTTTCATGCACCTATTCTCCACATGAAAACTTGTTACAGGTTCTGGCCTTCACTAATATTCAACAGCTGTTCTACAGACTCCTCCCTAATGTCAGTTGAGATGGATTCAATTTTACTGTAGTTATTTGCTCTTGTGCCAACAGTCTTTTACTCAGCTTTTCTACCTCTGTGTTCACTCACTGCTTTGAGAGAAGCCTTGGTATCGCAAAGCTCTACTACAGTTGGCTATTTATACCCAATCATCCTAGTAGTTGGCCTTCTCTTCACATCCTACTGCTCACATTCATCTTTAAGAACAGTGCTAACAAATATTTTAGGAAATCTCAGGAGACATCTTTAATGGCAATGGATAGTCCCCTAGTCTCCCTTTGGTCAACTCAACTGCATTTTCTCAACTTCCATTTCGCTTCATATCTCTTCACTCTTTCTTCACTCATTTATTCTAAGGCCTCATACTACTGAGGTCAGACTAACAAGCATATGGAACCCAGAACACTTTTCCTTGCTGTAAAGAGAAAAATTATGTTTGCTAGTCTCTACACATAGGCTAGCAGCCCCAAATTGACAGATAAAAATCCTTGCTGCTAGACTCGCAGCTTACCATGTTGGTTCTTTCAGCACTCTAGTAGAGAGATTTCTCATTCCTCCTGGCTTGAACACAGTAAGGCCTCCAAATTTTATTTTCACCTTGGATACAAAAATTTCAAATTCTAGACACCTGCCCCAATTATCCATCCTGTCTTGGGTCCCATCATCCTTTTCTGAAAAGAGGCACACATTTGATTTTGGTGCCATACTTAGATTATCTTTAATCTAGCAAGAAGCATTTTTGAATACTAATACCAAGAAACAATATTGAAAAAACACCTTACGCTGCTTTTCCCAGAAAGCGTACTTTGGAGCTGAATATTTTCCCCTCACAAAAAGCGTGAGTCAGATCTTTTAACATCTATCTTTGTCTGACAGGAGACTAGGCCAGTGTATGGCAATATATACCAGTGGCACTGGACATATGCTCTGAAGTGAGGATTAGAGGTGGACATCACTCTTATGATTCACATCCAAATCAGGGAAAGGATTGAACCTACCTCTCTTCAGCCTACTTGTGTTATTTCATCTGGCAAAGCCCATACAGAAATTAATAATAGCTTTCCCATCTGCAAATAAAAGTATGCTACTTTAAATTTTTGGCAGTGAACTGGCATTTTGTCATTTAATCATTTCACATCATTACACTGCAATATGCAATGTAATGATATGACACTCCTAAATGACAAACACTGGGTACCTCCTGTACTGGAAGAAATAATGTAATAGGAAGGAAATTATATACTTAAGGTTTCACTCCCACAAGTTGGGATTAAGATACAGAATAGTTGCAAAGAGAAGGGAAGGAAAGCTTTGCCTATAGATGACCGAGCTAACCCTTAAGCATACATTGACTTCACACCCAGAAATACCAATCCTATGGCTAAGTTCTGATAAGGGTCAAGGATCCTAGAGTCATGCCAAAGCACTCATGACTTGAGGTGCCGAGGGAGATAATACCCAATCCTTCCCAGGGTCAGACCATACATGAAGGAAAGCCAAAACCTCCTTATCTCTCTGGCCCACTTGATTTTGAGGATATATTAACCTTTAAGCATTTTGGACAAATGCCTCCAGAGATCACTTGCCAAAACCTGATTTGATTGTCTGATGTGGTGACAAATAGGGTAAAAGCAGGCAAAAGCCCAAAGCCACAAGGCAATACTTGCTACCCACATGTTGCAAGCAAGCCCTGGAGCATTTTCAAAGCACCCCCTGAATGTCTAAGACCTTCAAGGACCTCCAAGATTCTAATAATTATTCTTTCACACCATTCCTTGCTATTATCAATTCAGCTCACATGAGGCCAGTGAGAAAGCAGCCTAAAAAAATGTCACTAATGTGCTGACAACTCCTCACCTGCTGCACATCCACTTAACATCACAATGCCACTTCCCAGCTTTCCTTGAGCCAGTGAGAAGCCTACAGTGAGGTGAAGTTATCACCGTGATACATACTAAAAAAAATGGGGTGGGAGGAATGCCGGAAAAAAAACAACACAAATACGCCTCTCTAAATTTAAAAATTTATCTGTACAAGGCTGATCTTTTCATGCCAACCAGACACTGCAATCGCAGGGCTGGGGTTGTGACCGCTGGTGCCTGAGCACAACCGGATTCCTGCAGACATCCTGGAGAGGTAAAGAGCTGGCAGGGAAAGAGCACATGGTAGTAATGTTTAAGACTTGGCTACTAAGCAGTCTTTGAGACTACTGCAACAAATATAACTGAGAAATCCCAAGAGAGTTGTCTCAGACCCAGCTGATCCAGGCTCGGGTGAAAAGTTTTGCCTCCCTTTCCAGTTGCCTGAGCCATTCACAGCCTATGTCTGTCAGAAGACTTTAGAAGAAATGAGAGAGACAATAAAATTCTGAAGTGAAGAGCTCTTTAAATATTAGCTCAGCTGGTATTATCATACATTTTTCCAAGTTCAAACATGATAAAGTGATTTGAGAGTTTGCCAACTCTATATTCAGGGGAAACATGCAGAGAGGAGAAATGTTGATATCTTTGATGTAAGTTTTTTCTTTTCTTTCTCTTTTTGTTTACTTTGAACAACATTCTCCTTAACTCATTTCAGAAGCTATCAGAAAATACTGGAAATTACACAACAGCTTTAGGAGCACGGAGTTGCAGGTGGTAAGATATTTATTTACCAAAAGAAGCTATCCATGAATGGATGAGTTATCCCAAAGAAATGGTTATTTTCTTTGCCATTTTATTCACAGAAAAAGCCCTATTGAATTTCTGCTATTCAATCATTTATTATTCAGTGGCTGAGAGAGCTGCCTTTTACGTTCTTCCCCACATCAGTAAGAAGAAGCAATCCTTAAAAACATTCCTGAAGTGACAATGAACTTATGGTTCCCACTATTTAATAAGGAGCCCTAAACATCTCTTTCTTCAGGACATGCTGTCACAGCTACATGCAGCAAAAGAACTTGAAAAAAAAAGGGAAGGATCTGGCAAGCAGGGCACTTCTGAGATGACGTGACTTTGATGTGCCCTTCCCCAGCACAGGTTGAGGTTTAAGAGGGTCTAAAACAGTCTGGCTTTTCCAGAAGGGAAATCTGCACTCGTAGAGCTTCTGCCACAGTAGAAGCATGTCACAACTCACCATCAGCCCTTCCCGCATGGCACTCCACTCTGCTCCCTTCCCATGGTATATTTTACACAGCTAATTCCAGCTTACATTGAGAGGCTGAATAATAGATTTCAATACAAAGCATTTGGGGGAGAGATCAGATCATTTCACCACCTTTGTAAGTGTCCAGCAAAGCTTGATGGCCCACTGAAAAATCCTAGGCTAATACACAGAAGTTCATTAACGTGTAGTAATATAACTAAGTTTACTGGATATTGCTTCAGATTGTCATAGAAAAAAGGCAATATTCATTACACTTGGCAAAAGCAAGAACAGCAAGTGGGAGCCAAAGCAGTCTTGAATGCTTGCTTATTTCCTTGTCTTTTTAAAGCTTTTTTTAAAAGCTTTTTTTTTTTCTTAAATCATTCTGCACTGGCATGTTCACTAAATGCAGCAAAGACAGAAGGTAATTACATATCATGACTCATTAGCAGAAAAAAGAAAAGTGGGAGCAAAAGCAATAGGTGGGTGGGGGTAAATTTACCACATAATGATTTAAAATTTTGGACTCCTGCACACAAGGGAAAAAAAAAAGGAAGGAATTTAGTCGCTCAGACTGTGAAATTCTAGGAGACTATATGTCTACTTAAATTATTTCATCACATGTTCATTAGGCCATCCCAGGGAAGCTAGTTATGGTATTTGATGGGGTCTTGGTTCTTTTCTGGCGCCTTGAAGGATGGAAAGAAGAACGGACAAATCGAACAAAGGATGAACAAAAAGTGGCAGGGAAAGGAAGACAGATAAGTCTTAGAACAAGAAAAACAAACCCCACAAAGCCATCAGGCTATGGCATAAGAAAACAAGGTCTAATTTCAACCTCAAACTCCTCCCCCAACCTTAGGCTCATTGCTTGTTGCCCCTGGCCCTCAGTTAGCCATCTGCAAAGCCAGCACTGCCTTTTTCTGCTTGTCTTCGCTAGACAAGAAATAAATCAAGAGTTATGTTTTAGCGTGTTTCTTCTATAGCACCAAGCACATAAAGGATTTTATCCTCTGAGTCCACTACACTGTAAAGCAAATAATATAAATAATAATAAAAGAAGGGAAGTGAAACACTTGTGGAAAGTCAGACTGTCTTGGCTTCATCCATAGCCATTTCGCACAAACTTTTCCCTTTAATAACTACTATTTTCTATAATCATTAAAACTGTTAAGCTAGATCCTTTTTTTTCATTTTTTTTTTTTTTTTATTTTTTTATTTTGGCTGTATCACAGTAGAGGATACTCTGCTTACTCTCTTCGAATTTTAAAACATGGACTTAAAGACCCAAGAGAACAGAATAAATTTTCTGCTATTTTAAAGAATTAGAATGTGTTCGGGAAAGACTGTACTTGGCTGGGAGCTGGTTTATTAAAAGGATGTTGCAGCTAGAGAGCAGGAAAAAATAGGACAAAGGATCCAGTGGGAGCCATTGTTCTCCTTAGGGCAGGCAGCAGAACTACAAATTTGGTTTGGGAGGGAATGGTACATTCAGACTAGTTCAAGCCAAGTGCAGGAGATAAAAACTAATCTATCCATCAAATAGCCAGATTTACCCTGTACAGCTGCATCTTTTTCAGCTGGTAGACCTGAAATTCAGCACAGCTTGGCAGTGAATTTGCCATCAACAGAAAAAAAATCACTGGTAACATTTGGGCAAGAGCACATGGTGGATGCTGGGCTGTTCAGCACACCAGGGTTTTACACAAGGAGCTTCTAAATAATAATAAAAAAACTGAGGTGTGACCCAAAGAGGCCAAATCTCTACTGGTCTATCTCCATAGCTGGACAGAGGGGACTCACGTATCACTAGCCACAGCCTACCTCTAAACATTACTCAGGTGAAAGACTCCAAGGGCACTAAACTCACTTCAGAGCTAGGGATGCTAAGGCACACAGTGACTGTGCAACTCACCAAGCAATGGCAAATCAGATGAAATCCATGTAAATTTAGCCAGAATTCTCAAAGAATTTATTTTATTTATTTATTTTTGCTAATAGCTCTTTCTGTTTAGATAGAAACCCCTTTATGAAGACTCATTTCTATGAGATTTTTTGATTTCATTAAGGAAAAAAACAGAAGGATGGAGATACCAGATATCAAACAAATAAAGAGAAGGATCTCTTAGAAGAGAAGTTTTAAGCATTTTTTTCCCGGTTACAGATGTTCTCCCTAACTACAACTATCACAAACTCCTTCAAAAACATCAGCCTAAATCCTTAATCTCAGTGCAGAGAATACAGCTTTATGCCGACAGGACCCCAAATCAAGCAGTGGGGAACATTACACACACCCACTCACTTGTGTGGGAATCCACTCAGGCAGCAATAGTAAAAATAGGAGGTCCCTTCCAACCTAGATGATTCTGTGAATAAAGTAACTGCTCATAGCAGAAGTTTGAGAAAAAGTAGTATTTTTTTTCCTGGCTGACACCACCTTTGTGTTGCATTAATTTAAATCAGAACAATACTAGCCCCCTAATTTGAGGTCCACAATACAAGAACACAACTTAAAGGGTGAGCCTCAAATAGTTAAAACATCACTACCCTGAGAATACAGCATACAAGTCTCAATGACTTCTGTTATTTAAGGCAGGGTTTCTGTTCACACCAAGACTTTCAGAATATTATTTCCTCTCAGGACCTTACACTTATAACCATTCAGCACATTAAAACACAGCAGATTAAATACTGGGATTTCTGTGCTTGCATGTACAGACCAAAAGATACAAACCTATATATATACACACCATCTGGCTAATACAAACATTTAGCTCTCAAATTTGATTTAAAAAATCAAAATAAGTAACCCCCCAGACAAATAGGGACCAGAAGTCAGTTTGTGATCCTTTGGTACAAGTTTCTCTGCTATTACAATACCAAATACATTAACTGCATTTTGGAGGTCCTAACAATTTTCAGCTTTGATGCAACCCAAGTCTGCTTCAGATTCACAGTCACAGCATAACCAGCATAACCACTGCAATTCGCTCCAATTTAATATCAATAATCCCACATAGGAAAGAAATCATAACTCTTAACTATTATTTGCAATGACATCCGCCTTTTAACTTTAAGCAGTGTTCTTTAAACATTTCTAAACTTTTCCTATTTCTTCCCTGTGCCTTGATATGAATTTGCCTGTCACTGAAGGCTGTACACAAAGAGAGACACAGACACCGAGCACAAAGATATCAGGAAGTGGTTTTCCTAGCAACAGTAATCATCTGAGAGATCCCAGAACATCCTTCCTATTCATGCAGCATTTTGTGTTTTGAATAGTGCTGACAGGTGAAGTGGATTCATAGTATTTAATACAAAAATATTGCTGTGGATGGGTATGGCACAAAAGCGAAAATATCCACACTATTCATGAACAGATGAATTCACTGTTTTCATAACGTTCCAGATTATTCACTAAGGCACAATTTCAAAAGCATAGACTTTCACCTACCTACAGAATGAATAATCCAGTGTACTCTGCCAAAGCAGAGCCGCCAGGTGGTTTTCCAATAATGATTTTGCATCTTCAAATCCCACTCACCCAGCCTATCGAACATTGATCTCTTCCACCCACCCTGCACTGGGATTTTCCACCTCGTTCCTTAGTGAGAAGGTGCATGCCCGTAAGCTGCTGCAGCAAGGCCGCTGACCCAAAGAAGCCTTCAGATTTATTTTCACACTACAGGCCCAGATACCAAGGTGGAACCTGTTCCTCTCAGCAACCTGCTGGGCTTCCATGTGCTGAGCTCACGTTTCTTTGCCCAACACAGCAGCAGGATGGGGCTCTATACTGAGGTCACTGATGGCAGTTTAGGAACACAAGGAGGGAGAGGAAGGCGATACAGCCATTCTGCAAAACCCGTGCTTTAAAGACTTAAATTCTTGCTGTCCTGCAGGGCCTATCAGATCCCATAAAACAAATTGGATTAAATGATGAGCCCTCTCTCCAAAGCAATTCAATACCCCTCTCCTTCTCCCCCCCCCCAAAAGGAAGCCTAACAGCCATGAAGTTGTTTGTTCCTTCAGCTTTTTGCCCTCATTTTTTTCCAAAATTTCAGGTCACTTTTCTGTTGTCTTGTGGGGAACCCAACACATTTTTCTTCCTGGGACACTTCTCGATTGTTCTCTTGCTTTTCCTTCCTTGCACTCAAAACACCTTCCAGAACTTCCTAGCTCTCGATTCAACAGCTGCACCCCAGCTCCTCACCTGAGCTTACCGAGCAGACACCAACTTCCTATCTAGAGAATTGTAAATCTTCCCAAAGGTCTTTTCAGGTTTGTATGTGCAACACGTTACCATTCCCTTAAGAAAATCATCCCCTCTTCTAAAACTTACCTAGTTTTCATTCTAGCCTTAATGTCCCCTGCACTTTTAGTCTTTTGCCTGTCAGTGTATTAAGCCACTTCCTACCTTCCTACACCTGCACCCCAGGACATAAAATGGAAATGTCAACAAATTCTGGGCTATAGGCATGCCAGAGGATGGGACTTATTACCTGGACAATTTGTTACTGGTTCGGATTTTTATGCATTGAAAGTGATAATAAATTAAATTGAAAGGGATAAATTCAGAACAGATGTGAACAGGTATAACTAATGGGAGTGTCAGAGAAAATTAAATAGTGACAAACAGTGGTGTAAATTACAATGCCAGGTTTAAGTTGATTTTAAAGGGACATCAGCAAGTTAGCTTTCATGGATTTGGCATTTAGAGAGTACAAGTGAGCTGCAATTGAAATACGCAAGGTATGGATTATAAGCATGTGTGATAAGAAAAGCTACTAATATGAAGCTGTAAGATAGCAGAAGATTATTCAGCTTCCTTCTACTCTCTAGAGCCTTTCTGTAGGATCCGCTTTCTCCATTTGCCCTCTATCTTCTGCAGTTTAAACTGATGCAAAGTAGATATAAAGTGCTACTGTTCCAGTAAAACTTGCATACATGCTTCGTACAACTGTTAATCCTCATGCATGGCATGCTGTACATCCCGGTGCCCAACAGTAGGAAACCAACGTCTAAATTCCTCGATAGACTTCTCTTTTTTCCTTTTAAAAAGTGTCTTCAATTTTTTTGAATAAAAATATTTTGAAAATGTATCCCATTAAAAGTTACACTAAAATTCTTGAGTTACAAGTACTTTATAACCTTCTAGAAATACTCAATGATATTTAAAAAACCCAAATCCTTCATGGCTTCAGAAATGCCAAGGAAAGTAATGCTGTATTCTAACCAAATCTGCTCCCTGCAACTTGCAAACAGCTTGAGTATCTATAATGAGCTAAAATAAATCTTTAGATTGAAGCACTAATTAACTTTGAGTTGCTTGTCTGTAGTTACAAATCAGCTTTTCATGGCATTAGCTAGTCTCCAGTAACTGTCCCATAGACTTATTTTTTATTTTTAAAATATTGAGGCAGTATTAAATAACTTTATTGTCAAGGACAAGACAGACAGATACAGACAGCCAAATTCATTACAGCTCTAAACATGCTCCTCTCCAATCTGCCTGTGGTGTACTTGGCCTTAAAACAGTGAGGAGACGGTGACTTGCAGCATTCAGGCATTCGTGGAGTCAGAGCTCTGCTGAAACTCTGGAGCAACCAAGCCACCTAATTTTGCTTACTGCAATAATTAATTAGCTACCATTTTGCTTACAAGTGGGAAATAACATTATATACTGTAATTTTATGAGATTGAAGCTAATTTGAAACAATCCTCCAGCAACAGCAGCAATAAAAGCTTATGGAAACCCTGTGCCATACCCTCTGGCTACTGACACAACACTATTGATATACAAATCTAAATTGACGGCCCCAGTAACAGATTCCCTTGACACACTGAGGTTTAAACTATTAAAAAAGCTACCTTTGCTACAGACAGCACCACCTTAATACAAGCTGTGATGCTATCGACAGAAGCTGACAACAGGAAGAAGGGACAGAGGAGTTTCTGTTAAGTGTGCTACAACTCCACAGTGAGAAAAGCTCAGACCCTAACACGCAAAGGAAAATAGCGAAGACCCAGCTCCTGCGTTTGAACGCAAAGCAGGCAGAATTCAGCTAAAATGGGTTTCAGTACTTTAAATAGCAAAATATAATTTTTTTTTCCTCCCAGAAATAAAACTCAACCCTGAAAACTTCAGTCCTGTTTCTCCAGAGTCCCAGGATGAAAAGTTAAACATTGCTAGACAAGTGCATAATCACTGGAGCAAAGATTTCTCAACTTATGCAAACTTTACACTAGGTTCATATCCCACCAGCAGCCAATCAGGAGCTCTAAGATATTGCAACTTGGCTGAATAGCAGAAACCAAGTGGCAGCACTGTAGGATGCAGTTACTGCACCGATCCTCAATTTGCTCAGTGGGAACTCGCTTGCCTCTGACACCCCCAGATCATCCATGCCCCTGTTCATTTCTACTCAACACTCTGGTTGCCACCTACAAGACAGCATTTCAGTGGAAAAAAGAGGACTGCACTTTCTGTGCAAGCAATCGAACACGAGTTGGGAATGAGAGCCTCTAATGCTTTTTTCCTTTTGAGGGGAGAGGGAGTGCTCCTAGATTCAATGCAAAGCTAAGTTTTGTTTTCCCTCTACCCTTCAAATTAACAAAGCCAATCACAGAGCTTGGGAAGTGATTCTTCTGGCTCTGCCAGGATCTTTACACTAGGCGTTTATGAAAATCAAATTCAAGGCTGAATGAGATGCTTTCACCCAAGAGAGGCCACATGAAGAATTTGGCTGTTTTCTTCATCTCAAATCATTCCCCAATTCATTTACAGGTATTTCAGACACAAATACAAGGCAGTTTTTGACTTTCAAATCAGAGTAGCCCTTAAATCACTATTTCAATGATACATCCTTGGAACAAAAAATCTTTTTAGTGTTATTTCAGTTAATCATTGTTTTGAGGATCTAAGAAATAAGGCAAAAAGCATATCATCCAAAACTACATTTCAAATCAATAAACACCTTTGCAGAAGCCTGCCATGGTCAGCAAATAGATAGGTAACTGCTTTAATAATTAAGCAAGTTGGCAAGAGCTGAACAATCTTCACTTAAAAAAAATCTTTCCTTTAATAAAATGGTTTGGATCTAGTTGAGGTTTCTTTGCTCAATATTTATTATTTCACCTGCCTTCAGCTGGGAACAGCGAGTGTTTTGATAAATGGATTGAAATGCTTAGCTTTACAATAGTGTATATAAGCACCCTTACGTCCCCTCCACTTAAAATGCTGCATAGCAGCTTCTTACGCCGGCATTTCTCAGTAAATCAAAGAAACAGCATTGGACTTCTCATACAGGTAGCTCACTAGAAAAATTACATTTTTTTTTCCCTGCTAGCCCTACTACTAAAATCAAAACTGATAAAAAATGAAGTCAAAAAGCATATAAGCCCTTCCTTTCTTCGTTTTTTTTTTCTCTCCAAGATCTCATATAAAAATAAAATCAAGCTACCCTAATCACATAATTTCTGACACTGTATACAATGATAGGACTTATGCACAAAACCTCCTCCTATAAAAATAGAGAAAAGTTTTCTTAAGATATCAAATGTGTTCTCACAGCTTGAGGCCCTCAACTCACTTGTAAAATTTTTAGCTGCACCAATGTATATGCATGTATATACAGAACTCTTCAAATCCAGCCAGCGTTTTACTAATCAATGTACCCGTACATCCTGGTTTAGTGTAGAAGTTGCAAATGTGCACCTATCTCAACGATGAATGGCTGATAGCCAGTCAGCCTTTGCCACCCATTGAAACCAGACCCATTGCTGTATGAACAGCAAAATTTAGCATCCCAAATAACATACAAAATTAGCTGAAAAAGCAAGGATTTCTCATCCACCCACTAGTGGTAAACAGCAGTCCCGCAACTGCGAAATCATGGGTTAGCCTCTCTCAAGCATCAAGAACCTTCCCCATTTCTCTGTGGGAACCTGGCAGTTATAAGCAACACAAATAGTGGGGAAACAATTGGCCACAGTATAGAATGAGCTTGGGCTCTGCAATGGTATCTTAGAGCCGCATTTGACTTGCAATTGTCCACTCAGACTTCTTCGCAGGCATGAAAAAGCCATGTAGTAGTCAGAAGTTATTGTAGCAAATCACCTCACTCGCAACAGTCACCAGACACAGGCTAAAGCCAAGAACTTCAGAGTAGAGACATCTTTCACTATTATCAACTGCTTTCTCCACCCCTGCTTTTCTAGATTTGTTCCCTCTGTAGCACGCAAAGAAAGGATGCTGAAACCCTCCACGATAAACAGAGGCTGGAGGTGAAAGATGGAAGATTTAGGAGGAGGGTGGGAAGAAAACAGAACAGGCCTGACAGACTGAAACCCCATGGTACCAACCAGGTGGTTCAGCACTCATTTCATTTCCTGGTCTTTATGTACTTGGGGTACTGAACTGGAACTTCGGTTGTCTTAGCCAAGTTCCCGGCTATCCTGCATATATACCTCAGTACACAGAAAAAGTGCTTTGTTTCGTTTTCTGACATTCTTCCAGCAGTCAGTCTGACAAGAGACCTCCGTGCCTTTAGGATTGCCCCTTACAGCCACAGTTGTGTGCCAGACTGAGGCTAGGTCACTCAAAAATCACTAGGATTTCACTGCCTGTATCTCACTTAAAAATGGCACATTGCCACAAAACACACTTTCTAAAATGCTATTCTGTTAGCTCCTGGAAGCCTAATGGAATAAAACTGAGTAAGCGCAACATGTATTTACAAGCCAGCCTGTTGAACAGAATATATCTGTTAAATAGAGAGCAGCAGGTTTGCCTGTGCACTGTATCATCTTCCATTTCCACAACAATCCATTTCCTTAGCGAATACAGCCTTGCATAAAGTCCATCTACCTCACTACCTAAGTTCAGAGACTCAGAGAAATAAATGGCTGATATTCTTAGCATAAAGCAAATGGAGGGAAAAAAATCAGCTGCATGAACTTGGAAGCAAGCTCCACTGGCACCATTGCTTTTAGCAAGATGCTATCTGACATCTTTTGGCTGAACAAGTCCCTTTTGTGGGGAGGATTGTACAGCAAATATTTCTGAGAAGCATAATGTTTGTTGGATATTGCTCTGTTAGGGCAGCTTGTGTTTTCACTCTATTCTGCTTTTGTATGCGAGGGTGTGGAATTTGTTAATCTAAATAAAACTCAAAATAGACAGCATGGTTTAAAGAGCTGCTGACGCCTGGTGGGAAATTTTGAAAGAGTTCTCTGTTAAAAAGCAATCCTCTGCATGAGTTTATCTCCAAGCTTTGCTTCCCCCAGTCTGCTGAGGGAGAGGCTTCCAAGAAGTGGATTTAGCTGTTCAATGGGAGCACGAACTACTTTCGGTGCGATGTGACGCACCAGCTTCGCTTTGCAAGTGTTTACATGCATCTTGCTGCTGACCTGTCAGCACTGTACATAGCACTGCTTCACACAAGGGCAGGTAGATAAAAGGATGCAGGTATCCTTGTATTAATTGTAATTAGTGATGCCTCAAGCAGCAGATGGGAAGCTGACTGACTAGTTCTATTCTCAGAGAGCATTTGTGTGCAAAACCCCACGCCAAGCATCTGCCCCAGTCACCTCTTCCTGACCTACAGGCACATCACCACCTTCGAGTCTAGCAGAGCTGCACTGCATGATCCTTCCCTGTTTTGTAGGCTTGGGCATGCAGCACTTTCACCCTTGAGCTGCTTGGAGCGGCTCTTTCCTTCTGCTGAGAGCTTATTTTTTCTTTTGTGAATCGAACATCAATAGGTGTTCAGCAGAAGGATTTTCCCCCATTACAGTCCTCTCTCTCCATGCAGTCTTCAGTTATTTTCAGGCTCGATCTTAACTGTTTATTTCTTGTTGTCACATGAATTCCCTCTTGCTTCATCTCTGCCTTCAGGTGAAGACAAATTGAAGTCTTATGCAACAGCCCTCTCCAGATTTCAGTCTGCTTCGATGGAGAGGTGCCCACAGAACCATCTTATCTGTCCTTTGTAATAAACTATGCTGTAACCTGAGCTTTGCTAAATTTAAAACAATTCAGCTCTGGATTCTCATTTTCTGATTTTAAGTTAGAATTCTGCTCTTTGAACAACCATCTGGTCTAGCTTCCACAAGTTACCAACAATTACTAAAAATTACTGCGTGCACTTTCAGACTGAAGTTACAAGTCCTTCACCAGCATTCATGCGGAAGCTCCTAACACAGCAGCTTGAGTTCTACAGAGTTTAAGTTTCAGAAAATCCTTAGATGGTCTAGCCCAAGTTTAACCAAACTTTTCTAGGTAATTCAACAGTATGACTCTCTTTTCCTCAACATGATTTCCTTTTACAGAAAAAATAAGGTTTAATAATATTGCAATAAAAGGATCTGACTAATCTGACTAGTGCATGAAATGGGTCCTATCAGACGTTGAGTTAAGAAGCTCTTTAAGACATACACTGTTCGGGTATGGTCAGGGGAAAATAAACTATCAGGAGTTGCCAGTATTAAAGGAAAGTCTGCACTTTTGTTCCCGACAATTTGTCTTGAAGTAGAGCTCAAAATACTACCAAGAAAACCACCACGCAATTCATACACTCATTAGTGAAAACAAACGAGAACTTTTGTAGAATTTTCCCTTCTAAATCTGAATACAGAGATCAACTTTTTTTTGTCCTTGGATGAATTGTAGATGTCTCCCCATTACTCATACCCAGAGGAGACAGACCTACCAAGAATGATTTGGTTAGTATTAAAGATAAACCAACACAGATCACTGCAGTCATGAACCCATTGTGAGTGGATTTTTTTTATTTTTTACTTTTATTTTTTATTTTTTTTCCCAGCATGCAGCGTTGAGAAGAAAAAAGGATTAATCTGGAGGAAGATGAGGATGTATAAGGACAGATATCTTTGTTGGGTCTTGCACTTTACGTAAGTAGGTGAGTGGACAAGTATCAGTTCCTGTTAACACTCAGCACCATTTCAGGACATCTGTAAGACTGGAATATATTAGTTTTGTTTACTTTTTAAAACAAGAAGGAAAGGTTGAAAAGGCAGAAAATCTTACTAAAATAATTTGAGCTAATTTAAGATGTCATCCACAATGCAGGACAAGCTGCTGGGTACGGTTTTACATTTACCTCATTCCTTTCCACCCGCTTCACATTGCTGGTATACCTCAGAGTGCAGTCACGGAATTCTGTGAGCGATCTGCTTCTGAGAGTCAATGCCATTTGAACACCCCTCATTTTCTCAATCTCTGCAGAAAAAGCTACTCAGACAACCTGTGTTAAGTATGCACAAGCCTTGTTTCACACAGTACAGAATCACAGGCAGCAATGAAGGCTTTGGGGCCAATTTTCATCTCATTTATTCCTTCTTCATATTCTTAACACTCAGCTGAGGCTAGTGAACTATTAGACTCAAATTGGTGTGAGGGCAGACTTCAGGGTCCACAGATGTGAATTTTATACACAGGTCTACGTGAGAAGCAAGCTCTGTCACTATGAAAGCCTGTCCTGCCACCCACTAGATCTCAATTCCTTTCAGCTCTTTAGTCATAGACCTCATTCCCATCATAAAAACAGATCGAGGGGAGCTCTCTGAAGCTGATTGCCAGAGCTGCCACTGTGAGAGCTTCCTTCAGTAGAAAGGATTAGAGTGTCCTGAAAATGTCAATCAGATATCAAAGATACATGAAGATTGAAAAATAAGATGTACAATTTATAAATAAGTCTTTGGGAGACACACAGTACTGTGAAAAATTTAAGAGAAATGTCACCAAAACAAACACATACTTTATCAGTGAAAAATTAAAGGTGGACACTAAAACTCTCAGGCACTGCAACCAATAGAGCAAATAAAACAGCTAAATCCTCACTAGTATCCAATTTCCATTTACTATGACTAAGTGTCTGCTACAGCTGATGCACTTCAGCTCAGCTGAAATCAGCTCATATACCTCCCACTAACCAGGTGCCCTACATGTCAATGAAAAGACAGGACTATTGGGACTGTCACAATCAAGGACATACTGCTCTTCTTGTAACAGGAGCTCTATCAACCACCCAGCTAAGCCACCCTAGTAGTGCTTGCCTGTTGAGTTTTCTGTTGTTTGGGTTTTAATTCACTTTACTAAGATTGCTTTTCATTCACTTAGTGACAGGTAGTTATTTGTTTTCAGGGTTCCATTTGACATTTATTGTTAGTGTAAAACACTAATAATAATAATTAGTGCCTTTTTAGAGTTGTCTGAGGTTTTAGTGCTGGTGCATTGTTAATATAAAACATCCCCATGCTTTGCTGTATATAGGATAGCATGATAGTATTTAAGTATAACAAAGGGGCTCATTATACTGAGACCAGATTGCAGTATCTTTGAGCCTCCTGTTACCAAGCCAAGATTTAACATCCTCTAAACTTGTCTGCAATGCTAATACTTTTGGGAAAGGGAAGAAAATCTAGACGTAGATACTAGTTTTTTTTATTCACTTAAAATTTAAGAGCTAAAGTCAGTTTAATGAAAAGATGGTGAGAATAAATGAATCCTGCAATTATGTTGAGAACCTCAAGATACTCTGAACCTGCTTTCTCTCAGACAATGCAGGCACATCTCCATGCAGGGAAATGGATCATTCAAAACCTCCTCAAAGTTACCCCCACTTATTCTGTCATGTCTCAGATCTCAGATAATCATTTTCATAACATGACCAATGAGGCTATGGACAATCCTTTCAGAGCATCTCATTAAAATACATTTGCAATACTATTGTGTATTCATGTTAAGCACATTGTAGTACACACATTCCTTGGTTGGTTGCTCTTCACCAAGCCACTTAATCACAGCAGTTCTCTCAGATTGTTATGTTATGTCAATATGTTGCAACGGTTATTTACTTTGAGGGACATATTTTATTCTAGAGGGAGCAAAATGAGAAGAACTTCCTGTACAGAGATGGCTAGATGCAGGTTTTAACTTCATGAATCATTTAAAATGTAACAATACACTATTTTGAACTACATGACATTAGAAGAGATATGAGGCATTCACCAATCACAACTAGCCTGTTCTTCGTTTTTTCTCCTGTAGTTCATCTCTAATCATAGTTGAAAGTTTGAGTCAGTTCTCATTTCCACTAGGAAAACTCAGAAATGATCCATCTCTGTACAACTTTGTTTTTGGACAGGTCTTATTGCAGGGAAGATTCAAAAGTCAGATCTGTGTCAGCTAACATTGCAGAATTAAAGCCTAATTTACAACTGAGGAAGAGCTCATCCTTTATTTTCTAATGGAGTCAGACCGCAAGGGGAGAAGAAAAAATGGGAAAACCTTCTTGAAAGGAAGATCAAGAGAACACAGGGAAGCCAAAGGAGAGACTTTTCTTTAAGCATGGATCCTCAGAATTGCTGTGTATCACTGAAAAAAGTTTCAGTGACTTCAAGAAGCTGACTTCACCAGTTTGATAAATGAATGTGAATTTCTTAAACACATTTCAAAAAAGATATAGTTACTGGTTTGGTTTTATCATATACCATGGCACACAAATCTACATACTGATACAAAGCTGCTTATTGTACAAAGTGAAACATCAGTGCTCACACCTAAGATACTGAAAACCATTCTCAGAATCTTTTTCTAAATAAGATCAAACTGGATCTCCTATTTCTCAATTACATTGCTTGTTCTAAATCACTGTCCCTTCTACTGTCATGTGCTGCCTGGTTTTACCAGGCATTTTATCCCCAGGACAAAAAATTGTATCCTGAGAAAGCCCATCAGAACAGGCATTTGCAATCTTTTTTTGGCATGACAATATACTCCAATAGAAAAGTAAAAATATCCATGAATATCCATTTACGTAGCTGAAGCCACATTCTCCTTACAAAACCAAACATGAGCTGAGGCAAGATGTGAGGTGGGCTTCAAGAGCTGTTGCAGTATTTATGTGAGCAGAAAGACAGCAATAGGATGTAAAGAGGGAAGAAACGTTCACTTACTCCTTTATTTTCCTTTCATTTCAAGGACTAACTCATGAAAATAGAATTTATTACTACAAACTGCGTTTAGACAGGATGTGTCAGATTCAGCCACGCTATATAAGTTAAGGTATACACATCATAAAGTTTACTCTATTACTAGAGTTTATTCCTAGAGAAATTTGAGAAATGCTGAATATGTTGCAAAATCAGCCCAAGAGGCTGAAGCCTCTTGTTACTACTACAACCACCACCAACAGGAACGTGCAGAATACTACTATATATTTTAAGAGACACATGAAATGAGTTTCAGTGTTGAGCATCATTAGAGATTTTAGGCTTCTTGCCTGAAAATTTGCTTGTTTGAAGTACTTGTTGCTCTACTGTCTTGACAGCCACAGGGTTAACCACTCCCCTTTACCATCTGTCATTTTTAAAGCCATTGGGCAATGCCAACTGCCCAGATATCAAGTTTAGTCTTTTTAGGAGGTATATATCTCATTGACATACTGAGAGCTTACTGTATTTAATTTCAGTACCTCCCATAATTTAATTATATCATTTTTAAGAGTGCCAACTCTGACCTCTGTGCTTTTCTTTGGTTCTGACTCTGCCCAATCCACTTGAGCCAGCAGTAGAATGAGAAGGAAAAAAGGTAGTTTTTGTTGTTGGGGTTGGTGTTTTAGCTATCCGGACAGAGCAGCAACAGCTGAAATAATTCCGATATCGTGTGTTTATTTTCCACCATATTTGGTATGCAAAACAAGAGAGCCTCAAGGCAGTTAAAATTCCAATCATCTCTAAAACTTTAAGAAAGTATGTGACTACAAAGGCACATTTACCTGCCTGACAGAGCATGGCATACAGTAGCAGCACCCCCATCCCAGGCAGGTGTCTAGGGGTCTCCACAGCACCTGCAGCAACGGGGCCACCAACGGTGGGCAATGGGACACAGCACACATGATAACGGAGCACTATCCCTGCCCAGGGGAGTAGGCTATGATGGGGACCCTCTGTGGCAATGGAGGTCTCCAACCATCCAACCAAGGCCTGCTGCAAATGTGGCAGGAGGCTGTGGTGCTGGGGCCTGTGCTGCCAGAAGTGGTGGAAGCAGCGCGCTGGCACAGGGCTCCATGGAGGACCCAGCCCAGGCCTTGGCCACACTCTGAGCAAGGCTGGGGCAGCACCAAGCTGCATCCCATCCTGGCATCAACTCTGCCCCACATGTGCAGCAGGTCCTGACAAGTGTCCCTGCCCTGTGTTGACCAAGAGGACTGAGAAGCTGGCAAAGAGATGCAGTGCCACTTTCTGGCTGCCGTGCCTCTCCTCAGCTTGCCCACACCCAGTGCCTACACTCAAGGGGCAGGGACAGGCCAAGGCCTGCTCATGGTGACAGGGTCACAGGCCCAGGCATCTGGCCTGCTGAGTGGAAAGCTCCAGGTTGGACTTTCTCTGTGCCAGTGCCATCCTCCCAGGCTTGTGGAGGCTCATGGCCAACTGTGCCCGAGCACACAATGCAAAACAGCAGGGAGGCAGCCCATGGGGCTCCCCAACAGCCCCTCTGACCTGGTCATGGGCCTGGGCAAAGACGGGTGTGTTTGCAGCTGCTGACATAGCCAGGAGGTCTTAAAATGGATCAAAACCAGTACCACTGGAATATATTCCACAGGGAGGGGAAAAAAGAAAAGCATGAATTACCACAGCTTGTCAGTAAAAAGAAAATATTAAGGTAACTTTCTTTAAAAGGATGCTTTTCCAGCAGGTACAGCATTAACAGGAGATGAAAGTTCAAGGTTCAGAGTTGGAAATTAGATTTGTACATTTTTACAGAGCTCAATCATGGGCAAGCTGCAGCATTTCCTGAGTCAGTGAATGCTCAGCAAGTCTGTTAAGGAAAAAAAAAAAGAACCCTGACCATCACCACACCACTGCACCTCATGACTTGCAGTGAGGGCCAGCACCTATCCTGATGCTTTTAAAAATAGTTCTTAGCTATAACCTGCTCAATTCTTCATTAAAACATTCATGAGAAGTGTTTTTACCAGGAAGGTTCAGTTTCTTAAAATCCTTTCAGTGAAAGACCTAAAGTTCTCACTTAAAAAAAAAATCAAATACTTCGTTTAAAACTAAAGGAAAAGGAAAAAAGGGTAAAGTATGAATGGATTATCTGACTAACAAATAACTTAGTTTTATTTTCTGAAAACTTAAATGAGAAGATGTACCTTTTAAGTTTGTTGCAAAAATGCTCAGCAATCTTAAAGAAGTTTAATCAGCTTTAATCTTGGCCTGGGAGGGTTGGGATGAAAGCTTTGTTTTCCATGGTTCTAGACAGCCATAGGAGTCAGACCTCAGCAAGAGCTACCAATGCCTAATGCCCCAAATCCATCAGGCTTCTGCTGAGAAAGTAAAAATCTGCTATAGACAAGAATGGAAGAAGCCATAAAAAGAGGAAAAAGCCATAAAAAGAAGATAAAGCCAAAGTTTGCTGAAATCTGTTTTGATTCTGTGATCCGGATATCAACAGGGGAAAAAACATTTGCTGTATGTTACGCATGGCTTTCTATTGCAAAGCCAAACCTTAAATGACCCTAGAGTGTCCATTTTCTGGATTATAAACTTTCTCAGAAAACATCAAAACACAAGATGTTTCCACTGACAGGCTCATCTTTAAGAACAGAGCTTTACTGAGGGTAGAAATTTTTGTTCACAAATGTGGAACATCTGTAATGTGTCTCTACTAGAAAAGACACCTAAAAACATTAAAAATCCTTAAAAATTCCAAGGATGAAAACAATGTCACCCAAACAAAAAATTTCAACAGTATTTTGTTATACACGTTAGAAAATACGTCAGACAAAACGAAGAATATTTTTCAAAGAATTCTCTTCCACTTGTATGGGGCTTTCCTGTAGGGCTTAAATTTTCCTGTCTACCCCCTTAAATTCAGCAAATGCTGCAAAAATCCTAACTGAATTCTCCACCCAGAAACTAGAGAATTTCATCAAAAGTTTTTCCTACTCTGAATTGAAAGTCTTTCCCTCCTGAGGCTAGTACATATTTGCATCTTAGGTTCTTACAGCATTAAGAAATTAACAATCCATCTGATGAGGTTTGCATCCTGCATCCCTATCTGACTTCACCTGATGGTGGGTGGATTGGCCATCTGTTCAGGGAAAGCAGTCCTGTGCTTTATTCAAGTTTCCCCTCTTTTCCCAACCTTCTTTCCCCCATTCAAGCTGTAAAAAAATATTGTTTCTACAGTCTCCTACCTGACCCATAAGTGGTTTCCACTATCCTGCACATGTGATGTAATGTAAGGAGACATGATTGATGCAGCCTGACCTGACATGTCATGACGCTGCTTGTCACATGTGGAATTCAGGAAGAAAAATAAAATAAATATGCAACCTTGACATGTTCATAATAACCAATGATTTTGTGACTCCACATTATCTCTAAGTTACTTCGGCATTTTGTACATAAATGTTTTCCCTAGTAAGAAAACAAGCTACCTGCTCTTCAGACAATGACAACAGTTGGACTATAATCCCAAAAATCTTTATGTGGGCATTTTTCCCAAGAAAAAAAATTGACAGAGCAAGGACTGAAGGCTCAAATTACAGATTCGCCACTACCTAATGTGAAGTGGGTTGCACATTTCTTCTCTCCTGTAAATTAGAGAATGAAAACAGCTTGCCATGCCTCTTGAGACCAGTAGGTACCTTCGACAACAAAGTGCTAAAAGCTGAGCCAGTGCTAATGACTAGCTCTACATTTCCTTTAAGCGGATACTGGACTCTCTTCCTTGAGGAGTGTTTATTTTAAACGGAAAGAAAAAAGAAGGGAAAGTCAAGATTATGCATAGCTTCCCTGCAGTTCTAATGTGCTGCGTATTACAAGGCAGCAGAGACCAATATTACCAATGCATATTTTATGTCTATCCTGCTTCTAAAAATTTGTGTTTATTTATAAAAAGTTATAAAGGTCCTACAGCACCTCATAGGCAGTTTTAACAGGCATTACACGCTTTTTCACAGAACTTGATCCCTTCATTTTTCACATAAAGTATTGAACTCTAAAAGGAGCCTAAAGAGATACCCTTGTTCTTTAGAAAGCATCCATAGCTACCTGCCCTGCTGCTCACTGCAGTCACTAAGAGGCTTCCAATGACTTCCGTGGAAGTTGTATCAAATCAAGAGCAAGACAGAACAATCTGGTTCTAAGTTACTCCACACTACAAGCTAGCATAGGTACAGATTCCTTAGTATGTTAATAAAATTAAAATAATTTCATTTGGCATCCTTTTCAAATAGAAACATATCCCTTAAGCAGTAGAGTTGTTAGCAAACACTTTATAATGCCTAATCTTCATATAATTCTCAAATCTTCCACAAACTACAAGACAGACAGAAGCACCCCTGAATTGTAACTGATTCTGGACAAATCCCTAGCCTGCCACCTGGCAGTTTCAGCATTCTTGCCAAGGCAATCTGGCAACTGTTCTCTTCAGGCATCCCCTTTCTCCTGTAGGGTCTCCCAGCATTGCAGGAGACAGGCTAAGCAGGTTTCCCTCAAAACCCTTCTGTTCTGGGCTCTCCTAACCTTAATCTCCCTTCCTTAATCCTTTTTAATGTTGATATGTCCATTACGACTTGCTTAAGGCATTTATGTCCCCATAGAGGCAGTTGCACTTTCTTCATAGAAATGACAGCCAGAAACAGCTTCCTTCACTTTGGATTCATGCAAGAAACTAAGAATTGCATTAGAATAATTTAGTCTGAAAGAAAAAAAGTACAGTTTGATGGAGGGTGAAGTCCTGCAACTATGAAATGACATGGTGGGAGGGTCCAGCAGCAATAGATTTCAGACTGGTGCTAGTCTGAAATGGCAGCTTTTACTTCGAGATATAAACTAGATTAATTATTGCTGAAGATTTGGTATATTGCTAGAGCTTGCTGAACAATCTGGCAGAAATGGAATCAAATGATAAGCAATTGAGAAGCTCCCTGGAAGTATAAAAATGTGAGAGCAAACTTAAGCTATATTTTAGTAAATTCATACCTCTACAACCAGCTAATATTTCAAACATGAATTACCAATGCTTGCCTCCAGTGCAGCAGTTGTTGACTTTGAAGACTGGAGGTGATACTTTTAAATACCGCAGCCCCATTGTAATAAATTGAACTGCACCAAAGTCAATCCCAGAAGGGTCTGATCCAAGGATATTTGGCTTTAAGATCAAACCAGACTGACTAAAATTTTCTGAGAGTGAGTCTAATGGCTTATCTTTACTAGACAATGTTATCATACTCAAATACACACACAAAGAACCAAGGTAGCTATCAGCTAGTGTTCACAAACAGCCAGGCGCTGCAGAGCAGGGTACGCTATGCTCAGTATTGTCAGTTGACTCATTCAGCTCTTCACAGTTGTGTTTGAACACTGTCACATTTCACACTGTACAGCAGCCTGCAAAGAACATACAATTCAGGCATTAATCATCTGTATAACGGAAGCACTTCAGATACAGACTAAGACACAGTTGGTATTTGGGATGGGCAAGCCAGATTCAGTGTTTCTTTTGCTCAGTGCTGAATTCCCCTCTGAAGAAAAACATATAAAGTAATAGTAAAACCAAGCATTAACAACCTAGAAACTTTTTGAAGATTTTCTTCAAACTAAGGACTGAATTCAAACTGTCCACAGATGCTCATTTGTTTTACTTCCCAGTTTTCTGAAATAGTGTTTTAATGATAGATTCCCCTACGTGAAACCATTTATTTTGGTCTCATTTTCACTATTAACCTTAGATTATTCTATAAAAACAGGTAGGAATGGACAAAAAAATCTTAATCATTGTGAAGTTTGATAGTACTATGTTTTATCAAGTACTTTTGTCTTGACAGAAGATCCTGCAACAAATGTTGTACATGGTGGTTATTCCACTGCCAAGTGCAAAACATAAGGCTGGAGAGCCACAACGGCAGCCAAATGGTACACCACTAACTCCAAGAACAAAATTTGCCTCTAGCTACTGTAGAAGCACAAGCTGCACCAGGATCCAACATGTAAGGGGGACTACGGCAGAGCTGGGAGCCCAACACAAGGGTGTGTGCATCAAGCTAAGCATGGCTCTGAAGGGCAGAAATCAGCCATATGCAGGAGTTCAAATCTGGATCAATGTCTCACATCTGGTGCGTTTATCTCTAGCAGACAAAGCTTTGTCTGGGGTGGGAAACACTTAAGTACCTTAACTAGTAACCAACTGCTTTCAGTTATACAGCAGCCTGAGTTTAAGCTGGAGAAGCCTGGTGCATAGCAGCATTCTAGCAACTGAAACTTACAGTAAATACTGACCAGTGTAAATCACTGCAGAATTAACACCCACTTTCCTAATATCTGCAATTTCTTTATGTCTATGAAATTCCTCTCCAGTTCTCAGTCCCACACAGCCTCCGACCCCACAAAGCCTTTGAAATAGTAACTGAATGCTATATCAAGTCACTGCCATTGGCTTATTTAATCTGGAATTTCAACTCATTAAAATTGCTTTTTCTGCCCCTGAAAATTTCTGGTATGTGTACTGTCATATGGGAGGAGGAAGTAAAAGATGCTTAGAGTAGAAAGTGTTTTTCCCCCCACCTTTTTAAGTGCCATAGCTTTCCAAAGAGAAGCTTTTATATCTTATGTAGTAACTGTTAGCAGTTTGTGACATTTCTAGACTGTCCAGGGTGTAACTAGTACATGACAGGTCAAGTCTGTCACCTTCATAAAAGCAAAGAACATCTACACTGGCACACTACACTGTGGAGTCCCTCTGAGAATTACTAATGTCATACCAAATATCATCAGCAGTATTTATCTTCTCTTCATCTCTGCTATTTGTAGGAGCTTCCAAAATTTTTTGAATTATTCTTACATGAAGGTAGCTTTCTCCTTAGTCCTGTGAAGTGAATGCCATAAACCAAAGGTTGAATCCAGGAGATTTAATTTGTCCTTGTGGCAACTGTAATTAAAATACAACTCTCTTGGGGGAATACCTGGAAAATTAAGGTTATTGTTGTCACTATTATTAATTAATTATCATCAGATACTTGCTTTTAAAAAATGATCAGTCTTTAGATTTTGATGCTCCCTATTATCCTCATTAAGTAAATGGTGAAATAAAGATGAATGAATTGCAAGCAGATGAATTAATGATTAGCCAAGAATACTTTAGATTGGATTCTGTTACCAACAGATTTTACATCAGTAGAAAACGCTTACACGCCAGGCTGTACTTTGGGTAAATTGTCACATGAAAATAGTGCTCTTCTCAGAAAACTTTTATCTATTCAGAAACAGATAAATCAGGTGGGAGGAGAGGAAGTTAAATCATTCTCATGTAGCTGGTCAAGGATTTCAAAAGGAAGCCATGCTAATTATAGGCCCATCCCAGACACATCAAATAGCATTATCCTAAATAAGAAGCGACATATAAAGCAATGGATCATTTCTGCAAGGGAGATAGGGGATATTAATTATGGGCCAAATTTAGGGTGAAGCAAAACATCAGTTCTCCAGGGAAACAGTTATGCTTCTATGATTTCCAGGCCAGTGCCAACATTTGCACAACACACGCAGCATGGGAGTTGCTCTTCCTGATGTGTTGGATGTTTTGCCAACTGTATTTACTTCTCTTTCTCCTGTCTCAACCTCAGCATGTGCCTTGTTCTGGCAGGTGCAGAAACACAGGCTCCATAGCCAGATGGGCAGCCCCTAGGAGTTCTCCCATGTCAGCAATTTGCCAGAGGTTTCTCTCATGCCCCTTGACCCCTTGCAAAGCTACCAGCTCCAGAGGAGCCCAGATCTCCAGCCTCAGACCTTGCACACCGTTTCCATTGTTCAGTTAACAGAAATAGGATCGACTCGTAGGAAAGATTCCATTTAACTATAAAAACAGAGTATTTAGAGCCACCCTAAAGGACTGAGTTCCCCTAGTCCCTAGTTTCTAATATAATTCAGAGCAGAAGTTGAATGCTACAGAAATGCTAATTAGTTACTCAAATGCATTTGTTGTGCAGTAATTCAGAGCTGCCCTTTGCTGTGTGTAATAGCAGGACATGCTATTTTAGGGGGCAATATCCTCCTTTGATAATCTCAGTGTAAGGCACCGCCACACTGCTGGTGTGATGCAGCACATTTGGATTTTCACCAGAACATGCCCGCTGCTGACAGAGGAAGCTAATGGAGGTCTTTCTTCTTTCTTTCCATGTCTTTATTACATGGAGTCCCATCTCAAATGAATCCTAAAACTTCACCTGTGCATTATATTTATTTCTGAGTCATAAGCCCTATGCCTGCTGCTGTCACCATTTACAGCCACGTAGCCCTCAGAGCCAGGTCTGTGCACACTTCAGAAGTTAAGTTGTCTCCCTCAAATATAACCACTGCTTAGGAGCTTGCTAACAAAATACTGTTCTGCATGTGCCAGACAGCATCCAAAGCCAACCCTGCTTATTATTTTATCACCTACTTATCACTTCAAAAAATCCTGAGGTAGGTTCTTAAGCAGCAAGGAAATGTAAAGGCAAATGTTACCTAGTTCTTTATGATGTAGTGTGACTACACTGCATCTTCTCTATGTGGTGTCAGCATGTGATATGGATTTATCCTCTTGGTACAAGGTCATACTCTAAAGGCACAGAGCACTGTCTGTGTTCACACTGAACTTCATGGGCCAGGGCTTCCAATGAGCCAAATATGGTGATAATCCTATGTTTAAAAATATCAGTTTTGAATATTTTTGCTGGGCAATCACAGCAGACTGCTATTTGCATGGTATTATGCATTTGATCCACTCACACAGTGATTTCCACAGGGCAATGTGTAGTTAAAGACTCATGCTTGCTGTCCCTCCATGTCACAGGGACCTTCAGAGGTGCTCAACTAAGGCCTAACTACTCCCACCCACTTCAATGGAAAACAAGATTAATATTTAGTCCTTCTAGCAGTCATATTTTGTTAGCAGTTTAGACCCTAGCTTCAACTTTCCACTCCCTTATTCACACTCCAAAATCTTGTCACAGAGCAATGGTTTGCAGAATTATAGCCTTCATTATTTATTCAAGTAGATGATTTAAAATATTTTGCTAACATGCAACAATTACTAATATTTAAAGACTAATACATGTTTTTCCCCTAATCCTCATTTTACCTTGTCTTCTTGCAAGCCATTGCACATAAGCTAGTGATTAAAGTAGGAAAAGGGAATCAGAAAATGAGTTTTTTTTATCCCTTGTTCCATTGTAAATCTCACTGGGAGCGAGACTGCCCTGAAACTGTTCTGTGAGGTTATAGTTTGACCAGAAATTTTCTGGTGGCAGCTGTGGCACTTCTCCATTAACTGCTTATTCTGCTTCCAGATCACCTTCTTCTCTGCCGATCTGGCGACAGGGTAAGCAGAAAAGTGGAAGCAGCCTTTTTTTATTCTTCTGGTCAAGTTATTTTTCAGCCAGATCAGTTCCTAGGTCAGCTTCACTGGGCAGCTACAAATACAACAGTGACATACCATGGTAGGGACAGTATATGAAGATGATACCAGCAATAATATGGAATTTAAACTAGTTTAATCCCTTTAAAGCAACAAAATGTCACACAGGCTATGATCACAGACGAACGAACTGCCTTGAGTACCCTACCCCAAATCTACGATCCAAGGGACATTAAGGAAACCAGCAGTCTTAACGGAACATCCTTATTTTAGTTGCTTTAAACCACACCTTTTATACTAGCATTAATATCTTTAAAAGAGCAGTGACGAGTAGCATTAAATCTTTGTTCCCTTTTTTCCCTCATTGTTAGTTCAATGGGCTGTTAGCTAAAACATACAAAAGAAAGGAAGACTGGCTGACTTGAGACCTGCTGAAGAGGCTTTTGCTTACACTGCCTGCGTTTCTTTGTTTATCTGTCTGTATTGTTTTGCTTCAACAGTTATAGTTAGAGCATTCATAAAAAGGATGAAATGTTTTTTTTTTTTTTTTTCCAAGACGCTGTGGCTATAACTAAGTTCTATTGAGCACACAGGAGCTCTGCAAACAAAGAGCTGAGTAAACAAAGAAAAAGCTAGACAGAAGCTAGGAACCCCTGCCCCAGCCCGAGCATAGACAAACGGCCTTGGGTGGATATTGAACATGTAAGGGTGAGCACAGCAGTGATTGCCAGAGGTGGGCTGTGAGTTCCTGTTCCCAACAGGTTTGTTTTAATGCTCATCTGTGCATGTTTACTTAGTTTGAGGGCATTTCCACACGGAAGTGGATATACAAACAAGGGGCTGTAAGAGGATAATTATTATTTTGCATTCGCACTTTACAAACATTACAGAATTAATTCTCCCAACACTCTACTGCGATAGTGAAGTGATGTAGTTTGGTCAGGATACAGAGGCACAGTGTTCAGAGATAAATCCAAAGTCTGCAAGAATTGGGGAATAAAACTGTTGTAGGTTTCCTTACTCATGTTATTGCTGCCAACATCCTCCCCCCATCAGGTATTTAAGAGTTGAAAAAGGAGATGCAAATTTTTAGCAACATTATTTTCAATGAAGTCTCATTGTTTTAGCTGGTGGACATGCAAATAGGCTGGAAAGGCTTAACTACATACTCTAATTGCCAAGCAGGCACAAAAATTCAGCCCTGACTCAGGTAAGGATGACTTACAAATGGTACTAGATACTAGCTTTTGTTTTGGACAAAACAAAATACCCTCTCTACCACCACACCCCACCCCACTCTGCAAGGCCCTTCCCCCTGAAAAATAAAGGGCAGTGTGTGTGTGTGAGTAGACTATACCCAAGCTATTAGGTTGGAAAAAAAGTGTTCTGAACATTTTATTTTGTTCCCCAAGCAGAGAGGGATGTATGCCTTTCGCAAGTGTTTAAATTTATGCCAGAGTATTTATTAACCTATCCTAATGTTGACTTATGTTTCAATATGGTGTCCAAAGTTGTCGAGCAGTATACAATTGTTATACAGAGAATGGTGCATTATTGCTGATCTCAATTTGCATCAGCGAACAATCAAAGGACTTTTATGGGAGTCATTACTACTGGCACACAGTGAGCGCAGAGTCTGAAGTTAAAGCACTGCAGCAGTGGCAGAACTACCACTTTCATTTGTCATCACAATAGAAGACATTAAAAAATATATAGGTAATGAAACTTAAGCATAACAGGTTAATAATTAAGATAGCACAGATTTCTCAATGCTGAAACAAGAACAAAAAAGCAGTACAAAGCATCTGTGCCATGACAACGTAGCAAGCAGGAATTCTGTAAAACCCAGGTTGGACAAAGGTACAAATTCAAGGGGGTGGGGATTTATTCATCTTCAGAATACTTCAATATTTTTTGCAGTTTTCACAGATGAGGTTTATAACAGGTTTATCATTTTCAGCTACCTCACCCCCATCCCATCTTTCCCTCCTCCTCTTCCAAAACAGACTTCTGCCAGAGCTGACCATAATGTGCCAAATCTGCCTGTCTCTTTAGCCTCTGAAGTTGTATGTTGAAGAGGTGAGACTGGCTTTCAGAAAAGGTTACCTAGCACTAAAGGAGGAGATGGCCCCAGAGGTAGCTTGAAGCACTTGAAATGATAGACTAACACTTCTGAATTGGCAAAAGAGCCAAGACAACAGGAGAAGAAAGTGAGGGGAATGAGAAGAAGGTTAACATGTACAGCAGCAGGAAGGGAGATACCAAGTTGAAATAGGGAGGACAGTATGAAGATTGGTACAATTTTAATAGCAGAGAGGGCCCAAAAGAAAACAGTACTATGAGGATCAACCCCAGACCTGGTCTTCCATACCTTTGCTTTTTGAGCAGTAAAGCACATTCCAAAGCCTCTAGCAAATATGGAAACCTTTTATACCCCATCCAAACGCAATGCGAAGTTGACCACACAGAATTAATTTCTCCATTATAGGAATTGAAGCTTCATTTCTGAACTTTTATTCTTTTGCATACCACCCATACATCTCCAGTAGTCTCACCACCACTGTGTTTCCTACAGTCTTTCACTTCCTGTCCTTTCCTAAGGAAGTTGTTTACCCCCTTGTTTTCCTACCAAATATGGCAACACATTGGCAAATGCATTAAAGAGCATGACAGCCTCTTTAAAGTCGTCTCTTTAGAGGGTTTTGGGAAAGACAGTTCTGTTTTGGTTTACCATCAGATACAAGTGTTTCCACCCTTCATTTCATGAATGTGCCAGCAAGGTTTTCACCTGGCAGGTGCTAGGACCCAAAGCACAGTTGGAGTCCTGGTGGCAGCTTGGCATGTGCTTCTGCACTAGCCTTCCTCTCTACTAGGTTATCTGGAACACGAGGTAGCAAGAATCCCTGCTTAGGAGAGGGGACCAGAATCTGTCTTGACAAATGTTCTGCGTTCAGTTAAATAGACAAATGTATTCTGCTGCCAGCCCCTTGCAGGAGTTTGACTTGATGCCTGTCACCAAACAGCTTCTTTTGCACTAGATGAATTACAAAACATTCATACCCTGTAATGATCAAAAAGAAAGCCCCCATGCCCACATTACTTTGGAGATACAATCCACACTCCCTTGCAAGCTAATAGCTTTTAAGCCCCCACAAAATCAAGGCAGGTCTCTGAAGGGTATAACAAATGTGAAAAACTACTGCAAGGCCAGCTTGCAGCAATGACAATCCACCTTCACAGGACAGTGCAACTGTGTACGCGTACAGTGCAAGCCTCTCCTCAGTTCTTCTCATTAGTGATTAGCCTCTTGTACAGAGCAGGAAGGGCCATATACCTCATACTGGTTTTAAAGCTTCTGCTGTTTGGATGCACTCAGCCTGCATGCAAATATGTAGCAACTCCTACCAAATTATTTCAGTGACTCTTTGTAGCAGTAAGTCCCAAGAGAAGTGTGCATTTTATATTGCATAGTTCATTTAGCTATTTTTCCATTTCATTACTTGTTTTTGTGTTATGGTCAAGCAGAAATTCATTAGAATACCTTTTACTGTGCATGATTAGAAGCTCTCATTTTGGAAGAACTGGAAAATGATGATGACATTCATCTGTAGCAAGTGCTAGCTCTTCTAAGTCTCTTCCACATTTTACCTTCTATATCCCTTCTGTTTCCACCATGTCCTTTTTCAGAGTGCAGTCCACCCAAAACCAGTATCTCAAAAACACAAATGTTGTAAAAAAACCAACAGCTTTCAATCTCAACTAGAGATTGTGCCTCTTTAGTTATGAACACTAAATACTGCAATTAAAGACTTAAAAAAAAAAGACACTAGCAATTTACATGACAAGAACCAACAAAACCTACTTTTTTTTTTTGGATTTTTATCTTGTAGTCAGTTGAAACCCAAGTCACTTCAAGATCCTCCACCTGAAGTTACTTCTGCTGATGAAGCACCCATAAAGGACTCCCCAGTTTCCTAATGAGACTTTATACCACTTTTTTTTTTTTCAATTATCTCTCCCCTTTTTCTGGGCACCCATTTTCACCCAGTTTACATAAGCCCTGTTATCCCTGATACCTTCAGCACTAACAGTTTTTGTGGAGATCTGCTTGAATTTATTACCCACAGACAGCATTACTGCTCTTAGTTTATGCCCACAGAAAATCAAACAGAAAAACACACTTAAATGCATCTTCCCTTACTTGATCCACTAGCTCAGTCATTATTGCAATGCAAACAGATTGCTCAAAGAGGCTGTTAAATCTCCATCCATTGAGATATTCAAAACTCAACTGGACAAGAACCTGAACCAACTGACCTGACTTCAAAGTTGGATCTAACTTCAAAACCAATTCCTCCTTTGAGCAGGGAGTTGTACCAGATGATCTCTAAAGTGCTTTCTAATCAAAGTTTGCTATGATTCCAGTGAGATCAATGGTTCTGAGCAGTTCTGGTAATTTAGTTGCCTAAATATTGTAGGAAATTTGAGTCCTCTGTTCTTGAAGCAGCTCAGGGAGGATATTGGTAATGCTCTCAACTCTTTATCATGGAAGTCATTCCAAGTTTGATGAACATTGCATGTCAAGTTATTCGGTATTACTCCCCACCCCTTAGGGCACCTTCACTCAGTAAATGAAGTACTTCTAAAAGGCACCAGCCACAGTGGCATGTAAACCAGAAGTCAAGCATCTAGCTAGAACACTGCTTTCCATGGCTCACTTATTCTTTGACCTCTCGAAGGAGAGATAGACAACAAATTGATTGAACCTCAACAACTCATCTCATAGGTTTCCAAAAATGGTAACAATTTTGTCATTTCTGGCTATGACTGAATTTAAGTTGGCAAGTCTGCCAACCCTCTGAGCCATCCAGTCCCTCATGCTTTTCATTTTTTTAGGATATGGTTAGATTAGCCCGTCTATTATAAATATGACATAGCACTACCCACAAGCATTAGAGAGTTTTCAGCATTTCAGCTAAAATCCCCATTTTGGAAGGATTTACAGCTTGGCTGCAAGAGTGGCGTCTGGCTGAAACGTGGCATGCAAAGTCTCGCCATAAGAACCCAGTGGTTAATAATAAATCAATTTGGCTATTTTTAAATTAGAAGGCTGAAAAATACAAATGAAGTTTACCATTTGCTGACACATCTTTGATGTCAGAAGGAATGTGAATTCCACACGCCAACTCTTCAGCTGATGTAAATCAGCATAACTACACTGGCATCAGTGGAGCTCCAGTGATTTACATGCTGCAAATCTGTCCCTGTATTTATTAATGGAATACTTGTAGTTAGCTTTTGGGTCAAATCTTTGCTGTTGATGTAACCTACTGGAATCAACAGGGAGTTGCACTTAAACATGCAGAGAAAAAAACAGGTTTCTTTCTTCCTGCTCCTGATTATTTAATTTTTAATTAAAACAATTGCAGAGACCAAGTCTAATCTTAGAGAATCCAGAGTATTTAAGGCAGCACATATCTTGCTTGACACCATAATGAGATTTACAAGGCAGCTGCAGCACATGCATCAATTGCTACTTTTTATCTCTTCAGATTGATCCATGTGGCAATCTGTGCTATTGTTAATCCATATCTACAGCACAAACCTATATTTTAGTAGTTTTGGAGAGAGGTCATGCTGAAACTTAATCTCTGCAAAATGCAGAGCCCAAATATTCAGCATTATATGCAGGACATTTTTTTTGTCCTTCCTCTTCTCCTCCACACTATTTCCTACCTTCTGCTTTGCTTGTTTTGCAAAAAGTGCTAAACATCTCTGCCTCAGCTTCTTCAAACCGTGCATGTGCAAAGTGTCAGCTACTGAAGAGAACAGCTAGTATCAAGAGAGCAAGATAAGGCACTAAAGCCAAAAGCCAGAACATCCAAGCTCAATTTACATCTGCCCCAATTTCCTCTGTCACATAGGGCAAGTTCTGTCACCTTTTGGCATTGTTTCCATCCCCTTCCCCTGCCATAAGCCAAATGGGACTAATGATATTTACTAAACTGTGTGGGGAGCTGGGATTTATGTATGACATATGCTAAACATACTATCTATTTGCATGTTTATGATTGCACATGCCATCATAAATGCAAGGTGGGACTGCCTTTGCAAATGCATCGTTTTATAAACATTTCTGAAAACCTGAATATCATCTGGGTTATTGACCAGATCATTTTAAAAGTAGTATTTTGCATTTATAGTGATACTATAAACACAAAACATTTACTAACACAACACATGCAGTGCCTATTACAGTGTATGCAGAAAGCATCGTAGCATTAATTGGTGTAATGCCCAAGATAGAAATGTTTGCATGTTTCACTCAGTGCATTTCTTCATTTGCTGAATAATTCAGCTTCTATACAGGCTTAGCTGACCTTTGCTTGATAAAGTCATATTTCTAAGCATTTGCTTGCATTTGGTATTTTTAATCAGGTTCAAGTCCACTCACTGCACATCAGAGCTGAGAATAATGATGCAGATACGTTTTAGCCAAATGATGTTCCTTATAGCAGACACTTCCCCCAAATCACTGAGTTGTTAACTAAAGTGTAAGAGAATTTATGATGCTAAATAAAACCAGGAAAAAAAAAAGATGTTTTAATAAGATGAAAATCCAAATGTTAAAATAATGAGCCATCTGTATGGGTGGCCCTCTCCTGAGAGATGCCAAGAGCTTTACCATCTGTGAAACATTTACCAGCTGTTTCCTTCCTTTTTCGTGAGAACATAAGAAATCCTTGCAGTTGGTGTTTCTAACTGACACATCCTAGTGAAGGAAACAGGTTTGTTCAACGTCAGGACCTCTCATGAAAGCTAGCCTGGCTGGAATTAACCTAATAATATCATGGTAAGTGCTGCTGTTCCCCATTTCCAAAGGGTCCTTCCAAATAAAGGTCCAGCAGGCCACAGAACACTCTGGAAAATGGAGTAGGCAGAAATCAACCTACGAGCCACAATTTGGTTTTAGGGAAATGTATATATATATATTCAATATTTGATCTGAACATGTTTACTATTTTGCTTTTTAAAAACCCTAGTCTGTTGCAGGAATTCAGGATAAATTTGTCACCCATGTGAAACTCAAAGGCACCTGCAATAAGTATAATGAAAGTACAGAATTGGGTCTTACTTCCTCTACTCTGGCCACTGTTTCACATACTTGCTATCAGCTTATCCCTGCAGCTTTTGACGCAACACGTGCCATACCTCAGTGTGAGTGAGTTACATACGGCCTTAGGTTCAGACAAACATGCTCTGAAAGGTTTTAGTTTGCAGTAGGCACAGATCAAAGGCTACAAAATAAAGACAAGTTAAATCTATGAAAGGATGTATTGGCTTGTATTTATTTGTATCCTGATGTGCTGTAGCCCTAATTGCACAGCATTTAATTATTTCCTTAGTGTTCTCTTATTGCATTAGCTGCCAATGAGAATTGAAGAGAATATAACTTAAGAAGCAGAATTAGCTCTTAAATTCCAAGTCAATGAAATTCGCCCATAGGAGTGATTAAGGGAGTTTCTATGCAATATTTGGTTTTGTTTTCAAAAGTTAATTTTTCAAGATACTTGTGCAATGAGTTGGGGGGAGTGGGGGAAATCAGCATCTGACCAAAGTTGACAGTGTATGTGGTTGCATAAAGAGCAATATTTGGTTATCATTTAAATGCCAGACTCCATGATATCCTATACTTCACAACTGTGAAAACTGTAACAACACCAGACATCAGTGGTGGCTGCTACACAATATACTAGCAGCACCTGCCTTGAATCAAGGACCATTTTCATTTGCAAGTTTCCTCACTCCTTCCTGTACTCATTTTCCCAAAAAGGGAACTTTGTCTATATCATGAAGAAATTATGTGGGTTTATCATTTCTTCGGCAGAGGGGTAGGGGGTGCATGCATCAGGTATGTACTGATGCACAAGTAGGGAGGCTGCTGAATGCAGTAGGCAGGAGTGATAATGTACCAGGACAGATTTCTGACATGGTACCTGGAAGGTAGAAGAGCGTCCCCTTCCACTTGCAAGGAACATCCCTGCAATATTTGTAGAGCAGCCTCTGGAATTAATAAACTCTGCCACTGCTGACCTCACCCAGCACAGGGCTCATGTGCTGCTGTGCACACCAGAGCAACCCCAGGACCTCTTCAACTTGTACTCATCACAAGGCATCCTCCATAATCAGCTCCACATTATCTGATGGCTGATAACCATTTTGCAAGGGCTAAGTTGTCTCCACACATGGGCTATCTATACCACAAGTGAAGTTATAAACCATACCCTTTACATCTTCAGTTGGCTAAGACCAGAATACAGACAAGACAGCATAAAGTGAGGTTACTTACCTACCTCTACAGCATGAGAGGCACTGGAAATCTGCATGACTCGATGACCTGCAAGGGCCGCTACTGGAGCTGCTCTGCATCCTTCAGCAGTGAGATGTAAGCCAGTGGATTGCACTACAGGCCACAGAATTCCTCTCCTTGAAGTCAGCATCACACTGAACCCAAGTTATTCAGCAAGAGCAAAATGTGGCTGACTTCCTGCACCTCAATTTATTCAGTAGGAAGTTAAATGTGTTTAGCTGCATTGTACATAATGCTTCTTTCATTGATAATGGAATTATATTTTTTATTCTGAAAACCACCAGTAGAAACATTTTGAAGGGACATGTACTGGAAAATAAATAACTCCCCAAAGCATAAATAAAACACCCCAAGCTGAAGTAAACTTTACCCAACTAAGTAAAACTGTAAAAAGGATAGCCTCAGGGTCTCCAAGACTGACTACAGTAGTGTATTTCATACTTCATTTGTTATGATATGTCAATCTGCAAGGTATAGAAAGGAATAGACATAAATGTATGATTCCAATTTGTCTCTGTGTCTGAAGAAACCATACTTTGCCAAGAGAATTAGGTCAGAGTTGTAGATACTTTTTATTAAACCACTTCTGGTACTATGAAGCACAGTTCCATAGCTATCAAGAACATCAAGGTATAAAACATAGCATGGATATTAAGCACAAATGAAAACAGAAGTCATCTATGTTCTCTTGGGCATACCAGCTCCCTCAGTATAGCTTCCATATTGTCAATAAAATACCTGACTTTTCTTAAAGTTTTAAGTGATAGCAAAGAATGGCACAAGATTTTTTACTTTATTTTCTCCCACTAATTTTAGAATTGGTTCTAATACTGAATGGTACCAAAGGATGTATGTTTTTTTCTTTAAGTAAGAACTACAAGGTTCAGTATGTTGCTCAGTGTTTTAGGTTTACGTGAAACTGATATAACGATGCTCTATCGCCAAAAAACTGAAGTCTCCCAAAGATAGCAAAAAGTTTGAAAAGTCCTGAAGACATTACATTAATATTTATTCCTGGAGAAACTGAAGCTTGAACTAATAAAATATTTTCAGGATGATGTATCTATGCATGCTTTAAAACCCTCAAATCATCTCAACTAGATCGAAGTCCTAATGCTGCCATAGCCCACGTGTTCCCTTGTGTTATAAAAGCCCTGGGGTATAGGATGCCATACATAATTTGGGTTGCTTGAGTGTTACCTGTTCAAAGACGCACTTTCTTCAGGGGTCAATTGATTTTAATTTATAACCTCTGGTGACCTGAGTCCATAACATCTGCACTTATGTGAATATTCTTAGTATGAACTTAAAAGGGAATCAGGAAAAAAAACAGTTAACTCTGACTGCATTACATATTGTGTTCCCCTGCTAGAATAAGATTAAGGTCATTGGCAGGGCAGACCATGTATGTGTAAAGTTTACATTGCAGATATCTTCACTGGTTTGCTGAAGGGCTCATAATTTCAGGCACTCAAATACTCTTCAACTTTGTGAGTATAGAACATATGTAATTAATCAGAAAGTTATTAGTACAAAAATGATTTTTTTGTAGGTGTACAAAATCATGCACATCTTTTAGGATTTATAGGAAAACCACAGCTGAGTCTGGTATATAAGACAAATAATAGCCAGGTTTTCAAATTAAGCAATCTTAATTTTTGTTGTTATTTTGAAATTAAGCAATCCTAATTTTTGTTGTTATTTAAAGGTGATTTTCCACAGTTATAAATTCCTTACATGGCATTTAGCACAGCTTGCATTTACATGCATTTGTTTGTATATAGTATACTGTTTTGTTCTCGGGTTCTAGTTTTAAGCAACAAGCATTGCTCTGAACAAAGCCCACCTTGAATGCTACCATTCCACATGCAAACAAGAAAAGCCTCACTTTACCTTTCAAGTACCTCCATGTCTGAGAGCAAGTGTTAAGCTCTGCTTTCCTGCTTTGAAAGCCATAGCAGTTTTAGCAGTTAGTACTTCTAAATGACACCGGTTAGTGTTCAGCGTATAAATTCTAAGTTATAAAAGTGGTTTGTAACCACAGTCTCTCGTCTGTGTTCCAGGAAATGCTTTGACTGCTGTAAGCTGTGCAGCAGGTTAGTAAGAATTTGTCAGGATGGACTCCAAGTACCACCAGGGCGACGCAGGTAAGGTTACTGGTGATTTAGTAGGCTGCACATTGCTCCTGGTTAGAAGGTGTTTGAGGCATAGATGTAAACTCAAAGAACTCAAGCACTCAGAATAGCTAAAGATCCCATTTTACTTGTTGGAAGGGTACCCGTGTTAACCAGAGCACCCTGGACAAATTCCAGCATAGGTAATTGCATTGTTTTCACAAATTCTCCCTCCATTTCCAGTTAGGAAAGATATTCATCATTTTTGTTTTTAACTCCTGTGCTGCCCCCATGATAGAGGGAAACAAAGGCAGCGGTTGACACTGATGAACCTTTTGACACAGAAGTGGAAACACAGGGTTGCTAAGTAGGTAATGGTGAATACTAACATTTTAAATGAAGACAACAGCACAGTTCACTCAAAGACAAGTGCTACCCTGCCACGAACCACCAGAACTGTTCCCAGCATAAGGCAAAGAGAAACAGAGGGTCAGCCCAAGTACTGGTGGTGCACCATTACAAAATTCCAATTGCGTTATGTGATTAGGAACATGGGCATTGCATTAAGTAACCTTAAGGAGCAAGGAAAGCTCTTGTTTTTCCTTTCTCCAGCTACAGTTAACATGGATGTGTAATTATTCAGAGAACTGCCACTAAGCAAGAGGACAGACTCAATCCCCATATTTGTGTGGTAGCCTGTGGTGAATGTGTCTATAAACCCCTTAAATCCTTGTGCATCCTCTGTAATCAGTGACATTGTAAGACAAGTCACTGACTTCCAGTGGATGCATTGAAGGCTGAGCAAACCACCACATCAACACAGACACTGCACTCCAGCCTTTCTGCCCGGCTGGGAATTCCAACCAAGTAGGTGTTTTGGGGTTGTCCTTGACCAATGGGTTTCATGTAACAAAAGCACCACTGTATAATTTACATGCTTCAATGTGCTTAAAAGACTATTATCTCTTCTGGTCCAAAGGGTCCAGACACAACACAAGATCTATAGGACAGGAGTAGTAACATGTTGCATGCAGAAGGACATTTCTTAGTATTAATTTTTATGTGTATGGCTAAACTGGAGCTTTTTGGAAAAAACCCTCTACAAGCATTTCTGACTTTCCTGACCCCATCCTGCTCTTATTGATATAATAATTATGATCTTGTGTATCTTATTTTTTTCCATTGAGAGTCTTATGCTGATTCACAGACCAGGTGCTGTGTAGGTGGGTGCTATGTGGGTTTCCCCTCTGCTCAGATGCCTGAACTACAAGAGCTAAGCATCATGTTCAGCCAGGCCTGAACACCCTTTGAGCCAAGATTAACAATCTGTGCCAAACTATGGAAGCAGCCTGGGATGAAAAACCTTTTTAAAACTTTTGTTAATATCTAGCTATATAAATAGTACAAATCTGTCCATAACAGAGTCAGGCAATCTTACAACTTATTTGTCAGAATGTCATTGAACAGTAGACATCTAGCCTTGATCTCAGAAATTTCTTATTTAACTCAACTGATTTCAACATTAAGGTATCAGAAATCCATCAGGAACAGAAAACAGGAACTATAATTTTGCACTTCCTGAAGGACTCATTTGTGAGCTACTAGTTGCTGTTTTCAAAATTCAAAGGATGTTCTACTTTTTATCTTTTGTTATTCTTCATTAATTAATCAACTCCAACAGTCTGCCAGGGTCTTCCTCCAAAAGGACACTGTCATGGCACCAGCATATTTCCCAGTGGTTATCAGTGGGAAGGCACCTACAGCTTAACTGAGCTCCATTTCTGTAATGCTTTAGGATTCCACCAAAGTAGTATGAAACTATTATTTGCTTCTGTACTGTCATTCCCCCTTACATAGAGTCTGTGATGAATAGCAATAAAAACAACATAAAATTCAAATAGGACTCAAAAGTACATTTGGTATCAGATTGCCTCTAAACCCACTGCAGCTTTTTGCAGAACTATACCCATGTTCTCCCAAGTTCTTGGGCACATCTGGAGTTTCACAGTTTTGGATCAAACCAGATGACAGCAGTCTGTCAAAAGACAGCCAGAAGCCCATCAAACAGATATGCAAAAGAATTCAATGAAAAAAACTTTTGAACCCAAAATAGAACTTGCTGTAAAGCAGAAATAGTTCCTTTTTCCAAACTTTCTTTCAGGGAAAGGACAGAAAGATAAATCTTTGTCTGAAAACAACACATTGACTGTACTGCTGACACAGTCTTTGGAAATAGAAAAGCAAGAGCCATACAACCATTTTACACTTGTGAAAGCAACATTCTCCTTGCACAAGACAAGAAAATAGGACTGAAACCACACCAGGATCTGTGATCGCCTTTGGGGGACCCAGTTCTGACCCAAAGGTTTTATGCTTTGGGTACGGAAACCCTTAATTTACTCAAGACAGTTTTGGACTAGAAATCCAGCTGAGCTTGTTCAGGAAGAGCTTCTGGCTTGTTCTGAGAGATGGTGGTTCAGACCTCTGTACTTGGCCTTAGAAATTTAATTGTACCTAAATTAAGACTGAAAACTGATCAGGTTGGATTTAAGCCTAGTGTGACTCTGGAACATAGATTTTGAGCTCTGTCCTTTGCTAGTACTTTTCCAAACTGCTTTTTTGGCAATCCTTTAATTTTTGCACCCAGTTTTCCCTGCAAATGAGCAGTGAAATTCCAAAGGACTCTATCAGGAGTTAAAATCACTCAGTATATATTTGCCAGCGCATGCAGTGTTTATTTTTAAACAGTGCCAAAAGTGTTTATAGATAGAAACAACAGGACAACCCATAATTAAATAACTGTTTCTGCTACATCTGCTATTTAGCAACTTGAAGGAAAATAATTTCCCAACAACAAATAGGAATGGTCAAGAAAGCTCTCAAGTTTGGGCCCATTATTACCATATAAAACAACATATTAGTTGCTTAGCTACCAATCATAAAAGAAGCCCAATTAAAAATGAAAGAATCTTAACTAGCTGCATGGAATATAAAAGTGAAAAGTTAAAAGCTGTCAGGTGGTTAGTGGAAAGAATACTGAAAAGTGATTGACAAACTGGGCTTGCTTTGCTTCAAATTTGGCTTTGATTCAATAAATGATTGACACACTGATGTCGTCTGAAATAGCAGATTGTGCTTTGGAGAGGCTATTTAGCAGCCCATTGATTGACAGGTTACTAAAATTGTCCCATGGACAGAGGTAACCAAACAGAGCTATATTTTGACAGGTGTTGTTTTTTTTTTTTTTTTTACCTGTATTTACTATACAGTTTATATTAAAAGCAGAAGTAGAGAAAAGCCCATAAAAGTGTCATTCAATTTCCATGGAAATGGCTTGATACCCTCATTTTGTAACATTGTTCCACAAAACTATATTTCCATTCATCCATTAAGTATCCTGCCTTTTGTGGAGGACTCTTAGAGAGCCAAACTGAATGGCCTCAGACTTTTTATTTTTAAGAAATGGAGCCATATCTATGCAAATGAAAGTGTTTGTCCATTTGCACACAAAGCACCCTCAACCAGGGAAGGCAGGAACAAGTAACATAGCTAAACAGGTTTCTTATCTGGCACCAAGTGGTGAAGCAAAGCTGAGGAGGGACAAGGTGTCATCCCAATGCTTGGTCTCACCAGCTTCCATAAGCCAAGGGTGGACTGGTATCTAAACAAGATCCATAAGCCTGGGGATTTGGAAGAACTCAACCTCCTCTGAAACAAATGTGAGGCAGCACAGAAGGATGCAAGGAATTTTGCCACTAGTGACACAGATGGTTCAAGACAGTTTGCTACCTTAGGAACAACAACAAAAAAAGCTATTCTGATCACTGATGATAATTTAAAAATTCCAAGATTTTTTTTTGTTTATTTTTAATCAAGGGAGAATCACCACCCAGCATTTTGCATGGGTAAGCATGAATGCCATATTATTCCTCTCCACTGTTAGCTTGCAAACTCTCCCAAAAGCTAGTTCTCAGAGCGTATTTTTACTCCTGCATTTTTGACACTTTTAATAGAAAGCCAGTTACTCCCAGTAAGCATTAAGTCTTTCTAGTTTCTAAATAATCTCCCTCTTCTGCTGCCCTAAAATTCCCATTTGGAAGGATGCTACCTACTTTGTCTCACAGTTTTTATTCCGGATGCTTTAGACTTCCACATAACTTTAATGTTCCTGATCTGTTCCTGCTGTAACTCTCAGTCATTTACACAGACTATTCTTTCCTTTCTATCTTCAATTTTTAAACTGCGTGCAATTCACCGATAAAACTCCACACCAGTTAACCTAAAGAAGCTTGCATGCTGGTTGCAGGCCAGCCAGTAAGTAGGAACATTCTCACCTGCAGAGCAAGCAACATAAGTTGAGCACCTCAGTGTGCAGGTTGCTCCCTCCAAGCACAGAGAGGGAAACAAAGAGGTTGTTTCATTCAGAGAAACTCTTTCACAACCTGAGCTCTCACCAGACTCCACAGCAAACACAAGAAACTCTTTCCAACAAATGCTTACCTGACAGAGAGAGCCAGGGCAGGAGCCCCATCCAAAGGCAGCAAACACCCACCAGCAGCGCCTCCCCAAGCTCAACCCTACAGTTACAGGGCCCCCTGGAAGCCCACCTAAGTAATCTCCTGCTCCCCAGCAGCTGCTGCTCGTGAGGGAGCATCTATTGGAAGCACCTGCAGAGGACCTGGTGCATCCCACCCAGAAATGCAAGCCCAGACTTCTGAGCCTAGAGTACAAATATTTTTCGCTGACATTCAGACTTTTTTTTTTTTTTTAAAGTTATTCTGTAGAAAGAAAAATGCTATTTCCCTTTTTTCCCTATCCATAGCTTTCACATAGAATTATTGCTGTTAGCTGTATGAAAACTTTGTTCTTTGTATTATTAAGGGGGTTGCTTTATTAAAATTAAATTTCAGTTATGATAATATTAAATATCTTATCCCTTTTGCTGGCTTTAGCGTTTCAGTTAAACTTTCTCTGCATTGTTTATTAAACAAATGTGCTTGGTATGTGTAAACTGTATTTGTCCATTTATCTTTCCTTGACTATAAAAGAAATCCCAGCATGGCTCAGTGGGTGACATGGTTTATTACGAGGGGCAATGTAGAGAACTACAGATTCTTAAAGTATTTAGCACATCACCTTTTCCCCAACAGTTACCATAGACAGAGCACAAGATGCTTTAGAAGGTACCAGACTCATTTTAGCCCCTAAAATATCAGATACATCAATTATTTCAATTACCAGCATAATTTTCCTCTCCAACTATAAATAATAATAAATAAGCACACCAATAAAAGAAAGAATAGGCTTACACTGCACAAACAATTCATTATGGCATAATGGAAAGCATTCATTCCAATACCATGGTGATTGGGTGCTTTATAATTAAATTATCCAGGCAGATAGGGATATTTGCATATTTTGTGATATTGACACTGCTATAGCCATTTTTAAAAGCATTTTTAGTCCCAAAGATCTGTGCCTTCTCCTCAAGGCAAGCAGTTTCTAACTCAATTCAAAGTTTCCTAGAGATGTTTACCTGGTTTTGTCCACTCTATAATGTATTTGCCACAGTTTATCTGCTGTCTTTATTTGGATGGCTGCTCAATCTTTAAAAGGAAGACAGAAATATGGCATCAAAGAACCCTCAGTATTTACTTACCTGTCTTTGTAGGTGGCCTGGCCTCTCCCATTCCCTTAGTTAAAGGAGTTAGTTAAATTACCTTACTCTTTCAAGAGTAAAGATGTTCTACTGTCCAAAAGAAACCTGCTTCTTCCTTCTTGTTGGGCCCCTTCTCAAAGGTGAACCTCACAACCCCTTAGCTCCTGGCAACTTATGAACAGGGACTTTCTAAGTGTGAATTTTGTATGGACACAGGAGTCCTTAGACCAAAGGTCCAAACGCCATCCCAGTGTGATCCTCACAGCCGTTTCCCAGGTGGGTTGCTCTAGGAAGACTGGTCTCATCAGGACAGGCAGCGCTGCCCGTCTGACATGTCTTAAAAGCAGGAAATGCATCGGGAATAGGTGCTCTGAAAGACGGTCTGTAAACGTGCTTCATGTTCCACCAGCTCTATTCAATGGGGCTCCATCTCTGTATCAGGAAATTTTCATTTCCCTCCTTCCCAATTCTAGCAGTACACAGTTGTTTGCTTTGTTTGTTTATTCACTGGGAAAATAACAAGAAAACCACAAAAAATGATGTAATCTTCAAATTTTTACTTTGCTTTCTATTGCAGTGCTACAGCAGTGCTATCTACAGCAGTGCTTATAACATTCTGTAAATCATCTATTTTGTAATTTTAACATCCATGGATTTTTTAAAAAAATATTAAAACAAAGTTTTCAACAAAAGATGTTGTTATAGGAAAATAGTTTTAGAAGAACATTGCCTTCTTCCATTGCTGCTTTCAGCGCCCCAAAATCTCAGTGTTTTTTTTTTTTCTTCAATTATATCTTTATCCAAGAGCTTTTCTGAAACTAGAGTCCATTTGCTACCTAGATCCATCTGATTGTTTTTTTTTTGTTTGTTTGTTTAATCTAAAGATGTTGGCATTTTTCTAGAACAGAAAATAAATGCACTAGTAGTCCAACATGCCTTCTGATTATGGACTTCATTCAGAATCCACTGAAGAAAATGGGAGGTTTCTGGATTGCAGTATGAACAACGTTTAGATCAAAATCTTATTCAATTAGCTGCTTTTCCTGTTTTGATTGGGAAATGGTATTACAGTGTTGCTGTGCTTCTGATTTCAGAAAAAAAAGTGGTGTGTTTACTGCTTTTTTTTTTTTTTTTTTTTTTAACTGGAGATTTGTTGTGATTTAAAGAAGGAAAATTCAGTTCCTAAAACGAGAGCTTCCAGGCTGTTTCAGTCTGCAGTAGGTTTGTAAGACTGAATTATAAATTCTGGAAATAGGATGTCATAGTTAAAAAATGCATGGTGAGCCTTATGTATAGTTCTGAATGAGATCTTATGTGATATTTTAGCTGATGACATTGTGATGGAAGATGAACCACAGATGTGGCTGAAGAAGGTAGCTGCAGCCAGTGCTGTGCAAACCATCGCGCTGTTTTAAATTCTCGTTACTTGGCCACAAAGGATTCTTTTTGCAGTTAGATGGGAGTTCAAACTCAAATGCCTTTTTTTTGCAGCCAAAAGGTGAATCCTTTAGCTGAAGATTAGAAGGCAAGGGGCTCTGGAAATGCTGCCTGCTGTTACTCAAAGTATAAATTATTAGCAATATCAGGATTTCATCCCAGGAAGTGAAATTTAACCTTCCCTACCACTCCACCAAACCGGAGTAACTGAGCTGTGTGCAGAGAAATGCCTGAAAAGGGGAAAATGGATTTTTCCCCAGTGCTGCTGTTCTGCCCCTTTGCAGGGAAAAAGACTGTTGTACAGCATGACATAGAATATCTCTGAAACCAAAAACATAATTCTATAAACAAATGAGTATTTGTCTAAACGTGAAAAACATGCAGAAGACAGTTCCTTATAGTGACCAAGAACACGAAGGGAAAAATTATAAAGAGAAAGTCACAAAATGAGATACAACTAGAAAAGAACATAAAAATAAGAAAGTGTTTGGTAAGTGCCTTCTCTACGTAGGAAAAAGGCCTAGGAAAGATTACATCTGTCACTCAGCAAAGAGAGAAAGCTTTTGACAGATCACCCTAAGAAAGCCTTTTTTGCTTTCATCTTCACTACATGAATCAGCTGTGATCAGATTGCAAAAATAATCAAGACCAGTGTCAGAAGAGTGGGAGCCCTGACTACAGCAGGAAGAAGAGTTTCAAGAGCACTTAGAAAGCACATAGATAAGGCCAGGCCTTTAAACTCATCTTACAACAATTTGTTGCAAGCTACCAGCGATCTTCCTTGAAGACCTGTGGTGGACCAGTGGTGTCCAGAAGACTCAAAGCAGTGCAAGCATAGCACCTATCTTGGGATGGAAGGGCAGGAAGGGACCATTGGGTCATCTTACCTTCCGTTCATGTAAAAGTACTGCAACAAAATAAGCCTAGAACAAGGTTCTTGCAGATGAACAGCAGCCAACATGGATTTATTCAGGTTACATTATGTCAAACCTACCTAATCTCATTCCACGACAGCATGACAGACCTTGTTGGTAGAGAAGTCATATATCTTGACTTCCATGAGCTTTTGCCACAGGCTCATGTAACAGTCTCTTAAGTGAGCTAGGGGATATCCTCCAGATACTATTACTGTGGGGGGCTGGAAGAGGTCAGAAAACCATCCTCCGAACCCATAGCTTAGTGGCCCACTGTTGGGCTGGAATAACGTCTGGAGTGGGTCCTGGGCCAAGCAATGTTCAATATTTTTATTGTTGTTTTAGGAGGTAGAACAGAGAATATTTTGCATGATATCTGCAGATGGTACCAAGCTAGAGGGAATGGCAACAGCCTTTGAAGACAGCATTGTAATACAGAATGATCTTGACAAATTGCAGAAATAGTCTAAAAAAATAAGATGCAATTCAAGATGAATCAGTGCAAAGTTGTCACTGATGCATAATCAGCTGTTCAAATATAGGATGGGGACAACTGATTACAAAGCAGTTCTGCAAGAAAGCATCTGGGGTTACAGTGAATCAGAAGCAGTACATGAGTCAACAGTGTCATGCTGTTGCAAAAAGGGCATATGTCAAACTGGGACATATAAACAGGAGTGTCATATGTTAGACATGTGAAGTAATCCCACTTGGTGCTGGGAAGATTTCAAACACAATAAAGCATCCAGTTTTTGGCACTGTGCTTCGAAACATATGTTGTCCAGCCACAGAACAATGAAAATAGTGCCAGGTCCAGAAAACACGGCCTACAAGGAACGACTGAAGAAATTGGGGTTACTTGGTGAGTAGTTGTAATAAGTCTTCATATGTATTAAAAATTGCTGCAAAGAGAAAGGAAGTAAACTGTTCTCTATTTCACGTGAGAGCACCATACAAAGGAAAAAAAAATGGTTCCAAAAGGCATTCAACAGTAGGAAAAATTTGTAATGGTAAGGCCACTAGAATAGAATGCCCAGAGGAATTGTTGGATCTCCATCTGAACTTGTCAAAATTTTCACTTTTTTTTTTTTTTCTTTCTTAAAAGTGGTAAGCAAAGCTTGACGGAGTTTATCAACTCCAAGATGAATTTCATTTAAGGTGAGCTATGTATCTCCATATAAATGAATTCCAGAAAAATAAAATAAAATACAACAATAACAACAAAAAACAGATTTAATTAGCAGCATTGCAGCCACAGAAGGACAGACAGACAACACAGAGAGTAAGATGAGAGACTTCAAGTAAACAGCTGAGTTCATTGTGACTACTCGTGATGGTATCTACGTCACTACTCACAGTTATTGAAATCAAGTACATGCACCGCATTTGACCCTTTATTGCAAGTGAAAATGCCTGTAAACTTTACTGTAATGCACAGCAAATCACACGCATTATTTTGAAAAATCAGACCAAAAATACCCTGAAGCCATAGCAGTAGATGATTTTCCCTATCCCAGATCACACTGTTGTTCCATGTAATCTTCACCTAACCAAGAAATTGGAAAACCTCTAAGAACATATCTAGTTGATTGTATATTGCTGTATGTGGGGGGGAGCGAATTCTGTCCTGAACCCAGTGGGGAATTCAGCTCATGCCCTGAAGCATGAGATTTGATTACTCTTTTTTGAACATGCATAACTGCCATTGCTATTACTGGTCATAACATTTTGTCAGGAAAGAGAAATATTATTCTGCAATGTAATAAAAATAGATAAAATTCAATATAGCTTCAGAATCATTTGCTACATTTCCAAAGTAAACATTAAGCACCCATCAAGATTATTCCATTGGATAAGCCAAGGAAGCCTCCAGTGCTATCTGTTCATTTTATTATCTCTAATTTTCAAGTGTGCAAAAATGCTTTCAGTAAATATTATGGGTTCTTCCTGTGCTAAAGAGATGCTAAATGACCTTCACCAACTTAGTTATAAATAACAGGAGGAGAGAGCACACAATTGCTGTATAGTTTCAGCTCTATTCAAAGCTATCAGCGAATTCTGACCAGTGGATAAAAATGGACACCCGAGTCTGCTTGCTTTTTTCCCCCTTTTTCATAATCCCACCCCAGTTCCCTCTTGAAAGGCATTCTGTTCTGTCAGCCATAATGGCATCTGCTGGTGGAGACAGGAAGCCATAAATCTGTAGGGTTCCTCTCGACCAAGCCTTGTTAATGCTCCCATTTATCACCGAGGATAGGGTGCCATCTCACTAGTGCTCTACTCAGAAGTCCATCTTCTCAATTTCCCCTTCCCAAAGGAGTAACCATTTAAAACAGTGACTTTCTCATCTTGCATGTTGAGACTGAAAACGCCACTGATACAAATACCATACCCAGTGTGTAGCATTTGGATGTAAGCCATGGCTCTGGAGAACAATAGCCGCTACTCGCTGATCCCAGGCTGCACTGAATCACTGCCTCGCATACATCTAGAGCGTGGATCTTTTCAACTTGTGCAAAAGTAGCAGATCCCAGATGGAGAGGTTAAGATCGGAGGGGATTCTGTCTCTGCCCTGCTCCAATGTCTGCTGGTGTCCTGACACACTGAGCCATGTGCACGACTTGGCAGAACTGGTAATAAAAACATCACTGTGTTAAAAGGGCTTTTAAAACACAATTCCTCATAATAAACAAATTAACCTAAGCAGAAGTGCAGTGTTGTTCCGTGCAGCCAGGGAGGAGAAGGAATATAACACCAACAAGAAGTATCTCCGTGTTTCTGACTTGGGAACCAAGGCACAGGAGTGGAAGGGTGCAGGACCTGCAGGACCACAACCCGAGGCAGGGTGAGATGTGGGAAGAAAATTCTAAATTGCCACCTTGCCCCTGAACGGCCTGACCCAGGCCCAGCACGGCACTTACAGTCAGCCAGCGGGTCACCTCCTCTCCTCCCTGTGCCAGGACAACTGCCCCGGTGCTGCGGGTGCTGCTTTTGCCCCGTGCCGACACCTGCCTGAAGCGAAGGCAGAGCAGAGCCCCAGGTGTGCCCGGCAGGGTTTTACACATGCTGCACACGGGTACCAGAGGTCTGAGCAATTCTGAGTGCTTCAAGCAGAGCTGTTCACTTCTGAGTGAGTTATGCTCGGCAGAAGTGGAAAAATGAGTATTTTATGGTAGCGTTATCCTATTTTATCTTTCAAACTATGCATCTGCTTGCACCAATAAATACTTTTAAATTGCTTATAAAAATTGCTACAGTCCGTACAGGGAAGGCTATCAAATAATTTAAGTGAAATCAGCTAGGTGGACACTTCCATAAACACAATCTCGTATTAAGCTGCTAAATACGAAGGTCACTTGGGGGTCTTGCCGTCGAAACCCATTCCCTGCCCGAGCTGCGGGGCTGCGCCTTGCAGAGCGCCGGTGACACCGGCTATAACAGAGCGGCACATGCTGGCGCTTTGTAACAGAGCCTGACCTGCCACATTGATTTTAGCGGGATGCAAATGATTCCTATTAATCCCGATAGTTTCATTAGAAGGATACAAATGCCAGAACAGCAACAAAAGCATCAAAAAACTCCATTCTGTGACAAACTCCAGGGTTAGGCGACGGTGTAGTGCAAAGCCCACTTTTCAAAACTCCTATACAAATTATAATTGAATGCATAGGACTGAATCCGTCCTTTCTCTCTTAAAACCTCAAGGTGTTAGCAGCAGCCGTGGGGGGGGAAAAAAAGAAAAAAGAAAAAAAAGAAAAAAGAAACTAAAAAAAAAAAGATAAAAAAGAAAACAGGGAAAGGAATAAACCTGCCAGGGGAAGTTACCTGCAGGTGCCCGTTTGGGTGAGCCCAGGCGTGCAAAGCCGCAGCACCCGCTGCCCCTCTCGGCCTGCCGCTTGCTGGGGGGGGCACGGAGCTGCCGGTTGGGGTGGCACCTGCGGGCCCCAAGGACCAGGGGCTGGGAGGAGAGCGGGGGGGGCGTGGGCACCACACAGCGCCCCTGGGCTCCTCGGTGCCGCCGCGACTTTATTTATTGATTTTACTTTATTTATTTATTTTAATTTATTTAATTTATTTAAATTATTTAATTTATTTTATATATTTTATATATTTATTTTATATATTTATTATTTTATTTTATTTTATTTTATTTTATTTTATTTATTTTATTTTATTATTTATTTCATTTTATTTTATTTCTCATTGTCTTTTTTCTTTTCTGTTTCCCTTTTCTTTTCTCTTCCATTTCCTTTCCATGTCATGTCATCCCCCTGCGGGCTTAGGACGGGCTCCAGGCGGGGGCTCGGGGGGGCTTCACCTGAACTTCCCCAAACTTCGCGCCCGGCACGAACCCGACGGCTCCCCCGGGGGCTCCCCAGGCGGGGACCGCCCGACCCCCCCGGCCCCCCCCGTGCCCCCCCCGTCCTTCTCCGCCCCGCAGCGCCCCCCTCGGGACGCGGCCGCGGGTGGGTGCCGGAGGGGGGGGCGTGCGCGCGTGGGTGCGGGGACGCGCGTGGGGGGGGAGGGCGAGGAGGGGGGACACGGGTGGTGGCGGGAGGAGGGGGGGGGGGTCCCGGCCGTGCCGAGCCGTGTGCGCGGAGTAAATTTCCTCCTGTCATCGGGGCGCGGAGGAGGAGTTTGTTCCCGTGCGCTTTGCTCGGCGGATCGATGTTTGCTGGCATCGCCTCGCCCTGCCTGTGTGTGTGTGTGCGTGCGGGTGTGTGTGTGCGGGTGTGTGCGGGTGTGTACGTGTGCGTGTGTGTGTGTGTGCGAGTGTGTGTGCGTGTGAGCGGCAGGCTGCCTCCCCTCCCCAGCCTCCCTGCCCGCTCCCATCTCACTCACTGCCTGGCATCTGCCAGCACGGAGCCGGCGGCGCTCCGCACACACACACACAGCCCGCACACACACACACACACACACACACACGCGCGCACACCCTGCACACACGCACGCACCCCGCACACACCCGCACGCACACCTCGCACACCCACCCCCGGCACCGCTCCGCCATACGGCTCTGCGAGGAGGAGGAGGAGGAGGAGAGGAGAGGGAAGGGAGGAAGCAGGCAGCACCCCCCCCCCCCCCCCCCCCAGTCTTTCCCGAGCTGCCTTTTGAATCTATCTCTCTACATATCTATTTGGTTATTTATTTCTTCTCGTTCTCTGGCACTGTGGGCGCCTTTCATTCGCTCCTGAGCTTGGATGTTTGAATCAAAGCAAAGCAAGTGTTGCAACAGTTAAAAAAAAAAAAAAAGCCAACCAAAAAAAAAAAAAAAAGAGAGAGAGAGAGAGGCAAAGAAAGAAACCTAGATCTGTAAAATAAAATAAAACCCAAACAGGTTCCTATCAGTGGAGTGGAAAGGAGGGGGGCAGGGGCGGCTTGAGGGGGGTGCCGGGGAAGCAGCTGAGAGGCAGAGGCAGAGGAACACGACTCAGGAGCGTCTCAGGGCTCTCGGATCTGGGGACAGAAGTGAGATTGGAGAAAGTAGAGCGATGCCAAGGAGGAAACAGCAAGCACCCAAACGGGCTGCAGGTAAGGAGAAGCCATCCACTTACACAGCTCTGTCTCTCCGCTCCTTCCACTCCTACCCCCCATCTTTATTATTATTTAGGGTCACCCTTGCTTTTCCGGGCTGGATCTTTATTTATTTATCCCCCTCCCCCTCCCTTTCCCTTCCTAACTCCATCGAGCCGGTTTCACTCCGGAGCGCCCAGATCCCGGCTCCGACCCGGGCTGCCCCCAGCGCGCTCCCACCGCGCTCCGGCCCCGCGGCTCCGCGCCGGGCTCGCACCCTGCCCTGGCCAAACTTTCCCCCCAACTTTCTTCTGCTCCCTTCCCCTTCTCCCCCCGGCCCCTTTCCCTACCCGAGCCCAAAGCAGCCTCCCGTTTGCTTCCCGCTTCGATTTTTATTTTTTTTTAATACATTTTATTATCATTCCCCCCCCCCCCCCCTCCCCGTGGTGGTTTTGTTTTCAGACCGCGCGTGTCGCGAAGTGGGTCGGGGTGTTTAATCCTTTATGTCGCCGTGTTTCTGGTGGCAGTGCCGGCGTGTGTGTGTGTGCGCGCTGTGTATGCCTGAAATAGTACAGGGACTGTCTCTGCTGATGAACCCGGTGGGGAAGTTCAGCCTTTGATCATCAGTGGTGAAAATTGCAACAGGAAATAAAATGAAACGTTCTGACTGTTAGAAGACAATCCACATTTTCAAATCAAATTCTTCTTTTGTTTTGTAGCTGAGTTTATATATTTGCACATGCCAAGTGGTTTTGCAATTATTCTTTTTTTTTTTTTTTTTTTTTTTTTGTAAAGAAGAAAATAGTTTGCAACTTTGGAAGTGTTTTGTTTTGTCATTTGTAGGGTGTTCTTTTTCCTTTTGGGGCAAGAAAAAGAAACAGATGAGTGGGCCTGTAGAGTAAATCTTTTCAAAGAGTTTTCTTTCAGGCTGCTTAATTGCTTTTTATTTTTTTTTTAATAGTGTGGTGGGGTTTTGTTTCTGGGAAGCGCAATATGGAAGTTCATTTTTCTTCTGCCAGACCCACCCACTGAAAAATCAGCTTTCCAGTTGATTGCCAGCTTTGATTTGACATTTGATTGATCACCTGTCATCTTGCTGCCTTTGATCTATTCATTCTTGATATATATCAATAAATCACTCGCCATGGTAACCCAAGTGCCAGTGACGTAAGGCTTGCCCTCTAGATTCTCTTAGCCAGACACGCACAATTATTATCTTGTTTGGCTTTTAATGTAGGCGGTTTTTTTCCCATCTTTTTTTCTTTGTGTCCTTCGTCAGATTAGTTCTCAAAAGAAAATTAATATTTCACATTTTTAGTTTCAAAATGGTCTACTAATTTTTCCTCCCCCTTCAGAATATTTTCTCTATGTATCATATTATATGTCGGACAAAATGTATGGGCAACTTTAGTGGCATACTTGAATAAACTTTGAAAAGTAGTGCCTGGATTTCATTCAAAGGTAAATGTTATTTTTCAGAAACTGGGATGCGCATAACTTTTATAAACTTACCTATTCTACCTTATTCATGTAGGTGTAGGACAATGGTATGCAGGCAGAGTCTTTTGGGACATGACCAATGAATGTACCTACGCAGGTTGCTAGTGTGATTGCTGGCAAGCAAAGATCCCTTTTAGCAGTAAATAACAGTTACGTTAGAAATGCACATATATATATTCAGAAAAACTCTCTGAGGAGTTGCTATTATTGTTTTATTCACAAAGAGGTTATATCTGAGTAAGGCATTAACGTTTTCAACTTGCAGGATAAATAGCTATTTTTTCATGGATGCTGATCATCACAGTGACAGTGCTAGAATTGCTCCCTTTTTCTTTCTGTCAGGAGTACGAGGCTTCATTTTATTTTGTTTTCAAAGTAGAATTTTCACTTGCAATGTGTGTAGTATCTTTTTGTAGCAGGGGCACCCTGTTCTTTTTTAGAAACATAGACTACAGAGTAAGTAAATTCTTGCGAACAAAGCCCATACTGTTGTTTCCCAGGATTTCCCTGCTGAGAATACAGTAAGAAGATATATTTTTATCCAGAATGTTACAGTATTTCTGAGAGTCTTAACGATGAGCTAGAAATGTGAATGACCACAATAATGTCTCTCCATCTTTATTCCTGTTATAAAATGTGCATTGGTCTTCCGTGGTGCGTTTCTGTGATTGTATTTGTCCTCAGATCAATGTTGTTTCAGGTGAGCAGAATACTGCAAATGCAGTCCAGTTTCATCCAGCATAACTGATTTGAAGTAGGTTTACACGTTTGCAATAGTTCTCCAGCTTTGAGGTTGTATTTGTGTGTTTGTGGGGGTCAAGGGGGGGTTCAGAGAGCAGACGTGCTTGCTGTCTATAGTTCTCAAAACTGACTTTCATTTTCAGGGACAGCACTGAGGTTCTGTTTTGTATGGTGAAAAATATCTCCAAGTGACAGTAGACAGACTGTGCAATAAGAAATGAATTGCTCATCAAGGCTGATAGCAGATCTCTTTATTCCTTTTATTTAAAGGAGTTAGTACATTATATATGACTTAATTTTCACTTTTGTTTATTTTTGCTTGTACAAGTTCAAAGGTATCAGTTGCACTGCATTTTGTCTTGATGGCAGCAGAGATATTGTAGAGAAGTTTGCAACTTTTAGCTTCTTTAGATAGTTCACCTCCAACGGAAGAAAAATGATAAGCCTTATGATTCTGGACATGCCTGCTTTTGTCATTGCTTAAAATTAAATACTATGCACAACTGTAAATAATTACTACCATGCACTGACTTTGAAAGCAGGTTTCTAGTTTGATTAATGAATAATGTAAAGGTTAAAGAGAACCAGCGAGTGAATCAGAAGTGAAGTCCTGCTGTTAGATGAAAATCTATCTAGAGAAATATACATGGCAATTTTGTCCTGTTCTATTATTAATTTTAAGCCTTGTATTCCTAAGAAATATATTACAGACCATTGTAATGAAACAAGGTAGCGTAATTGGATTAATGGGACACTATTTATGTTTGATGGTGGGAATTTTTGCTCTCAAATTATACTTTTAAAGATACTTTATTTCATATCAATGCTGAAATTATGTCAAATGCATTTTGATCTTTCCAGGGCCGAGTCTGTTCTGAATCGTCATTCTTTTTTGAGATCGTCATATCCATTTCAATAATTCTTAAAGCAGATTTTCAGGGCTGGTTATATCAGTGCCTGCTTTAGTATCAGACTTCTGTTTACAATAAGCAACCCATTTGGGTTGTAGCTTTCCTCCAAGGGAATCACACCGGGCTTTACAAACTGTGGGCCTAATTCTTCTATCACTCAGGTACAAAGCAAAAATAGGTTTACTCGCATGAGTGCAGTGGCAATGAGTACTGTCTGCTCCTGTGAGTAAGGAGAGACTCAGGCCCAGAAAGTGCTTCATCCTTCAACGAAACGCAGCCACCTCTGGGGTAGAACTCTTGTAACGATTCCATAACAAATGGTAATATATTAACAGAAGGGTGGAAAAAAGGTGGGAGCAAAGCAGAATTGCTATTCAGATTTTATTCCTAGGGGTATGAAATAGCTTTCAAACACAATTTCACTGGATTAAACTCTCCTTTCCCCTGCAGCTTGTTTAAATGTGCATATTTTATTTTGTGATCATGAATTGCTAGTTTGCTTTTTTAAAGCCTGCAAAGAGGAGTCTGGACTTAACACCTTTTCCGGCTGCAGTTTTGCATTTGTCTTTCTTTCTTTCCCAATAGGCTATCTGAGGACCAAAGCTCTTGAAAAGTACAGCAGAAACAGATATTGGTCACGTTTATTTTGTTTATTGGTAGTGTAGAACAAGGCAGTCTTGTTTTTGAAGAAGTCCTCACACAGCAGCAAACAGAAGATGGTTAGCGACCAGTACTTTAAAGCTGCAGTTTGCACCTTCGTAGTAAAGGTTATTTACAACAGAAACATATTTAGAAAGTGAAATCCTGCTTTTTAGAGAGCAGAGTAGATGACCAGCTAGGTCTGATACGTGCATTTCGGTGATGAAAGGAAGCAATACGTACATGTATTAATAACCAAGAGCGTTGTGGCTTTTCAGATATTATTTGTAGCCTTTATTATACGGGAATAGAAACAGTTTCCACGCAAGCAGTACTGAATGAAACTGTAGAAATGGCAGCCCTGCTTTGTTTAAACATCCTCCAGAAAAGCAAGTGCACATCAAAACCACCTAAATAGCTCATGCCTCAGAACCTTTCAGTTACTGTGCACATCACGATGCTGACAGATGACAAAAAAGCCAAAGTGTTCACAAACAAGGGAAGGCTTTACATCCCGGTTAATTAGATACATTCCAAAATAGGTACTTTTGCAACTAAAGAGCCACCAAAATTAGTAGCCATCTGCATTAAAATCTGGACCCAGGCTTCTAAACCCAAAGCTGCAATGTGATTCTTTCCCATGTCAAAACTCAGGCCTGGATGGGACAATTTGAAATCGCGTTCGGTTCAGTTGTTTCCTTATTTCAGCCCAAATCTTACGTAACAAAGCACAGTATGTTATCACTATATAAAATTGGGACTCACCAAGAGTTCAGCCCCTGTGACAGTAATATAAAAGATGTTTCCATCAGTAAATGACATAATTTTATAGCACTTGTGCAAATATGCTTATTGTCAGAAATACTTCTGGGTAAATGCTGTCCCTTCCCTGTGCTCTCTAATCGAAAAGCCTGTTTTCTTCAGAACTGTAGGATTTTGCTATTTCCTCCCGAAGCTTTCTCCTGATTTTTGCTCTCATTAGTAGCACCCACCTCCAGCAACTGTTTCCCCTAGGAGAGGTCCCTGGAGTTCCTCCGTGGCACAGGGCTGGGGTGAGCCTTTCTCCCGTCACTTTACTTCACATCCCGATGAGGACATCACTCCCAGAGAGCAACTCCAGACTCACGGAAAAAAAAAAAAAAAAGGCAAAAAAAAAAAAAAGCTGTCAGTTGCTGTGGCTGCAATTCCCAACTTAGCAGCAGCAGAGGGAATGGAACTGTACTCTATCAATTACAGTTGGAACCAGAGGCTAAACACTTATTGTGTTAAGCTATTGTGCAGATCTTAAGAGCTCAAATGTAAAAAAAATATCATGTCAGCTCGTGGAGGGGAGAATAAGGCCTGGTTCATCTACTGGATGACGTATTATTAGCAAATGCAAAGTAAAAAGATTCAAATTCTATTTAATGCCTCTTGGGTTGAGACATGTGTGTACCATATTATGCCTTAAAAAAGATTATCCTACTGACTTTACTGCTAAAATAACCCTTTGTTTTTCCCTATTCTCTGCAAAATGAAAATATTTGTGAAGTTTTACCTCTAAAGCGTGCTCATGCAAGCAGAGAGACATTTTCATCTGTCTCTGAATCTGATACAGGAGTCAATTGGAAACACATTACACTCACAGCTGAAGTCTTACATTTCATTCGTGCAAGAGCAGTGATTTTTCATTACCTATTTAATTACAATAATTTGCATGAGAGTGGGTCCAGTTCTGCATCTCTTACTCAGCACTTTGCTTCAATGGGTAACTGCCTTGTGTAAAGACTATCTACGTAAGACTGGGCTATTTAGCTATGAAATTAAATACACGTATTTTTTAGCAATGTTTTGCATCTAAAGAGGGACCAGATTCTACCACTAAGCTTTAAAGCATAACCTGCCTTTGAGTTCTGGCTGTAACTTGTGTTACTGGGGGTTGCACGCTGCTCTTTTCTAAAGTCTGTAGGACTGAGATGTTTTACTTGCTTGGCTAACTTCACTTCTCAAACACGTTTCCATTCTCTGCGTTAATTATTGAACACTGCTTCTTGGTACCAGTAGAATTTACGGTCTTTTAAAGAATCCCTTCTAATGTGCTCTGTTACGTTGTGCACACAAGCAGCAGCTCTCAAGTAGGTGCATGAAGAGGGTTCTGCAAATCGGGAGCCTAAAAGTTCCGGGTAGTTTTAGACATCAAAATCAGTTCTTCCTTGTTAAGGTGACCTCTCACTAGAGGCCACTGGATCTTGGCACCGAGTCATTTTTACCATGTTATAATAACAGCTTTTGCAACTCAGAAATGCCTTGACAGTGAACGGTGTGTTTTTGAACGGTGTGTTTTTTAAGGTTTCAAGGAGAAAGCCATCATAGAAGCATGCTGTTTCCCATTAGATTTACACATCCCTGTTTAACTGCTGGCTTTTCATTTGTTACCTTGTGAGGTTTTTCGGCAAAAAGAAGTGGAAAAACTGGTCTTATGATCTAAGTGTTGCATTAAGAGTTTCATTTAGGAAAATGAAGAGAATCTTTGTTTCCCAAAAATAAATGTTTTTCCCCTTTGCCCTAGGAAAAATAAAGTCACAACAATAGTTACAAAATGACAGGATTAGATTGTGAAAAATGCATACTTTATAATGTGCAGCACCCGATGGTTTCAGTTATTGGTAAAATTCTACAGCTAAATGGAACACACAGTCCTAAATGGATAGGAAATAGATCCCCCTCAGGTATGCACGCATACATACCTGCAAAAAGGGTAGCCAAGTGCCTGCCTGGGAGAGGGATGCACTGTTCTTACTGATACAAGCTGGAAAGCTCAGTATTTTAAAGCAGGTTTTGAGAATTCCACTAATACTTGCCCATGTGTTAAACTTTGTGTGATATTGGAAGTTGTGTCGACTGAAAGTCATTTGTTAGTGTGTATTTTCTTTAAACCTTCAGCTCCTGGAGTCTGGTGATTAACCAAATGCCGAATATACATTCTAAAGGGAAAATTTATTTTAACTCCCCTGCCATGGAGAACTAGAAAGCTTAAAAACATGCAGCCTAAAAGTTCTTATGCCAGAAGAAAAATACAGCATTCTCAAAGTGACTGTTTTTAGTATCTCATAATTTTCAGCTTGTCTCATGATTTTTGAGGGTGTGATTTGTGATTTTTGAATAAAGAAGGTTGGCAATATTGTGTTTGACTGATTCTCAGGTTGAACTGTGCTGTATGTGAATGTGTATATAATTATATATGTATGCACACATAATACCAGTAAACAAAATACATAACATAATGATGGAGTGAAGTTATGTGAAGTGTGGCTCTGAATTTGTATTGCTGTAAACAAAGCAGTTTTGGCTTTGAAAGATCAGACCATTGGTTCTCAAGGAGTGGCTTTCAATTGAAGTTTCATGGAGATTGTTTTTAGTGGCAATTAAATCTAGAAAGTTAATAGCCAGAAACTGTTCTTTAAAGCCTAAACACATGCAAGACCTATGAGGAATGCACAGCCTGTCTTTTTTTCAGATATAATCAGGCTCAACTTTATTGAAAAAAAATTTACAACTAGCAACATTAATGCCGTATTTTTATTGTATTAATGCAAATGAGATGCTGACTTCTTTCTTTCATCTCCACGGCTTGTATCTATTATAGCTGTATCTTATTCCTTTCTGTGTCTTTTTTCCCTGTGTTCTGTAAACTGTATCGTCTAATGATACTGAGGCTCATTAAAGTTACTCACAATGGTAGAGACTATTGGAAGCATCCTCAGCTCTAGATGGCAATAGAAAAGCAAAACTACTGAATATATGGGGAAAACCGATCCAGATCAACCCTTCCATTCCCATTTTGTGAAACCCTTGAAAGTGACAGGTCAAATTAGAGGAAAAAACTTGCAGGAAGGACTATGTAATGGAAAGAACAGGTCATTTTTAATATACATCTCTACCTGACAAAGATGAAAAGCAATAAAGTTTAAGGAGCTTTCTGGCTCTTCCTGCATCTCTCTCAAAAGACTCATTTAATTGAAAAGCCTGTTGTGCTTGTTTTTAAGCATGTAAAAGAGAAAAGGGCCGGTTTTGCACAAGGCCTAATATTCCATAATATAATCAGAACTGTTACTGTTGTTTGTTTGTTTGTTTTTAAGTCTCTCTGTTCATATAAAATTAAGACCTACTTATCTCAAATAGTAGTAAATTTCATTCAATATTACTTTCATAACTTAAAAAATGCTATTAAATATTCCCAAAGCAACTTTGCTGAAGTGATATTTGGTCTGTTTATGTGGGATCAGTGTGGAATTTCTGTAGAAAAGAAGCAGCACACAGTTCTTGTTGTTAATGAAAATAAATAAATTTGCTGGAATACCTTGATAGCAAAGATTTTTCTAGTGAAAGAGCAGATAAAAATGAAAATCTGCACTTTGGTGCAGTTTGATATGTGCAGAGAACAGACCTATTTCTATCACTGACCCTCCACTAGGAAGAAGTCTTATTTTTATTTTTAAGAAAGGAAAGATTTTACTCTGTATATAAACAATTTTGTGTGAATAGCACTGGGAATCACTACTACAATTCATAAGGTCTGCAATTTTCTTTGTACATATAGGAAGAACTCATTTACTTCCTGCAGCGTGAGTGGACAAAAAAAAGCTGGATCTTTTCATGATGTACAGTTTTGTACTGAAGAAACATAATCTTATTCTAGCTGGTATGTTTGTCTTCCAAAATTAATTTTTTATGTGTTTTTCAGCCATGTCATAACATTTATGAGCACAGTACAAGTAGCATTAAATTAACATGTGAAAGGAGAAAGATGCTAAGTAGTTATATTGATCATCTGTAGCATTAAATGCTAAAAATTAAAAGCTTTCTAGTGCTTTTGATTAGCTGCATGGTTCCTGCTCATATATGTGCACTTTGATAGGAAGTAGATTAATATTTCTTCACACTTAGCACCTTTCTTCCAATGATTTCTCATTAATGCTATGTACTCCATATAATAACCACAGCGTAGTAGAATATTTGGTCCCCATTTTACAGAAAGGCAAATTGAAGCCAGAAAGCATTAACTGATTTGCTCAAGGTCAAACAGCATTTGCTGCTAATTCCCTGCTCTACGTACTAGATCACATTTATATTGTCAGCGCACTTCCAACAGAAAAAGACTGGGCTCCGTTAACTTCCAGTCCAAGGTATCGTTTCTAGGAGGATAGTTTTAGTCAGCATAATTTAAGTTTTTAACTTCCCTATGTTATCCTCAGATGCATTTTTGGTCAGTCATAAGTTTCAGAACTGGAGAATTTGATTACGGTTACTTTTCTGCCCATATAATGCTCTATATTTCTTTGTCAGACCTGGGATCCAGCTTTGTATTTCTGACAATATATAATGCATTGCTCTGAGAAATATCAAAAGTGTAGTCTAATTATAACCTAACAGGACATACACATTTTCCTCCACACAGTCTGCCAGAGGTGGTTGGAAATCTCTGGTAATAAACTTTAAGGCTCTGATTTTTGTAAGTCAGCTTCTAAAGTTAAGGGTCTAAATCCTTATGTGGGCATCTAAAGAGAGACTTGAATTTACAAAAGCGTTTAGCCCCGAGCAGTTCCCATGGACTTGCTCCATTCCCTCTTGTGTGAACAGGAATTGTTAAGCCTCGATCAAGGGCAGCATTATTTTTCTAAACAGAGATGTATGTATTGCCTATAGAAGAAATATGATGCAAGTAATAGCCTATGGATTCATTAAGGATTGTTTATGTTTATTTTCACACCATATTACCTTTCGGGAATGGTCATTTCAGCCATTATATTGACAAGAACTCAGAATAAATCTTAGGTAATATAGGGCTAATCTGCCTTACCTGGGAGACCACCTGCTACCCCCTCTAACAGAGGCCAGAGCATTCAGGGCTGAATCACCAGGTAGGGCTTTCTTCTCTGGAGCTGGGGAAATGGGAAGTTCTACCATGGCTCCTTTTCGTGTGGAAATTAATGCCTGCCTCTATGTCTGAATAGTAGGTTATTAGAGTTTGTATTCAAATTCCCAGGATGGGAATTTGTCTCTCTGTGATAATTGATATAATAATATATATTTTTAGTGGTCCAAAGTCCTTAAGCTTGAGCCTTGTATATGTAATTTATGTTTATTTCTTGCTGTTATTAACTGTAATTTAGTTGTTTGCGCCTTTCATTGCCTTAGATTGAAGGGAGTGTCTCTATCCCATTGCCCCTCCACAAACAATGCCCTTTTAGTGTTCCTTATCCTGTATCCTTGCCCAGACATTTCCTAGCCTGTCAAATACTGTCATTTTATTCCTTACAGATCATCCACAGTACGTCTCCTGTTGCACACACAAATAAGGAACAAATGCAATCAAGATGCATCATCATTTAGTATAACAAATAAAAGCCGATCTGTGCAGATTTCCCTTAAAGCATCTCTTAATATGTATTGTCAAAATGTCTAAAGATGTCTTTTACTCATAAGCGTTTAATTATTTGTGACAATTAAACTAATATTCAGAGCAGGAAAAAAATGAGGGTATTAAATATTTTCTCTTGTCAAAAGCTAACAAAACATCACCTGACATACCAAACTCCTTCAATTTTGTATTTTAAACATAGCTTGTAACAGGAAAAAACTCTTAAACACAATTGCAGGGCCCCATTTCGCAATCCTGGAATTTATATTGAATTTGAGGAAATAGTACTTTTGAAACCAGACCAAAATTAAGAGCACATCATTAAAATATATATCAGTAATGAGTGGCTGAATACTTGATGATTAAGAAGGAGTTCCTATCAATTTTTAAGTCTGCACTTAAATTTAAGGCCAAGAACCCCCTTTGGCTGAATCAGGGGCTCAGACCTGGGTTTTGCAGGCTCAGCCAATTATTGTCTTACTTGCAGATTAGAAAAAAAACAGCTCATATAACACAGACCAAGTCATCAAGCTTCTCTGTGTTCTGAATTATGGATTTTTTTGTTTTGTTTTGTCTGATCATTCCTCTAACTGGGTGGATAGCTTGAACTGTGCTGTGGATGGGGCAGAACAAGCAGCCAGCATTGCTGCACAGGCCTCAGTTCTGTAACCTGCTGGGCAGCACTTTGACGTGGAGAAAGTTCAGCTATATGATAACAAAAAGAGAAAAACAGGGAAGAGCTAGAAAAGAGCAGAAAACCAATGGAGGTCTTAAAAGGCTGATGCTGGGAGTACTGCATAGCCCCGGGCATAGCAATAATATCTATGTCATGGGTGCAACAATTCCTGTAGCTCAGATTGTTTGGGGTTTTCTGTTGAAAGGCTTGATTTCTACTGGTTCTAATGTTTCCAGATCTGAGCTGTTCAAAGCAACATTTTCCATTGCCAAAATCTGTGTTTCCTTTATTAAAATGTTTTTTCCTGAAATTTAGGGTAGGATGTTGTTTGGCAAAAGTTTAATAAAAGACGTATGTCAGGGTTTTTTTTTTCCAAAGCTGTGGGACCACTGCTTTCTGGCAGTGACGTGAACATTTTTCAGAGATATCTTCTGCTTTCCCTGAAAAAAAAAAAAATCCACCCAAATTTGTCTGACTTATAAAGTCTAAAAGTTGCTGTTGCCAAAGAATTTTTAGAAGGTGACACAGCATTCTCCAAGCATGCCATCTCCACCACGCATGCTCTGTTCTCAGTTTCTCTTTTTCAATTACAGTCCCTTAAAATATGTGTTAGCTGGGGATAAGTAGGACAATTGCTTACCCTGCTGCAGGGATGGCTATGGGTCTGAGCAGTCAAAGGAGAGTGAGGAGATTGTCTGCCCTGAGTGTGCTAGATGGTGCCCTGACCAAGACGGGGCCTGTGTGACAGCAGCTTTTCCACACCTCACATCAGCACTTGCGGTGGTCAGGGGAAGGTGGGCTACCCCAGCACTGCCTTTGTGTGGAGAAAGTTACTTTAAAGGTGTCCAAGATGTGCTCTCTGTCTGTGAAATGGAGATGGCAGCCTGCTGTCACCAAGGGCCATGGCAGGAGTTGAGGCCTGGAGGAGCTCTGCGCTGTAGGTAGGCTGGAACAAAGGGTGGAAAATACTGGCAGTTACAAAGCTGTTGTACTAAAAGAGAGCAGCTTAGAGAAAAATACAAAGAATAATGCCAAAGGTTGCAACCACAGATATCTGTTTAGATAAAAGGGCCTGTTAGTTTGAGATCTGTTCTCATGCTGCAACATGCAAATCGCAGATGGCCGATCACTGTGTCGCTGTGAAGGCAACTGCCATTTACCTCAGCAGGCGCTAGGCCCTTGCAACACCGACTTTTGTTTCTCTTGGGGCAGGGCTTTGTATTTTATTCTATTTGTTGCTCTATGTGAGATTTTTTATAGAAATTGAATCTTTGTATCTGGAGTCAGTGACAAAATTTGAACCAGGAGCAGTGAGAGCAGAGCAGGATGTTGTCAGGGCACTGTGAAGTTTTGTGTCACCTCCCAGATGTTGTATGTTAAATAGCTAGAATCCTGAGAATGTTAATCTAGAAAACAGTCACCCTCACATTACTCTTTTGCTGTTTCTGTGAACTTATTAGATATTTTATCATTTTGTGATTTGGGTTAAACAGAGGTAAATCACTTGGAGTAATATTTATGGGGGGAGGGGGAATGTTATGACACTGACATCTGGGTTTCCACTTGTTTGGACTAGGGACATTTTACCTTAATCATTCCCAAACATCTCTGCTAAAATACCTTCTTTCCTTTTTTTATCACCTATGAGGTATAGCCAGACAGGTTTTCAATTGGTGCCTGTGTGTTAGGGTTGAGTGCTGAAATTTGTTGTTGGCGAGGATACGAAAAGTCTCATTCTTGTATTTGTCCTCTTTCATTAAGATTGTTTGGAAACATTTCAATTCAGTTAAAATGCACTATTTTCAATATACGAAGTATGTATAGGGGAACAAGGGACTGATTATGAGTTTCTCCAAGGAAATATGCATCTCTTAGTCATCATCCTACAACTGGGAAAGTTCTAATGCATGACATCTATATAATTTAACCTAATAATTTTTTTTAGAGTGATGTAATGTGGAGAGTGACCTGGACTTTGTAAAAGTTCCCCTACTTACTACAGATTCCCAAGGGCAATGTAACATTCTAGACAGTGTTTTATATGCCCTGATTAAAATATAACATATTTTTGCATTTCCTGTGCAGTGACCTGTTAGTGCTCATAGACAGAACACTTAAAGAACAGTTACAAGAAGACATTTCCAAATGTGCCTAATATGCAAGAGTTTTTATAACATTCTTATTTCATTTGAAATTGCAGCTACAGCAGGAACCATTCAGACGGCGCATTGATTTAACTTTTTAATCCACTGTTTTGCTACGTCAAGTAAAATAAATGTTTGTTTTTAGCTCCGTTTTTTTGCATCGCTAAAACTCATAACTACTTGCTTTAAGCTTGGGATTCTAAAGGGAGCTACATTATCTGAGATTTAGAGCTCACTTTTTGTAGCTGCTTTCTCACAACTCCCCCAAGAAAAAAAAAAAAAAAGTACTACTTTAGCAAAAAGGGCTTTTATATCTCTATCAATTATAGAAACACCAGCTGCAGTAGATTACAAATGTGTTTGGCTGATTGTGATGTTGTGTGGGGAAAACTGTCACAAGGAGCTGGATTCTGTTCTCCCCGACAGCACCGGGATGTCGCACAGCTCCCCGGGCTGCAGCCGGCACTTCTGTCAAAGCTGGAGTGGGCAAGAACAGGATCCGGCTCGGAGACTGCCAAATTGCATACTGCCAAATCTAGCTCCCTACTTGTGCACATGTCCTGGTGCTAGGAAAAAATATGGAGCTGTTGAACGTGTACGCAAGTGCTAACCGTGTGTCATTGTGTATGCGTTTTTCTGAGCGCTGAAGAAAAAGCCATGCCAATACATCTGTAACCTGGACCAGAAACCTCTGGGGAGAATCAGTACAGTTATTGGTGTTCTTTATTTTTTATATCCAAGATATTTGTTTAGTTTTACATGCTTGAAGAACAAAGAACACCACAAAACAGTTGTTTGACAGGCCCATAAAGGTAGAGGAGTTGGCAGTCATGCAGTAAAGAAATAGGGTTTCAAGATAAGCAATGCAAGATGGGCAATTTAGCATTTTGGTGGTGTTGAGCTCAAGAAAAATTAGTGTATCGAAGTGTGTGCTGGTCATCTCACACCGCTAATATCCCGGGACAAAAGGGTAGCAGTATAAGGGCTTTCAGTTGGTTGCATCTTAGTTACTGTTTCATTTAGCTTATTGTACTTTGAGTCACTCTGGGAGTACTTGGTTGGGCGCTGGTTTATTTTAACAAAGAGAAACTGACATAGCAAAGTTCTCTGTATATTTTACAGTGAAAATGCAGTTTTCTATTTTCATTTAATCCAAGGAATGTTGGCATTTTCCAGGCTGTCAAACAAATGAGTGCACTGGAGGACAGTTAGATGTGTCTGTGTAGTTCATCCATCTAATCTGCCTCATTTCTAATGTGCCCATCACCGTAGTGTCTAGGCGGAAAGTATCTGCCCTGATTTTGCTTTTTGTCTTTATTGGCTGTGGTAACTTAATTGAGTCGTAAGAGCTTTCAGATCCATCTGCAAAAATAATAACAAAAACATTATCAGAATAATGATTCATTTTTGCACTTATACTCAGAATTTCCTCTTCCTCTTCTGAGTGTATTTGGCTAGTTGATTACTGTTGCGTTATCTAGAAGAGGTTATATTTTGAAGGTGTTGTATTAAATTGGAGTTTTACCTGAGTCAGCAGTGACTCAAAACTTTATTTGGCTTCTGAAGTGAATTCAGTCATGTCCTCTAACTTGCTGCTGCTGTTCTCTGCAGAAGCTGATTTCAGTTATTAAGCTACTCAGTTTTAGCAACTGCATCTGTTCTATGACCCTTTGCCATACAAAACATAGGTAAAGGTAATAAAAAGAAATAGAAATTGTGGCTTCAAAAATTATATATTTGTTTGGGAGCCCTGGTTTCTGTTGAATTTAATTACTTATCTCCCTGCCAATTAGGTAAAAATGCATCGTAAGACTTAAGTGAGCAGTTTTTCAAAAGCAGACGCCTGAGATCCATAAGGGTGAAAAAAATCTGCTGTTGATTAGATGTACCCATGCATGCAATTATCAAAATCTGCATGCACTTGTGGGGAGAACGTGCTGCAGCAGGGCATTGTGGAGTTGCCAGTGCGAACAGTTGGGGTGAGTAGTTACGGTAAGTTTAGGAACATGCCTGCTGGCCTTACAGTGGCATCTGCACGGTCATGTGCCACCTTCTGCTTTTGAAAAATGTGGTCTAAGTAGTTATCAGTCTGCAGAAGTCAATAAACTCTTGTGTTGAAGAGGCCAAGTAAACAGCGTGGTGCTCACTGAGGAAACGAGTTCATTGAAAATGCTGCAAATGTAGCTTTCTCAGCTATAATTGAATTTGATCTAAACTGTACAGTTACACACAACCCCGTTTTTACTCCTCTCCTACATGTGTTGAAAGTGTCTCTATAAACCTACCCCTCAAAGCTGATTTCATTGAGAGCCAGACGTTTCATACGTGACAGTGATTTCTAATCCCATCTGGACTGGCAGATCGTAGATTCCCAGCCTGTGGCCTCAGCATGTAACTTGGGTTCACACATGCAGAGTAAACCATTGCGCTGGCTGTTCATTTAGTCCTGGAGTGGTCAAGTACAAGACAGATTTGTCTTTGCAAGATTTAATTTCATCTTCCAGGTATTTTAGTGGACTGGAGCATGGACATGATTACATTTCACAGATTTTTGTATGATTTAGAACAAAAATTATTAGCAGAGCTGGCTCAGCA